>NC_139218.1:33469738-34747083 GCF_055691185.1 Crinia signifera
GTGTGTACGCTGTTCCCTGACTCCGTGTGTACGCTGTCCCCTTCCCAGTGCCCCCATGTGTACGCTGTCCCCTTCCCAGTGCCCCCATGTGTACGCTGTCCCCTTCCCAGTGACCCCATGTGTACGCTGTCCCCTTCCCAGTGCCCCCATGTGTACGCTGTCCCCTACCCAGTGCCCCCATGTGTACGCTGTCCCCTTCCCAGTGCCCCCGTGTGTGTGCGCTGTCCCCCCAGTGCCCCAGTGTGTGCTCTGTCCCCCCCAGTGCCCCCGTGTGTGCTCTGTCCCCCCCACAGTGCTACCGTGTGTACGCTGTTCCCTGCCCCCCAGTGCCCCCGTGTGTATGCTGTTCCCTGCCCCCATGTGTACGCTGCCCCCCCCCAGTGCCCCCGTGTGTACGCTGTTCCCTGCCCCCCCAGTGCCCCCGTGTGTACGCTGTTCCCTGCCCCCAGTGCCCCGTGTGTACGCTGTTCCCCCCCCCCCCCCTGTGTACGCTGAGCCCTTTAATATTATTATTTATTATATTTCCTGCCCAGACGCTGACCTCCCCATGCCACCGCCAGGACTGAGGAGCTACCACAGCCTGCGGACCAGATTCAGGCGCTTCCTTGAGTTGCCTCCGCCACCGAGAAGGCAGAAAGAAGCCACCCGGACCATCAGAGGAGCAGCTGCATCCAGGTAAATCCGTCCCCCCACTGTCCCTGTGTGTACCCGGCCCCCACCCCTCTGTCCGCGTGTGTACCCAGTGCCCCCATGTGTACGCTGTCCTCTTCCCAGTGCCCCCATGTGTACGCTGTCCTCTTCCCAGTGCCCCCGTGTGTACGCTGTCCCCTTCCCAGTGCCCCCGTGTGTACGCTGTCCCCTTCCCAGTGCCCCCGTGTGTACGCTGTCCCCTTCCCAGTGCCCCCGTGTGTACGCTGTCCCCTTCCCAGTGCCCCCGTGTGTACGCTGTCCCCTTCCCAGTGCCCCCGTGTGTACGCTGTCCCCTTCCCAGTGCCCCCGTGTGTACGCTGTCCCCTTCCCAGTGCCCCCGTGTGTACGCTGTCCCCTTCCCAGTGCCCCCGTGTGTACGCTGTCCCCATCCCAGTGCCCCCGTGTGTACGCTGTCCCCTTCCCAGTGCCCCCGTGTGTACGCTGTCCCCTTCCCAGTGCCCCCGTGTGTACGCTGTCCCCTTCCCAGTGCCCCGTGTGTGCTCTGTTCCTCCCCCAGTGCCCCCGTGTGTGCTCTGTCCCCCCCAGTGCCCCGTGTGTACGCTGTTCTCTGCCCCCCCTGTGTATGCTGTTCCCTGCCCCCGTGTGTACACTGTTCCCTGCCCCCCAGTGCCCCGTGTGTACGCTGTTCCCTGCCCCCCAGTGCCCCTGTGTGTTCGCTGTTCCCTGACCCCGTGTGTATGCTGTCCCATTCCCAGTGCCCCCATGTGTACGCTGTCCCCTTCCCAGTGCCCCCATGTGTACGCTGTCCCCTTCCCAGTGCCCCCGTGTGTACGCTGTCCCCTTCCCAGTGCCCCCGTGTGTGTACGCTGTCCCCCCAGTGCCCCAGTGTGTGCTCTGTCCCCCCACAGTGCTACCGTGTGTACGCTGTTCCCTGCCCCCCAGTGCCCCCATGTGTACGCTGTTCCCTGCCCCCATGTGTATGCCTGCCCCCCCAGTGCCCCCGTGTGTACGCTGTTCCCTGCCCCCAGTGCCCCCGTGTGTATGCTGTTCCCTGCCCCCGTGTGTACGCTGCCCCCGTGTGTACGCTGTTCCCTGCCCTCCAGTGCCCCCGTGTGTACGCTGTTCCCTGCCCCCAGTGCCCCCGTGTGTATGCTGTTCCGTGCCCCCGTGTGTACGCTGTTCCCTGCCCCACAGTGCCCCCCTGTGTATGCTGTTTCCTGCCTCCCAGTGCCCCCGTGTGTACACTGTACCCTGGCCCCCAGTGCCCCAGTGTGTACGCCGTTCCCTGCCCCCGTGTACGCTGTTCCCTGCCCCCCAGTGCCCCTGTGTGTACGCTGTTCCCTGCCCACCCAGTGCCCCCGTGTGTACGCTGTTCCCTGTGCCCCCGTGTGTACACTGTTCCCTGCCCCCAGAGCCTCCTGTTCCCTGCCCCCCAGTGCCCCCATGTGTAAGCTGTTCCCTGCCCCCCCAGTGCCCCCGTGTGTACCCTGTTCCCTGCCCCCAGTGCCCCCGTGTGTACGCTGTTCCCTGCCCCCAGTGCCCCCGTGTGTACGCTGTTCCCTGCCCCCCAGTGCCCCCGTGTGTACGCTGTTCCCTGCCCCCCAGTGCCCCGTGTGAACGCTGTTCCCTGCCCCCCAATGCCCCCGTGTGTACGCTGTTCCCTGCCCCCCAGTGCCCCCGTGTGTACGCTGTTCCCTGCCCCTGTGCCCCCGTGTGCACGCTGTTCCCTGCCCCTGTGCCCCGGTGTGCACGCTGTCCCCCCAGTGCCCCCGTGTGTATGCTGTCCCCCCCCAGTGCCCCCGTGTGTACGCTGCCCCCAACAGTGCCCCTGTGTGTCCGCTGTTCCCTGCCCCCCCCCAGTTCCCCCGTGTGTACGCTGTTCCCTGCCCCCAGTGCCCCAGTGTGTACGCTGTTCCCTGCCCCCCAGTGCCCCCGTGTGTATGCTGTTCCCTGCCCCCCAGTGCCCCCGTGTGTATGCTGTTCCCTGCCCCTGTGCCCCCGTGTGTATGCTGTCCCCCCCCAATGCCCCCGTGTGTACGCTGTCCCCCCAGTGCCCCCGTGTGTATGCTGTCCCCCCAGTGCCCCCGTGTGTATGCTGTCCCCCCAGTGCCCCCGTGTGTATGCTGTCCACCCCCAGTGCCCCCGTGTGTATGCTGTCCCCCCCAGTGCCCCCGTGTGTATGCTGTCCCCTCCAGTGCCCCCGTGTGTATGCTGTCCCCCCCAGTGCCTCCCATGTGTGCGCTGTCCCCCCAAGTGCCCCCGTGTGTACGCTGTGCCCCCCCCTTGTGTACGCTGTGCCCCCTCCTCCGTGTGTACGCTGCGCCCCCCCCTCCGTGTGTACGCTGCGCCCCCCCCCCTCCGTGTGTACGCTGCGCCCCCCCCCTCCGTGTGTACGCTGCGCCCCCCTCCGTGTGTACGCTGCGCCCCCCCCCCTCCGTGTGTACGCTGTGCCCCCCCTACGTGTGTACGCTGCGCGCCCCCCCCCCCCCCCCCTACGTGTGTGCGCTGCGCCCCCCTCTACGTGTGTGCGCTGCGCCCCCCCTCTACATGTGTACGTTGTGCCCCCCCTCCGTGTGTACTCTGTGTCCCCCACTCCGTGTGTACGCTGTGCCGGTTAATATTATTATTTATTATATTTCCTGCCCAGACGCTGACCTCCCCATGCCACCGCCAGGACTGAGGAGCTTCCACAGCCTGCGGACCAGATTCAGGCGCTTCCTTGAGTTGCCTCCGCCACCGAGAAGGCAGAAAGAAGCCACCCGAGCCATCAGAGGAGCAGCTGCATCCAGGTAAATCCATCCCCCACTATCCCTGTATGTACCCTGTCCCCCACCCCACTGACCCCGTGTGTACCCAGTGCCCCCATGTGTAATGCTCACTGCCAGGGTTTGAAATTCTTGTTGCCAGGGTGTGTTATCATTAAACATTTAAATAAATCCAATGTTTATTCTTTGTGAAATTTTAGATTTCTGAATTAAAAAAATAAATTGAAAAAAAGCTATGAAATTCCATTGACAAAAAACCTTACGGTTTCACATGTCCCATTAAGGCTTCTTACACATGATCTGGCATTTCTGAAACCTGTTGTAACTCTTCCACTCAAACGCCAAAAAGCAATGAAATTACGATCATTAAGGCTGACGCCTTAATGGACGTGTTCCTTGCGCAATACAGATATGGTACGCCATCACAGCCTGTGGGTAAGTGCAGATTCAGCACTCTCACAGAGTGAGATTGCTGTCACTCACACAATGGTGGAGCTGCTAATTCACAGATTTGTGTGCTCATTGGAATACACACATGCAGTCTATGCAACTGAAGGTCTGAGCAGTAAACAGAGCCGAGAGGATGGGGTAAAAGTGGTGTTGATTGGGGGAGGAGGCAGTGTGGTGCGGATGGGGAGGAATAGAAATGCGTAGATGGTAGGAAGGCTAAGCAGCACTGATGGGGGTCTAACGAAGCAGATGGGTGGAAAACAGTGGCACAGATTGGGGAAGGTAAGGCAGAGTGATGCGATTGGGTGGGAAACAGAGGAGCAGTTGGAGGAAAGACAGCACTGATGGGGGAGGGGGTTCGGAGCAAAGGGGATAAAGGGAAAACAGAGGAGCACAGATGGAGAGGGGAGACAGCAGTACAGATGGCATCTGTGTGGAAAGACAGGGCAGCGCAGACGGGGAAAGACACATTGGTGCAGATGAGGCAATACACACAGCAGTAGGTATCGGGGAAGACAGAGCAGCATGAAGGCGTATAGGAGAAGAAAGTGTAGATGCATAGTAGTTGGGAGTATTATAGTTTTTGCAATTATGACAGATGTTTCTGGTAACTGTATGTGAATACTAAATTAAATGGATATAGGTAGTGAGTGTGAAAGATGTTGGACCCTCAGTGGGATAGTTCTAGCAATAGTGTTTATTCTAGCACCCGCCATCTTTATAAACCCATGCAGTTCCTCTACCCTGTCTGGGGTATTGCTGTCTGCTGTAGTGTTTCTAGCACAGGTCTGGTTTGCAGTGCTGATATACAGACCACACTGTGCTAGAATTACTACAGCAGACAGCTACACCCCAGGCAGGGAAGAGGAACTGCATGGGTTTTCAAAGATGGCGGGTGCTATAATGAACACTATAGTAACTCAGAGGTATAGACAGTTTTAGAAGATTGCTGATACTTATTAGGATGAGTGCGCCACATAACTGCTCAGACCTTCAGTTGCATAGACTGCATGTGTGTATTCCAATGAGCACACAAATCTGTGAATTAGCAGCTCCACCATTGTGTGAGTGACAGCAATCTCACTCTGTGAGAGTGCTGAATCTGCACTTACCCACAGGCTGTGATGGCGTACCATATCTGTATTGCGCAAGGAACACGTCCATTAAGGCGTCAGCCTTAATGATCGTAATTTCATTGCTTTTTGGCGTTTGAGTGGAAGAGTTACAACAGGTTTCAGAAATGCCAGATCATGTGTAAGAAGCCTTAATGGGACATGTGAAACCGTAAGGTTTTTTGTCAATGGAATATATATATATATATATATATATATATATTTGTAGGGGTATGCGGCACAGCCACTTGTAATGTTGCTATCCGGGTGCCCGAGCAACCAATAACTATGAATAGCAAATGCATGACACTCCAATATTCTTAGAAAACTTTGTCAGGTTTGTTAAAGGCAACATTTCAATACAATTAACATATTTACATCAGGTATCAACAAGCAAATAAACATAATACTTTAAATAGCCCACAAGTGCAAAGGCCGATCCCGGCGGGACCACACAAATGGGTAACGCATTTTGATAACGTCACTAGTTGCATGGCCTCAAGCCGGCAATGACTTGCGTCCAGTGTAACCCATCTCCATAGCAACAAGTAACAAAAAAAAATTTCCAGCAAAATACACAGAAATGATACAAATACAATTAAAAACATACAGCAATCAAAAGGACAACATATCGAAAGTACAGAATGGTATATTAGAAAAAATGAAGGATTATATAGCGAGAATACATCAACATATAATTTAAGGAGTCACTAGGCGGCCAATAGTGCTATTCGAGAGGAAGAGCCGCACATCCTCCGGCTCTGCCGCAACAGTGCATGGGGTTGCATATTTCAAGCTTTATTTTGCCAAGTCCCTGAATGCCAACTTGGATAGAAGAGGATGTGATCTATGCCAGAGGCCCCTGTTAAGTATGAATTTCTTCCACAGGTACCCACATTGGATTTCTTCAGGATCAGCGAATGGAGGATAGCTACCTACCTGTCAAGGTAGGTAAGTATTTGTATGGATGGGCTATGGGTGTAATAAAGTTGTACTTTACTGGTGTTTTTAGCCTCAGCTTCTGTATTCCAGGATCTTTAATACATTTGTTCAACTGTCTTTTTCAGTGGCTTAGCATCCCTCTATAGCTGACAGAAGCAGAATTACAGTACTGCTTTATACATTTATTTGTATTATTTTGTTGCAGCAAATTACTTGGTACCTCCATTTTTTTTCTGTTACGTAAATATGACTGTTGGAAATAACCACTAGCAACACGGTCTGTACACACTATTATAGTAAAGAAAAAAAACACACGGGCATCCATTTATCAAAAAAGATTAAAACTCACTGCGAAAGATAAATACTTGTTGCTTGATTTTAAATATTGCTCCAGCCACCATCTTCTAAATGTCATTTTCAAACACAGGACAATTAGGAGCTAAACACATGCCAGTTAGGTGGAAATTAACTAAGATGGGAGTTCTATTTTACATGGGATGTTGCTATAGTCAACCAATCAGAATCGACTTAGGATATAATAGATAGTATAAATTGGTTGCCCATAGCCACATCCCTTCTGAAATAAAACTCCCATCATTGACTGGAGCACTAGTTATCATTTATCATTCACTATGAGTCTTAAGAAATAAGCCCCTTGATTTGTGTAGCTAGAGTGTGTTCAGTCCGAGCAGATAGATTGTGTCCTTTTAAATAAAAATTGTCCCTGAATTAGGAGGTAATGTTGACCCCGTGGGCAGTCACTGCATGATGTTGTATAGCAATGTGATCTGAGCCAGCTCTCCACTTCGGGGGATGCTACATATGCTCAGGAAAGCTTCAAAGTTTTATCTCTTCCAAATGTGAAGGCTGGTGCTGTTGCCTCCGGGATCCCTCCACAAAGCTGTCTTAATGGCATTGTGAGCCCTAGGCAAAGCAATGCACTGGGGCCCCAACTTAAGTAACAAAATGCATAACTTCCTGAGGTGTCTCTCCACCTGATACCAACCCTCCAGTAATTAGCATGCTTCCTGTTTTAGCATTTAACATCCAGCAATTAGCATTAATTGTTTAGCTACAGGCCGGTAGAGAATGTCTCCAAGAAGCTCTGATATTTTTGTAATTCACAGTGAAAGCAGCCGGACAGCAATCTCTTCTAGCCTTAAATAAAAACTCCGGAGGCACCAGCGAACCCCTGCTCGGAGGCCTCTAGAATTGTAGGGCCCTAGGACAGTAAGCCCATGTTTAAGATGGCCCTGTCATTCTATGCAAGCATTGCTGTGGAATTGCTTGTCACAGTGAGCTGGTCTGCATCCCAATTAGTGGCTCGTCCATAGGGGGAGAGTAACAGTGCAGGTTCCACGGATATCCTCTGACTGGTTATGCTCCTATAGGGAGCTATATCAAAAGATGAAAACAATCCAACATGCAATGCTCTTTAATTAATATCAGTCATGTGAACAAACTTTAAAATGGATAAAATACCATCCTATAAACCACTAAAGTCTTAACTGTCTATGGTTACCCAAGTGCCGATGTGCCGTAGCTGTCAGCTTGCTATAGAGTTTCTTTCATCAAACCTGTGTTTGATCCTGCTAGGAGCTGCAAAGATTCTCAGTTGTTTCTGTCAGTCTCTACGCAGCCAAAAAGTGCAGGCCTCCAGCAAATGAAGTCGTGAACAAGTGACTGTGTCTTAATCATACTTACCTACTTCTCTGGCCTTCTCTCCAGGAGAAACCCAGAGAGGAGACATTGCAAGACACATCAGGGATGGGGCTAGGCTCTCTGATCGCTAAGCCCCATCCCATCATACCTGTACCTTGCCATCCTCTGTGGTTTGTCTCCTAGACCCGCCACCCTCCAACTAGAACCAGAAATACCAGGTTTAATCTTAGGTACATAGTTACATACAAAAATGGAAATACTCCGTACTTAAATGCAATCTTAATAATGCAATTGCTGATTGACAGAAAATAATTCAAATCACACACGTTAATATAGAAGAGAATCTTTATCTCGTAAAACAATTGACCGGTCAATAAACAATTAAATCAAAACAGCAATAACAAAAAAAAACTAAAGAAAACTAAAAGAAAAAAAAAAGTGGGGGGAGGGACATATACAGAAAAATTTAAATATGTAAATTAAAATTAAAATTTTCATGTAATTACATATTCATTTAAAATACGGATCTCCTCTAAAGTGAAATATGGGTAACTCGTCTCCTCCTTAGTACTCTATAATTATAGTCAGTGTGTGGAGGACCGGTCTAAATTCTGCTGACATACAAAGTCACAATATTCCGTATGATGGTATGCACGTTACCTATAGGTAAGTATAGTGTTAATACACCTCCAGTGGATACGGGGGTCCACTCCCAGGACACCGCCGTATGTGATGCAGCAAGGAGCTGGGTGAAGACCCGCTCTCAAGGCACTACTGCACCAGACGTCGCAGTGACCAGGCCGTGGGATGATATCACTCTGGTGCCGGGCCAGGGATGGCAGTAGATGAATTGCTGACAGCGCTTCCTGCAAGCGTCTTTGTAGATGGATAGGGATTCGGTATCTATTGGGTATTTTGGCAGGTGTTTCTAATCAACTTTTTATGTGCTTTTGAGGTTTATAATTTATATTTATTAAGCGCCTGTTTCCTTGGTTTGTTTTCAGGTTACATATTACATAGTAGTTAAGGCTGAACAAAGACGTGCGTCCATCGAGTTCAACCTTGGTCAGTGTGTATGATCTATTTGCTACATGCCTTATTATACAGTACGTTGTATATTCTTAATTATTTAAGACAGATTCTGATTGTTTTTTGTATTCCAGGATGTATTTACCCAATAGATGTTTGTCCAACCTTATTTTAAACATATTTATTCCTCACCAGGATAAGACTTCCACAGTTTGGCTGCCCTGACCGTAATTTTTTTTCCTTCAAAGGGAACAAAATCTTCTTTCCTCTAGTCTAAACTCATACCCACATGTCCTAGTGTCCTTCCTTAAAGCGAAAAGTTTGCCTGACAGTTCCCCCTGATATCTTTGTACATGTTCAGCATGTATTCCCTTAAACGTCTAATTTCTAGCATAAACAATCTCAATTTGTCCGATCTGTCTTTATAGTTTAAATTCTCCAACCCCTTTATTAGCTTTGTTGCCCTTCTTTGGACTTTGTCCAGTTCTATGATGTCCTTTTTATAGTATATGCGGTCTTACCAATGCATTTTAGAGTGACATAATTACATTTGAGTCCCTAATTACATTTGAGTGCCAATTTCATTTGAGTCCCTTCATCTTCTCATCCTGCATGCATATCACACAAGGAGAGAGAGGACTGACTGATGCAGCTGCCTCTTTTCCCAACCCAGTACAGTGCAAAAGCAGTTAGTCCTCTATATCTCCCTACCTGAAGTGTCTATGTACTGAAGAAGGGCTGGGGCAGAAGGACCTGTGGTGGTGGGAGCAGTAAGCTCCAGGTAGATATAGCTTTGCAGTTGAGTTTTCTTATTTTTAAATATGAACACACCTGAAGTTAGGGGTTCCAGTACAGTACACGGTTCCAGTCCGAATACCAGTCTGGAAATCACTTTTTGGTTCCAAGTGGAACCAAATCCCGACTCGTATCTGTTGTCAGTTCGGGAACATGGATTTAAAAACCAAGCGTGGGTTTAGGATTGCATGCAAACTAGTCCATATTATGTGATTTATTCTGTTTTATCAAACTTGATCAATAAAACCTCATGGTTAATTGCATCTACCCTCTCTGGTGTAAATTGACCTGTGTTTCAAATCTAAAGGAATATGTATGCCAGCTTAATAAGAAGGGTTAATTTATTTAATTGTCAGTACTACAAAGTTCTAGCATTTGCATAAGTAGAACTGAATGTGTCACTGTTCATTTTGAACAGCATCCTTCGATTTCCCAAAAGAACATGGCCAAAATAAAGTGATTTGTATGCAAAACACCTGTTTAATCAGTCTCATACGTCTGCAGAAGAATTTAATCAATTTTGTTTATTTTGCTTACCAACAAGGTATTAAAAAAGAATAACTTTTCTTGTTAATGTAAAAGAAAAAAAATAATTGAACCGCTGATTTGACTAATTAAACAAATGGAAATGTTATTAGTTCCAAGGTCTATGTGAACAGTGATTATTTATTTAGACAATGCCATTCCAAAAATAAACTTTTGGGCTATTAAAGTGTACTTACACAATACACGGTAGAATATATGGCCTGACTTATGTTTGTAGGAAAAGCAAAAATGGAAGAAACTTTGTGTCTGGAACAAACCATGGTGCAATGTAAGGAGAGCAAATGCATTTATATATTTTATGTCAAAGGTAAATACTGTCTGCTTTTGTATGTAGTATGTAGTCCACAGCTGTATTCTTACACTGCAATTTAGATTTCAGTTTGAACGGGTGTGGTACAGGGGTCCGACAGCCGGGATCCCGACAGTCATTAGCCCGATGTCGGGATCCCGACTGGCCAGACCCAGACAGCATGGTGAGTGCAACAAAGCCATTTGCGGGTTCGCTGAGCTCGCCGCGCTGCGGGTACGGTGGCTCGGTACCTGGGTCGTGGACCCCCACGAGGGAAAATAGCCGACGGCAGTTGTCTGTGTTTTGACAGTTGGGATCCCGACTTAGGTTAAATGTCTGTTTTGACTGTCGGGACCCTGTCCGGCACCCATTTGAACACACCCCACCCAAATATTACTCTCTCGGCACATATTACATATGACCCACCTGCAATGCAGCATGGTGTTGCTTGCGTTTTGGCTTTTCTTTCCAACAAGAATAAGTCAAATAAGTAAATATTCAACACCAATTTGGATGCAAAAGACTTTTATGCTAATGCCACGACCTAGGGCCTGATTCTGGTTCACTTGCAAAAAGCTAATTCTCTCTCTAATGTAGGATACACACCAGAACAATCATGATCGTGAGCAGATCATGAGACGATCGTACGAAGGTCGCGCAATCTGTTGGAGCACACGATCTGCATACGATCCGATCATGATCTGTACCCAGTCGAAGGGATCTTTTAAAAATCCTAACTGCAGCAAGTAGGATCTCCAAAACGACCAGCGGGGACGCGCATCGAATCAGAATCGGTTATAAAACTTGCCAAAACATGCCCAATTTACATACAATCGGTGGAAATTGCATTGAAATGACGGGATTGAGGACAAATCGTTCTGGTGTGCATCCAGCATAATGGACACAATCATGAGCACTGCAAGTACGGCAGATGTAACATGTGTATAGAGAGTTAGATTCCCTATGCTATCACAGGCACCCCTCCCCCCCCTGACGGGACACCCCCGGGAACAGACACTACAAGCTCTGTAATGCAGAGATTGAAGGTCCAACCCGGCATTCCGGGGGCTGGTCCAGTACCGGTTTTCATTGTCCCCTTCTATGCATGGTACAGCCAGTGGCAGCCGGATTTTGTACAATGCACATTACAGTAGGTATGATGTGTGTGTGCCACAGCCGCAGCTGGATTATTACACAGACATGTGAGACTACTCATGTTACAGCAGACCAGGTTTCAATTTTATAATAATAGATTTAACCGACAGGACAGGTTACATTATATGATGGACTCAGATGAACAATGAGTTACAGTCTGTTAACAGAAGAAAGGAAAATGCTGCTGGATTGAAACAAATATCTGAATAACTCGCAAAGTAATTGGATTTATATTCAGCATTTGTGAATGTCATTTATCATAGAACATTTGCATTATTTACCATTTAATGTATTCAACAATAGCAAACACTAAACAGAATCAGGGAAACTAAGCCATATGGAATTGCTAATGTTGGGTTGGCTAGAATAGATTGACAATATATATTAGCAATGAATGAGTGAGCAGTCTGCGAGAGCCTGTATAATGCCCGCATTTCACAAACAATAAATAAACAGGCGATGGCTTTAATGGAAGCATTTTAGAATGACCCGTGTTGGTCACTGCACATCAGTAGATGACGTCAAACTGACAATCGTTACTGTTTGATGGCTAAGGTGCTTAAATAAAAATTAATTTGGTTCATATTATACAGTACATGTAACAAACAATTATGGTAAATTGTATAAATAAAATGAGACGCATGATACCCAGTCCTACGTTATCTCAGCGGTGCTGCATATAATCAACCTGCTTATCTGGGCTAATGCCTACTTTTTTATGATCTAGCTCCCCGTGGCTTTTTCCTGCTGCTTTGATACAAAGCTTATATTTTAGTCACTTGAAATAATTACTGGCAAATAGGTTTCCTTTATTGTAACTGACATTCTAAAATAGTGTTATTAATTGTGTACCCTACATTTTGGATTTTTATGCTGCCTTGTAGACTTGCTATAACTAGTAAGTGTGATTGGCTTCATATTATCATTTTTGATGCCAGTTTATGGCGGAGAAGTTGTTTATTATTTTGTGAAAAGTGAGACATAAAAAGTTATAAAACAGTTCTAGACTGATTTACATCATCTATTTATATATATGCCAGGTGTCCGTGCGGCTCTGAGACACTGCCATCTGTTGGCTGGGAGTGAAACTACATCTACTAGCTTTGGTAGCATTTGCTTTGAGCAGGCTTACTAGTGATTTAATATACAAGTTAAAAAATAAATATCAGTTCAGTAAGACCTCAGTATTTCTAAAAAAAAAAAAATCCTACTTTATTAATTAAGCAGCAGTGGTTAGCATTACTGCCTTACAGAACAGTGATGGGCCACATAGCACTAAGGTCTTGTGTCTGATTCCCACTAATGTCATACTGTTTATGTAAGGGGTTCACTTGTTTATTGTGTGAATGTGTTATTATTTGTGAGGATGTCTGAGGGGTAGATGTACTAATATGGGAGTTCTACTAGTTCAGATTCTACTTCTTCTTTATTTAGCACCTTCTAGAAGAAAGTAGATTGGCATGATATTGGCTCAACGCGTTTCCCCGGTTAGGTAGGTATCCGGCTTCCTCAGGAGCAAGTGACTTGCTCCTGAGGAAGCCGGATACCTACCTAACAGGGGAAACGCGTTGAGCACCTTTATTTGACCAGCTGAAGGGGTAACCCATCCTGGAGACCTACCCACCTCTCCCTGTAATCAGCACACCATACCAATAGGATCCAGGAAACATGCCGCGGCTGTGGGATTTAGCCCAATCCCTGAATTGGATGCCTAGGTGAGCTACAAGGGAGTCCTGAGCTCTTGGAACTATAGAGCACTGGGAACATTTGGTCCATATCACCAAAAATCATTGGATTACAAAATCATTTACAAGGATGGTAATATAATTCTACCTTTATTCAGCTGGTTATGACTTTTCTATTATATCACTAAGTTTATGAAGAGACTGAGTCGCACAACTAGTCATCTTTTAATTATTAATTTTTATTAAAATTGTATTGTATTTAATTGTATTTTTATCATTTATGGTTTAAACGGTAAAACCTATATATTACTATACCATCTCAAGTGTGTTTTTCAGCCAGCGCCGGTACAAACCACATTTTTTTCTTGCCATAATTATTAGGGACTGACAATCCCTAGTACCGGCTGCTGTTAATTGCGCACCCCGTACCTCTTTTACCTTCTTATTTTTAAATACATGCCGACCACAGGGGACCCCTAACTAGAGGGGGGCCCAGGAGTACTGACCCCCTGAGCCCGCCCCCCCTTAATCCAGCCCTGACTCCATTGCAGAGTCAAGTATGGCAACTTGTGTCTATGTTCATACCCAGGACTCTCAGGTGACCTCCAAGCAGGGAGGAGTGGGATGTATGCTGGCATTGCATGTCATTGCTGTATCCCATAGTCTGATGACATGCCATGCCATAGCTATATATCTTACATGCTACTGTATAACTGCCATGTTTTATTATTTGCCATATACAGTATATGTGAGTCAGGTATGTACATGTGTGTATACAGTATGTGTGAGTGTAATTTTAGGCAGGTATAGTTTAACATGGGATAACTTTATCAAAGCTTAGAGAGAGATCCTGTGGAGAGAGAGAAAGTACCAGTCAACCAACTCCTGACATTTTTTCATAAACCGCCTGTAACACGGCAGTTAGGAGATGATTGGCTGATACTTTATCTCTCTCCAAGAGTGGGATGTACTAAAGGGGTTTTTACTGAATTTCCCATATGTACTAACCTTGACGATGCCAGGCTTCATTGTGTATAGTAATGTCAACTTTACACAGCATTACCTTATAAAAGCCTATGGGGTTCGTACCGTGTTCCCCCTGATCAAGATCTGATCATGATGACACTTGTGGATCAAGTGTTGGTCATATTACAGGCTTGCTGACACCTGTGTTATATATATTTTTTTTTCAATCCCAAAACTATCACTTTTGTACTTACCAAATCCTTGGATGGGCTTTTATTTGTTCCAAGTAGGCATCCAATCATCTTGGTAAAATGAAAAACCAAACAGAACCCAATGGACAGGAACTGTACACAGGGCCGGTTTAAGGCTTCTCAGCACCCTAGGCAAAATTTCAACCTACTGCCCCCCCCCCCATACTGCCACCAATACCCACTTTCCAACCCCTTAAGGCATACTTAAGGGAAAAAGAGAAAGAATATAAACCCTGCCACCTGGATGGCAGAGCTTATTGGGCGCTTGAGGAGATGTGTATGAATTGCCAAGCTGCTCACACCTGGGGGTGGTAGGTCCCCTATATAACTATATCTAGAGAAAAGAAAAAATGGATGGTGGAGCGCTAACTGTTTTTGGATATATTTAAATTATGAAAAATTATATTAAATTAAAAATATTGACCAATTGGGTATTACAATAATTAATTTAATATATTCTATCTCGAGAAATTTCACATAACACAAATAAAACACATCTAAAATACAATGTGATTAAAATTCAAGGTACTTGTGAGTTATCCGGGCGTCCGATTTTGAAATCGGGTCGGATCGGGACATCGCATCGCATCGCATGCGACCATCGGATGCGATGCGATGCGATGCGATGACCCGATTTTTCCATAGGAATCAATGTTAAAATGGACTGAGTCCATTTTAACATGGAATTCAATGGGAAAAAGGGTCCTTTTCATACCCCTACTATCCAAGTGGGCATGGAGTTGGATATAAACCTGTGGCGAGCGTAGCGAGCCACCGAGCCCGAAGCGTGGCGAGCGTAGCGAGCCCCGCGAGGGGACACGGAATACCGGCCCCTCGCGGGGCTCGCTTCGCTCGCCACGCTTCGGGCTCGGTGGCTCGCTACGCTCGCCACAGGTTTATATCCAACTCCATGCCCACTTGGATAGTAGGGGTATGAAAAGGACCCCTTTTTCCATAGGAATCATTTTAACATTGATTCCTATGGAAAAATCGGGTCATCGCATCCGATGGTCGCATGCGATGCGATGCGATATCGCATCGCATCGCATCTGATTGTATGCCTTAACTTAAGGCATACAATCAAAAAATCGGACGCCCGGATAACTCACAAGTACCAAATTCAATAAGACAATAATCATCCCTACATGGAACCTCAGTGGGAAAAGTTTTGAAATGTGGATATATCTCACTCGTTCCTGGTGATACTCTCCTGTGGGATAAATGAATATATGAATATACTGGATTGGCGGGTGTCCATAAACCTGACTTGGAGCCGATGGTGCTGTTCTCCCCTCGTGAGGAAAGATGGTACACGTCTCACGGAATGGAGGGTCTCGCAGAATTAGCAGGTGGTGGTGTCCCTTGGTTGAAAGAGTCCAGTGATTGACTTGAAAAAAGAGGAGAGCTGGTCCAAAGTGAGATGGGGTAAATTGTAATCCACAGGGTCCAGTAGAGGGTGAGCGACTAACGCTTTTCTTCATCCACAGATGACTTTATCAAAGGCATTTGATAAAGTCATCTGTGGATGATGAAACGCATTAGGCGCTCACCCTCTACTGGACCCTGTGGATTACAATTTACCCCATCTCACTTTGGACCAGCTCTCCTCTTTTTTCAAGTCAATCACTGGACTCTTTCAACCAAGGGACACCACCACCTGCTAATTCTGCGCATTCGGACGGTGTGAGCGATCCGTACGGTAGGCGGGGCTAAGAACACTCGGTTCCTGTCCGAAATACGCATCCGTCCAATTCAACTAAAATAAGGGCCAAAGTGACATTACATTTATTGCAGGTAAGTGGTATATGCCTACACCCCCCATCCCCAATCTTCTGTGGGTCTGGGAGTGCCACTTGTGAGCCTATTCAAGGAGGGTAGGCAAGTATGCAATACCCTACTGTAATCCTAACCAACAAAACTATCCCTAAACCTAAAAATAACACAGATATAATCTGGTCTCGACATGTTAAATGTCAGCATTATAAACATATTGACATTTTGACCGTGTATATATTCGTGTATGTGACCTAATGCCCATGTCAACATGAACAACCTGTTGACATTCTGGTGTCAACATTTTTAATATCGACATTCTGACTATCAACTGATTAAATATATAAGATCTATGGAGGACACATTATTTATGACTGTGAATATTTCTGTAATGGTGTTGCACATCTTTTTCACTCTATTCAATCACCCTGGGTACACTTTGGATGATATATCATCTGAGAGTTAATCCCTGGGTTGCCCCTTCAGGTGTTCTGCATGCCCAATAGGATGACTGAGGGAAGAATGGCATGCAGGTACATGAAACGGGTAACACAAAATAACGCCATGAGGTTGTCTGTAATAATATATTGCATCATTGGTAACGGCATTGGCCAAAATTCATAACGTTCTGATGTGTACCGGCCTCAAGGGCATAGCTACCCTAGGTGCAGGGAGTGCAGTTACTATGGGGCCAAGAGCTGAGAGGGGCCACCTTCCCTGTCATAGTTACATGTGTTATACACAGGGGTGTAGCTACCCTAGGTGCAGGGAGTGCAGTTACTGTGGGGCCCAGAGCTGAGAGGGGCCACCTTCCCTGTCACAGTTACTGTACATGTGCAGGGCCGTAACTAGGAGGGGGGGCTGGGGGGTCACGCGCACCGGGCGCTGGAGGTGAGGGGCGCTGTGAGGTCCGGTGACAGGTGTAGAAGCTGTAGCGGCATGTTACTTTGACTCCGTCAGCGTCCGGCAAGTCTTTTTGAAGTCATCAGCGCTTCCCGCCGCAGCGCTAGTAGGAGACGGACGAAGTCAAAGTAAGATGCGGATACACCATTCTTGCCTCACATGCTGCGGCTTCAACGGAGGAGAGGAGGCTGAGTTAGGAAGCCCGGAGAGCCACACCCAGCTGTCCGCCACCGCCCCACGTGACCCAGCCCGGACAGCAGCAGCATGGGATGAGGAGGAGAAGGGCAGCAGCCGTGGCGGTGAGAGGACTGTGCGGGGAGGGGGGGTCTCCGGCGCCAGGGACAAGGCGTCATTTGGTCCGGTCCCCCCTGTCAGCTGCTAAGCAGCGGGGAATAAACGCTGTGCGCATGCGCACTGCGTCTATTCCCGCAGCCAGGGGGCTGGGGGCATGGCTAGAGGCTCACAGAGCCTCTGGGTCATGCCCCCATAGCGGCAAAATGGGGGCGTGGCCTCGCGGGAGAGCCGCGATTATAGGCCACGCCCCCAAATTAGGCCACGCCCCCGAAAATTTCAGCGGGCCTCC
The DNA here is from genome assembly GCF_055691185.1 of Crinia signifera. Lineage (NCBI taxonomy): Eukaryota > Metazoa > Chordata > Amphibia > Anura > Myobatrachidae > Crinia > Crinia signifera. The sequence goes on from NC_139218.1 coordinate 33,487,296, forward strand.
GGCACGCAGCAGCATCACTACTGCGAAGCTTCAAAAGTTGGGAGGTATGCTTTCACAAAAAGGGGGGGGGGGGCACCAAATGACTGCCTTGCCCCGGGCGCCGGAAACCCTAGTTTCGGCCCTGACATGTGTTATATACAGGGTGTAGCTTCCATAGGTGCAGGGAGTGCAGCTGCTATGGGGCCCAGAGCTGAGAGGGACCACCTTCCCTGTCACAGTTACTGTACATGTGTTATATACAGGGTGTAGCTACCATAGGTGCAGGGAGTGCAGCTGCTATGGGGCCCAGAGCTGAGAGGGGCCACCTTCCCTGTCATAGTAACATGTGCTGTATAACTTTTTCTCCATTGAGTGGTACATTATGAACTTTTGCTATGGGGCCCATAAATATATAGTTATTCCAATGGGTTTATAGCATTAAGGGCCTAATTCAGGTTGGTTTACAAAAGCAAACTCCTTCTTTAATGGACAAAAACCCTGTGCCCTGAAGGTAGGGCAGATGTAACAGTGTGCAGAGAGAGAGTTAGATTTGGGTGCGGTGTGTTCAAACTAAAAACTAAATTGCAGTGTAAAAATAAAGCAGCCAGTAGAGTTGATTTTATATAGTGTGGCGAGCACAGCGAACCACTTAGCCCGAAGCGTGGCGAGTGGACGCGAAATATATGTTAAGTAATCTGCGTCCCCTTGCTGGGCTCGCTACCCTCACCACGCTTCGGGCTCGGTGGTTCGCTGTGCTCGCCACACTATATAAAATCAACTCCACGCCGACGTGGATAACAGTATGAAAAGGTTGGTAGGACGTGTTCCGCCACACCGAAGCGTGGCGAGCGTAGCGAGCCCCGCAAGTGGTTAGAGGGGGGTCATTCAAACCTAATTGCATGTCATTCAAGTGTATAGCTAATGGCATGGCATCGCACCCTATAAAATCGCATGCAATCGCATGCGATTTTGCGGGAGGTGCGATGCGATGTTATCCCCTGGGGCCATAAGAGCAGTAAATAAATTAAGTAAAAAAATCGCATCGCATGCCACTAAAATGGCCCATGCGTTGCGATGCGATTTCACTACGTTGCCGTACGTAGAAAATCTAGGAAACAAGTACCGATTTTTCTGTCTGATCTATCTGGTGGGAACAAAAACCTGGAAATGTACAGCATTGGGAGCAAATGACAATCAAAAATTTTTTCCCAAACGCTTCTTCCCACCAGATAGATCACACCGAAAAATGTACGCACCTTAACTCTCTCTGCACCTGTTACATCAGCCCCACCGGCAGTGCACATGGTTTTGTCCATTAAAGAAGGAGTTTGCTTTTGCCAACCAATCTGAATCACCCCTTAAGTGACCTATTCTTCAGTCGAAATGTCTGCATATACCCCTTTCAGACATATGCAAAAACCCCAGGATTTTTCACATGCACCTGTATAATCCCGGGACTAGCGTATGTCTGAATGGGTTTAGTCTACTAAAATCCTGGGTCATGCACACCTGCAAGTGGGGGATTGTACCGGGTTTAAAATCCTAGTATGCCTGAAAGGGGTGAAACAGTAATTATTTATGCAGATCGTACAATGCTACATCATTAAAAACACTGCAATAAGAATGTAACAGAATAGATTTCTCTAGAAGTTCAAGGTTACATTAAAAATAAGACTTTCATTTTCTTTGTTTCAGACATGCTGTGAATAAGGCTGAAAATAATTAAAACGTGTACTTCTTGATCACAGAGACAAACTAAAGTAGCGATGAGAGCAATACACTAACCCATTATAGCCTGTAATAAGCATACTTTAGCTCTGTTCAGCAACATTCACAATTAAGGGAATTGACATCAGGCACTGTAGGTAATATATTTAATTCTTATAGCCCTGAGTTTGCAGCAACATGTAATTGCTAATTGTCTTATTGGGTATTAAGGCTCCGAGATTTCATTGCCAACAATACAATGGTTTCATAAAGCTTTACTGACAACAAATATCTTTTTATTCCAAATGAAGAATATAATGTCGCCAATTATAGATAGAATTCAAATCAGACCACCTGAACTTTCATACTGGTTAGTGAAGCGGTAGAAGATGAGAAATAGTTCCACCTGGAAGAGAGCGTCTTAATTCTATAAAGGGCAAGTGCATCCCAAAAATGTATTTTCTTCTTAAATAGTATTTTTAAACTTGGTGTTAAAATAAATGTTTGTGTTTTTACCAGGATTTTTAACAGAAGCTAGTTATTTATTTGATTCATTTTTTAGAATTTTTTTTTTTATTGTATTCCACCCCCCCACCCCCGTTCCTTCACAACACAAACAGCTACATGTAGTCTTAATGGTTTGGACTTCCCCATCTGGGTGAGGGCGGGCAATTTAGGCAGCAGGGGACGGACATGTCGGGCAGTGCTGTCTTTCCCATTGGGCTTAATGGGCAGTTGCCCAGGGGCCAAAGGAATATAATAGCCCTCCCCAATGGGAAAGATGACCCTGCCCCGGGGAGCTGCGGCCACGGGTGTAGGGCACCGGCGTCCAGGCAACTGAGATCAGGAACATGGCTGGGAGATGTAGCGCTATTTGCCGAGCGGCGGGCGGGAAGCGCTGCTGAATTTTAAAGCATATTGAAAAGACTGGCCTGACGCTGATTGGCTGAATTCTCACAGCTGCCTGGACGCTGCTGGGGCCCCACAAATTCTTTAGCCCAGGGACCCGCACTGAAGTTAAGATGGCCCTTATGTCGGGGCATTGGGGGTGGGGTTTGGGCAGGGCCACATTAAGGGCCTATGGGCCTGGTGCTGAAAATATTCAAGAGCTTATTTTGAGAAGTGGAGGAGGTGAGGCCCATATCATATAGACAGGTAGCAGCTGTACTCTATATGCCCCTATATCTCCCTAAATATATAAATGTACAAAAATTGCATAAATGTGTAAAGTAGATATGCTATTGTGATACTTATGATTTATGGTCAATCATGTGGCCAGCTGGTGTCTGTCAGGTAATCACCATGCGGTGATGGTGGGACTATTTATATGTGGAGGCCTGAAACTGCAGGTCCAGTCCGCCCCATTGTTTATCTGGTCACGGGTGCTGGTGATGCTTAGTATAGGAGGCTGCACAGGAGGTGTGATGATCATGGGCACATCCTCATAGCCACACCCCTGCTATACAATGCTGATATTGGCGGAGCCACTGCAGCAGACTTGCCCACCTTTCCAAAGGGCTTGAAATTGCACCTGATTTTTGGGAGCCTGCTGGCTGTTCTGCGAGGCTACAGTATGGTTTAAAGTGCTTTTTACAGCACATAATTAATGCTTGCTGTGTTTTTACTGGCAATGTTTCTGAAAATAAATCCATCAATCTGCAAGCTATTTCTGTCAATAAATGCAAGTCAATCATTCTGTACACTGCTACTGAGAGTAAATTCAGTTGAAAATGGAACAGCTGGTGTGGACTTTTTTTTATAATCATGTTATATTATCATTTACTAATATGCAGGGGCAGTAGGTAGGTTCTGTGTAGGCCCTGTCATCTCGGGCAGCAAGTAGGCTGTAGCTTTATGCCAGAGACTACTGAACATACACAGCTCTCCAGGAACATGGCACCCATGCATTGCTCCCTGTCATAGGCGAATCTAGAATTATGGTAATGGGTGGTCCCAGATGTAGACACAACAGAAGGGGGACCTTTGCGCGGCGTAAAGGGGGTGTGGTCTCATGGGAAGGGGCGTGGCATCACAAAAAGGGGTGTGGTATTACACTTTAGACCATACACAGTAATGCCCATTACACATTTTAGCAAACTCCGTAATACCCATTACACATAAAGCCACACGCCGTAATGCCAATTAAACATAATGCCACACACCATAATGCCCATCACACATTGTGCCACACATCATGATGCCCATTACATACTATATAACAAACTGTAATGCCCATTACATATTTGTCACATAAGTGCTGCTTACCTATGTGCTCATTGCTAGGGGGTTCTTGCTTGATGGCACCATAGTACCCATTACACATGATGCCGCACACCATAGTACCCATTACACATGATGCAGCACACCATAGTACCCATTACACATGATGCTGCACACATAATGCCCCTTACACATGATGCTGCACACCGTATTGCCTCAACACATTAAGCCACACATTATGTGTAATGCCCCCACATACCACCACTTGTAGCGTCCCTTAATCAATGCCCCCAAAAGTGCCACTTACTGTAAATTTTTATATGAGCCTTCGCTGCTGCTGCAGGGAGAGATGGAGAGCGGTGCAGCTGCTTCTATGTGGAGAGGAGCAGAGCGCAGCGCAGAGCACGCTCCCACTCCCCTCCTGGTGTCCCCTCTAGCCGAGTGGACATTTGAAATATTGTGCACGCTGTTGTTGTGCGTGACGTAGGGGGAGAACGCCGGGTGCCGGCACCACATGATTAAAGGGAAAATGCAGGGATTTACCCGGGAATATGGTCCCAGGATCATGCAGGGACATTCCCTTATACACCAGCCTAGTCCTTGCATTTTCTGGTGTGAGGGGGAGAGACAACCACTCCCCTGTCCCTACCCCCCTTTAACCAACCAGCTATATCTTCGGAACCAACTGACCCATTTACATGAGACCAGTATCATATTGAAGAACTTTTGAGTTGGCTTCGAATGATTTTGGTCCCGTGAAACTGGGCTGTTTGGTTCCAGGGAAATCTGCCCTCAAAGAACATAAACAGTCATGAAATTACATTTAAGAAATGAAAAAAAAAAAACGGTTTAACCTCAATATCCCTGGAACCAATTAACCCATATGGATCCAGCTTGGTATCAGATTGAAAGTCCAGCGATTTGGGTTCGACTGAGATCAACCTCAAGCTTCAATGATGCCGAAGGGGGAACTGGCAGCCGTTGAACTGGGTGGGGGTCTGAATTAGCGGGTCCCATGTTATCCTATAGGGAAAACGTTCCAGTTTTGCCTGGCAGTATCTCCGGTTCCCAGTCGACTAAAGACACGGGGCTGGGCTCGTTGGAAAGCCCCATCCCTCAGCTACAAAATGGGCTAATGGGTGGTCCTGTGCACCCCCGGACCACCCCCTAGATTCGCCTATGCTCCTTGTGGACATCTTAATAGCACATGCATCCATCACAGGGAAAATGGCCACTGTGGCTATTTTTCCAGTGTTGTATGTCTTCAGCACTGGCCACCACCATGGGACTCCATAAGTGTACTTATATGGGTGCAGGGTGTATCTGCATACCAAATGACAGTATGTTACAGTGTTTGGAAAGAAAACACTGTAACTTAACATTGTGTATGCAAATACTGTGGAAATCACACACACAGGCTTTGCCACTTATCATTTTGATCACATATTTACTGGGGAATTGTGCAACAGTGATATGTACAATTACATACATTACCTATTTTGAGAGACCTAACTGTAAATTTACTAAAGTTCTAAACTTTAAAAGAGGCGATGTTGCCAAAAACAAGCAGTCAGATTCCGAACCTCTTTTTTTATGATAAATTGGTTGGGTACTTGTGTATTATAACGGCGCCTGTTAAGTAGTTTACATACTTTCTTATTCAGTGTAGTGTCCCTTCAGCACGGCGGTGGCAGTTCATGGTGCCCGTTAAGTAGTTTACGTCCTGTCCTATTCAACGTAGTGTCCCTACAGCACGGAGGCGGCAGTCCCTCCAGCATAGTGTAAGTGCTATTTGTGTAGTTTCTGCAGTTCACGGCGCCCGTTAAGTAGTTTACGTACTGTCCTATTCAGCGTAGTGTCCATTCAGCATGGGACACATAGTGTAATCGCTATTCTTGTAGTTTAATCGCCGGCTATGACTACAACTGTGACTGCAACTGTGTGTACGTCCCCCCAACTTGTGTATTATCATGACACCCATTAAGTCGTTTATTTACTGTCCTATTAAGTGTAGTGTCCCTTACACTATGATGACTTGCTTGTTGCCAGCTACAATGTTGCCCGCACCAGCGCCCTTACACTATGCTGACTATGTAGCTCTGACTTGCGTGCACCGGCGCCGTGATGATACACAAGTACCATTGGTTGTTATGGGCAACATTGCCGCTTTTCATTTTTAAAAAGTTTAGTTAATGCAGCCAATAGTGTGGAGTTTGAGATACAGACAAGAGAGAGCAAGTACCAAGCACTGGTTTTGCCCATAAATAGGTAACCATAAATAGAATTGGTACTTGACCACTAACCTGGGGCACCCCTGCAAGTGTCCCGAGGCATCTTAGGCCCAGGGAGCCTAGGCACACAGTTTGGAAACCATTGCCATATACAGTAACATGGCAATTAGAAGTTGATTGGTTATTACTTTATATTTTTTTGTTTACTTTGATAAATCTCCCCCTTTATGTATGTGTTTTTTGTATTGAAAATGGTAGGCATATATTCACATGATCGTATATAATTTATATAAAACAGATTTGTTTTGTGCTTTAGAGTTTTCTTTTGTTATCATTAGACATTGAGGTTAAATATGGAAATACTGTAACTTTGGCATCATTGGATACATTCTCGAGAAATAATGGGGTCTTGTTACACAGATCATAGATGGGGTAAGGGTCTGCTACCCAGTGCAACTCTACATAATGTATTTTTCATTACAAATGAGATTGCACGCATTATAGATATGTAACTCTATGGCAGTGTGCGATCTGCACATGAGTAGTTACCAGTGGTAGTTTTTACCAATGGACTCCACGGCTGCAGCCCACAGGTAATATCCGCCGCTGTGTGAAGCCAGATGCAGTCTGTGAGACTGCAGTGGCTTCACTGTGACTGGCAGTGACGTCCTATTGGAAGTCTGTCCTGCCAGTCACCAAGACAGTCCCATTGGTAGATGTTCCCTCCCAATGGGGGGTCTGGCATCGCAGCAGCCCCTCTCCTCCTTCGAAGTAAGAGCCGCCACTGGTAGTGGTGTCTCAGTGCTCTGCACTGCGATCAGGGGCACCATCAGGGGGTTGCTGCAGGCACAGCTGTACCGGGCTTGGCCACTCTGACATAGAATAAAGGGCCAGGGCCACTCATTCCACCAACTCTGCCCCCCTGACTGCTTCCACTAAGATGACCCCGCTGAAGCCCACTGCTCCAGGAGCGCAGGCTTCTCCTTCACCTCCAAACATGGCCACCGTCTGGTGAGACAATCAGAGCTCACGTATTGGCAGCTGCTCTGATTGGCTGCAGAGCCATTAGCCCCGATTGGCTTACAAGTCGGCGCCATATTTTAAATGTAGTCTAGACTCCGGAGGTGGAGAAGACTGCGCTGCGGTGGTATTCAGCTGGGGCAGCGCAGTGGAAGGTGTGGTGTGGGAGCCTACACCTCCCCCCCCCATGTGACCAGCATAACCGGGTGGTAAGTGAGGGGGGCCAAGACTAGAAATCCTTCCCAGGCCACACAATTTCTAGTGGCAGCCGTGACAGCGATCAGTAGTGCTGCACAAATCGCCAGAAAAATGTCCGAAGCTCTGTTTTTCTGGAGATTTGAGCATGGTCAGTAGGGTCTGAGCACTCAGTATAGTGCTCAGACCCTGCTGCTCCCAGTGCTCCTATCGCTGGTCCTCATAGAGAGGAGGGCCTGGCCGGAGGAGGCTGCACATGGGCCTCCTCTTCTCTTAAGACACCGCTGGTGCAATACTATGATTTCCATGTCAAAGCCCTTGTTTTGTTTGTTGTTTCTTGCACTGTACTGTATCTACAGTGAAATTAACGAAGATAAATCATTCACCTAGACAAGCCCTTAGGTCAGTGGTTCTTAAATTAGATCCTGAGGACCCCACACAGTTCACGTTTTCTACGTCACTCGACAGGTGCACTCATTACTGACTGACACATTTTAAAAGATCCACAGGTGGAGCTAATAATTTCACTTCTGATTCTGTGAGGAGACCTGCAAAACATGAGCTGTGTGGTGTCCTGAGGACCAAGATTGACTGTGCCTTAGGTTAACCAGCAATGGTTTGGTATCAATGTTGGTACATCTTATTTCACAGCCCAGGATGCTTACTGTGCTCTCTAGGGTTTTTTTTTCCCTGTGTTTTTTTTTTCTTTCTGTAGAAACATATCCTTTATAAAATGTTTTTAGTTATTTTTTTGGTAAAGCGACTTTAAGTCTTGCTTGAGAAATGCGCAATATTGTATAAATAAAAGGATAATAATAAGTATTATTATTATTATTACCACCATTAAAGCACAAATATTTGGTTTCCAAGTAAAATAGCATAAATAAATGCATATTTGTGTGGATGAATACAGTTGTATTAAAGCAAATACAGGTTGAGTATCCCGTATCCGAGTATCCGTTATCCGAATTATTACAAAACCATACATTCCAGAAAGTGAAAAAAAAATATTTTTTTTGCTAAAAACTCACTGGGGACATTTGTAACAGCACTACTGGTGACATGATATGTAACTGGCACTATATATGTGCAAGAAAATGATTGCTTGGCATTCAAATTCAATATCTGAGATAGTACACACATTTTGTTTCATGTTTTGAAACCTTGTTTTTTGAACAAATAAAATATATTTGTTTGTATTTTATGTGGTAATAAAATATATTTGTGTGTATTTTATGTGTTTATACAGCATACATGCAAGATACTTCAAAATACATAATTGAAATATTAAAATATTCCGAAATACGGAATAATCCGTTATCCAAAATTCTCCTGGTCCCGAGCATTTTGGATACGGGATACTCAACCTGTATTGTAAAATAGCAAAAGAGCACATAAAAAATATTTGTATATAATAGTCATACTTAAAATGTAGAAAAGTTTGGCTTTCGTGACAAAGGGCTTGATTTAGCATGAATTGAAAAAAGCTTAACAGTTCTTTAATGGGCAAAATGTAACATGTGCAGAGAGAGTTATTGCTGGGTACATGCCTACAGGTTTATCTTATTAAGATTACGATTTAACCAGACTGTGTTTTATATGAACATATGTTTATATTGTGTATATATATATATTATATGAATAAATTGAAACTATTATAAAAATGTAATTTCATATCATATCTCTTATCATTTAAATTAAAAATCTGGAAATGTATGGAAGCATATAACAATCAACATTTGCTCCCAAACTGACTAAACTATTGCAAAATTGCAAAAAGAGGGCAGCCAGTATTTACTCTGCACAGAAACAAAATAACTCACCAAAAAGATTGGGTACTTATGTATTATCTGGGCGCCTGATTTTTTGATTGTATGCCTTAACTTAAGGCATACAATCAGATGCGATGGACCCTATTTTTTCGGAAAAATCGGGTCTATCACATCGTATGCAACCAAATCGCATGCGATGAGATCGACCCAATTTTTACATTGGATCCAATGTTAAATGGTCCCTGAGACCCGATTTTACATTGGGTCCAATGTTAAATTCCCCCCAGACCCTATTTTCTATTGTATACCCACCCTGTTCATACCCCCACTATCCAAGTGGGCATGGAGTTGATTCTATATAGTGTGGCGAGCGCACGCGGATTACTTAACCAGTATTCCGCGTCCCCTCACCACGTTTTGGGCGTGGTGGCTCGCTGCGCTCGCCACACTATATAAAATCAACTCCATGCCCACTTGGATAGTGGGGGTATGAACAGGGTGGGTATACAATAAAAAATGGGGTCTGGGGGGCATTTAACATTGGACCCAATGTAAAATCGGGTCTCAGGGACCATTTAACATTGGATACAATGTAAAAATCGGGTCGATCGCATTGCATGCGATTTGGTTGCATGCGATGCGATCGACCCGATTTTTCCGACCAGATAAAAAAATCGCGAGCGTCCAGATATTACATAAGTACCGATGATTGTTCTTCCAGATGCAAACAGAAACCCAACACGAGTATCTGCCCGTATTCCGAATCACACGAATATCTCCGCAATACACCAAGATGTGCACGTTTGCTACAGCATGCAGAAAAAAAATGCAAGACATGGCTGCATTGGAACATGCGTGCAACTACTGTAGGTTCATAAATGCGAAAGCTGACGGCGGCCCCAGAGATGCATTTTTGTCATGATGCGTTGGCTGTGAAAGAGTTAAAATACAAGTGTTAACCCTGCCAAGTGGTTTTGTCAAAATAGGTTTGAAAATTCCTAAGAAAACATTTGTATTCCTCATAATGACCTGTAATGTTTTCCTTATATAGGAAATATAATCTTTTTTAACACAACATTTTTTTATTTGAATTTATATAACAAATGTGAGCAACGCCGCATTTTTAGTGGATATTTTGAACATCTCTCACAGAGCTGTTGGACTCAAATGGTTAAAGATCCTACTACTGTATCAAGTAATTACATAGAAAATCAATTGGGTGACAAATTCTGGGATAGCGGACTCTCCTTTTACTCCCATAGGAAATATTTCTTCTTCATTGTGTGATAAATTGTGCTTATTTTTGGTTTATTCACTTTGATATGCTTTCAAGGCCTCATTATGCTTAAAGATGACATCGCCTCTGCTAACAGCAGCTGCAGTACATTAGTCTAATGGATTAAAATTATGGCTTGCTTTAGGAATAGTCTATTACATGTCAAAGCCCAACGTAAACCCTACTGTGAGAAGTCTTGACACTATTAAAAGTGATAAAATGCAATGTGTTGGAGATGATTGGAAGTCCAGTAGTATGTATTGCAGTTCAGCTCATTTAGAATCTCTTGATTGACTGAATATTTGGAAATTAAAGACAAGTTAAACATGGCACCTCCTAATTACCTTTGCTTAAGCCTTCATTAAGATACTGTCCTCCTCCGTAAGATAACATTTAACTTTAATGAAATGATAAAATAGAACATTTCACTGGGATTCATATTTAAATGTTCAATTTATTTTACAATGTGTACAAACTTGCTAGTAAAATAAAATGTTATGTTAAAATAGAGGGATATTAGCTTAAAGGAGACATACAATGTAATATGACCAAATTGCGTTGGAGTTTGTATATTCTCCCCGTACTTGCGTGGGTTTCCTCCGGGTACTCCGGTTTCCTGCCACAATCCAAAAATATACTTGTAAGTTAATTTGGCTCCCAACAAAATCAACCTTAGAATCATACCTCCCAACATGACCCTCTCCAGGATGGACACATTTCTCTGTTCCTGGACTTTCCTCCTAATTTAGGATTACCATCACATGTATTGAAACACCTTTCTGAACAAATAACCTGTTTAAAACAGGTGACGGCAATCATACTGTAAATCAATTCTGCTTTCACATGGCAAAATGCAGGTTCACACAGGGACATTGAAACGGTCAGTTGAGGCATGAACCTGCATTTTGGGATGTTCATATCCCTACAGAGAACTGGCATTATTGCCGGTTCGCTGATATCATCAGGGGCGGGGGAGGAAGCCGTGCTTAGAGGTGGCGCTGCTCCAAGCACTGCCTCCTCCATAGTGTGAACGTGAAACGGGTCACTTGACCCGTTTAAACCATTCACATCAACAAGCAACATGGCAACAAACTGGTAAGGACTCTGCATTTTTATCGGTTTGTATTGCCGTGTTGCTACCTGTTTTCGGGACACAGTAACCCCTTTCACATCGCACTAATTACCGGGTCAAACTGGATTGTACCCAGTAATAAGTTGCAAAGTGAAAGAGGAATGTCCAGAAAAACAGCATTGTGTCCCTCCTGGGGATGGTCATGTTGGGAGGTATGCTAGAATGAATGTGTGCGTGTGTGTACATGTGGTAGAGAATATAGAGTGTAAGCTTCACTGGGGCAGGGACTGCGGAATATGTGTGTGCTATATAAATACAGATGTAAAGGGTCTCATCTTTGCAGGGGATGGCGATGGCATCGCCATCGCCATCCCCTGCCCCGCCGCCATCTGTATGCCGGAAGGGGACGCGCGCGCACGAGGTGCACGCGCGTCCCCTTCCGACGGTGCTGCCCTCGGTCGCCCGGTGCCCACACCGGGCGACCGCACCCCCCGCAGCCTCCTCGGGTCCCCCCCTGCCCCCTCGAGTGGGAGGCGGACAGTAATGCGTCCGCCTCGCCGCCCCGCCGCCCAGATACTGTGACGCACGTGCGTGGGGGACGCACGCGCGTCTCAGTCAGATAGCGGCGCCGTGTTGCCAGCAAAGACAAGACCCGATACATCTGTAACTCATAATAATAATAATAATAATAATAATGCAACCCATCAGATTCATTTCTTTACTGCAATCTAGTAAATATAGACAGGATACAGTATGATGGGTTGCTATGGGAAACATCATCTGTTTTAATTTTCAGAAGCTTTAGTAAATTTACCTCCCTAGTGTTTGTACAAACATGTTTAGCTTCATACTTCAAATCATCTGGATTTCTCCTATGGTTTTATTTTTTTACCACTATCTGCTAGGTACATCCAGTAATTGTGGTAACTATAAATAAGTGGTTCTCAACCTCAGTACCCCCAACAGTTCATTACTCACTGTCAAATATTAAAAGATCCACAGGTGGAGCTAATTATTTCACTTGTGATTCTGTGTAGAAGGGATTGGTACTAAATCCCGGCGGTCGGAATCCAGACGTTCAAAATTCCGACGCCGGAATCCCGAACACCGAAATCCCGACAAGGGGGGGCGTGGATCTCCCCCCTTGCGGGCTCACTGCGCTCGCCATGCAGCGGGCACGGTGACTCGCTACGCTCGGCACACTAATTTATTCTCCCTCTATGGGTGTCATGGACACCCATAGAGGGAGAAAGTGTCGGGATTTCAGCGGTCGGGATTTCGGCGGTCGGGATTCCGTCGTTGGGATTTTGACCGCCGGGATTCCGACCACCGGGATTCTAACTGCATTCCGTGTGGAGACATGGAAAATATGAATTGTTGGGAGTACTTGAGGACCGAAGTTGAGAACCATTGCTATAAATGATTCATGGGTATATACAGTATACTAAGCTTTGGAGAGTGTTAAATTAGTGAGAGATGAAGTACAAGCCAATCAGATTTATTACACTCGGTGAAGTGATAAAGTGTCTGATCATTATCACCGGCCAATCAGCACCTACCTGTCATTTTTCAAACCAAGCCTGTAACTTCACAGTTAGGAGATGATTGGCCGATGATAAAGTACCAGCCACATTATCCCTTCACCAAGCCTAATAAATCTGCTCCTCAGTCACAACTGCTATGCAAAAGCATTCATGCATCATTATAAAATCTGTCTCTCCTGAGTGTTGATTGACTGTTCAACTCTCTATTGGATTATCCTGTCGGTATCCGGTCCCTTGGTCGACAATGACTAGGTCAACCACTAATGGTCAACACCTAAGAATGGTCGACATTCCTTAGTTCAACAAAAAAAGATGTTATGGTAGCCAGTCTCAGGGTAGACCTTGGGAGTGAATACTTGTGAACAAATGATATATAACATAACACAGACTTATCTGTGTCCTCAATTTGTCATCATAAAAATTCATAAAAATTATACCTACATTGATATATGGTTCCACAGCGTGTTCAGAAAATGTTTTCTTCCTCATTAGAGCTTGTTGGGGGGATGTGGTCAGGAGGGCACTCAGCTTCGCGTTTTTGGAGTTGTCCAAAATTAATCCTTATCTGGTCAAGATAACAAATGTGTCCATTTCTTATTCCCCCTTATTCACCACTATTCTGTGGCTTCTAAATACAACTCTAAAACTGATATGACATATCTAAAATGTGGTCAAGTGCTGAAAAGTGTTCCATTGGAATTTGCAGTTCCCCCCGTCTTTACTTTCTAACATTGAAGCTCTATGGTTTACACATCAGATGTACTATACAACTAATGTAATTGCTAATGAAGTCTCCACCTGGTCTCCCTGGTTGTCCTATCACAATGCTCCTTTCCCTTTGATATTTGGGCTGTAACTAAAGCTGGGTACACACCTAAAGACTTATCTGACCCATCTATCTGGTGGAAACCAATATCTGGTAATGTATGGGAGCATATATGAATTAAATTTTTGCTCCCAAAAACTGGAAAACAGACAAGGGGAATTCAGCCAAATTGGTTAAAGCCATTTGATTTAACAAATGTACCGGCACAATTATTTTTGTCCATTTTCCAGCATTTGGGAGCAAACGGATGACTGTCATACAGTATGCTCCTATACATTACCAGATATTGTTCCCACCAGACAAATTGGACAGACAAATCTGTAGTTGTCTCTTGGGGGATTTCTTAGCAGCTGCATGTTCTCCTGTTTGTGATTGGCCTCTATTAATATTTATTTGTAGTATTGATGTTGTTAGGATGTCTTGCTGTTGTATCTCTTGATGAACCATGGGTATTTCTTGCTTGGGTATATTATATTGCTGCAATTTAAATTGTTGGAAAAAACGTATGCATAAAAAAGAGCTGGTACTGGATTATACAGCAGAGTGAGAAAATCAGGGTATTAAGCGCTCAGGAGTAAGAATGTATTTTATTATTGTTACCACTATTTTATATTTATAGGGACAGCATATTCTATTGCACTTTACAAATGGGTTCACAGTAATAAAGCAAGACAGGGAATTAACAAACAGAGAGGTAAGAGTGGATAAGAGGGTGCAATTGTATTGCTGTTAAATTATTTATCTATATACCTAATGCCTTCCAGGTTCCGGCTTTCTAGCAAATAATAAATTACATCTCGAAGACTATTCATGAGAACGGGATCATGCCAATTATGGTAAGAACGAATTTGTAATACATTTGTTGTATCAGAATGCATTTCAATTTATTGCATTAGAAATCAGCTACAAGTGATAATTGAGTGTGACTACATTGGAAAAAGGATGTACTGTACTGTATGCTGACAAAAAAAACATAGATATACAGGTATAATGGTACTAGTTCATTATTTTTAAAATGTATTTCCTACATGACTGCTTCGCAATTAGTTCAAAAGCATGTTTCCTGTATTTCAGCCGTAACTAGGCAATAGAACATCGCAGTATAATGACAATTGTACTGTATAAAACATTACAACTGCTATTAAATGCCAAGTCTTATATGCAGTATGGAAATGTATAAAAAATACCAGTAAATTATCACAAAAATGTGAATTGTTCAAGACCAGAACCCACCGATGCGTGCACTGTCAATACGATATCGGATTTATTTTTATTTTATTTTTTTAACTGGTGTACTAAATAATTTTACAGATGGGTGGCGAGTATTTACACCAAGAGTCTGCCCTGATTGCAAAGCAGTCATTCATAGTGGGTGCATTTCATCCGTGTCAGCTGTTAAATGCTTGATCTGTCAGTGCTGCTTTCAGTAGGCTTAGTATCACAAACCAACATCAATGTTCTTTGAGCAAATAAACAGAGTAGCACAGTACTGTAAAATGTTAACGGAAGGAGAGCAGACTGTGTGCTGAATATTCGTCCTGATTCAGGCCTGCATATATTCGCTACAGAGCAGGTAAACACAGCCCCGCCAAATGCACCCCCCTCCCTTCCCCCACGCTGCCTGAATCCCCACGCTACCATGCAAATGAATGTGTGTGTAAACAGCGCCCGCATGATATAAATCCCACCCATGTGCACAGCTGCGAATGCGTTCACAGCTGTGGACATGAGGGGGAAAACATACATTGAATGGTGCTCCCCACTGTTTGCAGCGCAGCGTCATGTAAGCCAGGACTTACACCACTGCGAAGGCTGCGGGGAGAAGGAGGCCATTGCTGATGTCAGCAGCCATCCCTCCCAACTGCCAGGGAGCTCTTACATTTTACTGCCACCAAACAGCCGTGGGGGGTCTTCTTACGAACAGCTCATGCATACGCACTGCGGACTGTTCCCATGCACAGTTGTGCGATTATGGCTCAGGCTGCAAATTTGCATCCCAGCGAACAGGTCTGAATCGGGCCTCTACATACAAATTTTGGCCCGCTCTGTAAAAGGCTCTGAATGAGAAACATACAGATGGAGCCGCCCTTGTCCTTGCTTAGCGCCCGCCAGAATGCCCCCCTGTGAGCACCGGTGGACAGGGACTCCACTAAACTGGGACGCGCGTGCGTCAGGGAGACAGGCAGGGTTAGGGGAGGGGGGTCCGGGGAGGTGGGGGGAAGCGCCAGAATGGGGCAGCGAGGCGGCGGGGACCCAGGGGCTGCTCTGTCACCACGGGGTGTGCGAGCATCTCGTGCGCGTGTGCCCCCAGGCGGGAGTTGGTGGCTGGCGAAAGTTTTGACAGCCCCTGCCTGAACAAGGGATGCTCCATCTGTAATATCACTCATCTAGTGTTTTTAATGATGCCATCAAATTCCCCCCACCCTCCATCCCACTCCAACCCTCTACCAGAGAATCCTGCCTGCCAACTTGACTTCAAGACAACAGTTTAACTTGTAAAATAGCAAGTTGCCGCTCCTCCATGTGGAAGTCATAGTGGCTCTGTGGCACATGGTTACAATGTCATGCTCCTAGTTTCAGGAGCTAAGGATGCTGCTTCTGTCATTCCACCCACACTGCCCCCATCTTCCTCTAAAAGGCAGCATCCACTTCAGAGTCAGGAAGAAGGTGCCACTCCTGGATGTCCCTCTTAAAACAGTGGTACACCTTCATCTGAGGTGTCTGAAGGCAAAGGCGGGTATTCAATGTTTGCCAATATTTCCCGAGAGGGGAAATATCTTATTCACTCATTCAATGCTGTCATTAACAACAGCATTGAAGGCTGTCAAACCTGTCAGATCTGTTTTGTCAGATATGACAGGTCTGACAGCCCTGGATTGTACTATTCACGTCTGTTTTCCAACAATTTGTGGCCATTTTTGACGATTTTGGGACTTACTGTTGGAAGATGGTGAAAAACATTATGACATTCGGAATCCCGGATTGAATACCCCCCAAAAAGTCTCCATGACACCTGAGACCCAAACAGCAACCCCTCTTCCTACTTAAGCATTACTTCCAACAACCTTTCTCTGCACCACCCTCAAGTTCTTACCGGAACACAGGTGTGGACAGAATGGCTCTTGGACTTCGCCCCCTAATTCTAAACATAATGAGAGACACTACCATGCTGAATCTTGTAGCTCCACACTTGAGAAAAAAGAAGGTGGACACTCTCTAAATACTAAACACTGTTAATGAGAATAAGTAAAATAAATTCATGCTTAACATAATTGTGGACAAAAATATTGGGCCACCTACCACAGCCAGGTGACCTCATTTGGTTGGTCCCTTAAACTAAGGTTCAACTCCAGGGCCCTTCACAGCCTGTGTAACATGTAAATGGCCATGGAATGTGTCTTTTACACTACAGGTGGTGCATGACAAAGGCCAGAAAGACACCTTGTTTTTGAAATTTCATTTATCTTCAAACATGCAATCCTAATTATGGTATATAATGGTTATTAATCTTTACTGCACATTATGTTTTCATACTGTTCGTTGAAACATGAATTTTCTTAATTAACTTTGCGGAAATAATAAACGTCAACATGAAAGGCTTGGCTGCCGGACCTCATTTCAAATACCAATTCATGTCACATCTGATTTTAACACAACTAAAACTGTTACAGCATTGTGTAAGCAATGGACTCACCCGACAACAATTTATCATCTTTATTTTAGTTTTCTCCTGCAGTGACACGATTGGCATACTTAGTCACAAAATGATATTGAAGAAAAGATACAAAATCTTGATTAAATGTCAAGAGGTTAAGAGGTCTTCCTCAGATGGGTTTGGAAACCGCAGGCGCCGGTGAGCTGCCGAGGGCAAGACGGAGGTATATATTGTGTGATGATGTGAACTGCACTTAATGAACCATTCATACAACAACTTATGCTGCGAGACAGTTCATATAGCAACGCTGTCCTTGTGGATGAACTGAATAAATCTTCAGATTGTGTAATCAGCACAAAGCAGATTTGTTTTCTTGCTTTTATTTCCCAGTGTACCTTAAACTCAATATTAATCCCTCACATGATTTATCATGTTCAGACCAGTTTGTTTATTTAATATAATATTAAATGATGCCTGGAAACTTATTTGGAGCATATTATTGGAAGCGTTAATCGGCGCAAGTACAGGGGCGTGATGGGAAAAATAACTGTGACCAGGGGAGGCTCCGAAGTAGGGGCTGAAGCACAATTCAAAATTCAAATAGGGGAACAGCGCCAACTAGAATGGCAGTTAGTGTTTCTCCAATCAAATCCTAGCCATCATTTATCAAGTACATTGTATTAAAGGATAGATAGAATCTGATTGGTTGCTATGTTCAACATCTCCACTTGTACTCTTTAGAACAGTGGTTCTCCAACTCGGTCCTCAGGACCCCACACAGTTCACGTTTTCCAGGTCAACTGACAGGTACACTCAATACTGACTGACACATTTTATAAGATCCACAGGTGGAGCTAATTATTTCACTTGATTCTGTGGGGAGACCTGCAAAACGTGGACTGTGTGGGGTTCTGAGGACCGACTTTGAGAACAAGTGCTTTAAAAGGTTTAGTAACAACCTATCGTATCTTGATGGCATTACCCTTTAGAAGTCTATGTGCTGCTATAGCAGTGCCCACTAAATCCCTCCCATGATCCCCCATGGGACATGCATCACTTGATACATGCGCAGATGGACTCATGGGTCCTAACTTCAGAAACCTCCAAACCGCAAGGGGCAGCTCTCATTGGGAGAGCCGTCTTTTACTCAAATCTTCATGCCTACGGCCTTAGCAAACACTGATATTCATGTGATGAGTGTTGGGATGCATCGCAAGTACAATGCAATGCATAATGGGGTTTATTCTGGTCCACACATTTTGCGTGTGGATGAAACACCACCCGCCACTCACACATCCACCCCCCCCCCCACCCCCCTCGCTCAGCGAATTCCCCCGCACGGCTGCAAATGGAAGTTTTGCACTGAGCATCATGCGTATGCGTAGACACGAACAGGAGGGGGAGCAATCAAACCAAAATAAGGCCCAATGAGTGTCAACCGTTTCCGTCATGTCAGCTGCCTGCCCATTTCCGTCCCAGCGTGCACTTGGGACAAAGTCTCTTGCATATGCACCTTCGGTGACCATCGAAAGATGTGGGTGTTCCCCACAGCATGCGAATGGATGTTTATGTTAAACATCCATCCGCAGCCTGTGCATGGGAACACATGGTGTGTGTGTGTGTGTGTGTGTGTGTGTGTGTGTGTGGGGGCATTCGCCGGGAGGGATTTGCAAATTTGCAGCCTTGCGAATGAACCAGTATAACCCCCTATATTCTCTACCACATGTACACATTCACACAGACATTCTAGGGTTAATTGGTTTGGAAACCAATTAACCTATCAGTACATTTGGGGGGATTGTGGGAGGAAACCAGAATACCCCTACGTAAGCAATTGGCGAATATATAAACTCCTCACAGTTAGGGCCATTCAAACCCATGACCTCAGCACTGTGATGCAGTAATGCTAACCATTACACCATCCGTGCTGACCTTATGAGATAGAGGGGGTTATTCTAGTTCACTCTTTCTGACAAATTCCTTCTTAGATGGACAAAACCATGTGCACTGCAGGTGGAGCAGATGTGACATGTGCAGAGAGAATTAGATTTGGGTGGGGTTTTACTTCAAAGTGAGATCTATATTGCAGTGTAAAAATAAAGCAGTCAGTATTTACCCTGCACAGAAACAAAATAACTAACCCAAATCAAATTCTCTCTGCACATTTTACATCTGCCCCCCCTGCAGTGCACATGGTTTTGTCCATCTAAGAAGGAATTTGTCAGAAAGAGTGAACTAGAATAACCCCCAGAGTGAGGTATGAATAGCTGTGAATGAGTAATATAAAAAAATATGTTTACAGTAGTGACGCAGATCTCTCTTTACTCTACCAAAAATCTTCCAACAGATTTGCTACATTACACAGATTTATTTTGACAGAATGGTTAATAACACATATATATATATATATATATATATATATATATATATATATATATATATATATATATATATCACTTTTTTTGCACTAATACCACTAGTTATACAGTATGTAATAAAAAAAAGACTGGTAGCAATAATGATGACGATGTTGCTGTTTATCATTTTAAAAGGATGCGAGCATCTGATGCTTTGTATGTTATTCTATAATATTTTATGTGGCTTCTGCCCTTTTCTAGCAATCCAGCAACCAATCACAGCAGCATCTCTGCTCTCTGCAGTTCAGTTCTGGTGCCAGCATAAACTTTTAAGTTTTCTAGGTCATGAACAATGATGTATATTTATAATATAGATGACAATGGTACTTAGGAACACAGTGTGTGGGGCAATAAAGATAACTATGTCTGTGTATACAAACTAATTGAATTTTGTTGCTGGTGGCCTTTATTTATTGTAAACACCATATGACTTCTGGTAGCCTTAATGAAAGTCCACTTTAATCATGTTGGATAGAACACACAGCTATTTATTTTATTTAGAGTAGTCAATGTTGTTGTTCTTCATTCTTTTTAAGGATAAATGCATATGGGTATTTTATTATATTTTTATGATTTTATGAGTCTGTTCTTGTTAACTTTTTGGATAACGTTGATTTGTTTTGTGGATGGACATGAGTAAATTTATTAGGGGCTTATTCTAAGGATTTGTTAATCCCTACACTGACAGTACAGGATAGACGAAGGCAAAGAAGGCAAACAAGAGTTAGTCTTCCCACCCATTTAACAATTTGGCATGCCCTATTTTGTATTCATTAACATAAGCTACTAGTAAAATATGTTGCATAGGTAAACATCTTCATCATTGAAGAACACATACATTTTTTATGTGCTTTGATATCCCTTTTCCTAGCACATATATGTGACTGGACCCTTAATCAGTGGCTGAACAATAGCCACTGCAGACCCCACATGGGCTTGAGGGCACCGGGTGGCTTGTGGGCTCTAGGGGTCTGCATGGGCTATTGCCAAGACTTCGGCGGCAGGTACCTGCAAGTTGCAGATTCAGCCTCTTTTCCACTTTCCCCTGTCCACCTGTGCAGATGGGCAATGGAAATGTCCCTCCCAAAATACCCACTGACTCCTCTAGCATCTATAATAACTGTCTTCTAGAGGCATCGGCCATTTTGTAAGGGACATTTTAATTGTCGAAAGAATGGTTGCAGCTAGAATCACTTCTGTTTTGTGAGTTTTTCCATCATGCACTGGGTCTATGTATACCTGGAGGGGAATATAAATCTGTGGAGAGCGTAGCCAGCCACCATGTCTGAATGGCGGCAAGCAAAGCGAGCCGGTGAGGGCAGAGCTGGATTAAGCCTTCAGGGGGCCCGGGGCACTTTAGAAGATGGGGCCCCCTCCTACTTGTCATTACTGGCCGCAAATTGCACGGGAGAATATTACACTGTCAAAACACAGAGTAAAAGCAGTATTAACTTGGTCAACTGCAGGGGGGGGGATTAATATAAACATATATATATATATACACCGCATGAAAAGCCTGTGTTTGTCCCTCTGTAGGAGCCGTGACAGGCTCAGCGCTGCTTCTGATTAGGAACCCTCCTATGACAAGGCAGCTACTGCTGCTATCCTTCATGGGCCTGAGAAGCATATGATGAGCTCCACCAAGCAGAGCTCAGCCTTTCAGCCTCTAAACCTCTTGTGCAAAGTCTTATGGGACTAAGTCAACTCCCAGTAATGCATTGCACTCTTGTGCAGACAGTGTGCCTTGACTCCTGATGCTCAGCAACATTAATCATTGTCACATTGGCATATAGGTGAAGCTGCAGCACTACCCTACTCCCATGCACAAAACATTAGCTAAAAAATAAAAAATAATTTTTTGAAAAAGACATGCCAACTACAAGGGACCCTAGATAGAGGGAGGCCCAGAGGTACTGACCCCCTGTGCCCGCATTATAATCCGGCCCTGGGTGAGGCTGCAATAAAATAACATGCACCTATGTAAAATACAAATAAAATAAAAAATTCTGTTAGGGCATTTAACTACTTCACATCCTACCCACCAAACATAATTGGCTCTAGAGACACAACCATGACGGATCCCCAGCGGCAGCAGAGGAAGGAGGCAGAATGGAGGGGGGAATCCTGGGTCCACAATACATATTTTATAGACTGGACTTCACTATATTTTACTGTATATGATGATGTGGTACTATGCTCTCTATGGCTGTGAACATTATGTAAGTATATATTTTTGCACTAAATAACCCATTATGAAATTTAACATAGATAAGCCTTTTAATTTTCATACCTTGACATCTGTAAATACATTCCAAATATTTATTCAAGAAAAAAAGGAAAAATATTCCTCCAGCACATTGCACAGGATCAGCAATGAGATTTGAACACAGTACTACATGATAATAGAAATGCAGAGATCTCGGTGTCCATTTGTTGTCATAAGGCCACATCTAGACATCTCTGTCAATGCCTAATATTGTGGTGATGCCTAATATTACGTAACAACAGAACCCACTCAGAGTTATATAATTCCAGATTGTTATGTTACATCATACCACCCAACTGTCCCGATTAGAGATGGACAGTCCCACTAATTCGACACTGTCATGCTGTCCCACCCACAAGCCGCATTGTCCCTTGGGTGGGGTGAAGGGCAGTTATGGGAGACTGTGATCACTACTGCTCTGCAGAGCAGCTGCATGGGGGGGGGGGGGAACTTGGGCTGCCCAGCTGCTCTGGTGGCCCTGGGCATGCCCCGTAAATGACAAAAACAAGGAAATACTGCTCCACCGTACCTCCATGACCACCACTGACATGGCAGATCTTGATTCCCTGACGGCTAGAGATGAAAGCTATGCTACATGAGAATATACATTCATACACAAATATATTCAAAAATTGAGAGACAACTCTCGTGGATGGGGATACGACCACTTGGTTGATGCTGTCAAGATTGACAATGACCAGGTCGTCACCACACGAATAGAGGTAGCTCAACAAATAAAAGATCAACCACAACAAAACATCAACATGACAAAGACACAAATGCAAAATAGTCAACAACCGTTTAATCAACAACATAAACGTACGAATGTTCGACTCACAGACATGATTAACATTGGCTTCAACTAAAAAGACACATTAATTGGTCGACAACTAATACATTGACAAATGATATCCTTCAAATTCCGAGCATGCCCTGAAAATACTTGGTTGATCAATGCCTCTCAGAACAGAATAAAATGATGGCTGCTCAATCAATTTAATAGTCTTGAAAAGGAAGGTGGTTATTCTAGACAAGAATAAAATGGAAGAATATTCCCCAAGGGACACTGCAAAGTACAAGCAATGAGATTTGAATAATTAACCTTCCAATAGAGGGGTTACATTAATTCTACATGTTACCATGAAGCTGATTGGCTGCTAAAGGTAACTTCTCCACGTATCCACTCTTTTTTAAGGCTTCATATATCTTCCCGTAATTAGAATGGAACGGAAGTAGAGCTTACAATATGTCCGTGTCGATGCTATAATTAAGAATGCCATTGAAACTAATGGATACATGGTGGTGTGTCTTTGTTGTACGTTTAATAGGTCAAAAAATGCACGTTTCTTTGAAGATATTCCGCCTCTGTAGAAATTCATATACAGTATAGTAAAGATTCTTGATGAGCAGGAGAAGATAAATTAGTCTAATTACAGCATGCACAGCAGATTGGAGCCAGCCTGTTCAGTGGAAATATAACAGATTTTTTTTTTTATGTTATTTAGATGAAAATTAGTTGAACGTAGATTGAACCAACATCCAAATTCATGTTGAAAAAAATAACTTGGGAGAAAATCTGTTTTGAAAGTTAAAAATAAAATGTAGTTGCCGCCCCTACAACTATAACAGTGTGAATTAGCGCACAGTACCATTTTACGCTTTATAGCATTCACTTACAGTACTATATCTGTCTGCTCCTTTGATCCTTTTGTGAGACAGACCTCGATGATTCATCTGTGCACAATAACAGTTATTATTGAGGTGCTAGAGAAATGATATTTTTAAATGTAAATTTTGACATTTGCAGGGCAATAATCTTATATTGTCCTTTACTAGAACCAGGTGGTGGCTGATTACCTCTGCAAACAGATGGCGGTTCCACTGTAGAATTATGTGATCTTAGGTAAACGAGTTCAATAAATGTATGCGTGTTTTGTTAAATGTGTCCTTTTGCTAAAATGAAAACCTAACACATTTAGCTATACTGTATATCATGCATCAGTATGAATGTATGCCTTACTGCACATACTGTATTACAGTGGAAGATATCACAATCACATTGATAGTGCAATACTGTCTCTATAAATTAACAATTTATTCTTCACATATTGCACTCACATAGACAAAAATATAAAAAGTATATCACCACCAATGGTGGAATCCTTTTAGGAATAGGTCAAGGTTCAATCTGCATCCAATCCCAGATGTGTACTTGTGTGTAGTGGGTAAGAGGGTGCCGGTTCCACACTCCTTCACTCACTGGTCAGCCTGATTCCTTCTAGTTTTTCCCTAAGAATCCCCCAAAAAAACCAGGACCGTCTTGAAAAAATCGGGACAGTTGGGAGGTATACAATTACTCTGGACTGATGTATACTTATTTGAACTGCTAAAGAAAGAGCGCTTGTCTACCCCAGGATACCTATCTGATCTGATTACTATGGGGGTGATTCAGGTTGGTTTTCAAATGCAAACTCCTTTAATGGACAAAACCGATGCGTCATGTTCAGAGAGAGTTAGATTTGGGTGGGGTGTGTTCAAACTGAAATCTAAATTGCAGTGTAAAAATAAAGTAGACAGTATTTACCCTGCACAGAAACAAAATAACTCACCCAAATCTAACTCTCTCTGCACATGTTACATCTACCCCACCTGCAGTGCACATGGTTTTGTCCAATAAATAATGAGCCTGCTTTTGCAAACCAACCGGAATCACCCCCATATGTATACTGCTATTAATCTTATTTTTTTTTTTAAATAATCATATTTTTAGAATCGTCACAGCTATAATTATCTTGTGTATTATAGTAACTCTGCGAATAGCCCTTTCTTGCTGTGAGTCCCTGATATTTATCGACCTTTCAGGGATTCACAGATTGATGCCAATTGGCAACATTTAAGAGACTACAAATTACTGTACATGGAATATAAAGGATATAACTTGTCTTTAGCCAAATTAAGGGAGTTTATGGAACCTCTGACTCATGCAGAATGACAAGTGCTTTGAAAATATCACTCAAAAAAAAAAGTTCAGTTGCAACCGTACTGGATCTCCGCTACAAGTGATAAATGGACTATGTTTTTTATGAATCTGAAAGGGAGTTAATAGTTGCACTTTGCCAAGAAATGTCTGCAGGAAATGGTTATGCGGTGTGGAATGGAAATTTGTCAGAGAAAAAAATGTGTCAGTGAGTTCACATATCAGTACTGATGCATCAAATGATGACATCCAGTCAACAATCACTAAAACTACTGTATGCACTGTACCTTCCAGTAAAAGACTACTGACATAAATCCAAAAAAAGGGAAATTATATAGCATTTTGGATGTTTTATATGAAGAGTAAATGGACAGAAAATAGTGTAAGCTAACCTGAATTGTTCTATAGTACTTATGACTGATTATGATCCACTCAGGAGTGGATTGGGATGAAAACCCAACCCAGAAATTTTTGGAATGCAGTCCTCATGGAGACAGGGCCTGATTCGAAGTTGGGAAAGCATCCTTGTGTCTTTTCGGTACTTCTTTACTTTCACGGCGCCACTAGATCAGAAATCGCGGTCATCGCGGGCATTGAATGCACTTAAAAATGGCCGCGACGCGACCGACGCGATGCCCGCGATTTCCCATAGAGATCAATGTTAAATTTCTCAATGGACCCGATTTGACTGTTAAATGCCTCAATTGTCACGATTTTTCCATAGGAAACAATGTTAAATGGCCCACAGAGGCCAAATAGTCACCGTAAAGTGTGAAATGGCCCCCACATTTTTTAACGCCACCCCACGATCAACGCGAACCCGAAGCGTGGCGAGCGCAGCGAGCCCGCGAGGGGCGGCGGTACGCGTCCTACGACCTTTTCATGCCCTACTATCCACTAGGGCGTGGAGTGAGAATAGAATAGTGTGGCGAGCGCAGCGAGCCACCGAGCCCGAAGCATGGCGAGCGCAGCGAGCCCCGCGAGGGGACGAGGATACCTGTGAAGCCCGCGAAGGGACGCGTTTACCTGTGAAGGTATCCGCGTCCCCTCGCGGGGCTCGCTGCGCTCACCACGCTTCGGGCTCGGTGGCTCGCTGCGCTCGCCACACTATTCTATTCTCACTCCACGCCCTAGTGGATAGTAGGGCATGAAAAGGTCGTAGGACGCGTACCGCCGCCCCTCGCGGGCTCGCTGCGCTCGCCACGCTTCGGGTTCGCGTTGATCGTGGGGTGGCGTTAACAATTGTGGGGGCCATTTCACACTTCAGGGGGGCTAATTGGCCTCTGTGGGCCATTTAACATTGTTTCCTATGGAAAAATCGTGACAATTGAGGCATTTAACAGTCAAATCGGGTCCATTGAGAAATTTAACATTGATCTCTATGGGAAATCGCGGGCATCGCGTCGGTCGCGTCGCGGCCGTTTTTAAGTGCATTCAATGCCCGCGATGACCGCGATTTCTAGTGGCGCCGTGAAAGTACAGAAGTACCGTCTTTTCCTGTAGTTGTGTTTGCAACTGTATGCCAGTTTCACTAGAATGCATTTCCCTGGTGTCATAGGCAGATTTGGAATATACAGTGGCCCTGTAAAAATTTTCAAAAAGGTGACCCTCTTTCATTTCCTGCCTGCACCTTCTATGTCCTAACATACCCACACCAACATGCCGCTCCCCCCCTAGCAAAGTCACATCACCCCTTATCCTCTCCGGACCACATATGGCCGCATGGGCATGTTGGCCCAACGAGAGCCTTCCTATGGTTTCTATTGCCAATCCACGGCTGGATCACCTAGAACAGTAGTTCTCAAACTCGGTCCTCAGGCCCCCACACAGATCACATTTTCCAGGTCACCCGACAGGTGCACTAATTACAGACTGACACATTTTAAAAGATCCACAGGTGAAGCTAATTATTTAACTTGATTCTGTGAGGAGATCTGCAAAAGATGCACTGTGTGGGGTCATGAGGACCGAGTTTGAGAACCTATGCACTAGAATATTCATAGAACGTAAAGTACTGCAGATATGACCAGGGGCCAGGGGCCAGAGTCATGAGAATTTTCCAATGAAATGCTGTCTGTGTCCTAATGTATTTCTAAGTTTAAACACAAAACTACAACTGCCAGCGGTAGCATGTGGGATGGGGGTGCCCATTACAGGGCAAGGTCGCCCAACATGCTGAGTTTCACCCCATGATGCAATAGCAATATTTTGGGTACTTGTGTAGTTTCTCTGTCTCTGAAACTTGGCAGCCTGCCAGAAGCTCTTTTTAACTGTGCACGTGCCGCTCTAGCTCTGTTTAACTGTGCGTGTGCCGCTCTATCTGTAAGCTACATATTGTAAGCTACGTTATCAGCGTAGCGCCGGGCAGCAGCAGCAGCGCACTGCCCAGGCGCTGACAGGTCACTGTGGTACTTGTAGTTCCACAGTGAAATAGGCAGCCCTGCGCACCGCTGACAATGGGGGCATGTAAAAGTGGACACCCCGGCCACACCGCTGACGTGCCAGGGCTTCTCAACTACACACCCCTGCACACCGCTATCATAGGGGGAGTCCCCCATGCAGATGCTAAATTTAGACGCAAAAGCGTCTGAAACCCGGACTATCTGCAAGCCGCTAAGAAGGGGGAGTCAGGATTCAGACGATAAAGCGTCTTAAACCTGACTACCTGCTAGCCGCTACGAAGGGGTCGTGTCACCCATGCAGATGCTAAAACTTAGACGCTTTAGCGTCTGAAAACCGGACTACCTGCTAGCCGCTAAGAAGCCAGAGTTTCTGGACTTAGACGCTAAAGCATCTAAATTTAGTTGGGTCTAGGGGTACACTATTGGAATTTACAAGGTCGACAGCTGTTGCGTCGACTAGTTTAATTGTAGACAGGTTTAAGAGTGTTTTGCACAGTGCATATGGATTCAGACGCAAAAGCGTCTAAATTGTAGCGTCTGCATTTCGGACACCCCCTTTGATAGCAGTGTGCTGAGTTTAGACGGAATTAGACGCTACGCTACGCTGATAACGTAGCGCTGCGCTGAGAACAGCTAGAGCGGCACGCGCACACGCTACACTGGTAAAGTAGCTCTGAAAACAGCTAGAGCGGCACGCACCCAGAGTCTGGCAGGCTGCCAAGTTTCAAACAGACTGTGCGCGCGGCGCCGCCGTGAAACTACACAAGTACCATATTTTGTTATAGGGAATGATTGCTCATTAACAAGGTGCAAGGCGGCCATGTTTTGGAACGCAGAAGCTGCATGTGATTTCATGCAGCCGCTACTCCCTCCCCCCCCCCTCCCCCCCAAAAAACCCATATGGAACCCATAAGCATATTGGAACACCCAGCATTTCTTGGTGCGTTCCTTTGAGAACACTGGGCGTTCTCATGCTAATGGACCAATGACACGGGTGTGGGGGCGGCCAGATGTCATCTGCCCGCCCATTCCCTTAGAAAGTGCATGCAGATCTAAGGTTGCTCTGAGCACCTACATCTTGTTGGGCCCCCTTGTCCTATAGAATCCATATGGGGTACCTGCTGAAAGAAAACCATACTCACCAGGGTCCTCCGATGTAGATTGCATCCTCTTCATTCCATGTAGGCATCCAGGGGGTTAAAAACAACAAAACGAATTACCCTACACCAGGGTAAACTGGAGGAGCCAAAAGGGAATGCCCCGAAATGAGGGATTTCCTGGTGACTGACATCACCAGGTCCTCCCTCAGCTAATCAGTTGCAGGCTCCAGGGCGCTCCACATCTGATTGGCTGTGCCTGGCTCAAAAGACATCCATTTTATAAGAATAACATGGGTGTATATGAGCAGTTCGCACTATAGGTAACATTTTTAACATTGTCACCTATGTAGGGAGCCGCTAATTGATCCTGACCGCAAAGTCAAATGGAGTCAACCACATACTTGACCGAATTTGACTTTGCGGTCAGGATTAAATAGAGGCTCCTTCCGTAGGTGGCAATGTTAAAAATGTAACATTGCTGCCTATGGTGGGAATCGCTCATAGATGCCCATGTTATTCTCATAACAAGGATGTCTATTGAGCTGGGCACAGCCATTCAGGTGTGGAGCTCCCCCGGAGCCCGCACCTGATTGGCTGAGGGAACACCTGGTGATGTCAGTCACCAGGAAATCCCTTGTTTCAAGTGTAAACAAGTTTCCCTAACAGTATGTAGCAAGTTTCCAAACTGTATGTAGCAACATTTTTAAAATGATACTAATGGCTATCGTTTTATTGTCAATTTGATTATTTTTCTTACATATAAATTTCAGAAAAATATGCTGCACCATATGTACAATTCGCTCCACTATATTCATTTTTTTTTTTTTTTGTCTTGTACAGTATATACAGAAGCAAAGTTTTGGCTTATACCTATATATAATTGTTTAAATTTTGTTTCTATTGGCAATCATATTTATTATAGATATTTTTATTGTAAATGCTGGAGGTACAGATAAACCGACTGGGCTGACAAGGGGTTCCTGGAACAAATATGATTAATAATCACTATTTTAAAATAAAGGCAGTTTATACTTTTTTATACTGTTTCCAACAATTTTACCCTACAAGAAATGTAAGTCTCTTCAATGTTAATCTCCCATATTAGACAGATTATATCAAATTGTCTAAGGATTATTGTGTAAATACACCTTGTATTGCCTTGAGGACCTAAAAAAAGCGCAATCACAGAGTGAATTCTATCACAATCTCTATAATCCTCCTGTCAAAGATTAGTCTTTGTAAAGCAATAATACCAAGATTTGTAATATAAGCAACAAGTGAGGAGGATAGTAAGTTAACCGTTTCAGAATTTGGTCTTTACCACCATATACAAACAATGTTTTTGCCATCCCAAAAACAAGTTGGAAAAAGGAAAAATATTTTGACACCATTTAATTTTCACCTGTATTTATCATATGATTCATATAACGGAGGAAACAACATGGAAACAGATTAAAAAAATGTTAATGATTAAGCATTGTCATTAATTGGATTCATTAAAAATGAACCTTTCCAACTTATTTGTGTTATTGCTAATGATGACTGTATATTGTAATGATTGTGTTATGGGAAAGAAAAAATAGTTCTAATAACACAGTATACTAGCAAAATTGAAGACAGAAAGATGACAACTTTCATTATCCAAATATATAATAATAATAATCATAATCATAATCATAATAATCATCATTACAGGTTGAGTATCCCTTATCCGAAATGCTCGGGACCACGAGCATTCCGAATAAGGGATTTTTACGGTTTTTGGAATATTTTTTTTTACATACTTACCTGTCCCCTGGTGGGTCCCCGATGGTCCCTCGGCGTCCATGGAGTCCTCCGGCATCCATGTCAGGCCTTCAGCTTCATCTCCGGCTTCTCCAGCGGTCCCAGGAGTGCATTGCGCGAGTTCCCAGGAAAAAAATTTCAAACTATTCAAAGAAAACCTCGGTTTTTGGAATAATTCGGATAATGGAAATGCGGATACGGGATACACAACCTGTATTATTATTATTATTATTATTATTATTATTATTATTTAATTGAAATTCTTATACCACTGGCCGAACATTGTTATTCTCCTACTATTTTAAAAATATTTTCTTCCTTATCCAAAATATAATTTCAAAAACTTAAATTTAAACAAAAAAAAAAATATTACTGTCAATATGTTCAACTTATTCATGCAAAGCAAATATAGTGGTTTTTTTGGCAATTTTTTCTTACACATTGGAAATACTTGTATCTGCTTTGTTAAGTAAAAAGTTTTTTTACACTGGCACGGTGGCTCGCTGCGCTCGGCACACTATTTCATTCTCCTGCCATGCCCTAGTGGATGGTAAGGCATAAAATACCGCCTGTCAGCACATGTTGGCTCAAAAAACAGGGGAAAACTCCATGTCGACCTTTTGACTGTTGACCTAGACAATGTCGAACTAATGACCTGTCGAACTAACGACCTTGAAAAAGTGCGCAGGATGCATGAAACTTGTTGGAACCAGCAAGAGGACTCCGATAGAATCCAGAAACAAGCTTCCCTACATCCAATCTCGTCACTCCAGCGGCCGGCGCCGACTTCCGGTACTTCCGGTCATAGCGGCACACAGCGGGGCAGCGCTACAAACATCACAACCAGAAGTGACCGGTCTGTAACACCAAAGACCAAGCCACGATCTTCCAGCTTGTGCAGCACGCAGCCAAGAACACCCTGACAGCCTTTCTTTCAGCTGCGCTTCACAGTCACTTCCGCATCCCGGCTCCCGTGTTCATCACAGTGCCGTTCGACACATCAACTTCAGCCTGTCAAAGCCCACGGAAACACCTCCAGCCACTGAAGAGAGCCACAGGATTTTAGGGTAAGCTAGGGACAGGATTCTGGAACCTCTATTCAATACAAATCTTCCCCAAATGGGTGTAAACATTTTTCTACTAACAAACAGTTTTTTCCTTACAGGTACCACTCTTAAGCACATAGTTATATATTAACTTATTTCTCATTATTACTTAGCGCTCTTTTCCAAACTATGAACTAACGACCTGTCAAACTAATGACCTTTCAACCTAGAATCATGTCGACCTTTTCCCACGTCAACCTAGACCCACATCGACATTTCCCCACGTCGACCTAATGACTGTCGACCATAATGCTGTAGACCATGGGTCTTCAAACTGTGGCCCTCCAGATGTTGTGAAACTACAAATCCCAGCATGCCTTGCCACAGTTTTGCTATAAGGGAGTGTTAAAACTGTGGCAAGGCATGCTGGAAATTTGTACTTTCACAACATCTGGAGGGCCACAGTTTGAAGACCCATGCTGTAGACCAAATGACTGAATCCCAGCTGCACAGGAGGGGGCGTTAGGGTTAGGCTGCTAGAAGGGAGGGTTAGGGGGGCAGAGGGAAGGTAAGTATATTTACTGTACCTGATCTCTGTCACGATTCCCTCCATCAATTCCAAAGTAGTCACAGAATTTTTCAATCTCCTAAAGATCAAGCAACTTAAAAATGTAACTAAAACAGTAATGGCTTCATCGTATTTTATCGTTTGCATATATATATTTTTTTTTAATGTATGTATTCAATTATTACATTCACAGTCTGGATTTTTTACATACATTTCAACAGATATCCACATTCAAAAAGCATTTATCTTTGCTGTATTTTTTTTCTATTACTGCTTGCATTAATACTTTTTTAAGGTCATTCACTTTATTTAATGTTTTACTCTATTCTATGGTTTTGACCTCATACAAATGGAAAGTGGTTTTCAAGTTGACGCTAACAAAAGTAAGCCTCCATTTGCACTACGAACATAAAAATTATTTTAGAAAATATAACTAATACATTTATGTGACTTTTGCCAGTGCAATTTTTTGCCCATTAACAGGACCATCGAGCATGTGCATTAATACATTCTTAACACTACAGTGATTCACCTTAGCTTAAAATGACAGCAGGTATATAAGGAAAAAATATCATTAGTACAAACATATGGCTTTGAATAATCGAATCCATTGAACCAATGAAAATGCAGGCATAGGCAGAATAATATAAATGTAGCATGCTACACAAAATGAATCTCAAATCAAAGCTTATATTTAACACATGACTGAATGAGCTCTTACGATTAAATGGAAAAGTTACAAGATTCTTAGATGGATCTGACCTGCGGGAGTTCGATAAATAATAGGCTCATTGATAAAATGCCATTGTGACAATTCCTTTTATTGATGCCTTGGCCTAATTTTGCCTGTAGTGTTGTTCGTAAAGTGAAGCATTTGGATTCCAGGCCAATATGGGTTCAAGTTTTTGTTTTTAACTTTTGGAATGGGAAGAGTTGGGACAATCAGATGTACCATAAGCAGGGCAGCCGAGAAGGGGGGGGGGGGGGAGCAGGTACTAATTACCTGGGCCCAGGCTTGCTGGGGGGGCCCAGTACGGGCCCTGGTCCGACCCCTCCCTTCCCCCTCCATCCCTCCCAGGTAGCAACAGCCGCACACACTTTTACAGCAAGTGCTGTGCTGACAGCAGGCTCAGCATGAGTGCCTCACTGACAGTGTGAGAGGTCATGCTGAGCCTGCTGTCAGCACAGCACATGCTGTAGGTGTGTGCTGCTGCTGCTGAGATTACAGTTTTTAGTTTTCTTTCACCCACCTCTAAACATTTTGGGTGTGTGGCCGAAGTGCGGGAGGTGCCCACACCTCCCACACTTCGGCCACGGCCCAAATAATTTACCGGGGCCCGGCATTCCTCTCGGCTGCCCTGACCGTAACTGGAGAATACTGTACTCCACTATGAAGAACAAAGATTTTCTAGATGCAGGACAAGATTGAGATAAATACTGTAAGTGGATAAAGGGCCTGATTCAGAGTAGATTGCTGTTGTGCGAATTGGCAAGCCATTCGATTATCTAAGGAAAAAACATGCGTACAGATCGCGGCAGGCATGCGTGGGGCCTAACAGCGTAAAAGATCAGAAATCTTTATCACAATTCCTTGCACCATAAAAGACAGGAAGTCGGTATTTGTGGGTGGGTGGGTGACATCCGCTCCGGAAAAAAATTATTCACTGTGAGTGGGTTACAGATGGATTTGAAGCTGGATGACAATCAGCGATCCATTCGCAAGCCATTTTCAGGCTGGCACAGGGTGGGATTTCACTTGGTCTGGGCTGCGGCTATCTGATCACAGACCTCTGCTAAATCAGAGTAGCAATCAGGTCTGAATCAAGCCCATACTTATAAGTTTATTCTTTAAAGAATATGGGCTACTCTACTGGAGAGGGATCTTTCAAATCCTTCCTCATATGCCCTAACAGTCACCTGTTCTACTTAATCCTTCCCTGCACTGTACACAGCATACCTTGTTTCTGTCAGCTATGTTATGTTTAACCCCAGAGCAGTGGCTTTAACTGCATATCTGGCTCATTTGGCAGAGTTACTTCGCCCGAATTACACTGGCGCTGTACTCAGGTTACATGGTTATATGCATTATTAAACATAATACGATCTTATTGGTACAATTACCAGCCGTCCTGGCAATACCCTGACTTACAAGTTCCAATCCCAGGTGTTGTAATGTCCATGCATGACCATTGGCCTATGTACTTAGGCATAAAGGACCTTTAATGGAGAGGGAACTTTCAGATCCCTTGCCTGGAAAATTTGCAAAAGCGAGCCCATAGGCTTCTATATAATGGTGGTAGCCATTGGGAACAATCTCCCAAAAGTTCTGCTTTCCAGAGTTTTCTTCATATGGGTACACTGTAGCCCTATAGAATTCTTTGGGACTTCTGTGCTTGGAGACAAAGTTGTTGCAGACCATGTTTTTACATATTGGGATTCCTTTATGATGTGGTAAACCTCAGAAAATGGCAAGGGGGTCAAATAGGCTTACTTGTGCCCATGAAAAAGAAGTTCTATTGAAGATAGGATGTTGCCCATAGCAACCAATCAGATTCTACTTCTTATATATCTAACACCTTCTAGAAGATAATAGATAGAATCTCATTGGTTGCTATGGGTAACCTCCCATCCTAAATAGAACTCCCATCTTAGTAAATGTACCCCGTTATGTCCACAGTTATGATGCTAATAGGGATGCAGCCAGAATCCCAGCAGTCGGAATCTTGACAGAATACTCTGACTTCTCCCAGGTTCTTCTTGATTAGTTTAACTTTTTGTTTAGTTTTTAAAGAAAAAATTGCCATCTATGGAAGATTTAAGGAGGCGCGTTCCTTAGCAAAGCTATATACTGCATCAAACTGATGTCATATATAGTGAAGGGCAGGGGTGGATTAGGAACTAAACTTGGCACTGGAACAATTTCTAGAAGTGAACACCAAATGAAATGTAGGTGGGATCAACATCAAAATAGGTGGTATTCATCCATTGCTACACCTGTGGGGAAGCCATTGGTTTCAATATGCTTGGCAGTCTAGTGGCCCCCAGACCTTTAAGCTGCTCTGACAAACCACAACCCTCCACATTTTAAATAATACCCTGCATCCCCCCCACTGAGACTGAACACAGACCCCAAAAACCTCTATTAAGTAGACAACTCATCATCATAATCCTTTGAATATTACATCTAGCCCCACGCCTCCCTCAGTGGAGACCAGAAAATATCCAAGACATTGTTACACCCCCAAAGGCACCCACTTCTGTCCCTGATGTCACAATGGATATAGATGAATGCCAGACCTAAATGAGAATTTGCTGTGTTGGGTGCTCTGTGAACAGACAAAGGCTGTATGTTTTGGAGACAGGATGGGTCAGGGCCTTTAGTCTGGGCAGGGGCACATCTCAAAAAAAAATTACTGGTTGACAGCCTCATACTGTAGATGCATTGGCCTTCTGGGATTCTTCCCTGTAAGGTCCATGCCCAATCCCCTCCTGGTGAATAGTAACAATATATAACCATAGAACTACATGATTAGATCAATTTCTCTCTTTTTTCAAGCATTCATTAATCTGTATCAAGTCTAACTTGAAACTTGCTGGAACCAGAGCTGGAATGAGAAGGCTGGCATCTGTGCAACTAGAGGATTCAAGCATTCAAATGATAGTACATTAAGGGTATGTTCTTGTCATGTATCCTTAAGGTGACACAGCTATGAGCACCAAAAAGAAAGTTGCAAGTGTTACGTCATGAAGGGGCTTGGAGTTGCGTCATCACTGACCTAGTGTACGGGTTAAAGTTGCTAGTGATGACTGTAAATACAGTGTATCATTGATGATGGCAAGAGTGGATTGCAACTAAAACTGGCCATTGAAAATGTTGTAAACATGGTCTGACATGGGCAGCACCGGAGATACAGTATAATGTGCTGTGTAGCCAGAGATGGAATAACAGAATTAATGGGGACAATGCAATGTAATGAATGTGGTCCATGTGTCAGACAACAAAACAGGCCTCAGAGATGTGCTGGCCCAGCAGGAACCTCCCCTGTAGGTGCTATGGCCAATCTGCCCCTGGATGATGGTTCCTGTTTGGTTTCAACTGTGATGATTTGCCCCGCATTAATTATGTCCAGTACAGGTCCAGCAATTGCATAAAGTACCGAAGATTGGTACTTTGCTCTATCTACCGTACTTCCAACCACATCTGAATCAAAGATGAAAAAAAAAAGGGGTGGTTGTGTGTTGCGCAATTAGAAGCTGCTGGCACGGGGTAGTCAATGCCCAATATAACAATATGAAAAAGAAAAGGATTGTGCCAGCGCTGGCTGAAATACTACAAGACAGTGCAGTTTATAACAATTTTAATTAATATTACAAACAACATGTACAGTATAACACAATAAAATTGTTAAACATTTTTATAAAAAATTATTTTGTCCTCAATTTGGGAACAAGAGCTGTATTAGCTATAAAATAATGTTCGCTTTGAAAAAAAACGTATATCCAACTGTATATATTTGTAATTTATAGTACCACTTCCTGTTGGTGCAATGGCTGGTGAGGGTATGATGATGATAATAGTGGGAGTTGTGCTTGTCCCACAGTCACAAACAAAACCTCTCACTGGTCCTTAGGTATGCTCTATATTTTGAAGAGCTC
Organism: Crinia signifera; assembly: GCF_055691185.1. Taxonomy (NCBI): domain Eukaryota; kingdom Metazoa; phylum Chordata; class Amphibia; order Anura; family Myobatrachidae; genus Crinia; species Crinia signifera. Next base: position 33,524,010 of record NC_139218.1, read on the forward strand.
ATGACACCCAGAGATCACAATTCCACTGGCAAAGCTGGTTAATTAGGAACAGGCGCTATTCATCCCACATGAAAAGTCCAGTATTTAGTAGCAGGAAAAGTTATTGGGATGGATCCATTAATGAGTGGTAAATACAGTATGAAGAGAGAGATAAAAGCTCTACACGTTTCCCCGGATGTACTCCAGTTTCCTCAGGAGCAAGCGCGATCCTGAGGAAGCTGAAGTACATCCAGGGAAATGGATGAGACAGACAATGCATGTCACAATTTGAGGCATATGCTATATTGGCAACTGATAATGAAATCTGGAGGCCCCAGTCATCATTTCTTGTCTTATATTTGTGGGACTTCATTGACCAAATTAATCTCTCTACTGTATATTTCGAATAAAAGCACTAATGTTTCCAAAGCATGATGTATTGCTGAATTGTGGATATCATGTTTTAAATGCATTGCTGTTTAAGACTCGGTGATGAACTTGTGTTCTTGTATGATGACCCTACATGATCCTCTAAAACAGGGGTCAGGAACCTTTTTGACTAAGAGAGCCATGAAAGCAAAATATTTGGAAATTTATTTCAGTGAGAGCCATATAATATATTTTAAAAGTGAATTCAACTAAATGTCAGTATAAAACGCCTCTGAATTTATTCTTTTAAATAATGTTGTTATAATACTCACCATTAATGCAAGCAGTATAACACACATAATGCCCCCAGCAGTATACCCCACATAATGCCCCCAGCAGTATACCACACATAATGCCCCCAGCAGTATAACACACACATAATGCCCCCAGCAGTATAATAGAAGTGCACAGAATGCCCCCAGCAGTATACCACACATAATGCCCCCAGCAGTATAACACACATAATGCCCCCAGCAGTATACCACACATAATGCCCCCAGCAGGAACACAGATAATGCCCCCAGCAGTATAACACACATAATGCCTCCAGCAGTATACCCCACATAATGCCCCCAGCAGTATACCACACATAATGCCCCCAGCAGTATACCACACATAATGCCCCCAGCAGGAACACAGATAATGCCCCCAGCAGTATAACACACATAATGCCTCCAGCAGTATACCCCACATAATGCCCCCAGCAGTATACCACACATAATGCCCCCAGCAGTATACCACACATAATGCCCCCAGCAGTATAACACACACATAATGCCCCCAGCAGTATACCACAGATAATGCCCCCAGCAGTATAACACACACATAATGCCCCCAGCAGTATAATAGAAGTGCACAGAATGCCCCCAGCAATATACCACACATAATGCCCCCAGCAGTATACCACACATGATGCCCTCAGCAGTATACCACACATAATGCCCCCAGCAGTATACCACACATAATGCCCCCAGCAGTATACCACACATAATGCCCCCAGCAGTATAATAGAAGTGCACAGAATGCCCCAGCACAAACTTACTGCTGTAAGTTACACTCACCGTCAGTGTCCAAAAGCCTCCAGCACCCGTGTGGCGCGCAGTGATTCCCCACGTGTCAGCAGAGGTGGGGAGCCTATCAGCACGGCGGGTGTGGGATGTAGCTGGAAGAGCCTACAGTACACACTGCGGCGTATCAGCTCTTCCACCCACATCCCCCCCCCCGCCGCCGCGCTGACGGCTCAATCCATTCCCCCGATGTCAGCCGCGTATCCTCATAGAAAGGGGATAAAAAATCAGGCAGTCTGCGAGCCATATGCAATCATCAAAAGAGCCACACCTGGCTCGCGAGCCATTGGTTCCCGACCCCTGCTCTAAAAGAAAATTGAGGCTCCCATTTCAGCAAGACTTGTGGAATTTGGAATCATTTAGGGCATTCTTGAAAAAGAGAGCTTAGGAAATACATATACCTGGGATGACAGGGATACTGGGACACTTGGACACCTTCTGCCAACCCACACCAACTGCCCCCCCCCCCCAATATGTTATATCAAAAAAGGGAGCTAAAGCTGAGATGCTAGCTGATGTGAAATCCTAATGGTGCAAAGTTTCTCTACAGGGCACAAAGGTTTCTCTACAGGGGACATGGCACAAAGCTCCCCAAAGAAGGGTTACATTGGGAGAGTGACTGTGCCATCACCTTGGCTTTGCATCCCAGCTGGTAGCTTCAGTCACAGATAAATCGTTACAAAGCACAAAAAAAGATTTAACAATAGACTAGCGCTATATGGAAACCAAATAAATATATCTGGAATACGGAGTATGTCCCTGCAACAGAAATCTTCCTGATGCTGTAAACGATTATGACTTACAATGTAATTCTATCAGGTGTTCACGTAATGGTTTCTTTAGTGATAACTTCAGGGTAGCAGGGAATTGACAGCATGAAATCAACTTACATTTGCGTTCTGTCTCGCGTGCATAACAAAGGTTTCTTTACCAGTAGACTCCAGGTGATAGGTAACACGAAAATTTATTCACAAGAAATAATCCACATGGATCCACACGATAAAAAGTAGTTAAAAAGAGTCCAAGAGTGCAGTCAGTAGCTAGGGCAGACGTACAGCGGCTTCTCCCGTAGTAATTGGCGTGCTGCAGAAACGCCGGCGGGGGAGATCCGTGTGATGCCGCTGTAAGAAGTCCGACTTGCTGATGCTGCTGGGCGGCCTGATCAACGCGTTTCGGATATTACCATATATCCTTTTTCAAGATGTGCCGCTGTGGAGACCGGGAGGTGCTTTTAAGGAGGATCTGTCAGGTCACATGTTCTTAAGTACAGCCTCTATAATTTAACCTAGCCTGGCTTCAGACTTTAGAATACATTTCTATCTATCTAAAGTGCATGATGAATGTTAAAAATACATATTTAAATTACATATTAAAAATGACATTAAAATACATACAAAAAGCTAAAATGTATAAAAACTGGCATATTTATACAAAGTGAAAAAAGGAACAATTTGCACAATAAAATCTAGCAGCATATATATATACTACTAGGTGATTCATCGCGCCCTACGGGCGCTCTTCACACCGTCGTAGGGGGCTGCACCCCATTAAAATGACAACAAAATATTTGTAGGAATGTTTTTTTTTTTTGTCTGAATGTGTGTAATGCCAATTGGAGTGTCAGTTTGAAAAACGAAAGATGTGATGAAATGACATTGGCAATGGTTTTGTGCTTGTGTTATTGTTATAAATAGTATTTTGGTCACTTTAAATGCATAAAATGTAGAGTTGAGGTAATGTATGTGTTGAAATAAGTGTTGAAATACATTGAAGATTCAAAATGTTTAATTGTCAACATTGCAATTAGCTTTGTAAGTTGCGCCATATTGAAATGGTTGAAACATAGCCAAGAACAGACATTATCAAGCAATGACACATTACTAACTTTGTATAGGTTTTTTGTCTGAAGAATAGGGATGTATAGTGTGGCTGCTAGTAATGTAGCTGAAAGATGTTGCGAAATGAGTGGTGTGTGTGTATTGTTTTTGTGGATGAGGTGGTTGTGCAGTAGTTGTTACTGTAGGTGGTGTTGTGTGTTTATAGTGTGTTCTAACTGTTAGGAAAGTGAGGTGATGTAAGCGTATATAGTGTAGTATGTGGTTGTGTAAAATAGTATTGGTCTTACCGTGGTTTTGGGCCTTGTGCTGTAGTCTTGAGATGTAGTAGTAGTAAAGGGCAGTATTCAGTGCTTCAGCGTATAATTTGGTAGCAGGTCTTGTCTTCTGTGTTTTGAGCTGGACCTGTAGTAGCTGGGAAGGAAAACATTACAGTGTTATGTAAAGAATGGCGATGCTTCGAATAATCTTGTAATAATTGTGTTTCAGTGTCTGTGTTAGGAGTAATGTGTTGTAGTGTGTTAGTTGTTTGGTTTGGAGTATGTTGTTAGTGATGTAAATTAAGTGTTAGTAGGGGTGGCGTACATGTTAGAGTGTGGTGTAAAGGTGTTGTGTGTGTGTGTGTGTGATGCGCTTGTGAGGTGTGTTTTAACTTTGGTGTGTGTGTGGATTTATTTAGGATGTGTGTGTGTGTGTGTGTGTGTGTGTGAATTGAATTGTGTTTGTGGGGTGTTCGAACAGTATAGTGTTAGTAGTTGACAGATGTTTGTGATCAGGTCATTGTTGAGCGCTGCAGTGGATTGTGTGTGTAAAGGATCTTAAATTGTGTGTTTTCAGTGCGGCCAGTAGTAGCTGTGTTCGCACACCAGATTTATTTGTGGCGAGAGTGTACATGCAGTGATTGTATCTATAGAATAGTGTTGTTGTATGTGGGTATATAGAGTCTATAGTAGAGTTGTGGGTGTTGTTTGGTTAGGTTTATGTTGAGTTTATAGCACAGTTGTACATGTGTGTTTGAAGTGTGTAATGTGTGTGTGTGTGTGTGTTGGTGTGTGTGAAGTGTGTGTGACGTTGTTTTCAGTGTGTACTTGTGTTTGGTTTTGTTGTGTGTGTGTGTGGTGAATGTGTGGTGTATATTGTTGGTGTGTGTGTGTGTGTGTGTGTGTGTGTGAAGTGTGTGTGATGGTGTTTTCAGTGTGTACTTGTGTTGGGTTTTGTTGTGTGCGTGTGTTCAATGTGTGGAGTATATTGTTCGGGTGTGTGTGTGGTGGAGTGGTTTAGCAAGCTCGTGATTGTAATAGTAGCTAATGATGTACATAAAGGATACTTCGACTTATGTGTGGTTGTGTTATGTCAATATGCTGTGTTGTATTGCGAGTATAGTAGATGTAGGAGTGGTGTGGCTAGTAGCAGAAGTAGTACTAATGGCGGGTAGTGTAGTGTATGTGATGTATGTTAGTGAGGGTGTGTGACTGATTTTGGTGTAGGTGTGGTTTTTCTCCTAAGTATTGTAAATAAGTGCATCGTTTTGTAATGTTACTTTGTGTAGTGATTTTTTGAGCAATACGGATGTATAGTTGTAGTGTGGATGCTAGTAATGTAGTAGTAAGATGTTGAGAAATGAGTGTTGTGTGTGTGTGTATTGTTTGTGTGGATGAGGTGGTTGTGCATTTGGTGTAAGAGTAAGTGGTGGTGTGTGTTCCTAGTGTGTTAGTAATGGGGCAAAAGTGACGTAAGCGTATATAGTGTAGTATATGTATGTGTAAAATAGTATTGGTCTTACCGTGGTTTTGTGGCTTGTGCTGTAGTCTTTAGATGTAGTAGTCCAGTTCAGTATTGATTGCTGCTGCGGATGTTTCTTCTAACAGTTGTTATATTCGGTGGTTTCAGCTGGAGCTGTTGTAGCTGGGAAGGAAGACATAAGATTGTTATGTAAAGAATAGGGATGCTTAGAGGAGTAATGTAATGATTGTGTTGGAGTGTCTGTGTCATAAGTAATTGAGAGTACTCTGTGTAGTTGTTGTTTTAATGTATGGTGTGTTGTGTGCGATATTAAGTAAGTGTTTGTAGTGGTGGTGTGCATGTAAAGGGATGTTGTAATGGTGTTGTGTGTATGAGTGTGTTCTGTTTTTTTAGGTAGTTGGGTGTCTGTGTGTATATTTGTCTGGAATTGAAGTTGGTGTGTGTTTGAAATGGAGGTGTGGTGGGTAGAAGAAGTGGTATTTAAGCTGCTAGTGTTGTGTAGCTGAGCTGTAACGCTAGTTGGCGTGTGAGGGTGGTGCTAGTGTTTGTTATCGTGTTAAAGTTGTGTGTATTGTTTGTACTATTGACGGTGGGTTAGATAGTGAGTGTTGTGATGTTGGATATCGTGCATAGGTGTGCAGTGTAAGTGTGTGTGCAATTGCGGTGTAAAGAGAGTGTGTGTTTGTTGATGGGGTTGTGTTTAATGTTGTTCTGAAGGGTTGAGTTGTCTTGAGATGTTGGGCAGGCGGGTTTGGTTTTGAGACCGATGGTAAAGAGGGCATGCGTTCTAATGGTGCAAAGATAGTGAGTGTGGTTTGTCCTTGGTGTGGGGGCTGGATAGTGTAGGTGTGATGGGTTGTGTTGGCGAGTTGTTGCTGGTGTGGAGTGCAGGGGGTGTGGACCTAGTGGTGTCAAGATATTGGTTGTGGGGGCGGAATGTTTTGTGGGTGTGTGCCGGTGTCTGTTGTTTTGTTGTTTGCCGAATGGGCTTGTTTTGGGGTTTAGATTATTTGTGTCTTTGTAGAGTGTTGTGGTGTTTTGTTGTCTGGTGGATGTGAATGTTGGTGATGTGTGAATATTGGCCATGCTGTTTCTGCACGTCAGGGCTATTGTTATTGTTGGCCGAGTACATGCCATTGGTGGGTATGGGTAGACATGGTAGTGTCCGAGGGGCAGTGCGGGGAGTGGGTTTGAGGGAGGGAGGTGGGTCAGCACGTTAGGGCACATGCGCATAAAGCCGTTCTCCGTCAATTGCAGGGAAAGGCTCCTGTAGGTTGCTAAATTGTAGGCATTGCAGTCCGGGCATATGGTGTTTTTGGGATGGGGATGGTTCCGGTTCCACATGGCAGTGGTCGAGAGTTAGTGGGGTGAGGGTGTTTGTGGAAGTGGTGTTGGTGAGTGCGTAAGGGTGCATACACAGAGAGGCATGCTCCGTGCATCGCAAGGAGAGGCTGCTGGTGACACCTTGGTGCCGCAAGTCTTGGTGTTGTGTATCAATTATGGGGGTTAATGGTGGCGTTGGTGGTGTGGTGTTGTGGGTTGGGTTTGCTGAATGTCTTGCGGTTGCTAAGTAATTTGGGGTGTTAATGGGGGCGTTGGTGGTGTTGTGGTGTGCGGTGGTGTTATGTAGTGTTATGGATGTTATTGTTGTGCTGTTTGTGTTTTCTAAAGTGCATGGGGTGGTGTAGTTGTGGCTAGAAAGTGTGTGTGTGTTACAATGGTGTGTGAAAATTACCTTTTATCCGTTGGTGGTAGAGATGAGTGGTCTGTTGGTGTCCAAGGCGGGCAATGGTGGCAGGCTTCGTCCACAGTATTTCTGAGGCTGAAGGGGGTGGCAGGCAGCTGGCTCAGGCGTCCGGGGTTGGCATGCATCGGCCACAGTCTGTTTTCATCCGGTGGGGGTGGCAGGCAGTGGGTGCAGGCAGCCGGTGTTGCCAGGTGGGTCTGTGCAGGGTTGGCAGCAGGAGGCAGCGGGCACTGTGTGCCGGCGTCTAGGGGTGTGCGGGGTGGCTCAGCGGCGTGTTTTCCTGCGGAGGCAGCAGGTGCTGTGTGCCGGCTGTTAGCGCTGCTGGCGGGTGGCTCAGCGGCGGGTTTGGAGCTGGAGGCAGCGGGCGCTGTGTGCCGGCGTGTAGCGCGGCGTGTAGCGGTCTGCGGGGTGGCTCTGCGTCTGGTTTCTAGCCAGAGGCAGCGGGCGCTGTGTGACAGCGGGTAGCGCTGCTGCCGGCTGGCTCTGCGGCGGCCGGAGGCAGCGTGAGCTTGTGCCGGCGTGTAGCGGTCTGAGGGGTGGCTCTGCGTCTGGTTTCCAGCCAGAGGCAGCGGGCGCTGTGTGACAGCGGGTAGCGCTGCTGCCGGCTGGCTCTGCGGCGGCCGGTGGCAGCGGGAGCTTGTGCCGGCGTGTCGAGGTCTGAGGGGTGGCTATGCGTCGGGTTGCTATCCGGAGGCAGCGGGCGCTGTGTGACAGCGGGTGGCTGGACGCAGGAGGCAGCGGGCGCACAGCAGTGTATGTGCGGCTGTGTTCCCGCGACAGTTGACAGGAGCCGGCGCACAGGGACCGGGACAACGCGGCGGTGCAGTAAGGTGTTCGTGATTGCGGGGGTTAGGTGGGGATAGGTGTGTAACCTTTCTCCTATATGTTTGGCTACATTTGTTTTTGCTGGCTGGGTGGTGTGTGACCCCGCCCAGCGTTACAGCCGCAGATGATTGACAGATGTAGCCAAATATATAAGAGATAGCAGCGTTTATAATTGCACATATAATTGTAGCGGTCTGACTGATATTATGACTCATATGAAGCCGGACATTTGTGAGAAAAAAAGACACAAATAGAGGGGAACATGGTTAGTATTGTACAACAAATACCATATCCCACCACCCACCTTAATGTGATGATATTTTGCGTCAAATAAAGATTAAGTAGGTGTCTTGTAATCCTCAATAAGGTGGATTATCACAGGGAAATTGCCAACCAATTGGCAGATAAAGACACCTACAAAAAATTGAGAGGAGACCCCACCGCCCAAATCCAAAAAAAGATGGATGTTTTCATTAATCTTTATTTGACGCAAAATATCATCACAGAGGAGGAGGCTAAATATCTTAAAATAGAGAGCCCTTCAGTGCCGGTAATATATATTTTACCAAAGGTCCACAAGAGCACGGTCAACCCCCCGGGCCGTCCTATTGTGGCAGGGGTGGGGTCTATCACTTCAAACTTGTCCCACCTCCTAGACCACAAAAGACAGCCATTGGTCAAAAACACCAGATCGTATACAAAGGATACTGCGGCTGTTATAGAAAAATTATCAGAACTGACATGGGAGGAGGGTGACCTCCTTGTCACCGCCGATGTTCGAGCCCTCTACACTATTATCCAGCATCATCATGGCATTACAGCCACGGAACATCATCTAACAAAAGCAAATATAGATGGCATAGAAAAGGATTTTATTTTAGAGGGCATTGCCATGATTTTGAACAACAATTTCTTTTGGTACGAGGGCGACTTTTACCTCCAGACGGCAGGAACTGCGATGGGCACCAGGCTGGCACCCAGTTATGCTAATTTATTCATGGCAAGGTGGGAGGACCAACAAGTTTGGTCCAATCACCCCTGGAGTGCCAGCCTGGTGCTATGGGTCAGATACATCGATGACCTCCTGTTCGTCTGGAGGGGGGGCCAAGAGGCTTTAAATGACTTTTGTATGTATTTAAATAATAATGATCAAAATATTGATCTAACATATACTATTAGTCCTCTTACTGTAAATTTCCTTGACCTTACCATTTTGTTGATAATTTAAAAATTTGCACAAAAAACTATACTAAGTCTACCGACTGTTGCTCATATATAAGTAGCATGAATAATCACCATGCAAACTGGATAAAGAGCATTCCCTCTAGTCAATTTTATAGACTTAGAAGGAACTGCACCAACACCAGTGATTATGAGACTCAAGCCGACACTATGAAAGAAAATTTTTGTCAGAAAGGCTACAACCCTATCTGGATAAATGAAGCATATAATAAAAATTATGATGCTGTCCCAACTGACAAAATCATAAAGCCAGAAAGCAAAGAAGTACGTTTCATCACCAAATACACCTCTCAGCATGCACAGCTCGAGAAACTCATTATTAAGCACTGGGGAGTCCTCACTAGGGATCCTATTTTGAAAGAATATATAGGACATCGTCCCAAGTTTGTGTATCGCAGGGCGGATAACCTTGGCAATATCCTGGTTAGGAGTGCTCAAACTGTACCCAAAAGAACTACCAGGGTATTGTCTAAGGGTTTCTACCGCTGCGGCACTTGCTCTATGTGCAAAGTGTGCAAGACTCCACCAAAAATCACGGAGTATGGCCCTTATTCACGTTGACACGTTCGCATGCACAAACGCACGCATCAACCAACTACTGTCATTGCGCATGTGCAGTGTACGCACAGCGCATGTGCAAACTGCTACATTCCTATTCGCAAGCAACCTTCCAAGCGGTTTCTGCCGTCCGAGCGAAAGATTACCCAGTAGGCGTGATGTAGGCGTTTGTATGGGCGCGTCCAGTATAATGAGCAAAACTGGGCGTACACATGGGCGTACACCTGGGCGTTCACTTGTAGTGGTGGGTTTGGTTTCGCATTACTGCAACACGGATTGTTCTCACACAAGCTCACAAACTTTCGTAAGCTTAAAGCAGGTTTTCAGTTTCGCATAGCATACTTCTTGTGAACTGCTCATTCGTACGCTTAAAACACAGTTGCGAAATGTGGAAGTTATTAGCACCTGACCCCCATTGTGCGCAATTATTGGTTGTTTGTTCCAATTAGTTAACTCAGCTCCACTTCAGGTTGCATCACCAAACCAAACATGAGCTAACAGACACATTAAAATTATGATGTTTGGGTGAATTGTAAGGCACAAATGCAAATGCACTTAACACATGTATTAATTGGCCTTATCTAACACACCTTTATGTACATTTTCACTCTGCCATGTGTAGCATGTTACCACTGTCAACATGAGTCGACATGTGTCAACTCACATATACAACATATATCTAATATATCTGCGTAAAATCACAAGACAACGCATGCTCAATGTGAGTATATTTTTATTTGCATATACTACAGCATTAAACAAAAATTAAAAGGAACACAATTTGTACCCACAAAAAGGGAAACATAAAAAAATGGGAAAAAAAAAAATTATAAAATACTAATAAATAACAAAAAACAATATTTTATTTTCGCGGTCGCTTCTGGACTCCCCCTTTGGTGGGTCTACCACACCTGCGTGTACGCAAAAGTGGGGGTGCATTCTGACCTTCACCCTGTGAGGTCGAAGCTGCTGGTGTGGGCCGAGTGGAGGATACTTCAGTGGCCATATGGTCATTGAAGCATCTGGCTTCATGGTGGAGGCCCTCGAGACTGTGTGCCATTTTCACAACCACCTGCAGCATTTGATCCTGGCATTCCATAGTGGTGCGTCCCTGCTCACGTATGTCCTGCAGTACATGTGCAAGGGAAATGTTCTCAGCTGCTGTTTTTGCTTGACCACCATTGCTTTCAGTTGTTGATGGTGGTGGTGGTGGTGGTGGTGGAGGAGCAGAAGCGTCAGCCCCAGTGTTGTCATCTGTGAAGAAACAACAGACAAGAAAATATCAGATGTTGCACATACACCTGTCAATCTATAGTGTGCCACTTCAATTTCACATTTACCGGCAGTATCTGCGCCAAACTCATCTGGCCCCAATTCACTGTCCATGCTGGAGACACCTTTAATCTCCTCCTGGGAAATACAGTCCTGGGCCAGTTCCTCCAGTGACGTAAGCTTGAGGTGGTCAGGGAGATTTCCACCACCTGTTTTTTGGCTTGCTGTCCATCTGTTGGACAGTTTCCTTTTAAGGCGTGATTTGAAATCTTGCCACCTGCATAAATGTTTGCAAAATAATAATAAAAAATGATACATATATGTCTGCATTTAACATGTCTATATATGTCCACCGGGTTATGATGCACATGGTTCAATTTCTGCCCATATAAATGTCATACCTTCTTCCAAGCATTACACTACATTAGCATTGTAACACTGACACATTTACTTTATTTACACATGCACTACATGCCATTACACATAACAAACACCTTGTCATCTTCACCCCTGAAAGTGTAAGCATTACCACTATTTTGCAGACATTCCACATGTGGTGATACTACCTCTCTTTTCAGCTGCACATACATCCACATAGCCATGCCTTCTACATTTGTTATTGTTTAAAAAAACACCCATACACACTTAACAACACACACACACACAGACACACACACACAGACACACACACACACCATATCACACTTGCCTGCGCTTCACATGTTGCCAATCACGGGCCTGAGGAGAGATGGCATTGATGTCGTCGGTGATTTTTTGCCACACCTTATCCTTGGCATTGGTGCTCATTTTTTTGGGCCCAAATTCGATGAGGTCTCTGGCTTTAGGCACTAAAATGCCCAATTCAATTTTAGTGAAAGGGGTGTTGCGGCTTCGGTTAGCCACATCTGTAGGACCCCCAGCACTTTGACCTGCCACTGCATCACCCACGGACTGATGTGCAGAGTGTGTTGGAATGGCTAGCTGTGAGGATGAGGATGAGCCTTCCCCTTCTTCTCCTCTTCTCCTCTCCATGAGGGCTTCAGTGATGGCAGTGAGTCTTTCAATGATAGCCTCGTGGTCTGAGGTAACGTCTCCCTCTGAATCAGAACTCATTGAGCTGCCAAAAGTGCTATGCACTCATGTGTCCATTTGTAGGCTGGCTCGTGTGCTAATTGGTTTTTTTCGGACGCCAGCTAATTTTTACAAACGTGCGAGCACGCGTGCGTCAGCAGTGAAAACCTGGCAACATGGCTCTTTAGGTTTGCTAACGTCCATCACTTTATTTGGGTGCGTTCCCACATGTCTAACTTATCCACCACTATCTTTTGGGGCGTCCTCACATGTGTAAGTTCTTAAGCGCATGGCACCCGTATTTTTTTATGTTCTAATGTGCACTGTGGATTCATTAAATTGGAATGTGTCATTCTCAATCCATGCCAGTGTTTAGTGCGTGTTTGCTAGCGCATCATTTGTGTGGTTATCCGCAATCATGGTGTGTGCCTATAAATATGGCGATTGTTGCGTTTGCTTGCGCCTGATGTATAGTTCAACGGTATTCGCGTATGTTTCAGGAGCACACTGTGTAAGTATTGTTGCTATTTTTATAGAGTACCAAATATTGCGATGTGTTATGTTGTCAATCTATCTATTGCATGACACATTTTGCCTTAAAGGTGTGCCATGCATACTGAACATTCCATCTGTAATGTTACTATGCATCTCTGCACTGATGGTTTATAGTGGTGTCATTGTTAATGGGGCACATTGTAATGCTATTTGTATTGTCTATTTTTGCTTTAGGATTGGATTACTGGTCAAGTACTGTGCCCAATTCTTGGTTTCCTCAGTAGTATATTAAGGTAAATCACAGATCACCGGACATTGGTGTGTGGTGTTTACAGTTGCAGCTGTTTATTTTTTGGTGTGGGAGTATGTTTTGGGTGTGTAGCCACACATCATAGTACAGTGCTCTGTCATTATCATACAAAATGTCTAGGGGGTACGTCATGCAATCATACCTAACTAGGGTGGATTGTTACTTAAGGAGATGGTAATGTTATGTGATGCTTGTGTGGTAATGGTCATCTTACAATACATGCCCTTTTTTGTTGGACTAGGATTGAGTATGGATCTCTACAGGCATCCTCTGCCCGTATGTATTTGATGTGTTGTTGGTGGGGTGAGTCTGTGTGTCTGTGTGTGTTTTGGTCATGTAGTCAACAATACCTTTTTTCTTCCAGATGCAAATGGTGGCCATTGAGGTGGGTGTGCAGCAACAGGCAGAACGTGTGCCTCCACCTGTTCGAGGAAGGAGGCTGGGGCGTGCCCAAATCTTCCGCACACGTGTAACCCTCTTTGGGATGGCGGATGATGAGGTACAAACAAGGTACCGGTTACCACCGCATGTGATCCTAGACACTCTCTCATTAATAGAGAGTGATCTTGAAAGCAGTCACCGGCTCCCAACAGCAATTCCGCCTCTCACACAGTGGTTGGCGGTGTTGCATTTTTGTGCCTCAGGGTCATTCCAGCAAGTGGTGGCAGTGCTTGCAGGAGTTTTCCAACCTACTTTCAGTAGGATCCTGAGGCGTATCATGTTGGCCATGTTTCGACGCAAGGGGCACTTCATGGCCATGCCATTAGACCGGGATTGCCTGGATAGGGTCAAGCTGCAATTTCAACACATTGCGGATTTCCCTAATGTGATAGGTGTTGTGGATGGGACACATGTACCATTTGTGCCACCATCACGTACTGAGCACATCTTCCGTAATCGTAAGATGTTCCATTCCCTCAACGTGATGGTGGTGTGTGGCCCATCCATGCAGATCCTGGCCTTTAACTCCAACTTTCCTGGAAGTGCCCATGACTCCTATGTCATTAGGCAAACCAGGATATGGCAAAGATTGAAAGAGTTGGAAGGACGTGATGCGTGGATTTTGGGTGACTCTGGTTACCCATGCACACCCTGGCTGCTAACCAACACCAGGCCCACAGGAGACATACAATGCGGCCCATGTCGGCACCAGGCAAGTCGTGGAGCGCACCATTGGCCTCTTGAAGGGGCGATTTCGTGTGCTCCATCGCACTGGTGGTGACCTCCAGTATGCGCCAGCCATGGTGGCAAAGATTGTGGGGTTGTGTTGTTTGTTACACAACATAGCTGTAACGAGGTCTGTACCCTTCCCCGAGGAGGAAGTCCATCCACCTGAGGCACACGACACTGCCCCCTGCCGCTACAGACACCCTGAAAATGTTCGAGGACACACCCTCCGAGACTCTGTGGTGGGCCGCTTTTTCAGGTAGGTGTAGTGTCATTCATTTACAACATATTGTCAACTACTAACCATCTTCCATTGGCAGATTGATGTGTCACCATATAACATAGATTGAAATACATTATCACAACTTGTGCGTATTTACTTGCACCAATATATATGTGATGCTTAGCATTACTTTGCATGTGATGATTGGTTTCTAGTATGTATTTCTAAATGATTTGCCTTTTCCTATCCTTGTAGATGAACTCATGAAGGTGTTGTGGTGCGAGGTCAATGGTCACCTACAGGATGCTGCTTGGTGTGTGTACACATGTATGATGGCGACTGCACACTAATGGAGCTGCTCGGCCTTTTATGGAGCAATTACACCTTGTCACATAATTTTTGACAGCAAAATAAACATTTATGATATCACATACATTGGTGTGCCTCACTATCTCTGTATTCACAATGGTTATGGGGGACTAAGCACCATTACACTGATGTGGTTGTGAAAAGGTGATTGGCATATGTTGTAAAAATAACACACACAACTTATAACATTAGCCTAATTTTTTAATAACAAGCCAAACAAACATTTAAGAACGATGCAGAAGAGCCTGCAGTTGACCAACAAGTGTGGCCAGGTAGAGGAGGGTGAGGTGTATGAAGGCCACAAGAAGTTCTGCATCTGGCTGCTTCTCTTCAGTTTCTGGCTAGAATGAAAAATATTATTGTGTAAATGTACTGTAATAAATGCAGTTCTGCTGTATATTTGGCTAAACTAAGAAGTTGCAATTTAACTGTGAAGACCACACCAATTGCACAAATACATTGTACATGGGCCTACAGCTGTTTGAGTCATGCATGCCTCAGCATTGCCTAACACACCATTAAAAGAACACTGTGAAAATGTATGTGGTTCATCATGCTGGGAACTACACTTATATAACAGCTTTGCCCACAAGTCTCCAACACCACTACTGTAGGATATGTTATGACCTGCCCCTATAGATTGTAAGCTTCTGAGCAGGGCCCTCCAGCCTTTTAACTGTGTGTAAGTACCATGTTTGTTGTATCACTGTCTCCTTTGTAAACTGCCACAGATTATGGTTTGCTATAGGAGACACTGTTCTAAAATAAAGGAAAAGATGATTTCAAAGTTTGTAACTTGTAATTTCTGCCATGGTGAGGCATGGCCACACACCACAATTCAAATCCGACAGTGCTGTTTAAACCTGGAGGACAAGACCCCACAGGTTAGCCTAGGACTGCAGTGTATATGTGGGACAAAGAATGATGTGGCCATCACATATGTGTATGTTGTGTTTGGTAATGTGTGGCATTTGGGGTGTCACCATTATGCACATTCTTTACTTACGGGTGCCATTGTCATCCTGCTCTCTGGTGGTGGTTGGCCTGTAGCTGGGGGATGGAGCCAAAAGGAGGGATGCTGGAGGGATGGGTGGCATGTCCAAGGTGTTGGGGTGTGGTGGGGTTTGGGAGGGGTTTGGGGAGGGTGGTGGGGAGTAATAGGGTGGTTCAAAAGGGGGTAGTGGTGGGTTGAAGGGGGGAGGGGTGGTGGAGGGGGAGGAGGTGTGGCTGGTGGAGGTGGATGGGGATGAGGTGAGCTGTCCAGGGGGTGGCACGGTCTCTGACCACTCAGACTGGGAGGGGGAAGGGGAGGGGGAGGAGGTGTGGCTGGTGGAGGTGGATGGGGATAAGGTGTGCTGTCCAGGGGGTGGCACGGTCTCTGACCACTCAGACTGGGAGGGGGAAGGTGAGGGGGAGGAAGTGTGGGAGTGGGAGGTGGATGGGCTTGCGGCTGGTGACATGGCTGGTGCAGCTCTGGCCTGCTCCATGGCCTCCCTCGCAGCCTCCTCCTGACGGGCCCTGATGCGTGCCCTGGCCTGAGCTGAAATGGCCATGATGGTTCAGGAGTCAGGGATGGTGGCAGAATATGAAAGGAAAAAGGAAAGAATAATTTAGTATAGATTACAACATAGAAACTTGATATATATGGGAAAGTTGACATTTTTTAATTGGACATAATTTATATCAAAATAATGCACACTAATGTACATCCATATATGGACATATACACACTACCCATATATACCACTACACAACCATATATTAACCTAGCAGCCCATATATAGGCCGACATAGCATAGACATAATATACCCATAGACTAATGCACACCGAAATATTAATTAAAAAAAGTGCTATATAAACACTATAATATTTCGCATTTTTAAAGCAATGACAAAATACTCACATCGGCTAATGTAGCGGCGAATAGAACATAGCAGCTCCGGCTGCCTTCGGCGGAGGTCGGACCACCGGCGCTCAACCTGGCCTAAGGTCCTCCTGACGCCCGTCCGAAAGAAGATTCGCCGGCGGGCTGCATTATACGCCCGCCGCTTCTCTGCATTGGACACACAAGGGCCCCTGCCACCCAGCCGATGGTCCATAACCCGAACCAGGGCCACAAGCTCCCTCAGGGAAAAAGATGGTGCCCTTCCAGAAGACATCTTGGCAATGGCGCAGTTATTAATTGCAGGCACATATATAAGTTTGCCTGGTGTCTGATTGGTCACAAAAATTGTAATGTAATAACTTTATTAGTCCATCTTCACAGAACAATATGTTTGCGAAAATTAAAATACGCAGACCGTACACATAACCACTTCAATACATACAATATGCATTACATGGAGACGTCCTGTATATACAGTATGCGCGTGTATTGATGCTACGGCTCAGACAAGCTGAGGAGCTGTGGCAAAGGCAAAAGCAGGCTGACCCACCACCAACACAAGCACAGGCAGGGACCAGCACACAGCCTACTCCTGACCCTACTTTGGCCAATGGTGGGCAAACTATCAACCAGCCTTCTCAAATATTGCCGAGTCGGTATTGGATAATGAAGTGCGAAAATGTAAATAGCATATGTGCGTCTTTTTACGCGAATTCTGATACAACATAAAGGTGTATGAGTGTGTGTCTGTACATTTGTGACGAATGACATGTGTCACCATATTGTTAGTGTGTGATATGCGTATCTAACATGTGTTCATTATAGACATCGCTACACAATCAACCATATTCGCGAAAAAGGTAATGAGAAAGCAACACATCGAACATTAGACACTTTATTGAGGTAGAAATATGCGTTAATGGAAAACAACAACGAGGTTAAGGGGTTGTCTGCGTGAGTAATGAGGTTTGCAGATTGAATCAAGTCTACATCCCTCCCACTTAATTGAGGAGCGTGAAATCATTGATTGATGTGGTGAGTGCATGTGTCTGGCGTGCTTAAAAGTGTATACTGCAAAACATTAAGCACAGAAAACATGTTCGCACGCACAATGTGGTGCGTGTGCGTGTGGAAATGTGGTGGGGCGTGCGAGCATTTCTGATTGCACGCCGTGGTAGACCACACCTTTTTTGGGGATATGTGTGCGTACGTATGAGTTGGCAAGGTTATAGGCGTGACTGCAAGATGCGTGCTAGCGGTTTTGCATGCGAACGAATGAACCTGAATAAGGGCCTATATGTCCAACACTAATAATGAGAATTTTACTATAAATGAGTTCATCACGTGCAACTCCAAAAACGTTGTGTACCTTCTAGAATGTCATTGCGGTGAGCAGTATGTTGGGCGGACTAGTAGACATCTTAAGGACCGCCTAGCAGAACATGCCCGCAATGTCAAGAAGGGCTATGAACTACACAGCGTTTCATTACACTTTAAGGAGAAGCATAATTGTGACATAAGGGGACTCAAATCTTTCTGTGGCATCAAACTTTGCAAGTCTGACTGGAGAAAAAATGACATTGAAGAACGTTTAGCTAAGACAGAAATGAAATGCATTTTTACATTAAATACTATGGTCCCAAAAGGATTAAATGCAGATTATGAGTATAAATGGCTTATATGAACCACATTAAGGTGGGTGGTGGGATATGGTATTTGTTGTACAATACTAACCATGTTCCCCTCTATTTGTGTCTTTTTTTCTCACAAATGTCCGGCTTCATATGAGTCATAATATCAGTCAGACCGCTACAATTATATGTGCAATTATAAACGCTGCTATAGTATATATATGCTGCTAGATTTTATTGTGCAAATTGTTCCTTTTTTCACTTTGTATAAATATGCCAGTTTTTATACATTTTAGCTTTTTGTATGTATTTTAATGTCATTTTTAATATGTATTTTAAATATGTATTTTTAACATTCATCATGCACTTTAGATAGATAGAAATGTATTCTAAAGTCTGAAGCCGGGCTAGGTTAAATTATAGAGGCTGTACTTAAGAACATGTGACCTGACAGATCCTCCTTAAAAGCACCTCCCGGTCTCCACAGTGGCACATCTTGAAAAAGGATATATGGTAATATCCGAAACGCGTTGATCAGGCCGCCCAGCAGCATCAGCAAGTCGGACTTCTTACAGCGGCATCACACGGATCTCCCCCGCCGGCGTTTCTGCAGCACGCCAATTACTACGGGAGAAGCCGCTGTACGTCTGCCCTAGCTACTGACTGCCCTCTTGGACTCTTTTTAACTACTTTTTATCGTGTGGATCCATGTGGATTATTTCTTGTGAATAAATTTTCGTGTTACCTATCACCTGGAGTCTACTGGTAAAGAAATCTTTGTTATGCACGCGAGACAGAACGCAAATGTAAGTTGATTTCATGCTGTCAATTCCCTGCTACCCTGAAGTTATCACTAAAGAAACCATTACGTGAACACCTGATAGAATTACATTGTAAGTCATAATCGTTTACAGCATCAGGAAGATTTCTGTTGCAGGGACATACTCCGTATTCCAGATATATTTATTTGGTTTCCATATAGCGCTAGTCTATTGTTAAATCTTTTTTTGTGCTTTGTATGTATTTGGGTTTTCTGGGCGTTAACCCGTTACAATAGACCAGCAGCTCCACTAAGTCCAGCGCTGGGTACACACAAAAATCTTTGTTCTTACAGATAAATCGTTATTGCCCTGGCAGAATCAACAGAATAGTCTTGAAGCATTGTAATGTGCTATGGACCATTAGTCTTGCATATCCATTGCTAGCTCTTAGATGGAAAGAAAAATCCCCCAAAGAAGACCATAGTTTGATGATTGATTGTGATTCACAGGGAGGGCTACTAATAATTATTATTAATAAGATAGTTGGGAAAAGAAGGTCCTTTCCGAAATATGACTCAATGCTTTATTTTCTATAAGTCAAGAAAGAATTCACTCCACCTTACCTTAAATGGACAGGTAACATGCGGCATCCTGCTCCTATAGTCTTTCAGCTTGAGTTTTTATACTTATATGTCTAAAATTTGGTGAACTACAGTAACATAATCAGATTCCCCTCGAAAACATCCAAAGGAAAAACATTGTGTTGATAATATCTCTCTGCCAATTTTCATGCAAAATTGGTTGTTTTAATTCAAAGTTATTAGCCTTTGAAAATAAGGGGATATAATAGAAGGTTCAGTAATTATACTGGGGACGGCTGTCATCTGCCAAATATTTGGAAGGCCACACATCATATTTATAAACATATTTATATTTCTACATCAAAACTGAACACAAAATCGAGCAGGCAAAATCCCAAAAATTGACGTTTCTTTAAAATAAATCATTCTGTTTGACATTTACCAGACACATGAGAGTTGTATCGAAGCTGGCTGCGTATGCAGCCAAAAACGAAACATATTTTTAGTTTGAATATTTTTTTTGCCTGCTCTATTATTACATTCAGTTTTTAACGTATCAGAGTGAATATTTATAAATGTGTTCATCAATATGCTCACACATATGTTGTGTGGCTTTCCGAGTATTTAACTAAACTTGCATCATGAGGCCGATAAGCTTACACTCACTTACTGTAGGGCGTGAGTACCATTTGTTGTGTTATTTTGAAACAAATAGTGAAAAAATTTGCTGTTAGAATTTTTTTGTTTAAAATCACACATATTCTGTATGTAAGTATTATCAATCTACATAAGTATAATTGAACGATGTTTGTATGTGTGTGTGTGTGTGTGTGTTTGAATGTGTTTGAATGTTCCACGATAACTCTTGAACGCTTTAACTAATCGTCTTCAAACTTCCTACACTACCTTATCATCTTAAGGGCCGATCTAAGAGCCGGTTCTAGACTAAGGGACCGATGGTGTTGCCCTGGGTATGCGCATAATCAGTTACAGTGGCGGAACTCCCGGAGGCAGTGGAGTCATCTGCCGCCGGGCGCCAACCTTACAGGGGGCACTGACTTCATTGCCCCCTGTTGGTGAGGACTTTTGTATTTAAATTTTTTTTCACAAGCGACAGCGCGCCCACAGGAGCCGGCAGTTGAGTCCGCAGCCAGTGCGGGACGGTGCCACTCAGGGATGGAGAAAAGTATAGCTCCGCCCCTGTGCGCACCATACAAGCTCCCAGGCCCAGCGAACTGGCTCAGCCCCGCGCGATGTCAGCGGCCGGGAGTCAGCCTGGCTAGCCTCCCATCACAAGCAGCCATTGATGGGCAGAATCATAGCCAGAAGCGTAACAGCCTGCGGGGAAGACCCAGCCTGCCGAGGATGCTCTACACACACACCTGCTCAGCCGGCCCGCAGCAGCGCAAACAGCAGAGTCCCGGTGAGCTGCAGCGTAGCAAGCCAAGCACACAGGGAAGGTACCTGTCAGCCTCTGATTCCTCCCGTCACCTCACATTCAGACCCTGCTTTGTGTGCACGGCCTGTAGCAGCACCAGGCTGGTACCCACCACTCTCATTTCTCTGCCTCCCCCCCCCCCACTCTCTTCCTGACACTTCTCTCTCTCTTTGCCTGGCACCCCTCTCTCTCTATCGTCCTGACCCACCCCCCTCTCTCTGCCTGACCCCCCCCTCTCTATCTCTGCCTGACCCACCCCCCTCTCTCTGCCTTACCCCCCTCTCTCTGCCTGACCTCCTCTCTCTGCCTGACCCCCCTCTCTCTCTCTGCCCGACCCCATTTCTCTGCCCGACCCCCCCCTCTCTCTCTCTGCCCGACCCCCCCCTCTCTCTGCCCGACCCCCCCCCTCTCTCTCTCTGCCCGACCCCCCCCCTCTCTCTCTCTGCCCGACCCCCCCTCTCTCTCTCTGCCCGACCCCCCCTCTCTCTCTCTGCCCGACCCCCCCTCTCTCTCTCTGTCCGACCCCCCCCCTCTCTCTCTGTCCGACCCCCCCCCTCTCTCTGTCCAACACCCCTCTCTCTCTGTCCGACACCCCTCTCTCTCTGTCCGACACCCCTCTCTCTCTCTGTCCGACACCCCTCTCTCTCTCTGTCCGACACCCCTCTCTCTCTGTCCGACACCCCTCTCTCTCTGTCCGACACCCCTCTCTCTGTCCGACACCCCTCTCTCTCTGTCCGACACCCCTCTCTCTCTGTCCGACCCCCGTCTCTCTCTGCCCGACCCCCGTCTCTCTCTGCCCGACCCCCGTCTCTCTCTGCCCGACCCCCTCTCTCTCTCTGCCCGACCCCCTCTCTCTCTGCCTGACCCCCTCTCTCTCTGCCTGACCCTCTCTCTCTCTCTGCCTGATCCTCTCTCTCTCTCTATCTGCCTGACCCCCCTCCCTCTCTCTCCCTGACCCCCCTCTCTCTCTCTGCCTGACACCTATCTCTCTCTTTGCCTGACACCTCTCTCTCCACCTGACCCCCCTCACCCTATCCCTTTCTCTGCCTGACCCCACTGTCACCAATCTCTCTTTGCCTGATGCCACTATCTCCGCTTGACTTTCCCTCTCATCCCCTTTCTTTTTGTACCTGACCTCCCTCTCTCTTACCACTCTCTCTCTATCCCTGACACTCTCGCTTTCCACTCACTTTCTATCCCTGACACTATCTTACTCTCCCCTCGCATTTCCTCACTTTTCTGACACTACTTACATTCTTTCTCTCTAGCTAGCTATCTATCTATCGCGGGGGGGGGGGGGGGGGGCACCAACTTTTTTCTTGCCTCCGGGTGTCATGGATGAACTTACGCCACTGATCAGTTATGTGCATGTGCAGGGCTTATGCGTGGGCAAACACTGGGCATTCCCATGTAAATGCAAGCATGATATGGGGGGCCAGAGATGGGCGGCTGATATCACATGACTTCAGCCGCCTGCGCTGTCTTCCGGACTGCACACACTGGAAAAATCATTCGATGGGGAGTGAGTTTGTGAATAGATTTGCAGCAGCCCTTTATTGAATTGCACAGGGCGGGTTTTCACTCTGGCGGGTTATCTGATCACAGGGCTCTGAGGAATCGCACAGCAGCGATCAGTTCTGAATCAGGACCATAATTGGTTTCCGCTAAAAGACTACAATAGGGAAATCTTCTCCCAGAACTTTTACAAAGGGAACTGGTTGATAATATTTATAGGACAAACTCGGATATTAATACCTTTTTAACATTTATTTTACAATGGTCTATAGATTACTGCTTAAAAATGTCTATTTGGGATTGCAGTTTAGAATAAAGGTTTCCATTGGTAGTATACTATGTAAGCTACAGTGTATATTAGAAAATAATCATAAAGCAATTACAGAAATAAAAATGCTTCTGGCAGTACATTTATATAACTCCGTACTGCATTTAAAATGAATTGCGGGTTTTCTTATTTTCTAAACATAAAATATAGCAATTGGACCATTTTCCATGGAACAAATCTGCAATAATGAAAACATAATACCCACCCTGGCAGAGTAAGTCCACTTTAATTAAAGCAAAAATCTTTTAATTTCATTCGCATTAAATGCTACCAGGTATTTTGTCAAACAGATAGATTTTCCTTTTCGGGTTATAAGGGAAGCAAACAAAAAGCAGGTTTTTACAATGTGACGCCTTGAGGTTAATATTCTGTTTGTTACTACTCAACAGTATGGGGGGAAATGTACTGAGATGGGAGTTCTATTTTACATGGGATGTTGCTATGGGCAACTGATCAAAATCTACTTATTTATTTAGCACTAGAAATAGAACTCCCATCTTAGTAAATTTCCTCCTATGATATATTGCAAAATTACAGCACAGGTTTCACAGAATACTATTCATTACATAGAACTAGACCCTCACAATGAGTCTGATTCCGATGGGTGAATTTATCAAGATGGGGGCATGTTGCCCATAGCAACCTATTAGATTCTACTTAGTTATTTAGCATCATCTAGAACAGGGGTGGGCAATAAGCGGCCCTCCAGCTGTTGATGAACTACACATCCCAGCATGCTTTGCCCTAGTTTTGCAATTTGGCCATGCTGAAACTGATGCAAGGCATGCAGGGATGTGTAGTTCATCAACAGCTGGAGGGCCACTTAGTGCCCATCCCTGTTCTAGAAGATAATAGAGACAATCTGATTGGTTGCTATGGGCAACATCCCATTTTCAATAGCGCTCTGATTTTAGTAAATTTAACCCGAGTTGGGAGTAAAGCAAAAAAAAAGAGCATGTTACTGCACCACTTTATACCATATTGCAATCAGGGTTGGACTGGCCCACAGGGGAAGCTTCCTCTTGGCCCTTTTTCTTGGGGACCAACTCTAGAGTTAAGGTTCTAGACCATGCGTCCTCAAACTGCGGCCCTCCAGATGTTGTGAAACTACAAATCCCAGCATGCCTTGCCACACTTTTGCTATAAGGGAGTGTTAAAACTGTGGCAAGGCATGCTGGGATTTGTAGTTTCATGTTCTAGACTGTGCTCTTGAATTATGCATTATACTCTACATATGTTACATTATACTGCATAGAACGATGGTGCTTATTCTACAGAGCATTCCTGTTGTTAATCTGGTACAGTATAATGCATGTACTAGCAGTGTTTGCTAAATATATTTATCATGAGGCCAAAACCGGGCACTATCTAATGGTAAAACCTCTGCGTTAGCTGGCCATACCCCTATCTGGAGACTGTCCACACCCCTACACATGGGCCTCTATCACTGCATCCCCCATCTGCCCTTCATGCCCCATTCTAACAATGGTTACAATACATGGAGGGCAAATATTGTCCGTTTTTGAATGTAGCTCACAAATGCTGGACAGATTCATGTTTACTTTGCAATTTTGGGGGTGATTCAGGTTCCCTCGCAAAGCACATTTGGTTTGCCAATGGACAACACCATGTGCACTGCAGGCGGGGCTGTGCACTTGAAACTGATATCTATATTTCAGTGTAAAAATAAAGCAGCCAGTATTTACCCTGCACAGAAACAAAATAACTCACCCAAATCATACTCTACACATGTTACATCTGCCCCACCTGCAGTGCACATGGTTTTGTCCATTAGCAAAACAAATGTGCTTTGCGAACCAACCTGAATCACCCCATTAGATTTTCATTTGGCACCACCTCGCATCTGCCTCATGGCTTTGCCAAGGAACACAGTTACTTACTATTTTTCCCATCTCACAACCAAGCCCAATATGTTTTTTTTATAATATGTTTCATTATCAAATTTTACAAAATAAAAGTAATATTATGAACTGGTGTAGATAGCAACATATATGGAGCCTGATTTAGATGTGCAGCAGAAGGCATCATACTTACTGCTTACATGAGTGATCCGAGCTGCATCATAGCACACTGCTTCAGATCACCTGCGATATCATCAGCCAGTGGCATAACCCATGGGGTCACACTGGATGCAATGCTGCAGAGAAACTGGCTGCAGGGTGGCATTCCATGCACTCTACTAGCAGGGGCGTAACTATAGCCCCGCAGCCCCCGCCATGGTGGGGAGGCGCTGAGTAACTGTGGGCGCCGGTCTCCGCTGCGGGGCTATGTTACGCTGTGTAAGGCTGGCCGGGACATGTGGGCAGACAGCGCGGCCCCCTCGCCCTCCCATCCGCCCGCCCTCGGACAGTTAATCACCCCCCTTACCCCTCCTCGTGCCACCGCCGCCACATTCTCGCAGCGCAGATCTCCAGTCCTTCAGGCTCCGGACAGTCTCCTCCTGACGTACAGTGCTATTGAAAACTGCCCCTCAGAATATGGCTGACCCCTAACAGCAGACAGTTTTTGTAGGGATGCTAGAGGAGGCGGCGGCCTCCTCTAGCATCCTTAAAATCTGTCTGCTATTAGGAGGCAGCCATTTTGTGATGGTATTATTTCATTAGCACTGTACATCAGGAGGAGACGGTCCGGAGCCTGGAGGAGATCTGCGCTGCGGGAATGCGGCGGCGGCAGAGGGGTAAGGGGGGGTGTGTGTTTAACTCTTAGAAGACCTAGGGGGGGGGGGCGGCGCCTCCTATAACGTCGGGGGGGGGTGCAAAAATCCTAGCTACGCTGCTGTCTACTAGCCATAAGCCATGAACACAGTAGTTGGGTTTGTAGTGACTGTGCCACAAACCCAACTACTGCACTGGTAGCACACACACAAAGTGATGGCACCTTTGTCAACTAGAACAAATGAAAATTGTGGAGTGCAATCTTTAGGTTGCACCTTACATGTTCAGGTATGTGACAGATAGGGTATGGATCATTAGGTCACCAGCAAGTAGGTCAACACCACTAGGTCGACATGCAGTAAGGTCAACATGACTTAAGGTCGACATGGAGGAAGGTCAACATGACTAAATGTTGACATGGGTTAGGTCGACAGGGTCATTAGGTTGACATGAGTAAGGTCAACAATGAAAAAGTCCACGTTTTTTTTTTTTACCCGAGTGTCTACACAGTCAACCTAAACATTAACATGTAGCACCGCGTCCCCTAGTATGGCTCGCTACGGTCGCCATGCTTCGGGCACGGTGCCTTGCTAAGCTTGGCAAACTGTTTTATTCTCCCACCGCATGCTAGTGGATGGCAGGGCATGAACTACCACCTGTCGGCACATGCGGTTCAAAACACAGTGAAAAAAAACAATGTTAACCTAATGACCCTTTCAACCTTCTCCATATCGACCTAATGAGCCTGTCGACCTATTGACCCTGACGACCTAACCCATGTCGACCTTAATTCATGTTGACCTTCCTGCATGTAGACCTGGTGTCGACCTAATGCTTGTCTACCTACTTGCTGGTGACCTAATACCGTATCCCGAGAGATAATAGATACCAGTATATATTCATGTACAACAATCAGGTAGCATAGACTTAAGGTGCATACACACTGTACAAATTTTTTGACCAACTTTTTTGACCAATTTAGTTAATTTCGGCGAATCTGAACTAAATTGGTCAAAATATCTTTCAGTGCATTTGCGACGAACGATGAATGATGATGTGCATACCAGTTGTTCATCAAGGTTGTTCAACCCTGCCGAACAGGGTTGAACAATATATTTGCTGTTACATTGTCCCATGAACCGTTTTTGGTGAAGCCTCATCTTTGTGATAGCTGGAGTAACTGTTGTGAGTTATATTGGGGGTAGGTTGTACACTTCTTATTCCCAAAGTCTGTGTACTTTTTTTTTAAGCCAGGGAGGAAGGCTCCCAGCATTGCTTAAAGACATGCTGGATATTCCTGGCCGTATTGTAATAAAAAAGTTTTAGCGGAGCAAAGTGTGCAGACGTGCTAAACTGAGATCCTGCTCCTGCAGCCCTTTTTACCCCACATCCACCCTCCCAGGAGCGCCCATACCAAATGCCTTGTAGCCCTGATCAACTACCTACAGAATATGACCAGTATACCCTATAGATTGTAAGCTTGCGAGCAGGGCCCTCATACCTTTAACTGTCTGTAGATACCCAGTTTGTTGTATCACTGTCTCCTTTGTAAAGCGCAATGGAATATGCTGCGCTATATAAGAAACTGTTAATAAATAATAATAAATAAATAGCGCTGAACAATATGTAAATAAAGATAATAATAATAATAATAATAATTATACACTTTTATGCATTTAACCCCTTACCGCCGCAGCCTGTTTTTGCCTTCCTGACAGAGCCCTTTTTTTTAAATCTGACATGTATCACTTTATGTGGGGATAACTTTTTATTGCTTTTACTTATCCCAGTGATTTTGAGATTGTTTTCTCGTGACACATTGTACTTTGAGTTAGTGGTAAATTTTGGTCGATACAGTCTTTTTTTTTGGTGAAAAATACCAAAATGTCGTAAAAAAATTGAACATTTTGCAATTTGCAAAATGTTATATTTTCTGCCTGTGAGACAAATAATCATACCACTCAAAATAGTTAATAACTAACATAGACCATATGTATACTTTATGTTTTAATCATTATTTCAACCTCCTTTTATTTTTTTTTGGACACTAGGGGGCAGCAGAGTCAAAATTATACACATAACTCATAAAACGCTGCAATTGGCTGTTCACATTTGAACAGCCAATCGCAACGATCGCCGATGGGGGGGCATCGCTGCCCCCCCTGGGCAATGAGGGAAGATGTCTGCTGTCAGGGACAGCAGACATCGTCCCTCTGTCACCGCGTCTATAGACGCGGTGACAGTTTAATGGCATGACGTACATTTATGCCATGTGTCGGGAAGTACATCCCGACCATGACGTAAATGTACGTCAAATGTCGGGAAGGGGTTAATAAGTGTCATCATCATTAACTGATATTAATGTAAATTTATATGAAGGTCTGACAAAGTTTATGTAGAGATTCGTCTTCAGATCACCTAACCTTTCAAATACTGTAATGCATGTGTTTGAAATTATTGTGCTATACATTAAATGAGACAGAAACTTGACTCGTATATAATTTATTTCTTGTTAAATATTTCAGCAGTTGGTAAAAACCTTTTATAGTAATGTCAACTGAAAAGTAACTATTTTTTTCAATAAATATAAACCCCAGTTTAAGACACCCAACTAAATGAATATACTTAATACCAATGTTAAATTGAATCTTAACCTTTAAAGAAAGTGACCCTTGCTTTCTCTCTAATGGGACTTATAAATATTAGTATTTACTGCATTAAAGGGCAATGCAATCCAAAATGAGAAAAAAATACTTGGCTTCGGTCTTGTCAATTTGAAGAGTCAGAAATGGCTACAATTTTATTAGGGGAAGAGCGCAGATGAAGATGAATTAATCTGATGTCACAAATAGTGGATAGGAAAACTGCAACTTACATATAGCATGTAGAAGGAGATGTACTTAACTCATTTCACAGGTAGGTTGCCTGCTTCTTCAGATTGTGCAATATTCTTTAAATCGTTAGAGCCTGGTGCTTTAAAGTAATGGGGGAGATTCTCTATGCAAGAAATGCGGTAAAAACCCCGTTATCGGGTTTTTACCGCATTTTGGGATGATGTAAGCATCCCCCGCCGGGTTAACGCGGCGGGGGGCATCGCCAGAAAAATCTGGCGATGCCCCATAGAAGCCAATGGGCTTCTACCGCATCCCACCGCCGCCGCCCCGCACGGACCCCCGCCACCCCGCATCGCCCCCTCACCTGTGTCCGGGCAGCACAGCGCAGTGCTGCCCGGACCTGTGACCTCCTCCCTGCACTGATCCTCTTCCGGGTGCAGGGAGGAGGAGAGCAGCAGCAGCGCCGGGTGTGTGAGGGAGGGGGGAGCCGCCAGGACCTGCTGGGACCCGGCGACTCTCACCGCAAAGGACAGCTCTTAACGCAAGAGCTGTCCTTTGCTATAAGTATCGCATATGTTAGAACATATGCGATAATTATAAATGCGATGGGCGGCGAAGGGGGGCCGAGATTCTTAGAGAATCTCCCCCAATGTGTTTTGCAGTAAGATCCAGTAGCGCACACGGGGGGGGGGGGCGGTTCTGAGTACCTAGACAGATTTGGTACAATATTACTAAACCCCGCCCTCTTTCAGCAAATATTGCAATTTGTGGGTCTATGGGTTGGAGATGGAGCCAATATGACACAATCCTGTTAGTTATGCATAATTTTGGCCCCTTACCCCAGAGCAGATGACAGGGGGTCAAGGGGGACACCTAGGGGCCCTTACCCAAACTTGTAGGGGCCCCAAGGTTCTGAGGGGCTATATGCAATGCTGCAGCACCTAGCAATGGTTTATAAAGGCAGTGGCCGACCTGAATTCTGGAAGGAAACTTGCTCAGCCCCCCTTCTGGTAACCCACCTGTCTGGCTTACCATGCTCATGTGTTCAGTGACATCACACAATGCACCAAATGGCAAAATGCTGCACCCTTACGTCTCCTTTCCTTATTACAGCACATTGCATATTGAATATTATATATTTTTTGTAATAAAAAATACATTAAATTTGCACTGTAATAAAAATTCACTGCTCCAGGGGGGAGGGGTTGGGGGCCCCAGAGATATCAGTGTACCGGGCCCCAATATTTCTGTAACTGACCCTGTCTTCCCCTACTGATAGACCTGCCAATCATTGCATTGTCTTATGAGAGGATGGGGCATACTGTAGTTATGCCTGCTCAATTCCCAATCTATAACACAGAGCTGGAATACAGTAGGTAAGAGAGATAGAGTGTGTGTACAGTATATGTTTATAATATGTATGTATATGTGTGTGTATACATACATATAAACAAAAATCCTGTGTTTGCCCCTGAGAGCAGTTGCTTTGTCTCCTCTTAACAATTACCAAGTCTTAAAAAAACAATGGGTGACATTCTATGGATTGAGATAAATGCGCATGTTTTTATATCGCACCACATCCCCGCTATTCGCCCTTTTTCAAATCGCATTTTTTTGTAATAATTCGCATATTTAATGGGATGCGCTTTGGAGGCTGAAAAGTGCGAAGTGGTGCGATTTGCGGCGAAGTGGTGCGAATTTAAGTTACAAAAAAGTGCGATTTCTTCCGCCGGTCATGTGCGAGTTTCGGACCAACCGGAGTGCGATTTACAAAACTGTCTCTGCATGACTAAGAACCCCCCAACCTATTGGCCCACCTCTGTCCCCTCCATTATGCATCACACCCCCTATATAAAGGGGCACTGGCGCCATTTCACTCTTTGATAGGAAGTAAGGAGCATGGAGAGGAGCAGTGGCAGTGTGAGTAGAGGAAGAGGTGTTGGTGGCAGAGTGAGGAGTGGCAGAGGGAGCAGTGGCAGAGTGAGGATTGGCAGAGGAAGCAAGGGCAGAGGGAGCAGTGGCAGAGGGAGAAGTGGCAGAGGGACCAGTGGCAGCAGCCAGCCAAGTGGGAGAGCCAGCAGTGTGGCAGGCAGCATGGCCACAGCAAGGCCAGCCCCAGACCAGGCCCTGGGCGTCCAGCCCCAGCAGGAGGAGGTGGAGGATCCGCTGGCATCCCCATCCTATAGCCAAGACCTTGACCATACCCCACAGCAGCTGCAGGCAGGGCCGGCGCCACCACTAGGCAAGTCTAGGCATTTGCCTAGGGCGCCGGCCACTGGAGGGCGGCATTTCGCCCCCCATGCCACGGGTACCTGTTGTGCCGTCTGGGGAGGAAGGGGTGTCTATTCCGGAATCTGAAAGGAGCCCGTGCGGGTACCTGTCCTGCGACGCTTTGTGTATAACCCTGGCGGCGGCGGCGGCGGGGGTCCCTGCACTGCAGTGAATAATAAATAACAAGCTCTATCCGGCGGCGCGGGAAGTGCTTCTATTTTGAATAAACACTGGCCGCACGCTGATTCAGCCAATCAGCGTGCGGCCAGTGTTTTCAAAATAGAAGCACTTCCCGCGCCGCCGGATAGAGCTTGTTATTTATTATTCACTGCAGTGCAGGGACCCCCGCCGCCGCCAGGTTTATACACAAAGCGTCGCAGGACAGGTACCCGCGCGGGCTCCTTTCAGATTCCGGAATAGACACCCCTTCCTCCCCAGAAGGCGCAACAGGTACCCCCCCCCACACACACACACACCATGGCACTGGGGCGCCCCCACCCCGACTCGCCTGGGGCTGCAGGAGGGCCACATGTCAGAGGTGGAGGAAGATGGAGGTGTGGAGGAGGAAGACACTGGCATGGAAGAGGAGGGGTACATGGCTGGAGTAGAAAATGAGGAGGAGGAGGTAGAAGCTGGCCGCACAAAAAGTGGCCGAAAGGTCAGATTTTCCTACGAGGAAAATGCTGCGCTTGTCCGGGCTATCATGCCTGTGTTTGACCGGTTACTTGGGAAAACTCACCACAAGACCACTGCACAGCGCAAAAGGGCTATGTGGAAGGACATCACCCAGGCGGTGAACGCTGTAAGTCAGCACAAGCGCCTGGTCAGAAATGTCAAGAAGAGATTCAATGACATCAAAAGGCAGCTGAAAAGTAAAATGGCTATGGAGTTGGAGGAGGCCACCAAGACTGGCAGAGGAAGCCCCACCACTGTCTGCTACACGTCCTATGAGGTGAAGTTGAAGCGCATCATACCCCCTGAGGTCCTGCCTGGCATGCACGTCGCGGATACCGATAGGCCGCAAACGCCATCCAGACCTGGTAAGTGTGACCACATGCAATCTTAAACATACATGCCAATGTTTTCAAACTGTAATGTACACTTGAATTGTTATGCTAAGTAAAGTGCTGCTGTGGAACTACATAGCCCAGCAAGGTCATGCACAATAAATTGCCTGCACCTACTTTCAAATTGCTCATAATGCTGGGCCTTGTAGTTCCACAACTGCTGATATTGATCAACACTGTAACATTCTTTCTAGCAGCCTAACATGTATGTGGCCAAAAACACATAGGTGTACTGGTGGTTTAGCTGCCATGGCTACATACCACAGATTATCCAACAGTTGTAATGTGTACAATAGTTTAATAATACTCTAACAAAATAATTAGGTAAAAAACAGATGTCAAATAATGTGGGGACTAAATAATGTAGTCCTTTACCAAAGGAAGTATTGTCCATTAATGTCATTTCAATACATGTTTGCTGTAAATCCTTATCCATTGCAAGGTACATAATGGCTGCCCATCTTTCCTTTCACAGATTGTCCATCCCGAAGTGCTCACGCATCCAAGACAAGAAGCAGTGGCGGAACTCTGGGAGGCAATGGAGGCTCCAGCCGCCGGGCGCAAAGCCCTGGCGGAGGCACTTTCACTCGACTCCATTGTCTCATCCAGAGTTGGCTGGCTGGCGGGCAAGCATCCCTGGGTCTCCCTGAGAACTCACGCCCCACCTCCACTTACTTACCCGCTGCAGATCGGGTGTTTATTTCAGGATCCGCATCGCAGCTGACTTCACACAGACAGTGACAGGCAGCTGCCAGCGCCATAGAGCAGCGCTGAACTTCCGGCACTGTCTAATTGAACTTGGTCCTGCAGCCTGCGGCTCAGTGACAGGACAGCGCGCATGCCGCGCAGGCTGCAGGGAGGTAGTGCGGGCGGGGGAGGATGCCTGGGAAGGCAGTGGCACACACAAACGCCACGCATGAAGAGGAACATGCTGTTTAGCCGCTGCAGCCTTCTTCTCTTCTACAAGCCTCAGGTAGCCCTGTTGTTGTTGTTGTTTTTTTTTGGGGGGGGGGGGGGGGGGGGCTCGCAAATCTATCTTGCCTCCGGGGAAACTACATAAAGTTACGCCACTGACAAGAAGGCCCGTTGCTGCAGAATCTGTGGAAGCAGGTAAATGAACAAAAAACACGCCATTACACATACAGTACACACACCCATGTCACATCAACAATATGTCACACTACATTCATCTCCTGCTGCTACATTGCAACGGAAATGAATGTAATCTGACCTAGCCATCTGACTTATTATTAATGTCAATGTTACATGCTGTATCGGGGTACATGTGTAAGTACATAAGACCCCTAGGTATGTGCGTCCAGCATCTCAAGCCCTTTCTAAAACAGTACTGAAGAGAGTCTGGCCTGTATATGCATCAGTACTTACCTCCTCATCTGTATCCACAGGTACTATACAACTAGGAACACATCAAACTGATTCTTCGATGATGGTGTTGGACGAAATGGACATCATTCTTGAACCCGTGGAGACCTTTGCGGCAGAGGAGGAAATACAGACCTCATCACAGAGTGATCTTCCCCCAAGTGGGGTGTCTCCCAACCCACCCCCACCCACAAACACACCCCATACAGCAGCTTCTGGTTCCCAAGTAGCTAACTCCTTGGTCAATTTCAAGGAGAAACAAATAGAATTTATGGCCTCCCAAAGCCTGAAAATAGGTAACATCCAGGGGTACATGCGTGACACGTTTCTTCAATTACGAAAAATTGCACGTAGTGTACGGGTAGGTGTAGGCACTCATGTGCGCATTGCTAATAGCATTGACACCCGTTTTGCAGATCTAACTTCTGCTGTAAGGGAACAGAATAGCCATATTGGCAGCCTTGCGCAAAGTATAGCTGCACTAAGCCAATCATGCACAGCGCAGACCAATGCCTTAATAGGTATGCAGGCCCCACTACAGCAGCTGGAAGGCAATGTCGTAGGTGGCGCAGCATCAACTCTCAGTAGTGTATCTAGCACCCCAATAAGTGGCTCCCCCACTTCCCCACCCCGTCGGAGTATTAGGAACCGTGGTGGCCTGGGTGCAGGTTCTAGAAGTGGTGTAGGGTTGCCTAATGGTGGGAGAAGATAGGTCATATATTTGATAATTTTGTAATATGCAATACATCTTGTTACATCCCCCGAAAGTTTTAATGTTTTACTGACAAAAATGCAGATTGCTTCTGACATAGTATACTGCAGTAAAAATGTCTAACCGCATACCATTTTGTCAGTGTATTATTTATCAACCAATTGTTGTGTGAATTATGACATAGTGTAATGGTATATGACAATGGGATTGCTGTAAAGTAGTGTGGGGTAACTCCTGGCCTGTCAAAGGTTGTGGAACTACATATTCCAGCAAGCTCTGACATTCATGGTTTGGACTATAATGGTTATAGTGTGTCAGGGCATGCTGGCACGTGTAGTTCCACAACACCAGTGAGCCATGTTTTACAGCAAACTTCATTCATACATGTATCAAATGTACTTACAAGCTTGATACCAGCAAGGGATAGGTCAGCACCACCAGCTGCATCTGTTGGGCTCTGTGTATTAGGCTAAATGTGGGTGGAAACAGATGGTATTGGTAAATAATTTGTTTATGAGTACACTTACAGCAAAGGAACATTTTGGAATACAGGGCACATGTGCTTACCAGAAAAGTAACGGCTGATGATGTGTGTGCGCACCAGATCCCCCCTCTGCGTACCCCTCACTACCCGAGGTGTGGTAGGTTGGGCTTTCTGCACGACTGCTGCATGTTCATCCTCCACATAGGCAGGTTGGGACAGGGCTATGTTGTGCAACATGCAGCAAGCCTGGACGATCATCACTACTTTTGCAGGGTGGTAAAGCAGTGTACCCGATGACCGGTCCAAACACCGGAATCTACTCTTCAAAACGCCAAATGTGCGCTCCACCACATTGCGGGTTGCAATATAGGCTTCATTATACCGGTGCTGTGCAGGGCCCTCTGGGGAGCGCAAAGGTGTCATGAGCCAGGAAACACACCCATATCCTGAGTCACCTAAAACACAGATAGGAAGTGATTGCCTTATATGGTAAGGTCTGTGTTTTTTGCAAACAGGAGACACTGGTAGAAGAACAATATGCTTGTGAAACAGGAAACACACACATTAGAGCAGGTACAAATAAGGACAGACAGGGTAATATGTAAAAAGGTACTTACCTAGTAGCCAGCCCTCTGGCATTTGGTGGTCGGTAAATTGGTTCCAGAGGGCTGAGTGTCTCAGAATATAGGCATCATGGCAGTTCCCAGGAAAGCCTGCAACAACACTCAAGATTTTGAGGTGAGCATTGGAAACAACCTGCACGTTCAGGGAGTGCCGCCCACGCCTATTGATGTAGACATGGCCCTGCACGTGCGGTGCCCTAATCCCAATGTGTGTGCAGTCTATAGCTCCCAGCACGTGCGGGATTGCTGAGAGTCTATAGAAAGCCAACTTGTGGTCCTGCCACTCCAACTTAGAACTGGGGAATCTGATGTATGTGCGCCACAACTTCTTTAAAGCAAGTAACACTTGAGTAAAATGCTTAGAGAAAGTGGCCTGTGATACCCCCAAGGACCATGAGGTCACAGACTGAGTGGAGCCTGTGGCCAAATAGTAGAGGGCACACATTAATTTGTGCAGCCCAGACACTGCATAGTTGCCTCCCCCAAAAGGGTCCAAATCATCTCTCACCTGCTCATATAAGTCCAACAGGTTAATGCGGTTCAGCCTAAACATCCCCACAACCTGTTGATCCGAGAGGGAGTCCAGGTACAGCCGGATACGATACATACGTGGGGTACGCAGTAGTCGGGGGGCTACCTGGATCTGGTGCGCAGCTTCCTCCCTCCTGTGCAGCTCCTCCAAATGGGCCACATCACAAATCAGCAACTCCAAACCACTCTGCAAAATCTCCATGTCTCAAACCCTCACAGGTGTCCTTAATGATGTTGGGGTTTATGTAGGGGTGTTTCTAAATGAAAATGAGGGCACCTGTGCTGAAATTAACCATGTGTGCACTTGACCAAAGTGAGTTCTGGGCCAAATCGCCAAACAGAACCTGGTCTGAAATAAGTGTGATTATTAGACACCTAAAAAGTGCGATTTGCGAAAACGCATTGCATTAAATAAGCGATTTGTATACTTTTCTGTACAAAAACATCTGGATGCGATATAAATGCGAATTTATCACGCACTTTTGGTCCGCATGCTTTAACGCACATAATATGCGATTTCAGACCCTTTGCGCATCCTATTAAATAGGCGATTTGACGGAAAAATGCGATGTCGCCATTTTGTTTACTAATTAACGCCAAAAAACACAAATCTCATCCCATAGAATGTCACCCAATATGTTTCTAGTAAAACAATGGTGGCTCAAATCATTATAATATACAGGACTTAATTCCAATAAGCATAAATTATTTGTTCATTCCTACCAACCAAAATAAATAGCACAATAGGCACTGAATTATACTGAACTTCACCTAATGCAAATGGAAACCTTTAATCCATACAAGTCACGAGTTTTAGAAGCAAACTTTATTTTCTTCCAAATGACAAACTCAACTGGTGGCTCAATTTATTAAATTATATGTAATACCGGTTGAGGCCATAAACTATTCCCTGCCATATCTAAAGAATTACTTTTTCAATATTTCACCACTAACAGCGACTAAAATTATTCTACTGCATAATATACAAATTGTGACAGAGAAACCGTATGTTTAGCAAATCTTGAAAACATTTTTTAGTCATAAAAGATTACAACTGGTGATTGAAACTATTGTCATACATTTTTACTAAAAATACAGTAACTGGAAAGTTTGTAAAGAAAATAACAAAAGAAAAAAAAAAGCTGTAAGAAGAAGTGTATTGGGGATTAAAAGCAAACCAGAAAGTGGCCTTAAATGGGGTATGGTATGACGACCTGCTTGTCTGGATTCCGACAGTGATTACACCGATGTCGGAATCCCGACAGGGGGGTGAGTGCAAGGAAACCCCTTGCGGGCTCGGTGGCTCTCTGCACTCACCACTTATCTTATTTTCTCACGGCTGCACACAGCATTCCTCTCTGCCCGGCGTCATAGTGACCGCCTGCCCCACTCCACCACTTATGTAAGGGGGACAGCCGCCGCCTGCCCCGCTCCACCGCACTAAAGTAAGGGTGGCAGGGGCGGTTTTCTTTTAGGGATGCCAATCCCAGGATCCCAGGAATCCTGGGATTGAGCATTTTGGCATCCCTAGTCA
Source organism: Crinia signifera (assembly GCF_055691185.1). Classification (NCBI taxonomy): domain Eukaryota; kingdom Metazoa; phylum Chordata; class Amphibia; order Anura; family Myobatrachidae; genus Crinia; species Crinia signifera. The sequence goes on from NC_139218.1 coordinate 33,560,596, forward strand.
GCATGCAGCATGGTGACTGTAATACCCCAACTATGTACATTGACCTTGTGCCCACAGGGATATCCATTATACAATAATACGCCACCTGGGTGGATCTAATATGGACTGTGCTCTCCCATACACTGGGGGCTCCTACCCCCTCACGGCCATCTCAGCCTGGATGACCCAACGCTTCCTGAAACTAAACATGGCTAAAACTGAACTTCTAATCTTCCATCCCCCGAACATCCCCTCTTCTCCCACTATCTCCATCAGCATTGGTGAAACCGAGATCACCTCCACCGACCAAACGCGCTGCCTCTGTGTCATCATTGACTCCTCCCTCTCTTTCACCCCCCACATTCGTGCTCTCTCACAGTCTTGCCGCTTTCACCTACGCAACATCTCACGCATCAGACCATTCCTCTCCACTGACGCGACCAAAATTCTCATTCACTCTCTTGTCATCTCCCGCCTTGACTACTGCAACATTCTTCTCTCTGGGCTACCTCTTACCCGCCTCGCACCTCTCCAAACCATTCTTAACGCTGCCGCTAGGCTCATCTTCCTCTCCCGCCACTCTACCTCCACCTCCCCCCTCTGTCTATCTCTTCACTGGCTCCCCATTCCTTTCCGAGTTCTCTTTAAACTCTTCACCACCACCTACAAGGCTCTCTCCTCCTCCACCGCTCCTTACCTCTCTTCACTGATCTCTATCCACACTCCCTCCCGTCCTCTTCGCTCCATCACTGACCGCCGACTGACCTCTTACCTAATAACCTCCTCCCACTCCCGTGTCCAAGACTTCTCTCGCGCTGCCCCCCTGCACTGGAACAACCTCCCGCCACCCATCAGGCTTTCTGATTTCCTTACCTCCTTCAAGCGCTCCCTCAAAACCCACTTTTTTTAACTAGCCTATCCCTCCTCCTAACCTCTTTTGATCCTCCTATCCTGCCTCCGTTCCCCTCCGTTCCTACTTATCCTGTTGTTTTTCGTTCGCCCACCCACCTATTTTTAGTATGTTAACTCTTATGAGTAGGGTCCTCCTGCCTCACGTACTCACCGTACCTCTTTACCTCACCTGTCCTCCTGTCCTGTTCTTCCCTTCCTCTACTTCATCTTCAGTCTCCTCGACAATTTTGACACCTACTTCTGAACTGATGCTAATTTTATTTCTACCAGCTATACCCCTATTTATACTGTATTTTTCAACACACCCTGTACGTTACCTTGTCATTTGTTTTTTGTTTGCTATGTACGGCGATGCGGACACTTTGCGGCGCCTTATAAATAAACGTACTACTACTACTACTACTATCCACCGCCCCCCTTCAGAACAGGGAAGGATTAATGCTGTACAGCAGAAAGGGAAGTTAGGAGTAGTGATGTGGAGCAGGCAGGGAGAACGGGATTAGAGAAGCAAAGCAGAGTAACAGGCTTGGAGTATTTGTGGAAAAAACTATGCCGGTCCTGGGTCCCAGCTGCCATTAATTCTTTCATGGACTGTGGCAGAGCAGACAACAGGCTCATAAATGAGCCAGGATGGGCAGCTGCAATGAGTGCACCTAGAATTGGAAAGCACCCACCATGTCCCGCTCCTCTGGCTCCTTCTCATCAGAAAATGAATCACCTCTGCTCCAACAGCCAAAGTGGATGGCCCACCTAATCCCACAGAGACATGATGATGGACATTCAGAGGCTAATGAATGAGACAGTGGTACAGTGACACAGATTTGATAGAGCTGACTGATGTGACACAACTTGGAGCTACAATTTTCCAGCACAATCTAAATAAATTACAATATGAGCTAGCTGTCACAGCGATGCTTAATGCCTGGAACCTTGGGTCCCCTCATAATCTTGGGGCCCAGTATGGGTGTCCTCTTTGACCTTCCTGCCCTAGGGATGAGCAATGAGCAGTCAACAGAGAAGCAGGCTCTCCCCTCAGCAATTAACAGAGACCTGGAAACCTCCACAGAAAATGGGGACTGTGAGTCAATGGTGATAACAACAGCAGACCATTATAAAAAAAAGTACCAACACAACCACCACATACAGTATAGCGACCCATTCTAGCGTCAACCTGAATTATCCCTGTACTTCAGGGAATAGGAACAGTCAGTTTGTTAAATACAGACATGCTAGCTGTCATCCATATATGGGGCCTGATTCTGATTGGACTGCATATGATAAGCTACTCATACGGGGCCCAACTGTTGAATTTCTTAAAAGAATTTTTTTTTATGGCAATTTAAAGATGTCAAGTTGATATACTGTATATTGAAATGCGCTTTTCTGATTTGTAATTGTGCGTGCTCTGTTAAAAGTCATTATGCCTCCGAGTAATCTACCATTTGTACTGTGTTGCGATTTGCACTGATCTAAATCTTTAAATCTGTAAGCATTCTTTGATACTTAACCATTGTAGTTGTTACACGACAGTGACTAGGCCAATATTCATTATGTCGACACAGATAACATGTCAACCTTATTTATTGTAAAAAAAACTGTTCCTGATGGTCTTGTGGTGTCTTACCTACTCCTGGTGGCAATAGCATCTCCAGTGTTGCCTTACAAGTCCCAGCAGTCACTTGCGGAGTAGTTTTGGCAGAGATGTCTAGGAGCAACACTCCAGAAATTATCGTTCCTCTATTTCTAACGCTAATGTCTGTCCCTAACTGTTCACTAGCTCCTAATCTGCAGCCATCCCAGAGGCAACTAACCATATCCACTAGCATTCTGGGAATATCAACATTTCAAAGGCAATATTTCAGAGCTTAACATGGTAAACTTTTTACATTTTGAGGATATCAACATGGTGTCTGTCAACACAATAACCTTCTAGTGTTAACATTAAGTTTCAACATGTTGACTTGTTAACTCTTGACCATGTGACCGAATCCTCCGATTAGCATGTTGCTTGCAAGCTGGGAGGGAAATATAATATTCTGGAAAGCAAAACATTTCTCTCTTTCATCAACTGGTCCCAGGTAAGCCACCAATTAAAACATTACAAATAGCAGACCTTATTTTCCAGACCTTATCTTCCAGGAAAGGCTGAAAAAAGTATATAAGAAGATTTTGTCAATACATACAATTTATTATCAACAAAAATTCATATTCAAATATATTACTATATTATTAAAATCAATATGCTTGGGGTTAAGGAACCCACTGGATTCATGTATAGAATTTGTACCAGACCTAAGGCCTTTCTTAGTAACACTTTATAGCATATGGTTATTACCAGTTCCTGAAAATATATGGCTTAATCCAATCCTGCCGTGCTTTAGGGACAAATCTGCAGTCCCACAGCAATATCACAAGAAACTTTCTCAGGTTGAGCCTTGGTGAGTCAGGAAGGTGCTGCACATCTAGAAATAAGGTCCCAAATAGGTGGTCTGGGCTGATATTCTCCTGAAAATAGAGGTCCCAGTATTGAATAGTCAAGTGTCCCAGTGGTAAATAGCTCAACACATTTCTCTGGTTGCTATTAGGTTCCAGCTTCTTCAGTCGCAAGTGTAAATATGGTCAATTGTAGCCATATATATATACCCCTTTTAATTAGGTAAAAATGTAGCACCTGTAATAGGTGAATAGATCACAATGAGAAGACCGTCATTAAAGCTACACATTCAGTCATTTCTATTTTAGCAAACTTTATCAGGTGGAGTATTGTAAGGCTCAGTCTTGGGTCATCTGCTTTTCTCAATCTACTGTATACCTCATCTCTTGGTAAACTCAGCTCCTTTAGATTTCAGTATCATTCGTACATGGATGATACTCAAATGTACCTATCCTCCTCAGATTTGTCACCATTTGTATTGGTCCTTGTCACTGAATGTCCTTCTGCCATTTCATCTTGGATGTCATCTCGCCACCTCAATCTCAACATTTCCAAAACAGAATTACTTATTTTTCCATCAGCCAGAGTAGCTACCATCTGATATCTCCATAACTGTTAACAACTCGAATATCGACCCTACCCCACAAGCTTTCTGCATAGGTATCATCCTTGGCTCTATGTTCCACACATTCAATCTGTCTCTAAATCATGTTAAATTCATCTAAAGTATATATCCAAAATAAGACCATATCTTACACAAGATACTGCAAAAACTCTAATCCATTATCTCATTATCCACTCATTATCTCTCACATTGATGATTGCAATACGTAGTCTCCTTACCAGTCTTCCCCAGAAAAGACTATCACCACTACAATCCATTTTGAGTGCAGCCGCTTATCTTAAAATATCTCCCAACTTGACCGCTCCGCTCTTCACAAGATCTGCATCCCTCATCCACATGTATTACTAGATCTCATTCACAATTGCAGGACTTTCATCAGGCAGCACCCACCCTATGGAATGCTCTCCCATGCACAATAAGACTCTCCACTAGCCTCCTAACATTTAAGTGTTCCCTGAAAACTGACTTTTTCAGGCAAGCCTATCATATCCTGAACCACCCACATAACCTTCACAAGCTTACATTCTAAGTACGTCGAATCAGGATTGTTCTTTGTAATCTGGTGGGACCTCTTTGCTGTAGATAGTGCCTATCCTTGTGTATCCTTCTTATTTACCTATAGATTGTAAGTTTGCAAGCTGGGCTTTTCTACCTCTATGTCTCTCTTTGATTACCCAGTTTGTCCTATCACTGTTGATTCCCATTTTAAAGAACAGTGCTTAGGTCATGGGTTTGATTCCCACCATGGCCAACTGTGTGGGGTTTGTATATTCTCCCCGTACTTGCATGGGTTTCCTCCGGGTACTCCGGTTTCCTACACAATCCAAAAATCTAATGGTAGTTTAATTGGCTCCCAACAAGATTAACCCTAGAATGTCTGTGTGTGCGTGTACATGTGATTGGGAATATAGATTGTAAGCTCCACTGGGGCAGGGACTGATGTGAATGTTCAAATATTCTCTGTAGAGCGCTTTGGAATATGTGTGCGCTATATAAGAAACTGTTAATAAATAAAATAATAAATAAATAAATATTAGAGTGTTTTCCTAATAATTATCTAGTAAAGGTCTATAATTTAAAACATCTTTCAAACGCATTTCTATAAAAGACTTGCAACTTCTGTAACATCCAAAAGGATCCCAAAGATCAGGTGGTCTCCAAATCACCAAGAGTATTCAAGACTCCTGGTTCAAAACTGCTGCTGCCACATTCATCCATAGTCACTCACTAAGTGGCATTTGGATATCATTATAGCCCTGCCTCCCACATTACAATGATGGTAATCGTGCTATTGAATATTGGGGCACATTAATTCATGTCATCATGCTTCCCACACATTTCACTTATGCCGATACACCCTCCATACTGTGCAAACTTGGTTACCCTTCCCAAATGGTTCAGCCATAAAGTTGCCAATTTTTAAGACATTTCAGATTTAGTATACGTCATGTATTTATTTTACCTTTTCATTTATATTACAATGAATTAAAAATTGTAATTTGAAAAAAGTTTTTTTTTAAGGTAAATAAACAGTTTTTTGTTGAACTTTTAACTTTGAAAAGTATGAAAATTAAAAGTAAATTATATTTTTTCAGATTATAAATATTTAGTAAATAATATATTTTTGTTTTTTAAATTGAGGTTTAGCTTCGGTACATTCAAAAGACATTTTTCGGTGTTTATTTAAAAAAAGGTATATAATGTACGCTGAATATAAATTCTGAAAACTCCCTTCCACACATCACATCAAAAACGACCTTGAAAGCCCTGCTGGGTAAGCGCACGATGGCTCATTTAAGTACCAGCTAACTCATTTTACTTTATGTCAATTGAGGTTTCATAATGCATGAGACATTCCAGGTACTATTAGACTATAACCACCTTCAGACATATACATCTACGCCTTCAAAAGTTGAAGACATAAAAAAAAAATTCACTAAGAAAATATCAGATAGGTATTACTTAAAAACCATGAAATATCTTTATTGTATTTTGTTTTATTGCTTTGTGTTTTAATATTATTGCTGGCAGTAAATTTTAGAGCAAGACCAAGCACCTACAGCAGAAGGTTTCAATATAACATATATAACCCTATAAAAACAAACGACTCAATGATATTTTAACGATGTGCTCCGGGAAACAAATATGTAAAAAGAAATGTTATAAAACATTGACAAAGAAAGAAGTTTTGTCGGTAGAAAATAGATGAACTCTTAAAACGGAAGAAAAATGTTTTCCTAATGCAATTGTTTACAAGCAATCCACAGTCATTTCTTCTAGTCTCTGTCTCTCAAGTGAAATACAATTTTGGCAGTTCTCCTAGAAGAAATTATAGTGGTTGCTTATGTGATTGTCATAAATAAAAAACCATCGAAAGTAGGAACAAATTTAGACTGAAGAGCTACATTTTACATAAAATATGTATTGATTATTTCAAACTGTAAAATGTGTTTTGTTTTTTAAAAACACCCAGAAATAACAATAATTTGTGCAATTTTTTCCAAATGTTCTTTTGCTTTCAAAAAATGATGATTAAAGTGCACAGGAACACAAACACAGGTACAGCCAAATCACACAAAGGAATGGAATGAAAGTAAATAAGGTAGGCTAAGGGCAGTCTTGGAAAGGGATTCAAAAAAATAAAAAAAACATATAAAAAATGTAAGTATGCTGCGCAGATAAAAGTAAAAATACAAAACAAAACCGGTATTGGCGAAATTAGGCTTTCTTTGAAAAGAGCTGGCAGCATTATATTCATCAGCAGCTGCAAATGGGAGATTTCCTTTTTCAGACCTGCTATCCCCCCGAAGCTTTTCATTCCTATTCTTTTTAGATTCACTCTGGGATCCAGCTACCAAGCAACTGAGCTGTTAAGTACCTAATCTCTTTTCACTTGTCAGTTCTGGTGGTGGCCTACGGTTCTCTGTCTCAGCTAAGAAGCACTGATTGAAATTGAGGTCCCAGCCACAACACAAAAGAATAAACCTATTGAGATAGCAAATTACTTTCTTAACTATTGCAATCTTTCTTAAAGAACTCGGCAATAAAGGACTCACACACACACACACAGATCATTTTACATATGATATAGACTAATGCTTACTTCTGCGAATACGGCAAAGTTTTTTGAAGCAATAACAGATCTTATGTTGACAAAAATACAGTGACAAGGACTCACATACACTGGATAAGATGAAGTCTTGGTCTTTGTTTTGTAGCAGATAAACAGCTTACCAGGTAATCAGCACAGGCAACGATGGTTACAGCATTGCAGCATACAGATGTCACCGCATAGTACAAACTGCTCAGTATGTTACAGTGGTCCCTACCATAGCCCACATCCCGGCCTATCACCTGGGCCACTATTCCACCATCAGGAGCAATGACCTCCTGCCCTGGAAACAGATATATCAGAAAGCCACATTCTTTCCTGCTGCTGCTTTAAAACCTGGTCTGGATTTTCCACATTATCCTCATGGGAAAATACTGTATGCTGTATCTCCCACAATACATAAATGCCTAAATATTTTAGGAGGCGGAGATAACTGTTTAAGATCATCACTGATATATAAGAAAGATAAGCACCCTACACACAGAGAGCTCTGTGCCAGAAATTCATAATGGGAGATTCAGCATGAGAGATTTCAACTTAAAGTGAATCTCTCAGATAATGGGCCCACACACAGAGATTTGTTCCAGAGATTCATAATGGGAGATTCAGCATGAGAGATTTCCCTTAAACTGAATCTCTCAGATAATGGGCCCACACACAAAGATTTGTGCCAGAGATTCATAATGGGAGATTCAGCTTGAGAGATTTAAAATCTCTCACAGAAAGAGTTTAGGCAACTTCATGGGAATAAAAAAAAGTATTGCAATTTAAATAATGGGTTGGAATAAAGCCTGGAGGAGTGTCATCCTCCCAGGGGGGGGGGGGGGGGTCATGGATCATTTTTAATTCCTTGCATTTAAATAATAATAAAAAAGTAATAAAACAGCCACCAGGGTAACGCGAATAGCTGGGGGACACTTATAATTATATAGCACTACCTCTGTGGCTGGTCAGCCCGGGCCAGGTCCCTGGGGGAGAGGGAACCAACCCAATACATGCCCCCCTCCCCTCCTGGGCAACACCGGCCCGGGCTGAAGTGAGTGTTAGTGAGTGTGTGTGACTGAGTGAGTGTGAGCGTTTGTGATGTAATGCATTGGTTTGGTAATTAACTTTTATAGTGTTTAATTGGAAACATATTTGTTTACATTTCATAACCATTTACCTATTTTCTCTCCCTCCACCTTCACATAAACTACAATTAAAGTGACATCACAGCCCGCGCATTGGCACGCAGCAGGTAACAACAGCTGCAAGAGGAGGAGAGGGAAGTGGGCGCCAACCCCATCTCCCCAAGCCCTACCCACTCGCACACCCCTACCCCCTCTACCACTTCTTCCCACTCCCACACCCCTACCCAAACCTACTCCCTTACCTGTTCCCACATCCCTACCCCATCCCCCACCTCTACCCACTCCCACATCCCTACCGCAAACCACTCCCACACCCCTACCCCCTCCACCAAGTCTACCCACTCTCATACCCCTACCCCAACCCTCTCCCCTACCTGCTCCCACACCCCTACTCCCTCCACCACCTCTACCCACTCCCACACCCCTACCCAAACCCACTCCCCTACCTTCACCTCTACCCACTGCAGCAAACATCCCACAACACCAGCAATGGGAGGAGAGGCCGTGGAAGATTTGGACCTGGAAGGTGATGCCATCAGTAAGTAACCAATATGGACTAATGCACATATGCAGTAATGCACTCCTGAGGTTTGTCCTGTTGGTACTTTTATAGTTTCACGGCGCCAGTAAATCACATGTGATATTGCATGTGATTTGCATGCGATATCGCATGCGATGCGATTTATTACCTGTTCATATCCCCCTATCCACTATAGCATGGAGTTGATTTTACATAGTGTGGAGAGCGCAGCGACCCACCGAGCCCAAAGCGTGGCGTGCAGACACGGATTACTTGACAAGTATTCACTGAGCCCGAAGCATGGCGAGCAGCCGTGGAATGCATGTCAAGTAATCTGTGTCCGTTCGCCACGCTTCGGGCTCGCTCGATCGCCACACTATATGAAATCTACTCCATGCCATAGTGGATAGTGGGGGTATGAACAGGTAATAAATTGCATCACATGCAATATCGCATGCGATATCGCATGTAAATAGCATGCGATATCACATGCGATTAACTGGCACAGTGAAACTACACCGTCCTGTTTCCCCCAGCACATGGCTAGCCCATCTCTGCGTACATACATCCTGCTAAGAACCCAAAGGCCATCTTATTTAAACTCATATAATCTGTGTATGTGGCCAACGAACTAGTTTGTAACATGTTCACAGCAGTTCCCTCTTCAATATTGTTATGAAATTACTGTTGTGTTCATATTTAAATTACTGCATCTTTTTAATAACAATCTTTACATGTATTTTTATTGAGCAATAATAATTCACAACAACATTTTCCATCCTAACAGCATCCACACACCTGAATCAGAGGAGAGAGGAGTTCCTAAGGATTTTGGGAAGATTGCGCCCGAAAATGTGGGGCAGCTGCAGGAGCTGCTTCACTGATTTTGACTTTTTTTGTGTAATATTAATAAAAGTTTTTGTACAGTTAGAAGTTGTCTGTGTTTTTTAAAAATATGTCACAGAATTTTGTAGGAACTGTGAAAATAGGTACATCTACACATGTGTTATTGTATTTATATATGTGGAGGTTAATGAATACATGTTGGTGTGTGTGTGTGTGTGTGTATTTTGAGGGTAAAGGGAACATTTAGAAAATGGGCGAATGATTGATATTGGTGTAGTGAACATTGGCACATATTATTAGGTTATGCTGCTTCATGGAATGAATACGACAGAAATCACCATTCAAAAGAATGGTCGCATCCGCGAATTGGCATAAAATGCCTGCGAATGGTGTGCCAAATATGGCAGGAAAATACCCCTTATTTTCCTGTCGTATTTGGCTTTAGCCTGCACGGATCAGTCAGATCCATGCAGGCTTCAGTGTGTAAAAAATAGAAAAATAAATAAATAAATTTAAAAAAGGGTGTGGGGTCCCCCCCACAGCCATAACCAGCACCAGGGTGAAAGAGCCTGGGCTGGTAATAAAAAAATCAGGAAACCCGGCAAATAGGGGGCTCCCCGATTTTTTTTAAACCAGCCCCAGGCTCCAGGTCTGGAGCTGGTACCCAAAATACGGGGGACAAAATGAATAGGAGTCCCCCGTATTTTAAGAACCAGCCCCAGGCCAAACCAGCCAGCAGGGTAATGTCACAGCCGGGAGACATTTATTATATAAGGTCCCCCTGGCCAAAGCATTCACCCTACCGAACAGTCAGCCTGGCCAGGGGCCCTTGGGGAGTGGGGACCCCCCATAAAAGGGTTTTCCCCCCCTCCAGGACTTACCTTACCAGGCTGAAGCCTGGTGCTGTCCCGTGTGACCCTGGAGCGGTAGTCACCGGGCTAATTAAGTGTAAAAGAATAGAATAAACTATTGTTTAATACTGTGGAACTATGAGTCCCAGCAAGCCTCCCCGCAAGCTGTGGCATTAAAGGGCCCACTGGCACTTGTAGTTCAATAGTATGAAAAATAGTAAAATAAACACACACTGACACATGAAAAATAAACTTTAATACATCCAATCCAACTTACCAAGGTCCTCCGGCAAAGATCTGTCCTCTTTGTTCCGACGTAGTCCAGGTCTTCAGAAAATAACAAATGCCGGCTATTCCGGACGGTACCCAAGACGGACAGAGGAGAGACGCAGAGATGTTTCATCTTCCGCGCCTCTCCTCCGAATGATTCTATTGGCCACCTAGCGGCCAATCAGTAGCCGACTTTCTCGGTTCCTGATTGGCCGCTAGGGAGCTGCAGACATCATCAGCGGCCTCTTTCTTCCCACAGACATCCCAGTGCCAAGTAAGTCTAGACTTACTCAGCGCTGAGTATGCCTAGACTTACTCAGCGGCTGCGAGTAGGAGGAAAACCATTTGCTGGTGAGTGATTGTGAATGGTTTTCCCCCTGTGTGCACAGCTGCAAACATATTCAGTTCTTGTTTTAACCAAAATTTGCAATTCTGTCAGTGTTTAATTTGAATGCAATGTACAATGTAATAATTGTGTGGATGATGTTTGTCATATGAATATAACAAGGTGCTTTTAACAGGCAAGGAGGAGGAAACATATATATTTTAATATTATCAGCTGAGTTAAGGTGTTTTGTTTCTGACTGATGTATTTCTGAAAGAACAAAGGCCATTGTCTGGTTATATGAGACAAAACCAGACAAGTGTGTTAAGTGGTACATATGTCAACATTAGAGTCATTGCTAAACCTGGGACAATATTGTTAACATTGTGTCTTAAATCTATATAATCCATGTTAAACATTGTATTTAGATTCTATTTCTAATACCCAAAATATTCAATACTCAAAATTGAGGCAACTGAGTCCCCTATTATATTTTGCTTACAGTATGTATATTTTATAATTCATCCTTTGGAACTATTACATTACAGTGCTTATTCAGGAGTTCTGCACTCTAAATAATAATGATTCTGTCCGTTATAGTAAGCCTCATTGCCTGTGAGAAAACACTGACTGCAGAACTGTCAGGAAGATCTGAAAATAACTTATCCACTAGATAGAGAAGGTGGGGCTCCTGAGTTTTCTAATCTGATTGATGTAGTGGATATTTGCTGAATTAATCAATAACCTTAGGTAAGTATATAATAAATTAATATTTATATAGTTATGTTACAGTACTTGTCGGAAGACTCATATGGGTCTCTTCAAACTTAACCCACCTGAAGCACCAACTCCCACCCAGCCTTCTTCAGCATCAGGAGCCCTGAAAGCTCTCAGGTGCTGGCTATTACTTGGGTGTTGAGCTTAACCAGCTACAAAATTTGGACCAAACCTGCCATACACTCTACACTCTACACTCTACACCCATGTAACCATGCAGTGTGTTCCAACTCATTAAAAAAAATTATTGGCCATCCTTTTGAGCTGTATTTCTGAGTCCCTCTTACCCAGGGGTGGATTGGACATAAACTTTGGAAGATTCCCTGTAGGCTGCCACATCTGTGAGGCTGCCTGTCAGCCAGTGACTATTTTTTAAGATGTGGTCCTGCAGAGAGTCGTGGCCATGTCCCCCTCCTGCCTCCCACATAAATAACCTTTTCTAGTTCACAGATTAGAGTGCACATCACTGAAAATACTAATCTAAGGCAAGAGCCCATCTATATCCATTGTGTCATATTAAAGGGACAGGACTGGATGCTAACTGGTGGGGTAACATTTCCCAGGCTGTACTCCAAACTGGAACTGGATGAGGCACAACTGGGCTCCATGGTGGAACTGAGGACTGATTAGCAGAACTCCAGGCTGTAACCAGAGACTGGTTTTCTGAACATCGGGCTGTAACTGAAGGCTGGTTAACATGACTCCAACTATAACAAGAGACATGTTAGCAAAACTCCAGGCTGTAACCAGAGACTAGTTAGTGGGACTCCAGGTTTAAACCAGAGGCTAGTTAACTGAACACTTGTGCTGAAACTGGAGGCAGGACCCAAGTTTGGTACTGGAGACAAGTTAACTGTACTCTGGGCTGAAACGGGAGCAAATAGCTAAAAAAGCTAATAGAGTTGTTCCTTGGATTTGCATGACCCAACAGGAGACTCTGAGGAGCACAGGTACAAGGCACACAATAGAAGTGGAGTGAATTAAGGCACTGAACACCATCGCTGGGAGAGGCTTACCGTTTAATACCTACACAGAGACAGGGATTGGTGGGTGCATTCAGCTGGTCTACAGACTGACCGTGATTAGAGAGAAACCAGTCACTTGATTTCTGTCAACTTTTATGCATTGCCCCCACTGGCAGAAGGCCCAGCACATGGAGTGCCATCAGCATAAGTCCCCGGTGCCCCCATGGAGAGACTCCAATAACATATCCAAATGCAGATGTCACAGTAGTGATGCAGCTTGTACTTTCCCACAAGTCATGAGCAGCATGCCAGGACCTCACCAGTGGCCGGACTTGTAAGTATTGGAATCTGAACCTGACTGACTAGCTTCCTAGGCTTTCTCTATGTTGCTACAACACTGCAGCTAATTCCTGAATTGCTTCACATGTACAGTTTGTTGCCGCCTCTTTATGACCTGCTCATTTCCTCCATGTTTGCTTTACTGATCCATCCCCAAGCTGGATCCCTGTACTCCTGTACTCTGATCTGCAACCAGGACTACCAATCAGCTGGAGTTGATTCTCCTGGATAAGCCTGTTGTTGACCTTTCAGGGAAAAGTATCTTCACAGTGATGCCAAAATCCCTCTCAGCCTGCCTTAAGGTGCCCACACACGCACCGATCCCGGCGGTGCGATGCTATGCGATGGGGTGCGCGCTCCCGCGGCACCTCATCGCACAGTACAAAAAGTATGCGCTGCACATACTTTTTGTACTAGCTTTCTATCGCATCACATGCACATCGAATGCACAAGGCATACGATGCGATGTGTGCAAGTTAAGCACAGAACGCACGCCGGGATCGATGCGTCTGTGGGCACCTTTACCCACTACTATGGGGTTACAGTGTGTCTTGAGTGACCTAACCAACTTCTTGTGGCGACCATATTTATGTTAATATGTTAATACTCCATTAAACATATGAGGGCGAAGTTATATATTTCAATCCAAGAATGAGAAAATGTGTGAATGGCATTCTGATATATAAGAACAGGTTTTTTTTTTTTTTTTTTTCCGTAGCCATGACTTGGAGTATGAGACCAAGAAATAAAACATTACAAACAAAGTTTAATCCACTGCAGTAAAACTTTAATTTACATTGTGAACTTCTTGTTCAGCAGCTAAAAATAGTATAGCAAACTTTTGCTAAGTACTGTAGATTAGTAAGTAAATGTCTCCTGGAAATGTTATGTACTGTATTGTAAGAAGTATAGACTTGACATTTACAGATAATTGCATTGTCCTACGCTTGTTAGAGATTGTAACACTGTAAAAGTCTCCATGTGTATATATATATATATATATATATATATATATATATATATATATATATATATATATATATATTTGGCTACATCTGTCACTCAAAGTGTGTCTGGAGATATAACCCTGGGTGGAGCCTCTGACTCACATGACTGACTCACATGACAGAGAACCAGCCCAGTGAGCCCACAGACAGTGCCAGACACCCTCTGCCTCTCCATGTTACACAGCAAAGACACAGCTACACACCAGACACACCAGGTGAGCGCCCCACACCTCCCAACATGACCCTCTCCAGGAGGGACAGAATGCTATGTTTGTGGACTTCCATCTTAATTTATGATTGTCATCACCTGTCATTTTAAACAGGGTAATTGATAAGAAAGGTGTTTAAGCACAGGTGATGGTAATCCATAAATTAAGAAGAAAGTCCAGAAACAGAGCAATGTGTCCCTTCTGGAGAGGGTCATATTGGGTATGCACCCCCCTCCCCCCCCATTCACGGCATCCCCACGATTAAATGGCACATGCAAAACACTGACATGGCAATGGTCGACAATGAAAAAGGTTGACAAGATTTATTTTTCACTTTTTCAATGTTTTCATATTCATTCTCATGTGTCGACATGGACACCAATGAAGTGCCACACTTATGTCAACATTTACAAGTGTTGAACTTTCTGTGTTGATTTTTTCTTGTAGCAATTTTTTTCCAGTGACAACTATGAACTATGTGCACGTCAACCTACACATCATCAACCAATTCTTTGTATAATATATAACACCTGTTCTGTTTTACTGTAGGTGTTTTAAATCAGACCTTTTACTGCTACTATTACTGTATATGTAAATGCATTCTGAATGACAGCAACATCCTACCATCCTTCTACAAGAATATATAACCAACTAGGTGATTCATCGCGCCCCGTGCCCCCCCCCTCCCGCAATTCACGCAACCCCCCCTCGCGCAATTTACGCCCCCTCCCACGCTTTGCGGATCCCCGCCCTCTCCCGCGATTCGCCGACACCTGCGCCCCCTCCCTCCCTTGATTCATGGCACCCCCCGCGCCCCTCCCGCAATTCACGGCACTCTTAAGCCGATCTTTAGTCCCCCGTATACTCACACACCCCTATCACTACCCAGCTTCCTGCTCTCCTGAACCGTAACTTCCACCACTGGGGAGTCGCTGACGCTGTTTTGCCCACATGCCCCTATCATGCCTCATAGCCCAGCCTCCTGCTCTCATGCACCCGAACTCCCACCCAGTATAAGGAGACACTGACTAAGGGCCACCATCCTGTACTCCTGTGCTGCCACGCTGGACCCTCACCCACTGGCAGAAGCAGCACAGTATCTCCCACCCTCCTCTTTAGTCCCCCTTATTCCCACACACCCCTATCACTACCCAGCCTCCTGTTTTCCTGTGTCGTGACCTCTGCCAGTGGGGAGCCGTTGACTCAGAAACACCCTACTATAATTGCACACACACACACCTAAACAACATGCACACACAGCCCCCCCCCCACACCCACAAATGTCATTGTACCAACAACACTATCAATGTACATCTTACTCTGTAACCGCTTTTTAATTAAACAAAACAATACACACCCCCTTCCACATCATATGCTCTCTATTTAATACATTTCACCTATAACTGAAGTTGCAATACAGGCATCTTTCATACAATTCTAACCATCTTTCTCATATACAAATGTTCACAAATTAAGAGGGCGCAGCCCCTTACGACGGTGTGAAGAGCGCCCGTAGGGCGCGATTAATCACCTAGTATATATATATATATATGTGTATATATATATATATATATATATATATATGTAAAGAATGGGTACCCCAGACTGCGCACTCTACTAGAATGGAGCAGCACCTCTGTAAGGTCCCCTGTTAGGTGGGACCGAAGTTTTAGAAATGAAGAAAAAGGTTTAGATGGCGCTCCAACAGTTTTTTTAAATCATAAATGTAATAAAATATTAATCAGTGAATAAAATTTCAGTGTAACAATGCAATGAAGTAATTTTGTTCACAGATGTCAGAGGTCAAGGTCAACATGTGAACGCATGCGGCCCAATGCGTTTCGTCAGGACCGTTACTTCATCAAGGGCGATATAAACAGCAAACCCCTTCTTAATTAGATATGTGGCTTATTCATAAGACCTTTAGACAAATATTTCAAGTCTATGGGTTGTCTGACTTCGAAAGAGGAACAGTTGTGCACCACTAGTACAATGTCCACTGTGTATGAGCTAAATGCGCTCAGAAGTATTAGGATATGGATCTACCCAACGACCAGACTTAGACCTCTATGGGGTGAAGTGCATCAGGGGGAATCCAAACCAGGAATATATATATATATATATATATATATATATATATATATATATATATATTTGAACATAGTCCGCACTCACATCCAGAAGCAGGTGCAATTTTGGGGTGCATCCATGAAGTAGTCCCATCTTCAGAGCTACCAAATAATATCCAATGATTGGCAAAATTAGCATCTTGTGGCAAGGTGCACTCATCAGTAAGTTTAATCCATAATAAATACAGTCAACGTTTCGACCCTCTCAGGGTCTTTATCAAGATAACAGCAGAGACAGCATCAGTGCATCAGGCAAGCTAGCGGCTCTAGCTTGCCTGAGGATCAAGGGGCAGAACAGTGACCTGAAGGTCAACATGCATCAAAGTCAACATGTCTGAAGGTCGACATGGAATTAGGTCGAGGGGTTATTAGGTCAACACAAGCAATAAGTTGACATTGGCAATGTTGACAGTCAAAATGTCGACATGGGGTTTTTCACTTTTTATCCCGAATGTCAACACAGTTGACATGGGCGCTAAAAAAAAATGCACAGGATGGTAGGGCATGAAATGCCGACTGTCCTAATGAATGGGTCGATCTAATGTCGATCTAATGACCCTGTCGACCTTCAGTGGTCGAACCAATTCATGTCGACCTTCCACTTGTCGACCTAGTGACCGTATATCAATTGGATCCATTAACTGTGGTAAATGACCACCGCTAATTGGATACGGACCAATTTGATACATTTATTTCTGTGTTATTAGGGTTTTTTTCTTGTACATTTACAGTATAAAACACTGACAGATGATATTCTCATTAGCTGCAGAAGTCCTCTGGTTATGGTTTTTACAGATTAGTCCCTATTTTTTTTTCCTTATTCACTGAAAAAGATAGATTTTTTTTCTGTTTATTACATTATCATCATAAAGTGTAAAGGTGGCCATACATCAGAAAGATATTGTACCCAATCATACAATCTCAATTGATTGTAAGATGGATTGTATGCAGATTGTGTGCACATCTTGTGTACACAATCATACAATCAATCAGCAGATGGATTGTATGACTGGTTGTATGATGGATTGTGAGTAGATTGTGTGTCCAAAAGCCACCAAGGACTGCCGGGGATTTCAAGGGAAATTGGACACAATCATGAGCGCAATCGATCTTAAGATCGATCTTTCTGATGTATGGCCAGCTTAAGCAAAGATTTTCATACTGTTTGTTCATAGCCCAGGTACAGTAAAAAAAAATATCCCATAAAAGTGAAAGTTATAAATGATCTAGTATTAATGTAATAATGTAGCAAACATCTGCTAAATTATTCAAAAAATATATTGTACGGATAAAGTTACTTTTATATATATATATATATATATATATATATATATATATATATATATATATATATATATATATATATATATATATATATATTGAAATTCGTATGATGTCAAAATCGACTTGCGCCAGTACCATACGAGCTTCTGGTTGCTAGGCTGCACCACATCACCTTAAATACTCTGTGCTGCTGTGCATGTTCAATGATCTGATTGACTGCCATTGTTCTCTTGACAACCTGACACTATTCGCAACCAGGTGATCCGAACCTAAATCATTTAAACTATATTTCATTTTTCGGGGCAGAGGCTCAAAGTGTTTCCTAAAATTTGAGTGATATGTGTTCCGATCATCGCTTTGAACTTGTCCAGACTGAGTAAACACTACAATGCCACTCACAACTTCAAAATGTAAAGTGCGTGTTAGATCCTTTTAAATAATCATCCAAAAGTACAGTGTGTACTTTTAGCCTTTATCCTGTTGAATTATGTGTGCTTTATCATTCCAGTCAAAGAATAATTAATTCTAAGATATGCAACAGCTTTCTTACCTTAGGGCATTCACAAAGTCAAGAGGAATTACAAAATGAACAGTTAATTATATGTAGCTCCTGGCAATATCATACACACATTTCCATTAAGTAGTGTAGCATTCTAACAAAATATTTTACATAAAAGGGCACCTGCATTTGGAAAGATTTTTTTAATTTTCATGTTCCTTATCTTTAGTTTAGTTATTATCTGCATGGCTAACACGGTTATAGAGAACGTATTCATTTAGATTCTAGTTCAAGATGGAAAGCGGTTTGCTTGTGAAGGTTCTTATAATGTTCCATATTATCTATGCAAAAGTCTATATTATTTTATTCTTTATTGTAACTTCTTTATATGTTAAACACCTATACAGTAAGATCCATATACCGTCAGGGCTGGACTGGCCATGTGGCACTTATCGTAAATGCCAGAAGGGCCGATGACCTTGTCCGGTGACAACGATAGATGGGATAGCCAAGCCGCACAGCCTTCCAGCTCTCTGTTCACCCATTCTTCCACCTGTTCATGGTTGGCACATAGATAGATGAGGGCATAACTGGAGGCCAGGCCCGCTGACTAGGGAGCTCCATGAATCATGGCAATGGCCAGGGTGGCTTTGCAAACCATTGTTTTGCTATGTTTATTATTTTTTTTTTCATGGCGCTCATGCCGGTCATGTCACCGGAACTGGAAATTACTCTATTCTCGGTCCTTTACATTTTTCTTCTCAAAATAGTATATATTTTTATATTTTCTTAATTTATTTATTGTTTTTATGGTTATCTCTGTACGTTTGTCTCCTGACCTTTTATATGATCCTATTGTTTGGAATACTTTCCATAACTAAGCAAGTGATTGTTCATTGTATGATTGCCCATTAGTAGGGGTATTTATACCAGTACCTGCCACACTATAAGCCACCTTTGAGAAAGCAGTAGTGAAATGCATCAGGTTGTTATGGCCTCATCTCCAGGATCAGTCTCTTGAGACTTTGTTGAGCTGACCACCATCCAGTGAACGTTATTACCTGCTCACCACAAACCTAGAGAGCATCTACTCCTCATAAAATGATTATTATGAACACATTTGAACACTTTTTTTGGACATGATAACTCAGTTTATCCTCTATGTAATGCATTATTCATTTTCCAACATAGTCCCCATTCCTTTCCATGCATGTGCGACAACTCTTGACGATTCGGGCTACCCAACGGTGAAGAAAGCTGGTGGTTGTTGACACCAGGACCGATCAACAGCTTTCAACTCCTCGTCAGAGTTAAAATGTTGACCCTTAAGGTGCTCTTTCATCTTTGGGAAGAGGTGAAAGTTTAAGGGCTCAAGGTCGGGGATATACAACTGCAAGCGCTGCAACCCTCTTCCCAAAGATGAACGAGCACCTTTAGAGTCAATACTTTAACTCTGACGACTTTAACATTGTTGAGAATCCTTTGCTGGCAATGACTTTCTGAAGTCTGGAGTCCATGGAACTCTTTTGTTATGCTGTGCCAGGCCTTTACTGCCACTGTCTTAAGTAGTTATTTGTATTCCACTTCTGTGCCCTGAAAGACTCCTGGGTTGCTTTGGCAATATGTTCTGGGTCATTGTACTGTGAAGCACACTCCAATCAACTTTTGCAGAATTTAATTAAATCTAATAGTTGTATACATTTCCGAATGTATCTGGCTGCTTTAGTCTTTTATCCCATCATCAATAAACACTAGTAACCTAGTGCCATTGGAATTCATACATGCCCGTGCTACCTCCACTGCGTTTGGCAGAAGATTCGGTATGCTTCAGATCATAAGCCATTGCAAGCCTTCTCCATACTATTTACTTAAAACAGTCTATTACAGGTTGTTCAGAAGGTGCATACACACTAGGCGATTTGCGGCACCACCAATATCATTGACAATATCGGCGGTGCCATGGGACAAACGGTGTAGCGCTCAAATACTAAATTATATCATTAACGATTTCATTCAGTGATGTCACTGGGACCCCTAATTGAAATGCAGTCACTACCGATATAGTCAGAATGAGCTGCATGCACAGATGATGGAAGGAGGGGGGTGTTGCAAACAACTTGCTGGAGCATGCATCGTTCGTCATTTGGAGCATACAGTACATATAGTACTGAGCGATATTATAAACTATACTGCTCAGAAGGGCCAAAATTAGCGTAATTATTCCCTATATCGCCCAGTGTGTACACACCTTTAGTTTCATTTGTCCAAAGACTGCTTTTTCAGAACTGGGCAATATTAGATTATTTTTTCCAAAAATCGAATCTGGACTTTTAATATTTGAGGCTTATGAGTCTTTAGCACCTTGTGGTGAACCCCCTTTAATTTCTTTTGTGAAGTCTTTCCTTTATGGTAGACTTGGATGAGCATATCATATCCTTACCTACTAAAGATAGTTCTTAACTTGGCTGGAGATTGTGAAGATTTATTTTCTTTACAATAGAAATGGTCCTGTGATCACCCACCACTGCTGTCATCCGTGGGTGTCCAGGTCTTTTTGTTTTGCCAAGCTCACTGGAGCATTCTTTGTTTTCTCAGAATACACCAAGCTGTTCATTTGGCCACTAGTAACGTTCCAGCTATCTTTTTTTTTGTTTTGCAGCCTAAGGATGGCCTGTTTCATTTGCCTTGAGAGCTCATTTGTTCATGGCAAATTAATCATCCAATTATATTTTTAGTTAATAAGACTCATTGAGTACACTGTACTGCTTATTGGTTATGGTATTTTAGATCTACTACAGACCCTGTGGACCTTTTGACTCTGTGGACCTTTTGATTCTATCGACCTTTTGTCCTCAACAACCTTTTGACTGTTGACCCTTTGACCCTGTCGACCTTTTGACTCTGTGGACCTTTTGACTCTATCAACCTTTTGTCCTCATCAACCTTTTGACTGTTGACCCTTTGACCCTGTCGGCCTTTTGACTGTTGACCAACAGTGGTCAACCTTATGACTGTCGACCTAGAGTATATCTATCATGAGTCCAGATACCTCAATTATTACAGCACAATCATATCCAATCATCGCTGTAACGGTGCTCATATATACCCTTTGCCAATCTGCTACACCTGCAAATGCAGCACTGACAGATAGGTCCATCCTGAGGATGTATCAGCATGTAATGAATGCTCTGGTGGTGCTGTAGCAGTGTTCCTGGCAGCAGAGTGCCTTTACAGCCTTGCACTCTGGGCCCAATTCAAATCTGCTCACTGGGCTGCAAGATTTAAAAAAAAAAATAAGCAGCGCTATAGTGAGATAATAGATAATCAAATTGGTTAATCCATCACAAAGATTTAATAGCTAATAAGCAATAAAAGGTACAATTACCAGCAGAGTTAAAAATTGATAGCATAATAAATTGATCAATCAATAAGCAATAAAATTGCTAACAGTTGCTCACCAACCATGAACCTCTGATGTGATGGAAAGTCCCAGATGGGTAAGTCCAAGGGGAAAAGGCTTATTTCCCTGACACTAGTCCAGGGTGAGAAGCACTGTGTTGCAGATTAGGGACAGGAGTGGCCCAAGATGACACAAATCACCAACTCCTTCCACCACGCCGCTGGAATAAAGTGTTGTCCTCAACCTCCTGGTAAGTTGTTGTAATGAGGATTTGTATCCAAAGTTGGAAAACAGGATGAAGTGTCCAAATATAGGTTTCTGGGTTGTAATCCAGGAACAACTGGTTGGAGGGATGCAGCAAGGGATTTGCTTACGCGTTTCACTATGCCTGGTAGCTTTATCAAAGGATGCCCAATTCAAATCTGCTGACTGGGCTGCAAGATTTTGTAGCCCAGCATGTAGGTAAAGGCCACCCCACCCGAGTGAAATGCGTTTGCAGCCATGCACATGAGGGCAAAACTTTTCGGAACCACTCACCATCGAATGATTTTCACCTTTGTTCGCAGCGCCAAAAAAGTCTAGACTTACTCAGCGCTGCAAAGGCCGTGGGCAGAAGGTGGCCCTCCCTCCAAACTTTCCGGGAATGCCTGCATTTGCTCGGGCATTCCCATAAAATGCTGCGCTACCACCCCCAAATGGTCACCCTGGTAGTATTCAGAGAAGGGTACCCTTCGCTGGCTGTACAGATGCTTTGCGCATGAGTACAGCACATTGTGCGCATAAGCGGTCATCCGATAATTGCTAATGATGCAAATTTGCAGCGGAGCGAATAGGTTTGAATTGAGCCCTCTATGCAGCGGCAAAGCTCGTATAACCCTATATATGGCCAGTGACGTAACTAGATATTCATAGGCCCCATAGCAAACATTTGTAAGGGCCCCCTATTCAGCAACAGATGGTGATACATATATGTAAAACATATTACTTAACCCCTTCCCGACATATGACGTACATTACGTCATATGTCGGTTGCGGGGGAATCAAGCCAGCTCACGGAGTGAGCTGGCTTGAAAGAGAGCAGGTAATGGCTGTATATTACAGCCAGGTCCCTGCTCTCACGGCCACGAGCGGCGAGTTCGCCGATCGTGGCCGTTTAACCCTTTAAGCACCGCGGGCAAAGCGACCGCAGTGCTTAAATAGCTGATCGGAGGGGGGGCGCCCCCCTCCGGCGCCGATCGGGGCCCCCCGCAGCGAGATCGGAGGGTGCCGATCGGTTGCCATGGTAGCCAGGGGTCTAATGTAGACCCCTGTGCTGGCCGTGTCTGCATACCTATCATATCCTGCCTGAGGCAGGATGTAATAGGAAGTGCATAAAATCACTAAACATATTTGGTATCGCCGCGTTCCTAAAAGTCCGATCTATTAAAATATAACATTAGTTATCCCGTACGGTTAAAGGCGTAAACGGAAAATAATCCCCAACGCCAAAACTACGTTTTTTGGTCGCATCGCCTACCCAAAAAAAAATAGCTAAAAGAGATCAAAAAGTCGCCCATATCCCATAATGGTATTAATTAAAAAGTACACTTCAGCCCGCAAAAAATGAGCCCTCACCCAGGTCCGTAGGTGGAAAAATAAAAAAGTTATAAGCCGCAGAACATGGCGACGCGACGCAAATTCGAAAAACCGTAACATTTTCTATTTTTTTTTTTAGTGGTAAAATGTAACGAAAACTATATAAGTTTGGTATCACCGGAATCGTAACGACCCATAGAATAAAGATAACCCATCATTTTAAACGAACTATGAACTCCAAAAAAACCGTAACCAGCGCAAAATTGTGGAATTGCGTTTTTTTTTCTTTTTACCCCACATTAAATTATTTCCTGATTCCCCAGAATATTATACGGTATAGTAAATGGTACCATTAAAAAGTACAACTTGTCCCGCAAAAAAAAAGCCCTCATGTGTCTATATAGCCGGAAAATTAAAAAAGTTACGCTTATTTGAACGCAAGGAGGAAAAAAAAAAAATTACCATAAAAGGCAATGTCGGGAAGGGGTTAAACAGCAAATATGGGACCCCTGCAGCTCTGGGCCCCATAGTAGCTGCACCCCTTGCACCTATGGTAGTTACGCCCTTGTAACACAGTGGCATAAGTTCATCCCAGTTGCTCATAGGCAAGATAAATATTGGTGCGCCCCCCCCCCCCCCCCACACACACGCAGACACCACCTTATATAAATATTTGTACGCATATGATTTTGTCTAATACAGAGTATGACATTTGCAAAAATTCTGTTTAGAATAAAGAGTATGACATCTATTGTCCTGCCAGGAGGGGAATTAAACTTGCAGGGGAGGAGAGATGCCCCCTTGGGAGCAGGAGCCCAGCAGCAAATGACTCCATTGCCTCCCAGAGTTAAGCCTCTGCTATAACACACTGACAGCGGGAGAGCTCATGCTGCTGCACGGGAGGGAGAGGGGAGTGTGTCAGACCAGGGTCCATGCCGGGCCCCTCCAGCAAGCCCGGGCCCGGATAATTATTACCCGCTCCCCTTCCCCCCCCTCTCGGCGGCCCTGCACATGAACAAAGCATCTTAGTAACAGTTTCAATTTACTGTAAAAATAAAAAAGGAAAATAGACCCTCAATTTTTTTTTTTTTATGTAAACAAAGTATTCTATGAAGCTCCATAGTGCACTGACACATAAACCAGTGGTGGTCCCTTACATAGCTTAATGCAATTGCCAACAATTTAAGGTTGTTCCATACATACCCTATATTCACCAGTGACAACTGCATAATTAATTCCTAGAACATTTTGGTTTCTGTTTCTACCTCCACAGGAACTCGGGCCCATCAATATACTAGCACAGCAAACTGACAAAGAGGTTAATAAATAATTGCATTCTAGAAAATATGTCGTCAATTTCAACTCAGTAGGTGCAAAATAATTTACAACCAAATTACCTTATTTACAGTCATGCTGCGCACCCTATGCTTTAATATGCAGTCAAATGATATCAGCTTGACTCCTGGAAACAGCTTAAATTCAGTACACAGTGTGCAGATAATACCCTCTTCTTTATGTGTTAATAATTACAATAATTTTATTCTTTTGAAAATGTACTCTCATGCTAGTGTTACTTATTATTCAGGTTATTGTTAAATTACTGTTCTGTAAAAAATATTAAAAAGTGGAAAATAACCTAATATAATGTTTGACATTTACTTAAGCAGATACTGAATAACCTGCAATTTCAAAGCTGAGCACATTAAGTTTAAAGGTCATTCCCGGGTGCTTGCATTTACTTAATTGTAATGGAAATGTTTTGTGACAATTAAATTTTCACAGATATTTTCCAATTTTTTTTATTTATTTAAACTTTGACGAGAGACACTGGAATTTTTTTTAACAAACTGATACATAGGGGTAAATTTAATAAAGTATGGGTTTAAAAAATGTTTTTTTTTTTTTATCTTCTAGGAGGTGCTAAAGTAGAATCTCCAGTAAAGCTGGTTCCCAGATGTTATACACCATTATCATGTGGCCTTACCAGTGGTGTAGCTAGGGCCCACGACGGTGCACAGAGAAAGGGCTTCGCCCTCCCCAGATTTGTAGTAGGCCAGGCTCTTGCGCAGCGAAAAGGGTGCGCGGCCTAACACTATACCACACACCGTAATGCCCATTGCACATTTTTGCAAACTTTGTAATACCCATTACACATAAAGCCACATGCCATAATGCCAATTACACATAAGGCCACACATGAACACATTATGCCCATTACATACTATATAACAAACCGTAATGCCCATTACATACTCTATAACAAACCCTCTATAACAAACCGTAACGCCCATTACATACTATAACACACCGTAATGCCCATTACATACTATATAACACACCGCAATTCCCATTACAAACTATATAACACACCGTAATGCCCATTACATACTCTATAACAAACCGTAACGCCCATTACACATAATACCACACACCGTAATGCTCATTACATATTATGCCTCATGCCATAATGTCATTACACATTATACCAAACACCATAATGCTCATTACACATTATACCAAACACTGTAATGCCACAGACATTGGTGTAGGGGTACAGGGGTCATACCCTAGGGCATGGGTCCTCAAACTGCGGCCCTCCAGATGTTGTGAAACTACAAATCCCAGCATGCCTTGCCACAGTTTTGTTATAAGGGAGTGTTAAAACTGTGGCAAGGCATGCTGGGATTTGTAGTTTCACAACATCTGGAGGGCCGCAGTTTGAGGACCCATGCCCTAGGGATAAGGGGGGTAGAGGGGCAAGGATGTAGTAATGGTGTCTCACACACACATGGATAGGGGGTTGAGCAGAGTCACACACATAGAGGAGAGGGGTTAGCTGGGTTAGAGGGAATCAGACACCAGGGAAGTTGGGGTAGATGGGGTCACAGAGGAAGGGGGTACAGGGGGGTCACATAAGAGTGGTTGGTGGGTACAGTGATCCTTGGGTACTCGCCAATCTGTGGGGGGAGTTGCAGGGTGTCAAAGAGGCTTGAGAATTCAGGGACAGGGCAAAGGGATCCCCGAGAGGTTCACCTCTAGTGTCTGTCTCCTGCAAGGCGGTGGCCATCTTTGGAGTGGCCATTGCAGGCAACAGGGGCAAACGCAGGATTTTTGTGAGGGGGGTTCTGTCCACACTCTCATCAAAAAAAAAATGCATTAAAGTAATTCTAAAATTATGTCGCAGCATGTTGCCTAGTTCACCATCTTCTGATATGACCGCAACTTTTTTTGATTTAAGAGTATGTGAGTGTCGCCAATTTACAGCCACACACATAGTATACATACATGTAGCCGAAACACACAAACACATATAGTATACATACACATAGCTGACACACACAAACACACCTAGCATACATACACACAATAGTATACATACACATATCTGACACACACATAGTATACATACATACATACATACATACATACATACATACATACATACAGGTGACACACATATAGAATACATTCAGACAGCTGACACACACACATATTAGTATACATACAAACAGCTAAGAATACACATTGTATACAAACAATGCTGACAAAAACACACAAATGGTATACACACAGTTGTCACACAGACAAGGTATACACAAAGCCTACACACACATGCACAGTATACATACACACACATGCACAGTATACATACACATTCTGTAAGTAACACACACACACCTGCTTCACATAATAATGAAAACCAGCATAATTTATTACAGCACATAAATCTCCTGGCTTCCAGAGCCCCCAGACAGAAAGCCATGGAGAGGGCTCTCTGGGCCAGTCCAGTATTATTTATTATAGATACAGCCCCCCTCCCTCCAGCATCTACACATACCTTCAGTGTCAAACGCTGCCTCACCCGGCCAGTGCAGAGCAGACAATTGCAGTAATGCCGGAGGAGCTGTGCATTGGAGCTCCCCCTACAGGCAGCCCAGCGGACTCAGTGTCTGTGTAATAGATTAGAAGCCAGGGCAGGAAATGACACATCGCTCTGCCAGCCCTGCGAGTGCGTCTGGCCCCTACTCTGCTAAGCATGCGGCAATGGGGGGAGGGGGCACAGGGAGCACGGGGGGCACGCCGGACGGACGGGCGGGGAGGGGGGGCGCCCCCCCATTAACGGTGGGGGGGGCGCCCCAAACAAAGCTACGCCGCTGTCTGTATTATCTGATTATTATGTTTATATCTCTCACTCAGTGTACAATTGGGATACGAAATGTTTTTTCCTAACCAGAATTACCTGAGTGACATCACCTCTGATTGAGCAGCTTACCAACAAATGTGTTGTAAAGTAGAATCTAGTTGGTTGTTATGCCCAACATCTCCACATTTGAAAACCTGCACTTCAGAAATACAGTACCCCATTGTTAAATGGAGATTACACCAAAAGACTGAAGAATTGAATGATTGATTGATTGATTGATTGATTGATAAGTAATCATTTACTATATAGAAATATAACATAGAAACATACATTTTGATGGCTGATCCACTTTGCCCATCTAGTCTGCGCTAAACACATATACCCACATTTACCTACTTACACACTAGGGATAATGTTTTTGTTAGGAGACAATTAACTTACCAATATATTTCTGGATTGTGTGAGAAAACTGGAGTACCCAGAGGAAACCCATGCAAGCACAGGAAGAACATAAAACTCCACATAGTTAGGGTCATGGTGGGAATGGAATCTACTGTATGACCTCAACCATATGAGACAGTAATGCTAACCGTATCACCATGCGTACTACCCAAAAATTATACTATGGGGCTAATATAGAGACAGGGTAAGGCTGGCCAACAGGGGAATACGCGCGGGGGGGGGGGGGGTTGTGGTATGGTCTGGATGTACTGTATAATTTTGGTTAGTAAATCGGTGGTTGAGGGTGTGGGTGGTCTAGTGCCTTTGTGGAGGTTCTCCCTACAGGGCTTTGGACAACCCCTCAGTGGGCCACACTGTCTGCTCCTACCCCCTTTATTTATCAGGTTCCAGACTGTACACTTAAATTATACATTATACATACAGTAGGTTATCTTGTGATGCACAGGAGGACAGTGTATTTTCTACAATACATATTGCTGTTGTTAATATTGTAAATTATCATGATGTACACACAGTATTTAATATATATTTCTATTGAGGGGACCAGGTCATGTACTCTCTAATGGTTAGCGAAGCCTCTGTGGCAGCTGGCACAGCCCTAAACATAGTCCTATACCACTGCATTCCCAGTGCGCCCTTTATGTTCCACTCTGACACTATGCAGAGGTGTACACATTTGTAGGGCCTGCCTCCTTAACATTAAGTACTGCAATACAAATGGAGCACCTCTCATTCTCGCGTGTCCTTGCAATTCTATCGCCAACCGCCAGAACCCGCCATCAGCCGGAAGGGGGCACGCACGCACGAGACGTTTGTGTGCCCCGTTCCATCTGAGCCCTCCACAGCCTCCTGCCACTCCCCTATAGCTCCCCACACACCCCAAAAGTGCTCCCCACCTCCGTGTTGATGGTAACGCGTGTACGTGTGAGACACTTGCGTGTCCCTGTCAGATGGAGCACCTCTTCACCAGCATTCGCCAGCGCAAGGAATCTGGCGATTCCTAGCAATGACTGCGAGGCGCTCCATCTGTATCTCCCAGGCTCCCTAGGGAATTGTTGATACCAGTGATATAACCAGGGGGTTGCAGAGCAGCAGTGACTCATACAGTATCTGCTCTTCACCATATGACATGCTGCATGGTCTCTGCTGATGGCCAGGTCCTAACTCCTGCACAATGAAGTTGACTGCTGCAAGGACCATTACATTTATTTGCAAAATAGGTAAATTCTTGTACATCAGATTTTGCTCAGCGAGGCATAGTTTATGAAGGTATACTGGGCTGGAATTTGCATAGACAAATACAGTGACATTTATCACCTTTCATCAGCTAAACTTATGCCTCATTGGTAGCCTGTAGTAAACAGCCATATTATTTCTTTAGATGTAATCTAGGTAGAGCTGTGCTGGTGATTGTGTGCTCACATATTCAAACTGTCCTATTAAATGGTGACATTTCAACTACTCCGGGCATAAACCATTTGCCCCACTCACATTCTGATTCCCATGTCTCTAATCAGCCCCCAAATAACTAAAATATGACTTACAGATGGAGTCCTCTCATTATTGCCCGGCGCTCGCCAGAATGTGCCTGCTGGTGAGCGCCGGCAGAGAGGGACGCGCAGAGAGGCACGCGCGTCCCAGTCTCTCGGCAGCTGGGCAGCGGCACCCTGCCCGTCTCCGCTTCAGGGAGATGGACAGGGTTAGGGGGGGTCGGGGAGGCCAGCAGGTCCAGCGGTGGTGGCGGGGGGGGGATGCAGACGTCAGCAGGGAGCTCTGTTGCCACGGGCCCCATGGCGGCAGCTGGCGGCCAGCCCATGCAAAGATAAACAAATGAACATCCATCCATGACCTCTTCATATTTAACAACTTCAGCCACAGGTTCCATCACTCATATTAACATAATTTGAAGTACAGATGGAGCGCCCCTCAGTCAGCGCTGCTGACGCTCTCACACGCGGCGGCTGGCGGTTGGTGATTCTATCGCCAGCTGCCAGCTGAATGAGAGCAACCATCTGTATATTCTCTCAGGATTCAAGACTCCTGGTGAAATTATAAAGTGGCCAGTGATAATACACCATTCCATCAGCTCCTGACTGTCACATTACACTCTGGGTTTGAAAAAAAATAACAGTTGGGAGCTGATTGGCTAGTGTTTTACCATCTTCCACTTCATCACTTCAACAGTCTTAACAAAACAGTTCTCAGCCTTCCAGCCCTCAGTGTTCCTGTATAGGAGAGCTGCAATATCGCATTGTGCACTCACTGAACGTCCGCTGTTATCAACAGCTGATATTAAAAAGTTAATTATTCATGTTTTGTGTTTATTTTTGTTTTAAATATGATGATTTTTTTTTTTTACTGATATGTTTTGAATATATGTTTTTTACCTTATTCAATCCTAAAAATATTTCAGAGGGTTTTTTTGGAAAAAAGATTTCCAAATGAAGTGGTTAATGTTAACACAAGTAGGGTAGCATTATAAATCGTTTTATTCCCAGGTGTTGAGGCTGTATCTGTTGTAGAAGTGACCGCAATATTGCTACTCCACTGGATTGTGGAATTTATGTATATAGGCGTCTAATCTCCATTGAGCTTTGTGAAGTGCCTGAATAATGCAGTTCAACATGTGTATGAGAGATATGTGACCTATTGGTTAATGTACGGTTGGATAAGAGTTTCCAAGAAATGTGAAGTGGTTTGTACAAAGACTGCCTGGTAGGGATTAAAAGTCTGCCAGGTAGGTCTGTTCTTATTGATTTTGAGTGCAGTGTAAAGAATAAGTACAACCTGGAAATGTTGGGTGACATTCTATGGGATGAGATTATTAGACTTTTGCGATTTTTTTCGCAAAAACGGCCGAAATTGCATTTTTTTCCATTTTCGCATATTTAATGAGCTGCGAAAATGTGAAAAAAGTGCGATTTTGGCCAACAAGTTGGACACACTGGAAATGCGATGGCTACTCCACTGGATTGTGGAATTTATGTATATAGGCGTCTAATCTCCATTGAGCTTTGTGAAGTGCCTGAATAATGCAGTTCAACATGTGTATGAGAGATATGTGACCTATTGGTTAATGTACGGTTGGATATGAGTTTCCAAGAAATGTGAAGTGGTTTGTACAAAGACTGCCTGGTAGGGATTAAAAGTCTGCCAGGTAGGTCTGTTCTTATTGATTTTGAGTGCAGTGTAAAGAATAAGTACAACCTGGAAATGTTGGGTGACATTCTATGGGATGAGATTATTAAACTTTTGCGATTTTTTTCGCAAAAACGGCCGAAATCGCATTTTTTTCCATTTTCGCATATTTAATGAGCTGCGAAAATGTGAAAAAAGTGCGATTTTGGCCAACAAGTTGGACACACTGGAAATGCGATGGCTGCTTTTCGCAGGACATTGCATCCAGATGTTTTCACATTAAAAAGTATACAAATCGCATATTTAATGGTATGCAATTTGTATAAATTGTGTCTATAATTCGCCCAAAAATCAGACCAGGTTCTGATGGGCGAATTAGCCAGAACCCTGCACAGATCGCAATGATCTGTGCAGGGTTCTGTTGTAAAAAAAAGTTTAAACAGTTAAAATAAAAAAAAAAACAGCGCGGGGTCCCCCGCCAGAGCATAACCAGCCCCGGGCTCATTGAGCCAGTGCTAGTGACATAAAATCAGGGTCCCCGACAAATAGGGGTCCCCTTGATTTAATGAAACCAGCACCAGGCTCAAGGTCCGGCGCTGGTTCCCAAAATACGGGGGACAAAATGACTAGGGGTCCCCCGTATTTTAAGAATCAGCACCAGACCCAACCAGCCAGCAGGGTAATGCCACAGCCGGGGGACACTTATTATATAAGGTCCCGCGAACAAAGCATTATCCCCGTGGCTGGTCAGCATGGGCAGGGGTCCTGGGGAAGTGGGGACCCCCCCAATGAAGGGGTCCCCCCCCTCTAGGACTTACCAGCCCATGCTGAAAGTCCGGGGCCGTCCCCGATGCCCCTGGGCGGTGGGCATCGGGCTGATGGAAAGTGTAAAAAATAGAATCAAAACTATTGTTTTCTACTGTAGAACTATGAGTCCCAGGAAGCCTACCCCGCATGCTGGGACTTGGAGAACCACAAGTCCCAGCATGCAGGGCATTAAAGGGCCCGCTGGCACTTGTAGTTCTACAGTACAAAAAATAGTTAAATAAAACACACTGACACCCTGAAAAATAAAAGTTTAATACACACATAACACACACACTGATACTTACCTACCTTGAGCCCGTAGGTCGGTCCCTGGATCCTGGGTCCGGGGCCCCTGGACAGAAGAGTCCGGTTCCGGGGCCTTGGTCCTGGTTCCGGGGCTGGTCCGGGGTCCTGGGCTCGAAGTAGTCCAAAAGGGGTTCCTAAGGAAGGAAATCCTACTCACCTGGTCCCCGGCGACGACCTCGGCATCCTCTCCGGCAGACGCGCTGCTCCCGGCTGGGCCGGAACCGGACTCTTCTGTCCAGGAGCCCCGGACCCCGGACCCAGGATCCGACCTACGGGCTCAAGGTAGGTAAGTATCAGTGTGTGTGTTATGTGTGTATTAAACTTTTATTTTTCAGGGTGTCAGTGTGTTTTATTTAACTATTTTTTGTACTGTAGAACTACAAGTGCCAGCGGGCCCTTTAATGCCCCACATGCTGGTACTTGTGGTTCTCCAAGTCCCAGCATGCGGGGTAGGCGTGCTGGGACTCATAGTTCTACAGTAGAAAACAACAACTTTCAGCATGGGCTGGTAAATCCTGGAGGGGGGGGGACCCCTTCATTGGGGGGGTCCCCACTTCCCCAGGACCCCTGCCCATGCTGACCAGCCACGGGGATAATGCTTTGGCCGCGGGTCCTTATATAATAAGTGTCCCCCGGCTGTGGCATTACCCTGCTGTCTGGTTGGGTCTGGTGCTGGTTCTTAAAATACGGAGGACCCCTTGTCATTTTTTCCCCCGTATTTTGGGAACCAGCGCCGGACCTTGAGCCCATTGGGGTCCCATTAAATCAAGGGGACCCCTATTTGTCGGGGACCCTGATTTTATGTCACCAGCACCGGCTCAATGAGCCTGGGGCTGGTTATGCTCTGGCGGGGGACCCCGCGCTGGTTTTTTTTTATTTAAAATGCGATTTCCTACAAACGTGCGATTTTCAGACATGAAAATCGCACATTTTCAGGACTAAAGAAATCGCACCAACTCGCACCTATTCGCACTATTTGGCCCGTTTTTCGCATCTCATTAAATATGCGAAAAACGGGCCAAACTTTCGATTTTCAAAAGTGCGAAGTGGTGCGATATGAAAACATGCGCATTTATCTCAATCCATAGAATGTCACCCGTTGAGTCTAAGCTGAAAAGAACTTGGTCTACATTTTTCCGTAATTCTTTGCTTTTAATAGAATGTTCTTGTTAAGTGTCCTGCTCTTCTTTGGTTTTCAAGGCTCACTAAGGATTATATTTACTAAAGCTTCTAAAAATGAAAAGAGGTGATGTTATCCATAGCAACCAATCAGATGCTCTAGAAAAATGATAGACAGAAAATGATTGGTTACTATGGGCACCTCTTTTCATTTTTAGAAGCTTATGTAAATTTACCCCTAATAGTCCAGGTTTTAGAGATGTCCATGCTTGAATTATAATTTCGAAGATTAATTAAATCACGTGTGCTCAAGTTTGACTAGCCTTAAAACATGAACCCCGAGGACTGACCAGTGATGGCTCCAGAGATGGGACTATAGCACAGCCCAAAAATAAAAAAGAGGAGCATGCCCTACAGCGTGGTGGGAGAATAAGTATTGTGCTGAGCACAGAGGGGGAACCGTGCCCGAAGCATGACGATCTTAGTGAGCCATGCTAGGAGATTCAGCACACTTTGTGGGTGTCCTTGTCCATGGTGTCAACATCTGGGACAAAAATACACGAAAAACTAATGTCAACCTTTTGACTGTCGACCTTGCCATTGTCGACCTAATGCTTGTTTTGACCTTCCAACCATGTCAACCTTAGCCATGTCCTGTTGACCTTTAGTGGTTAACCCAATGCATGTCGACCTAAATTTGGTCGTCCTAATGACCCATACCCCAATACATTGCTGTTACAACAATGTTTTGCATAGTATGATTGTTATTATTAGTATTATTATTATTGTTTATTTATTTGGCGCCACAAAGGTTCCGCAGCGCCTAACAATACACAAATAAGCAAAAACAGATAACGAATTACAATACAAGACAATTTAGTTGTGTTTCCCTCCTATGTCCCTAAAGATTGTAAGCTTGCAGCAGGACCCTCCTACCTCCAAGTCTGTCTGTTGCTACCCAGTTTGTTTTATCACTGTCTACTATTGTAAAGCGCAACGGAATCTGCTGCGCTATATAAGAAACTGTAAATAAATAAATAAATAAGTACACGGTTAATATGTATAGATGAAACAGGACACTGAAGCAATTATATATATATATATATATATATATATATATATATGTATATATTCTAAGAAAAGCACATGAGGAGAGAGGGCCCTGCTCGTGAGAGCTTACATTCGAAAGGGGAGGGTTAGACAGACAGGGGTGACACAGAAGGGGTTGACGTGAGCATAAAGAGTAGGTTAGGATGAGAGATGGTCAGGTTTTATGCAGGAGGGTGGGAAGAGGTCAGCTTAGTCTTTGATATTTTAAGACTAAAAAAGTGCTGGGTCATCCAAGAGTAGACAGCAGAGAGACAGTTGGATATATGAGTGAGGATAGAGGGAGAGCGATCAGAAGAGGAGAGGTAGATGATAGTTAGATGGCAGAGAGACAGTTGGATATATGAGTAGGTAGATGGCAGAGAGACAGTTGGAGATATGAGTGAGGATAGAGGGAGAGAGATCAGAAGAGGAGAGGTAGATGATCATATGTGACTAATGGCCCCCACATACAGCACGATATTCAGGCATTTTCTGAGCGATTCTAACAAATCGCTCAGAAAATGCCTGAAGATGCATGTAAATCGCTGTGTATATAGCCCACACAGCGATTTACATGCGCGCACCCGCCGTTCTGAATCTGTCCAAGATTCAGAACGGACGGGCTGTACAATTCAGAGCAGTCGCTCAGAAGCTCCTGCTCATCTCCCGCATGTGTGGCTGCGGGCAGATGAGCAGGACTGAGCGACTGCGGACGCCGCAGACCCGCCGCACCCCGCACCGCCGCACCCCGCACCGCCGCCACCCCTGACCTCCCTCCCCCACCAGCAGGAGCACCCATCGCCACCCCCACCTCACCTCTCCTCTCGGCGGCAGCGCGGCGGCATCGGGACGGGTCCCGGAGATGTTTAAAAAAAAAAAAAAAAAAAAATTCAAATTTCAAAATGGCCGCGGCCAGCCAATCACGGCTCGCCGCGTCATTGCCCCGCCCCCTAGAGCTGGCTATATTAGCCAGCTCGAGACAGGGTCGGGGCAGTCAGTCCGACGGCGGAGGAGGAGTGAAGAGCTCCTGAAGTCCTGGGAGGCGCGGCCAATGCAAAAGAGCTTAAAAGGCCGCCGCCCCCCAGGTGAAGAACACAGATGAAGAGGCAGAAGCCCTGGGAGGCGGCGGCCATGCAAAAGAGCTTAAAAGGCCGCCGCCCCCCAGGTGAAGAACACAGATGAAGAGGCAGAAGCCCTGGGAGGCGGCGGCCATGCAAAAGAGCTTAGGGGGCCGCTGCCCCCAGGTGAAGACCAGATGCAGTTTAATAAAATACTAAAAACTCTGTGTTTGTGTTTTTATTAAATAAAACATTTAAAACCAGTGTTTGTTGTTTTATTTTAATATTTCCTTTACAGGGGGGCTATAGGTACCGGCGGGCCTTTAATGCCCCACATGCTGGTACCTGTGGTTCTCCCAAGTGCCAGCATGTGGGGCAGGCTTGCTGGGACCTGTAGTCCTACTGTAAAAGACAATATTACTGTTAAATAAGCTATCAACCCTGCACCCACCGCCCAGGGGTGCAGGGGATAGCCCCGGGCTGCAGCCCAGGCCTGGGGTGCCCTGGAGAGGGGGGACCCCCTTATTTGGGGGGTCCCCACCTCCCCAAAAACTCCCGGCCTGGGCTGACTAGTTAGGGTGGGTAATGCTTTGGCCACGGGACACCATCAAGCGTGTCCCCTGGCTATGGCATTACACCCCCTGCTAGTTGAGCCTGGTGCTGGTCTCCAAAATATGGGGGACCCCTATTCATTTTGTCCCCCGTATTTTGGAAACCAGGGCCAGCTCAAGAGCCTGGTGCTGGTCCCCAAAATCTGGGGGACCCCACGCACTTTGTCCTCTGGATTTTGGGAACCAGGACCACTCAAAAAGCCCGGGGCTGGTCATGTCTGGGGGGGGGACCCCATGCCATTTTTTTTTACAAAATTATTGTCTGTATGACAGAGGATGAGACGCTGGACCCCGGACTTGGTAAGTATTTTTTTGTCAGCTCCCACTGTACCACCAACGTTTAATAGTTTGCATATGGGTTTGCATTCGGTTCAGGGGGAACCACTAGCCACCATGATTTAATTTTTTTTTTTTGGGGGGGTAGCATATTAGGGGAAGTGAAAGAATACTTATTAAAGAAGACGTGTTCAGTAATAATAACATTTTTGTGATGAAGTGCAGTGTTTCACTTTCTGTGACAGATTTGAAATCTCCCGTGCTGAATCTCCCATTATGAATCTCTGACACAAATCTCTCTGTATGTGGCTCATTGTCTGAAATGAGTCACAAGAGTGAAATCTCTTGTGCTGAATCTCCCGTTATGTATCTCTGGCACACATCTCTGCGTATGTAGGGGCCTTAAGGGGCAGATTTATTAAGCTTGGAGAAGAGATAAACTGGAGATAAGCGGAGAAAAGGTAAAAGGAGATAAAGCACCAGCCAATCAACTCCCAACTGTCTTTTTCAAACACAGCTGATTGGCTGGTGCTTTATCTCCTTTTACCTTTTCTCCACTTTATCTCCAGTTCATCTCTTCTCCAAGCTTAATAAATCTGCCCCTCAGGAAGCTCCGGAGAGTCAAAAATGATAAAACAAACCCTATAGTGCTGCTCAAACAGCCTCAAGAATAATACATATGTGTAACATATATACTGTACTGTAGGTTATTATTAACAGCTAACCTTCAATATCTATTTTCAACTGTACAGAAACACTTTATTCAATGCATTGAGTTACAGATCAATTCAATCCTGACCTTATCATCTTTTGTAAAAGTCTAATAGGGTTTTACCCGTCTGTACACATTCTAAATAACTTAAATTGCAGAAGTGATGAAAAATGATTTACTAAAGCAAAACGGCAGTGATTACTTCTTATCATCCATACATTATTCTAATGTTCTGCAAGAAATAAACGTCAATCTGTATTTCTTTTTGTATCACGCCTGTCATGCATTTTTCATTTTATTTCACTGTATTTAATGCTACTGTCTTTCATCTCAATTACATTAAATAGAATTCAAAATCTAATCACAGGTCCGGAAAAACCAATATCGTAGTAATGATTATTTAAAACCATGCGGATTGCTAAGGGTCACAGTGCAGAGAATATACTTCTTTGTGTATGCGCTGAATATTAGCGCAAATTAAAATCCTGCATCCCTTCATCATTTCTTTTCTGAGACCTTATAGTTCAAACTATTTTCTGATAAAAATCCATGCATCATATTTCAATTTATTTCTCGCATCTGGCTAACCGGGCTGGATAAATGTCATAATCATTATTATTATATTTCCAGAAACTTCTTTTTTTAAAGTTTGAGGTACCGAGCTGCCATTATTTAATGAGATTGACCTCATATGGAAGAATAGTTTAATATAGCTCTCTAAAATAATAAAAAAAACAACAACACAAAAACGTTAAAAAAGTTAATAATAAATTGTTACGCTAGCAAAACTTTGCCATAATTTTGGGTGTAGCTTGAGCTGTCATTGGAGCAGATTTAGCATAAAACTTATGGTTGGTAAATGTTATACAGTATATGTATGTATAATATGATATACATTTTAATTATAATGAAAACTATAAAAGCTGCAAAATTAGGGATGTTCATTGAAACGTTGCTTACAAGTTATTCTATTTACCTACAACTTGTGTCCTGTAATTGATTAAAAAGCTTTAAATTTGCATTAATGGAAAACAAAGAATGAACAGATGGGTATTAAAATCCTTTCATCTTCTGTAGTACTGCCAGTATCACCACTGTAGACTGAAACTCGGGGGAATCAATAAAAATGAATTTTGATTTTCTCTATCCTTGACCTTGATTTACTCATTCCATACAAAAAGATTATATACTGTTAGAGCAATAATTGAAACTATAAAAAAAAAAGTGTCTTATTCGGCCAAGGTTCTTAAACTAGGGGTTGGAGAAAAGCCATGGTCTTTGAATCATTTAGGTGGATTGTTTTCTTGGAATAAATTTTACGTTATACTTTCCCCCAAAAAGATCAATACTAGAAATCATAGTGTAAGGAATTTCAGCCTCATTCTATGCATGTATACTACATGTAGTATTGATATGAATGTTATCTACTGTATTTCGAGCTATCTACAAATGGAGCCACTGTTATCTATCCCTATAATAGGATGAAGTGAGTAATTGGATTACTCTGCTAATCCCCTACTTTATTGTTCTATGTATTATATTGCAGCTCAGAACAATAGGATAGCCATCTCTAGCCATGCTGAGCCATGGCCTAAGGAAGATAGATGAGATGGGCTCCTACTGTATGCCAAGTCTAATTTACGTAAAAAAAAAAAAAATTGCCAGACTATATTCTGCTGTCAACATTTTCATCACCATTCCCTGAGATTTTTTGGGGTAGGGAAATGTTCATTGGTGCCAGTAGGGATGAAGAATAACAACTTTTGGGACAGGGTAGGGTTTGTCCCATGTGTGGTGCACCAGTAAGGAGAAAATCTGACACAATAAAATTTACCTTTTATTAGGTTATCTTAAAACTGCGAAATATCACAAACTACATAAAACATTAAACAAAGTGAATACAGTGCAAGTTATAATTGCATGTGCAGTGTCTGCATGTACTAATTTCCTTATCTGAAATATCTCTTAGAGATGACTGACGCTAATATGTATACCACCCTTTAATTGATATGGCTTATTGGCCTCTTAGTCAATGTAAATGGGCTAGGTATTACTTAGCAGTATTTAATTCTAGAGTCAGGTCTGTATCCAATTTTAGCTGCTTCTACAATCTGCAGCAGAAATAATCTGATATAGGGCTCAAGATTGGAGGTAGTTAACTGAGTCGGTTCATTACATTGGACTTATTATAACAATCGACTACTTTAAATAAAGTTTTTAAAATATTATGAGTGTGATTGTGTAGCTTCTTAAGCTGTATCTTTTGAGAAAATTCTCCTGTGCTCTGTCAATTCAGCCGTGTATGATATATATGTTCTAAGGTTAGGTACTTGCCCAGCGGGGTATCCAAGTAAATGGTTGCCTGATTGTATGAACACACAAACGGATTTCACGTTAAAGTCCTTGAGAGGACCAATACAATGAACTGACTCGCATAACCTAGCTCTCCTAATGTGTATGATCTATATTGTGGTTCAAACTATGTTGCATTTACTCTGATATTATCATTGAATAATAAAGTTTAACTTATTTATGCAACTTTGTATTGTACATTTAATAGTGTCAGAATGTTAACAATTTCAGAGGCACTTTCCCCGGGCTTGCTATTACGAATCTCTCTTTAGGTGGCTGATTGTATGAACATAAAATTTATTCCACGAGAACAATCCACCTAAATGATTCAAAGACCATGGCTTTTCTCCAACCCCTAGTTTAAGAACCCCTGGTCTAATAATACACTTTTATTTATAGTTTCAATTATTGCTCTAACTCTTTCTTTAGGTGGCAGGTCCATATATTGCTGCCCACCAATTCCTATATGGACAAATGTAGTAGGTTTAATAAGATAGTTTAATTCAAATTAGCTCTCCCGTCCTTTGCGTGGGATGGACACTGGCTGACGATGGGGCAAGCGGTGCAGGATCGCCGCAGGTCTCCGTTCACCGCAGTCTGGATGCCTTCTGGTTTTTCTGGTTTCTCTGGAAGTGGTGGGCTAAGTTTGATGTTTGCGTATATCGGCCAAAAGTCCGTGATTCGTAGGCGGGCACAGGTCAGGATTAAAATCTGAGACCAAAGGACATTTAAGTTGAGCAAAGTTTCCTCATTCTTGAAGCGTTTCTCCCTCGTGGTATGGTGAGGGTTTCATCAGAAGGTTCATTTATATACCTGCACTGTGGGGGCATTTATATACCTGCACTGTGGGGGCATTTACATACATGCACTGTGGGGGCATTTATGTATGTGGAACTCTGTTGCCGTAATTTGATTATTGGAGACAACTGTGCTCCATAATATAAATTGGTATTATTTTGTGGCCACACCCCTTCCCCATGAAGCCACTCCTCTATATTTTTGGCTTGAGCACCCACCAGCAAAAACATAAATCGGCACCTATGAGGTGTATGTATTGTACTGCAAATGTGTGTTCTCTACCTAGAAAACGTACAAATACTAATACTGCAAGAATGCAAGAAAACTCATAGAGGATGCTGCAAAATCGTGGTGAACCAATTGGAACTACTACTAAACGGGCTGCGAAAATACAGTTTGATTATAACTTTTTAGACTATTTTTACCAGTATGGTAATACATTTATTCCATTAATTTAAGTACATTACATATTATTTAATTATTTATTATTATTATTTATTAGGTACTCGTGTAGTTTCACGGCGCCAGCATGGCGCCGTGCGTCTGAGTCCCCTTGCGGGGCTCGCTTCACTCGCCCACGCTGCGGGCTCGGTGGCTCGCTACGCTCACCACGCTATTTAAAATCAACTCCATGCCAACATGGATAGTGGAGGCATGAACTATCCATGTTGGCATGGAGTTAAGTTTGACATATTTAGTAGCGAGCGTACACCCGGAAGTAGCACGGCGCCATGCTGGCGCCGTGAAACTACACAAGTACCATTTATTATTATTATTATTATTTTTTTTTATATTATTATGTATTATACAGTATTGGTATTGATCATTTATGTTTATTTTATTTTTACTTGCATCTTATTATTATTTTATTTCTCACTGCTGCTTTTATTTGTACAGTTATTCTGAAATCCATCTAAAATCTCCTATTGATGTGATTAGTTCTGAATAAGTTGTTTCCATACTTTCTCGGATCACGACCCACTAGAGCATGGGTCTTCAAACTGTGGCCCTCCAGATGTTGTAGAACTACATGTCCCAGCATGCCATGACAGTTTTGGCATGCTCTTATAGGAAAAAATGTGGCAATGCATGCTGGGACATGTAGTTTCACAACATCTGGAGGGCAGCAGTTTGAAGACCCATGCACTAGAGCAGTGGTTCCCAACCTTTTTTCTCTCCCGTACCCCTTGATTAGGCTTTTCATTGAAGAGTACCCCCTCCTCTCAATTTGAAATATAGACAGTAATTACGAGTGGAGAGGAAGTGAGTGGTGTGCCTATCCTTATTCATATCCTTATATTAAGGAGTAACAGACAGGAATCGTGCCCTTCCATGTCTGGTCGCTGGTTGTATATTGTCTCCAGGGTTCCCACTAACACCTGTAAAATGAATGCCGCTGCTTCCTCCACCTGTGTCAGCACAGGTCAGATGATTGCTGATGTCTGAGGGCAGCATGGGAAGCTCCCCGTAAATTGATAGTCAGGCAAAAGCACCAGGAGACACTGATGATGCTGGTGACGCTGAAGACAGAACCGTAAGTGACAAAACATGGATCTTCTCCATGGCAATGGGTCTTCTTCTGCCATCAAAATACTTTTTTTCATCTTCCACCATTACCAATATTATTTTCAAGTACCCCCAACTGGTATGCAGAGTACCCCCAGGGGTACTAGTACCCCAGGTTGGGAACCACTGCACTAGAGTATCAGCATTTTTATTAAAAGCACCCCTAGGCCAAAAAATGTGTACCGAAAAATGCATTAATCTCGTAGATTCAGTAATTGTATGCATGTCATCATTAGGTTTCGGTATGTGGTTGTGGGCAGGATTACATTTCTGTTTGTTTATGATTGGCAGCCCCAGCACTGGTTTAGCATATCACAAGAAACCATAATAATTGGATTTAGTCCTGGATCACCATGCAGTGGCACGCCCTCCATGTGCAGTTGTGCACAATGTTATACTTTGACCATCTTTTATTTTTGCTTACAGACAACTGTAACTGCATCTGTATATTTCCTATAATATTTTATATTCACTACTGTCATCCCAACAGCATGTTACATGTATCAAAACCTTCAAAACTCTTCTTTTCTCATATACAGTAATCCCTTTCTGTTCTATTTCTCTTATCCTTTTTTCACCCATATTTCTGTATATTTGTATAAATGCCCTGATGGCTAATTTCAACGTTAAGCAAAACCCCAAATAAACAAACAACAAATAAGACATGATTGGCAGGGAAAATGGGCAGCTTTATTTTAATTATTATAAGAATGAATTTCCAGAACTCAGTAATGATATCTGCACCCAAAAACCAAACTAAGGGCCTTATTCTAGTTCACTCTTTCTGACAAAATCCTTCTTAGATGGACAAAACCATGTGCACTGCAGGTGGGGCAGATTTTACTTGTGCAGAGAGAATTAGATTTGGGTGGAGTTTTACTTCAAAGTGAGATTAATATTGGGTACTTGTGTACTATCACGGCTCCCATCTCATCCCATCTCATTGCATACCATAAGGCTTAAGATGGTATGCAATGAGATGAGATGTGCTGCGATGGGACCCGATCTTATACAATTTAAAATTGTATACCATTGTATATGGCATACGATGAGATGAGATGAGATTTTAAATTGTATAAGCACACTAATGGGTGCTTTCAAGGTCAATTGGCCCCCCTATAAGATTTTTAATTGTAAAAGCACCCTAATGGGTGCTTACAATGTTAAATGCACCCCCACGCCACCCCCACTATCAATGGCAACCCGAAGCGTGGCGAGCGCAGCGAGCCGGCGAGGGGCGGCGGTACGCGTCCTCCGACCTTTTCATACCCCCACTATCCATGTCGGCATGGAGTTGATTCTATATAGTGTGGCGAGCGCAGCGAGCAACCGAGCCCGAATCGTGGCGAGTGGACGCGAAACATATGTTATCTGCGTCCACTTGCGGGGCTCGCTACACTCACCACGCTTCGGGCTCGGTGGCTCGCTGCGCTCGCCACACTATATAGAATCAACTCCACGCCGACATGGATAGTGGTGTGGTGTGGTATGAAAAGGTTGGAGGACGCGTACCGCCGCCCCTCGCGGGCTCGCTGCGCTCACCACGCTTCGGGTTGGCGTTGATAGTGGAGGTGGTGTGGGGTGCATTTAACATTGTAAGCACCCATTAGGGTGCTTATACAATTAAAAATCTTATAGGGGGGTCAATTGACCTTGAAAGCACCCATTAGTGTGCTTATACAATTTAAAATCTCATCTCATCTCATTGTATGCCATTGTATGCCATATACAATGGTATACAATTTTAAATTGTATAAGATCCCATAAGATGGAAATCGTGGGAGCCGTGATAATACACAAGTACCCAATATTGCAGTGTAAAAATAAAGCAGCCAGTATTGACCCTGCACAGAAACAATATAACTCACCCAAATCTAATTCTGTCTGCACATTTTACATCTGCCCCCCTGCAGTGCACATGGTTTTGTCCATCTAAGAAGGATTTTGTCAGAAAGAGTGAACTAGAATAAGGCCCTAAGTGAGGAACAACTGCCAACCCATCACCAACAACTCAAGGTATCCAAACTCCGGTCACAGTGACACAAAAAGACACACTTGGAGGGATGGTGCCACTGAACCCACTTGTGAAGAATCAGTCTACTGTAAATCATTTATTGGTGGTGATGGTAACTCATGACTTGCAGCTAGATGACTCACTGCTACCGTACCTGTACCCACAATATAAAGACCCCACACTTCCTAAAACCGTCAATTTTCCTCCATGCTGTGTATCTTGCTACTGCCAACGACCTCCGGTCTCAGTACTGAATCCTCCACCATGCTTACAGGCCTCAGGGCTGCTACTACCATGTCAGATTTTCCTACAAACTCCAGACATGGGTGTAGCCATGTTGGATGAAGTCACATGACACCTTGACACCAATCCTGTGATATCCGTTCTGACATCATGTAACTGGAGCTTACAATGACCACTATAAGGATACTGAATAAAAAAACCTCCCAACTAGAGATGGGTCGTTCGTGAACGAACCGGATCTTTTGAACGGATCCCATGCACAAACGAGTGAGC
Organism: Crinia signifera; assembly: GCF_055691185.1. Lineage (NCBI taxonomy): Eukaryota > Metazoa > Chordata > Amphibia > Anura > Myobatrachidae > Crinia > Crinia signifera. The sequence goes on from NC_139218.1 coordinate 33,604,752, forward strand.
CGCCGATCCCAAAAAGGTGATCCGTTCCAGTTTTGTTTTCCATTACAATGCATTTTCTTGATCTCAGTGCTGCCACCTGTGGCAGCTTAGATGTACTACCTCTGGAGACTGAGAACAGTGCTGTGACTACAAGTGATAGAAAGATTAGCTGCTGCTGCCAGGGATGGCCAGCAGTGCAGACGCCATCGATGGTTGCCATCGATGGCGATTCTGCACCCAGCCATCGATCAGTGTGTTTACTTGGTCATGTATATTCCCCTTTTTTTCAAAGCGAGCCGAGGATCCGTCTAAAAGTTACAGATCTTTTCACCGAGAGATCCGCCGGATCCTCGCTCAGCGCAATGATCCGTCTTGCCCGTCTCTACTCCCAACTGGCCAGTGCAATGTCATCTCCTGCCTAGCTGTGTCCTGTGTACCAGTTTCTGTGGTAATAATTCTGTTTACAGACTTTGTTCTGCACAGCCTGTTTTCTTAACTTACTATTGTATTCCCCAATAAAATTCCAGCCGATTCCTAGTGCTATCATTGGCTACTACCATAGTCTTCTACCATTGACTATAATCATCATTTACTATTGATAACCATCTGTCACATCTCTTTTCATTTCTTCAGGTTGTGGTTTTTCATTAATAGAATCATTAAAATTCACCAAATTCTGGTTTCTCTGCAGCTAATACTTTTCCTTACACAAAAGTTTGCAATCTTCCGATACATGCCAAATAAAACATAACGTCTCCTTTTGTCTCCTGCTTGTTTATCAGCGGTAATTCCTGTCACCCCATTCTGTAGGTGTCATAGACAAAGTTGTACCTTTAGTCAATCTAAAGTCTCCTGTGTATTTCCCAAAAGTGCTGTTCCAGCTATTTCCTCTCTATAATCTCAGCACACAAATACAAACTCACAGCCTGGCCCGCTGCTCAGCTTTCTGCTGTCTTACCAAACAAATCTCTCTACTCATTCTTATTCAGCAGCGTCTTTGGGGCAGCTTCGCTCCGCGCTGTCACTTCTCATTGATGAGCGCGATCAGTTTTGCATTGCTTGTGTCTTGTGCTTTAACCCCATCCACGTCCTTTGAGGACGTCTGACACTTCCCAGCTGATTGCTTACCGAGCATTAGTCTGCTTGTCAATCCTGGACTGCTTTTCAAATTATTACCATTCACGAGGAAGCAGAATGAATCACCTTATTATTTCCCTCCGGATGCTATCTTCTGTTACTATGAATCTTCTGCTAATAACCAGCACTGTTTTTGAAAAGACAGTGCAGTACTGGGTAAGTGGGAATCTACGCTGTGACTCCTGATTTACCATATATTTGACTAACTGAGGAAGGGAAATAATCAGACTGCAAGACAAGCAATCACTCGTACCCCTCTGTGTTACCTTTTCTAGCTAGATGGATTTTTAGGCCATAGGGCCTGATTCTGATTAATTCGGTCCCCTGCGTGTTCGCATGGGAGGCATAGGATGAAGCATTGGGCATGCGCCGATTCGCTAATGTGCATGTGCGGGGCTTCTGTGCAGGTTGCATAGTCTCCTTGGAGCTCGCATGGGGGGGCATGATGGAGACGGGCAGGGGGTGTTCTCATGGACACGGCCTGCGTTTCCAGGACGTAACCACTAAAATGCTGGATGTGCTCAGGGAAACACTGGTTGTCCCCATGTGAATGCAGGCAGGCACCTGCCTGCTGGGGTGGAGGGCGGCTGATGTCACCGGACGTCAGCCGCCCGCCAAGTTCTCCGACCAAGGACGCTGCAAGGCTAAGTCAGCCCAGACTTAATTAGATTTGCGAGCGCTGTAGAAATCATTTGATGGATTGCGACCATCGAATGTTGTCGGGCTCGCACGCTATCCCGCAAATGGATGTTTATGTAAAACATCCATTCAGAGTGCGGTGGGGATATTGGTTGGGTGGCGGGGTAAGGGCATTCGCATGCCCGGCAGGTGGCGTTAGAAGGCTCATCAAGTAGCGAACTACCGCTGCTTAGCGAGCCAACCAGAAACGGGCCCATTATGTGCAAACGTCATACAGTATATCCAACCAGGGTTTGACGCTCTTGTCCAGGGGTTTCATGCTTGTCCGGGGCAGCAGCATTCCCAGAATCCAGGCACTTCCAGGTAACACTATACGCATCAGGCTTCTCTAACAGGACCTAGAGCTCCAGTAGAACCTCTAGCATCTGTCTTCTCCTAGGCGGCGGCCATTCTATATATACATAATCAATGAAACATTTCTTGTTTTATACTATTAATTTAAATGAGTAAGCTCCACACACTGTACTCTGTATACACTCCATTACATGCCAGCAGAATACGTGTTACTAATTGGTGAGCGGCGTTGTATACATTGATTGGTATTAAGCACTGTTACTAATGAATAGAGCCACTTGCACAGTGGATACAGAATCAATACAGAGATGAAAGGCGTCAGTATGAGCTTAATTAACCAGTTCCCTGAGCATGAGTGTGACATACAAGTACTTCTGTCTGGAAATATAACTGGGGTCTAGATTTCCACTCTGCATGAGCTGCAAGCAAAAAGAAACAAGGTTTTCCTCCATAATTAACCACAATATGTGTATTTGCATATCGTACAAAGGACCTTATTCGAGTCCGCTCGCTCCAGCGCGCGTTCACACAGGGGAGCAATGTTTTGGTAATGCGCATGTGCATACGCCGGGTGCTAACGGGCATAGCGAACTGCAAGATCGCCGTCCTGTTCACACCCACAGTGCAAAACATCCATTCGCAGCCATGTGGGGACCTGGCTGAGGGAGGGGCAGGCGGCGGTGCGAGCGCCGGGCAGCGTTAAAACCACATGCAGCACTGCGTGTGAACCAGAAGCCCTGTCATATTGATTGCATCTTCCCATTAGACTCTGTGCATTATTGAACCACTGCATACAGGATAGTCATGGGAGAGAAGAATTTTTCTTGTGGTTTAGTAGGAATTTCATTAGAGATCTATTTGACTAAAATTTATTTTTTTATTTATTTATTAACAGTTTCTTATATAGCGCACACATATTCCGCAGCGCTGTACATTTAATATTTGAGCATTCACATCAGTCCCTGCCCCAGTGGAGCTTACAATCTATATTCCCCACCACATGTACACGCACACACAGACATTCTAGGGTGAATTTGTTGGGAGCCAATTAGCCTACCTGTATATTTTTGGATTGTGGGAGGAAACCGGAGTACCCGGAGGAAACCCACGGAAGTACGGGGAGAATATACAAACTCTGCACAGTTTGGGTGATGGTGGGAATTGAACCCATGACCTCAGTGCTGGGAGGCGGTAATGCTAACCATTACACCATCCATACTGCCCCATAAAATGCAGGACTGTTTGGGCACGGAACATTGTATTGCTAGATTGGTTTATATGACCTCCAGCTAGTGTATTATAGAAATCATGGTGAGAGTCGTACTGACATGAAAATCAGTGCAAGCAATCAGCATTGTCTAAATACTGGATCTCATGCATATGTGAGATGTGAGATATGTGAGATGTGGGATCGCTGCTGCGGCTGTGGCCACACCAAATTCTGTGGCATTTTCTACTTTTTTCTGGGAAACCCTAAGTTTTCTCACACTGTCCATCAAAACTTACCTGCCAAAGCTAAATAATATGCATCGGAAGACACAGACACTGATTTCCTAAATGCCCCCTAAAATGGAACTGCTCAGTGGCGGCCCATAGGCTCCACTGCAGACCACCCATTGCAAGAGGTGGAGGAGGCAATTGACATATATAAACATACATGTAATGATGTACAGTATGCATTACATGCTCTGGCTGCCCAGGGATAAGCAGCACTCTGTGTTTCATGGTTGCCTCCGCTCCTGGGATTCTGCTTTGCTGTGCCCACCCCAAGACACCCATTGGCTAGATCCACAGGAGTCTGGGGGCGGGCTTATAGAGGAAAGACAAGCACATTGAAGGCTGGGTCTCTGATGCATCGGCAGCTTAGAATGTATATGTATTAACCGCCCCCCTCTGCCACTGGAGATGACATAGCTATGTTTTTAGGAATGCTACATCCAGTCATCTGGGACTGGAGCGGGACTCCATGACAGCCATAAATTATTCCCATTGTTACTACATGGTCACTATGCTTTAACACTGGCATCTTCCACTGTATTTTCTAGTACAGAAGTCACCAAACCATCAGGACCAGATTAACAATGGGGTGGATGGAGCTGCAGCTCCAGGCCTCTGCATAAAAATAGGCCTATCACTATGACAGAAGGATGATCACCAGACAGACACCACATGATTGGCCATAAAGTATTAAAATTGCATTTCTATTTTTCACATTTATGTAATTGTCAGTGGCGTAACTATAATTTTTCAGCCCCCCCCCCACTGAAAATTTAGCAACGTCCGCCCATGCTCCCCTCGTGCCGCCTTACCCCTCTGCTCAGCAGGGACCCGCAGATATACTCTGTGGTGCGGTCCCGGCTCCCCTCCTGCTTCTGCTATGAAAATGGTCCATCACAAAATGTCCGCCCCCATACAGCAGACAGTTTCACAGAACAGTCTGCTGTATGGCGGACATTTTATGATGGTCCATTTCCAAAGTAGCAGTAGCCAAGAGGGGAGCCGGTACAGGGGAGATCTGCGGGTCCCTGCTAAGTGGAGGGGTAAGGCGGCACGAGGGAGGTATGGGCGGCACGAGGGGGGCATGGGTGGGGGCTTAAGGAGCATAGGATGGAGGTGTCGAGGCAGAGCTGCCCAGCAGCTCTGCCTGTAAATACTGTAGCATGATGGGTGGGATCCGCCGTGACCCTGCACCCCAGTGGCGCCTGCTCCCCCCGCCATCGCTGGGGCTGCAGGTAATGCCGGGAGAGGTGGCAACCCTAACCGTAGCCCACACCCTGGCCTATCACTTGGGCAGCTATTTCACCATCAAGAGCCATGACCCTCTGCCCTGGAAACCCTTATATCAGAAGAGCACAGGTGCTGCTAATCAGCCAGAACCATGATGCTATCAGTTTCCCTGCTGCTCGTCCACATTATCTTCATATGGAGGTAATCTGTCACTGCCATAATACGTATGTGGGTAGTTGCTGGGCATTCACATATACGCCACTGGTAATTGTTGCACTTTTATATATTTAGAGATACACTCGGGTTTATAGTGCATCGGTTCTACAGGGTATTTTTTACTAAGATGGGAGTTCTATTGAAGATGGGCTGTTGCCCATAGCAACCAATCAGAATCAACTTCTAATTTATTTAGCACCCTCTAGAACAGTGGTTCTCAAACTCGGTCCTCATGACCCCACACAGTTCATGTTTTCTAGGGCACCCAACAGGTGCACTTATTACTGACTGACACATTTTAAAAAATCCACAGGTGGAGCAAATTATTTCCCTCAATTCTGTAAAAAGACCTGCAAATCATGCACTGCGTGGGGACCTGAGGACTGACTTTGAGAACCTGCGCTCTAGAAGATAATAGACCGAGTCTGATTGGTTGCCCTTAGCAACATCTCACCTTTTATAGAACTCCAATATTTGTAAAAAAAAAACCTTCATACCTAAACGGCATCGCCCTCACCGTCTCCACTTTTCTTAATAGGTCTGAGAACATTTCAGCCCAAGACCCATTAGGCCTTTTCCAGTCCTGCAAACCATTTTTTTTCCCTTTGACCATGAAACTGGGCCATGAACAAAGTTGTGACGTTAAACAAGTTAGCAGGTTACACTAATAACCTGTGCCATCTCTTTACCCATTATAGAAAATAATTTTCTTACGACAGGAATATTTCTTCAATAAAAAGCACTTAAAATATTTTCACGTTGGAAGAAAAAACACCAGCGCATTACTTAAGAGCATCCTTACTGATAATTCCACCATCAAGTGGCTTTTACTATTTAAATGATTTCCTAGAACCGACGGTTAAAACGTCCTTGAAAAAACTCCATGCTGAGACAAATGGGTTAACAGAATGTTTGTCACAGGAGAGCTGTGATTGGCTGTAAGTTGAATAAATGTAAATACGCTGTGAGCCACTATATGACATTGTGAACGAGGAATCTGCTGGGAGAATAAAATGAATACTTAATACTGTGCATGAATATTTGGAATAATAGCGTGGGATTGCACGGATCTTGCAGGAGAAAAAAATCATTACGGTAAATGGAAATCACAGAATGAAAATAAAAAACGGAAATTTGAGGATCATTATTGCGATTTAGCACAATGGAAATGGAAAAGCTCCGGTATGTATCGGCTTAATTCTTATGGCGCACATACAGGTAGCGATTACTCTCACGGTAAGATCACTGTAATCATATAGCCTCATTAAAAGTAAAAGATAACTCTCGCCATTGATGCAGAGCTGAATGTAAGTTCTGTGGATGTCGATGTTTTTGCTATGTGGATATTCCTGAAACAAGAGTAAATCAGTCGTATCTCCATCTTCAACTCTAGATACAGTTGGAGTAGTCCTCATGTAGCCGGCCTCGGAGCGCCAGTCGCCGAGGCCCACCAGCGAATGTGGTGCGTGTGTCTGAGACGCTTGCTCGCGTCTCCACATGCGCCTGCCCCAAGAACTGCATTGCTGGCGCACTGGCACACTAGACGAGGACATCTCTATCTGTACTGTGATAAGGAATCACATACACTAGATAAGATAAAGTCTTGGTCTTTATTTTGAAGAAGGTACACAGCATACCAGGTAATCAGCATAGGCAAGGATGGTTACAGCATTGCAGCATACAGGCGTCACAGAATAGTACAAACTCTTCAGAAAGCCTCAGTTGTCCCTACCGTAGCTAGGGGGGGGGTGTGGTATGGGGCTCCGGCAGTCGGGATCCCGACAGTCATTATCCCGACATCGGGATCCCGACTGCCCGGAGTCAGACAGCATGGCGAGTGCAAAAAAGCCCCTTGCGGGCTCGCTGCGCTCGCCACGCTGCGGGCGCGGTCGCTCACTATGCGAGCCACCTATTCTATTCTCCCTCTATGGGGGTCGTGGAGGGAAAATAGCGGGTGGCCGTCGGGCACCCGGCTGTCAGTGTTTTGACAGTCGGGATCCCGACGTCGGGTAAATGATTGTCAGGATCCCGACTGTCGGGAACCCGTCCGGCACCCAGCTAGGGGTGCCACCTCACACATCATTGATTCCTGGAGATTCGCCCCCCTCCCCCCCCCCCCGATCCTCATGCGTGCGCTCCTGAAAAGTGGGTGTGGCCTTGTAAAATGGGCGTGGTCTCTTCACGAAGTGGGTGTGACCTCTGCAATACAGACACTAAAAGTGGGCATGGTCAGAAATAAACAGGGCCCAGTAAAAGCCAAGCCTTAGCCTGCAGTAAATGCATGTACATTACAAGTGCTCCCAATATAGCTGTGTCAGGTGTGTGTAGCTGTCACACACACTGTGACAGCTACACACCCCTGACACAACTATACTGGGAGCACTTGTGCTGTACAGTACTCACACTCACAGTCAGCGCTACCTGCCCTTGCTGCAGTCCCTATGCATCTGGTAGATAAGGGGCAGCTGCAGCAGCACACACCAGCACCACTCACCATCTTCTGGTGGCTGGTGTGCCTCTGCCGAGTCCCGGAGTCTGACAGCTTACTGGCCGGGTAAAGAATAGGCAGCCGCAGCATGCAGCGCAGAGAATTATTATTATTATTATTATAATTTTATTTATAAGGCGCCACAAGTGTTTCGCAGCGCCGTACAAAGGAACAATACAGGGAAACAAAACTTGGCATAACATTGAATAAATAACAAAAATACAGTACAAATAAAGAGCGCCACAGATCAATACACATTACAGCTTGGATATAAGTAGTGAGGACTCAATCAACATACAACTAGAGGCTTGAGGCCAATGATGGAGAGGAGTATGCAGATGAAGATGGTCACTGAGTGTTGGAGTAAAGGAGAGCTGTGAGTGAAATGTGAAGAGAAGTGGGCTTTGACAACAGGAGGGAAGAGAATGAGGAGAGACGCGACTTCACCGCACGCTGCCCGGCCACACCACACCAGGCTATCTGACTCGCTGCTGCCTCTGCAGACAAAGACTCGCGAGATGATGACATCATCATCTCGTGAGACCGTCTGTAGACGCAGGCAGCTCCGCAGCGGCGGCAGGATCGTGCGCACAATGGGGAGGCTGTGGAGGCTTTTTAAGTCATCCGGGAGACAAGAAAAGCCTCCTGGAGGGTTGCCACCAATTCCGGGAGAATCCGTAGCACACACCCTGGCCTATCGCTATTCCACCATCAAGAGCCATGAGCCTGTGCCCTGGAAACCCTTATATCAGAAGAGCACAGGTGCTGCTAATCAGCCAGTACCATGATCCTATCAGTTTGCCTGCTGCTGCTCTAAAACCTAGACTGGATCGTCCACATTATCTTCATGTGGAGGTATGCTGTCTCTTCCATAATACGTATGTGGGTAGTTGCTGGGTATTCACATATAGGCGAAGTTCAGAGCAGGCCAATATATGCATTATTTTCAGTATATGCAGTGTTGGACCAATTAAAGCCAATTCACATTTAACTTGTCACACTTCGCAGATACAGGTGCTGGTTTCCATTGATGTAGGAGCAGGCCTCCCATTAGTAAATATAGTCAGATAGTTGATCAACCCAGCCACTGGGCTTCTCATCCTGGCGGGCAGGCTATTTAAACTTGCTCAGCTGGATGTCCAGCATCAGATCTTTGTCTCACCTACCTGAACTGATGACTCTGATAAATCCATTGACTGTGCACCTGTGTTCTGAAATTCTCCATGTGCTGTACAACACCATTCTTTCCAGTAGCTGGCCTTTATTCAGATCTGATCACAGGAGTCAGCCCCGCGAGATTTGATTGGCTGATGGCCCAGTCACAGGGACACAGTGAGGAGAAGAAGAGGCGTGATGCGTTCTTCTCCCGTCTGAAGGGAAGCGGTGGAGACAGACAGCAGGGGGAACGCAACTGGGGTGAGGGCATAAGAGGCACGTGCTGTGCTCTCCTCTCCCCAACAACAGCAGCAGCAGATGGTAGAAGCAGCAGCCATAACAGTGAGTTGCACTGCTGGTTGGAAATTCTGGCACCGCAGGGGCATATGTGTTTCTGGCATTGTGGGGGCAAACCTGGCACTGTGGGGGCATATCTGGCACTGTGGGGAAATATCTGGCACCATGGGAGCATAATGTATATCTGGCATTGAGGGGGCATATGTGTATAGAAACATAGAAACATAGAATTTGACGGCAGATAAGAACCATTTGGCCCATCTAGTCTGCCCCTTTTTTTACCCTTCAGGTAAACTCAACCCTTTTTGATCCTTATTTCTTTGTAAGGATATCAATATGCCTATCCCAAGCATGTTTAAATTGTTCTACTGTCTTAGCCTCTACCACCTCTGATGGGAGGCTATTCCACTTATCCACTACCCTTTCTGTGAAGTAATTCTTTCTAACATTTCCCCTGAACCTACCTCCCTCCAGTTTCAGTGCATGTCCTCGTGTTTTATTACTTGTTTTCCTTTGAAGAATGTCTCCCACCTGTACTATGTTAAAACCCTTGATATATTTGAAGATTTCTATCATGTCCCCCCCTTTCCCTTCTCTGCTCCAAACTATACATGTTAAGATCTTTTAGTCTATCCAGGTAAGTTTTGTGATGTAGGCCATGAACCATTTTAGTTGCCCTTCTTTGTACACTCTCCAATGTATTTATATCCTTCTGAAGATATGGTCTCCAGAACTGGACACAGTATTCCAGATTAGGTTGTACCAATGACCTATAAAGTGGCATTATTACGTCTTTTTTTTTGCTACTGATTCCTCTCCCTATGCAACCAAGCATCTGACTAGCCTTCCTCATTGCTTTGTTACATTGCCTCCCTGCCTTTAAGTCACTTGAAATAGTGACTCCTAGATCTCTTTCCTCCTCAGTAGTTTCCATTATAGTACTCTTGATACTATATTGAGCCTTTGGGTTTTTGAGTCCCAAGTGCATAATTTTGCATTTTTTAGCATTAAACTGTAGTTGCCATGCTCTTGACCAATTCTCAAGTTTACCTAGATCATCAGTCATTTGATTTACCCCTCCTGGTGTGTCTACTCTGTTGCATATCTTTGTGTCATCTGCAAAAAGGCATACTTTCCCTTCAATACCATTTGCAATGTCACTAACAAAGATATTAAAGAGCACTGGTCCAAGTACAGATCCCTGGGGTACTCCACTGGTAACATGTCCCTCCATAGAATGCACTCCATTTACTACAACTGTCTGTTACCCTATCCTGCAACCAGGTTCTTATCCATTTAATTGTTTTATAATCCAATCCCACACTTTCAAGTTTATTTAGCAGCCTGCGATGTGGGACAGTGTCAAATGCCTTACTAAAGTCTAGATATGCCACATCTACAGCCACCCCTTCATCTAGTATTTTGGTCACGGAGTCAAAAAAGTCAATGAGACTTGTTTGGCATGATCTCCCTGCAGTAAAACCATGCTGTTTTGGATCCTGTAAGTTGTTTAATTTAAGATATTCCACTATTCTTTCTTTTAATAGTGTTTCCATTATTTTCCCTACTACTGATGTAAGGCTCACTGGTCTGTAGTTACTTGCTTCTTCTTTGCTTCCGCTTTTGGGCAGTGGAACTACATTTGCTTTTCTCCAGTCCTCTGGAACTGTATCTGTCACTATTGGGGGCATATGTGTATCTGTCACTATTGGGGGCATATGTGTATCATGCCCCCATTCAGCGCGCACACATACTACCATTATTTTTTTTTTTTTTGTACTTCCTCATCTTTGCGGCCACAGCTTACGCCAGTTACGTTAGCCAGTTTCAGAATAGCATCGTCGGACCATTGCGGGCTTGCTTCGCTCACCATGCTTCGGGCTCAGTGTCTTGCTACGCTCCGCCTTGCTCGCCACAACTTTACTAAAGGTAATAGATAGTGGCGTGGACACAGAAGGGTGGTGCGGACCCAGGGTGGTGCGGGTTACGCTATGTAAGTTCCGGAATGTAAGCTGTGGCCGCAAAGATGAGGTAATACCGTTTTTTAGACGTGCACCATTGGCTGGGAGGCACTCTTTATCTGGCATTGCTGGGGGTGCATTGTGTATCTGGCATTACTGCAGGTATTGGGGGCATTGTGTAACTGGCACTGCTTGTGGCATGTGTATATATGTCATTACTGGTGTATATATGGCACTGCTGAGGGTATTATGTGTTTAAAAAAATCAATGCAACAAGTAATGCCCCGCCCCTTTGGTAGCTCCACCTACATCACCGCCCACTTCTGTCCCGTCCACAGTTCCTACAAAATAGCACTGGGTAAGTGCGTTCGCAGGGGTAGCCTCTCTATGACTCGGCCCACCTGTGTTTCCAGGGAATATGCTCAGTGTTTTCATGGGGATCCCATGAAATGCTGGGCTGTCACCTCCAGACGGCCCCTTCACGCCTCCCTCCCTCCCCCATACAAAGGCCTCAGCAAATGGTGATAGTAGCCGAACGCGTTCATACAGCTGCCCTGCACATGTGCAGAGCCACACTATCTGTCCCCGGAGAGAATATGCCAGGGATCGATTGAGCTGGGTACATATTACATCATTTTGGGATTATGGCTGATAGGACGAGATGTCGGTCGGCTGTACACACTGAATGATTTAGTACATGAGCATTTTTCACTCACAGCCACATTCAGTGGTAAGCTGCGAGCCACCAGGAAAGCCCATCGGCCGCACAGCAAGATGGGACAACACTGATATCAATGGGCAAAAACATGCATTAGTTAGAACACAGATGTGTCGTTCTGAACAGAAGGATCAGGAGACGTATCTTCTAGTGTGCACCCAGTCTTCATCAAAAAACGTTGACACCAAATTGTTGGTTGCCAAAATGTCAACATGGTCATAGTGTTGACAACCATAAGGTTCATATGGGCATAAAGTCGTCATTTAAAATGTTGACAAGGTCCAAAAATGAACATTCTGAGTAAGTAACGCAGCCTCTGCTAAAAGCCCATTCATGTAGTTCAACAGTTCCCAACCATTTTTCTCTCCCATACCCTTTGATTAGGCTTTTAATTTATGAGTACCCCCTCCTCTCATAAATCCCCCCCCATCCTTCCACAAAGACAAACGGTATTTGAATGCAGGACCGCCGACAGGGGGGTGCTGTGGGTACAGCTGTCATGGGCCCCGTCCTCTGGAGGGGCCCAGGCAGCTGCCCACAGCGACAGTGGCACGGTGTTGCCCCCACCCCCGCGGCCGCACATCGCCTCCCCCACCCGGCAGTCCGCCAGCAAGGCACGCACAATACACAAACAATACACAGTGCAGCCTGCAGAGCCTAGGACACATAGTGGCTCGGTGCTCTGCAGGCTGCACTGTGCACAAGTGCAGGAACAAAGGCGTTGCCCCAGCTAGGTAAGTAATGGTGCCGGGGTGCGTATGTAAAAAATACATAAAAGCAAATTAGCACATTGATACAAACAGTACATTTGATATGCCCAAAGGATATTGATATTGTTGGCCACTTGTTCCTAGTTATCCTGGGAAAACAGATGGTAATGTTATCTACTATTATAACTTTGGTTACTTTGTTCTTATCGGTTTCCACTAAAAAAGTATGTTTTTTTAAAGGGTTACGAGTAATGTTCTTAGGTTAGCTATATAATCAATAAATTCACAAATTACAGGTAAGATAAAAATGTGCTGACATTCCAGAAGTGTTTGCAGCAAGTGTCCTAACAAGCATATGCCATGCTTGTTAGGACACTTGCTGCAAACACTTCTGGAATTCTCCTTAGAATTTACTCGGACTGATTTTTAGTACCTGCGAATGCGCATCCGCAATTATGCGCATGTGCAGATGCTTGGTGCGAGTGGGCAATGACGAACTGCTTATTCTCCGTCCCGCTCACACCTAGCTTTACGGCTGGGGTGCACAACCCATGGGAACGCCCAGCGTTTCATTGGAGTTCCCTTAAAAATGCTGGGCATTCCCATGGTGACGCGGGTGTGGGGGGGCGGGCAGCTGATGTCAGCGGATGTCAGCTGCTCGCCCGCTTCTCACACAGGGTGCTCGCAGATCTGCAAACACTGGAGGAATGATTCGATGGTCGTCGATCATCGAATGATTTCTCCCCCGAACCAAAGGCTGCAAATGGATGATTCTGCAAATTATCCATTCGCAGCCGGGCGGGGGATCGCAGGTGCGAAAGGGGTGGGGGGCTGTGTGGAGGCGGCATCTGGGGGACTGTCGCAGCCATGCGAGTCAACCCGATAGCACTGCAGACGGAGGTCGATTGGCCAGAACCGGAAATGACGTTGATGCTTTTAATCTCCATGGCAACAGGAGACTTTTTCCAATATTATTTTCCACGTACCCCCAGGGATACACGTACTTCAGTTTGGGAACCATTGATGTAGTTAATAAAGCCTTGAATGAGCAGTACTACGTGCTGCATTGAATTCGAGGAATATGTTTTGCAAAAATGAAGTCAGCAAATAATTAATAGGTAGGTGTGGACCAATGGAGAAATTGCCTGTAACAACCAATCAGCTTTGAGGTAGAATTGATCAAGTAAATTTTATAAAACGATTGGCAAAAGGTGATTGATTGCTATGGCCATTCTTTCCACTGGTTCACTTCACTATTTTCCCTGTTTGATATAACAACCACTTAGGGGGATATTTAATTGTTTATCGTGCCCAAGTTGTCAAAAAAGTTAAAATCACATAATTTGGAAGTTTTTTGTCTCTAGAGTATAATTTACCTAAATTACATAAATTTACAGTTATTTGCAGACAATTTTTACCACATTACAGCTCACAATGTTGTTATCACCCACTTTAGGCCCAAGTCTGCAGTAAGCTAGCTGGTTGCTTACTACTAGGGGGCAGAGCAGTGGCACAAACTGATGGCAGTTTGTAGCATATCTATGAAACACTGCCACATAGTGGTGTGAGACTGAATCATGGTGCAAGATGGAATTGTCCTTGGGACTGCCCTCCCACCCACTGTGGTCCGTTGTCTTCTCTTGGTTGGTTGTCATGATCCATTTATTGCATTTTTTATAACTTGTATTTAACTTATGTTAACAAATGGTATAGTAAAGAAAGCAGTCCCAGTACCATATTAGCAGATGGGGTAAGGACAGCAGTCCAAGTACCATATTAACAAAAGGGGTATGGACAGCAGTCCCATGTAACTATGCACACTGTAGGTCGCACAGCCCAGTAACTCCACAGGCAGTTAAATAATAAAAATGTTCACTCTTTACAAAAAACTAAAAGCAGCGCATTCAGTGCACCAATATTAGGTTATACTGATTTTAGCCACCTACAAATGATAAAATATAAATCTGCAGAGCGCGCCAGCGGATTGTGCACACCCGTCTCTTAGATCTCACCTAATGGCACCAAGTTGAGGGCTCTGCGTCTTATATGGGATCCAAGTTTTGTGAGAATACGATGCCGGGAAGGTGGCGACGGCTCTCGGGGGGTAATCTGAGTCTGGCGGGAATTGCCGAGCCTTTAAATGTGTTATTTCCGCTAACAAAGACCTTAACTTTTACCAACGGAGTTTTCAAACACTCCACAAAAATAGCAAGTCCAGGTAATAACTTGTAAGAGTAAAGATGAGCCTTAGAACCTGTACATTACTGAACCATGTAGTGTCGTCAAGGTTGTGTTGTCCTTGAATTAGCTATGTATTTATGTAACTGGGGATGCACACAAGGCAGTGGTTAGAATTTTACCAAGTTTGCAATATTCTAGAATAAACAGGAAAAAAAACAACATCAAAGATGTCTCTAAACAACTGCAATCACTTGAACACTCACGCAAACAGAATCTCACACAAGAATTTACCAGAAACTACTGCCAACCAAATATAATATATATAATATATTACAAACAATAATAATCGATAGCACCACTTCCGATGACAATGACATCGACAAGGTGGTAACAAGGCAATGAATGCCATAAAACATGTAAAATCCTCAAAATATCATATATGCCTAATTACAAACATTTTCACTGCATTAAACAGACCTACAACAACATCCTAGATCAGTGTTTTTCAACCACTGTGCTGGGGCACACTAGTGTGCCTAGAGCTGTTCTCAAGTGTGTCCCCAGATCTAGAGATGACCACACCAGTTTACAGCCACCACCAGTTCAACTGGTATTTACTGGTCTCTTCTTTCCATGTAAAGGGCCAATGTATTTTATTTTTGTTACCTGTGGTGACCAGTGCGATTGTTTTTTGTATGGGGGCCAATATGTTTGTTTTTTTATCCTGTGGGGGCCAATGTGTTTTGGCCTGTGGGGATCTCATGGTGTGCCTTGGCAATTTGAAAAATGTATTTAGTTTGCCGCAAGGTAAAAAGGATGATAATCACTGTCCTAGATGGTGATTACCTCAAAAGCCTGATCCAAAATTGCATAAATCCAGAAGCTTTCGGGCTTACCTAGGAAACCACAAAAACTACCAAAATCTGTCTACAGGTTTTCACCCTTTTGCCTTTACCATAAAAAGTAAGTGGAGCACAGAGAACAGGCTGACGGGTACTTGTGTATTTTAGCGGCGCCCCCGATGTTGGTCGTGCGATGTTTTTATCGCATCGCATCGTATGCCATACAACCGATGGCATACGATGCGATTTTACACGACTATTCGATTAAAAATTGTACAAGCACCCTAATGGGTGATTTTAAGCACCCTAATGGGTGCTTACAATGTAAAATGCACCCACACGCCACCCCCACTATAAACGTGAACACGAAGCATGGCCAGTGCAGCGAGCCCGCGAGGGGCGGCGGTACGCGTCCTACGACCTTTTCATACCCCCACTATCCATGTCGGCATGGAGTTGATTTTATATAGTGTGGCGAGCGCAGCGAGCCACCGAGCCCGAAGCGCGTCGAGCACAGTGAGACCCGCGAGGGGACGCGTATACCTGTGAAGTTATGCTCGCCACGCTTCGGGCTCGGTGGCTCGCTGCGCTCGCCACACTATATAACATCAACTCCACGCCGACGTGGATAGAGGGGGTATGAAAAGGTCGTAGGAAGCGTACCGCCGTCGCTCGCCACGCTTCGGGTTCACGTTTATAGTGGGGGGTGGCGTGGGGGTGCATTTAACATTGTAAGCACCCATTAGGGTGCATTTAACATTGTAGTACAATAAGATATAAGCGATAACTCGCATATATCTAGAGAGCGCCACTCAATAGGATGTAATCAATATAAATTTATTCTTGAGATATATCTCACAATAAAATTGTACAGTTAATAAAGACTCATAAAAAAATATATAAAAAACAACAATGGAAAAGACAATATAATCGCACACACTCCTAATGAAGATTTTTAAAAGCTGTATTGACTAGCTATTTGTCCTTTAATTATTAAGTTTATAAAGTTTCTCCTCATATGGACTCAGAAAATAATGTATAATAATTAGTTCACTCAGAGTGATCAAATAGACCTCGATTCCTTTGGATTTTTAATAGCCGATGGGAATTCCTGATGGTATGCTGTGCTCTGTATGATTAACAGACAGCTCCAGCTCCCCTGTCAGCGGTCGCCGCCTGTTGACGACCTGCTGATGTGATGTTACACAGGGGGCGAGCCATCCGTCTCCGGCGAACAGCGCAGATGGAGGTTGCTTTGTGCCGGGAATCACAGATGTCAGTGCGCTGTGCAAAACTCACCCAGGTTAACTTGAATTACCAGTCAGACGCCGACTGATTGTCAATGGTGGGAACACTGGGGAGATCGCGGTGGAGCAGCAAGGAGAGGAACGGCTTGGAGGTTTTTAGAGGCAGATGGTCTTAGCGGTCACTCTGGGTCAACTGTGAGGAGTGCAGGCTGATATCGTGATATCTCAAGGAACGATATCAGCCTGCACTCCTCACAGTTGACCCAGAGTGACCGCTAAGACCATCTGCCTCTAAAAACCTCCAAGCCGTTCCTCTCCTTGCTGCTCCACCGCGATCTCCCCAGTGTTCCCACCATCTTCAATCGGTCGGTGTCTGACTGGTAATTCAAGTTAACCTGGGTGAGTTTTGCACAGCGCACTAACATCTGTGATTCCCGGCACACAGCAACCTCCATCTGCGCTGTTCGCCGGAGACGGACGGCTCGCCCCCTGTGTAACATCACATCAGCGGGTCGTCAACAGGCGGCGACCACTGACAGGGGAGCTGGAGCTGTCTGTTAATCATACAGAGCACAGCATACCATCAGGAATTCCCATCGGCTATTAACCCCTTCCCGACATTTGACGTACATTTACGTCATGGTCGGGAGGTACTTCCCGACACATGGCGTAAATGTACGTCATGGCTTTAAACTGTCACCGCGTCTATAGACGCGGTGACAGTTTAAACATGTCTGCTGTCCCTGACAGCAGACATGTCCTTGCATGCCCAGGGGGGGCTGCGATGCCGCCCCCCCGTCGGCGATCGCTGTGATTGGCTGTTCAGTGTGAACAGCCAATTACAGCGTTTTCTGTGTCACCGGCGAATAACGTTCGCCGGTGACACAGGGATCGGAGGTGATTGGTGCTGCAAAGTACAGCACCAATCACCACGGGGTGTAAGGGTGACACTGGTGTCACCCCACCTCACCCCTCCCGCCCCCAAAGGCCGTGATTGGTTCGTCGGACCGACGAACCAATCACAGCCATGGAGGGGGATTTAAACTAACGGTGACTGCACTGCAGACGCCATTCCGGTCTGGAATTGCGTGCAGTGCGGTCACCGTGCCTATCTGCCGTAGTATACTGACCTGATCCTTGCAAATACTTACCTGATCACTTGTAGCGTGCTGGATGCTTCCTGGATCCTGTTACTACTTGTGACTTCCTGTGTTGTGCTGCTGCAGTGTGATAGCGTTATAGATAGAGAGAGATAGAGAGAGATAGAGAGAGATAGTGACAGAGAGTGCTATATTTTGTGCTGCTGCAGTGTGATAGAGTTATAGATAGAGAGATAGAGAGACATAGAGAGAGATAGAGAGATAGTGACAGATTGTGCTATATATTTTTTATATAACTGACTGCTGCCCCCCCTTTTGTGCTGATCAGTATAAATTAACTGATCAGCAACTTTTTGGGGGCGCAGGTTTTTTTTTTTTAATATATATACCTGTCAGTGCTGCTGCTGCTGCAGTGTCATAGAGTGATAGATAGTGAGAGATAGAGAGCTAGAGAGAGATAGTGACAGAGAGTGATAGAGAGTGCTATATTTTGTGTCTGCTGCCCCCCTTTTGTGCACCCCCAGCAACTTTTTGGGGGTGCAGGGGTTATTTTTTATATATATAACTGTCAGTGCTGCTGCTGCAGTGTCATAGAGTGATAGATAGTGAGAGATAGAAAGATAGAGAGAGATAGAGAGAGATAGTGACAGAGAGTGATAGAGAGTGCTATATTTTGTGTCTGCTGCCCCCGCCTTTTGTGCTGATCACTATATCTGAGGTGATCAGCAACTTTTTGGGGGTGCAGAGGTTTTTTTTTTTATATATATACCTGTCAGTTGCAGCCAGTTGCACTGTCAGTTGCACCAAAGGTTGTGCACCTGCTGCCCCTCACTGGTAATCAGTGTCGCATCAGTGATCACCTTTTTTTTTTTTTGAGGGTGCTGTGGGGTCTTTTTTAATTTTTTTTTTACACACACTGTGATTTTGTGGGTGTCCTGTGGCCACTGTGCGCTGATCAGTGACGTACATCACTGATCAGCTTTTTCGGCACAGGGTTGATCTATTTTTTTTTTTTTTTTGGATCAAATTCCTGTTGCCTTTGAGCGCTGTTCAGTGACGGACGTTACTGACCAACATCTGTGCTCAATTTTTGGCGCAGGACCTTTTTTTTTTTTTTTTAACCCCTTCAATTTTTTTTTTTTTTTTTAACCCCATCAATTTTTTTTTTTTTTTATTGGGATCAAATTCCTGTATAAAGTATTTTTTTTTTTCTGCACTACATACACACTACACACTACATACCCCCCTGGTTGAAATAAAGTTTGTACCCCCCCTACACTATACACGTGTTGAAACATTTCACTACCAGAAACACAAAAATAAAAATGGCATCCCAAATGTCATCCCAAATGTCATCCCAGTCATCCAGAAGAATGTATTCAGCGGAGGAGGCATATGCCATGCTTGCCTCTGACTCTGACACAGCCAGTGAGGCAAGCGGGGAATTTGAAGGATTCATCTTAAGCTCCTCTTCCTCCTCTAGTGATGAGGGACCCCCTCAAAGACGCCCCCGTAGAGCAGCTGAGACCCCCCCCAATAATTGATCTCGTATGGACCCCACCACCAGACAATTTTGAGCCCCAGGTTCCTGAGTTTTTGGCCATGCCAGGAATCCAATTTGATTCCACAGGTCTCAGAGAAATTGACTTTTTCAAATTATTTTTCTCTGATGATTTTATAAATTTAATGGTGGACCAAACTAATTTATATGCCCAGCAGTTTATTGCTCAAAACCACACGTCATCATTTGCTAGGTGGACCCCTGTAGATGCAGTAGAGATGATGACGTTTTGGGGTCTGGTGTTTCATATGGGCATAGTAAAAAAGCCAGAAATTAGGCAATATTGGAGTACAGATGTTCTGTACAGCACCCCATTTTACCGTATGGCCATGACTCGGGCTCGTTTTGAGATGATCCTTAAATTTTTGCATTACAACGATAATGCACAGTGCCCACCCAGAGATGATCCCACCTTTGACCGGCTAATTAAAGTCAGGCCGGTCATTGATCATTTCAGTGCCAAATTTGCAGAGATGTACATCCCTGAAAAATTTATTTGTATTGACGAGTCCCTTATACATTTTAAAGGAAGGGTTAAATTCCGCCAGTACCTTCCCAGTAAGAGGGCAAGGTATGGCATAAAAATGTATAAGCTGTATGAAAGCACCTCAGGGTACACCCACATGTTTAGGGTATATGAAGGGAAGGATTCAAGAATTGAACCGCCAGAATGCCCCCCCTCCCTCGTAGGTGTTAGTGGAAAAATTGTCTGGGATTTAGTGCACCCCTTCCTGGATAAAGGTTATCACCTCTATGTGGATAACTTTTACACTAGCATCCCCCTGTTTAAGGCCCTTGGTTCAAGAGGTACAGCAGCTTGCGGTACTGTGCGCAAGAACCAAAGAGGCCTCCCAAAAACGCACATTGCCCAAGTAATGAGAAGGGGTGAAAGCAGGGGAATATGCAACGAAAATATGTTGTTGGTCAAATATAAGGACAAGAGGGATGTCCTTATACTGACAACAATTCACGGAGACAGTACCACCTCCGTCCCTGTACGAGGTACCAGTACCCACACCTCAAAACCTAATTGTATCCTGGATTACAATAGGTACATGGGCGGAGTGGATCTTTCAGATCAGGTACTGAAGCCGTACAGTGCCCTGCGGAAAACAAAAATCTGGTACAAGAAGCTGGCCGTGTATATCATCCAGATGGCACTGTATAACGCTTACGTGCTATTCCGTTCTACCAGCCAGAGGGGGACATTTATGCACTTTCAAGAGGAAGTCATAAAGGGCCTAATATTTGGGAACCAGCAGGCAGAGGGCCCCAGTACTTCTAGTACTGGCCCCCGTATTGTACCAGGGCAGCATTTTCCTGATGAAATCCCCTCCACTGGAAAAAAGGGCAGGACACAAAAAAGGTGCAAAGTTTGCTATAAAAAGGGAATAAGAAAGCAAACTATTTTCCAGTGTGACACTTGCCCCGACAAACCCGGCCTATGTATAAAGGAGTGTTTTAAAATATACCACACATCTATGGATTATTAGGTTCATCATTTCACCGTGCTTCGGGGGTCTTGCTAATGCCACATAGCACCCACCATTCATTCCACCAGAATCTGAGCCGCAAAATCCAAAAATCACTCCTTCCCTTCTGAGTCCTGCCATGCACCCAACTTGTATTTTTTGGTCACATGTGAGGCATTGCCGTACTCGGGAGAAATTGGGGCACAGATTTTGGGGTGCTTTTTCTCCTTCATACCTTCTGAAAATGAAAAATTTTGAGCCAGAACTGCATTTTTGTGTAAACAAATGTAATTTTTCATTTTCACTGCCCAGTTGTATCAAAATTGGTGAAACCCCTGGGGGTTTGAAATGTACACTATATCCCTAGATGAATTCCCTGAGGGGTGTAGTTTGCAAAATGGGGTCACTTGTGGGGGGGTTCCACTGTATTGGTGCTTTGGGGGTCTTGCTAATGCGACATAGCACCCACCAACATTCCACCAGAATTTGTGCTGCAAAATCCAAATATCACTCCTTCCCTTCTGAGTCCTGCCACTTTTTGGTCACACATGAGGCATTGCCGTACTCGGGAGAAATTGGGGCACAGATTTTGGGGTGCTTTTTCTCCTTCATACCTTCTGAAAATGAAAAATTTTGAGCCAGAACTGCATTTTTGTGTAAAAAAATTTAATTTTTCATTTTCACTGCCCAGTTGTATCAAAATTGGTGAAACCCCTGGGGGTTTGAAATGTACACTATACCCCTAGATGAATTCCCTGAGGGGTGTAGTTTGCAAAATGGGGTCACTTGTGGGGGGGTTCCACTGTATTGGTGCTTTGGGGGTCTTGCTAATGCGACATAGCACCCACCAACATTCCACCAGAATCTGTGCTGCAAAATCCAAAAATCACTCCTTCCCTTCTGAGTCCTGCCACTTTTTGGTCACACATGAGGCATTGCCGTACTCGGGAGAAATTGGGGCACATATTTTGGGGTGCTTTTTCTCCTTCATACCTTCTGAAAATGAAAAATTTTGAGCCAGAACTGCATTTTTGTGTAAAAAAATGTAATTTTTCATTTTCACTGCCCAGTTGTATAAAAATTGGTGAAACCCCTGGGGGTTTGAAATGTACACTATACCCCTAGATGAATTCCCTGAGGGGTGTAGTTTGCAAAATGGGGTCACTTGTGGGGGGTTCCACTGTATTGGTGCTTTGGGGGTCTTGCTAATGCGACATAGCACCCACCAACATTCCACCAGAATCTGTGCTGCAAAATCCAAAAATCACTCCTTCCCTTCTGAGTCCTGCCATGCACCCAAATGGTATTTTTTGGTCACATGTGAGGCATTGCCGTACTCGGGAGAAATTGGGGCACAGATTTTGGGGTGCTTTGTCTCCTTCATTCCTTGTGAAAATGAAAAATTTTGAGCCAGAACTGCATTTTTGTGTAAAAAATGTAATTTTTCATTTGCACAGCCCAGTTGTATCAAAATTGGTGAAACCCCTGGGGGTTTGAAATGTACACTATACCCCTAGATGAATTCCCTGAGGGGTGTAGTTTGCAAAATGGGGTCACTTGTGGGGGGGTTCCACTGTATTGGTGCTTTGGGGGTCTTGCTAATGCGACATAGCACCCACCAACATTCCACCAGAATCTGTGCTGCAAAATCCAAAAATCACTCCTTCCCTTCTGAGTCCTGCCATGCACCCAAATGGTATTTTTTGGTCACATGTGAGGCATTGCCGTACTCGGGAGAAATTGGGGCACAGATTTTGGGGTGCTTTGTCTCCTTCATTCCTTGTGAAAATGAAAAATTTTGAGCCAGAACTGCATTTTTGTGTAAAAAATGTAATTTTTCATTTGCACAGCCCAGTTGTATCAAAATTGGTGAAACCCCCGGGGGTTTGAAATGTACACTATACCCCTAGATGAATTCCCTGAGGGGTGTAGTTTGCAAAATTGGGTCACTTGTGGGGGGGTTCCACTGTATTGGTGCTTTGGGGGTCTTGCTAATGCGACATAGCACCCACCAACATTCCACCAGAATCTGTGCAGCAAAATCCAAAAATCACTCCTTCCCTTCTGAGTCCTGCCATGCACCCAAATGGTATTTTTTGGTCACATGTGAGGCATTGCCGTACTCGGGAGAAATTGGGGCACAGATTTTGGGGTGCTTTGTCTCCTTCATTCCTTGTGAAAATGAAAAATTTTGAGCCAGAACTGCATTTTTGTGTAAAAAATGTAATTTTTCATTTGCACAGCCCAGTTGTATAAAAATTGGTGAAACCCCTGGGGGTTTGAAATGTACACTATACCCCTAGATGAATTCCCTGAGGGGTGTAGTTTGCAAAATGGGGTCACTTGTGGGGGGTTCCACTGTATTGGTGCTTTGGGGGTCTTGCTAATGCGACATAGCACCCACCAACATTCCACCAGAATCTGTGCTGCAAAATCCAAAAATCACTCCTTCCCTTCTGAGTCCTGCCATGCACCCAAATGGTATTTTTTGGTCACATGTGAGGCATTGCCGTACTCGGGAGAAATTGGGGCACAGATTTTGGGGTGCTTTGTCTCCTTCATTCCTTGTGAAAATGAAAAATTTTGAGCCAGAACTGCATTTTTGTGTAAAAAATGTAATTTTTCATTTGCACAGCCCAGTTGTATCAAAATTGGTGAAACCCCTGGGGGTTTGAAATGTACACTATACCCCTAGATGAATTCCCTGAGGGGTGTAGTTTGCAAAATGGGGTCACTTGTGGGGGGGTTCCACTGTATTGGTGCTTTGGGGGTCTTGCTAATGCGACATAGCACCCACCAACATTCCACCAGAATCTGTGCTGCAAAATCCAAAAATCACTCCTTCCCTTCTGAGTCCTGCCATGCACCCAAATGGTATTTTTTGGTCACATGTGAGGCATTGCCGTACTCGGGAGAAATTGGGGCACAGATTTTGGGGTGCTTTGTCTCCTTCATTCCTTGTGAAAATGAAAAATTTTGAGCCAGAACTGCATTTTTGTGTAAAAAATGTAATTTTTCATTTGCACAGCCCAGTTGTATCAAAATTGGTGAAACCCCCGGGGGTTTGAAATGTACACTATACCCCTAGATGAATTCCCTGAGGGGTGTAGTTTGCAAAATTGGGTCACTTGTGGGGGGGTTCCACTGTATTGGTGCTTTGGGGGTCTTGCTAATGCGACATAGCACCCACCAACATTCCACCAGAATCTGTGCAGCAAAATCCAAAAATCACTCCTTCCCTTCTGAGTCCTGCCATGCACCCAAATGGTATTTTTTGGTCACATGTGAGGCATTGCCGTACTCGGGAGAAATTGGGGCACAGATTTTGGGGTGCTTTGTCTCCTTCATTCCTTGTGAAAATGAAAAATTTTGAGCCAGAACTGCATTTTTGTGTAAAAAATGTAATTTTTCATTTGCACAGCCCAGTTGTATAAAAATTGGTGAAACCCCTGGGGGTTTGAAATGTACACTATACCCCTAGATGAATTCCCTGAGGGGTGTAGTTTGCAAAATGGGGTCACTTGTGGGGGGTTCCACTGTATTGGTGCTTTGGGGGTCTTGCTAATGCGACATAGCACCCACCAACATTCCACCAGAATCTGTGCTGCAAAATCCAAAAATCACTCCTTCCCTTCTGAGTCCTGCCATGCACCCAAATGGTATTTTTTGGTCACATGTGAGGCATTGCCGTACTCGGGAGAAATTGGGGCACAGATTTTGGGGTGCTTTGTCTCCTTTATTCCTTGTGAAAATGAAAAATTTTGAGCCAGAACTGCATTTTTGTGTAAAAAATGTAATTTTTCATTTGCACAGCCCAGTTGTATAAAAATTGGTGAAACCCCTGGGGGTTTGAAATGTACACTATACCCCTAGATGAATTCCCTGAGGGGTGTAGTTTGCAAAATGGGGTCACTTGTGGGGGGGTTCCACTGTATTGGTGCTTTGGGGGTCTTGCTAATGCGACATAGCACCCACCAACATTCCACCAGAATCTGTGCTGCAAAATCCAAAAATCACTCCTTCCCTTCTGAGTCCTGCCATGCACCCAAATGGTATTTTTTGGTCACATGTGAGGCATTGCCGTACTCGGGAGAAATTGGGGCACAGATTTTGGGGTGCTTTGTCTCCTTCATTCCTTGTGAAAATGAAAAATTTTGAGCCAGAACTGCATTTTTGTGTAAAAAATGTAATTTTTCATTTGCACAGCCCAGTTGTATCAAAATTGGTGAAACCCCCGGGGGTTTGAAATGTACACTATACCCCTAGATGAATTCCCTGAGGGGTGTAGTTTGCAAAATTGGGTCACTTGTGGGGGGGTTCCACTGTATTGGTGCTTTGGGGGTCTTGCTAATGCGACATAGCACCCACCAACATTCCACCAGAATCTGTGCAGCAAAATCCAAAAATCACTCCTTCCCTTCTGAGTCCTGCCATGCACCCAAATGGTATTTTTTGGTCACATGTGAGGCATTGCCGTACTCGGGAGAAATTGGGGCACAGATTTTGGGGTGCTTTGTCTCCTTCATTCCTTGTGAAAATGAAAAATTTTGAGCCAGAACTGCATTTTTGTGTAAAAAATGTAATTTTTCATTTGCACAGCCCAGTTGTATAAAAATTGGTGAAACCCCTGGGGGTTTGAAATGTACACTATACCCCTAGATGAATTCCCTGAGGGGTGTAGTTTGCAAAATGGGGTCACTTGTGGGGGGTTCCACTGTATTGGTGCTTTGGGGGTCTTGCTAATGCGACATAGCACCCACCAACATTCCACCAGAATCTGTGCTGCAAAATCCAAAAATCACTCCTTCCCTTCTGAGTCCTGCCATGCACCCAAATGGTATTTTTTGGTCACATGTGAGGCATTGCCGTACTCAGGAGAAATTGGGGCACAGATTTTGGGGTGCTTTGTCTCCTTCATTCCTTGTGAAAATGAAAAATTTTGAGCCAGAACTGCATTTTTGTGTAAAAAATGTAATTTTTCATTTGCACAGCCCAGTTGTATCAAAATTGGTGAAACCCCCGGGGGTTTGAAATGTACACTATACCCCTAGATGAATTCCCTGAGGGGTGTAGTTTGCAAAATTGGGTCACTTGTGGGGGGGTTCCACTGTATTGGTGCTTTGGGGGTCTTGCTAATGCGACATAGCACCCACCAACATTCCACCAGAATCTGTGCAGCAAAATCCAAAAATCACTCCTTCCCTTCTGAGTCCTGCCATGCACCCAAATGGTATTTTTTGGTCACATGTGAGGCATTGCCGTACTCGGGAGAAATTGGGGCACAGATTTTGGGGTGCTTTGTCTCCTTCATTCCTTGTGAAAATGAAAAATTTTGAGCCAGAACTGCATTTTTGTGTAAAAAATGTAATTTTTCATTTGCACAGCCCAGTTGTATAAAAATTGGTGAAACCCCTGGGGGTTTGAAATGTACACTATACCCCTAGATGAATTCCCTGAGGGGTGTAGTTTGCAAAATGGGGTCACTTGTGGGGGGTTCCACTGTATTGGTGCTTTGGGGGTCTTGCTAATGCGACATAGCACCCACCAACATTCCACCAGAATCTGTGCTGCAAAATCCAAAAATCACTCCTTCCCTTCTGAGTCCTGCCATGCACCCAAATGGTATTTTTTGGTCACATGTGAGGCATTGCCGTACTCAGGAGAAATTGGGGCACAGATTTTGGGGTGCTTTGTCTCCTTCATTCCTTGTGAAAATGAAAAATTTTGAGCCAGAACTGCATTTTTGTGTAAAAAATGTAATTTTTCATTTGCACAGCCCAGTTGTATCAAAATTGGTGAAACCCCTGGGGGTTTGAAATGTACACTATACCCCTAGATGAATTCCCTGAGGGGTGTAGTTTGCAAAATGGGGTCACTTGTGGGGGGGTTCCACTGTATTGGTGCTTGGGGGGTCTTGCTAATGCGACATAGCACCCACCAACATTCCACCAGAATCTGAGCTGCAAAATCCAAAAATTACTCCTTCCCTTCTGAGTCCTGCCATGCACCCAAATGGTATTATTTGGTCACATGTGAGGCATTGCCGTACTCGGGAGAAATTGGGGCACAGATTTTGGGGTACTTTTTCTCCTTCATACCTTCTGAAAATGAAAAATTTTGAGCCAGAACTGCATTTTTGTGTAAAAAAATGTAATTTTTCATTTTCACTGCCCAGTTGTATCAAAATTGGTGAAACCCCTGGGGGTTTGAAATGTACACTATACCCCTAGATGAATTCCCTGAGGGGTGTAGTTTGCAAAATGGGGTCACTTGTGGGGGGCTTCCACTGTATTGGTGCTTTGGGGGTCTTGCTAATGCGACATAGCACCCACCAACATTCCACCAGAATCTGTGCTGCAAAATCCAAAAATCACTCCTTCCCTTCTGAGTCCTGCCATGCACCCAAATGGTATTTTTTGGTCACATGTGAGGCATTGCCGTACTCTGGAGAAATTGGGGCACAGATTTTGGGGTGCTTTGTCTCCTTCATTCCTTGTGAAAATGAAAAATTTTGAGCCAGAACTGCATTTTTGTGTAAAAAATGTAATTTTTCATTTGCACAGCCCAGTTGTATCAAAATTGGTGAAACCCCTGGGGGTTTGAAATGTACACTATACCCCTAGATGAATTCCCTGAGGGGTATAGTTTGCAAAATGGGGTCACTTGTGGGGGGGTTCCACTGTATTGGTGCTTGGGGGGTCTTGCTAATGCGACATAGCACCCACCAACATTCCACCAGAATCTGAGCTGCAAAATCCAAAAATCACTCCTTCCCTTCTGAGTCCTGCCATGCACCCAAATGGTATTTTTTGGTCACATGTGAGGCATTGCCGTACTCGGGAGAAATTGGGGCACAGATTTTGGGGTGCTTTTTCTCCTTAATACCTTCTGAAAATGAAAAATTTTGAGCCAGAACTGCATTTTTGTGTAAAAAAATGTAATTTTTCATTTTCACTGCCCAGTTGTATCAAAATTGGTGAAACCCCTGGGGGTTTGAAATGTACACTATACCCCTAGATGAATTCCCTGAGGGGTGTAGTTTGCAAAATGGGGTCACTTGTGGGGGGGTTCCACTGTATTGGTGCTTGGGGGGTCTTGCTAATGCGACATAGCACCCACCAACATTCCACCAGAATCTGAGCTGCAAAATCCAAAAATCACTCCTTCCCTTCTGAGTCCTGCCATGCACCCAAATGGTATTTTTTGGTCACATGTGAGGCATTGCCGTACTCGGGAGAAATTGGGGCACAGATTTTGGGGTGCTTTGTCTCCTTCATTCCTTGTGAAAATGAAAAATTTTGAGCCAGAACTGCATTTTTGTGTAAAAAATTTAATTTTTCATTTTCACTGCCCAGTTGTACCACAATTGGTGAAACCCCTGGGGGTTTGAAATGTACACTATACCCCTAGATGAATTCCCTGAGGGGTGTAGTTTGCAAAATGGGGTCACTTGTGGGGGGGTTCCTAAATTTTAGCATCTTATGGTGCCTAGAAACCTACATGTGCCTAAAAAATAATCTCATAAAAAGGAGGCTCCAAAATCAAGTAGGTGCTCCTTCTATTATGAAGCCTGTGGTTTGGTCAACGTGCACACTAGGGCCACATATAGGATATTTATGAAAACAAAAGAATTGGGGGAATCAATTTTTAGTCACATTTCTATAGTAAAATCTACTGTGTTCCTTAGAAAAATGTATTAAAATTGCAAATCTGCAAAAAAAATGAAATTTTGAAATTTCACCTACACTTTGTTTTAATTCCTGTGAAACACCTAAAGGGTTAACAAACTTCCAAAATGCTGTTTTGAATACTGTGAGGGGTGCAGTTTTTGAAATGGCATCATTTATGGGGGTGTCTCACATACAAGTCCCTCAAAGTCACATCAGAACTGAACTGGTCCCTAAAAAAATCAGTGTTTGAAATTTTCTTGAAAATTTGAGAATTTGCTATTCATATTGTAAGCCTCCTAGTGTCCAAAAAAATTAAAAGGAAGTTGAAATAATGATGGAAACATAAAGTAGACATATGGTCTATGTTAGTTATTAACTATTTTGAGTGGTATGATTATTTGTCTCACAAGCAGAAAATTTAACATTTTGCAAATTGCTAAATTTTCCATTTTTTTACGACATTTTGGTATTTTTCACAAAAAAACACAGACTGTATCGACCCAAATTTACCACTAATTTGAAGTACAATGTGTCACGAGAAAACAATATCAAAATCACTGGGATAAGTAAAAGCAAAAAAAAGTTATCCCCACTTAAGTGATACATGTCAGATTTGAAAAAAAGGGCTCTGTCAGGAAGGCAAAAACTGGCTGTGTCAGGAAGGGGTTAAAAATCCAAAGGAATCGAGGTCTGTTTGATCACTCTGAGTGAACTAATTATTATACATTATTTTCTGAGTCCATATGAGGAGAAACTTTATGAACTTAATAATGAAAGGACAAATAGCTGGTCAATGCAGCTTTTAAAAATCTTCATTAGGATTATGCGATTATATTGTCTTTTCCATTGTTGTTTTTTATATATTTTTTATGAGTCTTTATTAACTGTACAATTTTATTGTGAGATATATCTAAAGAATACATTTATATTGATTCCATCCTATTGTGTGGCGCTCTCTAGATATATGCGAGTTATCGCTTATATCTTATTGTACTACATTGTTCTCCTACAAATTAGCCAATTTGTAATTGGGAGCAGCCAACTCTTTGTATATTGATATATATTTTTATCTCTACCATTACTACATAAGAAAAAAATGTGTGTGTAATTTTCAATTTGATAAACACCATCCTTACTCCCCCCCTTTTTTATAAAGGGGTGAGGTCATTAATTGCGCCCGATTGGTTTGTTCTTTCTGAACCATAGTTGTTTGCATTTAACATTGTAAGCACCCATTAGGGTGCTTATACCATTTATAATCGCATCCCATCGCATTGTATGGCATTCTATGCCATATACAATGTCATACAATTTTAAAATTGTATGCCATTGTACAACATTGCGCGATATTGCATCGCATACCATCGTATGCCTTATGGTATACGATGCGATGAGCGCCGCTATAATACACAAGTACCGGCTGATGTAACAGCCTGAGTCCCAGAGTGCCTGCCCCGCCGCTCCACTGAAATTCCCCCCTCCCCCCTGCCTCCCAATCCCCTCTCAGCCATGCAAGGGGACGTGTTATGTGCCCGCAGCAGGAGAAATCATTCATTGGTCAAATTATTTCTTCTGGGAAGAAGATGGAGCAGACGGCTGATGCCATGTGACACCAGTCGCCTGCCCCCTGCACACTGTGTCACAGCTGCACTTACATGGGAACACCTAGCATTTGCATGGGAACACCCATGAAACACTGAGTGTTCCCATGTTGGAGAACCATCACCGCTCCCATCCCCCCGCCAGTGCAGGTTGGTGAAGGCGCCCACCCAAAGTCCTGCACATGCGCATATGAGAATATGCGCAGGGCAGAAACATCAGTCCCTGATGCAAACACCCCAGGGACCAAAGGCATCAGAATCAGGCCCATAGTTACAGGCTGTAATATAGCTGAGTCAGGTAGCAAGTGCAGGGAAAATCAGGACCAGAAGCGGCTAAGATGCAGTTCCACAAACTAAGCTGAGCTTCAGCCGAACTCTGAGGTTTTTTAAGGGGTAGTTATTCACAAGGCACGGTCTTGAAAGTGTATGCCCCTTTAACAAACCTCCAAGTTCAGGTGGCACACCGCACGGCCACTTGAAACACACCACAACACATCTGTCCCTTGGTGGGAAATAAAGTGGATGGAGACAAAATGCATTACCAAAAACAAGCTCTTACCTGCATACTTGCCTACCTTAAGGTTCTCCTCTCCGGGAGAAGCCTGGAGAGGAGACTTTCTCCAGTTTTTTTTCAGGGGAGGGAAGCGGGGGGGATTGCCATACTTTAAATGCTGTGATTTGCAGCTCTTCAGGGAGGCGGTGGTACTAAATGATGCGATTTGTGTCATTTTAGCACTGCCCCTTCCACAAAGAGCGTGAATGCCGGTATTTGACTGTCAAAGGCAGGGAGTGTGGTGGCTAATGTGATGGCCCAGCTAAATGCAGAAGGTTTGCCCACAATTCTGGGGGGCTGGGAGGGTGACTTAGGGACCCAGGAGTATAGGCAACTATGCCTACCTGACATTTTTCAAATCCAGTCTGTACTTTACCGCTGTTCACTTTATCTCTCTCCAAGGTTTAGTACATTTAGACCTTTTATTACTGAATTTGATTTACCATAACCAGAAGGGCTCGATAATACATGAATACGATGAAGCTACTGTACAATACATGGTACTTGTTTCCTAGCACGGCCACAATCTTGTCCATCGTGTACCTTAAAGTTAAGGTACACGATAGATGCGATGGACCTGATTTCCTTTGAAATCAGGTCCATTTTGCCGGAAAAGGCAAAATCGGGACCATCGCGACGGTCGCGTGCATTAACATGGCCCGCAACGCGACCGACGCGATGGACGCGATTTTGCCTTAGGCTTCAATGTTAAAATATTTTTAACATTGAAATCGGGAGCATCGCGTCAGTCTTGTGCCATTATAATGGCACAAGATGAGATGGATTTGATTAAGTCCATTTTACATAGCAAACAATGTGAAATGGGCCAATATGACCCATTTCACATTGTATATGGCCCCGTCATCGTTAAAAAGTTAAGAAACCCCATTGTGAGCGTCACCCCACGATTGACGCCAACCTGAAGCGTGGCGAGTGCAGCGAGCCCGCGAGGGGTGGCGGTGCACGTCCTCCGACCTTTTCATACCCCTACTATCCACGTCGGCGTCAATCGTGGTGTGCAGTTGAGGGGGTAAAATTTGGGGTCTGGGGACTATTTTACATTGAATCCAATGTAAAATAGGGTCCCAGGGGTCCTATTCACATTTAATTCAATGTAAAAATCGGGTCCATCGCGTCGGTCGCATCGCATGCGATTTGGTCGCATGCGATGCGACCGACGCAATTTTTCCGACCCGATCACCCCGATACAAATCGGTGTGGCCGTGCTAGGAAACAAGTACCCAATACATTATATCCATTTAAACACTGACAATGTTTGCTCTGCAAGCAGAGAACGCAATAGACAGATTTGCTTTCACATTTGTGATATAAACCCATTATGGTTTGAATTATTTTTCCCTCCACACAATTAAAAGTGTTTATTATAATGTATTTCTTACTGTCTTCATGTGGACTTTATTGTAATGAAGGCTGCTGTAAAAGCAGGTGAAACTACTGTGTAATTTAATATATATAGTTGTATTTGTCACAGGCCGAATCAGACCCCTTCGATTATGCGGTACGCTGTGCACACGAGCAGTCTTCTTGCGAATGAAGCTAGTGATTTAATTAGATCATTAGAGATACCTATATGCAGGGGCAGGGGCTGGCTTGCAACTTTTAGCGTGGGTGGCATATGCAATCAAGTGGCCCAGGCTTTTCTACCAGCCCTGCATATGACCCTGATTGTCCCTTCCATAGCCATCTCTCATTAACTAATGGATAGCTCTTTCTCACTGTCATTTCCTTTCCTATATAGTAACACTAACCCCCTGACAACTCACTCACTGTCCCCCTCAATCGCAGTACACATTGATCACCTCACAGACCTCTAGCAGCACTTATACTGTACATGCTGGGTCGGACCAAGTACCAACCATGGTCCGATGCTTTCACATTAAACCCAGAATACCCATTATACAGATGATGTCCCGGGTTTAACCCTTCTTATAACCCGGGTCGAATTGACAGGTTATTCTCTGTGTTGCTTTCACACCACAACTTGATTTGTGTGGACCCGGAAACTACACGGGTCTAAGGTGCGGTGTGAAAGGAGGTGTAAATCAACCTCACAGCATTTCCCTCTCTTTCAACTCAGTACAGCTGCGGGTGGTGTTATGGCAGGAGCTGGGATTAGACAGCACTCTCACAATGTGGCCGATAACAATACAATAAAATAATAATAATAATAATAATAATAATAATAATGTGACAGGATAAAATCACAGTACAAAGACCATGGTAGCTTCATCTGCTTCTTATAATAGCTGATGCCTTCGTTTAAAGGGGGTCCACAGTATGTGGCTATGACTCTGAGGTGGGGGCTCGCCGTGAGTTGAATTGTGTGTCGGGGAGCTCACAGTCAGCAGCATTCCACTGGAGGAGGAGGAGCTCTCTTATCAGGAGGAGTCGGTCTGCTGCTTCAGAAATGCTTCCGGACCCGGAGGTGGGTGGCGTCCTCACCACCCGCAGCACTCCACTGTGTGTAGGACAGGAGAGGAAGCCGTACTGTGCATAATTGGCCAGCTGGCAAAG
Source organism: Crinia signifera (assembly GCF_055691185.1). Lineage (NCBI taxonomy): Eukaryota > Metazoa > Chordata > Amphibia > Anura > Myobatrachidae > Crinia > Crinia signifera. The sequence goes on from NC_139218.1 coordinate 33,637,895, forward strand.
CCAGATGAATCATCCTGGAACCTGCACACAGCAGCCTGCATGACTTTGCTCGTGGGGGACTCCCGGCTGTAGTGTGTGCCTGTTTACAGAAGGCATGTGCAATCCCGGGGATCTGCGCAGCCATAGTGGTGACCGGGGAACGTTCTTTTTGCCTCCCCGCAGCTAGCCCTGTACTTGTTGTGGGTGGCTCTGGAACACAAAAACTGACCCGGCCTGGGGGGCAGTTGGAACCCTGGCCCCCGGCCCAGCCCGCCACTGTGCAGGGGTTAAAATGAGGAGGAACGAGGTGGAGCTGAGTTCCACCACCTCTAATGGTGAGGTGGAACATTTTAACCTCCACATTGGCCCTGCACAGTAATTTTCACAGAAAAGCATTCTCGTTTGCAGGGGGATGCCAAAAACCCTATCACTGGCCCTGTCTCTGCCTAATGGGGGGTAGGGTAGGGGGGTAGATAGGTGGCACAGATAAATGAGTTCCCCCACCTCTGCATGACCACTTGCCTATACGTAAGAGTATTAAACGCCATAAATGATCTGGGATTCTGATTACATGTGATGATGAAGCCACAGATTCCCATCAGATACTTGTACATCTTTGAATGGAAAATCATGAGATAACTACTGTATAAATTTTAATATTGTGTTAAGAAATTACATACACTGGATCAAGATGACAGCATCTTTACACATGAAAGTAGTGTGGAAGATCCAGTACAGAGTTTAAGCAGCAGCAATAGCAAGAAAACTGATGTGATCAAGGTTGGGCTGATTAGCAGCACCTGTGGCTTCCAGGGCAGGAGGTCATTGCTCTTGATGGTGGAATAGCTACCCAAGTGATAGGCCTGGGTGTTAGCTACGGTAAGGACCGCTGGAGCTTTCTGAAGAGTTTGAACTATGCTGTCATTACCTGTATGCTGCTTTCTGTAATGCCCCTTTCAGACCGCACTTAGAAACCGGTATTTTGCCAATTTTTAACCATTTTAAAATGGTAATCTGTGCAGTCTGAAAGATGCAGAACCACTTCACCGTTTTTTTAAACGGTTAAAATGGAGGGTCCTACCCGTTTCAGACCCGGTATTTTGGCATCAAAATCAGGTCTGAAACGGTGTTTAGGACCTAGCCAATGAGCGGACCCAGCGCAGTGAATATTTAATGAGCGCACATTAAATATTCACATGCACTTCAACCCCCCCCGCATGCAAGTTAACACCCCCCCCCCCCCCTAGGGCTAACATACCCCCCCAAATGTGTTTAAGGAAACACCCCCCCTCCTCCGTGCAGCCGGTATCTTCTGCGTTGCAGATCCCGGCAGTACTATGGACGGATGCGCTTATAAAAAAAGTGACTTTTGGAAAATGGCTGCCCCATAGGAAAACCTATTTTAAAAAACTGTCTTTCTTATGGAGGCAGCCATTTTCCGAAAGTCACTTTTCTTATAAGCAGCCTCCTGCTGCTTATAAGAAAAGTAAGGAAGACTCATAATTTGGCATAAACTTGTGTAATCTAAGATGCTTACAGTTCTCATATGGCATGGGTCTTCAACCTGTGGCCCTCCAGATGTTGTGGAACTACATGTCCCAGCATGCTCTGAGGTTTTTTGGCATTCTCTTATAGGAAAAAATGTGGCAATGCATGTTGAAACATGTAGTTTCACAACATCTGGAGGGCCACAGGTTGAAGACCCATGTCATATGGTATATGGCATTATACTGGGGTTATTTAAGCCCTTGACTGGAAAGAATCGCGATACTCTGACCAGATAATTGGTTAATAGAATTACCCCTAGATACAGTAAAACGGGTAGAATACAGACTGAAATAAAATGTTTGTCCAATCTGTGTGTTGGGAACAGAGATCTGGTTATATATGTAAGTAAATGACAATCGACTATTAACTCCCAAACACTGAAGAACAGACAATTGTCATTCAGATGAATTGGTTAAAGTAATTTAATTTAACAAATTCAGCCGCCACCTATTCAATGCTGCCATTTCCGACAGCGTTGAAGGTGGATTCCTACAATACAGATCAGAGATACAGATCAGAGTTTAAAACAAGTCCTGGATTGAATACCACCCTGTAACTGTAAAAGAGAAAAAAGGGTACTCTTTACCTAGAACGGCGCCCACGATTGAAATCGCGGGCATCGCGGGTAAAATCGCGGTAATCGCGGGCATCGCGGGTAAATCGCGGGTAAATCGCGGGTACATCAAAATCGGGTACCCGCGATTACCGCGATTTTCCCATAGAGAACAATGTTAAAAAGCCTGATTGACCGCGATTTTAGCGTTAAATGCCTCAATGCCCGCGATTTTCCCATAGGAATCAATGTTAAATGGGCTACAGAGCCCAAATAGCCCCAATTAACCCTTAAATGTCCCCCCAATTTTTGTACGCCACCCCACGATCCACGCCAACCCGAAGCGTGGCGAGCGCAGCGAGCCCGCGAGGGGCGGCGGTACGCGTCCTACGACCTTTTCATGCCCTACTATCCACGTCGGCGTGGAGTTGAGAATAGAATAGTGTGGCGAGCGCAGCGAGCCACCGAGCCCGAAGCGTGGCGAGCGCAGCGAGCCCCGCGAGGGGACGCGGATACCTTCACAGTTATACGCGTCCCCTCGCGGGCTTCACAGGTGTCCGCGTGGCCACGGACACCTGTGAAGCCCGCGAGGGGACGCGCTTACCTGTGAAGGTATCCGCGTCCCCTCGCGGGGCTCGCTGCGCTCGCCACGCTTCGGGCTCGGTGGCTCGCTGCGCTCGCCACACTATTCTATTCTCAACTCCACGCCGACGTGGATAGTAGGGCATGAAAAGGTCGTAGGACGCGTACCGCCGCCCCTCGCGGGCTCGCTGCGCTCGCCACGCTTCGGGTTGGCGTGGATCGTGGGGTGGCGTACAAAAATTGGGGGGACATTTAAGGGTTAATGGGCTCTGTGGCCCATTTAACATTGATTTCTATGGCCAAATTGGGTGGATTGAGGCATTTAACACTAAAATCGGGTCCATCGCGGCTTTTAACATTGCTTCCTATGGGAAATCGGGAGCATCGCGTCGCGGGCATCGCGGGTACATTTATGGCCGGCCGCGACGCGACCGACGCGATTTTTCAGGTTTAACATGGTTTTCAATGGGAAAATCGCGGGCATCGCGTCGGTCGCGTCGCGGGCAGGCATAAATGTACCCGCGATGCCCGCGACGGGCGCCGTTCTAGGTAAAGAGTACCGAAAAAAGTTATCTATTAATACTGAATAACATAAGTATTGTACTGTAACTGCACCTTACCTACCTATTTAATCTACAGGGTAGGGCATATAAATCATACAGCTTTTACATTCTACAATGGATTTCTATATACAGTAGTTAACAAGTAAGACATTACTATTAACTAGAGATGTGCAGGTTCTGATTTACTCTGATTTACTCTGATTTCAAAGCAGGATCTTATTGGCTATCCCAAATCACATGACAGTTGTTGACAGTTGATAGCCAATAAAATCCTGCTTTGAAATCAGAATAAATCAGAGTAAATCAGAGCCTGCACATCTCTACTATTAACCAATATATGTGCCCTATCTACAAAGTGGTAGTTGGCTCATGACTACAGAGATGAGGTTTGGAATTTGCTTCATCGACAAGGCTCAGTATATTTAATTTACTCATTGAATTAGATCTTAAGAGATATCTATACATAAGAGTATGAAATTCCATAAATTATCTGGTGTTCTGATTATATTTGATGATGTAGGCGCAGATTCCCACCAGATACTTGTTCCGCTTTGAGGGAAATATAATGAGATAAGGGAAGACTTCATGAGCGAGGAACAAAGAAATGTTTGATATTAATCTATTTAAACATGGAGTTGAACATGAATTAATTGGAACAAATAAGTGTAAATGTACTAATGCACCTGATGTATCCCTTTCAATATAAAATCTCCTACTGCTCAAATCAAGAGCTACTGTGAAGTGGATCTGGAGAACCATCTGTCATAGAGGCTTCACAAGAAGTTTATACAATATGTATGGAACAGTTCTTCAAGATAAAGACAATAGACTATTGACTTATGTTGACTTTATTGTAATCAAGGTTGATGAAAAAAGGAGGTGAAACTACTGTACAATTCAAAATATTTGGCATTTGTTGAAGGCCAGACTGCAATTGACACCAGCTTTTGTATTTAAGTGGTGATTGACCTCGCGCTGCCATGTTACTCGGAACTAGAAAATGTATTGACCGATTCAGTGATAACCAAACGTAATTGGTTTTTTCCATTTAGTTTGAACACTATTCCTCCCTCCTATTACCAGCTGCCTAACTTTCACATATTTATTACTAATCCATAATTTTTTACTAACATTTCTGGTTTTTCGTTGCTCTGTTGTAATCTTTTTTTTTTTTTTTTTTTACATTAATGACTTTTTGTGCAGCCTTGCCCTGTCACCTTGGGATCATATTCAATGGACACTTTATTAAGATAGTCAATGTTAAACGGAAGCTAAATTTATTGTCACTCCAAATATGAAGATATTGTATCCTTGCATCTCTTAACTTGTGGCCAAAATTGGTACAATCTAAGATGTTGCACATTTACATTGAATTTGAATTCATTTATTTTAAATCTCAATAATTTCACATTTTATCAATACTTCTGCAGTATTTTCAAGTATTTTTATTTATCCACTGAACCACCCAAACCACAATTTTTTGTCTTGAAATTATCCCAAATTACCTAAATACATATGATTACATCTGTCTTTGTCCAGCCCTTGTGTATATAAATATATAATATATACATAAGTTTAGTAATAGGACACACAGTAAATTAAGGAATATTTTAAGAGCATTAATACATATAGTATAAAAAAAATCTGATTATATATTTGATCAGGTCTGTCTTGAGGACCAGTAGAGCAGATCGGCAGCATTAGACTGCTACCCAGGGCCGCTGCTAGGGTGTCTGGCGCCCCCCTTCCATAATATACAAAGGGACAGCATGCCAAAAAAGGAGTGCGTTCTCAAAAGGAAGGAGGGTACTTGTTTCCTATCACAGCGCCCGTTGTGGGTGATCGCATACCTTAAGTTAAGGTAACTTAAGGTATGCGATGGACGTGACCGACGTGATATTTGGCAATTTTTAGCCTTTATTGTCGGCAATGAGAAAATCGCGTCCATCGCATGCCATTATAATGGCATGCGATGCGACCAACGCGATCAACGTGATTTTACATAGGGAACAATGTTAAATGGGCCAATGGCCCCGATTTTTGATTGTATAGGCACCCTAATGGGTAATGTGTATGTTAAATGTCCCCCATTGTTAACGGCAACCCATGATTAACGCCAACCCAAAGTGTGGCGAACATTGCGAGGGTCGTGAGGGTCGTCGGTACGCATCCTACGACCTGTTCTATCCTTGTCGGCGTGGAGTTGATTTTATATAGCGTGGCGAGCGCAGCGAACCCCGCGAGGGGACGCGTAATACCTGTGAAGTAATGCGCGTCCCTGTGTGGGGCTCGCTGCGCTCGTCACGCTTCGGACTCGGTGGCTCACTGCGCTCGCCACACTATATAAAATCAAATCCACGCCAACGTGGATAGTGGGGGTATGAAAAGGTCAGAGGACGCGTACCGCCGCCCCTCGCGGGTTCGCTGCGCTCACCACGTTTCGGGTTGGCATTGATCGTGGGGTGGCGTTAACAATGGGGGGGGGCATTTCACCCATGAGGGTGGGTATACAATGAAAATTGGGGTCTGGGGGCAATGTAAAATCGGGTCTCAGGGACCATTTTACATTGGTTCCAATGTAAAAAATCGCGTTGATTGCATCGATCGCATCGCATGCGATTTGGTTGCATGCGATGCGATCGACGCGATTTTTTTGGGTCCCGATGGATGCAATTAAAATCGCTGGTGCCGTGCTAGGAAACAAGTACCGGAAGGAGAGTGACCACACAAATTATCCACATTTCAAATTATGCCCCACAGTAGCACAATCGTATTCACATTACAATGCACATAGTGCCTGATTCAAATTGCACCACAAAGTAGTGATCCTTATACACATTTATGACACAAAGTAGAGCCTATTTTACACCTTATGCTATACAGTTGCACATTACTCCATAAAGAAAAAAATATAATTCAGGACAAGTTGCTACAATGCCCAAATCTAACTGTAAAAACAACGCTGAGAACAACCTTACATGGGACTAGGACTCTTATGATGTCAGATTTAAACTAGCCTGATAATGTAAAGTTTGAAAGCTTCCTTAATGCCTAAAATGTGACAACCAACATGTAAATTACACCAATCACTTTGTTTGTAGTGTTAATTGACATGATAAAAATCTGACAGCAAAATGGATTTAACAGACTGGAAATCAAATTAAGTGCCCACACCTTTGCCAAGCAAGTTACAAAAATAACCTCATACTGTAAACTCCATTCCCGTCAGAGTGTAGAAGGTACTGACTGTATAAAATTGATAACCAGCACTGTATGCCAAAGGATTTACTTGGCTGGTCAGTCTGGAGGTTACTACAAAATGCCCTGTATCAAAAAACATTAAATACATCAGACTATGGGAAGAACAGATGGAAATCAAAAAACAAGGGTATGTGAATACCAAGTGAAAACCAATAGTCCCTTTGTGTACACTTATACCCCTTTTACACCAGAGCCTTGACCCGGTTTATTGCTGCTCCAGTCCGGGCACAGGCTTGGTGTAATGGGCTAAAAAAAATAAATGCGGGTCCTGTTCCCCGGCAATCTGACACAGGAAAAGTTCAGGGTCGCACAAGGGACTCATCCAGGGTTAGGGGCTGTGTAAATGATACTTACCCGGGTTATTTGACCCGGAGAACGTCGCAAGAAGCTGATTGGTGCTTCTGTGGCCATGGCAGATGATGTCATCTGCTGGGGAACCACACAGAGCAGCAGAAGCAGCGATACCAGGCTGCGCTACATGCACTCTCCACAGTGTGTTTACAGCCTCATCTGCAGCAACACACGTTGGCTGTCATGCAGTGTGTCCCACAATACTGCATGACAGTGTTGTGGGACACACTGCATATGCTCGCAAAGGTTTGAGCATGGTACACTAGAGCAGGTTTAGAGCTTCTGATGAAGGTGCATAAACAATGAAGGAGTCTGCGAGCCGAGAGTCCATGGGGAAGAATTGGTGTGCAGGAGAAATAGCTAGTGAGAACAGGTGGGGGGAGGTAACTGCTCATTAGAGCTTACAATCTAAAAAGAGTGGGAGACAAGCGGATGACACATGGGGTGGGCCATTGTAGATTTACAAGTTAGTGTAAATAAATGACTTCAAATGATTCAATTCATTCAGCAGCAACATTTACTGTGTACAGTTTATAGAAAAGGTTTTAGATTCCAATAATAGAATCTCACATTTATGAAATGAAAGTAATTATAAAGATCTCAAATACAATCCCTAATATTCCAAATAGGAGTTACAGTATATAATGCATTACCTGATGATAGAACTATTGCTGGCCATACACTTATGCGACTAGATGCGATGTCCCATCGTATCCGATCACATCTTATGGTGCCTAAAGTGCCCTCTTCCAGTACCCGATGTAGCATGCCACACATCGGGTGTTGTAAGAAGGTGGGCGGCGTCCATCTGTGTTGCCTAGTACTGTGAAGGATCGCTAGCGGCAGCGGCAGAGTCAGTGGCGGCGGCAGAATTTGAAAAAAAAAAAACAGTTTAAAAACAGCCAGAGGGCCGCCCAGTGTTTTAAACAGTTTTTTTAAATACTGCCACCGCCGCTGACTCCCGCTCCTTCACAGCACTAAACTACTCAGATGGATGCCGCCTCCGGGTTTGTTCAGCCCCCGTTCTAAAGCACGCTCTCTGCCCCACTGCCTGCGGATTGCATCTAAGCAATCGCATGTGGTTAAGAATCACATAGGATCACTCTTGCAATTCGATAGATATCATGTGCAGCACATACTATCTATCTACCTGACATTTCAACGGTGGGCCCATGCATCACGTCGCATGGTCCCTGAAATGTGTATATAAATATTCAATTTATCGAACAGACGTAGTCAAAATCGAATGAATGAATGTATGCAATATATCATATGTGTATGGGCTACATAAGAATATTTGCATTGATGTAATTTGACAGATAACATGTGAGCAGCTGACCTTCCATACCAGCACAAGTAACAATAGAAGCAATCACTATGGCACTGTAATTCATTATCACATATACAGTAGACATTGACCTTTTTTAGTGTTAGTATTATGGCATTAGCTTGCAAAAATCAATTCAGAACATACATGTACAGCACATGGATGAAACTATTGTTCATGCGACTATTATGAAGTCAAGCACATACCATACTTTTGCCTCCCAAAACAAAGACAGTCAACACTATTCAACAAGCTATTTCCTCCCAACCCTACTGCCTTAATGTTACACCTAACTCTGTTATCTACAATATTCTTACACCCAGTCTCTCCCTTTAATGTTACTTACAATTTGGGAACATGGTTTGAACATGCCATTTTGCTGCCCTAGACACAAAACTCCAAACCAATCCCACTTTCATTATCTGGGATCTTGACTTCTCCAGCCTCCTACTGGACAGCCACTTCATCCTCCTATATCTGTATATTACCCCTTTCACAAAAATATCCCGGGTTTTTGCACATGAATGCGCATCAACCCGGGATTTAGCTCAGTGTGAAAGGGTCTTGAAGTAATATACCCGGATGAACATCCCGGGATTGCTACCCAGGTCCTGACCTGGGTAGATTCCAGATTTGACTCGGGATGCAGTCAGTGTGAATGGGCCCGTACCCGGGATTGGGTACACAGGACTTTAAAAAAGCTACTGATTGGAGCTTTCTTGGGCTCACAAATGCTGATGTCATCTTTCAGAGCCGTGGAGTCCATTTCTAATGACATGCATATGTATTTGCAGGGATTTCCCAGGATCAGTGTGAATGGGGCTGTCCCGGGGCGATCCCAGGTTTGAGTGCAGTGTGAAAGGGTACATTCCCAGGTAGAGTCCCGGGAAGCCGTATTTTCGTATGGTCTTAATGGGCACTTGTCCAGGGGCCCCAGGTGTATAAGGACCCTTTTTCCAGGAATACCAGAATTTTGAAAATCGGCCCTGGGGAACTGGAGATATCCAACTTCAAAGCAGCAGTCCACATCCGACCTGTTAATTGCAATTCCCAGTCATATTTCTCAGGTTCTCTTGGACTTAGAGTTTTTCTGAGAGTATATTCCAAAATCTGGGACTCTCCCCTTTCTTACAAAGACAAGCCCCTGCTTTCCTATTCGCTCAGAAGTCCGCCAGTCCTATATGCTAAGACTCGGAGACTTCAGCACTGCAGATGCGCCTCTTGGCCAGAACTGAGGATAAGATACAGAGGCACGCAGTAGACAGACACACCTCCTCTGTGAGCAAGCGTGGCAAAACGTACGTCAGGGGATTCCGCCGAGTCACGTGGTGCACTCACGTGACCGGCACACTCCAGGCAGGGACACAAGCAGGAGGCGGAGGGCTCTCACTTCTCCTCATACAGCGGCAGACCACATTTCGGCTTCTCATTACAAGCCGGCCGGGTCTCTCAGGTAACCACTGGTTCCCACCAGTGGATTTACTTATACCTAGCTGTACTGTGTTATACTGTGGTATATACCTATCTATTGGATACATCTGTGTGCCCCCGCACTGTTTATATGCAACTATTGCTGCACCATTTACTCTGCAGTGATCCCTGTCGTGGTGAGAGACTACTGGTTTTACATAAAAGGTCCTATGATTTAAAACCCATTGACCTAGACCTATACCTTGGTATCAATTTTGGACAAATGAGGATCACTTACAATTATCCCTATGACCAGTGATAGTCTCCATATCAATCATATTTTTGCTGCGCTTTTTAATAGCCAGATACAAGAACCAGCATACTTATTTTAGAGTATACACAATAAAAGTTAAATTTTATCTTTATAAATAATATAATAAATAATATTGCTATATTATTTTCCACTCTCTGCCACTGCAGAGGATAACAGAACCTTTAAAAAAATGATACAGTGATAATAATATTTATTATTAATTATTAATTAATCTATAGTAATATTAATTATAGCTATTGTCACGCAGAATAAAACACTATGAAGGAAATCATTTTACTATGCGGCTCTTGGTAAAAATAAAAAAACACCTCAATGACATTTATGAGTCTAACATATAAAAAACACCCTGTATATTGTTATTTTATAAAGCTTTGAAATAGATTATTCTTGAGGATTATTCTAATGTAGGGTTTAATATAGAGAGTGTGCTTTTGCTATTTATTGCCTTATTGAATAATGAAGAGCCCCCTTTGGCAGGTTTAAGATACAAACATAAAATCTAGCCAGAGAGTAGAATGACTGGATGCTTAAATTTAATAAGGCATGCAAATGTTTTTGTATGTGAAGATTTATGAGCCAGTTTAGGTTCATATCAAATCTGCCTGTTTAAAATGATCCAAGTTGGCCTTCTGAGATATTGGTCAGTCAAACATCATTATTTTATTATATACTGTAGCTTCACATTTTCTGTTTCGCTTGTGATATTATTTTTGTATTAAAGGAACATATACAGTATTACTTTACAGGTTTCTTGAATTAGTATAGAAGAGTACTTTTATACTGTGACTCGCGTTACGCCAAATAGCACCCTTTCAGTGCACCAGGTTCTGCGCCACATAGCTGCGCAAAATTGTCTTTATTACTCAGTATGCACAACTTATTTGCATAGATAAAACAAGTGGAAGTGACAGAACTGCATTGCTAGTGTTCACAAACCGCCACAGTTTGCAACATCTATGTGCGACTGAGTCTGTTTCACAGTTTTTCTACATACTGGGATCCATTGGGCTTCATCTGAAACTTAATATGTGTGCCATTAGTGTATCTATAATATGAGCAGTGGTTGTGGTCCATGGGGGCCTATATCGCATACACTGCACCATGTTTAATGACTTACTGTAACTTTGTGTACTCCTACGTCAGTGCTACAGTTGCAGCAACAATCACTGGTAAAATGGCCACCGTGCTCAGTAGTTATTTGTCGCCGGAGACCTACTGCACATGCACTGAACACTCCTGCACAATGCCAGAATCTACTGGGCCGTAGAGAGTAGGGGGCCCACCTGGGCCCACCTGAAATCTGCATATGGCCCCCCTCCTCTTTTAAACCACCCCTGGTACAGTTGCAGCCCAGTGCCTCCAGTACACTGTGAGTGGCTTATCACTGTATCTGCTATTATAAGATGCCTCAAATCAGAAAAATGATCAATGTATGAGGACGCATCTATGCTAAAAATAAGATATTTTTGAGAAAATAATTATTCCCTATTTTATTCTCTATTGTTGATGACATTGTGGTTCTTTAGTTAAACAATAACTACTTTTACTTTTTATTGTCATTTTTATCTTTATCATGCTAGAAAATATATACCTTATATTGTATATGCAAATTGTTATAAATTCAGAGTTCAATTATTTTGTATTCATTAAATGTGCTAATAGTAGCAATTTCATGACTTATAGAAATAATCAACTTAGACTCTTTTAAGTATGTAAGTGAATGACTTTTTGTGATCTTTCAATAATATATTGCCTTATTTAAACCCAACGCATGTGAGACCTGCGCAAAATATCAGCTAAAAATACCAGCTTCGCTCACATTTGTTATATAAATTACAATAAAAAATGTTGTGTAAAAAAAGGTTATATTTCCTATATAAGGTAAACATTACAGGTCGTTATGATGAAGAAAAATGTTTGCGTGGCAATTTTCACACCAATTTTGACAAATTCACCTGGCACTCAAAGGGTTAAATAATGACGAGTGTTTACTATTAGCACCAAAGATGGTTTCAAATTGTAAGCTGGTCTATTGAATGAAAATACCCAGAATCCCACTGAAGAAGCATGCTAAGCTCAGTTTTAGGCCCTTATTCACTCAGATCTGATCGCAGTACAAATTTGTTCTCAAAATGGGCAAAATCATGTGCACTGCAGGTGGGGCAGATGTAACATGTATAGCACGTTAGATTTTTCTTAGAGTTATTTTGTTTCTGTGCAGGGTAAATACTGGCTGCATTATTTTTACATTGCAATTTAGATTTCAGTTTCAACACACCCCACTCAAATCTAACGCTCTCTGCACATGTTACATCTGCCCCACCTGCAGTGCACATGGTTTTGCCCATTTGGAGAATAAATTTGTACTGCGATCAGATCTGAATAAGGGCCAATGTGTAAATAGTGTATGTGTAAGAATATCTTTTCCCATCTAGTCTACCCAGTTAGTTTGCTTAACATTCAGTTAAGCAAACTAACTGGGTAGACTAGATGGGAAAAGATATTCTTATCTACCATCAAATTCTATATTTTTTATGAAAATGTTTCTTTTGAGTCATTTCCTCCAATAAAACTTCCAACTCTGCATCAACCACTGAAGACAAAACTAAACATTTTTGTTTCTTTGATCAGTAGAACCTTCTCAAGATTTCTTCTTGGGTGAATTCTCAGGAAGACTCTAGGATGCTCGAAACGGCACAGCCAAAGTACAAAATCCTTTCTGATGATGTCACACTTCTACATTTGTGCTACTGTATGGCATGCCAAGATGGCAGACTTCCCACTGGGGAGAAAGAGCATTGGTTACTGCTGAGTCTGCTCTCAGCTGCTAAAATGGTAGCACATGGCCTTATTCTAGTTCACTCTTTCTGACAAAATCCTTCTTAGATGGACAAAACAATGTGCACTGCAGGGGGGGGGGGGGGGCAGATGTAAAATGTGCAGAGAGAATTAGATTTGGGTGAGTTATTTTGTTTCTGTGCAGGGCAAATACTGACTGCTTTATTTTTACACTGCAATAAAGATCTCACTTTAAAGTAAAACCCCACCCAAATCTAATTCTCTCTGCACAAGTAACATCTGCCCCACCTGCAGTGCACATGTTTTTTTCCTTCTTAGAAGGATTTTGTCAGAAAGAGTGAACTAGAATAAGGCCCACAGTCACTTCCAATGGCAAAAGCTGATTATTCCCTGATCTGAGGTACTGTTTAAAGGAAATTTTGTTCAATTAGGTACAGTTAATGGCTTTGCATCCCAATTTGGCTGATTCTGTTTAGAAAGTTTCATAAATTTTCATTTTGAGATTATTCCTTTTTTTATGAGGGAGCATTTCTCGGTGGTATGGGTCATAGGGTCGCCAGCACTAAGGTCGACATGCATTGGGTCAACCAATGTTGACACATGGGAAGGTCGACGTGTTATTCGGTTGACACAATCCTTATTTTGACGTGGGCTAGGACGAGAGTCAAAAGGTGGACTTGGGGTTATTCATTCTTTTTTTTACCCAAATGTCGACACAGTCGACATGGACAAGTATAGTTCAACTCTTCCCCTTGCATGGCTTGCTGCGCTCAGCATGCTTCGGGCACGGTGCCTCGCTACGCTCCGCACACTATATTGTTCTCCCACCACACCTGTCGGCACATGTCAGCTTGAGAAAAAGTGTAAACCTTTTGACTGTCGACCTAGCCCATGTTAACCTAATGCTTGTGTCCACCTCATGACATGTCGACCCAAGCCTGTGTCAACCATCCCACGTGTCGACCTTAGCTCATGTCGACATTTAGTGGTCAACCCAAAGCACGTGGACCTTAGTGCTGTACCATTTACTTGTATGCCATGGCTTTTGTAGGTTTACTTAGAGAACAAATTATAGGAAATATTTCATAAGTGAAACTTTGGGCCCCAGCTACTGCATTAAGAAAAAAAAGTTGGATTAATCCTTAGCAACACAGTTACTAAGTACATAATAAGACTCTTAAGAGACTATAAAATAGAGAGGAGTGAGTTCAAAAACGGCCAACTGAACTCAAGTCAGCAATTACCAGTTGGTGGATCGAAGGTTCTATCCAACTGAACCTTTATTTCAAGTGTTAATAAGCTGAGATGAGATCATCTCTGTAGCCTACACATATGAAGAGACAACCTCGTTGAGCACACTATTTATTATGTAAGCCTTCTGCTCAAAGAAACCATTTCTAAAGGCGCTGAACTGAGGCCAACATTCATTAGAGACAGTTATTAGTTTGCAGAGAAGCCCGAGGCCACAAACAAATTATAAGGTAGTATATATTTCATTTACGAAGAATTGCTGCGCTCCTATAACTAATTCATCAGTACACATTTTAGGAGTGTTAAACCAGGAGAGGGGTTTAGAATTTGTGACAAGTTATCCATTAGTAAATTGATGCCACTCTTACGAATCCCTTTGTAGCCGGAACTACAGTATACATGATCTCTGGGGTATACAGTAGAACGTTCTCATGTTTCTTACTACTGGTCTCCAAATGCTGGTGGTCTCGAAGGGATTGTATAGCGAGAAACCTGCGGGTTAGTTAGTGATATAACAAGGCCTTTGGGAACATTTTCTGGTGGCACATAAAGATATACAGTGTATAATGGCTTAATTATATATTTATTACATAATAATGTTGAATTTATTGGTTTAACTAACTCAATACACTTAGCAGATCCCATATACCAAACTGCTTACTGAGATGCAATTTTTTTATGCATCTGTATTCCCATTACGCACATGTACATTATAGCTTCTATTCATTGTAATAATTCAGCTGACGATTGACGAAAAAGTTTGAGAATGACCTAAATGAGAATGAGAGGAAAAAACGGCCACATCAAATTACTGGCTACGTAGTATCATATCAAAATCATATTAAAATCCACTCATTAATTAAATAGATATCCTTGTGTGACTCTCATTAATATATGAAACAACTTGTAGGAGAGCGGTACCTTTGTGATTAGCAATTAATGATAATGCAATTCAAATTGGACACAAGGGGGCATCTGTGTTATTTTTAGGTCAAGCGTCACAATTATACAATATCATCCCCTTTATTTGTTATATTGGCTGACATGTGCTTGTGCCAGTGATTTCCTTTTAACTGTACAAATACAGAGGAAAACATTTCCTATTTATAATAACTGGCATAGCACTGGTTACCAGCAGCCAAGGGAGATGTAGTCAGAATCCCGGCAGTTAAGGATGCTGACATTCAGTATACCGATACTGGCATCCTGAATACCTTCAGAAGAACAGCGGGGGGGGGGGGATGCCAACAGCATGCAGTCCGGAATTGGGGGAGGAGTTAGGTTTAGCCACTAGTCAGGAGACTTTGGGTTATGCTGTGGGGAGGGATAGGTTATGGTAAGGGAGGGGGGTTAAGTTTACACACTAAGAAGAGGGAGGTTAGGGTTAGGTTGTGGGACATGTGGGTTAGGTTTGTGCACTATGGGGAGGGTTATAGTCAGGCTGCCAGGAGGAATGGAGGGTTAGAGGAGGCAGGGGGAGGGTACGTATACTTACCTGATTCCTGTCAGGATTCCCTCCTTGGGGATGCCGGCATTTGTCTTCTGACTGCCGATCATCTGTATGTATCCCAGCCAAAGGCCAGTGGCAACTTTACAAAAAAAGACAAAGATAAATTGAGCGCTAAAAGGGTAATACGGCTTCACATGCTGTCTAAATGGGACAACTCACTCCCAATAAAGAAAAAGGGGGCCACGACAGTGCTAGGAACAGTATTAAACAAGCCAATAACAACAATTTTAATTAAATAATACTTTTAATAAATATAATATAATGCAAAACAAAACACACATATACTGTATATATATATATATATATATATATATATATATATATATATATATAATATATATGTATATAGATCCAACTTCACACAGTGGTAGTGATCAACGTTTCAAATTTATATCAAACTGTGTGAAGTGTTCTTTATTGAAAGCTATGAGTGCCGCACCTTCGTTGGATCTACAATTACCTTTACTGTGAAGGCACCGGCGCAGTTACATTGGTTTCAAGGAGTGACGATCCCGCCATCTCTCTCTCTCTCTCTATATATATATATATATATATATATATATATATATATATATATATATATATATATATATATATATATATATATATATATAGATATATATTATTATTATTATTATTATTATTATTATTATTATTATTATTATTATTATTATTATTATAATTTGATTTATAAGGCGCCACAAGTGTTTCGCAGCGCCGTACAAAGGAACAATACAGGGTGACAAAACTTGGCATAACATTGAATAAATAACAAAAATACAGTACAAATAAAGAGCACCACAGTTCAATACACATTACAGCTTAAGTGTAAGCAGTGAGGACTCAATCAGCATACAACTAGAGGCTTGAGGCCAATGATGGAGATGAGTATGCAGACGAAGATGGTCACTGAGTGTTTGAGTATAGGAGAGCTGTGAGTGAAATGTGAAGAGAAGAGGGCTTTGACAACAGGAGGGAAAAGAGCCCTGCTCGGAGGAGCTTACAATCTAGTAGGAAGGGGAGACAAACAGATTACAAGAGGTGCAAGCGAGGGGGTGGTGGTTAGATAGCAGGATGTAAACAGGCATGGGGTCGGAGAACCAGCTGGTTTATTCAGTGGAAGGGATATATATATATATACCGGCCAGTACAATGAAATAAAATTACTGTAGGTCTACATGGACCTGTCAGTATTATTTCTTATAAAACAGTAATGGTTAGTCAGTCGGCAGTTTGTTATAAGTAAGTTAGTAAGCCGTCTTTTTTGTGATTGGAATTTTAACCTCTGAATAGCCAGTCAGATAATAAGCAATTTGTCCAGTAACAGTATTAGTAGTGGATATAGCATTTTCCGGTGTGAATAAGGTATATTTACCACTCTAGGTGTGGACAGTCCCCTTCAGCAGATCAATGTCCGGGGACTGGGGCTGCCAGTGATCTTTATGCACTTGACCAGACACTCCCGCTATAAATAGCGCTGCCCCATAATGATAATAATTTGCTCTTTCAGATGCAGGCTGGCGATGGATGGGTAGGCAAAACGATTTCCGAACTGACGTGTTTCCCCGCGTGCGTATCTCATCAGCTTTCTCAAAGATCAACTCTGAGCAGTCTGGTGTCAGTCAGTAATGAGTACACCTGTTAGGTGACTTGGAAAACAAGAACTTTGTGGGGTCCGGAGGACCGAGTTTGAGAACCACTGGTCTAGGTCAACATTCAATAGGTTGACCACTATTGGTCAACAGGCAGAAGCTCAACACAAGAAAAAGGAAAGGTCCAAATTAGTTTTTTTATTTAGTTTTTTGGGGGTGTCTGTTTCAACATGGACACCGTACGAATGCGCCACTTCCCCTTCCATGGCTCGCTAAGCACTAAATGCTTCAGGTACGAAGACTCCCTGCTCTCAGGACACTACTATATTCTCCCTCTAAATCCCCCTGAGGATGCTGCATCATTCTGCACATGTGCAGAGGGACTCCAGGGTCCTAAACCTGGAAGCCCATACACAGCAAAGGATCATTTTTATCGGGAGAGCGGATAAACGCTGCCCACAGAGTAAGCAAACGCCCACCCCCAGGAAACACTGGGCGTTCACATGTGACAGGCCCCTGCCAGCCCACTAACCACCCCGCTGTGTAGTTTTTGGGCAGGGGCTGTCATCTTGATGACTGTGATAGTTGCCAAAGGCATTTGCACATCGGGTGTGCACTTGCGTATGCCGATACTCATGCGCACACCTGGAACATCGGTCCCCAGACCAAATATGTTGCATAGCGTATCAACCTGAATCAACCCCATATGCTATTAGAATGTACTTGGTAATTGGCAGGATGTACTGCATCACAGATGTATTTACAAGAAAATAATCTTCAGATGATCTCCCACAGATTAAATGTTTGGCTCTTGATTGCTCCCAAACTGTATGTTTGAATGAGGAAATAGTAAAAAATAGATTATAGAACCTAAATAGTAACAAATCTCCCTAGGATACTAAAAGAGTTCTGTCAAAGCACTACCATTATATCTGATATTCAATTAATCAATAAACTCGGGATGGTAAAAAAGGTAGCAAAAATAACCCTGAAAATTATAGACCGGTTAGCCTTACATCCATTGTGGAGAAAAAATTAGAAGGAATAATAAGAGATAGTATCCAAAATTTCTTAGAACATGAGAAAGTTCTAAGTAAGGCTCAGCATAGGTTCATCTAAAATAGATCATGTCAGACTAATTTAATTAGCTTCTATGAGGAAGTCAGTAGGGGGCTAAACTTAGGGAAATCTGTTGATTTTGCTAACGGTTTTAACACCATGCCTCATAAAACTAGGTACAGATGGAGTAGGTCCCATCCTTGCTACCTATGGCGGGTTTCCATTGGCACATTGCAGTATACCACTCCGACTCTAGCTTGATGGAGCATTAGCCACCCAGTGGTGGCGGATTGTATTGCATGCATGCACCCACGCCCCTTGGCGGACGCCGGCGCAAGAAGAATATCGGAGCGCCAGAACCTCCGCCATGGCGGCCTGACGGCAAGGATGGGACCTACTTCATCTGTAATTTAGGGTTAGGAGATAAAATTTGTAATTGGATTAAAAACTGGTTGCACAATCGGGGACAGAGTGGTGGTAAATGGCATACATTCCAACTGGTGCAAGAAAAGGTGAGGCTAATGGGTGCGCTATAAAACCAAAGTGCTGCTATACACACACTCATAGAGTAGAAAACACCTTAGACTACTCGAAACATGCAACAGTTGTGGAAAGGAATGAGTGAGTGCAATAGCGCTCAGAGGTAACCAAATAAAGGAGTAATTTTAACCTTATAATAATATAGTTAGTAAAATACCATACATTACACATCTGAGGTCAACAGGTAAGTAAATGTTAGGAGGGATGGATGGTCCAACTTCATCGAATTCTCCCCTTATTCTGTGTGAGGGGGAGATATAATAATAGGCAGCATAGTGCAGGTCAATCATGTAAAAAAGGTTTTAATAAAGACAGCACACTTACAAAGTGGTGACTTGTCATAAAAGCATGTAACAGAGTGTTCCCGGCAAACAGCAGGCATACAGATGTCTGTGTGAAGTCCTCTTGTCTGGGTCCCTTGTGTCCGGAAAGCGAGGGGGGCTCAGTTCACGGTACTCCACTGCCACGATCCTTTAACCAGGAGCCACACTGTCCAGATACACGCTTAACGCGTTTCGGAAAGGAAGCTAATTCCGAAACGCGTTAAGCGTGTATCTGGACAGTGTGGCTCCTGGTTAAAGGATCGTGGCAGTGGAGTACCGTGGACTGAGCCTCCCTCGCTTTCCGGACACAAGGGACCCAGACAAGAGGACTTCACACAGACATCTGTATGCCTGCTGTTTGCCGGGAACACTCTGTTACATGCTTTCATGACAAGTCACCACTTTGTAAGTGTGCTGTCTTTATTAAAACCTTTTTTACTCGATTGACCTGCACTATGCTGCCTATTATTATATCTCCCCCTCACACAGAATAAGGGGAGAATTCGATGAAGTTGGACCATCCATCCCTCCCTCCTAACATTTACTTACCTGTTGACCTCAGATGTGTAATGTATAGGGTTTTGTATGGTATTTTATTAACTATATTATTATATGGTTAAAATTACTCCTTTATTTGGTTACCTCTGAGCGCTATTGCACTCACTCATACATTCCAACTGGGCTAAAGTCCAAAGTGGAGTCCCACAAGGTTCAATATTGGGACCCACCGTGTTTATATATTCATTAATGATATAGGAAGTGACATAGTGAGTAAAATTGCAATATTTGCAGAGGACACAAAATTGAGTAAGGAAATTAACTCAGGAGAGGATGTGGATACAGTACAGAGTGACTTAATTAAACTGGAAAGGTGGGCGGAAAGGTGAAAACGTTGATAAATGTAAAGTAATACATTATGGGAACAAAGATGGGTACTTTCTACCTAGAAGCGTGCCCACGATTTTGATCTTGGGCATCGCAAGGTAAAAAATTGCGTCGGTCGCATCGCATGCGACCAAAAAATTGCATGCGATGCGACCGACGCGATTACCGCGATTTCCCATAGGGAACAATGTTAAATGTCCCAATTGGCCCACAGAGGCCAAATAGGCACCCTGAAGTGTGAAATGGCCCCCCCAATTGTTAACGCCACCCCACGATCAACGTGAACCCGAAGCGTGGCGAGCGCAGCAAGCCCCGCGAGGGGACGCGGACACCTGTGAAGCCCGTGTGAAGGTATCCGCGTCCCCTCGCGGGGCTCGCTGCGCTCGCCACGCTTCGGGCTCGGGGGCTCGCTGCGCTCGCCACACTTTCTATTCTCAACTCCACGCCGACGTGGATAGTGGGGGTATGAAAAGGTCGTAGGACGTGTACCGCCGCAGTGGAAAGACTGTGAATTAAACAGCCCCAAGCTATGGCTCATGTACAGATGTAGCCTTCTTAAACTAGCGTTCTCTGGAGAGCCATGGCTCACCAAGGCCTACAGATGGAGCCCCTGTCAACTTTGCTTGGTCCCCCCCCCCCCCCCGCCAGAACCTCCCCTCTGGTGAGTGCCGGCGTACAGGGACTCCATTGACCTGGGACTTGCGTGCATCTGACGCACATACCAGTCTTTCAGCGGAGGGGCAGCGGCATCCTACCCGTCTCCGCTTCAGGGAGATGGGCAGGGTTGGGGGGTTGAGGCGGTGAGGAGGACCGACGGCAGGGGAGGTGGCAGTCATCGGCAGGGAGCTCCGTTGCCACGTTGTCTCGTGCGCCCCCTGGCATGAGCTGGCGGCTAACGGGGGCTGGCGATAATTTTGCCAGCCCCTGCCTGAATGAGCCTGGCTCCATCTCTATTATCTAGTGTTCTCAGCTGAAATACAATACAATATATAGAACAATAGGTAGTAACCGTAGGGGATTAGAAGAGCATTAAATCTGACAGTTCTGGCTCACTTAATCTTATTAAAAGGCTAAATGAGGATGGCTCTATCTGTACTTCCTTCAATCAGGGCCTGGGACATCCAATCACCAGTGCCACAGATCTGTAGCACCGCATGGGATGCTAAATAATGCATTTGGCTCTGCAACATATTCAGGAAACTCTCCACACATCTGTTATCTGTTTGCATGTGTTCTCTGTTGCATTTGTTCTCCAGTCCCAAGCTGGACATCCTTCTAGGATCCAGCAATTGGGGGTTTCTCTCTAGTACAGGGCTGGGCAACACCGGCCCTCCAGATGTTAATGAACTACACATCCCAGGATGCTTTGCATTAGTTTTGCTATTTGGCAATGCTGAAACTGATGCAAGGCATGCTGGGATGTGTAGTTCATCAACATATGGAGGGCCGGTGTTGCCAGCCCTGCTCTAGTATGATGTAACCAAGGTCTTCTCCATATCTTTCTTGGGGCATCCGCAGGGCTTACCTTGCAGTCGTTGCCTATCCAGCAGGGGTCTTCCCAGGGTCTGTATGTTGATGGCAAGCTGTCCTATTCTGTGTTGTGCACTTTTGGCCACTGCCATCTCACTGTCTGCCTGAGTTGGCCATCCCTTCAGGGTCATCCTGGTTCTACTGCAGATTCTACAACTCCAGACTGGCCACCAATGGCAGGTGGGGAATACTCTACTTTGGATTTCAGCAGCCTGGCCAGCCTCGTTGTCAATAGGCATGAGTATTCATTGCATTTTGCTAGGGCAGCTCACCGTGTACAGAATCTGGGAAATACAGCAGGAGCCTTCAAGGTTGTTTGTACCAGTCTCCCTGCCATACTCCTTTCTTCCTTACTGGTAGCTCCATTAGAGCACTCCTCACAGGTAGACTCCCATCTCTGTCATCTGTGCTTGCTCCTCAGCTGCCTTTTTATTTCTTTCCCTGGAGTGGTCCAGGTCCCCTGGTAACATTCAGGCCCCTTGGGATTTCTGCCCTGCGACCACAAATTCCTAGAGAGTTGAGCAATTGGCCAGAAAGGGACTAGTTTTATTAAAGTGGTGCCAAATCCCTGATGGCCAGGCTGACAGGGTCAGTTAAAGTTCATCTTTTATATACTATTATATCCATTTCCCTGCTGAAACAAAGAGAGAAATTGCTGTGTGGGAAAAATCCTGTGTCTAGTGACCTGAAATGATGTTTCCGAGAGGTTTTTAGTGGCTCTTACCTGGGATTTTATACATGGGTAAATCCAAAATAAATTGATTGGTCCTTTCAGGTTGCTTGCTTTTGATGTAATTAACCAGAGGCCAGAGAAGATGTTCCCTTGCTGAGAGAGGTTGTGTTTCAGGGTTCAGGGACTACAGTGAATTGGAAGCGGGGTCTAAGCCAGGTATGAACCGGTAAAATCCTGGGTAAAAAATCCTGGGACACATTTGGAATTTTGGTGGAGAAGGGGTATTATAGGGCTAGTAGGACAGCACTTAAAAAAGCTGTACATAACAAAGGTGGAGGGATTGGGTGAATTAACTACAATGGGGAACATAAATGACCTAACTAACATGTTGGTGACCCAATTTATGCAAGCACCACAAAATGTCTTCATTATAGGATCTTCATGAACATATCATTGATATGCATTACTCAGAGGCTAGACATTTTATGTCAATCTCCTTACAAACATTTGTTATGGCTCATCTTCACTTGTTCTTTGGTAACATTGGGTTCTGGCTATGGTCTAACTACCCCTATTGCATGTCTATGGTACTATTTTCACAAGCAGGCCCTTAATCACCATAATCATGCCAATGGCAGTAGTTATGTCACTACTGCCTTCCACCTTTATTGTCTAAAGGACATCGTAGCATATTACTGCATATTAACCACCAGGTACTGGGGTGCCGCCAGGTCTTAAGGTGGACACGGCTGCTACAGGAGGCTGGGCAAGACAAATGCATGACTGGAGTCAGACTGGGACACAACCAGACACACAAGACAAACAATAGACAATTAGCACACTACTGTGGGCAACTAGCACTACAGCAGATAGTATACACAAGCACCACAGTACTTGAGATGGATTTACCAAGCACTGGGCAGTGAACTGCAATGGCCAATGTGTAAGCGATACAGTCACTGATAACACCTAAGTACAATGCGGACAGACAATAGGACCTGAATGCGGAGTAATCCCTAATAGCAATACAGTACCGGCAAACAGGCGGAGAGACAGGCTCCAGTAGCGGAATAGCCACTATTACAACACAGACAGTACATATATTATATAGCTGAATAGAGGCAACTAGCAACACAGACAGACATTGAGCAGGACCAAATTGTGGGGTAATTCTGGTTACAGATAGACAAATGGGTGAAAAAGCAGGAACATAAACAGAATCTCTAAGCAGAGCCAGTATAGGCTAGAATACCCAGGATCAGGCACGTGCAGGGAAATAGCAAGCTTACATATCTCAGGGACAGGGGCGTAACTAGAACTTTCAGGGTAACAGGCTAATCAGGATTAGATCAGGATCAGGGTTAGTCAGGAAGGAATGAGTATAATATCCTGCAATAGCTAAAAAACAAGCAGCATAACGAGCACAGAGCTTAGGACAGGTTGGGTAATATAGGGAGCAATATCCAATCAGAACAGCTGGAATAGACAATCCCCCTAAAGGAGGAAAGTCACTGCAGGTGAGCAGCCTGACAGACTAATTGATTAATTATGTGACAGGTGAAACTGCACACAGAACACATACAAGAGACAGGCTGCATTTACACAGACCCGCCAGTGGCGGCTCATAACAAAAGCTTAATTAATGCATTTAAAATATGTTGAGCACCATGCACCTGAATGCAGAAATGGCATCCTAAAAAAAACTGGCAAATCATTTTAATTAGACAGCTTGTAATTTAGACAGCTTGTACAGAGGGGCAAGAACAGAAGGAGCACAATCTTGATCTGCCCTGAACTGCAACAAAATTACGCACAAAATGTTTTTACATTGCGGTCAGGTCTATTGAAGACTATAATCAAGGTGGTGTGGTCTAATCAATCTTTGATGGCAGGGTATCCTGGAGATGACACTGCCATTTCCACAGCTCATAATGCCACTGCCAACCTGCTCTATTGATAGATATCAGTCAACCAGTTCCTGTCATTTTTCAACGATGGCTTGAAACATGTTAGGAGTTGATTGGCTGTATCTCCATCCTCTTAAGCTGTCACAAAGTTTAGTACAAACAGTAGACCTAATATTTTGTGATCTACTTGGCTGTATCTGGCTCCATCCAGAACATACATTTGATGGTGCAGAAGGACAGAGCTGAAGTTTTTGGATATTCATCCCTATGACTGCCGCTTCATTGTAACCATCAATTTTTCTGTAGAAAGGGTGTTATTTGGGTGTCTCTTTAAATTTTGTTTAATCAATCGAGAAACGAGAGATAAATCTGCAAGATATCATTATCAGCAAACAGGATTTCATTCTTTTCCCATGTTAGATTCATATTCACCATCGAACATTGGACTATTCAGGATAATATGTATAGGTTCAATGGCATTGCAATGAATATAGTTCTAAGACAGTGAGTGACCTAGATTGGCATCTTGGTCTTAATTGTCAAAATATCTTGTCATACTTTTTGTTCATGATACCAAGGACCATACTGAGCTGTCACAGATGCATGTAAACGGGAGACAAGGTCTGTGCTGCACAGTAGGTGATTGACAGGTCAGTTAAAGGGACATAATAAGAGGGCACCAGATTACAGCTTAATGGGCAATTTATGTCAGCCAATTAGGCACCATTTAGAAGCAAATTAATATCATAATGGAAATGTCTTGAGGTCTGTTTCTAATTAAATATAATATTCCTGTTTTATGAGATGATGCTATTTGGCTGACAGCATCTGGGTCATTTTATTCATTCCATGCAGATTCCAGCTCTTCAATTACCAGTGTGCAGAACAGATGCTGGTGCTCTGTAGATCACTGATCCCTATAAGAGTAGGGACCACAGCAGACACAGAACATTTTGCATAATGCAGAACAAATGTGGATGTGGAGTAAAAACATATTCTCAACCTCTGTTGTATCCGCCCAAAAGATGACTGGCATCTGCAAGGCTAGATCTTCACTTCTAATAGCAACATTTGGAGGGGCGAATTAAGTCCGCCCCAACTCCGGTGCCACCAGGTCTTACTTGGGACAAGTGCCAGGGATCCTTAGGAGAAAGACAAAAAGGGAATCTAGCTTATGTTTCCTAACTGAACAGATGTAAAAAAAAGCATACATACTGTAGACAAGCGATCTATTCGCACACAACAAGCAACCGAGTTGCATGCATAACAAAAATAACACCACACACAAGCACAATAAAAACACCACACCAAAGAACAATATAACACTACAAAAAAGTATTGAATAATAATGGTAGGGATAACCACCCCTATGGAGCAAGAACAAGAAATGGCATAATACTACGGCAAAGTCTGAAGAACCCAGAAATATATAAACAAGCGCGGAGAGACCCACACAAAAGAGCTAAATATCCACAAAAACTGAATAATGAAACAGATGGAAACCAGGTCTCCAGAATGGAGAACTTACGACTACCGGAAACGGACCAGAACAGGCAAATTAACTCTCCAGAAAAAGGAACTATAAAACCAAGGAACAGAGCTGAGGCCAACGAATCAGCTAGACAGAAGCTACTGTATCATTGGTGGAGCTTTGCTGGACTGACTCCATTATAAAAGCCTAGGTGGCCAATCCACAAGGGAGCAGCCAGCTCTGGCGCTGATTATCAGAGTTCTCTGTTGCACGGTTTACAGAAAACCGGAAAAAAAATTGATGCATACAGTAAACATTGGTGGGCAGTGGGCATTAGTGGAAGCACAATACATACTTTTGATCACTTGTACCTGGATTGGTTGTTCTGTAGGTGCTCCAGGGATGTGCCACGGGAGGTGGGGAGGGAGTGTCAGGGAAAATGGCAGTCAAATGATGCAGGTTGTAACATCCATCTAATGTATGTGCAAAAACCCAAAGGATCTGTACCCAATCACGGCTCATGCAGCATATATGATCACTGGATTGACATCACGACCCGCAGGATTGCGCATCATACCTAAACACCATTGTGCATTCGGGCCCAAAATTGTTCTGATTGCCAGCTTTAAATATGTGTCTGCAGGTATTAATGAAAAGTCTATATAATTTAATTAGTAATGTAATCAAAATTAAATTATAGAACCCTATTAAAAACAATGTTACGCAAATCATAAACTAATGCAGATTTCATTTTAAAAGCGTGATATTAGGAATAAAGGTTCATTGCTACGTATCATATAATATAAAGTTCAGAAGTAACCAGAAATAACCCACGGCTAAATGTTACACGTCTTTTATAAGTTCAAATTTTCCTCTCGCTGAGGCTGGATTTATGTGAACATCCTTGGTGATCTGAGGATGACTGATGCTAAGTGTTGCATTTCTGCAGCAGCAAAAGGATGTAAGTCACTATGAAACTACACAACTACAAGTGTAGTAGAAAAACAAAAAACAAAACCTTTAAAAAACCATACAGGATAGTGTTCAAGGCTGAGAATATTTAAATGAAAAACAATCCGCTCTTAAATACCGAAAAGATATACTGCTTAGTCAAACAAGCTCCTTGTGGAATTAAAAATCATAAAGATTTATGCTACCTGAAAAGTCAGAAGGCAAGAGAGAAATGCCATACGGTGCCTTAAAAACTTATTTAGTCTCTAACACATTTTTCACATATTGTTGTTGCAGGTACTGAATGTGAAATGAATTTAAGCAGTTTATTTTGGCATTGATTCAGAAAGTATTCAGCACTGCGACAGATCAAAATGAATAATCAAATATCCTTCCCTAAATTAGCAAAAATGAAACTCAGAAATGATTATGTGTAAAAAAACAGGACCAAAGCTATGGGTGTGCACAGGGAGCGTGCTATAGTGTTCAGCGCCCTCTGGCAAATTATACATTTGCATACCTCCCAACAGTCCCGATTTTAGCGGGACGGTCCCGATTATCAGGGCCTGTCCCGCTGTCCCTCCCGCAGCCGGCAGTGTCCCGCAGTGAGGGGGGGCTGTTGGGAGTCCCCCCTGTCGGCTGCTAAGCAGCAGGGAATTAACGCTGTGCGCATGCGCACAGCGTCTATTCCCGCAGCCAGGGGGCTGGGGGCATGGCTAGAGGCTCACAGAGCCTCTGGGTCATGCCCCCATAACGTCAAAATGGGGGCGTGGCCTCGCGGAAGATCTGCCTATAGGCCACGCCCCCAAAATTAGGTCACACCCCGAAAAATTTCATCGCACCTCCGGCGCGCATCGGCTGTGTCCCGCCTCCGGGAGCATCAAAGTTGGGAGGTATGCATTTGCACCCTCCAGTAAAAAGGAAATTAAAATCTCATGAGAAGTAGTACAGGGTTAAGGGCTGGTTCTGAGTTGCATGGATCTAACTTGCAGTAGCGAGTTAGCAGTTACACTCTATGGGGTCATTCAAGTTCACACGCTCCCCCGCGCATTCGCACAAGGGAGCAATGTTTTCTTTCTGCACATGCGCATAATGTTTTATGCGCATGTGCAGGGTCCATGGGCAAACGGACTCTGCAACTTACATAATCGCTGGCCCATTCTAAGGGGGCAGCCCATGAAAATGTGTTCCCATGGCAATTCAGGTGTGAGGAGGTGTGTCACTTGATGTTAGCCACCCACCCTGTCTTCAGTGGAATGGTCGCAAATATAAGTCAGTCTCCACTGACTTATATTTGCATGGTCTGAAGAAATCATTTGATGCAAGGGGATACGGCGGCGGTGGGGGGTGGTTATTAGGTGGGCAAAATGGCAGGCCCTCTGGGACTCAATAAGCTGCGAGCATCACAGCTTACAGAGTCAACCAGAATCAAGGCCCATGTGTGTTGGTCCTATTCGGAGTCGCATACAGCTTGTCTGGATTTTTCTTTCCCTTAATAGGGTGTTTTTGAGATTCTAAGTAGAAGTCACCACATGGGACACCCTGACTTGTAGGGAGTGTCATGGAAGTGCCATAGGCGTGTATCCATAGCTGTGTGCAGTGATAAGTTGTGCAGCGAAAGGGATGCCTCTTTCTGATTGATCTCTTGAACCTACTGTAGAATGTTTGTTGTGGCCGGAGGAAAATCCAGGGCAGTGACCATGGGTGTGCAAGTGGTGCAGGGCCGTTTTGGTGGAACTGCTGCTACCACATAGTGCATTTGGCACCCTGAAGCCAGGATACTACAATAGCGTCTTTTAGACACTCCAGGCAGGCACTCTGCAATCTCTGGCATCCTGCGGACTCTATGGGACTGCGATACTTACAAGCACTGGTTGACCCATCCCCATCATAATGTTATTGGTCCAGGCACCAGTGGCTCTTCCTCCTTTTTTACCACCATTGGTCAGAGGGCATGGCTGAGGGTGTTGCCATCACAAGATGCAATGCAGCCTCATTATGGCACTAGTGAAATCAAAGGGTAGCATTGGTTTCTGCTTGCATATGCAAAAACCCCAGCATTACAATAAAATAGTAACTCTTGCATGGTTGTCCACAACTACAACAACTTTGCCTGCAATTCGGAATCAGCCTCATAATGTTTAAAACTGATCTTATTTAAATGAAACAAACTGCTCTTAGATACAGGAAAGGATATTCAAATAGTCACACAAGCCACTTGTGGATTTTAAAAGCATAAAGATTCATTGCATCTGAAGAGTCAAGAGAAATGGCACACAGCGTCTACAAAAAGTGTTTAGCCCCCAGCGCATTTTCCACATTATGTTGCGGCCGATTCTAAATTTGAAATATATTGAAGCAGGATTTTTTGGCACTGATTCACAAAGTGTTGAGTACGACAGCAGACCAAAATGAATATTCAAAGAACTTTCCACAAATTACCGAAAATGAACCACATGAAGAAGTATTTATACCGCTCGTAATTACGCACTAAGATTTACACAGGTGCAGCACATTACTGGAAAAGTCTCACAATTTGGTGACTCTGTGCGCAGAACTACCTATTGTAATTTTTTTGTCAATCTAATTGCCTATCCTTTCAGAAGCATTGTTGAGAGTTTACAATACAAAAGAAAGAAAATCTATGTAAAACTAATCAGACATACAATTATAGAAAGGCCCAATTCTACAAAAGGGTATAAGACAATTGAAAAGGCAAAAAAATCCATTGCGGTTCAGTTGAGTGTATTGAACAGAACTGTATTGTAAAACATAAAAAAAAACTGCAGACACACATGCCTACATCATGCCATCTCTGACAAAAAAAATCAATAATCAAAGAAGCTACTGAGGGACGGATGAACAGTATAAGGCAGTGATAAGGGAAGAGAAGCGAGGCAGAGAAGAAATGGCCCATGGCAACCAATCAGCACTGACGTAACATCTGTAATTTGCACAGGGTAAAATTATACAGAGCAGCTGATTGGTTGCCATGGGCCACTTCTTCTCCCTTATCACTGCTTCATACGTCTACACAATAACCAAAAGTGACATACCCTGGGTAAGGCAGCAGGGGCAGCACTTGCCCCGATGATACATGGTGTGGCACTCACACAGCTAAAGGTGTTTTTGAGCTGCACGTCATGGAATGGGCCTGTTTTCATGGAATGGGTGTGGTTGCATCGGAAGGACATGGCCCCGCAGGTCAAACCCCCGTTTTTCATCTCCATTTTAAAGGGGCCTGCATGTTAAAAGATTGTGGGCGAAATGTAATACGGTGTGATTTTTAAGATGTTACTGTACTTTTTACCATTTTTGGCTACAAATGTAATAGGGTGCGATTTTTTAGAGTCAGATTTTTAGATTTTTAAGTCAGAATTCGCATGTGAATTAATGCAGTTTTTTAGTAATGAAAACGTGCAATTTTTTATACATGGAAGTAAACCTTGTCCAGCACTATTCCCTGTGGTGCTTGCTTTGCTCAGTCAGCAGTGACAGCCGCCGACTGAGAGACTGCTCTATAGTGGAGATGGACTTCATTGGGTCTCTGCTATAGAGCAGCCTGCTCAGTCTGCGGCTGTCACAGATTCACTTAGCTGGCAATCGCTGGGAGAGAGGTGCTCCATCTGATGGGGACTTGTGAGCGTCTCACCTGCACACGCGTCGCCATCAATACGGTGGCAGGGATCAGTTTCCCTGACCATCTCTGCTTCAGGGAGATGAGCAGGGATGGAGGAGAGCTGAGGGCAGCTGCAGCGAGTGGCGGAGGGCTCCGGTGGAATGGGGTGCGTGAGCGTCTCATGCACGGGCCTCCTTATGGCGGCTGGCGGTGGCTGGCAGTTGGCAAGTCTATCGCTAGTAGCAGCTAAAAGGGGAGCTGCTCCATCTGTATGTGTGAGTTATTTCTTGGTGTAAAAGGGGTGATTATTAAAATTCGGCAGTGTGTGCCTATTATTTCCACATTCTTTTTTTTTACAAAAGAACTATGAGACCCAGCAGGTCAGCACCCTTGTAGTTCCCTTGTCAAAAGCAATGTGTTTCTGACTGTTTTTTACACATATCAGCCCAGTGACCACTGACTTGGGATGGAGGGTACAGCCCCAGCCGGGGGGCCTTATTGGGGGAGCTCACTCCCCAGGTAGCATGTCCAGGGCTGACCAGCCACGGTGTTCATGTGATGGCTAGGGAACCGTGCGTAAAAAGTGTCCCTCTGGCTGTGACACCACTGGCTGTTGGAGCCCATTGCTGGTCCCCCGGTATTTTTTAAATCAGGACCAGTCCAAGAGCCTGGTGCTGGTTTCTTAAATACGGAGGATCCCTATGCTTTTTTCCCCTGTATTTTTGGAACCAAGACTGTTATGTTGGGGGGGGGGGGTTAACTTTTACACACTCACTGATCTGTGCATGGTTCTGTCAAGAACTTACTTAATTATATTACTTATGATCAGGGCTGAAAGGTTTTAAAGGTACACCAAATATATTATGCAACACACCATAATGCCCAAACATATTGGCATGTTGGCAGGGGTCAGATGCTTGCTGCCATGGGTGGGAGGGGGTTAATTGTGTGTTGCCATGGATTACATGCTCCTTGCCATGGTTTTCATGCTCGTTGCCAGCAGTTTTGTGCTTGTTGCCTTGAGAGGGATTAAATGCTCATTGTCAAGGGTAGTTACATGCTTGTTGCCATGGGGGAATACATGCACATTGCCAGGGGGAGTTACATGCTCTTTGTCTAGGGGAAGCTTCTTGTACGTTGCCCAGGGGGAGATTCTTGCTCATTACCCAGGGGCAGTTTCTTGCTCATTGCCCAGAGGGAGTAACATGCTCTTTCCATGGTGGAATACATGCACATTGCCAGGGGGTGGTACATGCTTATTGTCCAGGGGAAGTTTCTTGCTTGTTGTCCAGGGGGAGTTACTTGCTCATTACCCAGGGAGAGTTTCTTGCTCACTGTCCAGGGGGAGTTACATGCTCGTTGCCATGGGGAAATACATGCTCATTGCCAGGAGGATTTACTTGCTTGTTGCCCAGGGGGAGTTGCCCAGGGTGCACATTGCATGTCAGTGATCCAGGAATTCACACTGTAAACGTATAACATTGACCAAATGTGTGTAAATACTGATATAATCAGAATCAGCCATGTTATCTGTACCCTTAAGAGAGGTAACGTTAATACATTTTTCTCTGAGTTTTTCCTTACTACAAAGCACAGTTGAACTCATCCTGTAGTAACGGAGAAAGTGTGTCAGAAATAAATTTATCTTTCTGGAAGAAAAAAAAGTATTTTGCTAAATGCACTGATTCTCAGCTGGAGCCTAGAACACCCTGTGGGTATAATCAATTTTATTCTTCCCACTTCATATCCCATCATTGTTATCAAATTTAGATTTTAGAAAGATCTTTTATTCCGCCGGCTTATCAGAAGAACTGCCATCAACTTCATCTACTGTACACAAAAAAATCAAAATGAGTCCTGGAAGATTACCCCAGTTACTCACTAGGAACAGAATTTATCCTCCAAGCCTTGTGAGACCGAGGCAGTCGATCAGCAGAAGCAATTATCATCACTGGTGATAGAACTTCTAAACCTACCGGAACTGAAATCCCGGCATTAAGACATCAGTGCCTGTGAAGAATTTGCAACATTGTTGCTAATTAAACCTATTTATTTTTGCTTAAAATGCCTATAAAGAGTTAGTACAACTGTATGTAGAAAAAGCACATTTTTAGTTGTTGAGTTGCCTAGGGATTTACTCATAAGCTCATAAATTCAAATATGACCCCAGGAGCATTACATAAAAGAGAGGGTTACTGTACAATAAAATGCAATCCTCTGGTTATATTATTACCATTATTAATATTATTATTATTATTATGGCTGTTTAGTTACAGTATGTTTGCAATAGCAGCGGTTTGTACTGTAGATGCAATCAGGCTGCTGACTGTATAGTTATGGTGCCCACACACGGGGCGATTTTCAGGGCATTTTCTAAGCGATCTGACGCAATTTGAGTAGATCGCTTAGAAAATACCCCTACATCGCTCTGTGTGTAGGGACCATAGTGGTAGCTATGTGCGGCCCTGCACATTGCTATCACCCATGGATTAAGATCCAGCTTTCTGGATAAATCTAACCAGATCGCCGGTCAGGGCCAGTGTTCTTACCGGAGAACCCTGCCCCAGAGAGATTGCTCAGCACACATCGCTGACACATCGCTGTAAAGCGATCTTGCTGAGCGATATAGCATCACTAAGATCTCTCAAATCGCTCAGCAAAATCTCTACGTGTGTAGCCCCAGTGGACTATTGGTAGTGTAATTGGATTACATTGAAAACTAATTTAATTTTAGAAGTTTGTGAAAATGAATAATTTGATTTGACCATTTGAGATATTTTATATAAAAGATGTCACCAATAGAGCCAGGACAGAATTGGAGAACATTGGGCACTAACCGGAAAAGTGCCCAAAGAAGAAAAGTGAAAGAGAAACAGTAGGAACATTCCGTATAACATGGATGGAAGATGAAGACCCCTTTTGAAAATGTTTGCAGCTCTGGAGATGGGTATGGTATAACTCACCGACAGTTGGGATTCCGACAGTAGTTTCTTTGATATCAGAATCCTAACTGTCAGGAGCCCGACAGTCAGGCTTGCTGCCTTGCTGTGCTTGCCACCCTGCAGTCTCGGTGGCAAGTTGTGCTTGCCACCTATTCTATTATTCCTCTATGGGGGTCATGGACCCCCAAGAGGGAAAATAGCTTGTGTAAGCTGGGATTCCCTTTGTCACTGTCGGAGTTCCGATGTTGGAGAAACGACCATTGGAATCCCGACTGTCGGTGACTCATCCGGCACCCCTGGAGATAGAAGGCAACAATTCACCAATGGGAAGAATACATCAGGCATCAGCTCATAAGGTGACAGTGCAAACACACATTATTGCAGATGGGTGTCACCATTAGAAGCATTGAATTATGTATTTTCCTATGTGCAATAACATGTCAATGATACACGACAAACCGCTCCTAAACATGGAAAGATAATGGTAAATGTGGATGGTGAACAATTTGGAGACTAACACATTTGTAAGCACCATGGTTAAAGACTTCATTTTATACTTGTTCATGGCAACCAAGCCAAATCCTGTTGGATTCCAAACCACTTATTACCAACACCGCAACCAAGCTTCAGACTGCTCTGCACTACAAGAATAGGTTATATCGTCTGAAACTTGAAGAAGCCTATCAGATAAGGACTTGGCAGCATAGCATTGAATGAGTTCAATCACTTGATCTAGATCCCACGTATTAGCAGTTCCCCAGCCAAGGAGTGAGCACACACAGTACATCCCAGTGAATTGAGATTATCCCAAGCTCCTCCTAACAAACACTGGACCCTATTCAGGTCTCAACACAACTTCAACGCATGTTGCAAAGTACCAATGGCTGGTACTTAATGCATCTTTTAGATGATTATATAAGATGCCCACTGCTGCATTATTATACACTATACTTGCATTGCTGGGGCTTTCAAGTAATCAGAAGGGATGCACAAGCCAACCACATCTACTGTAAATAAGGCCCATCATGTGGAACTGTTTCCTTGCTGGCAGTGCAAAGATCAAAAGAGAAAATAAATGGCACATGTGTCATCCTACCACAACTACAACTTAATGGTAAGTAATGTACCTATTCATCATTTGCAGTGTCAGTTAATATTACCACCGACAGGAAGAATCTCAACAACTACATATACTCCTCCACTTGTAGCCCAGTGCCATAAATTATTTAGTCTCTAAAGATATGATACAACGTCAGGGAATAACAAGCTTGCTGACCAGAAATTGAATGCCAATGCAACCGAGAGACTCTCTAATTAACAGCCGCCATTGTCATACAAACCCCCATCTGCCTAACTTCCACCTTCTTCCCAGCTGACAGCTAAGACCCCTTTCAGATCGCACCTAAGTACCGGGTTAATGCCGGCTAGTTGCCAGTTTGACTGGTAATAGGTGCGATCTGAAAAAGCTTACCGGGTCCAGCAACCCGGCATTATGAACTCGTAAAAAACAGGGTTCTTACCGGTTCGTTGCCAGGTTGCTGTATGGTTCCCATTCACACTGATGGAGGAGGCAATGCTTGGAGCCAATGATGGCTTTTTATCACTGACTGTTTGCAAGATGATTGACAGCCAGCTGGCATTTGGAGGCGGCACCTAGCCATTTCATGTTAATGTCTAGAAAACTTATGGATTTTAAAGGAGGGCCTCTGATGTCAGCCCCGGCTCTGAACTCCCGAGGATGGCGAAAAAGTATTTATCTACATGGCAGCTGCATACAGTGGGGAATGGTGGGAAATCTATTATATGATGAGTGATTGAGAATGGGTTTCCCCATTTTTACACAATTGCAATCGCATTCGCTGCCAACCACAGGAGCGGGGTTACACTCTGGTCTGGAGGCGGATAACTGATCACTGGGCTCCAAAGATTAACAGCCCAGTGATCATGTCTAAATCAGGCCCAGAGGTTTGCAGGCACAGAGGGATGCTCAGATTTTTTTTAAGCGGAGCGCTCCCCACTGGGTGAGTTGTTTAGGGGGGGCGCTCCCTTAAAAAAAAACACCACACTGTCTCCCGGGGCTGGGCAGCGCCACTGAGCACCATGTCAGCTGAGGGTGCCGGACGAGGTCTTGACAGTCAGGATCCCACAGGCATTTACTCGACGTCTGGATCCCGACTATCAAAACACCGACAGTTGGGTTCCCGACGGCCACCTGCTATTTTCCCTCGTGGGGGTCCACAACCCCCATAGAGGGAGAATAGAATAGGTGGCGAGTGTAGCAAGCCACCGTGCCCGCAAGGGGCTTAGTTGCACTAAACATGCTGTCTGAGTCTGGACAGTCGGGATCCCGATGTCGGGCTAATGACTGTCGGGACCCCGTCAGCCAATGCCCGGCCCTGCCCCCGGCAACCCACCTCTGCCCCAGGCAACTCGGCGTGATGACACAGTCCTGTCGCAGACTGTAACACAACAGCTGGGGGGGGCGGGGAGAGGAGGAGGTGCAGCCAAGCAAGGGAGCCAGACAGCGCTGAAGCTTGCTGATTTCAGTGATCAGCTCAGCGGCACTGTCCAGCACTAAGCAGTGGCAATACCGAGAATTTTCCCGGCTTGCCATTCTGGGTTTTACCACTGAAGGGGTTAAAAACCACAATTTTGCCTTGTAAACAATTGCCGCTTTAAAAAAATGTCCGTCTAGAATCCTGCATTTTTGGCGCACCATTGGTCAGCTGAAAATATTGGTGTTGTTTTTGGTTGCTTTGTTTCAAAGTCATGTGACAAGGCAACCGCCTGCCACCACTATTGCAATCTGGAAAATGTGACAGTTGGTAAACTACAGATGTGTCCACATACATCTTGGCTTTTTTTCTCAATTTGTCACAACAAACACAGCTTAGCTGTTTTTCCAATTGTAGCAAGTGGGTGGATTCTGAAAATTGTTTGTCGCAGTAGAATTTGTATAAAGTAATAGATTAGAGGTGGACATTTTTTGAAAAATCACAAAGTGTGACTTTTGCAGAGTCCAAGGGGTGCCAAATTGTGCCATACATGGCGCAGTAAAACCAAGATGTATGTGGACACATCTGTATCCCTGTGCACCTGCTGGGTGACCTGGAACATGTGACCTGTGGGTGGTCTGGAAACTGTGACAGTTATTTGCATCCAGCCACGAAGCAGGATTTTTCTAAATTCGACCTCTAAGGAGGTGAAAGAGATAAACTGTTCTGCCAAGAAACCTGGCACATTAGCTAATTATTATTATTGTTATTATTTTATATTTTAAGATATT
The DNA here is from genome assembly GCF_055691185.1 of Crinia signifera. NCBI lineage: Eukaryota > Metazoa > Chordata > Amphibia > Anura > Myobatrachidae > Crinia > Crinia signifera. The sequence goes on from NC_139218.1 coordinate 33,674,141, forward strand.
TATATACTTACTTTCATATTGCCCAAAGTGTATAACTAAATAAATTAAGTCACTGGTAAGATAATGATCGTCAACAGACAATTTATCAATTTATATATATATATATATATAGCACTTGCATCTTCATCATGATAAATATCCCTTATGGAATCGCTAAATGAGTCAATGGATGCAAAATATAGCTACATGTGAGGGTAAATTGATCAGATCAATTAGTTCTTCATCCCGTTCCGCCTCATATAGTGTAATGGTAACTCATAAATCTTGGTTGTTGCAGGTACAGTAGTTGCAGTCAAGATGTTTTGTTGGCAACACTTCAGTGTGAAGCTGTGATTTAACTGGTGATGTCTTTTAATGTACTGGACCAAATAAGATCTGTGCTTGCCAATGCATTTGTAAATGATATTAGGAAAATCTGTTGAATATTCTTCTTTAGTTAAAGATATCTCCAATAATAAAGAGTTGACTGAAAGGTTAATTGTTGTAACTGTAAAAGAATGGAGAACCGGTACAGATTATGGTTTCAATACAACTTCTCCCCATCTTCCAGATCTATAACATAGTTAGCTTTAGGGACCGATGTATCAAGCTTAAAAAATTTACAAAGTGGAGATTGGTAAACAACCAACCAATCAGCTACTATTTTCCATTTTCCAAACCCAGCCTGTAACATGAGGGTTAGGAGCTGATTGGCTGGTTGTTTATCACTCTCCACTTCATCACTTTTTGAAGTTTGATATATCTGCCCATCAGTGTGTTGAGAATTTTGGTGTGGTTTTATATAATAATAAATCTTCCGCAACAATTGTATGATGTGAAAATAGTATTTGGGTTTTTAGTGCTGCGCTCCGCCCCAATGTTGTGTTTTGTGCAATCTGGTAATAATAATCTATTGATTAATTGCAAAACACACTTTACTTGTGAATTTGAAAAACAGAGATATACATAGAAAATTTAAAAGTAAATTACATAGTCATAATCATAATGGTAACATGAGTCTGCAGAAGTATTGCAGCACAGTGGAAAACTACTGTTAGCCTGTATGGCTCCCAGTGACTGTAGTCCAACAGTTTCCAATATGCACACAAATTCCCAATGAATCAGATTTGTGGTCTGTTCTGGTTGGGCAGTGTGTATGCTCCTATCGGATCTGTTACTTTTGTATCCAATTGCCACGTCAGAGAAGAGAAGAGGAAAGGTAGAAACTTTTCCAATAATGTCTAAACGGGGATGATGGGTTTGCGAGTAGCACAATATGCAGTCTCAGACTTAATGTATGAGCAGGGCCGGCGCCACCACTAGGCAGCCATAGGCATTTGCCTAGGGCGCCGGCCACTGGAGGGCGGTAGTGAGCAGTGGCAAAGCTCCAGCTGAGAAGACGAGCAGCAGGAAGGAGCAGGGAGCAGGTAAGTGAGCCGCTCCCTCGCCCCACATGGAGCATCCCCCCGTGCTTGTCATTGTCTGCATCCCTCTGTGGCAGTGGTAGCGCCCGCACAGACCCTCCTGGAGTCTACCCAGTGCTGCGGCATTTGCCGCATCTCAAACACCCACCCTCCCGCGCCGCATCTCCCGCCGCCAACTTGATCCCCCCAGCAGAGCAGTGGTGGCGGCCACATCCCCCCTCCCGTGCGAAGTGGCGGCCGCACCCCCCCCCATGGAGTGGGTGAGCGCACCGGAGTCCCCCCGCCTGGGGCGCTCCGATGCCATGCACCGGCACTGTATGAGCGCGGCATCCCGCTAACTCATATGTATTTGAGATGTCTTCAGGTACCCCTTTGCTGATAAAGATGTTGGTGATATGCGGTTTTCGGAAGAGGGGTGGATGGTGCACGTAGGATTTGCCAGATGACGCTGTTTCACCTGCCGATTGCCTGCTGTGCATGTGTGGGGACACAGCGCTCAGCACCTCGGCTCTGGGTGGTGATTGCGTGTTACAGGGATGTCAGCCGTGCCGCCTAGGTCACCTTCGGTGACTCGTGTGCCGCGTTCCGACCCCCCTGCCTGGGAACCCTCCTGCCTCTCGTCTCACTCACTGCCTCCTACTTACCCGTCCTCTCAGTTGTTTCGTCTTGCTGTCCTTGCTCGCACTCCGTCTTCCTCCGTCCTGCTGTCAGCTTCCCAAACTGCCCCCAACCCCCACTGTAGGACAACGCTGGCCCCGGAATGTCCCAAAAACACAGTACAGTCCCACAAAAATTGGGACAGTTGGAGATGATGTTGTCATGAGGCAGAAGATGTCTCACTGACAGTTGCAGTTCTACCACTCATAGGATGGGCTTTCTTTGCCACTGCATGTGGTTAATGGCATGTTGGTAAATTTATTTTTTTCTGTACTAAACTTTACCTTAAATAGAGATGGGCTTGTTTATCACTGTAAAATACAGTTTTGTTTCTTTCAGAGGCACTGACAGAAATCCTCCATAGAATTAACTTACTGCCCCTGCTCTTTACTAATCTGGTCATTATCCATTCTTAAGTTGTCAGGTCAGCTCACACTGCGGGAATTCACATAATCAAAGCTGCACTGGGGTACAGCACACAAAATAGTACAACATAGAACAATATATTTTTATTTTTGTGCATTCGTAGCTCATATATACTGAAAGTATTCACAGGGATTTTCTATATATACAGTATGTGAACAAAGTTGCACTGGGTTACAGTGCACAGAACAGTACAAAGAACAGACTATAAGCTCTCACAAGCAGTGTAATCTTGGGGATACGGTCGTACTGTCGACCCGATTTAGGTCGACAGTCGATATGTCGCCACTGTTGGGTCGACAGGCAACAAGGTTGACAGGGTTCTATGTCGACATGGATGAAGGTCGACAGGTATCTAGGTCGACATGGTTTTAGGCCGACAGATGCGTTAGGTCGACATGGGTTAGGTCGACAGGTTGCGAGGTTGACATGGGTTTTTTTCACTTTTTTTGAGCTGACATGTGCCAACAGGCAGTATTTCATGGCTTACCTTCCACTAGGGCATGGTGGGAGAATAAAATAATGTGCCCGAAGCATTGCAAGCGATGCGAGGGGCTGCGGTTGACTTCCAACAATCCATGTCGACCTGTCCACCTAACCCATGTTGATCCAACGCATTTGTCGACCGTGTCCCATGTCGACCTTCACCCATGTCGACCTTCACCCATGTCGACCTAGAACCCTGTCGACCTAAAAACTGTCGACCTAAGTCGGGTTGACAATACGATCCACACCCCTCTTCCCTCGTGTGCTTTCCCCTCTCTTATTAAACCATTTTTGATGGCAGCAAATCCTGCTGCTTACTACAACACTGATAATTATTCCAGTGTCCTCTGCTGCTGCAGCAATGTATACTGTATGTATCTGTACTTGTCCTCTGATGTATTCAACTCATTGTTTGCTTATTAGACTATGTTCTCCCTTGTGGCACCATATCAATAAGGCTTAGTAATAAATACTGTATATGTTTTTATTTTAATCGGTGGACATTCAAAGGGCGTTTCAGTAAATGTGAACATAGTATCACTGCATCACAGTGCAAAAATACCGATTTTTTTTTTTTTTAATTCTCAGCTCACACTGACAGAATATACATATTTGGTACATATGTGAACAACGTTGCACGGTTATGGTATGCATCATAGACTGACTCATCATAGAAAGTCATATGGTCGACAGGGTCTAAAGGTCGACATGGAACCTTTTGACCATGTTGACCTATTGCCTGTCGACCTGTAAACCCTGTCGACCTTTTCCATGTCTACCTTTAGACCCCGTCGACTTATTGTGTGTCCACCTTTTGACCCTGTCCACCTTTTGACCCTGTCCATCTTGTGACTGTTGATCACATGACTGGCTATCATGAGTCAGTCTATGATCAGTCCGGATACCAGTTGCATTTGGGCACAGCGTACATAACCGTACAAAAAAAAATAGACCTAGCCGAAGCTGCGTGGCGAAAATGGGGCGTGGTCTCGTGGAAAGGAGGCCTGGCATCAGAAAAAGGAGACATTGCACACTATGGAACACATTGTGAACTGCCCCCCCCCCCCCCCCCCCCCTGCACAGTAACAGAACACCACAGGCTACCCCCCCCCCCCCCACACACACACCCCCCACCCCCTGCACAATAACAGAAGACCACAGGCTGCTCCCCCTGCACAATAACAACAAAACAGACTGTTCCTACTGCACAATAACTGGACACCACAGGCTGCTCCCCTACACAATAACTGGGCACCATAGTCTGCTCCCCTTGCACAATAACATGACTGAGAAATCAGGACACCACAGGCTTCTCTCAGAGAAGTTCTCTGGGAGAAGCCTGTGGTGTCCTGACTCCTCAGTCCTGTTCTCCCCTGTTCTCCTCCTGTACATGTGCTATTTACCAGAGGCTGTGAAGCTGATTTCGCCGCTGGATGGACACCGAGGCTGCAGGCCTGCAGCACTAGCAGGAGGAAATGTGCACACAAGCTGGCTGGAAGTAGGAAGTATGGTGCTGTGAGGATCAGCACAGGCAGGCTGCCCTGCTTCCTTCCTGTCCCTCGTCCTGCCCGATGCCCCGCTCTCTGTTGCGGCCTCCTGCACTGTCTAGACAGGTACCTCAGTGCAGGAGGCCATGTTCCCAAAGCTGCGGCCATATTCTTAGAGCCGCGGCCAGCGCCACCGAACAGAGGAGAATCCCAGCCGGCACCAGCAGTCAGCGGGACTCAAAATCGGCCCACCTGGTCATCGGCCCTTCTGGCATTTGCCAGAAGTGCCAGATGGCCAGTCCAGCCCTGCATATAGAAGACAGGACGCCAGGCACAACCTCCGTAAAAATTTAGTATGGGTGCCCGCACCAAAAGGTAATTTAGATAAAACTGTAATGTGCAGCACTTCAAAACGATGTTGAAATAATTTGGCTTTATTAACAATGTTTCAATATTATGTAGACATTGTCATCAGGTTTATATAACCTGGACTACTGGGACTCTTTTTGGTTGTTGTTCCATATTTGGAGAATGCTGTCCATACGGATTGAATTATATATATATATATATATATATATATATATATATATATATATATATAGACAGCGGGGGGCTGCGGCACTCACTCGGACTCAATCAGTAAGAAAGCTCACACAGACAAGCAGGTGGCCGACATTTCGGATTTAATTCCGTTTTCAAGGCAGGGACATTCAAACACTTTACAAAACATACCTTTATGTGTTCACACCGGACCACCTCCATGACTCTCCTCCCACCGGCTGCCTCTGCTTCCGCTCAACTTCCTGAGTGGTCAGTCACGTGACAGAACTCAAAGACGTCTCACATCCGGATACTCCACTCGGAGGTGACAGTTGCCTAGCAACGCCGACGCTGAGGGGACGTAAAGGCTGCCGGGGAAACACAAAAACAAAATTAGTGACAATCAAGTGCAAGTGCATGCATATACAAATTGTGCTAAAGGTGGCAACAACAATGGAGACGTACAAGGTACATACCGAAAAAGATTGATTTTATACTGTTCTTTTTCGGTATGTACCTTCTTTATTATTGAATCTTTAACTTTTTTAACTAAAAAACTAGAATGAACAGTGTTATTTATGTTTTGCCATTTTTTCTACCACTTGCAGTGCATGTGTACGTAAAAAAAACCCAGATGAAGCCTTCCTGAAAGGCGAAACGCGTTGGGTTATTTTTTTGGCATCTTGAAAGAACACGTCAAACGAATTTTAAAAAGAAAAACCTTTTAATAAAAGATTATTTTAACACTAAGTTGTATATATTGATATATGAGGTGAAAAATCACACTCTTACCAGGTGGTGGAACACAACTTAGCGCTCTCTATATCTTGGTGTCTATATATATATATATATATATATATATATATATATATATATATTTATATATATATATATATATATATATATATATATATATATATATACTAGCTGACCCGCCCGGTGTTGCTTGGGAAAACCTTGGGGATTTTTTATTTCCAAAATTGCTGAAAAATGTCATTTTATAGTATGCTGTGCCAAAGACCTAAGATTGTAATTTGTTAAAGATTTCACCATAATGTTAGAATGTGTTTGCATTGATACTCTATGACGGCAATGAAATCAGGTGTGGTGTTGTTGTTTGAAACACAACGCTCCTGAGTTGATAACTTGTATAACACATACATGAATTCCACATCCACTCCTGAGATTTAGCACCTATGACATACCTTCCCACATCTGAGGGTCAGAAATTGGTGCAAAATCAGAAAGGGACGTGGCCACACCTCCATTTCTATACTTTCAATGGTACCGTTTCTAGGGTGTGTAATTACAGGCGCTGAGTGCGTAGAGTCCGGGGTGGGCATTACTTACCGTGCCATAATTAATTAAAAATTCACCGCTCCCTGCCACTGCCAGATCTCTGAGGTCTGGAGATCTATAAAGCACGTGCACCGGGCGTCTCTACCAAACAATGGGGCAGCTGCTGAGTGTGGGAGCAGGTCCACGGCCCTGGCCACATGACATCATGATGCGACGCACTCTACCCGCACCACTGCAATGCACCACTGGGAACGTGTGCAATGGCCCAAATTCTTACCTACACCCGCCGGGCCAATCCACCGATCCAGCCATTGCAATCATAAATGGGTGCATTGATAAGGTTTGGAGTGTAAGAAGTTGAAGAATAAGACTGAGATAAAGATTTGTCTTGTTAAAGTGTACAATTTACTCAATAAATCGTGAAAAAAAATATATAAGTGTACATACTGTAGAAGTACAATCAAGAAATGAAAGTAGGATTTAAAAATAAGTTCTGATTCAAACTAATTGTTTGGATGGGGGTGGGTTGCAAAAAAAATCTATAGGTGGGGGGTATGGATATTGTGGGCATAATTGGTGTTTGGTCCTCAATTGATGGGATTTTCACAACAGCGTCACAGTCACAGTGTCACCATAGCAGGATTCCCAAATTTGGTCCAGGTGGTCTTTCAGGGACCCTTTACAATCCTGTAGGTCCCCTTTCCTTGCGCCTATGGTCTCCCTTAATGATAGTCAACCATAGACTCCAGGAGAAGAGACCAACGGGATTGTAAAGTGGTCCCTAAAAGTCCACCTTAACCCCAATTGGAAATCCCCCTACGGTGACACTGTAGTGAAAATTTCTCATTAACTGGGTCCCCCTGTAGGTGTACCAAACACCAATTATGCCACCAATATCCATACCCCCGTCCCAAACCAAAAGGGTCTGGGAATCCCTTAAGGCAGAGCAGCGCCTAACATCCAACTGACTAACAGGGTGAGTGCAGTGTACCCACTTTGTATTGATCAATGGGTGCATTGGCCAGGACATAGATTTCTCAGTACAACCGGCCGGGGAGCGCAGTGATATGCAGTGCTATGTATATACAGTATGTGTATTTGTGTGTTGTGTCTTTGTGTATCTGTGCAATGTTTAAGTGTGTGTTTTGTGTGTGTTGTACTGTGGTGAATGTGTACGTGTGTGTGTGATGTGTGGTTTATGTATTTCCCCAATTATTCCCATTTGTTGAAAGCCTCCACCATAATGTTAGAATGTGTCAGTCATGCTCAATGACAGCAATGAAATCAGGTGTGGAGTTGTTCCTACCTCAACGGTTTCCCAGATTGTCGATATTTTTCTCAGATCATCAATGAAGGCAAATTAAAACTTGGTGATTTTTTAAATTTCTAAGTGAAATTTCCCAAAAACAGATTCGAGGTGCACACCACTGGGTCCAGAGGTATCTTGTTGCTGAATTTGGTGGCTCTGAGTGCCACGGTGTGTCCGCAATGCAACAGACATGCACACACGCACGCACACACACACACTCACACTCTTCAACTTATTATATAGATATATATACATATATACATTTTGTTATTTTTTAATTTGCAGCTCAGCTCACTGCAAGTATTCAAAAGGCTTTTCTTTATATGTGAACAAAGTCACACAGGAGTACAGCACGCACAGCTTGTACAAACTTCCAAAAAATTTAAAAACTTTCAAAAACTTTTAAAACTTTATTTTTTTTTCACAACTGGAGTCACACTGCAGTGTTTATATGTGTAGGCAGTGGGTTATGGTGTGACAAAATTAGAGTAAGGCACAGGTTCTCAAACTCAGCCCTCGGGATCCCACACAGCGCATGTGTTGCAGGTCTTCTCACAGAAACAAGTGAAATAATTAGCCAGTAATGAGTGCACCTGTCGGGTGTCCTGAAAAACGTGAACTGTGTGAGGTCCAGAGGACCGAATTTGAGAACCCCTGGACTAGGGGGACTGAACCAAGCGCTTCCACTTGATAGACACAGGTTGAGGATGTAAACAGCAGCATAACTGCCAAATAGCACCAGGTTACTGCAACATCCTTATATAGATTCCAAAACCCACAAGAATCCAAAGTCAGGATGATGACATTTTGCCCATAATTTATAATCCAAGCCTGGTGGGAAAACCCAAGCTAGGGGTCGAATTTACTCAGTTACCAGAAGTTTGTAGGGGAAGTCACTGATTTCATTAAATCCAAAACGTAAATCTTGAATCCTGCCAGCCACTAATCTTTGGGATTAAAAACATGCTTTTGTTTACTCTTCTCAGCAAGAAGATGACCCACCTCAAAGTGAAATATGTATTGTCCCAGTCCCGAAAGCACAATCAATAACAAAAATATTGAGTGTAAAGCACATCTTACTTATGGAAGCTTTAAGGTGCCTATTGATTTATAATGATTGACCTTTAACCTTTAATTTAACTCTATATTACCTAGAAATAACTCACACGGACACCTCTTATCATAAAAATAACGACACAGACAATTGCATAAGTTAAAAGGTCATGCATATTTATTAAGTGGTATGACCCTATTTGTAAAGGGATGGCAAAGAAAGCGCTTGAGACCAGCTCCAGTCAATGGTGCTAATCATGGCGGTGAATGAAACGCCCCAATCTATAACACCCCCTGTCGCAAGGTACAGCCCGCGCTGTGACGGACTCACAGCCCCTTCTATGGCATGGCTAGGACACTTCCATAAAGTGGCCAATGTCCCCCCATGGAGGCGGGACTAACCAGCGGTCCTGGCAAAGGGGGGCAATACAGCACAGTGACCACCTGATACCTCACATGACCACTGGTCGAGAGTGTCTTCTCGCAGATTTGAATTCAATTTATTTTAATCCAAATTAACAGCCATGAGGCCAGGTAGCACAGAAGAGAGAAAGGGTAGAGGGACGTGGGTTCCGGACTCCAAGAGGAAGTAGCATCCTCAGACTCCTCCTATTTACCCCTCTCTAAACTAACGCCCCTTAGCTACCTAATTGGCTAATACACCTGTCAGACAACCACATACGCTTCTTAGGTAATCTGCTTTCTTCAATAACTTTATTAAACAATCACTAAATTCACAGGCTCTTAAATGCACTTGTGACTATGCAGCCCTCATTCTATCTTCTTGCCTTTACCTGCAATCTATAACGGTTATCTTTTAAAGTACTGTACATGTCCTATAAGAATTTAATACAGTTAATATCACATTTTTTTAGATTTAATTAAATTCCTTAAGGGATACACAGCCAAGTCAGTTTAGCAGATCCCATTTCCTTAAAAAAAACATGTAGGTCACTGCAACTCTATTAAGTTGAAATATTGGATCTGATAGCTACGTCAAGTATATTTTTTCCCCGTTTACAGTAAATGAATTGAAGGTCGTTGCGAGGCGCAAAACCCATTCATAATTGTACGAACAAATGTTAAGCTTCTTGGTTTATGAAATGACTCATCTTCTATACACAGTGCTGACTTCTAGGGATGGTGCATAATTGTTTATCATATATCATCTCAGTTACAACAGACTGCAGAATCAATAAGCTAAAAGGACAAGCACTCCTCCGAAAGAGTGCCGTTACCTTTCATCAGCAAACACATTACAAAATTATGGAGCCTTCTGCTCAAAGATCTGATATACAATAACTATGTAGCCAGCATTTTGCTAACAACCCAGGATGTTTAAGCAATATAAGATAACTGTTTAAGTAGAGACACAACATAAATATGTAATACAACATAAAAAATTAAAACGTACATGTTTAACTCTGTAAAGGCTTGTAGAGGGTTCCGCAAGTTCATTTGTATTCCGTCGTACACATGACGGGCATTCAACGCCGAGACAATTTTTTTTTTCACTGCACTGTCTGGCTTTTATGGAACATGCAAAAATTGTAGTGTGGGAGCTTAACTGGAGTTAATCCAAAATGTGCAATGACATTAAAATTTAACTACCCAAAAAGTAGTTATCAAATAGAAAATGTATTCGTTTTTGAAAACATGTCAAAAATGGCAGCTAAAGGAAGTGTTATTTTCTTTGTCACACATTCCCTTTAAGTTTCTAGTGCTTTGTTACTATTGCTAACTCTAATTCGTATTCAGTCAGTCATATAGACAATTTAAGGTTGCCTCTTTCTTAAGGTGTGTACACATGGGGTCTGATACAGGTTGGCACACTAGGCAGTGTAAATTTGCTGTTGGGCGAGCATCTTAATGCTCCCTCCCAGAGCTGGATTAAGGGGTGAATCAGGAGGGGTTAGTACCCCTGGGCCCCCTCTTTCTAGGGCCCCCCTGTGGCTGGCATGTGTTTACATTTTTTATTTTTATTTTAGCTAAAAGGTTTTGTGCATGGGAGTGGGGTAGTGCTACAGCTTCACCTATTTGCTGATCATCCACTCATCACTAGAGTCATGATGGCTATGCTAACGGAATGGGATCATTCGTCAGACTGCATTTAGGTCTACAGTCATTAGGTCGACCCCACTAGGTCGACTGGCAGGAAGGTCGACCTGACTTAAGGTCGACATGAGTCAAGGTCGACATGACTTAAGGTCGAATTTGCATAAAGGTCGACATGAGGAAGGTCGACTGGTCATAAGGTCGACATGGGTTTTTCACTGTTTGATCCGACTGTCGACACAGTCGACATGGACACAGTTGGCAATGAGAATCGGACCCTCGCATCGCTTGCTTCGCTCGCAATGCTTCGGGCACGGTGCCTCGCTGCGCTCGGCACACTATTTTATTCTCCCACCACGCCCTAGTGGATGGTAGGGCATGAAATACCGCCTGTCGGCACATGTCGGCTCAAAAAACAGTGAAAAACCCATGTCGACCTTATGACCAGTCGACCTTTATGCAAATTCGACCTTAAGTCATGTCGACCTTGGCCCATGTCGACCTTAAGTCAGGTCGACCTTCCTGCCAGTCGACCTAGTGGGGTCGACCTAATGACTGTAGACCTAAGTTCATTCTAATAGATGACCGCATCCCATGCTAACTACGTGGCCAATATCCACCATTAATGAAGTGGGTTTTAGATAGATAATTGAGGTCCTGTGTTCCTGCTACCAAATTCCATCTCCTTTACATACTAGTCAAGCCATACTTCACCTGTACGATGTAAAAAAACAAAAAAAAAAAACGATTGGCTTACAAAATGGCAATGTCCACTTAACCACAGATATGTATATAGGAAGAAGTGGGCAAACTAAACATTACATGACTGTCATTATGTGACAGCCCTACTGAGTGGATAAAATGCCTTCAGCAGCATCTAAAAAACAATGTCAACTCATCTTGTGTTTTGCTCACATAATTAACTCGGTGGGGCATGTACCAGATGCTGTTTGTGGTCCAATTTTTCCATTTTAGGAATACGGCACCAACGTGCAGGAGATTCATTTTTGAAAAAAATTACAGATCTAAAACCAAAACTAGTGAGGGGCTATTGGCAAAACCAAAAGCTGGTGACAACTTGTAACCAAAACCATCAACAATGGGCTAGTGCACATCTCTAGTAAGGACTTGTTTTCAATATGCTTAGATAGAAAAATCTAAAGCAGTGGAACTCAAAGAGCACTAACAATTCGCATTTTCCAGGTCATAAAGCAGATGCACTGTTTATCACCAATTGTCACATTTAATTTTTTTTTAGGTGACTCAGAAAACATGAACTGTTAGTGTTTGTGGAGGACTGATTTTGGAAAGCCCTGATCTGTTGTATACCATCCCATTGGGAACACTGGGGACAGTCTCACTCTTTGTGCAACACAGACCAAAGAGAGCAGCGTCTCATGGGGAGGGGGTGTAGCCTAACTACGCACCCCCATTCACCACTCAGTGTGGCATATTGACTGCTATAGCAAAAGGAGAACTAATCACTAACATGTTCCTTAATATAGTCACAAAAAGCTCATATTTTGTAGGAAAACCAACTAGTTGAGCTGGCTAAGTGGAAGATCCAATTACCAGTAAGGCTCTCTGGAACCATGCACACTTATCCAGCGGGGGTTATTCAGGCAGAGAAACCTTGCTCATTTTATTTGCATACTTTTGAGGTATGAGCAAAAAAAAAAAAGACTGATTTCTGTATCAAAGGGGGAAATTTACTAAGATCTACATGCTCAAGAGTAGTTGATTAAGGGACCCACTTCCATAAGATTACATATGCAATGCAATCTGCACAGGATCTACCTATCAGCAGGATGAATGTCCAAGCAGTTCTACGCTGGGTGCCGAGGTTCTGCGCATGCACGGTTAGCACTGACCCGCACTGTCCCTCCGGGAATGCAGTCTGTAGCCCATAGGCTACTGCCATCTCAGAATGGTGGTAGCCCAAGGATGTGATGCAATGATGCCCAATATTGATACATCGGGAAGCATCGTATCCCACATGGAAACCAATGGGGGAAGCGGCTGCAGGTGGGACAGGAGAGATTGAATTAGAGATTCCTGCTGCGGTCCCTCCGTGATACAAGCGGGGATACTTAATATTTGCAGTTAATCCCCCACAACTGGTGTTTTGGGGGATTAGCTGCAAACATTCAATGGCAAATGTGCCCCTAAATTATGAAGCTGGATTGAAAAGTAATGCCTTTATAGCTATAAGTTTTTTATTTGTGAATGCATTTGAACACTTTTTTGTACATGATAACTCAGTTTATCATCTATGTAATGCACTATTCACTTTTCAACGTAGTCCCCATCCCTTTCCATGCATGTGTGCCAACGTGTGAAGAGTCGGGCAAACCCCGGGAGACCTTTGAAAAAGTTTTCAGAGAACAACGAAATGCGTTAGCTTTGATTGTTGCTGGACATTGGACTTTCATCTCAACATCCCACTTGGACCAGCTCCCCTACAAACGTTTATCTTGGATCCCCAGAACTGATACGTATCCTCCAACTGGACTTTTCAACTCAGGGATACCACCACCTGCTCATACATTGGAAACCCACCTGTCTGTTCACAGGGTAACCTGATCCATACATCTTCAGAAAAGATCTCGGGACTCCAGTAGGTTTATGGACACCCACAACACCAGTTTTTATGGAGTACAAAATGGGAGACCAGTTTAACCACCAAGAGGGAGCATTAATAGGAACAAGCGGGAACAACAATAAGTATTCCATTGTCCTCTAACATTCATTTTATGTGTGCATATATTTTATCTGTCGTTATTACATATTGTTTTTTTAATTAAATATATATTTTAATCTAATACCCAATTGATCAAGCGCTCCACCACCACTTTCTTTTTTTGAGTCGGGCAAATCCGTCGGAGAAGAAAGCCTGTGGTTGTTGTCGACACCAGGACCGAACAGCAACTTTCACCTCATCATCAGAGTTGAAGTGTTAACCCTAAAGGTGCTCTTTCATCTTTGTGGAGAGGTGAAAGTCGCAGGACTCAAGGTCGGGAATGTACGACGGGTGTGGCAGAACCTCCTTGAACTGCAGGCACTGCAACCCTCTTCACAAAGATGAAAGAGCACCTTAAGAGTCAACACTTCAACTCTAATGATGAGGTGAAACCTGCCGTTTGGTTTGCCCAACTCTTCAAGCGTTGGTGCACATGCGTGAAAACTTGGGATGGGGACTACGTTGAAAAGTGAATAGGGCATTAAATAGAGAATAACTGAGTTACCTTGTACAAAAAAAGTGTTCAAATACGTTCACAAATAAAAAATGTATAGCCATGGAGGCATTCGTTTTTAATCCAGACTCGTAAAAAAAAAAACAGATACATCTTATACTGTCGTATAAAGATTTTATGATTTCATGTTAATAAAATAAGGAATAATTGTTATTCTATGGCAACCTCATTTCAAACATCTAAAATGAAACACAATTTTTTTTTCATTGACCAGACCTGAACTTCCGTATGTGACCATCGTTAGTTTATGCCAATAAGTCATAAATTAGGAAGATGGAATATTATCATATCTTTCTACAGGAAAGGGCTTTTCAGTATGGATTATTTTTTTCCAACGCATTCATTTGCATATAGGATTCACTCCTGTGCTGTACATTGAGCCTGGAGTATTAAGACTTTTCACGAAGTTGTAAAGAAAGCAGATTCATTATCAAAGAACAGCTTACTAATTTACATATTAAGATAAGATCTGTATGGATCTGACCTCCTCTAGGCTGTTCACAAATGATGAGACATAAAACAGAATAATTCAAACTAAAGTACTTACTGGTATTTGAATTTCAAAACTTGGATCTATCTTCAGGTCTTTTCTTTTTAATATTTACTCCCTGGCAGAATATTATGGCCCATTCTAATACTTGCTCAGTTTCCCATTACAGTCACATTTACTTATAATTTTATTTTAAGAACTTCTAAATCTGTTTAATGTGTGAGCAGTTTACACGAGTGGTGTGATTATGGAACCAGTTGTGTAAGATACGTTATCCATATTACTCTGATATCTTGGAGTGTCAGAATAACTATCGTTGCTGTCTCACATGATTCATGAGATTGAGGGCCTGTTTCGGCTTCATTCGCTCCCTCGTGCGTTCACACGGGGGAGCGACTTTTTGCCACTACGCATTTCTGGATGCGAACGGGCACAACGAACTGCCGATGCGGATGGGGGGGGGGGGGGGGGGGGCGTGTGGCGGGGGTGAGGGGGGGGGGCCCATAGGGACGCACAGCATTTCATGGGTGTTCCCATGAAACCGATGGGTGTTCCCATGGAAATTAGGCAGTGGCGAGGCTGCTGGGGGTAGGCAGCTGACATCACCAGATGTCAACTGTCAGCCCTGTTCCCGTAAATAGAGCATGCAAAACTTGTAATAATGTAAATATGCTACATTGTATATTTTGCTTTTTACAGCAATTTGGGTATTTTATGCTGAAAAAAATGTAAATAATAATAATACTACTACTCTACTACTATTACTACTACTAATAATAATAAAATCTTCCATTATGACGATCATTTTAGTATATCTGCTGTATAAGAAAACGGAGGTTTATTTCATGTACATCAGAAACAAACAGCAGCTGTCCCGACAGCTGTTTCTACTGGGCTAAGCCCGTTGTCATCAGGCATGCCTCCCCTGATGACAATGGGTTTAGCCCAGTAGAAACAGCTGTCGGGACAGCTGCTGTTTGTTTCTGATGTACATGAAATAAACCTCCGTTGTCTTCACTTCTCAACTGATTGCTGGTCTGAACTCCTTCGTCCTGGGGGGGTAAGTGTACTGCATTTCTCATTATGGACCCTGCACCGGAGTAAACCCCACTATTGGAGTGCCGCCCTGTTTCCCCATTTCCTGCTGTATAAGAAAGATAATATAATTCACAGACCTACAATTATAACTATTCTATTCATCTCCTTCCTTATTCAGCTTCTCTCAGCCAGAGACAGGATTGCCCCAGGAGAACCAGCAGCAGCCCTAGTGCACACGGCTGTTTTATATACTGATGCCTGTTCTCATATATGGTTTTTGACTGTAAAATGGAGGAGAGACAGATACATACAGTATACTGTAGGTCATTGATCATTAAGGGCAAAAAGACAGTCAGCAGAGCAACACCTGTGTCCAGCGATCAATGATCTCTCTATACACATATCCATCTTCAATCTGTCCTTCTGTCAAACAGAAGAGAGACAGAATGAAACATTGCTGAGTGCTCACGACCTTAGCCTGACTTTATATCTAGCCAGAGTACATGAATATTAATGTTGAGTTGTGTTTGTATGTAGTTACAATTATATATATATATTAGAGATGTGCGGCGGGCACTTTTTCGGGTTTTGGTTTTGGTTTTGGATCTGGATCTCCCTTCGTGTTTTGGACCTGGATTGGTTTTGGCAAAACCACCCTTGCGGGTTTTGGTTTTGGTTTTGGATCTGGATTTATTTGGAAAAATGCTAAAAATTGCTAAAATAATAGTTTTTGTTTTTGCCCCTAAAGTGTTATTAAGCTCAATAACATTAGTTTCCACTCATTCTAGTCAATTTTGATCACCTCACAGCTCACAAAATCGTTTTCATTTACTGTAGTAGGGCCAAAAGGTTATCCTGAGGTAGCTGGATGTCTAGGCTAGGCGACAGCAGTGGGCATCACATACAGGTGGACCTTACACTTCCAACCTGGCACATGTTAGAAGCAGAGCAGCACTGCAGGGGCAGATAGGGTGGCAGTTGAAATTGTCCTTGTAGCTGCGCTCCTCTGTTAGAAGAACCTCCACACAAGTACCAAGAGCCCAATGTGGATTGATTTTGCAGTTTGGCATGTGCAGCCAAGGAACAGTGGGCGTTTGGTGCAGCATTGACTGTGTCTGCAAGTTAGTATCTGTTTGTATCAGTTTAATATCTAATAAGACCACTATCTGGCGTAAGGTCAAGTGGTTTCTGGATGCTGGGAACAGTTGCCTGCTTATCAAGCTTGAACAGACTGGATAGGCGTGCATTCCACCACTTCACCACTTGACGTGTGTTCCTCCCGAAGCCACGCGCTTGGTCTAGTACGCTGACCATCAGCAGCTGTTGGGCCTTCTTCTTCCCAACCAACCATCCATCAATCCATCCATCATATCCCAATGATATGACCAATTCATGTGTGTTCCTCCCAAAGCCAGGCACTCGGTCTAGGAATGGATAAGACCATGGATGTGCCTGAGGACATTTTTTCATCCATTATGGATGAGGTGGAGAGCGAATCACCCATCTTCCCACCATTCATCCATCAGATGCCCAAAAAGTCTTTCTTGCTCCGAAGAGCCAAAAAAGACGCAAAAAGACGAGGAAGGAAATGATTGGCTGTGGCCCCCCCACCCAATAAATATATATATATAATAATTAGAGGAATGGCGAAGACCACGGATGTCTCTGAGGACATATTGTCATTCATAATGGATGATGATGGAGAGCGAATCACCCATCTCCCCACCATTCATCCATCAGATGGCCAAATATTTACTCTTGCTCCGAAGAGCCGAAAGACACCAAAAGACGAGGTAGAAAAAGATTGGCTGGGGCCCTCCCACCCAGCCCGACATCCGGGACATCCCATCCAATAAATATATATGATAATTAGAGGAATGGCGAAGACCACGGATGTCTCTGCTCCAAAGAGCCAAAAGGCACCAAAAGACGAGGTAGGGCCCTACCACCCAGCCTGACATTTACATGTCCGATTGTACAAAACAGAAAGAAAAATGACCAAGCCATAGTACAGAAATGCAACAGAAAAATCTACCAAATGATCAGTCTCCCAGGAAAAGGATCTGCAATGGAACCTCTGCAGAGAGTACAACTTACTCCACGGCCAAAAAGCAAAAGGTGATGAAGTCTTCAGAAAAGTCTTCCGAAAAGAAAAGTGAGGAAACCAGGGTGAAAAGTCGATTAAGTGCAAAATCACCAACTGCTTTCCAACGTATCGACCAAAGTCCTGTAAAAAAGAGTCCTGCAAAAAATTCTGTACAAGAGTCCTACGAAAGACTCACCACAAAAGGAAAGCAAAGCGCTTGTCAATTCAAGTCAAAAAAATAAAAGGCGAGAATATGTAAAAGATATATTTAGTATCTGTTTGTATCACTTTAAAATCTAATAAGACCCCTATCTGGCCTGATTTTCTGATTAATTATTAATTGATAATATAATAAACTGATTGGTGTACTGGGGAACATTTCCAGTCGCCTCTTCATTTATCACCTAATTGGTGGAGGGGAGGGGGGTTGTTGCTTATTAATAAAGTTGTTGCTTATTAATACTCAGACTATTGGGAGGGAGCTCCCATTACAGTAAAATCACTTAAGTTATTGAGAACTGTTTGTAAGGTATGAATCGCTTGTCATCGCTTACTGTAGTGCAAGATGTGTTTTTTTTTGTATTGGTCACAATGATCCTACTATTAGATAGTGATGTTTAGTGCTGCAAAAGTTTGTTATTTATGTATTACATCCTCGAAAGATTAATCCGCCTCTGCTTGCAGTAAATAAGTGAGCCCCTGGACATTGGTCACTGCAGCCCCTGCGTGGGAGCACTGCAGCACCTAGTTAGTTAAATGACTCGAGTCTACAACACAGGGCAGTGAGGGCACAGGACAGGTCACAGAGCACAGCACAGGGCAGTGAGGGCACAGGGCAGGTCACGGAGCACAGCACAGGGCAGTGAGGGCACATGGCAGGTCACGGAGCACAGCACAGCAGGGAGCACATGGCACGGAGCACAGCACAGGGCACACGGAGCTTCCCAACCACCCTCTTCCCTCTCCAAGAGTGAAGATGGCGGGGCGCGCGTGTGTCTTTTATAAGATCCCGCGAGAATCCGACAGTGCGATTATGACGTGTGGGCTCGTTATCGGATCCCCGTTATTCTGATCTGTCGGATCTCGGGTATCAGGACCCGCTCATCTCGAGTTAGTATCTGTTTGTATCAGTTTAAAATCTAATTAGACCCCTATCTGACCTGATTTTCTGATTAGTGATTAATTAATTATCAATTGCTATAATAAACTGATTGGTGAACTCTGGGAACATTTCCAGTCGCCTCTTCATTTATCACCTAATTGGTGGAGGGGAGGGGGGTAGTTGGTGGCAGATGAACAAATTCCTCCACCTCTCTAGGACCCCAGGTTTGGAGATCTAGTCCACCCTAGACTGTGGTGTTTGTGAGGTCAATGAGTCTGCGACATCTGTCACCCAATTTACCGCTAAGGTTAATTTGTTTGGTATGGCTGGCTAGAGCCAAAAAAAGATGAAAAAAGAAGAAGAAAAACATTTGCTGGGGCCCTCCGACCCAGCCATCCATCCGGGACATCCCATCCAAAAAGAAGTACGATAATAATAGTTAGGGTGAGTTCATGGATGTCCCCGATGACATCATTGAATCTATAATAGATGAGGTGGCGAGATAAATCACCCATCTCCCCACCATTCACCCATCAAAGATTTTAAAATTAATGACGCTCCAAAGAGCCCACAAAACGACTCAGAAAGAGGTGCAAGATGACATTGTCCTTGGGCCCTCCCACCCACCCTTATGTTGAATACAGGACATGCACAGTTTAACAAACCAATCATTTCAGCGACAGGGACTGCAGCGGGAGGGACTGTCAACTGTGGCTGAAATGATTGGTTTGTTTGGGCCCCCACGAAAAATAAAAGGCAATGGGCATTGCACAAACTGGCTTTACAAGAGGTCATCCTCAGCGTCAGATTCCTCAGCCTCATCCTCTTCTTGACACACAATTAATTCGTCGTCGCTGGAATCAACCAAAACAGGAGGACTGTGTGCAGTAGGAGGACGTAAGTGTTGGCGAAGGAGGTCCAGTTCGTGGAATTTGAAATTCGTTTTTATGAAGAGCATCTTCTCCACGTTTTGTGGAAGTAACCTCCTACGCCGATCGCTAACAAGGTTCTCAGCTGCGCTGAAGACTCTCTCAGAATAGACACTGGAGGGTGGACAACTTAAATAAAGCAAAGCCAGTTTGTGCAAAGGATGCCACATTGCCTTTTTTTCCTGCCAGTAATGGAATGGACAGTCTGACATACCTATATTGATGCTATCAGCAAAGTAGTCATCCACCATTCTTTCAATGGTGATAGCATCATAGTCTGTGGCAGTCGACGTGTCCATGATGCTAGGAAGCTCCTTCAGTCCGGACCAGATGTCAAATAGATTTCCGGACTGAATAGCAGTCGGTCTTTTAGGAAAATTTAGCTTTTTCCTCGCAACCCCTGTGGTAGAAATTGAAGGAGAAGTTGTGCGCCTGCCACGTTCCGCTTCAGCTGACAATTTTTGGACCAAGAGGTCTTTGCACCTCTGCAGATTTGTTCCCATTGGTAACAAAGACACGATGTAAGACTTAAACCTAGGATCCAGCATTGTCCCCAAAATGTAAAGATCTGATTGTAAGACATCCGCGACCCTTGGATCGTTGCAAAGGGAACTAATGGCGTGATCCACTAGCCCAACATATCTAGCAGAATCAGTGTACTTTAACTCCTCCTTCAATTTCTCCAACTGCTTCTGCAAAAGACCTATCAAGGGAATGACCTGGCTCAAGCTGGCAGTGTCAGAACTAACTTTGCGTGTAGCAGCCTCAAAGGGCTGCAGGATCTTGCACACCACGGAAATTATTCTCCACTGAGCTTGGCTCAGGTGCATTCCCGTTCCTCTCCCTATGTCATAGGTCGAGGTGTAGCTTTGGATGGCCTTTTGCTGCTCCTCCATCCGCTGAAGCATATAGAGGGTGGAATTCCACCTCGTGACCACCTCTTGCTTCAGCTGATGGCAGGGCAAATTTAGCTTTTCTTGCAAGTCTTGCAATCTCCTGCACGCACTTGCAGAATGGCGAAAATGTCCACAAATTTTCCGAACAACGAACAACATCTCTTGAACACCCCTGTCCTTTTTCAAGAAATGGTGCACCACCAAATTTACTGTGTGAGCAAAACATGGGACATGTTGGAATTCGCCCACATGTAATGCACTCACAATATTGGTGGCATTGTCGGATACCACAAATCCCGAGGAGAGTGCAAGTGGGGTAAGCCATTGCGCAATGACTTCCCGTAGTTTTTCTAGGAGGTTTTCCGCTGTGTGCCTTTTACTGAAACCGGTGATACACAGTGTAGCCTGCCTCTGAATAGCAATGGGAGATGATGTTGCTGCTGCTGCTGCTGTTGGTGCTGCTGCTGCTGAAGGCAATACATCCACCCAGTGAGCAGTCACAGACATGTAGTCTTTTGTTTGCCCTGTTCCGCTTGTCCACATATCCGTGGTTAAGTGGACAGTGGGTACAGAGGCATTTTTAAGGACAGTAACAACGCTTTTTTTAATGTCCGTGTACAGCCTGGGTATTGCCTTCCTGGAGAAGTGGAACCTAGATGGAATTTGGTAACGGGGACACAGGATCTCTAGCAACTGGGTAAAACCCACAGAATTAATTGCGGATACTGGACGCACGTCTATTACCAACATAGTTGTTATGGCGTCAGTAATACGCTGTGCAACGGGGTGACTGCTGGCATACTTCATCCCCTTTTCAAAGGATTGACTTACAGTCAGTTGCTTGGCTAAGTGATCAGGACTAGCATTCCTGGTCCCTTTCCTTGAAGCAGCAGCAGCAGCACCAGCAGCAGCAGAAGCAACAGGTGTACCTGATAAGGATGCTTCTGAGGAATCCAGGATAGGAGAGGATTCAGTCAGGATCATGACATTGGGTGCAGGACTACTTCCCAATCCCATAATCTCTGAGGATGGGGATGATGCAGTTGTTTGAGGAGATTGCAGGACCCTGGATTTAACAGAGAAAGGGGAGCAGGACGGTGACGCTGGGCGGGCTGCTACATGTTTGTTCACAGTTTCTTTTGACAAGAACTTCTGATGGATGCGCTGCAAATGACGTAACAGTGAGGAGGTCCCAAGGTGCTGCACGTCCTTACCTCTACTTACAATAGCTTTGCAAACGCTACACACGGCTTGACAGTTGTTGTCCGGATTTGGGTAGAAATAATTCCATACATACGAGGTGGATTTTTTGGTCTTTTGCCCTGGCATGACAATGGGCTTTTCCACACCCCGGACAACAACTGTCTCCGTCGGTGCCTTAAAACAAACAACATCATCCCCAACATCGTCATCATCCGCATCCCTCTGTGTGCCAGCTTCACCAACAGAATCCACATCCAATTCCTCAGAAGCATCCTCAATAACCAGGTCAAAATATTGACTGGGGATGCTCTTGCACACACTTGCAGAGGGCATGCAAATGGTGGAATGAACCTCCTCTTCACAAACAGTATTTGAAAGGTCCGGCTCACATATGGCATCCACGGACACACTTAGACTCTCCTCTGGGATTTGTGACATTTGTGAACTCGCCTTTGTCTTAAAAACTTTCATTCTTTTTTTTGTATTAGCAGAAGGGCTACCATCATTCTTCTGAGACGCTGTACCATCAGTCAGAAACAAAGGCCAAGGCCGTAGCCTTTCCTTCCCACTGCGTGTGGTGAACGGCATATTGCCAATTTTATTTTTCTCCGCACGTGACTTATTTTTTTTTTTTATGGACCATTGAAAAATTTGATTTCTGCTTTGTTTTTACATGGCCTCTAGGCCTTTGACCATCGGCCTTGCCATCATGAATCTGACTGGTGGTAGCAGCTTCAGAAGTTCTATCAGGTTGCTGATCTCCCACTATTTCCTCCTCCATCATCCTCCCCCCCAAAAAAATTTTTAATACTTTTATTTATTTTTCTGATTTGTTACACTGGACACAGCCTGTGACACTGGACACTGCCCCTGGTCACTGGACACTGCCCCTGGACACAGCCCGTTACACTGGATATATGTCGTCACACTGGACACAGGATATATGTCGTCACACTGGACACAGGATATATGTCGTCACACTGGACACAGGATATATGTCGTCACACTGGACAATGGATATATGTCGTCACAGTAGACAATGGATATATGTCGTCACACTGGACAATGGATATATGTCATGCAGGACACAGGATATATGCCGGCACACATTACATGTCACACTGGACACAGGATATATGTTGTGACTTGTGACACTGGACATAGGATATATTGTTGTCACACTGGCCACTGGATATATGTCGTCACACTGGACACAGGATATATGTCGTCACACTGGACACAGGATATATGTCGTCACACTGGACACAGGATATATGTCGTCACACTGGACACAGGATATATGTCGTCACACTGGACACAGGATATATGTCGTCACACTGGACACAGGATATATGTCGTCACACTGGACACTGGATATATGTCTTCACACTGGACACTGGATATATGTCGTCACACTGGACACAGGATATATGTCGTCACACTGGACAATGGATATATGTCACGCTGGACACAGGATATATGTCGTCACACTGGACACAGGATATATGTCGTCACACTGGACACAGGATATATGTCGTCACACTGGACACAGGATATGTCGTCAGTCGTCACACAGGACAGGACACAGGATATATGTCGTGAGTGACTTGTGACACTGGACAATGGATAAGATATAGGCCGTCACACTGGACACAGCCCCTTGTATTAATGCTGCCCCTGTACACAGTGTACTACTCAGCAGCACTGCAGCCCCTGTGTGTGAGCACTGCAGCACTGAGTTAGTTAAATCACAAAAAAAACACAGGGTTCAGGGCTAAATAAAATAAATCACAACACAGGGCTTAGGCATACTTGCCTACCCTCCCGCATTTAGCGGGAGTCTCCCGTGTTTTCAATCCTCCTCCCGCTCCCCCGCAAATCCCCATGTTCCTCCCGGTTTTTTGTCCCCTTACAAAAAAAAACAGACTGTGCATGTGCGTACGCGATGTGCCGGGGGCGGGGCCTTTATACGCGACGTCGTAACATCATTCTTTCGGCCACCACGGGGCTGTGTGGGTATTGGTGCCCCTGGGAGGGAAGAACCTAAGAGTGACAGCAGCAGCGCGTGAGCGGGAATCGCTAGGAGTAGGAGCTGGAGGGCAGCGGCCGGGGAGGAAGACCTGTGGTGCGGCAGCAGCAGTGGACTGTGGCTGTGAAACGGGTAGCGGGAGCCAGGAGCAGCAGTAAGTATAGAGGTAGCGGTGGCCGGGGTCGCTCTGACAAACAGAAAGAGCGCTATTACCCGCCGCCGCTTTCCTGCTGCCGGCCACTGATTGATGGGGTAGGTTGACAGCTGGGGAACCTCTGCCCTACAGGTGCACAGCAGCTCCGTGACTGCGCTCTCTGCAGGGGAAGAGGATGATGCTCCGCCCCCACCATCCCCGGCTTCCTCATCTGCTTGGCCGGCTGACTGTACTCCCTGAGGGACAAGGACAGAGCTCAGCATCCTCGCCGGGGACTGGATCCTCCCAGCCATCGTAGGTTACAGTATATATTACAGCGATATGTGTATAAAAGGTGTGAGTGCGGTGGGTTAGTGATAGGTTGCTATATATGTGTAAAATGGATGTGGGGGCCTGGTAGTCATATATGTAATGGATGTGGGGGGGGGGGGGGTGATAGCTATGTATAATGGATGTGGGGGGGGGTGATAGTCATGTATGCACAATGAATGTGGGGGGATGATAGTTATGTATAATGGATGTGGGGGGCTGATACTCATATGCATGTATCTATAATGGATGTGGGGGCTAATAGTCATGTATGTATAATAGATATGGGGGGCTGATAGTCATGTATGTATTATGGATGTGTGTGTGTGTGGGGGGGGTTGATGGTTTTGCATAATGGATGTGGGGGCTGATAGTCATATATTTATTTATGTATGTATAATAGATGTGGTGGTCTGATAGTCATATGCATAATGGATGTGAGGGGGGAGGGTAGGCATATATGTATATAAGGGTTGGATGTGAGGGGGTGAATATATTCCAACAGTCAGGATGCCAACGCTGGATTATTGACAGTCGGCATTCCAATTGGTGAGTATGCGGGGCGGGTTAGTCACTAGCAGGGAGGGTTAGGGTCAGCTGCAGGTGGGGGGTAGCGTTAGGCTGCAGGAAAGGAAGCTTAGCGGGGGCAGGGAGAGGGTAACTATAACTATACCTGTTTCTCCATCGGGATGCCTGTGTCTGTATTTTGATCACCAGCATCCCGGTCGCCTGTCTTTGGAAGTATCCCAGGGAATCTTATCATAGTCCGGAAGTGGTTTTCACTGGGGGAGGAGGGGGGTGGTTGTCAGGGCAGCGGTGTAGGTTATCAGACATTGTGGTACGAGTGCGGTGGCCCTGTGGGATGCCAGACAGAGGCTGGCATCCTGCAGGGAATGTCTGCCCCCTT
Source organism: Crinia signifera (assembly GCF_055691185.1). Taxonomy (NCBI): domain Eukaryota; kingdom Metazoa; phylum Chordata; class Amphibia; order Anura; family Myobatrachidae; genus Crinia; species Crinia signifera. The sequence goes on from NC_139218.1 coordinate 33,699,250, forward strand.
AAAGTTTGGTCGTCATCTGACCCATATTGTCATTGCGGTGTGAGATGTGAGGTGGAGATGTGAGGGCTGGGAAAGTTCTGGGGCATGATATTTGCAGTTTAGATAGGTGGATGTTTCTGTTTAGGACAGGATTATAATAGATGGAAACAATGTAAGAAATGTAAAAAAAAAAACATTCAAAACTGACAGTGTAACATAAATACATTTGCTATTATTGCTGGTATAAATTGTACAGTTAAATTGTTTTAACGTTTAAATAAATGTATGTTCTGTGAAGTCAGTGATGCTCTTATTAGTGTATATATACTGTATATAGTGGGACACCTATGTTTAAGTGCAGTGCTGTATGTTGGTTTTAGAGTGGTGCTTGTAATAGAGGAAGAGCTCATTCCTCTGGGTGTAATCGGGTTTGCCTATTCGGTACTTGTTTCCTATCTGGGCGCCCAGGTTTTCTACGTACGGCACCGTACTGAAATCGGATCGCATCGCATCGTACACATACACGATATTGAACGATGCGATGCGATGCGATGCGATCCGATTTCCCATAGGAAACAATGTTAAATGGCTCAATTTAGCCAAATTATCATAGGAACAATAGTAAATGGGCCAAAAACACCCCTGAACATTGAAATGTCCCCCCAAAAGTAGTTGACGCCACCCCGCCATCAACGTGAACCCGAAGCGTGGCGAGCGCAGCGAGCCCGCGAGGGGCGGCGGTACGCGTCCTCCGACCTTTTCATGCCCTACTATCCACTAGGGCGTGGAGTGAGAATAGAATAGTGTGGCGAGCGCAGCGAGCCACCGAGCCCGAAGCGTGGCGAGCGCAGCGAGCCCCGCGAGGGGACGCGGATACCTTCACAGTTATACGCGTCCCCTCGCGGGCTTCCCAGGTGTCCATGGCGACGCGGACACTTGGGAAGCCCGCAAAGGGACGCGTTTACCTGTGAAGGTATCCGCGTCCCCTCGCGGGGCTCGCTGCGCTCGCCACGCTTCGGGCTCGGTGGCTCGCTGCGCTCGCCACACTATTCTATTCTCACTCCACGCCCTAGTGGATAGTAGGGCATGAAAAGGTCGGAGGACGCGTACCGCCGCCCCTCGCGGGCTCGCTGCGCTCGCCACGCTTCGGGTTCACGTTGATGGCGGGGTGGCGTCAACTACTTTTGGGGGGACATTTCAATGTTCAGGGGTGTTTTTAGCCCATTTACTATTGTTCCTATGATAATTTGGCTAAATTGAGCCATTTAACATTGTTTCCTATGGGAAATCGAATCGGATCGCATCGCATCGCATCGCATCGTTCAATATCGTGTATGTGTACGATGCGATGCGATCAGATTTCACTACGGAGAATAGCATGGTGCTCAATTAACTTAGTGGGCGCCCAGATAGGAAACAAGTACCGCCTATTCTCCCACATTTAGTGGGATGCTCCCGTTTTTTTTAATTGAGCCTCCCGCTGCCCCACAAATCTTCCAGGTCATCCCAATTGATACAGTTTTGCTCTCCAAAAATCTTGACTGCGCAGTGGGTATATGCAAGGTATATGACGTCCACCATGGGGTTGAGGGTAATGGTGGGCATGCCCTATGGGAGAACCTGAGGAGCTGCTTGTTGTAAGTAAAGAACCGGCAACATTGTCACCAGTGGCAGGGAGGCAGGTGGCCCGGCAGCAGCATCACCACCAACAGCAGGGAGCTGGACAGCCTTAAGCGCTCACCAGGGGCCCCAATATTAAGGGGGAGTTGCCATGCCCTATCAGGATCCCTCTACCGCTTTGGGGTTGGTGCTAGTCCTACCATACACTGGTGTCTGACTACTTCCATAAGAATATAACCCTATTACCAGGTGGTGTAATTTTAGAGGGTGCAAGGGATGCAATTACTATGGGTCTGCTGCACCCTTTTGAATAAATTGTATTCAATTTTTTATAAATAGTAGTGCCATGTGGGTTTGTGGCCCATACCTGGATGGGAGGCAGAGTCGTTGCTACTGCTTGGTGGAGGGTAGAAAGGGGCTGGCAGAATGTGCTAGGACCGTGCCACACAGGTCAGCTGATGGTTAGCACTCCTCAACCTATCTGTCTGTCTATACCCACAGTCTGCCTGCCTGCCTGCCTGCCTGTCTATAGTTGTTCTACAAATTGCATGTCTGTTGGGACCGGAATACCGAATGGGACAACCAGCAGTGAAAAGGGTAGGGGCATCACGGATGGTCTAATGGTAGCACTGAGGTCATGGGTTCGATTCCCTAACTGTGCGGAGTTTGTATATTCACCCGTGACTTGTGTGGGTTTCCTCTGGGTACTCCGGTTTCCTCTCACAATATAAACATATACTGGTAGGTCAAATGGCTCCCAACAAAACTAACCCTAGAATGTGCGTGTACATGTGGTAGGGAATATAGATTGTAAGCTCCACTGGGGCAGGGACTGATGTGAGTGTTCATATACAGAATTCTCTGTACAGCGCTGCAAAATATGTGTGCGTTATATAAGAAACTGTTAATAATAATAATAATAATAATAATAACTGGATTAGCAGTAGCAGAGACCGCTAGCAGGAGGAATCTAGCATGGAGCAACACATAGGGATAATAAAGCAGAGCTACTATCCCAGAGCATACAGGGACAGAGTATACGGCTACAGGAGCGAAGGTAATATCTACCCTGCTCTGCTTACAGTATATCCCAGAGCTTACGGGTCTTTGGAATAACTGCCTGCCCTTCTTTTGAAATTTCCCTTCCCTGCAAATATTTTAGAAGTCCACTAGGCTCCGTAATATTATGTATTACATCACAAACCTTATTTGCTGGCAAAGGGTGATTTGACTTTTATTTTTTAATGGATGGATTGTGAAGAAAAATAAAAACATTTACTTTTTAACGTCATCTCTGAAGACGTGCAAATAGTATTTCCATATCATTCATTTATAATAGGAAAGTATCTTATAGACTCGACTACTATTTGGAAGCTGGGAGTTTTATCTTCTGAAGTGGAATACCAATTGAATATATTGTATCCAGATGTTGCATATGATAACTGCTACATTTGTCTCAGTGCTCACAAATTTCACATAACTGTGTATGAAGGATTTGTAGCTCTTTTGATAGGAGATTGAACCTGTCTGGGGGTGAATATCGGCTGCAGAGGTAAAGGATGTGGACGTAGAAGTCTTATTCCTTTTTTTCTTATAATGTTTGTCTATCTGCCCATCTATGCCCCCACATGGTGCTGTTGGTCCTTGTCCCCATCCCTCCATGTCCTTCCCTGTCTGTCTACCTCCCTGTTCTGTAATCAAGTAGTATCTCACCTGCGAGTTTCCCCTCCCTCTTTCTTTACTCAACACTCTCTCTCTCTCATCTGCCACTGCAGGACACGCCCCTTAGTGGTGATAGGTACGCCCATGGGTGGAGCTAGACACGCCCTTTGGGTGGAGCATGACACACCTCTCAGCAGAGCGGCACATTCTACTATCAGCAAAAATCTCCCTCAAACTAGTTTTCAAAAGTAGGCAAGTATGGGCTTAGGGCTAAATAAATCACATCAGGGCACGGGCCACAGGACAGCCCCTGGACAGTGGACACTGCAGCCCCTGCGTGTGAGCACTGCAGCACGACACAGGATATATGTCGTCACACTGGACACAGGATATATGTCGTCACACTGGACACAGGATATGTCGTCAGTCGTCACACAGGACAGGGCACAGGATATATGTCGTGAGTGACTTGTGACACTGGATAAGATATAGGCCGTCACACTGGACACAGCCCCTTGTATTATGCTGCCCCTGTACACAGTGTACTACTAAGCAGCACTGCAGCCCCTGCGTGTGAGCACTGCAGCACGACACAGGATATATGTCGTCACACTGGACACAGGATATATGTCGTCAGTCGTCACACAGGACAGGGCACAGGATATATGTCGTGAGTGACTTGTGACACTGGACAATGGATAAGATATAGGCCGTCACTCTGGACACAGCCCCTTGTATTAATGCTGCTCCTGTACACAGTGTACTACTCAGCAGCACTGCAGCCCCTGTGTGTGAGCACTGCAGCACTGAGTTAGTTAGTTAAATCACAAAAAAAAACACAGGGTTCAGGGCTTAATAAAATAAATCACAACACAGGGCTTAGGGCTAAATAAATCACATCAGGGCACGGGCCACAGGACAGCCCCTGGACAGTGGACACTGCAGCCCCTGCGTGTGAGCACTGCAGCACCTAGTTAGTTAAATCACACTACAGGGCTCAGGCCACAAGTCTACAACACAGGGCAGTGAGGGCAGGTCACGGAGCACAGCACGGAGCACATGGCACGGAGCACAGCACAGGGCAGTGAGGGCAGGTCACGGAGCACAGCACGGAGCACATGGCACGGAGCACAGCACAGGGCAGTGAGGGCATAGGTCAGGTCACGGAGCACATGGCACAGAGCACAGCACGGAGCACACGGAGCTTCCCAACCACCCTCTTCCCTCTCCAAGATTGGAGTGAAGATGGCGGGCGCGCGTGCGTCTTTTATAAGATCCCGCTCCCGCGAGAATCCGACAGCGCAATGCTGACATTCGGCCTCGTTATTGGTCCGGAATTCAGGCGGGAACACCCGAGCCGGCTCGGATCTGGCCCGGATCCCCGATATTCGGATCTGTCGGATCTCGGGGATCCGGACCCGCTCATCTCTAATATATATATATATATATATATATATATATATATATATATATATATATATATATATATATATAGATTCTTGTTGCCTGGCACTCGCTGTTGAATACTTCAATAATACCTGGTGCCCTCCACGATGGGATGTTATACCCTTGTAGACAGTCAGGACAGATAGGCGGCACTCACAGGTTTTCTTAGTGGTCAAAAAACGTGAAGTTTTATTCAAACACGATCCAACATGTTTCGGGTCTAGCCCGTCCTCAGGCTAGACCCGAAACATGTTGGATCGTATGTTTGAATAAAACTTCACGTTTTTTGACCACTAAGAAAACCTGTGAGTGCCGCCTATCTGTCCTGACTATATATATATATATATATATATATATATATATATATATATATATATTCGTCCCCGCTGGCGAGAGCCGGCGGAGAGGGACTCCATCAGACTGGGACACACGCATCCCAGTCTCTCAGCGGCTGGGAGACGGGCAGGGTTGGGGGGGGTGGGCGGGGCGGCGATGGGGACCGACAGTGGAGGTGGGGGAGGTTGCAGACGGTGGCAAGGTGCTCAATCACCACCGGGCGCATGAGCATCTCATGCGCGCGCACCCCCTGGTGGAAGGTGGCGTCTTGCGGGGGCTGGTTATGCAATAGCCAACCCTGCAAGAATGAGCAGCGCTACATCTGTATGTGTATATATATATATATATATATATATATACTGTCGCCGGCCAGTCTGATCACGTGCCCGGCTTATACCTGTCATTGTATCCCCGTTATGACTTAATTGTGAGGGGGAGGCTATTCCCGCTGTGGAGCCGCCCCCATCACCATGGTGACTGAATGCCAGCAACAGTGTCTCTAACGATCTGACCGCAGCTCCTCATATTGCTAGGAGCGCGGCACAGTAAAGTCTTGAATGTATTGATCACTGGTGATGGTTTGACGGAGGCACCCGCTGCGGCGCTACCGTTACCGACACCATCCCCGCATCATTTCATGTTGTTTCTATGGTGTCCCGGCGGCCACTCCCGGAAGTACCGGAAGTGCTGCACATGCATTCCAAGGGCCAGAAGCAGCCTAGGCTTGCGTTCCAGAGCCCGGATTGAGTGGCGCATTGGCGCCAATTACGCTATTTGATTCAGGTATATATAGCCGGACACAGGGGTTTGCAGTGTGTGGACTCCTCTCTCCTGGGAAGTGGTCCCGTTGTCTCCAGATTTCTGTGCAGCAGTGTTGTCTCCTTGTTTCCATTCCTTGACAAAGGTCACTGTGGCTGACCGAAACGTTGGAAGATGGACTTAAGAAACAGGTTAAACAACCTCTTTTCATTTTGACTTTGTATTTATATTTAAAACAACTAAGAGTATCTTCAGTTGTTTATTATTTGGCGAGTGTTCTTACCTACCTTTGGTAGGCTTTTTTGCCTTTATATATAGATATAGATATGATACAGAGCTAACAGCCAGCAACATCAGTTTTGAAAAAAAGTTTTAATGGCATATTTAAAGTGCATAGTGATCAACGAAGTTTATATACAAAAAAAGTTATACAAAACGAGGAGTCCGTTTAGACAGCGTAAGAATACTTAGCAGCAAAAGCGTAGTCATAAGGAATAAACATGGTCCTCCTCGAACAAGGTCATGGCACGGCAGCTGTTTCGGTGATATCAAGCACCTTCGTCATGTGCTATTGACCAAGAGACATGATTTATACCTTTAGCGAGGATATAAGAGGACAGGTATTTATACCAAATTAGGAGCACATGTGCGCTGCACGGCAAATCCCCTACCAGTCGCGATGCACATCCGCCAGAGGTGCCGTGATGCACTTCTGCCGAAAGTCCCTCCGGTGTTTTCTTATGCCGGACATCCGGGGCTTCCACATGCGGAAGCGCAGCCATGGCAACCAATGAACACAACAGATGAACCAACAGATGAACACAGTAATAAGTGTTATCAATACAGTAGTATGGCAAAACAGTGGCCACTCTGAAAACTATCATATATTATTAACATGGCGATATTCGCTGAAAATATCATAGTCAATAAAATTTACTTTATTTATATTTATAATGTGTTATGACAACATATACGTTTTGTAGTATTTAGTTAGCCCTGACACAGATGGACCTCTGTTGTCTGGGACAAAAAAAGATAAGTATACAATAGAAGAGCACTATTGGACAAGAACAGAAAAAAGTGATTAAATAATACAAAAAATAATTACACAAAAACTGCAGTAATGTTATATGAGACTGGAATCATAAATAGCACATAATGCAGTACCGCCATCAAATTCACCTATATGAAGCAATTAAGCAAATTGCGTTATTATATAAGTTGCTATTGTGTATCTTTCTTCCAAAAACTGGATACTTCAAAGTTTATTTACTTGTTTGACTTATTGATACATTTGTTTTTGTAATACATTTTACTGTTGGAAGAACCGAACAGGGAATGAATTAGATTCCGTATGGGACAAGCCCTCTTTCTAATGAATGTTCCTAACCTACTGTGCTGTATCGTGGTAGGGTAAAAGACACAAGTCAGCAACTGAACTGTAGTAAATTAGAAAACACCAGGACTATTTTTAAAGACAGCAGGGCCTACGTCTTCAAATTCAGCCTTCAAGGCAAAATATAGTTTAGTTAGTAGAAAATTTGGGTATTTGAAAGCATTTTTCTTTCTCGTTGCCTAAGTCATTATATTCCCCCTCAATAAAAGCGGTATGACTTCTTTTTATTCCTTCCATAAGTGAGATCTGAAAACATCACAGTAACACAAAAAAAAAAATGACAACATGAAATATTAATATCATTCAAATTCCTTTGGAACTAATGGATATTGTTAAAGTATGGTACTAGCAATTTGGTTTATTGAACTTCATTATATTTTTTTTTGCAGTTAAGGTTTTCAACACCTTTTAACTATTTGCATGTTTAATATATAAGTATGCGTATTGCTGCTTTTGTCTTCTAAAATATGATTTAAGAAGAAAATGTACTAAAAATAATTGTAATTTCAGAAATGTATGGATACTTTCTCTAAGAACACATAGGCCCTTATTCAGATCTGATCGCAGTACAAATTTGTTCTCAAAATGGGCAAAACCACGAGCACTGCAGGTGGGGCAGATGCAACATGTGCAGATTTGGGTGATTTGTTTCTGTGCAGGGTAAATACTGGCTGCATTATTTTTACACTGCAATTTAGATTTCAACACACCCCACCCAAATGTAACTCTCTATGCACATGTTACATCTGCCCCACCTGCAGTGCACATGGTTTTGCCCATTTTGAGAACAAATTTGTACTGCGATCAGATCTGAAGGGCCATAGACTATAGTGTTATATCTAGTAGTCCTGTCATTATTCTTGTGTTCATGTATACCTAAATGATGTCCCTGTTTTCTACTGGGCTATGATTTGCCTGGTAGAACATTTTACCTACTGTATTTTTTTCGACTGACTTGCAAGCAAAAAATTAATTACTTAATTATTATTTTTAGCTACAAACCAAGACCTTTTAATGGTGTGCCCTGTTTAGAATATGTCATCATAGAAATATGACACTCATGAAAGTCACCCTTTTGCTATTAAAATATAGACTAGCTGTCCAGTTTCAACCAGGCAAAATGTTATGTGGTAGAACTTCTGGGTGTGGTATAGGGGTCCGACAGTCGGGATCCCGTCAGTTATTATCCTGACATCGGGATCCTGACTGGTCGGACCCAGACAGCATGGTGAGCGCAACTAAGCCCAGGGCCGGTGCAAGGCTCCCCAGCGCCCTAGGCAAACTGTCTGCCTAACACCCCCCCCCCCATATATATATATATATATATATATATATATATATATATATTTTTTTTTTATATATATATATATATATATATTATATCTAGGCCCCCCTATCAACTACAGCTTGAATAAACATCCAATATCCAAATAAACAAAGAAAGAATGGGGGCACTCCCCAGAGCATCCAATTAGAGACCTTTTAATCCATAGTTCACATAATCAGGTCCTAATTATGGGAACTATGGATTACAAGTTTTCTATTTGGATGCTTTGGTGAGTGCCCCCATTCTTTGAGATATATATATATATTCAAAGGCTGCGGTGCTCCTGACCAGCTTCCTTCCCCCTTACCTCAGACCATTGCTGGTGAGGTATAATGTGTGGGTGGCGGCCGGCTCTACTCTTTCGTGGGCTGGCTTCTGCTGCCTTGTCCTTGCCAGGGCCATCTTAACACCATTATGGGCCCCCGGGCAAAGCAGCGCAGTGGGCCCTTCCAGGAGCACACACTTCCTACTTGGGCCCCTCCAGGAGCACAAACAAATCTAAAAATAGAAAGCACAGAAAGAGTGAGGAGAGAAGCAGTGGGGTTGGGCAGAGAGGGATCAGGCACACAGAGAGAGAGGGTGAGAGGATGGGGTTCAGGCACAGAGAGATAGATAGGGATGAAAGAGGGGGGGTCAGGCAGAGAGCAAAAGAGAGGGTGAGAGAGAGGGGGTCATGCACAGAGAGAGAGACAGGAGTGAGGGAGAGGGGGGTCAGGAAGAGGGAAAGAGAGGGGGGTCAGGCACAGAGAGAGAGGGGAGATCAGGTACACAGAGAAAGGGGGTGAGGCAGAGAGGGGTGATAAAGGTGGGGTCGGGGTCAGAAGGGGGGGTCAAAACAGGGGGGTCAGGCAGAGAGAGAGATTAGAGAGAGGGGTAAAGGAGAGGGAGGTGTGAGGGGGGTTTAAGCAGAGAGTGAGAGAGGCATGATCTACACATAATGCACACAGATGAATATAGGTCCAGAGCTGGCATCTGCTTACTTGTTAAGGGAGGGATGAGCCAGCAGGATATGATGCCAATGGACCAGGACAGCAGAGCAGGACTGGAGGGAGGCTCAGGAGGACCCGTCACCCGAGGACACTCTTGGTAGTTGAGCTGGTGGCAGGACAGGCAGGCACTGGTAGCGTGGCTGCCCGAGTCCAAGCAAGGTACTACCCAGAGATACATAGTCGCGCTGGCTGCGCGGCACGGCAACCCCTGATGCTTGCACACAGTAAGAGCGCGGAGGCTCAGAGAGATCCCGCCCCGCCATTGGTTATAGCGATCGCCACATGACCGCATCCCCGACCCCTTCTGCACTCCCAGTAATGCTGTGCGGGGTGCGGGGCGGGCGTCGGCGGCTACACTGGGGTCCTCTCTGAGCCCACACAGACCCCGCTTCCCCAAGCATCAGCGGGGTCTGGCTTATTGTACACCACTGGCGGGGAAGCAGGGATGCGGGCAGCTGGCATCTCGGCAGCGGGGAGAAGCGGCTGACAGCTTCTAGAGCTATTTGCAGGCATTGCGGGATGCGCTGCTGAATATGAAAAGACTTTCCAGATGCTGATTGGCTGAATTCTCTCCAATCAGCGTTGTGTCAGTTTTTTCATATTCAGCAGCGCTTCCCGCACTCACGCACTGCCATCAAATAGCTATACTGTACTAGCTGTCAGCCGTCGCTACCCCGCATCCCTGCTCGCAACTGCTTGCCGCCACGGCCCTGGTCCTTGCCCTGCAGTGCCCCGTTCGGCAGGCACCTCTTGGTCTCTCCCCTCCGGATCTATTGCAGCACCAGTCGTCTGCTATATGGATCCGGGAGGCGCTGGTATGGGGGTGCGCACGGAAAAGCTGAATAGCAGGCATCAGGTCAGAGGGAGGCTGGCGGGCATCAGGTCAGAGGGAGGCTGGCGGGCGGCAGGTCAGAGGGAGGCTGGCGGGCGGCAGGTCAGAGCCTGGGGGAGATTAGCTGGCTCTCGGCGCAGGTGGGACCTTTTTCTGCTGCTCCTACTGCAGCTCATTTCCGCCCTCCAGTGGCCGGCGCCCTAGGCAAATGCCTAGAGCTGCCTAGTGGTGGCGCCGGCCCTGACTAAGCCCCTTTGCAGGCTCGCTGCGCTCGCCATGCGGCGGGCACGGTGGCTCGCTACGCGACCCACCTATTCTATTCTCCCAATATGGGGGGTCGTGGACCCCACAAGGGAAAATAGCAGCTTGCCGTCGGGACCCCGGCTGTCAGTGTTTTGACAGTCGGGATCCCGACGTCTACTTGGGGGAAAGAAAAGACTGTCTTGTGTGTGGCGCACTCGGAGAAGAAAGAAGATTAATTAAACGTAAAAATTAACGGTACTTATGTAGTATCTGGGCTGCCGATTTTTTGATTGTATGCCTTAAGTTAAGGCATACAATCAGATGCGATGCGATGCGATATCGCATCGCATCGCATCCGATATCGGATGCGATATCGGATGCGATGACCCGATTTTTCCATAGGAATCAATGTTAAAATGATTCCTATGGAAAAATGGGTCCTTTTCATACCCCTACTATCCAAGTGGGCATGGAGTTGGATATAAACCTGTGGCGAGCGTAGCGAGCCACCGAGCCCGAAGCGTGGCGAGCGAAGCGAGCCCCGCGAGGGGACGGTATTCGTCCCCTCGCGGGGCTCGCTTCGCTCGCCACGCTTCGGGCTCGGTGGCTCGCTACGCTCGCCACAGGTTTATATCCAACTCAATGCCCACTTGGATAGTAGGGGTATGAAAAGGACCCATTTTTCCCATTGAATTCCATGTTAAAATGGACTCAGTCCATTTTAACATTGATTCCTATGGAAAAATCGGGTCATCGCATCGCATCGCATCGAATCGCATGGTCGCATGCGATGCGATGCGATCTCCCGATCCGACCCGATTTAGAAATCGGCAGCCCAGATACTACATAAGTACCAAATTAACTTTTAATGTTTTAATTCTTAAAATGGCGACATATAAAACACAACATACATGGGTGAAAATGGGGGTAAGAATAAAAAGGAAAAAACTAGAGGTTTTTCCTGCTTAGTGGACCCCTTAGTCCCTTAATTCCTGTGATTGATACTGATAGGAGTTAGGCACATTTCATATCTCTTTTTATATATAGATTAGCTCGCTATGGAGTAGGTATATTGTGCACAAAATGCTCCTAAAACATATATATGTATTCAGTGGATCCCCTTGTAACTGGATCTCATATATTTTATTCTTCTGCGTCACACTGAAAAATCTCCTGGTGTGTACCCAGAGTGTTGAGCAATAAATGGGTAATACCCTTGTGGGTCTTTCCGGTGATAATGAATATTGTCACAATAGGTCTGTGCAGCGCCTTGTCTGAATCAGTGAGTCCACAGTGGGTGTTAGATGATTGGAAGGTAGCGAATGGAGGCACCCTGGTATGGACACCCCTAATACCCACTGTCTCTACTGATGTGGTACATTAACACTCATGTGTTTTAACGTCATATTCTGCAACTGTGTGCTGAGATGGAGATCGCTTAATGTGTACCCAGGTGAGCAAATAAATTGATGGTAGGTATATTTAGCGATATGTCAATGTATTTGTGACACACCATGTAGTTCTTACACTTATGTGAGGAGGCTTCTTGTAAGATGGGATAAGCCAGGTACACGTGTAGGTCAAAATTGCATATATTGCTTATAGGCTTAGGAGCCGGGATCCGTGCACACTGTCACCCGCTACCCTAAGTTAGTGTACCTATGACGCCGTATTTAGCGTATATTAGGCTGAAATTGCCTGGTGTGTACTCATTTATAATTTCACAAGTGGAATTGCCTGGGTAATTACTCAATTGACAGATGGCAGACGATCTGGAGGTAGGTATATAACAAAATTATTACCCCTATGAATAAGCAGGGTACTTGTGTCTTGTTAAGTAAGGTGAGACAGATACCAATGTCGGTCAAATGACATATATTGCTTATAGGCTTAGGGGCCGGGATCGGTACGTACTGTCCCTTGCAACTCTAAATCAGTGCGCACACAACGCCGTATCTGGCGTATCTTGGGCTGGAATTGCCTGGTGTGTGTCCACTTAAAGCTTCATAGGTGGGGTTGCTTTGGTTATTATTCAATTAGTGAATGGCAAACCTTGTATTGGTAAGTATATAAAAATATCAAAATATCTCACCCCTATGAATAAGCACAATTAATTTGATAAAGGATTTATACTGTCTGAAACCTTATTGACTGGTTGCAGTCCAGACCGCTTTAGATCATGTCTGGAGGACAGTGATTTATAAGTGCATTACCAGCTCAGATCGCTTGGTGTGTATCCATATGGCAATTCATCAATTTATAGGTACATGCGACCACATGAGCTGAATGTTTTTACACAGGTATAATATTGACACAAATATTTTAATGTGGAAATGAACTTCAATGATTCACAGGCTCATTATGCTCATATAGGGATTAGTACCCAGGAAAATTAGTGCGTATGTAATGTATCAGAATCAGGAGGGAGAGACGCTGCAGTAAAGCCGTCACACCGCGGCTTTCCCTGCCAGCGTTCACCTCCGATCCGTGCGGACGCTTCTAGGTAGGACAGAGAATTAGGGTACCGGCTTCCTTTTGCAGCGTGTAGCTGGCTGCCGTGCAGCAAGGAGCTTGGAGCCCGTCTCCCGCTTGATACTATCTCTCGTGCTACCTCTTATTTGCGCATATCACAGATCAAAATACATTTCCTATTACAAGGGGAAGGGATAAGGGGGATTTTTACACACTAAGTGTGTAGGTCGACGCGCGTATCGCCGTGCAGCTTCATCAGGACCAACCCTATGCACATGTTACATCTGCCCCACCTGCAGTGCACATGGTTTTGCCCATTTTGAGAACAAATTTGTACTGCGATCAGATCTGAAGGGCCATAGACTATAGTGTTATATCTAGTAGTCCTGTCATTATTCTTGTGTTCATGTATACCTAAATGATGTCCCTGTTTTCTACTGGGCTATGATTTGCCTGGTAGAATATTTTACCTACTGTATTTTTTTCGACTGACTTGCAAGCAAAAAATTAATTACTTAATTATTATTTTTAGCTACAAACCAAGACCTTTTAATGGTGTGCCCTGTTTAGAATATGTCATCATAGAAATATGACACTCATGAAAGTCATCCTTTTGCTATTAAAATATAGACTAGCTGTCCAGTTTCAACCAGGCAAAATGTTATGTGGTAGAACTTCTGGGTGTGGTATAGGGGTCCGACAGTCGGGATCCCGTCAGTTATTATCCTGACATCGGGATCCTGACTGGTCGGACCCAGACAGCATGGTGAGCGCAACTAAGCCCCTTTGCGGGCTCGCTGCGCTCGCCATGCGGCGGGCACGGTGGCTCGCTACGCGACCCACCTATTCTATTCTCCCAATATGGGGGGTCGTGGACCCCACAAGGGAAAATAGCAGCTTGCCGTCGGGACCCCGGCTGTCAGTGTTTTGACAGTCGGGATCCCGACGTCTGTTGAACGCCTGACCCCGTCCGGCACCTGAACTTGTTGACCCTTTTTACCCCCTTTTAAATAATACCTGCTTAGTGAGTGGCTGCTGGTTGGTCACAATTTCCAGACCAACCAGCAGGGAGAGTTCACCAACTGTCACATTATTTAGAGTACGAAATATCATAAAAGGTGGGAAATGGGCCATGTGCCCTGGGTGCCATAATTTAAGGACGTGCCGAGATAGAGTGACTCCACCACAGCCAGTGCCTCGGTGGGATCGCCACACACTATGGTGCCAAAATCCCGTGATGGGGGGTTTCTACCCCAACCATGCCAGAAAGAGAAGCTGAAGGTGGCCTTTGTGTGGCTGGGCTCTGCAATGCAGCAGGGAAGGGGTTCTCCACAGAGCTAAATGATCCACCTGCCGCTTGGTCTGAGTAGCTGGACATGATTGTACATAGCGGAGACAGGTGCAGCGTGAGACACTGATGGCAAGAGGTCATCCACCAATTGCAGGGAGCTAAAGCTGCTGCAATTTTCTCTCCACAGTTTTAAAGCAGATACATAATTTTGGGGGACATATGGATCTCTGTAAATGACCTTCCTGTGATACAGCTTGCAAACTAGGGCTTGTTCATGCAAGATGGTATGGTCTGTGTGCTACACAGTATTTCTTGCAAAGAAGCACAGTGTTGGTTGATCTGGTCTTAATATGGCTGTGTTATAAGGGTCAAACATATATCCCTTTCACATCTCAAATGCTGGGTCGCACCCGACATTTAGACACGGGGCAGTCCTGTGAGCGACCCGGCATTTGCCATATTAGTTCCCCACAGTGACGTCAGAAAGGCAGCTGGGTGGAGCAGCGGCACATCACCAGGGGCGGGTGGAGTCAGCACTTGGATGCACTCCTGATGAAGTAACTATACAATCCAGTAACTATACTATCCAGTCTGGTAACTATACAAAAATCATTGGTACTGTGGACTCATTTTGCTAGCTGGAACTCCATCCCCAATTTTTATCATATATTTTTTATATATTTTTTTTATAATTTTTTTCTTTTTCTAGATAATTCTCTAATTTTATATCATGTTTGTTATTATTGAATACATGTTTACAACCTTTTATAAATTGTGTTACCAATACATCATTCATTAATACCCAAGCGCTGTATTCCTCTTTCTTTTTTAGCACTTGGAGATGATGCTGTTTACAAGCGCTGCCTCCTCCATAGCGGGCACAGGACCCAGATCGCTCGACCAGGGTTACCCATTGACACTGCACAGCAACCCAGGTCCGACCCTGGATTAACCCTTCTTTTAACCAGGGTTGGAATGCGGGGTTGCTGGACCCGGGAAATTTATAATGGTGTTTTTACACCGCATCTTGACCCAGATTGATACGTCATCAACCTACAGTAGCAAAAATGCAACTTTTTGCTTTTTGTTTGATGAAGCCCTAGTTTCAGTCCAGCAGTTGGGAAACATAATTTAGGACATTATAGAGCATGCCACAATAACAAAAGATGAAATGTTGAGGATAGAACAATAGGTAATTGTTCTAAAACAGAAATATTATAAGCAGATAATTATAGATGTAAAGTATAACAGCTAAAATCTCAAATAGAAAAAAAAAATTAAATATGTTTGTTCTGCTTGAAACACACAAATTACAGTACACCTGGCTTTCGAATTGTGATGAGGCAGATGCTGGTGTCTAATTTTATACACTCTGACACAAGCAGCTGCCTAATCAGAAGATTAAGTCCAGGTGTGTATTGTGTGTGCCAAACATCGGAATCTTTAGTAGTCTTATTTAAATGTTTTTTATTTCTATTTTGTTTGGTATGATAGCCCTTATGCAAATATTTTGTGATACTTACAACTTACATTTTCTCTACAGCATTGAAGGTGTTGCAAAAGCATTATTTTTAACTTACAATGTTTGCAAATTCTGTATCTGAAATTTAGCGATGTAAAGTACAGAGGAAGGTCGTCAAATGATAAGAGCCCATTGCGCATATGATATTATGGCCACTGTACAGTATAGTACTTTCCAACATACAGTACTGTACTCAAGCAGAGAGTCCCCTCCCCTTTTGTCTGATAGGACAACTGGAAGGCTGGGGACAGTTGGTAGAAAAGAAGTGGCATTTGGTGAATGACCGTTCTGAGGCAGTGGTTCATAAACAGGAGTAAAGGGGCCCATACAATATGTGACTTTTCCAAAGGGGGGTCGCATTAGATCCCGCTTGAACCACCTGTCACCTTCCCAGGTGGCATGATCACATATGATAAAAAGGGATAGATGTATGAAGCAGTGATAAGGGAGGAGACGTAAGCCAGAGGAGAAGTGGCCCATGGCAACCAATCAGCACTGAAATAACATCTATAATTTGCATAATATAAAATTATACAGAGCAGCTGATTAGTTGACACGGGACACTTCTCCTCTGGCTCACTTCTCCTCCATTATCACTGCTTTATACATCTTACCCAGAGTATGCGGCTCTTTTGCATACAATGCATAGTATGCAATCCCAGCATGGCCTGCATGATCCGATAAATCCGATAAATCTATAATATAGGCCTTGCAATCTCCTGCTCCAATCTAATGCCCACGGGAACATCAGATTGTAATTGGAGCTGAAACACATATAATTTGACACTTTTCATTAGATTTATCGGATCGATCTGTCCAAATTGGATCAAAAGTGCCCAAATTGCACTAGTGTTTGGGCACAGCAACATGTTGGAGGTGCTGCGGTCTAAGTCCTACAATCGTCTTGTTATGGTGTGCATTTGAGTGAGCCAGAGGCAAAACTGAGGAAGCATTGGTCCAGCAACAGACAGCGAGGGGCAGTGAGCTTCTCATTATTAAAATTAGACAACCTGACCAGAGAGTAATGTCTGACAATACAGTAGCTTCTAGATTATTTACTCAGTCCTCTATCCCATCCCCAGGTGAGTCCTATATTAGGGAAAACAAAAGCTTATGCAGCACTACACCTTGTCATTCAAAAAGAAAAAAATAAAGAAAAATATTCAAAGGTAATCCTTTAGGGATCAATATTAAGACAGAATAGTGGAAATATATAGAACAAGGATACTACTCTAATCTAAACCAGCTAATATTGTAGTCTGCGTATTAGAAGCTTTATACAGTATGTGCACAAACAGTTGAATTGGCCAAAGAACTTTCTTAAAGCAGCAATGATCTACAGTAGTAAGGGTGCATTGTCTGTTTCAGAGATGTAGATTGATAGTGTGTTTTAAGAATATCCTAATCACACCAGCATCACCAAGAATTAAAGGATATTTATTTTAAATGAACAGACTTACTATGTAATTGTTTTTGCTGGACACCACAGTACATTAAGCTTCTAAGACACGTTGGGGGAAATTTAGTAAAGTGTGTATTCTACTTCACATGTGATGTTGCTGTGGGCAACCAATCATATTCTGTCTACTGTCTTCTAGAGGGTGCTAAATAAATAAGTAGATTCTGATTGGTTGCCCATAGCAACATCACGTGAAGTAAAATACATATATTTGTAAATTTCCCCTGTTATGTTAACTCATAAGTTGTATATATATATATATATATATATATATATATATATATATATATATATATATATATATATACACATACAGAGTACCACAACACTCGCCATCCCTGAGAATGGGGTGCAATGGTTCCGGATAGGGGAGGATGACGCTGTGGACGGGTGCGATGGCGCGGTGCAGACGGCGGCATGGAGAGCAGTGGTGCAAGTATGGCGGTACGGGGTGGTACGGCGTACCGCTAAAACATATGGTGCCGGTACCCCGTACCGCCATAACAAATGACCCCCGACACACTGCGCAGCCGGTGCCTGAGGCGGCGCGCGCAGGGTCTCCTGTCTCCCTCTCCTGCTATTATAGCATTATGGCTGGATCCCCACTGCGTTCTGTATGCTGCCACTACGCGCCTGTTAAACTGACAGGCAGCGACGCCGGAAGCCCTGTCCAGCAGCTGATAATCCCCTCCGTCCCTCAGTAGCTGTAGCACAGGCAGTCTCTCCCTGCGCACGGGCTGGTGCTGCTGCATGACATCCTCCCTCCCTGCTATGAAATACTTTCTGTTCCTGCCGTGCTACAACTACGAGGCAAGGAACTCTACTCCCTGCGCTCGGGTTACTGAGCCCCCCCTCCCTCCCTCTTCATGCTGCTGTACGGCCCTCTTCATGCTGCTGCACGGAGCCCAGAACCACACCAGTGAGTATTAACCCACTCACACCCTGGTTATATACTTTTTCATTTTTTTTCTACCAGAGCTAAACATTGTGTGTATTTGGACCTCTACCTGGGGCAGTGTGTATTTTGGACCTCTACCTGGGGCAGTGAGTAACAGGGGTCTACTTGTCACAGTGTGTAACAGGGGCTTTAACTGGGGCAGTGTGTAATGGGGGCTTAACCTGGGGCAGGGTGTAATGGGGGCTTTACCTGGGGCAGTGTGTAATGGGGCTTTACCTGGGGCAGTATGTAACAAGGGCTTAACCTGGGGCAGTGTGTAACGGGGGCTTAACCTGGGGCAGTGTGTAACGGGGGCTTAACCTGGGGCGGTGTGTAACGGGGGCTTTACCTGGGGCAAAGTGTAACTGGGGCTTTACCTGGGGCAGTGTGTAATGGGGGCTTTACCTGGGGCAGTGTGTAATGGGGGCTTTACCTGGGGCAGTGTGTAATGGGGCTTAACCTGGGGCAGTGTGTAACGGGGGCTTTACCTGGGGCAAAGTGTAACGGGGGCTTTACCTGGGGCAGTGTGTAAAGGGGACTTTACCTGGGGCAGGGTGTAACGAGGGCTTTTTACCTGGGGCAGAGTGTAACGGGAGCTCTACCTGGCGCAGTGTGTAATGGTAGTGTGTAATGGGGGTGCCACCTGGCGCAGTGTAGGGCCGACAAACTGAGATTTTTTTTGCCCCCCCAACCGAAAAAACGTTCTGACTCTGTCACCCACTATGTCCATGTTGTCCATTATCTCTGTCACCTACTAGGAACATAACCCACAGTGTACCTTTCACACACTAGCTACATCACCCACTTATCTGCCTGTCGCCCACTATTTCCATCACACACTGCCTCCCTGTCACCTACTATCTCTGTCGCCCACAAGCTACATACGCAACTATCTCCCTGTCACCCACTATTTCCGTCACCTATCTCCATGACCCTCTATCTCTCTGTCTCCCACTATCTCCATCACCCACCAGCTACATCACCATCTAACTACATCCTCCACAATCTCCATGTCACCCACTATCTCCCTGTCACTCACTATTTTATCACCCACTATCTCCTTATCACTGACTATCTCCGTATCCCTCTATTTTCCTGTCCCTCACTATCTCCCTATCACCCACCAGCTACATCATCACTATCTCCTTGTTACCAACTATCTCTGTCACCCAATATTTCCCTATCACTCGATATCTCCCTGTCACCCTCTCCCTCCTTGTCACCCACTATCTGTCACCCTCTACCAGACACCGCCTGTCTCTCCCACTGTCGACCAGTGCATCCCCCCATTTTCACATATGCAGAAGGTCATGAATGATGTGATGGATGCTAGGAGGGATGGAATATCTTTGAAGGTTGTGAAAAGAACCCAATAGGCTTCTATGGGGCCTTAATACATAATGGAAATGCGTCCAGAAGCAGTGTATTATTTGTAATAGGTATTACGGTGTGTGGCATGTGTAATGGGCATTACGATGTGTGGCATAATGTGTAACGGGCATTATGGCATGGGTAATATGTATTGGGTGTGTGACATGTAACAGGCAGTCCTGTGTAGATTTTAGCCGCGCGACTTCGGCGTGCAAATCCCTATTTACGGTTTGTCTGGCTCCTACACTTTGATCCTGGCCCCTACATTTTGTGTTCAGGATGCAATGCACAAGCCCAAACAGAAATGTCATCGTGTTCTAAAGTTTTGTCATGTAGCCACTCCCCTTGTGTCATATGACCACGCCCATAACCACAACCATTTTTTCCGGCGCGCGGTACAGTACCACTAAGAAATTTTTTCTACTTGCACCACTGATGGAGAGGGATGGCGTGGTGCGATACCTGCTCCAGGTAAGAAATGGTACAGCCCACTGACTTAATAGTGCTCACTAGACCCTTGCAATTGTGGTTACCCTTTGAGAAAGGCGCATGAGCGCCGAAACGGCCCGTCAGGGGACATGCTTGGCTCTATGGCTATTGTGATATGCTGCTTCCAGCTGGACTAAGCTGCCTATGCCTGTCTAATCAGATGAGTACTATGCCTGTGTTATTTCATTAAATTGCTTACTACATTTACTGGATGTGCTGGTCCTATCTTTTGCATATCCTATGCAATTGGGAAAGACTATATATATATATATATATATATATATATATATATATATATATATATATATATATATACACATACAGAGTACCACAACACTCGCCATCCCTGAGAATGGGGTGCAAGCAGCACTCGCCATTCCCAGGTTGGGGTGAAGTGGCCTATGACCACATGCTCTAATAAATACAAATACAGGTTAATTAATCAAATAAATAATGGGGTTTTAGTTCATGAATTGATCAATGCATTTAAGCTTGCAGCCCATCGCCAAGGGACCCCATTTCACTGCAAGTCCTACACTGACAATAGTCTCTCAAGAGCCTGCCAACTGCTGACACA
The DNA here is from genome assembly GCF_055691185.1 of Crinia signifera. NCBI lineage: Eukaryota > Metazoa > Chordata > Amphibia > Anura > Myobatrachidae > Crinia > Crinia signifera. Next base: position 33,719,957 of record NC_139218.1, read on the forward strand.
TCATAGATAAAGTGGATATGTGTTTTTTCTTGGTTTAAAGCTCACCTGCCAAGTGCCTTATGGCTTTTAAAGATGAGGCAGTCACCTAACACAACACCTGACTTAGAATTAAAGGGGCAGCTGTCACAGGTTACAGATAAATATATATATATATATATATATATATATATATATATATATATATAATATGTGTGTATGTATATATGTTATCACGCCTTATCTGACCTGGTTTGGAACTTTTGCTCACGGAGCAGAACCAGAAGAATGAGGAAATGATGGTTGAAGATTATCTTGGCCAAAGGCATAATTATATTGAACAGGATGATAACATTGATGTATGGTACTGTCAGGGTTCAAGAGAGGTGGTGGAACTCATGTGAGTGCAAGAAGGGGTGGGCCACAGGTGGAAGGGAATATAGAAGGAACCAGGCCCTTAGGGAGGGGGATTTCAGATGTGGCCAGAGGCGTAGGGAGGGCGGAGCCACCGGAGCTCATGCTCCGGGCGGCGATTGGTCAAATGGCGCCGCCGGCCCGCCCCCCCTCCGCAAATGATCCTTGCATAAGGAGGATCTCATCATAGTAAAATGGTAACGACAGGGCAGCGTGCGCGGTGGCTGCCCTGCCCGGCGCCTGTCTCCTGCTCTGCTCGCCCGGCGGTCCCTGAGCCGGTAGTTGGGCAGGGGACTCTGCAGCTAGCGCTACTCAGGGAGGGGGGGGCGCACAGGTCCAGCGGCCAGGTGTCAGCCCCAGGAGTGCGGGGTGTCAGCGGCCAGGTGTCAGCCCGCGGTGGCTGCCCTGCCCGGCGCCTGAGTGTCTCCTGCTCTGCTCTCCCGGCGGTCCCTGAGCCGGGAGTCGGGCAAGGAGACGCGACATACGGTAGGGGACTCTGCAGCTAGCGCTACTCAGGGAGGGGGGGGCGCACAGGTCCAGCGGCCAGGTGTCAGCCCCAGGAGTGCGGGGTGTCAGCGGCCAGGTGTCAGCCCTGGCCCCTGCCTACCATTACCAGCAGCCATTGAGGGCCCCTGGGGAGAAACATCCCACCTACGCTCTCTACCCACCACCTGCGGAAAACATCCAGGCTGCAGCCCAGATCAAGCAGTGAGCAGGACTGATTGAGGCCCTGGGGACTATATGCACCACCGTCAGGAGAATCTCCAACCCAAGGACATGGAAGGTACCTTTACCTCCCTCTCTCTCCCCTCCCACCCAATCCCTCTCTGCCAGCCCCACTGTCATCCATCTCTCTCTGCCTGACCCCCCCCCTCTCCCTCTGCCTGACCCCACTGTCACCCATCTCTTGCCTGACCCTCCTCTCTCTCTGCCTGACCCCACTGTCACCCAATCCCTCTCTGCCAGGCCCCACTGTCACCCATATCTCTTTACATGTCCCCTCTCTTTCTGCCAGACCCCACTGTCACCCTTCACTCTTTACCTGACCCCCACTCTCTCTCTCTACTAACCCCCCCTCCCACCCAATCCCTCTCTGCCTGACTCCACTGTCACCCATCTCTCTTTTCCTGACCCCTCTCTGCCTAACCCCCCCTCTCTCTCTCTGCCTAACCCCCCTCACCCCATCCCTCGCTCCTGCCTGACCCCCCTCTCTCACTCTCTCGCGTAACCCCCCTCTCTCCGCATGACCTACCCTCTCTCTTTGTACCTGACCCTTCTCTCTCTTGTCTTTTAAATCATCTCACCCCCTACTCTCTATCCCTGACAGATTCTGTTACAGCGTCTTATATAGCACAGCAGATTCCATTACAGCGTCTTATATAGCGCAGCAGATTCCGTTACAGTGTCTTATATAGCGCTGCAGATTCCATTACAGTGTCTTATTAAGTGTCTTATTTTTTACGTTTTTTCTTTTCAAATGTAACATGCCAACACATGTTAGCCACGCCCCCAATTCATTCCGGGGGGGGGTGCGAAATATGTCCTTGATCCGGGCGCCATGGCACCTAGCTACACCGCTGGATGTGTGCCCTGCCCGGCGCCTGAGTGTCTCCTGCTCTGCTCTCCCGGCGGTCCCTGAGCCGGGAGTCGGGCAAGGAGACGCGACATACGGTAGGGGACTCTGCAGCTAGCGCTACTCAGGGAGGGGGGGGCGCACAGGTCCAGCGGCCAGGTGTCAGCCCCAGGAGTGCGGGGTGTCAGCGGCCAGGTGTCAGCCCTGGCCCCCGCCTACCATTACCAGCAGCCATTGAGGGCCCCTGGGGAGAAACATCCCACCTACGCTCTCTACCCACCACCTGCGGAAAACATCCAGGCTGCAGCCCAGATCAAGCAGTGAGCAGGACTGATTGAGGCCCTGGGGACTATATGCACCACCGTCAGGAGAATCTCCAACCCAAGGACATGGAAGGTACCTTTACCTCCCTCTCTCTCCCCTCCCACCCAATCCCTCTCTGCCAGCCCCACTGTCATCCATCTCTCTCTGCCTGACCCCCCCCCTCTCCCTCTGCCTGACCCCACTGTCACCCATCTCTTGCCTGACCCTCCTCTCTCTCTGCCTGACCCCACTGTCACCCAATCCCTCTCTGCCAGGCCCCACTGTCACCCATATCTCTTTACATGTCCCCTCTCTTTCTGCCAGACCCCACTGTCACCCTTCACTCTTTACCTGACCCCCACTCTCTCTCTCTACTAACCCCCCCTCCCACCCAATCCCTCTCTGCCTGACTCCACTGTCACCCATCTCTCTTTTCCTGACCCCTCTCTGCCTAACCCCCCCTCTCTCTCTCTGCCTAACCCCCTCACCCCATCCCTCGCTCCTGCCTGACCCCCCTCTCTCACTCTCTCGCGTAACCCCCCTCTCTCCGCATGACCTACCCTCTCTCTTTGTACCTGACCCTTCTCTCTCTTGTCTTTTAAATCATCTCACCCCCTACTCTCTATCCCTGACAGATTCTGTTACAGCGTCTTATATAGCACAGCAGATTCCATTACAGCGTCTTATATAGCGCAGCAGATTCCGTTACAGTGTCTTATATAGCGCTGCAGATTCCATTACAGTGTCTTATTAAGTGTCTTATTTTTTAAGTTTTTTCTTTTCAAATGTAACATGCCAACACATGTTAGCCACGCCCCCAATTCATTCCGGGGGGGGGGTGCGAAATATGTCCTTGATCCGGGCGCCATGGCACCTAGCTACACCGCTGGATGTGGCTGCATTGTCTATTGATGTGGGTGGTGTTTTTCTGTTGGAATTACCTTTTAGGGCCATGGTGAAGGTAAAACTAGTTCCACCTACCATTACAGGTGGTGGAATTCAGTTCCACCATGCCCCCCCCCCCACACACACACACACACACACACACTTTAACAACTGGGTACTGTTAGGCAATAATATACAAACTGGAACCAGTACCAAAATTGTAAGAGGCTAGGACCAGACTGGATCCGGAATTGTTGGACCAGACTGGAAATAAATGGAGATGCAGGAAACAGCTGGAACTTATTGGAGATGCAGGAATCAGCTGAAACCGATGGTGACCATCTATGATACCACTGGAAGATTGGTAGGCAGGGAAGAGGGCTGCTTGAATCTGATGTTGACTGGTACCAATAGTAATAGGAACCAATGTTGAGTAGGTACTAGCGATAAACACTGTGGGTAGCAGGTGCTGAGTTAGTATACCACTGTAGCAGGCACTGAAAGAGAATACCGACGATAGCAGGTACTGATGCTGGACAGTATAGATGGTGGTACCGATGTTGCCAGATAACAATGGAGGTATTGATGATAACAAAGCAATTTGTCAGAGCGCAAATCTGTAGTATATATAGAAATAAGAAAACCTGGATCTGCAGCTGTCACTATCAAGGGAATACTCCTCCCCTTGCAAAAAAGACGAACTGGAGAAAAAATTAGTGATCGTATCCTTCTGAGGAAGCCGCTGAGATCAAAGGCGGGGAAACGCGTTAAGGAGCTACAAGGAGCTACTCACCGGTACCGGTACCCCCTACAGCCACTACTGAGCTTTTTTTGATTGACTGCCCTACAATCCGGAAGTGTGGACGAGTCCGCCCGGCTGCACTGCATTTGCAGAGAATCTGCAGCTGAAGAAACCCGGAATCTGGCAAGTTACTATAACTTTTTAATACTAACACCATTAACTGGTCCTGCATGTGAATTTCCAGTAACACATAGGAGCTGTGAGAGAGCTGCCTTGTGTGAATGGGACTAACCGGCTAACTTTCAGGCCAGAAATAAATTACTAACCTACTAATTGGTTGCTGCATGCAAGATTATCCCTTGACATATAGGGACTGTGAGAGAGTCACCTATATTGGACTAATTCATCACTCACAGATTAACATCTAAACTGCCAGCTTCTATAATACAGGCTGAATCAAGAGTCTATATTTGCATCCCCAAAAGGAATCATTGTCCAATTAATTCACCCCCATTCCCCTTTTCTTATTATTGTTTTAAATTGTGTACTGTGTAACACCGGCCGGTGACTAAATGTTATATATTAATTGAATTTCTTTTAATAAATTTTGATATATTTACAAAAAACTTGAATCAGCGCTATCACTAATTTTTTCTCCAGGTATTGATGATGTCAGATACTGATGGGGGAAAATAGCGGTGGAACTGAAGTGGAACAAGGTGGCACAGCAGGATGGTACTTGCACCAGATACTCTGCGACATGGGATTTTATCAGGAGCTTTGCAAAGCATGCAGCTAGGCTGAGGACATCATTGCACTTGGGATTTGGGAGTGACCGTCTGACTACTTTTATAGAAATAAGTGCCAGTGGATTGGTTGCAGACTTCATCAAAATGACAGCTGCTATGGGGCCCAGAGTACTGAGAGGGGCCACCTTCCCTTTCACAGTTACATGTGTTATATACAGGGGTGTAACTACCACAGGTGCAGGAAGTGCAGCTGCTATGGTGCTAGAGCTGAGAGGGGCCACCTTCCCTGTCACAGTTACATGTGTTATATACAAGGGCGTGACTACCATAGGTGCAGGGGGTGAAGCTGTCATGGGGCCCAGAGCTGAAAGGGGCCCATCTTCTCTTTGTTACATGTGCTATATATATTTATCACCACTTTTGGTATACAGGGGCCCGTACAAACTTTTGCTATGAGGCCTACAATAATCTAGTTATGCCCCTGCATGAAAGATTTAGGTTATAGGATTGACATTGTGTTTATTTGCTCTGAATAACACTATAGAAGATGCACAACCAGCTAATACACATACATTGAACTATTCTAGAACATAGAACTATTAAATGTGCAAATTTTAATTTGCTTAGATACCATATGTTCTCTACAATCCAGACTTGTATATACACTTGAAGTAGTCATGTTCCCACATTGCCAATTTACAACAGATCGATCATATTTCATCATAATAACCTTTTTGACATTTCCTGCAAAAGAACATAGACAAATCGTTTTTTCCCAGCATTGTCTTAAAAATGAATGATTTAAAGCATAAACTCTATTATAAATAGACATGTAAGGTTACAGCGGTGTGTTCTGTATATACATAATGCCCTTAGTCGTATGTACTGTATATAGCAAGATATATGGTACTCTCCTTTTCCAAACCTAATGTATTTATAAGGATGCAGACACTCCATTTAGCCTTAGCTAAACAATACAATAGCATTGAAAGAGGTGGAGGTCACTTGCGCTAATTTTTTATGAGCAGCTCAATGGTAATGAGAAAAAGAGGAAAAATCCCCTTTTTCTCCTGTAGAAATATGGAAGTAAATGAGCGCTAGCATTGTTTTAATTTGTCTGCTCTTTGTGTAATTTAGTAATTAGCCTAGTAAATAAAGTAGCCTTGAAGAGAGATACAGTATATATATTAGGGCGGAGTGAAAAAACTGAAATGGAGAAATTCAAAATCGGCTAGTGTGGAAAAGTTGTGACTTGACCTGAATAAGAAACGCGCAAAAGCATTTTGATCTGAGTCAACATCTTCTGTTCTGGCAAGAGACCTAAAGTTTCACTTTTTAGGTGAAAATAATGAAACCTATGAAGAAGGTCCGATCTTGTTATAATTATGTCAGGATGCCTTAGAATGGTTCATTAATATACTTCATCTTAGTAAAAGAGAGTACGAGCTTGTCCTAGTGCAAATCGACTGACTTTGGCGGGAGAAAAAATCCCTAATATTTGACCCATTTTCATGGTCACAATTGTGAATATTGTGTTTTCTCCTGAACGTGTTTAAGAAGCACAAATACTCTAAATGGAATTTCAGTGACACTGGGTGAACTATAACACTGCATAATGGCCCTTAATCAGACCTGATCGCAGTACAAATTTGTTCTCAAAATGGGCAAAACAAATGCTGCATTGCAGGTGGGGCAGATGTAACGTGCTGAGAGAGTTACATTTGGGTGGGGTGTGTTGAAACTGAAATCTAAATTGCAGTGTAAAAATAATGCAGTCGGTATTTACCTTGCACAGAAACAAAATAACTCACACAAATCTAAAGGTGGCCATACATCTACAGATCGATTGTCAGATTGGGCCGGTTGGAACAAACAGCTGGTAATATCTGAATGACAGTTTTTCAGCATTTCAAAGCAAATGGTCAACTGTCATTTGCTCTCATCCATTACCAGGATTTTGTTCCAACCAGACAGATCGGACAATAAATCTGTAGATGTATGGCCACCTTAACTCCCTCTGCACATGTTACATCTGCCCCACCTGCAGCTGCATTACAGCATATAATTATGCCAAAGATAAGCCAATATATTAACAGTTAAATACGTTAAAGTGCATTATGCTGTAATAAGTATTGCTGATCAATCCTGCCTAGAAATGAACACAGTGATTGGCATATATGTACTGCTGGACACCACTCATAGAATGATTAATCTGTTATTTTTTGAATCAATGTTCTTGTTTTTTTTTTCTTCTAAACATAAAGGTGCCCATACACGTTACAATTATTGTATACAATATTGTATACAATATCGCATCTCATTGCATATCGGTTTTGCGATGAGATCAGACGAGATGAGATCTAGTATAAAAAGTATGTGCTGCATATACTTTTTGTACTAGATCTCATCTTATCGCAAAACCGAGATTCGATGAGATGCGATATTGTATACAATATTGTATACAATAATTGTAACGTGTATGGGCACCGTTAGATGTATTTGTTTATTTATTTATTTACAGTTTCTTATATAGTGCAGCAGATTCCGTTGCGCTTTACAATAGTAGACAGTGATAAAACAAACTGGGTAACAACAGACAGACTTGGAGGTTAGAGGGCCCTGCTGCAAGCTTACAATTTATTACAACATAATAAACTTCAACGTATTTAACTGGTTATATATTGGGCCTTATTCAGATCTGATCGCAGTACAAATTTGTTCTCAAAACGGGCAAAACCATGTGTACTGCAGGTGGGGCAGATGTAACATGTTCAGAGAGAGTTAAATTTGGGTGGGGTGTGTTGAAACTGAAATCTAAATTGCAGTGTAAAAATAATGCAGCCAGTATTTACACTGCACAGAAACAAAATAACTCACCCAAATCTAACTCTCTCTATACATGTTATCTTTGCACCACCTGCAGTGAACATGGTTTTGCCATTTTTTAGAACAAATTTGTACTGCGATCAGACCTGAATAAGGCCCTTTGGCTTAATTTTGGCATAATTATATGCTGTAATGCAGACCAATCATGTTCCCAGTATAGGGGATGCAACACTGTTTTTCTGTCAATAAACAGAAGTTTACACTGTTACTTGTAATACTTATTGTAACTGTTACTGTTTTTAAATAACAAACTGCAACAGTTATTTCTTACTTATGTATACAGGATTGTCTATCTTTGTATATGCACTGCAAAGAGAGCAGCATAAATCCAATTTCATGTATTTCAGTGTCACTGTGTGAAATATAACACTGCATAATGGCCTGATCGCAGTACAAATTTGTTCTCAAAATGGGCAAAAAAATGCTGGACTGCAGGTGGGGCAGATGTAACATGTGCAGAGAGAGTTAAGGTGGCCATACATCTACAGATTTATTGTCCGATCTGTCTGGTTGGAACAAAATCCTGGTAAAAGATTAGATCAAATGACAGTTGACCATTTGCTTTGAAATGCTGAAAAACTGTCATTCAGATATTGCCAGGTGTTTGTTCCAACCGGCCCAATCTGACAATCGATCTGTAGATGTATGGCCACCTTTAGATTTGTGTGAGTTATTTTGTTTCTGTGCAAGGTAAATACCGGCTGCATTATTTTTACACTGTAATTTAGATTTCAGTTTCAACACACCCCACCCAAATTTAACTCTCTCAGCACGTTACATCTGCCCCACCTGCAATGCAGCATTTGTTTTGCCCATTTTCAGAACAAATTTCTACTGCGATCAGGTCTGATTAAGGGCCATTATGCAGTGTTATATTTCACACAGTGTCACTGAAATTCCATTTAGAGTATTTGTGCTTCTTCTATTATATTATAAACACGTTCAGGAGAAAACACACAATATTCACCATGAAAATGGGTCAATTATTAGGGATTTTTTCTCCAACCAAAGTCAATGGCATGTATTCAATGCCGCAGTGAGCGGCCGGCGAGGGGGTTAAACAGCGAGGATTGCTGAAAACCAGCGATCCTCGCTGTTTAACCCCCGCGCCGGCCGCTCGCTCTATTCAACGTTGTGGGGAAATCCTCGCCGTCACAGGACGGCGAGAATTCCCCAAAACAGCGAGACCCGCGGCTGCTGCAGAAAACTCGCAGTTTTTAGCCGCGGGTCTCAAAAAACGGAGCGAGGGGGAATTGGCGGATGCGGAGGCTGTGTTGGATACTGTCAGGGTGAGTGGTGACAGCGAGCAGGAAGCCCTGCTCGCTGTCACCACTCGCCCACAGCATTGAATACATACCATTCACTTTGCACTAGGACAAGCTCGTACTCTCTTTTACTATGCTAAAGTATATTAATGAACCACTCTAAGACATCCGGACATAATTTTAACTAGATCGGAGCATCTTCATAGTTTTCGTAATTTTCACCAAAAAAGTGAAACTTCAGGCCTCTTGCCAGAACAGAAGATGTTGATTTAGATCAAAATGCTTTTGCACGTTTCTTATTCAAGTCAAGTCACAACTTTTCCACACTAGCCGATTTTGAATTTCTCAATTTCAGTTTTTTCACTCCGCCCTAATATATATATATATATATATATATATATATATATATATATATATATATATATATATATATATATATATATATATATATATATAGGTTTGGGAACAAATCACGGCACTCCAAGGATTTTGCAAAAAGTATATATTGTAGGGAAAACACACACCAACGTTTCGGAGCTTAGCGCTCCTTTTTCAAGGTGAAAAACAGTGTAACAATGAAAAAGGAGAAAAAGGAGTAGGACTCTTCAAGAGTAAGATTCTGCTTCTATGTGTAGGTGTGTGCTCCCAGCTGGCTGGACCTCTAGGAGTACACACCTACACATAGAAGCAGAATCTTTCTTTGACATCATACGGATTCCAGTACTAGGATATTGTTGTTTTGCAATGTGATCTGGCACAAAAGTTCCACATCTAAAATAATAGGAAATTGGGTTGAGGTTGCTTTTATAATTAAGGCCTTACTCATGAAGAGTCCAACTCCTTTTTCTTTGGAATAAGTGCAAGACCCATTAATAGAAAATCCACCATTGTATGAGGATATATGAAAACTTTCGGCCTATAAAAGGCACTAATAGATTGAAGATCAAAAAACCCCTGATGAAGTTCCTAACGGGAACGAAACGTGTTGGGTACTGATCAAAATAAATGAAGAATCATTCCAAGAAAGAAATCGAAGCCACTAGCGTTTTTCTTTTATTCAAATGGACATTACATGTGTTACACATTATATATAGGGCGCTACTGACACTATTGTGGGTTATATATATATTGCACGTATAACCTTGACAAAGGGGTGTCACATACCCCGAAACGTTGGAAGCTTTTTTTGCTGAAAATATATTTTTTCTAAAAATCCCCAGAGTGCCGCTGTTGTTTCTTCACTATCCTGTACTTCTGTACCTGAAGGCACCTGGGTTACCTGTACTGCTGGAGGAGTGCCAGGCCTACACCTCTACCTCTCTCTCTCTCTCTCTCTCTCTCTCTCTCTCTCTCTATATATATATATATATATATATATATGAGGGAAGTGTGGCGCCACAGGTGGACATCCTCTAAAAGCCCAGGTGTGAGTTAGATACTCCCAATATTCATGGGCGTCAGCCATCTTTTAAATATTTCGGGGGCTGGAAATGGGGTTGATTAAAGATAAAAAAAATACATATAAAAAAATTCACAAGAGAAATTACGGATAAAAAAATGGACAGTGGATATAAAATAAGATTTCTTATCTTAGAATGCAGGTAGGTCAATGTGGATTCCTACGCGTTTCGTCCTTAAGACTTCATCAAGGGGTTTTATTTATTTATATATATATATATATATATATATATATTGGTTGTACCCTGAGGATGAGCATAAGCTCGAAACACGTGTCGCTGTTAACCTTTATGCAATAAAGCATCTATTATTCTACAAAGAAAATTATCTGGGTGCCGCCTTCCTAGACTATTGTTCTATATCTATATATATAGTGCATTATGAATGGCACTCTCGGGTTTTAAAGAAATAAAGACACTTATGCAAGTGTTGAATTCTATGTTTCGGTTTATTTTTAAACCATCATCAGGAATACATATACAACGAACAGTAGCTGCTTAAATAGCCCAAAAAACAATCTTTGTGAACCTTGTACCGGGGATGACATCTTCAAGCGCGGACCCTCCTGCTGCTGGAGCATCATTTTTAATTATACAATTACTGATACTTTTCAAAAAAGAGCCATCACTGATATTTGTACAAGAATACATAAAAAGAGAATATATTTACAAAAGTCTTGCAGTACTTAAATACGGGACAGAAAGCCAGAAACAAATTCTTGGAAACATATACACTGTAGCCATCAATTAACAGTTAATTGTCATCTAATAAGCAGAGTTACTTTAATTACAATGAATACAGGGTTTTTATAAAAAGTAATGAGACCAAATTTGTGAAAAAAAATTTATTGCAGATATTGTTACAAAGAGAGAAGGGTTTGGAGACCCGCACCATAAAATGAGTTATGTATAATAATTTTTAATTTTTATTATTGGTTTTTAATTTTTCGTGGATGGATATTGGTCACCCCAGGCAGGAGTCTTATACAAATATCTCTCCTGGCTGGTTTAGGTTGCTGTCCCCTGATTTTAAATTATACAGTAAAAGAATGGAGAGAAAAGAAATCAGTTTACAAATAGGACGCACTCCTCATCCACCAAGTCCCTTCCGGACTGTTGAGTAAAAATTGTTTTTACCTATGTATAGGTGTATATTTTATTAGTTTTGGTTTAACTTAACCGGCAATTAATTATTTGTGTTCATACAATTGTATTAATTATAAACCTTTATAGATTAATTCCCTGTACCAGGGATATTCAAGTAGCGAAGAATATTAAAATCAAGTGAAAAGTATAAGAAAAGTGAAGAATAATAAGATTAAAATCGTTATGTGCAATATGTAGCTTGATAATGTTAATTGTTGTGTTGCCTCTCAAATGCTAACACTTATTTATGCTTTGAAGCCTGTATTCCTTGATGCCCTAATAAGCATGAGGTTACACTGTTAACTGTTATCTCGTGATGTGTATAGATATCACTGCCTATTATACACGATGTTATTGCGTGATGCCACTAATCCAATAACCCTGGTGCCCGGAGGCAGAGTTGTCTACCGTACGGCCCAACACCCTGTCCCCAGATGAGGTGGTGTTAATAACAATTAAGGTTACTTTTGCATGCTCATGACCTCATAATTTGGTGACACAATGTGTCTACTTGAGGTTTCTATTGGTCAAAAAGTCTTTTGCTAATGGTCGTGGCCGGTGGCAGTGATATTTCTATTGAACCAAAGCTGCTGAGCACCATAAATAGCAATGTTATATCCTGTGCCTGCACTTGGGTTCGTGCTAGTTCACTGTTACTTGAGTCTGTTGATGTCAGACAGTCACCAGTTTATATATCCGCTGAGAGTGTACACACCGCGTAACAGGTGTATTGCAGTTAGTTATCACTGTGATTTGATATTATTCTTACGGGGATATCGTATGTCATATGGTTTGATCCCAAACCTGTATATGGCATCCCTTAATATTATTGGTTATCCCCCTAGAACACAGTACTATAGTCGGTTAGCTCTCTTTCTTATGTGTATTTACAGAAAAGTCTTCGTACACACCAGACGATGTTGAAGTAATTTGGCATAAGATGTTTCACACTTTGTGTATGAATTGGGGATACACTCCTGGCACTGAGTGGGTGTCTCAATTTGCTAATGGGCAAGGAGTAGCGCTCATTTAGGGATTATTTATGCCTTCTGGTTTGATCCCCAAACCTATATGTGGCATCCCATATGTTAATAATGGCGTTTATTCCCCATCCACATATATAGTGCTGGATTAAATGGACTCCCACCTCACAAATATTGTGTGTTTTAATAAAAAGTCTCCGTATTGAACTTTTTTGCATACACACTAGGCGATATTCAGATTGGGTGTGTCATGAATTCATTTGATGTATTAACAATACCTCCGATATTACACTCGCGTGTCTTGCATTTATATAAGCATTTCAATGTGCTACTGGTAAGGCTGTACTCTGCCAATCTTTGGGCAGGTCCCAATAATGGTATTTCTATTTATCCAATGTGTACATATATATTTGGTGCGATTGTGGTTCAGCCACACTTATCAGCTTACACGTACTGACACATTCAGAAATGTACAGCTGCTTATGTGCTTAATATAATGTGCCGCACAGTTATTGACTGGTCCCAATCATTCAAATGCTAAGTACAATGCACAGACCACGCGATGGTTGTGTCAGTTTTAGCAGGCAAAACAATGTGTCAAACTCCTAATGGTTTATGCGGCTTCTGTTGCCGTCTAGCTAGATGCAAGTGTTGGGATTGCGTGCACACGCTTCCTACTTCTGCTATTGGCGGTGATAATCTGCGGAGTTTAGTGGTTACAACTGCTTATACAATCTGCGGAGTTTAGTGGTTACAACTGCTTATGTGCTTGATATGATGTGCCGCACAGTTATTGACTGGTCCCAATCATTCAAATGCTAAGTACAATGCACAGACCATGCGATAATTGTGTCAATTTTAGCAGGCAAAACAATGTGTCAGGCTCCTAATAGTTTATGCGGCTTCTGCTGCCGTCTAGCTGGATGCAAGTGTTAGGATTGCGTACACACGCTTCCTACTTCTGCTATTAGTGGTAACAATCTGCAGAGTTTAGTGGTTGTACAGTGGAGTGTGTCTGTATAACAGTTAGCACTCCCTATCTTCCCTTCCGTGGGTAAGCCAGAGATCAAGTCTCCTTGGCTAATATGCGCTACCGTCCGGTAGCGTTTAGGCTGTATACTGGCTCGCTGCTGAGGTTTACATATACATGGTATTAATCACACAAATATAACAGTTTTTAACAGGCTAAAAGTTGCTACACATTGCACTGGAGAATGCCAATGCGCATTTCGCTGACTAGCTTTTTCAAGGCGTTACCCTAGGGTAACGCCTTGAAAAAGCTAGTCAGCGAAATGCGCATTGGCATTCTCCAGTGCAATGTGTAGCAACTTTTAGCCTGTTAAAAACTGTTATATTTGTGTGATTAATACCATGTATATGTAAACCTCAGCAGCGAGCCAGTATACAGCCTAAACGCTACCGGACGGTAGCGCATATTAGCCAAGGAGACTTGATCTCTGGCTTACCCACGGAAGGGAAGATAGGGAGTGCTAACTGTTATACAGACACACTCCACTGTACAACCACTAAACTCCGCAGATTGTTACCACTAATAGCAGAAGTAGGAAGCGTGTGTACGCAATCCTAACACTTGCATCCAGCTAGACGGCAGCAGAAGCCGCATAAACTATTAGGAGCCTGACACATTGTTTTGCCTGCTAAAATTGACACAATTATCGCGTGGTCTGTGCATTGTACTTAGCATTTGAATGATTGGGACCAGTCAATAACTGTGCGGCACATCATATCAAGCACATAAGCAGTTGTAACCACTAAACTCCGCAGATTGTATAAGCAGTTGTAACCACTAAACTCCGCAGATTATCACCGCCAATAGCAGAAGTAGGAAGCGTGTGCACGCAATCCCAACACTTGCATCTAGCTAGACGGCAACAGAAGCCGCATAAACCATTAGGAGTTTGATACATTGTTTTGCCTGCTAAAACTGACACAACCATCGCGTGGTCTGTGCATTGTACTTAGCATTTGAATGATTGGGACCAGTCAATAACTGTGCGGCACATTATATTAAGCACATAAGCAGCTGTACATTTCTGAATGTGTCAGTACGTGTAAGCTAATAAGTGTGGCTGAACCACAATCGCACCAAATATATATGTACACATTGGATAAATAGAAATACCATTATTGGGACCTGCCCAAAGATTGGCAGAGTACAGCCTTACCAGTAGCACATTGAAATGCTTATATAAATGCAAGACACGCGAGTGTAATATCGGAGGTATTGTTAATACATCAAATGAATTCATGACACACCCAATCTGAATATCGCCTAGTGTGTATGCAAAAAAAGTTCAATACGGAGACTTTTTATTAAAACACACAATATTTGTGAGGTGGGAGTCCATTTAATCCAGCACTATATATGTGGATGGGGAATAAACGCCATTATTAACATATGGGATGCCACATATAGGTTTGGGGATCAAACCAGAAGGCATAAATAATCCCTAAATGAGCGCTACTCCTTGCCCATTAGCAAATTGAGACACCCACTCAGTGCCAGGAGTGTATCCCCAATTCATACACAAAGTGTGAAACATCTTATGCCAAATTACTTCAACATCGTCTGGTGTGTACGAAGACTTTTCTGTAAATACACATAAGAAAGAGAGCTAACCGACTATAGTACTGTGTTCTAGGGGGATAACCAATAATATTAAGGGATGCCATATACAGGTTTGGGATCAAACCATATGACATACGATATCCCCGTAAGAATAATATCAAATCACAGTGATAACTAACTGCAATACACCTGTTACGCGGTGTGTACACTCTCAGCGGATATATAAACTGGTGACTGTCTGACATCAACAGACTCAAGTAACAGTGAACTAGCACGAACCCAAGTGCAGGCACAGGATATAACATTGCTATTTATGGTGCTCAGCAGCTTTGGTTCAATAGAAATATCACTGCCACCGGCCACGACCATTAGCAAAAGACTTTTTGACCAATAGAAACCTCAAGTAGACACATTGTGTCACCAAATTATGAGGTCATGAGCATGCAAAAGTAACCTTAATTGTTATTAACACCACCTCATCTGGGGACAGGGTGTTGGGCCGTACGGTAGACAACTCTGCCTCCGGGCACCAGGGTTATTGGATTAGTGGCATCACGCAATAACATCGTGTATAATAGGCAGTGATATCTATACACATCACGAGATAACAGTTAACAGTGTAACCTCATGCTTATTAGGGCATCAAGGAATACAGGCTTCAAAGCATAAATAAGTGTTAGCATTTGAGAGGCAACACAACAATTAACATTATCAAGCTACATATTGCACATAACGATTTTAATCTTATTATTCTTCACTTTTCTTATACTTTTCACTTGATTTTAATATTCTTCGCTACTTGAATATCCCTGGTACAGGGAATTAATCTATAAAGGTTTATAATTAATACAATTGTATGAACACAAATAATTAATTGCCGGTTAAGTTAAACCAAAACTAATAAAATATACACCTATACATAGGTAAAAACAATTTTTACTCAACATTCCGGAAGGGACTAGATATTGTTACAAACAATTAAAATTCTTAAAAATATGACCCATGTGCATCGACACACTTTTGCCAATGAGTTGTCCACTCTTGGAAGTCCTTTTCCAGAATGTCCTTCAAGCAGCAAAGTCTCTATGACCTCTGCTATTGTCCCATGGCGGTCTCCTTTGAGGGCTGTCTTCACTCGAGGGAACAGGAAAAAGTCTACTGGGGCCAGATCAGGACTGTAGTGGGGCTGGGGAAGCATTGCGTTGCTGTTCCGGGCTAGGTAGTTGTTGACTACGAAGCAGGTGTGGCTTGGTGCATTATCATGATGCCGTTTCCTATAGGTGGGCATTTTCTTTCTGGATCATGGCCAACGTCTCCATAGCCGATTTTCCGAGTCCAACACAGAATTTAATGGCGTAGTGCTATTCGATAGAACATTACATTTTTAAGCTTCAACCGAGCCTAGGGACAGGGGTCCACTAAAACAACAATACGAACCGCACGGAATCTCGTAGGCGACTGATGCTTGGTGTGTGTTGAAGCTGACATCTCCCTCCATCGAACCCACCTGGAGCATGTGCGCTGTGACGTACAGTCGCGTCAGAAATAAATAGGCCTCATTACTTTTATGTTATTTGGTTTTACAGTTCGGAATATTTTATAGGGAAATTTGTTTACATGAAGAATGGGTACTTGTTTCCTAGAAAGGCGCCCATCGGCAATACGAGCCCGAAGCATGGCGAGCGCAGCGAGCCCCTCGAGGGGACGCGGAATATATGTTAAGTAATCCGTGTCCGCTCGCCACGCTTCGCGGTAATCGCATCGTTCGCATCGCATGCAATTTTTTTGGCAGCATGCGATGCGACCGATGCGATTTTTTTCCTTGCGATGCCTAAGATCAAAATCGTGGGCGCCGTTCTAGGAAACAAGTACCGAAAAATGTTTGAGTAAGATTTTATCATAACGTATAGTACATTGTACTTTCATACTTTATACTAGGACAAATATGTAACACCCATGGGGGTAGAATTATTTAGAGTTACATATAGCACTACTGTGCCAAGAAGCATGTAAAGCTACAGTAGGTTTGATTTAGAATTACAGCTATAAAACCCTGAAGGTTACGAAAACAGTTGCAATCTGTTGCAATGCACAGTGATTCCACATAGAACTCTTTTGTGCTGAACAAGAACTTTAACGTAATTGAAGCAATTTCAGTCAAAGTCCTTTCAAACATATCTTAAATTAAATCAAGAGACAAACGTCTGAGTAAATGTGTTTTATCATTTGTGACAGGATGTTTAAATGCGTTAACATTATGACAACATTGTTTTTGGTTATAGAGAATATTTTAGCAGCTGCCGTACAATATAATTATCGGAAAAGGCTACAAATGATAAAACACAGCCTTTTTTATGGTGCATTAAATTACTGTAAGAGTATTTTTTTCACCGCTACCTGTCATTATGCTTTATAAGAGCGTTTTAAGCAAGTTTTATTTTTTTTCTGTTTTTAATTTGTGCACTACTATACTTTGACAAGACAATTGCATAGTTCAAATATATATATATTTTTTTTTTGGAATACTGAATATTTGAACAATTCTTTTTTCTAAAGCAGTTTGTAAAACTCCAAAGAATGCTGAAATAAAGTGAGTCATACAATACCTTCAGACTTATTGTACTGTGAGGGTGATTCAACACTGCTCACTAAGCAGCTGTCGTTCGTTGCTTAATGAGTGGCTTAACATCGCCTGCCTGCCGCTGCATCCCCTTGGTAACATCCGAGGGGATGTACGCAAACACATCCCCTTGCATGCGGTAGAAGAGGAGAGAAATCAATCGATGGCCGCCAACCATCGATTGATTTCTCTCCCCTTTGGAAATAAAAGTCAGTCTGAAATTCCTTTTATTTCTCCGTCAAAGGAGGAGGGCGGGCGCTGATGTCCTATAATGTCAACCGTCCGCCTACATCAGGCATCGGCTCACCTGGGTTACCATGGGAACACCCAGCATTTTGAAGTGGAAGCCCATAATATGCTGGGCGTTCCCATGGTTACAGCATCGTTTCTGCTCCTGGCCGACCCTCCCTGCAAAGAGTGACCCGGCAAGTGTGTAACTCGCTAAAACCGTTCGATGCCGGGTCTGTACATGCGCAAATACACACATGCGCAGGCCCCCAGTCATTAAAACGGGGCCGAATTCGACCCGATCATTATTGAATCACCCCATGTATCGCCGTAACTATAGATTTTTGTGCCCTATGCTTGAAAGTGTTACCTCTGCTGAGCACCATGTGTATGCTGCTTTAGCCTTTTGACTCCATTGACCACGTGAGCGGTGTCCATCTACTTAGTCAACCTAATATTGGCTGGCCTAATAATCCACATCCATTTATAAAGACAACATACACTGAGTGGCCAAATTATTATGAACACTTGACACTTATTTGCAGATCAGCCATAACTTCACGCTGTTGCCGCTAGAGGGCGAGATTGCTATAAAAAGGAAACGCAGGACAAGTGAAGCATCAATTGCACTGTGTTTCTTGTAAAGAAATGGGCAAAAAACGGGATTTAACTGAGGATGATTGTAGGCGCTCAAACCGTCGGAATCAGTATCAGCAAAATGACTGCACTTGTGAAGTGTTCAAGATCAGCAGTTATTAATGTTTACAGAGAGTGGACTACCAAGCAGAAAACCAGGTCTCAACTTCAGGCTTGTGGTCGTCACAGGCTACTGAATGCTCGATCTGAAAGGAGACTTGCCAGAGTTGTCCAGTCCAACAGAACGTCAAATTGCGGGGAATCTTAATCAAGGATCAACTGCGAAGGTCTCGGAATGAACCGTTCGCCGCACATTATACCGTATAGGTTATGGACGCCGACGACCTGTTCGAAAGCCTCTACTGCCTATCATGAAAAAGATCAGATGTCTCCAGTTCGCAAAGGAGCACAAGGATTGGATGAGTCACGTTTTCAATTACACCATGCAGATGGCAGTGTGCGAAAATAGAGAAAACAGCACGAAAGCATGGACCCCAACTGCATTGCCACAACATGGTGGAGGCAATGTTATGGTTTGGGGGATGTTTTCTTGGAATTGTATGGGTCCTTTGATTCCTTTGGAACAACTTCTGAATGGCCAAGGGTATTTGAGTGTTATTTCAGATCAAGTACATCCTGTTATGCTAATGGTTTACCCTGCCGGGGATGGATACTTCCAGCAGGACAATGCTCCCTGTCATAAAGCTGGCATTGTCCGCAGATGGTTCAAAGACCAGGACAGAGGCTTTACCTTGCTTATCTGGCCTGCACTATTACCAGATCTCAATACAATTGAGAATCTGTGGGATGAGATTGAACGGGCCATTAGGCAGCTGGATCCAGTACCAAGGATTAAGGAGTATTAAAGAATTGGAAAGTACAGTTCGGGTATGGTCTCAAATTCCTCATACCACCTACCAACATCTCATAGAGAACATGCCAATAAGAATCCATGCACCAAAAGGTGGTCCGACATTGTATTGAGGGGGTGGTCATAATAATTTGGACTTCTCTATAAGAATAAAAAATAAAACATTAATGACAGAGGGCCAGATGCACTAAGCTTCAAAAGTAATAAAATGGAGAGTGACGAACAATCAACCAATCAGCTCCTGCCTGACATTTTTCAAACACAGCCTGTGACATGGCAGGTACAGTAGGAGCTGATTGGCTGACTGTTTATACTCTCCATTTTATCACTTTTGAAGCTTAGTGCATCTCACCCAGAATGTCATGAACCTTCTATCGAATGAGCTGTATCATGTGTGCAAATCATGCTATAACTATAATATAATAGTAAAGACAGAGATGTAGATTTTGGCAGAAAAAATGTTAGCTACTTATTTGTTTAAATACATATTGACTAGTTAACAGCAAAATGAAGGCTTCTGGCAATGAACTTTCACTTTGAGCTGTGAGTTTATAGCCCACAATCTCTCCACCCGCACCCATCCTCAGTCCATATCTGCTCCTACCTCCAATATATATCTTCAGAGCTCAATCTCTCCATATCCAGCAAGTTTGAAATAGATCAGTGTCCCTGCAAAAATTGCTTTCACTTTCAAAAAGGAGTAATTGCTATAAGTCACTGGATTTCTTTCTTAAGCAGCCCATACACGTCCCGATGCGGGCGTGCGTTGTGGGCTTCAATAGCACGGATCACATTGCATTGCATTGCATGTGCATCCGTTGTGCATGCAATGCGATGCAATGTGATGAAACCTAAGTACAAAAAGTATGTGCAAGCACATACTTTTTGTACTGTGCGATGAGGTGCCGCGGGAGCGCGCACCTCAAAGCACAGAACGGACAGCCCGGCATCGCAGCGTGTATGGGCTGCTTTAGTTCAAAATTTCAGTATCTCTTAAACCCTATCCCTCTGGTGCTGTAGACTTACCATAACCATTAGGTACTAACGCGTGGATTTGACTATGCAAGAAGAAAAGCCCCTCTGCATTTCAGACACATCCAACTTTAGGTAATTTGTGGCGGGCTTGACAGGCGAAGAGAAGACTCTAATGCATTGCCTGTGGATATCAAACTCAAGTAAGAAAAAAAAAAACACCCACACGACACACTCTCCTGCAAGATCCTCACCTGTGTGCCCATAACCGAGACAGACTCCAACACAAGCAGTGGCTGTTTGATGCGTTGGTGAATCCAGACGACACTGCATGATGCTGTAGAAACAAAATGGGAAATAGAATGGTCAGTTTCAGGTAAAATCATTCACCTACCTCTCTGCTGGGGCCTGTGTAAAATTAAAGATTGTAAAGACAAAAAATAGAATATAGAGGGCACAAGCAGAAAAGTAAATGGAGTTGAGAAAGCAGGTGCAATTGGACTAATACTCACCAGTGTTCTCGATTCCTCATCCCTACAGACAGTCGGCATAACAGGTAAATTGCAACCATGGTCCCTTGAGGCAGTGTTGAAAATCAAAGGGGAATTCCACAGCATTCCCTGTGGATATGAAACAGGAATGGAAAAAAAAAAAATCCACCCACACAACAGACTCTCCTGCAAAATTCTTACCTGTTTGCGCACAGCCGCGACAAAGTACAACACAGGCAGCGGCTGTTTGATGCTTGAGGATTCCAGTCAGTGGCGTAACAACATTTAAAGCACCGCCCCGCTGAAAATTTTGCCCCCCCCCATAAGTTAACACTCCCCATCCCATAAAAGTTATCACCACCCTTACCCCGTTGCCGCCAGACACGCAGCTCTTTCGGGTCCCTGGCTCTCCCCGCTCCTAATAAAAAGTGACTTTTGGAAAATGGCTGCCCCCATAATGCAGACAGTTTTTGAGGATACTAGAGGGAGGCGGCTGCCTCCTCTAGTAACCTTAAAAACTGTCTGCTGTATGGGGGCAGCCATTTTCCGAGTGTCACTTATTAGTAGCTGTAGCAGGGAGAGCCGGGGACCCGACAGAGCTGCGTGTCGGGGTTAGAGGCGGCGGCAACGGGGTAAGAAGGGTGTTAACTTTTCGGGGGGGGGCAGGTGCACCGGCGCTAACTATAGTCCAGCAGACACCCCCCCCCCCGGCGCCCCCACCTTCTTAGCGCCCCCTGCCACTGCGGGGGCTGCGGGACTATAGATACGCCACTGATTCCAGTCAACACTACAAAACGCTGTAGAAACAACATGGGAAATAGAAGGGTGAGTTTCAGGCAATGCCATTCACTCACCTGCCTGCTGGGGCTATTGCAAACCCCTTTGAGAAACAAGGCATGGCAAAGAGCCAGAGACAGAACATATATGAGCACATGTACTGACCTATGTTTTAGAGTCTGCGAGCCCATAGCCCCTCTGCATATCAGACACATCCAGATTCAGGTAATTTGGGGCGGCCTTGACAGGTGAAGAGAAGACACTGCTGCAATGACTTGATGTCAACCTGGAATAAGAAATAAAAAGGCAAAAAAAACACAATAGAATAAAGGAGGGGGTGGCTTGTCTGTGAACCTGGACGGATGTGTTCTCTGGGTGCTCCTGTCCTTTGTGTGTTTTTTTAGGGGATTGCAGGGGCTGCACAGGCTCGTCCTTGGTCCCCCACTGCCTGCACTGCCCCCATTTCACTAAGGAGTCAACCCCGCATGCTGAAAACTACTCGTATGGTCCCCACGATCTGGGGCCTATTCTCCTGGAAGCCGCGGCCTCGATTAGAAAGTACAAGCTGCCTGTCACTCACTCCCGTCGCGGAGGACCGGGCGATCACAGTAAAACCCCACAGACAGGCGTCTGATCAGAGCGTGAGGAGGGTAGACACAAGCTGTTGGTCACCAGAAGAAAAGGTGAGGAACCATTCTGCACTCCCTATAACTACTGTACCTATAAGCCTCAGTAGCCGTGTATCCCATCTTCCAATCTCTTCCATTCTCTCGTGTATAAAGGGGTGGGTTAATCCTAGGGCGCAGTATGATGCAGCTGACTTTAGATCACCCAAGAGTGTTCCCCTACACTCATTTTGAAGTACAACAAGATAAAGATGATCCTTCACCAGCCCACCACATAAAACATATAATCACTTCCCTGGTACTTGGGAGATCCTACATTTGAACTCCTTGAGGTTGAGGACTTTATACATCGTTCACAGATCCTTTGCAATTGCTGGTGGCATGCAATAGAGAAGGATCGTGTATAGCATAATACCGTTTTTAATTGCATAAACCGCACATATAACATCCACAATGATTAAAAATCACAAAAAATGCATACATAATATATACATAAAATATACACATGCACAAATAAAGTTTCCCAGGGATCAGTTGTTGCTGAAAATTGTAATTAACAAGTATAATGGAACTGTTGTGAATAAACAGTTCTAATCAGGATTGTGCAAATTTGCGATCAGCCCGGACAATCTGCGGATGGAAGTCCTGTCCAATGGTAAAAACTAAACAAATGAGAGAGAGTGCACTGTGTTGATCTATTAAATTTAATATATTAAAAATTAATTACACATATAACCATACACATAAAATAATAATTATAAAAACAATTGATATCCAGCATTGCATACACAATCCATCAATTTTATTGGCTCTTAACCATGAGGTTGAATATCGCAATCCATATTCCACTTTTTCCATATTCCCACCACCCCCGTGCAACAGAACTTACTGCAGGCCAAGTTGTGTTGGAGGTTTGCAATTCTGCAAACTCCTGATGTTGCTGGCTGCGGGGGCCAGACGGAGCGCTTCATGGTCTTGGGGCAGGAGGGGCGCCTCGGTTGGCAATGGTGGCTCAAGGTGATGCCAGTGGCGGGGTGCTTCATTCTGCTGGCGATGGAGGGGAGAAGGCTTCCAGTTGCTGCTGCAGCGCAGGCCAGCTCCTCTATGGCGCTAGAGCTGGAAGGGAGACAGCTTCCTCGTTTTGCTGCACGCTCTTCTATGGTGCAGGCTGTGTTGGGGGAAAGGGAGGGGACAGGAGGCGGCTTCCTGTTTCTGCTGCAGGCTCCTCTATGGTGCAGGCGGTGTAGGGGGGAGAGGGACCGGCTTCCTGTTTCTGCTGCAGGGCAGCTAGGCTCCTCTATTGTGCTGGGGAGGGGTGGATGTTGCCTCCCGAAGCCCGACCAATAAATTAAATAAATAGCAGAGTACAGGGTGCATGGGGTGCTTGCTCGGTCTGCGGGCCCCCAAAACGGCCAGGCCCCATAGCAACTGTACCCCCTGCACCCACTATAGTTACGCTACTGTATATAACCTAAAAATATTGTGTTGCACCTGTTCACAATGTCAACAATAACTGACTGTTGATATTGCATATTGTTGACAATAGAATGACAATAGATTTATTTTTAACCTTTAACCTAATAAAAACCTTACTCAAATTCCAAGAACAGGGTGTGGTTAGGGTTAAAGTGTGGTTAGGTTATGGTTAGGGTTATGTTCAGACTGTGGTTATGGTTAGGGTTAGTCTATGGTTAGGACAAGGCTATGGCTGCATTTAGGATATGGTTAGCAATTGAAGATTGCTTCTTCAGCCAGGGCAACTTGGAGGGTCTGGTGCGATTCACATGTGGCTGCGCATCGCATCGGACCCGCTGTCTTTCACCTGCAATTTGGGCTCTTTTCCTGTGATTGATTGCCAAAATTGAAGGTACTGTACATCGGCCAGTGTATGGGGCCTTTAAGGTCAGACTATGGTTAGATTCAGGCTGTGGTTAAGCCAGAGTATGGTTGGGGGTCAGGCTGTGGTTAAGCCAGAGTATGGTTGGGGGTCAGGCTGTGGTAAAACTAGAGTATGGTTTGGGGCCAGGCTGTGGATAAGGTTATGGCTAGATTATGTTTAGGGTCAGGCTATGGTTAAGGTTAGATTATAATTGGGGTTAGACTGTGGTTACGGTTAGATTATGTTTAGGGTTATTAAGGGTAATCCCAGGATTTTAAGTGGGAAGTTTGTTAGTAGGATATATAGTTATCTATATACAGTATAAGACAAAAAAACATGAAAAACTGCACTGGGCAAAATAATTTAGCAATTAATTGTGCACATTTATTTATTCAGATTCTGATTTTCACTGGCCAATGACAAAGCAAAAACACAATTTATATATGGAAATAAACATAAAAATAATAATATAGATGTTAAAAGATATGTTAGATACAGTAGTTTAGACAAACGGAACTCAGACAGGGTGCTAATTGCAGATATAGAGGGATTAGTTCTGCTGGTAAATCTGTCACGGTTGTTAGTCCATTTGGTTAGAGGTTAGTGGTCTCCTCACCCTGATTAATTACATTTTTTCAGATGAGTTATCCTTTCAGTTGTTAAGGTAATGCAGTATTTAACTGAGTAAAGCAATATAGGAATGAGGTTGCTGTCTGGCCAGACATTTATATGAAATACCTTTACTTGTTCTTTTAGCCATTTCTCCCAGTTGCTGGTGCTTATCCAGTATAAACGCAGCTTTTTCCAGAGAGCTTCAGATCGGGATTAACTGTACTGTTTAAACAAGAAGGTGATCAAAAGCAAGATGGTGCAGTTTAAAGCATACATGTCTACTTTTTATAACTCCTCTCCGGGAGAAGCCCGGGGTGGGACGAGGCTGCGTTTCAGTGGCAGAATGAGGCTGATGTCACCAAGCCCCGCCCCATGACAGCCAGCCGCATTAATTTGCGGGTCCGTGGATTGGGGAGGGGCTAAAATGACTAAAAATGGCTCGATTCGTGTCATTTTAAGCCCCACCCCCTCCTTGCGTACCTGCATAATTATGAATTTTATACTGCGGGGAAGAGGAGAGCGGGGGCTGCGGCAGTGATAGGTAGACTTGCCCACCTTCTCAGGGGGGCCAGGAGGGGGACCCAATTTGGTGTGTGAGGAAGAGGCATGGCTAACATGTAGTTTAGTGGGATCGCATAATTCTTGCACCTGCCCCCTTCACATAGACCTGCAAATGACAGCAATGTACACATTGAAAAAAAAAAACTCAGACCACCAGGGTCCAGTGCTACTTGTTAGGGTGCTGTTAGGGTTAGACTATAGTTGGGTCATACCATGGTTAGGGATATGATTAGAGTATGATCAGGATCAGACTTTGGTTAGGGTTGTACACACTTATGGGGCCTGCACACATGGCAATGTGCTACAATGATCTGAGAGATGCTAGATGGCTCAGCAGATCACTCAGCACACATCAATGCACAGCAATGTGCCACTGAGCGATGTGTCATTGGCAGTGTTCTCGTTGAGAGCACTGGCCCTGACACTGGTGATTACTACATTTATCCAGCATGCTGGATATTAATTGCTGGGCGATAGGGACATGCAGGGCCGCTCATGGCTATCATTATGGCCCCTCCGCACGGAGCAATGTGGGGACATTTTCTAAGCGTTTTTAATGAGAATAAAATAATTGTACATTTATTTATTGTTTATTTTATTTGTAAATTGGAACTCACTAGCCTCAGTAGAAATTCATAGAAATATCCAGGTTTTACAGTACATGCAGTGAACAATAAACGTTCTATCGGCAGATGTGGATTGTATGACATCATTACACAATAACCTTACCACTAATTTAACTTTAAACTAAGTATGGTGGCAATAAGAAAGAACTGCCAGACCCACAGTGACACTACGACTTAACGCCGACATGACATTCTTTAATTTATTGGAAACACCAATAAATGCCGGGTCTCCGACTCTCTCCCCAATACATCATAATAGATCCGGCCAGACAGTCAAGCCCCAATGACTCCCGGCAAGGAAAGCGAGTGTATACAATGTATTGGGCAAAGAGCGCACCCTAAAACAGCAAAGCAATAGCCACTGTAAATGACGTTCTTTCCCGGCACAAATATGGGTTGACAAACCCCAACCGGCAAAGAAAAGGAAAAAACGGGTGGTGAAAAAAGGCGACTTGGGGAGGGCGGGTGGGGAAATTCCAGAGAAAGAGATGGCTGAAACTCCTGCATCAGACAAAATAGAAAAGAAGAGTAGTAGCAGCGCTAAAAATGAAATTAAAATATTGAGAATTGGATGATCTTTACACAAAATATTTTACTGAAGGTATAAAACAATAACAAAAGACACGAACATGTATAATACAAATGATTGCATATATGCACAATATAGGTGTGCCCGATTCCACACTATAGCAGCTTATGGAGAGTCCATTCCTATTGTGCCCAGATGGGGGGGATAGAAGATGGTACAGTTACCGCTCCACACACAGTGTTGGGAATGTCCTGATGTCCACGTGGTCGGCCCAAGTTGGCACAAATCACCGAAATCCACTGGCGTAGGTTTAGGACAGATGGTGTTATCCTCAGATACCTGGGTGTTGAAGTTTGGGGTGGTGGGTGGTGGAGTTGCGGACTTGAGACACCTTTGATAAAGCTGCTGTAGCGGCGAAACGCGTCAGAATGTGCTGTTGCCCCCTCTCCACCACCAATACTTTGGATTGCAGTCCGGACCAGCCCAGGAAATTACTTGCCTTCCATTATCATCATTGGGACAATCAAGTCCGCAACTCCACCACCCACCACCCAAAACTTCAACACCCAGGAACCTGAGGATAACACCATCTGTCCTAAACCTACTCCAGTGGATTTCGGTGATTTGTGCCAACTTGGGCCGACCACGTGGACATCAGGACATTCCCAACACTGTGTGTGGAGCTGTAACTATACCATCTTCTATACCCCCCATCTGGGCACAATAGGAACGGACTCTCCATAAGCTGCTATAGTGTGGAATCGGGCACACCTATATTGTGCATATATGCAATCATTTTTATTATACATGTTCATGTCTTTTGTTTTTGTTTTATACCTTCAGTAAAATATTTTGTGTAAATATCATCCAATTCTCAATATTTTAATTTCATTTTTAGCGCTGCTACTACTCTTCTTTTCTTTTTTTGGTTACCCTACAGGACTAACTAACCTGTTTTAAAAGCAGCTGCTGGGAGGCCACTCCTACCAAGCGCCCCCTAGAACCCCCCTCATTTGGGGCGGGCTCACCCCACTTTTTTTCTGGTTGTGCTGCATCAGACAAAATGTCTGTTAGCCCCTCCCTAACACTCCCCTTATTTAAATTCACTACATGACTCAAGCTTGTTAACTGTTTGCCTAGCTAACAGCATTGTGCAAGGATCACACAATCCCTCAGCCTGGAAGTTTACCATCGCTCGCGCTATTTGCACTCGCTTTTCATAATGTTCGTAAACTCTACTTGTAAATAGATACAGGTATTTTCCTCGTGCTTTTAACAAGTCGCTGCATACAGCTCTTCCATATTGCCTTCAATTCATTTTACAGAAATAATGAATTTCTAAAAAAAAATCTGTAAAAAAAATTTCTTAAGTCGATTTGCCTCTGAAAACGTCTGCGGTGTGTAATTATCGAGATGTAGAAAAACATTAAGGAAAGAAACTGTCACCACAGAGATAAATGACTCAGGATATTACATAGTTTATTCCACTTCTGAACTAACAGTAGCATAAATTAATACAGAGAACGTACACTTTATTACATACATAAGTCACTGTAAATAAGGCAGTTGAACTAATGCATTTCATATTATGGTATGACACTAAGTAGAACGGTACAAAAATGAGCGGAACAGTTCACTTTAAGTATGATAGCAATGCCGGTCATGATTTTGTCCTTGGTGTGTACTGCGTGTCCAGAGGCTCTGATGTACTGTAGGTTTGGCAAACTAAATGGTGAGTGATAAGCTGAACAACCTAACAAATAAAATAAACGTCAAGCTCAATGGGGAGCGATAAGATGCAGGGCTCAACAAGCAAACAAAGCAAAGAACACACAGAAAACAAGCTGCTTTACGAATCAAAAGACAGACTTTACAAAAAGTAGAACAAGCAAATAAAGACAAAAACACTGTAGGGAGAGGATAATGAAGAAGAAAAAAAAAAACCCAGCATTAACAACCTTTTGCCAAAACACTGGTTGTTTTAACCTTTTTTTATATAATTTACAAAAGAATATCTTTTATATATATATATATATTTTTTTTTTCATTTTTGTGAATTATACACACTTCTCAAGCATATACAAGCATTTTAACATGTGGTTCCCACCAATTTTGTTGACCACTTCCTATTTGATCAATAAAGTTTTCCCTATAAAAAGCCAGAACAAAATCAGCAAAAATTATCTTGAAAAAGTGCACTAGACACACGAAACACGTTGATTCTGCTGCTCCCGTGGACCGTCCGCACCCAACAACCCTACCCGACATCGGAACCAGAGGCACAGCTGCCGAGTGACGTCATCATCGGGCGCATGCATGCGCCAGAGCACTCCGGACGGACGGAGTGAGGAAAAAAGCGGCTTCACATTCAGCTGCCGCCAGCACCTCACACTGATAGCGGTGTCTTCCCCGTTAGAGGTAGGGAAAGTCATTCACGCCCACCTACATAACCATTTAACTACTCCAAAAGGAGTGTAAACATTATTTTATTAACAGTTTTCTTTTTTACAGGTGTTTTTTGTTCATTTTCCTTGGAGTGCTGATGTTGCTGTGCGAGATCCTCACAATGGCCCTTATTCTGATCGGTGCGGATTTTACCGCATGCGGACGTCCCGCCGATGTTGATCGTCTGCGCATGTGCAGAGGTCACTCTGCGCATGTGCAGGCGATTTCGCCGCACGTATTCTTTATTCGCCGCACAGGGGGCGTAGAGGGGCGTGAGGGGCTACTTAGCCTCATTACCCTATGCATACGCCCCGCGTTTCATGGGCGTTCCCATGCAAACGCGGGGCGTATGCATGGTAATGAGGCCGTGACGCGTGTGTAGGGGGCGGGCATCTGACATCGCCGGATGTCAGCTGCCCGCCCCCATACATGATTTCACACGGACAAGTGTCCGTGTGGTCTTGTGTGGCGGGACCTGGTGGAGCGTGCGGCCCTGCATTCGATGTTCGGCGACCATCGAATGCAGGGGCTGCTCCCAAGACGGAGGAGGCGTATCCCCGTCCAATTTCATGCGGATCGCCACATATCCGCGTACGGACGGAGGTGGCGATCCGTATGGAAGGCGGGGATTCGCCTGCACGGACATGACTGCATATTTCTGATCGGGCCGCACCGATCAGAATAAGGCCCAAATATCCGCTAAAAATGCCAGCATTGCTCACAACGACTGTTCTTTATTTGGGTGCAATATTTAACTACACTTCAATGAATTGACTTGGCTGTGTTTGTATTTATTTATACTAAAAGAACAGTCGCTGTGAGCGGCGCTGCCATTTTTAGCGGATATTTTTGGGGACCTCTCACAGCAACGTTGGCACTCAAAGGGTTAAAGGAGATAGAATATACATATAAAAATATAAATGATACATGGCGATAATTTCACACTCAGCTCCCCTCCACTTGCCTGCCGCCCCTATTATGCACTAACCCAGTGGTTCCCAAACTTTTTTGGACCCTAGAATATCAAAATTTGCGGTATCCCTAAGCCTAAGGCTTCTTAATGGGAAATGTAGTAATAAATATTAAATGAAGTAAATTGTATTAATGGCATCCTTAGGTTTAATTATAGGGTGAGGGATAAGATTTAGCTTCTGTTTATCCTCATATATTATGAGCCACCAGCACTGGTTTTTCCTATTACATTGACCATTTGAATTTGAAGTTCTGGACCACAAACCCTTAGTAGTCCTGCAAGTGCCCAGAGGCACCTCATGAATGGAATCGGGACATCTGTCAGAATGAACTTAGGTCTACAGTCATTAGTTCGACCCCACTAGGTCGACTGGCAGGAAGGTCGACCTGACTTAAGGTCGACATGGGCCAAGGTCGACATGACTTAAGGTCGAATTTGCATAAAGGTCGACATGAGGAAGGTCGACTGGTCATAAGGTCGACATGGGTTTTTCACTGTTTTTTTATCCGAATGTCGACACAGTCGACATGGACACAGTTGGCAATGAGAATCGGACCCTTGCATCGCTCGCTTCACTCGCAATGCTTCGGGCACGGTGCCTCGCTGCGCTCGGCACACTATTTTATTCTCCCACCACGCCCTAGTGGATGGTAGGGCATGAAATACCGCCTGTCGGCACATGTAGGCTCAAAAAACAGTGAAAAACCCATGTCGACCTTATGACCAGTCGACCTTCCTCATGTCGACCTTTATGCAAATTCGACCTTAAATCATGTCGACCTTGGCCCATGTCGACCCTAAGTCAGGTCGACCTTCCTGCCAGTCAACCTAGTGGGGTCGACCTCATGACTGTAGACCTAAGTTCATTCTAATAGATGACCGCTTCCCTCATGAATCTACTGCACACAGTTTGGGAACCACTGCCCTACCCCCTGCACAATATCCTCCTATCACACCTTCTAAATTGATCATAAAGAAGTGCTGGTAGTTGCGGGAGGCTGGAAGACAAGTACACGTTCTAGGAACCACTGTACAATACAGAGAGCATTTTAGTAACCACTGTACAATGCAGAGAACATTCTAGTAACCACTGTACAATGCAGAGAGCATTCTAGTAACCACTGTACAATGCAGAGACCAATCTAGAAACCACTGTACAAAGTACAGAGCATTCTAGTGGCTACTACATAATACAGAATGCCTTTTACTGTAGTAACCACTATCCAATGCAAAGAGCATTCTAGTATTCACTGTACAATGCAAGAGCATTTCAGTGGCTACTACACAATGCAGAGAGCATTCTAGTATCCACGGTACAATGCAGAGAGCATTCTAGTGGCTACAGCACAATGCAGAAAGCCTTCTAGTAACAACCTTTCAATTCAGAAAACAATTTAGTGGTTACTATGCAATGCAGAAAGCACATTTGCAACTGATAGAATGTGGTGAGCTTTCTAGTAACCACTGAAAAATGCAGGAAGCATTATTACGACTGATGCAGTATAGAGACTAGTGACTACTATACATTATATAGAACAGTGGTTACTATACAATACATTAAGCATTCTCATGATTGATATAATGCAGAGGGCATTCTAGTGAATCGCGTTACATAAAAGAGAACATTCTAGGAACCTATACAGAGCATACAGGGAATTCAAGATAACAGATCAGCAATAAGCTTTATTCACCATTGTAGCATTCTATAAATGATTAGCACACATGCAGAAATCTAGTTGGCTACCAGAATTATCGGCCATATTTATAAGTATTATTTTTCACTAAAATAATGTACAATTTGTACAGATTGCATTTCTCATATTTGTCCTGGGAGATTTGATTTGGAAGAATCTAATTATACGAAAATAGCGGAGAGACCCCTGTGACAAAGTCCGCCATCTTCAGATGTTCTTGCCAGATCCCCCCTCCCTCCCAATTCCACTTTGTCTAGCTCAGCCTTCCTTACCTACTGGCACAGTGAAACTACTACTGAGGACATGATATGTAACTGGCACTATATATGTACAAGAAAATGACTGCTTAGCATTCAAATTCAATATCTGAGATAGTACACAAATTTTGTTTCATGTTTTGAAACCTTGTTTTTTGAACAAATAAAATATATTTGTGTGTATTTTATGTGGTAATAAAATATATTTGTGTTTGTTTTATGTGTTTATACAGCATAAATGCAAGAAACTTCAAAATACATTATTGAAATATTAAAATATTCCGAAATACGGAATAATCTGTTATCCAAAATTCTCCTGGTCCCGAGCATTTTGGATACGGGATACTCAACCTGTAGTGATAAATATTAGTACTGTATTCCATACAGTCTCCAGTGTATTAAAAAACTAGTGTGTACATTAATGTCAAGGGTCGTTACTAGGTTCTACTAGTGCTCCCCCGGACTCCCCACTCTTGCTCCAATGTTCCAGTGGAATATTTACATTTGGAAACCCCCCTCTAGAAATCCTGCATTTGCCACTGGGGGGTGGGGAGGATCTAGAACACTTGTCTACTGTCTCGGGTGGGACAGGCGGAACACCCTACTTTAGGAGCCCCCCTGCCTTACCAGGAGAGTACGCAAGTATGGCTTACATGCTGTATATTACATCCAAATAACACTGAATCTATTAGGAGAATACCCAGATCATACATATCTCTATCGCTTCCCTGTCTTAAATAGCAAACACTGGGCTGTATGCCAATCTATTGTTATTTCAAACAATTGCACTTTATTTTGCATTTTATTTTTTTATTGTAAGTAAAAACTACTTTAAACTGCCTAAGTTAGAGAAACTGTCAGTAAGGCCTTAACAAATAAATAGCAACAGAGATATGTGAACTTTATGCATATGGATGGAGGGGGGAATGTCACGCAAGATTTACTTTCTAAAACTTCCCTCTGTAAGCAGAAGCGATAACAGCTCAAGAGCTTAAAATGCAAGAAAGGAGGATTATATGCAGATATATGGCCAAACAGAGCATTTAATTCATTCAGCACGATTACAGGCAAATATGTCATTCACTGGAAATAAACCTTATGATAATTGAGCACACATTTTAATAGTATTATCTACAGTGTACACATTGATTTCAATGAAGTATTCAAACTGCTTACATTAAACAAAAGTTTAGATGCAAAGAAATTACAGTTGCTACTCGTTTGTTCCTGCATTAAATATTTACAAATAAGCCGAGCGAACCCTTGCTAGAGAACATATCTATTTGGCAACTATATCACAGTTGGGATCTGATCAAGGGATTAACGTTTGGAAGTTAAATTGCTACTTGATGTGATGTACAATGGCCCTTATTCTGGTTCACTCGCAAAGGCAAATTCCTTCTCAAATGGACAAAACCATGTGCACTGCAAGGGGGGGGGGGCAGGTGTAATGTGCAGAAAGAGTTAGATTTGGGTGATGTATTTTGTTTCTCTGCAGGGAAAATACTGACTGCTTTATTTTTACACTGCAATATAGATCACACTTTGCAGTAAAACCCCACCCAAATCTAATTCTCTATGCACAAGTTACATCTGCCCCACCTGCAGTGCACATGATTTTGTCCATTTGAGAAGGAATTTGCCTTTGCGAGTGGACCAGAATAAGGGCCATTATACAGTTGCAGCTTATGCAGAGATGCTATCATGCTTTAGTACATTTCTCCCATTTTCACACTGCACACAAGATAGCCTTGTTGGAAATGATGGGCTGGATTAAATAACGATCAGTCCCCGGTGTATTTGCTCTGGAGACTGATGTTTTGGCTCTGCGCATGCGTATATGCTAATACAGTATATGAATGTGAAGGGCCGCTGTCAGGACTCCTTTGGTGACTTGCACAGACACCGAGGCGTTCGTACAGGGGTGGAGGCATTCAGGGGTACGCCGATGCCTGCTGGGGGGGTGGGCAGCTGACGTCACAGACGTCAGCCCGCCCCATTCTCAGAGACGAATGACGCAAATATAGGTCAGTCAAAACTGACCTATATTTGCGAACAGGGGAAAAAATAATTTGATGGTCAGCGACAATCAAATGATTTTTGCCCCATATGCTCCAATGTGAATGGATGTTAATGCTACGTGTGTCTGGGGCCCAGCAAGCATGTTAACGCTGTCCGAGCCCCTGTGCAGGGCTGTGAACGTATGTGTATGGGTACACATCCGTTTGCTAGTGTCCACACAGTGGAGAAATGCTTTGGTTCCTTACCATTAAAGGATTTCTCCTACTCTCCCCGGCACTCACAGCCGGGGAGAGTAGCTTGACCCAGGACTCATGGGGCGGCTGCTAGGTTTTAAGCAAAATCAGGGCGGGTCGTGACGTCAAGTGCCCGCCCTGAGCTGACAAAGGAAAGCCTTTAACTCAGGCCCACCCAGCGTTTCTATTGGCGTTCCCACCATTTTTGTGGGCACGCCTATGAAATGCCAGGGGACCAAGCAGGCACGCCCCCCACCCATCAATAAGGCTGTGAGCACCTTGCCAAGGGAGAAATTGGCCTAAAGCACCCGCAGCTGGGCTCTGCACATCTGCATTACTGACAATGCGCATGTGCAGTCGAGCCACTATCGAAAAAATGGGCCGAATTCGGACCTATTCGTGCAGGTCTGAATTGGCCCCTTGCTGTATTAAAATATAGCTGGTACAGCCGTACTCACTGTTATATACAGATTCAATGGAATCAGTGGAGGTTGTAGATAAATCCCAGGTTTGTATGTAGCTAAGTGGAAGATCGTTTAAAATATCATTATTACAGTTATATTAGGGGGAGGGTGCAGGGCACCGCAAGTCACTGCAGGGCACCACACAGTGCAACCTCTCCTTCAACGCATCTCCTGCTCCCTTCTTCTGCCTCCTCATCCGCCCCTTCCCCCCTGCCTGCAGCAGCTCCTGTCAAAGCACTTTCATAGAGGTGAGTGCTGCAGCCGTGGTTGTTCCCTGCCCTTCCTGCCAGTACTCGCACTGAGTCCAGCTACTTGCCTCAGAGGTAAGCACTGCAGCTACAAATAGGAGATGACGAATCAGAGTGAATCCATTTTATTGTACTTTGAGCCTAATTAATATTTGAATGTAAATGCAATCGCAATTGTCTAAGCTTTGGCGCAAATAGTGTTACATACCTCCCAAATTTGCCATCTTGTAATTCGGGATCTGCCATGCCAAAGGTGAGGCCAACCCAAAAAGGTGGCATGGCTTCAAGTCCAATAGGCAGGGCTTCCGGCAGATGGGGTGTTGTCTAGTGCAGCGTAGCTATAACCCTTTCACATATAAAATGCTGGGTCACAACAGGGATTTGGACACGGGTTCAGGCTGGGAGCGACCTTGCATTTGCACTGTTTGCTGCTCACAGCCGACCTCATCCAGGAGGTGGAATGGTGGCATGTCAGGTGACGCTGCGGCCTCCTCCACATAAGTTAATGGGACCCGTTTACTGGACCAAGGATATTCGACATGGCCCTTTCACACCGCATGTCAACCCGGCAACAACACTGCTTTTTTTCCGTGGTGTGAAAGGGGTGCAAGTGAGCCTGCAGCCCAGAAATGACAAGGGAAGTCTCATTGCAAGCTCAATCGCAATTGCATATACACTGTACGCAATTACAGAGAATACTGAACATCTACTTTAGGAGACAAGTGGGTAAGACAGTGTAGGGGTGTGCACACCCACATGACACTGACCACACCCACACTGATCACAGCTCCTCCCCTTCTCAGTAACGGCATGTAAAACATTTTCTGCCTCAGGCCCATGTGATTCCTCATCCAGACCTAACGGTGCAGTGCAATGTTCCCAAATTTGTCACAGGTAAGATGGTGTTGCGGATGAGGAGGAATGCTCACTCAAATCAAGGTAGAGTAAGTATACTTTAGTGGTGTTTCAGTGGTAGATCCAGGAACCTCCCAGGCCTCTCCATAAGCCCTGGCCTAGTACCCACTCCCCCCCTCCTCTCAACACCAGTGTCTGTGAGACCATGATGTCACATGATGTGTCTGGGGTGGGAGATGGGGCATACTGTCCCAGGACACCTCTGAGCTCTGCTACAGCATTGACTGGAATCATACAGGCACAAAAAATGGCCGCTGCAGGTTCTGTGCAAAAGATTGTACAGTAAAGTGCAGCAAAGTCCAATATCAATCCACAAGCTGGTGTTAATGTTTAATTTTAAATAGTTCACACAGTGAGTTACATCAAAGGATAGTTTTCCTATACAGTTATGTACATCTGCAAATATTTCTTTCCCAAATGACCAGCTTATAAATTAGATATAGTTTATCCTAAAAAAAAAAACCAATCAGGTTAAATCATGGGCAAAATATAATATACCGTACTGTGTAAACATCACATGTTAGATGAAGTAATACTTCTTACAGGCAGCTTAGGTCATTCATTGACCCACTGTGCCAGAGATCCGGACTGTAAATGTAATTTATTCTCCATCGCATCTCCATGCCTTCCAGCCCTATACATTAGGATATAATTAAGTGACCTCACCTCTCCCTATATTTCTTGTGAAGCAAATGCATGTGTTCCAGATAGAAACAGATTTAACGCTCGGCCCATTGTCTTGCTTCACAATTTCTTTGAGCAAATCATTTAATATAAGAAGTTCCAAGAGAGCATATTTTCCAACAAACTCAATGGAAAAATGAAATGACAAATAAGTGCTCAACATTTCTAGGTAGGCTGTGCTTTTATCTGATTGTAGCCAGCGCTAGAACCTTTTTTATTTTAATTTTTTTGTACAATTTTTAAATTAATAACTTCCACCATAAACAGCATAAAAGAAGAAAAAAGGTAAAGTTGAAAAATAAGGGGTATTTACCAAATTGCAAAAAAATAGAAGTGGAAATGTTGCCCATAGTAACCAATTCGATTTACGTATAATTTGTCTAGCTCATTTTAGTTGATGATAGCGAAAATCTAGTTGCTATGGGTAACATCTCCACTTTTATAATCCCATACTTTAATAAATTGACCCCTTAGTGTTTGAGGCGACTATGAACCTTGTATTAACTTGTAACATTAGGGGGTATATTTACTAAATGGTGCTTATACTTACTTCCCATCCTGAGCCCTTTGCCACTCTCTCCTCATTTGACCCAACAAGTGAGGATGAAGTATCCGCAATCTTCTTATCCTCCTACTCCTCTAACTATCCTCTTGATCCTATACCCTTACAGGTCAGTAAGGCCCTGTCTCCAGTGCTTATCCCAACCTTAACTAAAATCTGTAACCTTGTATCTTTCCTTCTCTGTTCAAGCATGCACTTATTACTCCCATTCTAAAAAAACACAATTCTGATCCAAACTGTCTCTCTAACTACATCCTATCTCTCAGCTCCCATGCCTCTCCAAGCTACTTGAGAGACTTGCCTACACTCGACTCACATACTTTCTTAACTCCTACAACTTATTGGGCTCACTTCAGTCAGGCTTTCACTCTCAACACTCGACAGCACTAACTAAAGTAGTAAATGATCTGGCCACTGCTAAATCTAAAGGCCATTTCTCACTACTTATTCTTCTAGATCTCTCAGCTGCCTTTGACACTGTCAACCACTCTCTTCTCATACAAACATTACAATCTCTAGGTCTTCAGAATACAGCCCTTTCTTGGTTCTCTTCCTACCTATCTAATCACTCTTTCAGTGTTCACTTCTCTGATTCTACCTCCTCACTACCACTGTTTGTTGGAGTACCACAAGGCTCAGTCTTATGTCCTCTTCTTTTCTCGATCTATACCTCCTCTCTTGGCAAACTAATCACTTATTTTGTATTCCAGTATCATCTGTATGCTAATGATACTCAAATCTATCTTTCCTCCCGGAATTGTCACCATCAGTATTGCTCCGTGTCTCTAAATGTCTTTCTGCCATTTCATCTTGGATGTCATCTCGCCACCTCTAACTCAACATTTCCAAAACAGAATTAATTACATTCCCACCAGCCAAGAGTAGTTACCAACCTGATATCTCTATCACTGTTGAGAACACAACAATTAATCCTACTCCACAAGCTCGCTGCCTAGGGTCATCCTCAACTCTGAACTGTCCTTCATTCCTCACATTCAATCTGTCTCTAAATTATTTTACATGCTTCTAAAAAACATATCCAAAATTCATCCGTACCTTACACAAGACACTGCAAAAACTCTAATCCATGCATTAATTATATCCCGCATTGACTATTGCAATGGCCTCCTTACCAGTCTTTCTAAGAAAATAATCTCATCGTTACAATCCATTTTGAATGCAGCTGCGAGGCTGATCTTCCTGGCTAGACGTTCATTGTCTGCTGAACCACTCTATCCGTCCCTCCATTGGTTGCCTGTATATCACCGTATTCAATATAAAATACTTCTACTGACATACAAAGCCATCACTCTGACTACACCGACTTATATCTCTTCACATTATCTCAAAATATATCCCCACCCGACCTCTCCACTGTGCACAAGATCTGTGTCTCTCATCCACACTCATTACTCGCCCCCACTTACACTTGCAGGAATTTTGTCGGACAGCAGCCACCTTATGGAATGCCATTATATGCACATTAAGAATCTACTCTAGCCTCCAAACTTTCAAGCATTCCCTGAAAACTCACCTCTTCAGGCAGCTTATCATATTCAGGACCCCCACACAACCTCCAGTAGCATTCATATCTAATTGCATCCCACCAGGACTGTCTTGTAGTCTGGTGGGACTGCCATGCTATGGAATCCTATCCTTATGTATCCCTCCTATTATCCCTATAGATTGTAAGCTTGTGAGCAGGGCCCTCCTACCTCCACGTTGGTTTGTATCTACCCAGTTTGTTTAATCACTGTTGTTTCCAATTGTAAAGCGCATCGAAATATGCTGCGCTATATAAGAAACTGTAAATAAATAAATAAATAAATAAAGGGTGGGTTTTCAAAAATGAAGATGTTGAAAATAGCAATCAATCAGGTTCTAGCTACAGTATTATCTTCTAGAAGGTGCTGGATACATGATCAGTATAATTTGATTGGTTGCTATGGGCAACTTGTCCTTATTTGAAAACTGGCACTTAGAAAATATACATCTTAGCTTAGTTGTGTAAACTTTTATGATTACTAGTACCATTTTTCACAAAAAGTAGGGACATATAGGGTGTGAAGTCATGAAGGCTGATGCTGGTATTGCCCACAGTTTAGCTTTCTCCTATGCCACATGTATGGTAGCCAAGGGTTGACTATTTTTAAAGTCTCCTCTCTGGGAGAAGCTCGGAGATGAGACTGTCAGCAGTACTTCAGGGGGCGGGGCCTGATGTAGATGTTATCAAGTCCCACCCCCCAGTAATGCAAACCTCACAATTCACCAGTCTTCGAGGAGGAGGCAGGGCTAAATTATGGCATATGCATCTTTAGCCCAGCCCCCCCCCCCCCCCCCCCCCCCACACACACAATTTTTTTTTACTGCTGCCACCAGGGAGATTTGGGGGGTGCCGCTGGTATGCAGGAGGGTTGTCCACCTTTTTGGTGGGCCAGGCGGGGGATCCGATTTTCGGGAGCCTCCTGGCCATTCCGGGAGGGTAGGAAACCCTGTGGTAGCCTCTAAATTGTTTTTTTTAATACACACCAATATGAGGCTGTGAACTAAAATACATCATTTGGGGTAATTTTAATGCAAATGTTTGACAAATTGGGATGCCTTTGCTATAACAATTCACCCTTGCTTGCACCACTTGAAATTCTAAAAATAGGGTAGACTTGTCCAAGCTTGCTCATGCTTACTGACCCCATCATCTATCCTCTCTGTCAGCAGCAGCCCCGTCAGAAGGCCGGTGCTGGATTCTGACAACACTCCTGGTAGCAGAAGACTGTCTGTGCAGGATATGAATGAAGCAGTGGAGAAGTGGACCAGGGTAGAATTTACCCATAGCAAATATATTCCTATAGAATTATATGTAGACTGGTTGCTATGGGAAACTTCTCCACCACCCCACTTTTCGCCTCTCTTCACAACTTCACTCATCTGCCCTTGAGAGACAAATTGTCAGTGATTAGAAACAACCCAACTTATCATTCTGCTTGCCATTATTGGCTCACCTACCCACCACAACAGCTGCTACACCAAATCTGGGTCATTGTACCACCACACTGCTCTGCATGGCCACTGCAAGGTTCCCAGAGTTGACAACCGGAGCCGAGTTGCGGCCATGGCACAAGAAAGATCTGTTAGTAGAAAGATAGAATTTGACGACAGGTAAGAACCGTTCGGCCCATCTATTTTGCCCCTTTTGTAGCCATAATGTTACCCTGTCTGTGCTATACACGGGGCTAGAAGGTGTTTTGGGCTGTTGACCAGAGTTCATTAATGGTGTTACCGGAGACATCGGCTGTTCGGAAGCGGTTGAAAGGTCTACAGTGTCTAGGTAGACCGTCATTGGTCAACACCAAAAGGTTGAAATGCTATAGGTCGATGCAGACAAAATATCTACATTGATTAAAGATCAACATGGCAATGGTCCACACATGAAAAAGTCAACATGTTTTTCACAATTCCTTCCATTTTTTATTTCTTTTTTTGGCCTTCTCGTACTTGACAATGCACTAGGACTACAGTTGGGAATGGTAAAGTGTGCCAAGTGAAGCAACAGCAGAATGAGGTTCAGGTCCTAAGCATGGCTAGCAAATCAAGATGGTATGCGGTACACTAATTGGTGGTCCATGTTGTCAATGACACAAAAACGTGAAAAACTCATGTAGATCTGTTCATGTGTCGACCCATTGTCTGTTTAGACCTTTTGACCATGTTGACTGATTGCATGATGGTTTTCCATCAGTGTCAACCTAGTGCATGTTAACCTTTTGTTTGTGTTGACCTATTGACTGTCTTCCTAGACACAGTTGACTTTTCAATCCACACCATGACTGTTTCCATTACCTGAGTACCAGTGGTTGGCTACAAGTGGTGGTTCCAGAGACAGCTGCTGCATGGACGAAGAAGGGGTCAGGCATGATGGAGAGAACTAGCTTCACTGCTACATCTTGGTAAGCCAGCGTACCCCATGTTCTGAACGTAAACCTAATTCTATCTGAGGCAGGAAGCGATTGCTACTGTTCGGAAAGTCAACACCAAAAAAAACAAGCTAAAGGAGTGAGGGTGAGAAACTGAACCACAGAAGATTTTCTGTAAGATGGCCACTACAAAGCTACTCACAAGACGATCCCAAAACACCCTCCCTTAAACCACTTTAGGCTGACCTGTTCTGGAGACCTCGCACCACTCGCTTCACAAACGTTTTATCTAGAGCCCAGCGGTCATGTAAATTATGCCCTACCACGGTCTTCCCCTGCCCTTGTGTGCAGCTGCAAATATGTTCACAGCCGCGCACGCGGGGAAAACCATTCGCAATCACTCACCATGAAATGGTGTTCCCTCCATGCGAATCCACCGAGTAAGTCTAGAGTTAGATGGTCGTGTGGAGAAGGAAGCCACCACTGACACCTGCGGACCTCCCTCCCAACGGCCGTGCAACACCTGCATTTTCTGGGGCACTTCCAGAAAACACCAGCATGCCACACCCAAAAGTCTGGCGCCTGTCACTCAACTTGTGAACAGCCAGTGCTGGCACATCCACGGTCATTCATAATCGCTCGGGTTGCAAATTGGTGATTTACCTTTGTAAAGATTTGCACAGACACAGCAGAACAGTTACTGAAACAACCCTGATTAAAGGTAAGCTTACCATAATGTCCCTTTAATCCAGGATGCATATGAGTTTCACTGGTTTTGTGGCTGAA
Organism: Crinia signifera; assembly: GCF_055691185.1. Taxonomy (NCBI): domain Eukaryota; kingdom Metazoa; phylum Chordata; class Amphibia; order Anura; family Myobatrachidae; genus Crinia; species Crinia signifera. The sequence continues at coordinate 33,761,548 of NC_139218.1, forward strand.
CGAAAACCAGGTGAAATTGAGGCTTGAAGTCAGCCTGCCACCAAACCTGTATAATTCATGAGTGTCCCAGTTTAAAAGTTTAGTTTTCTAAGTTGACTTAATGGTATCTCAACATCTGTACGATGGTTTTATTATTATTTATTATTATTTTTATTATTACTACTACTATTGTACCATATTATAAATGTAATTTACTAAGAGTGCTAAAATGTGCATTATAGTAACCGATCTTTTTGCAAAAAATCGATTCAAGTTAATTACTTGTTTTCTACACTACACAGTATTTATACCTTACCAAATTTGTTGAGCTATAAATCATATTAACTTAGTTATTTCCATTATTTTCTGATGCAGTTTTGTATTTCTTTCTATAACACAGTAGGAATGAGCGGAGATGAAAGAGGTGTTTTATGACCACATAACACTCAGACATCGGGGCATGTACAGCTGACTGATTTACCTAATCAAGAGACTTGTTATTTTAGTTCGACAATCAAAACTGTTTGCAATAGCAATTGTATGCATGGAAGAACTTCAATTACACCGTACAGGTCTTGACTCTGAAAAGGCTGACATTACCTTTTTTTCTGCTGTTAGCACTGTAATGTAATAAATAAATATTTAAGAGAACGATTATTTTTTATTTACTTTTTTTTTTACTTTTTATACGTATTATGTTATTTTGTGCATTTCTAACAACCTAAATAAAAAAAATCAATCGGAAACGGTCATAGGGCATTTCATACAGAGAGCTAGTTGCTTGTGTGTGAGATAGCAAATGTTTTTTTTTTCTGTGACTAAATTGAGGTCATATAAGGTGACAAGGATAGTTAGACCTGTCTACTTTCACTTACTGACATTACCTGCAAGAAAAGTTTCAGCTGGTAAAATCCACCACTCTGTGAGACTGCACTGGCTTCACTGTGACTGGCAGTGACTATTGGAATTCCGACCGGCCAGTCACCCAACGCAGTCCCATTGGAAGGTGTTCCCTCCCCCCTGTGATGCTTCTATGGGATGCTTTGTCTGATTGGTTACTGTGGAAAACCTATCACACCTCTAAAATCTTATGTTTTAGTAAATGTACTCCTTAGGATGCTCTTTGGTTGGTACTTTATATATCTACTTTTATCACTCTCCACGTCTACCTAGATATCTCCATACAGTATACAAATAAAGGGGGATGTGAAGAGTCGAGTATTGGTGATGTTGCCAAATTCAACCAATCGGCTTCGAACAAAAGTTTCAAGTACATTCTATAAAATGAGAGGGTGAAGCTGATTGGTTTCTAAAGGCTCCATGTGTCCTTTAGAAGGCTTGATACTTCTCCACCCACATCCCTGGACACCACTGTCCCCAGCTCTGTGTGGGAGTGGTGTTCTTGAGTTTTGAAGGCCTAAATATTCAGAGCCTGCAATATTTATCTATTGGCATTAAAGGTTGACATTAGCAGCAGAGATCTGCGGTTAAAGACCCACCAGCATGGCGAGAGAGCCTGCGTAGAGTGGTCCTTTCAGATCTTTTCCCTCTCACCCTGAACGCTTCTTCTGTCCTACCAAGCTTATGTATGCACTAAGACCTACGTCATGGAGAAAACCTGGAAGCCATTAATTTCCGCATTGCGAATAGCAAATGACAAAAGCATTAGGTTTAGAGTCATTGCTGGGATGCTGCGATAGCCACTTATTGGAAGCACTGTAGCCGCGTGACTGTCTAGGGACAAAACATAGGTGATGGTGGGGGATCACTCACCACAGAAGAAAATCTTACTTGAATAAATAACTTCTAATTGGTCATGTGTGAGATCTGATTTCTCACAGTGGTGTCTCTAGATACTGCAGCTGTAGTGATGTCGGGTAATAGGACCAAGAAGCAGGAAATGGTTAACCAGGATTCTACAGGATTTGGTTGAAGAGCAAAGCAGCAGGAATATACATCAACATAGCAGAACCAGGCAAAAGCGTAGTGCAACGTTGACCTAATGATCTGGTCAGATAACTAGGCCCCTTACCCTTAACTCCTTAGCTTGTGTCTGGTTTTAGCTGTGTCTATTTGCATTTACCTAGTCATTGGCTGGTACTTTATCATCTCACCACTTTATCACCATCCCTCCACTTCTCCCCTTGTATACGGTATCACTTTGTATTATAGGAATGTACTTTATTGTACTGGAATGTGCTAATAGTAATGTTGCTCATGTAAGACCTGTCATGCCGATAACCAGAACAGACTATTTTAAATACTTACCACATGGAGCTTCCCGGTGAGTGTCTACTGTGAGAGTATGAGAGAAGAGTTGATCGGTTAGGACCTATTCTAACAGTTGATTCAAGTCCTTAACTTTACAAGAAGTGCCTTGATTCAGGGGTGGATTGGGTAACGAAAGTAGCCCTTGGAAACTTTGAAGAAGTGGTGCAACTCGGAGCATTACTGGATGGCAGAGTTAAGCTGGCCATACACTAGTGGGATTTGGCCAATTTTCACCCGATTCCAATAGATCGGGCAGAGAAATCAGAAAAGTGGCCAAATTGCATGTGTTTGACATCCGATCCGATGTGCGGTCTCTTGCGCATCAGATTTGGAGATTGGACCTGCTGCATGTCCATCCTCCAACTCGGACAGCCTTTGAATCTCCTATGATCTAACGTATGCAAAAAGGACCACATATGGTCTATGATCCTGCCACTTGGGAAGCTTCAAGGGGTGTCAAATGTGACCTTTCCTTTCAGAGAAGATGCCTAATGTATTGCCTATAAGCAATGAATGGGGACAACGCAGTGTAATGTGCAGTGGGTGGGATCACGTGTCAGCAAACAAGGCCTCTGCTATATGACAGCCCATCGGGACTCTTCCCTATGTACAGTATCCAATACAACCCTGTCTGGACTCCTAGGTAATGCCCTGACAACTGGATGTTTGGGTGTAGCTACCATAGGTGCAGGGAATGCAGCTGCTTCAGGGCCCAGAGCTGAGATCGGCTCACCTTCCCTGTCACTATGTAAATTTCTCACCATTGCTTGGTACATAGGGGTCCATATAATCTTTTGCTATAACATAGAATTTGACGGCAGATAAGAACCACTTGGCCCATCTAGTCTGCCCCTTTTTTTAAACATGTTACCTCAAACCATATTTGATCCTTATTTTTATGTAAGGATATCAATATGCTTATCCCAAGCATGTTTAAATTGTACTACTGTATTTGCGTCTACCACCTCTGTTGGGAGGCTATTCCACTTATCTACTACTCTTTCTGTGAAAAAATTCTTCCTCACATTTCCCCTGAATCTTCCTCCCTCTAGTTTCAGTGCATGTCCTCGTGTTCTGCTGCTCCTCTTCCTGTGAAGAATGTCTCCCACCTGTACCTTGTTAAAGCCCTTGATATATTTGAAAGTTTCTATCATGTCCCCCCTTTCCCTTCTCTGCTCTAAAGTATACATATTAAGATCTTTTAGTCTTTCCTGGTACGTTTTGTGATGTAGGCCATGCACCATTTTAGTTGCTCTTCTTTGTACAGTCTCTAATGTATTTATATCCTTCTGGAGATATGGCCTCCAGAACTGAACACAATACTCTAGGTGAGGTCGTACCAATGACCTATACAGTGGCATTATTACTTCTTTCTTTCTACTGCTGATACCTCTCCCTGGGCCTTATTTTGGTTCATTCTTTCTGACAAAATCCTTCTTAGATGGACAAAACCATGTGCACTGCAGGGGGGCAGATGTAACATGTGCAGAGAGAATTAGATTTGGGTGAGTTATTTTGTTTCTGTGCAGGGTAAATACTGACTGCTTTATTTTTACACTGCAATATAGATCTCACTTTGAAGTAAAACCCCAACCAAATCTAATTCTCTCTGCACAAGTAACATCTGCCCCCCTGCAGTGCACATGGTTTTGCCCATCTAAGAAGGATTTTGTCAGAAAGAATGAACCAAAATAAGGCCCCCTATGCAACCAAGCATCTGACTTGCCTTCTTCATTGCTTTGTTACATTGCCTACCTGCTTTTAAGTCCCCTGAAATAGTGACCTACAAACATCTAGATACGCCACTGACTGTGTGTACAGTAGCTTGCTTGCAAGAACACAAACCACTGTGTTTCATATACAGAAAGTTTGCTAGCCATGGGGCCTTATTTTGGTTCATTCTTTCTGACAAAATCCTTCTTAGATGGACAAAACCATGTGCACTGCAGGGGGGGCAGATGTAACATGTGCAGAGAGAATTAGATTTGGGTGAGTAATTTTGTTTCTGTGCAGGGAAAATACTGACTGCTTTATTTTTACACTGCAATATAGATCTCACTTTGAAGTAAAACCCCACCCAAATCTAATTCTCTCTGCACATGTTACATCTGCCCCACCTGCAGTGCACATGGTTTTGCCCATCTAAGAAGGATTTTGTCAGAAAGAATAAACCAAAATAAGGCCCCAAGTCACAACATTTTTGTAAATCTAGAACTTTAGTGTTATGTTAAACTGCATAAGCAGGAAAATCACTCCAATAATCGGTGTATTAAAAGAACAAAACACATGATTTCAGCTAGCACTATGTAACTTTACTGGAATATTCTGGGGTAGCCAAGCACATCAATTTTCTCTTTATTTCCCTGTGCAATCCAAACAGATGAACTACAAGAAACTCATTTCTTAAGGACGAAAAAAAAAACTCTCTCCACTCTCCAACTGTGAAAAACTTAAAATAATGGAAAAAAGGATGTTTGGAGGGGAGCTGAATAATCTATTCAGTTTATAATAGGCTTTGCTACTTCTAAGGACTTGCTTATGTAAAGAAATTGCATTGGCAAGCTTCACTACTGATACAGGAAACACTTAAAAGTATATTCGGAGAAAGGATGAAAGCTTAAAGTTCCTACAAGGTTTCAGAGAAAAAGCCGTCTACTTCTTATTCAAATAATATATTGTATGTAACAAGCCTTCGTACGGAACATTCAATATCTTCTTTCTCGTTTTTTTTTACTTGCTATTTTATTTTTGTCCGAAATGCTGCCGTGGTGTTTGAGACCAGAATAAAATCATGGATGGAGAGTTGTTATATAGATTTATCAAGTAAACAACTGTCCAAAGCGAAAGGCTCGAACAACAATGAGGTGGATTTGGGAAAATTCAGCACTTGTAGACTTACAGTTCAGAACTCTATAAAACAAAGGCACCAGGTTTATTATATTTAAATCTTTTAATGACTTTGAATTCCTGTATCATACAACTAGGTGACCCCAGTGTCATGACGTGAGTAATACCCAAAGCCGAGCATTATGGCCAAGAATACATTTCCAGTTCAGAGCAGTACACCCTGCATCTGAAACACTCTTCTAACTCCCAGTTACTGTATTACATCTAATGCTCAGAGCAGGCATTTAAAGTTGCTCTGTTAGCCCATATTTTCAGCTCACAAGTTAGAATATGATAATTGCGCAGCAGGACTAAAACATTGATTCATTTTTTTAATTCCATTAAGGGGGTGGTGGGGCAGGGACAGGGGGTGGTACCACGGAGGCGCATAGTCCCTGACAGCTTTACAAAAATGCTGTCGCCACAGAGAGAACATGCTAGAGGTACTCCTGCAGCTCTAGCGGGTGTCTCCTTTTCATAGGCAGACATCTTTTTAGGGGCACATGGTCTCTAATGCTGTCAGAGACTCCCGCAATCAAAATATTTAACTCCCCCTGGGCAATGAGCATTTAACCCCCTATGGCAACAAGCATGTAATACCCCCTGGCAACAAGTATGGAACCCCCTATGGCAATGAGCATGTAATCCCCCTGGCAACAAGCATGTGAACCCCCAGGCAATGACCATGCAATCCCCCGTGGCAACAAGCATGAAATCTCCCTGGCAATGAGCATCGAACCCCTGGTTACAAGATTGTAGGTTAACGGCACTTATGTGCCTAACGATGCCATTAATCGAAGTTAATCGCAAAAATTTCATACGATATATCACGATTAAAAATTGTAATCATTGCCCAGCACTAATATTTACATATTTTTTGCATATTGCTCCATACCTTTGTACTATGATGAACATAAGAAGAAAAAAAAATTGAACGTGGTATGAATATTTTACTGCATTTATCAATAGGTGTCTAGCAAGAAAACATAAGACCTGGTTCTATGGCTTCATACTGTACATGTCCAGCTGCGGAAGCCTACTTTCTGTTAGTTACTGTATGTTAATACTAGAATCCTCAGGACTACGCAGATTATCCATCCATTGTCATGCTGCTGACCGGCCTCTCCGCTCTTTTTTTCTGGTCTACTGCCGCAGGCAGTGGCAAACGCAGGATTTTCAGAAGGGGGTTTCCAGAGGGGAGGAGCAAAGCACGGAGATGGACACTTAGGTATATGCCGGGTCAGATAAAGTATTATAGATAGACCAAATGTATATAAATAATAATAATAATAATAAAATATATATATATATATATATATACATACAGGGGCATCAACAGCAGTGTAGGCCCTGGGCATAGCAATATATTGGGGCCCCATTGATCCTCCAGCGGTAGGGGTGGGGGAAGCTTTGATGTCCTGCGGGTGGTAGGGGGTATTATATCAACCGCTCAGCATGTAGGGTCTGGATCAGTAATTTCCACTAATTACCCCTTTACTGCACAGATGGTGGGAGATGAGGTGGGAGAAGGGGGCATTGGGCTGAATGAAGGGGCCCTGATACATAACTTCCAGGGTGGTAGAGGATGTTTCATATGAAGAGGAGGGGTGTATAGTGGAGTGAGTGGGCTTATTATTCATAATTTTCTGGTGGTAGGACAGCTTGCTTGACTGCCGATATCTCCAGTTCCCGGAAATAGATTTCTTAGATTTTAATGGAATTAAAAACTAGAGAATCCCACATACCAAATGGTATTGGGGACTAGGGGATCAGAGTTCAGGAGGCAGAGCAATCTGCCAACGAGTATAAAAAAAAAATACCAGGTGTGTGGAGCTGGAGCAGTAACCAGCTGCTGGAAGGCTGATATCTCGGGTTCTGGGAACAGTAGAGACAAGCTACTAATGTCCATCAAAGGAGCAGAGTCCCAGATTTTGGAATATACCCTCAGAAAAACTCTAAGTCAGAAAGAACCTGAAATATCTGACTGGGAATAGCAATTAATAGGCTTGGATGGGGACCACTGTTTTGAAGTCAGATATCTCTGGTTCCCAAGGGCCGATTTTTAAAATTCTTGTACCCTTGGAAAGATGGGACCCTCAGCTTTAAGCCTAGGTTCCTTAGACTCCTGGGGGGGTTTCTGGGTACTCAAACCCCCCCCCCCCCCTGTGTGCGCTACTGGCAGGCACTACAGTGAATGCCAAGTTAGCAGACATCATTTGGACATGGAATCATGTCAATAATCAGCTCTCTTTCAGATCCAATCATTGCTAAAAAAAATATACAAGGTACTGTAAATATAGGTTCATACCCTCATCAAGTCCCGTTCCACATTCTCTGAGTAGTTCTTCATCATGTCACCATGCAGAAATCTAGTTTTATTCATCTCTTGTAAAAGCTGTCATTATTTTACTTTGTTGCAAATCATACTATGGCCCTTATTCTGGTTCACTCGCAAAGCCAAATGGGCCGGATGAAGGTGCCAGACCTCTCAGTAAAATAGGCCCACAGGATTGCAGTATTGCTGCAAACAGGAACACACACACAAACACACATACACACTAACGGTCGTGGCTGTAGCTAGGCAGAGGACGGTTCTGCTCCTGTAACCTCTGTAGCTGCCAGAGCTAACAAAAATGGCTTCCCCCGTAGGGCTACAAAAAGATGGCCACCGTTCACTAATCAGCTGCCAAAGTTTCCTTTCATAGAAACACTACAGCTGGGTAGAGAGAGGAAAAATGGATGGGGCTTAATGAAGGAGTGCTCTGTGCTGGGAAGAGGACCTGAATAATACAGTTTTGATGAACTGAAGGAGCTTGGGAGGAGAGACAGAGGTCAGGGGTGAAGCTGCTTCACAGAGCAGAACACCCTGCTTCATACCTACTCCACCTTTTAATTAATCAGGTAATTGATTAACCCCCCTGTGCAAACCAAACCCCCAAAATTGTAGCCATGCCCCATCATGCTGGTCACACCCCCTGCGGCAGCACATAATAGCCCCTTCATAATTTCAGCTTCAGGCCCATGTGGACCTTAATCTGTCACTGGGTGGCACCCTTTTTTATAATAAAGATTCAGCAAACTTTTGCACAGAGCCTCCTTGAGGAGGCATGTCATGCTCCACCTAAAGGGCGTGCTTAGTTCCATATATGGAGAGATTGTGAAAAGAGATTGTGAACGTGGCACCTAGAAGCGTGGGTGTGTACTGCTACATCTGAGGGGAATCTTGTAAAATGATTTATATCCAAATGTAGATGAGCCCAAAGCAGTTAGAAAAATATACTATACTTGCTAAAGTGCTGGGAAATGGTGCTGATTATTCAATGTAAATGTATCTATCTCTCGTTTCTTTTTTTCCCCCCAAAAAAGTAACAGTGTAATGTGGGCTAGGTGAAATGAAGAAGATTGCTAGACTAATGAGGGAGAGAGGGAGGTTGCTGCTATTTCATGGAGCCTCCTGCAGAAAACAGGAGGGTAGGCAGCTGTGATTAAAGATCTACTCTAATGAATACCTATACAAGCATAAATGGCCCTGTATCACACTAACCAATGAGCAGTTAGCTTTCATCTGTCAAGTACAAGTCACAATGGAAGCAGGTGTTTTAAGGCTGCCATACATCTACAGATTGATTGTCAGATTGGGCTGGTTGGAACAAAAACCTGGTAATGGATGAGAGTAAATGACAGTTGACCATTTGCTTTGAAAAGCTGGAAAATGCCAAATACTCATCCATTACCAAGTATTTGTTCCAACCAGCTCAATCTGACAATAGATCTGTAGATGTATGGCTGGCTTTATGGTTGGTGTGGATTACTTAATTTAAGTTTTCCTCTATATTCAGTATAAATGAGTCTTCACTTTTTGGTTCGTAAGGAACTGTAAGTTCCCTTAGTCAGGACTTAACAATGCTATATCATTTTCTTGTGGAAATAATGGACGGTTCTGCATGAATTAAGCGTTTTATAGAATTTAGAATTTTGTACTTCTTACAAAGCTCAGGAAGTACAGTACTGATGCATTTACATCACAGAGCACAAATTTGCCAGGAACATTTTGTATCACAGCCATTTTTTGCTGAAAAGGTAGGACAAAAAAAACCTCTCGCTGATCATGTGACTTGCTGACTCACGTCAATTTTCTTGAGTAATCTTAAAATACCCATTCTGCTGAGTATCTCCGATGCTTGCTTTTTAATGTGCAGGAGCCTTTCCTGTCCTCATCATTCTTCAGCAACATGCTCACTGAATTTTTTTAAATATAACTTTTATGTTTTTTTTAATTTGTCCGTTTCTTTACATTGAAAACACGGAATTTCACTTACTTCTATAATGTCCCTGCTTTGACTTCCTACCTGCAATTGTATTCACCAATTTGCCTTTGAAAAACTCCAAAGAGTGTTCGGATTCCGGTCTGGCTTTAATGGCATTAATTAATACTCTGTATGATTAAGGAAAGGCTGCACAGTAGTAAAGCTACTGTATGACTATTTTAATGTACTTTGTAATTCTTTGCAAATTAAATTTCTATAATTGCACTACAGAACTACTTTAGCACTGCATTACACTGCTTCTTTTTCCCGGCAGTTACAGTTCATTATTTAAATATAAACTTTATGCAGTACCAGCAGTACCAGCAGTACCGTACCGTCCACCGACTTTTTGGATGGGATTTTTTTACTGATGTAAATCAGATGACCATCTTGCACTAGTTGGGGGAAATTTACTAAGATGGGAGTTCTATTTCACATGGGATGTTGCTATGGGCAACCAATCAGAATCTACTTTTTTATTTAGCACCTTTTAGAACAGAGGTTCTCAAACTCGGTCCTCGGGACCCCACACAGTTCTTGTTTTCCAGGTCACCTGACAGGTGCACTCATTACTGACTGACACATTTTAAAAGATCCGCAGGTGGAGCTAATTATTTCACTTGCTTATGGGAGTAAACCTGAAAAACGTGCACTGTGTGGGGTCCTGAGACCGACTTTGAGAACCTGTGTTCTAGAAGATAATAGATTAGATAATAGATAGCCTGGCCGCCACCCATTTGCAGCGTGTGTTCGCACCCACTGGCTGTGAATGGATGTTTAACATAAACATCCATTCGCAGGTTGCAGGGGAACACCCACATCTTTCGATGGTCGCCGACCACAAAATGGATTTGGCAGAGCCACTCCCACTTTATTGGTCTAACACTGGCTCCTTCCTGAGATGTAAACTAGGACCTCCCCTGAGGTAAAGACTAACTTGATGTTCTCAAAGGGTTACTGACACCACCCCACTTGTGCTAATAATGGCCACTGAGGAACTCAGTGACAGAACTTTTCTGCCTGGCTGTGCCCCGCCCCCACCTGTATCTGATGAAAGCAAAATGCATACATATCCAAGAGCTTTTTTAATTTATCGCTATTTACCATAATTTACAGTGCCCCCATCCTCATACAATATACCTCTATTGGGATGGAGGACTGCTGTAATTTTGTGAATCTATATGGGCCTATGGTGAATTCCATGGATCCTCAAGAAATAAATACAAATACAGAAGAGTCCATTCGTTGAAGTTTATTTAAATATTGCACCCAATGTTGGCACTCAAATGACTAATAAAAATGTTTGCTTAGCAATTTTCACACCTATTTCAGGTGTAGAAATTGCCAAGCAAACATTTTTATTCATCACAAAGGGCCTTATTCTGGTCGATGCGTACTTTCGCGCACTCTTTCGGATGGCGGTTTTTAGCCGTCTGCGCATGCGTGGGCAACGCTATGGGCATGTGCCACGCATGGTCTCCGTACTTGTTCGCACTAACACCGTACAGAAATGTGCACCGCATTCACTCGGGAGATATGGGCGTATTATGGGCGTCATTCGGAACTACACAGGGGCGTAGTTTCAAAGTGGGCTAAACTGGGCGTAAACATGGGCATACACGAGGGAGTGCACTCATTCTGGTAGGCGTGCATTCGGACAGCACACCGAATGCACAAGAACCAAAAGGCAAGAAATATGCGGTGTCCATAAGCAAATATTTCTTTGCGGACACCACTCGGTCATGCGCTAGGCATTCGGAACGCCCAATCACTACGGGCGCACCGCAACCAATGTCAGCTGAACACAATACAATCCACTCCTTTACTCATTAATTACACTCTTCTCATTGCTTCAATTGGAACCATTGCAGCTTAAATGGACCATTACTAAACACACAAATATATGCTGCAGTTTTGACACACATTTGCACTGCAACCAATGGACAGAACTTCCTATCACTAATATAAATATACATGTCACTTCTACATTTTCCGACGCGGTAAGACCGTGCATACGCTGTAAGACCGTGCCGAATATGTGTGTATCCACCGCACACGCAAGGTTTGGATGTCGTCCGTAAACACGCCCTGTTCTTCTAGTGTGAGTCCGTCCGTAAGCGGAGGTCCGGTGGGCGTTTCGTGCGGACCGCTCCGAAAGATTTCGGAAATGTACGCACCAACCAGAATAACCTCCAATGTCCTGTAATGTTACCTTCTATAGGAAATATAATATTTTTTTTACACAACGTTTTGTATTTGAGTTTATATAACAAATGTGAGTGTCGCCGGCATTTTTAGCAGATAATTTGCACACCTCTCACAGGGATGTTGGCACTCAAAGGGTTAATATGCAAACCATATTTTATACTTTGCATGTCATTTTAATAAATAGACTACATAATATTTAAGTTCTGCTGAAAGTGAATAGTATGTTACATTTAGGGGGTCATTTTGGTTAATTCGGTCCCCCATGCATTCGTATGGGGGAACAATGTGTTTTATCTGTGCAAGTGCATAATGATTTATACGTCATGCATAGTCGCTGATCCGTTCACAGGGACCGATGCGGGCCGGGGGCGTAGGGTGGCGGAGTCGGGTGTTGCCCATGGGAACGCCCAGCATTACATGGGTGTCCCCATGAAAACGCTGGGTGTTCCCATGGGATTGTGGGTGGGAGGAGATGTTAGCCGCCCGCCCGGTCTTCGGCCCGAAGCCAGCAGATATAAGTCAGTCTCCACTCAGCTTACAGAGTCAACCAGAATAAGAACCTTAATGTAGAACTATTAAATGTTACAATTACAGCTACCATTGGTCTTCTGTCCATCTTCTAGTTCTCTACCCATGTACACACTTTCCTAATTTGTTCTAGAGCGTTACCTGGAAAAGTATCAACGTATTCGAATTCTTAAATAACACATCAATGACACTACTACAATCCTTTTTGAAACATATCTGTTCTTAAAAACTAAGCTTTAAGTGATGACATGTTCATCGTGAAACCATGCTGGCACTGTGTTATCTACTGTATATGTATTTAAGAATTGCATCACTTTAAATTCCTCCACAAATTTCCGTACATCCAGCCTATATGTTGGTCATTGTATAGTACAGAACCATATCTGCTTTCGAACAATTTTGTTGCATTGACCCTGTTAAGCGCAAATCTCTAAATATAACTAATAGTTGTCTATAAAACTTTAGTATACATTGGTGTGAGCCATGATTGTGGACCAGTTGCTTAATCTTCTTTAGGCTTAACTGTGCCTGCTCCTGACTTAGATAAGAAACATTTAGTGTTTGTAGGCTATTTCCTACACAACCTATTTTCCGGTAGTCTTTCATCCTTTGTAAATACAAAAATATTAAAAAGACCAGTTTAACCTTATCTAGCACATTTATTATATTGTGTTGTTAGTGACCCGCTATTGGTTTTTACTTTCTTTGCATTTTGATCTTTTTATATGTTTACATTAGTTTTCTTTGCTATCAGTTGTTCATGTTCAATATTGATAACACCATTTCCTTTTTAATACATTGTTGGTATTTCCATTATTCATTGTTAGCCCTTTTTAGTTTTTATAATTTAAATGCCTTCCTTTCTCCCTTTTTAGCACCAGTATTTTCTTATTTAACCACATCGGTTGCCATGGATTGCCAGAATGTAGGTTACTAATATTTTCTTGCAGCGGTATTTACTTAAATTCCATACTCTATCTTAAAGTACTTCCTAATAACTGAGAGGTGGAACTAACATTGGTGGAGCGGATACATTGCAGGTTTAAGTGGTCCACTGCTGTGTGGCATATTGTGAACTTGGGTTGAAGTGTGTGTGTGTGTGTGTGTGTGTGTGTGTGTGTGGGGGGGGGGGTTAAGGCTGGTGGGGGCCCCAGGCAACAAATGTATATATATATATATAGAGAGAGAGAGAGAGAGAGGAGAGGGGTCCGGCACTACCAATAATGGTGTACTTTCAGTGATCGGTGCCTTCACAGCATACAGATGCCTAGGTAGGTAGTAGAGGGTGCGGCACTCACGATCAGTCACTCAATAAACAGCAAGGCGCCGCTGGAATGTTATCATCAACGTTTCAAAACTTTATTGTTTTGTCATCAGGATGCTGATTCTGATGACAAAACAATAAAGTTTTGAAACGTTGATGATTCGACCATGCCACAAGAATGTTTAGAGGGGAGCAAAAAAGCACTCCAGTCGAGAGGGGAGTGTTATTGTCCCCCCCCCCCCCCCCCAGCAGCAGCACACCTCTACAACATGTGCTGTGCTGACAGTAGGCTCTGCATGAGCATCTCACTGACAGTGTGAGAGCTCATGCTGAGCCTGCTGTCAGCACAGCAAATGCTGTAGGTGTGCTGCTGCTGGGGGGGGGGGGGGGGACAATAACACTCCCCTCTCGACTGGAGTGCTTTTTTGCTCCCCTCTAAACATTCTTGTGGCATTGTCGAATCATGGTGCTGGTGGCTCAGTTAGTGTCTCGTAGGGTAGTGAATGTACATCCCACAAGAAAGACCACCGTCGACGTGTGTTTCTGAGACACACGTTAGGGGCCAGGGCCTGATTAAGGGCTCTTGTCGCCCTAGGCTATTAAAGAAGTGGCTGCCCCCTCCTTCTCCATTCCCCAGTATTGAGTGGCACAGTTACATTGCTGGTGTTAGTAAAAAAAAAGAAAAAGAAAAAAAAGCAAAAAAATTAGTGAATTAGGTGAAGAGCATGAATGTAACCTTATCTGATATGATTTTAGTTAAAAAAAATAGATGGCCAATATGGCCTATTTCTCATTGAGTATGGTTATAAAGTATGGTTAATGCTCCACCAATGTTAACGCCACCCCACTATTGACGCCAACCCGAAGCGTGGCGAGCGCAGCGAGCCCGCGAGGGGCGGCGGTACGCGTCCTCCGACCTTTTCATACCCCCACTATCCACGTCGGCATGGAGTTGATTTTCTAAAGTGTGGCGAGCGCAGCGAGCCACCGAGCCCGAAGCGTGGCAAGCGCAGCGTGCCCCGCGAGGGGACGCGCATAACTTCACAGGTATACGCGTCGCTTGGGGCTCGGTGGCTCGCTGCGCTCGCCACACTTTATAAAGTCAACTCCACGCCGATGTGGATAGTGGGGGTATGAAAAGGTCGGAGGACGCGTACCGCCGCCCCTCGCAAGGCTCGCTACTCTCGCTACGCTTCGGGTTGATGTCAATAGTGGGGTGGCGTTAACAATGGGGGGGCATTAACCATACTTTATAACCATACTCAATGAGAAATAGGCCATATTGGCCCATTTCCCATTGCCCCCTATGTAAAATCGCGTTGAACGCGTTGATCGCAACGCGGCCCATTATAATGGGCCGCGACCGACGCAATCAACCAGATTTTGACATGAAAAATAATTTAACATTATTCTCTATGGGAAAATCGCATTGATCTCGTTGGTCGCATCACGGCCATTTTAATGGTCCGCGATGGACGCGATCAACGCGATTTTCTCTTTCACAGGCAAATTAGCAGGTAATTGAGAGAAAATCGGGTCCATCGCTTTGATTGTATGCCTTAAGTACCTTAAACTTAAGGCATACAATCAATGAGACGGGCGCCGTGCTAGGAAATAAGTACCGTTTATTTATTATGTAATATCATGGTAAAGGTCTGAATATTATTTTGGTATAACACATTAATGTAGTGCAAGTACAGTATACTGTACATATAGTTACTTTAAATCAATATATTTAAGTTATTTAAAAAAAAACAGTAAGATAAATATTTACTAAAATGACAATTTAATAGAAAAATAACACCCCTCGTTTAGACCCACCCCTTTCTGACCTGGTCATGCCTGTGGTGCGGTAGGTCCCAGTTCATTGAACACCAAAGTTGGGAGGTATGATCTCCGATTCTATAAAACCGACCCTTTAGTAAAAAAAATCTTAGAGTATAAAAATACACAATTTTTACAGTAACATTACAGAAAGAAGAAATGTAAAAAATTAGCATAAATAACAAAAAATGGCAGGAAAATTATAACTTTGTACTGGTTAAAAAGCCTTTTCTGTTGTCTAAGATTTACAAAACAGGGAAATTGAAATAATTTGAAGGATATTATTTTATCCACATGTTCTATTCGGTTCAGACTGCTTGGAATCTTTGTCTTTGCCAACAATCCAAGTGACAATTATTGTCTTTTAGATGAAAATCATGTGTATAACTCCTTTCCGACTGAGAAATATTGGGCTTTTATTTATTCTTTAAAGAAAGGATATCAAGACCTCACAGAGAAGGCCAAGGTTGAGATGACAGGTGGTGATGTGTCCCCATACATTGATTCCTCTTTGCAACGGAATTGACATTCACTTCTGGCAGACTAACCAGAGAGAAGAACACTCAGGGAAATTGCTGCTTCCTTTCTGATGAATTCATAGAAGTAGAACATGTTCTCCTCTCAGGAATACAATAAACACGCAGACCGTATTTGTGTTAATTCTATGGCACAAAAGGTCACTTTTACAGCCAGTTCCCTTAGAAAATGGAGAGTTCCCCCAAGAAGAGATTGTCACTGAGATGAGCTGTCCACTCAATAAAGTTTTTTTGGGAAACTGTCTACAGATCAGATCTTGCTCTTTTGACCTCTACACATCATAGGAACCATATGATTGGATCTGCTGAGTCATGGCTAGCAATAATTATGATTGTCATAGAATCTGGGAAATAAAACACGTTAAACTTCCTATATCTACCATTTTTCACTTGGGATCGAGAAACTGGGAATTTTAGACATGTTTAACCACTTAAGTGGTATGCCCAGAAATTTTCCGGGCTCAGCTGCACTGCCGCAGCGGGCTGTCCCGGAAAATTTCCGGGCATGAAACTATGTAGTAGGTGAGCGCCAGTGATGCCTCCATCATCCCTCCATCACCACCCCCACACACACACACACACCCCTCCTGTTGTCGTTTCCCCCCCAGGGCCCTCTGCTCCAGCGTACCTGGCGATCGTACGCCGGAGCTACCCCGTCGCCAGCCGCCAATCATCCTTCTGTAGTGACGTAGGTGGCAGGCTCAGGGATGTTCGGGGTGGCTCGGGGGGGACTTGGGAGAGTTCAGGCACCCGAGTCCTCCCGAGCCGCCGCAAAACATTCCAGAGCCTGCTGCCTGTCTAATGACTGACAGGCGGCTGGGGCAGCGGCGGCACGGGAGCTCCGGCGTACTAACAAAGGTGAGGGTGGGGGCGGCGGCTTGTTATGATCTGTGATGGGTTTTGCTGGGGCAGGACAAACCTGCCCTGGTAGGTTTGTCCTGCCCCAGCAAAACCCACCACCCAAGGGGTTAATATCCGGATTCCCCTCCTATTGGTTGATCAAGACATTGCCCCAATACATCTTTTTTATCGGTTTTAGAGACTGCTTATACTTGAACACATTTTTTCACCTAAATTTCTTAACACCTCTACATTTATGCAATATTACAGCCATTGATGGTTGTGTGAGTCTGGGAGGGTCTAACCATTTAAAAGCAGATAATCGGGGATTTGCATGAAGAACAAATGGTTGTTTTTTCAATTTAAAATAGGGATCACTCCAGCAACATCTCATTTTAGAGGCCAAGTACATACATTTTGCATTTTCTGGCACTATATTGAGAAATGAAAGCCTTCCTCAAGCCATCGGTGGTCTCTGTTCTACAATAAACCATTTCTATATACTCTCAAATTGTGAAATTGCTCTGTAATGGCAAAGTGGAAACTTTATGGGTGGTATTCAAATGTGTATTGCTCCCTTTTAAAGTGTTTGGAGATTATGGGATAATATTTACAGTAATTGTTATCTTTAATCGCACTTATTGCGTTCAAAGTGGCTAAATCAACTTAAAGAAAGAGCCCGACCTAAAAACTCCCATTTGAGTATTAAAAAGTTTCACCTTTGCTCATTTCACCACATCACCCCAAGGGTAGTGAACTGAAATAATATTAACATGCTACCTGCAGAAACAATTGAATACTGCCCTATAACCACTTGAATTCTATGGGCGGCATTCAATTTTTTCAACAGGCACACTAAGAAAATGCATACCCCCCTCACCCAAAATCTATAACCAGCTGTTGGCCTCTCAACCTTTGCTGGTTTTGCAAAATAGTGGGGAAGGCATAGCATTCCCTCTATTTTTTAAAAAAAAAACAGCACTGTTCTGAACCATCCATGGGGATATAAAAAATATTCCAGTACTCACCTAAAGTTACACTATGTGTTAGCCACAATTCCACTAATTGGGTGTGTATAAAAATGAGCGAGTCTAGGGTGATATCGGGGGCAGCCTTTCTATGATTTTCCAATAGCAAATGACGCTCTGGCATCTCATAGGATAAAAACCTTAAGTTCAATGCTTTTTTAAACCCAGTTTATCTAACTGTATGTTTCTAGATTGAGCAGCCCGGGGTAAACACAAAATTTTGGGGAGAACATACACTTCCAGTCAAAGGTTTTTGGTCACTTAGAAATGTCCTTATTTTTAAAAGAAGAGCACTGTTATTTTCAATGCAGATAACCTTAAATTGATCAGAAATACACTCTATACATTGTTAATGTGATAAATGACTGTACTAGCTGCAGACATCTGTTTTTTTTTAAGGAATTTCTACATAGATGTATAGAGGCACATTTCCAGCAACCATCACTCCAGTGTTCTAATGGTACATTGTGTTTAATCGCATTAGAAGACTAATTGATAATTAAAAAACCCTTGAAAACCCTTGTGCAGGTCCTCAACTGGCAGCTTGATTAAATTTTACCCGCAAAACATCAGTGTCATCGTCTACAGTGAAGATGCAACTCTGGGATGCTGGCCTTCTAGGCAGAGTGGCAAAAAAAAAGCAATATCTGAGACTGGCCAATAAAAGGAAAAGATTAATATGGGTATTGTACAAACTACACAATGATAGGGCTCTTCTTGGAATCATATCCATGACCTCAGTGCTGTAGGGCAGCAAAAATAAAAAAATCAATAATATTTATTTTTGAGGTTTGTTTAAAGTGTTCATATGGTTTGTTTAAAGTGTTCACATGGTGACGTCACTAATCCCCGCCCCCATGATGTTAAACAGTTGAATTTGCGTATCTTCGTGGGGGGGGGGGCTAAAAGTATGTGATTTTGCCATTTTAGCTTCGCCCCCTCCTCTGAGACCCGGACACTAATAAAGGACACTATTCATCTAATATGACATCTGAAAATGTCAGATAGATATAGCAATAATTTAGGCTTTATATGATACATTAACTACCTAAAGCACATGGGAAATATGAAATTCCTTTAAACATCTCTCCAAGAAATCAACACTATATATCAAAATTTCTATATGTCAAAAATGTGATGTATTATGGTCATATTCTCAACATGTGAATCATGCCCTGTACTGCTCAGCGCCATTCAACATACTATGAAAGATAAAGGAAGACAACGATTAAATCAAACTTCTAACAAGACAACATTGTGGTAGTTGATCAAAATTGACGAAATGTCATAAATGAATTTAAACATCATTTGGTAAAATCCTCTTGAGAATACCAAGTCTTTGTTCCTAGGATTGTTACATGTCAAAGAATATCTTGTGAGAGTTTATTTCAGCCTCTAATAGAAAAACATTGTTCGTTTTTTTAAGATCTAGCTTGTCAGTGGCACTTTCAATCCCTCATCCTTCAACACTATTAAACTCCGTGCAAAGTATTGTATTATTAGAGGTGCCGGACGATGACCGAACTCAAAGGTTTTTTTTAAAGGGGCAGTCATGACTGCTGCTTTTACAAAATCGGTACTTCTTTACTTTCACGGCGCCACTAGATTAGGACAGATAGGATATCGCGGTCATCGCGGGCATTGAATGCACTAAAAAATTGGGTGCGACGCGATGCCCGCGATGCCTGCGATTTCCCATAGAGACCAATGTTAAATTTCTCAATTGACACGATTTTTCTGTTCAATGCCTCAATTGACACGATTTTTCCATAGGAATCAATGTTAAATGGCCCACAGAGGCCAAATAGTGGCCTGAAGTGAGGCCTAGAAGTGTGAAATGGCCCCCACAATTGTTAACGCGACCCCACGATCAACGTGAACCCGAAGCGTGGCGAGCGGCGGCGGTACGCGTCCTACGACCTTTTCATACCCCCACTATCCACGTCGGCGTAGAGTTGAGAATAGAATAGTGTGGCGAGCGCAGCGAGCCACCGAGCCCGAAGCGTGGCGAGGGGACGAGGATACCTGTGAAGCCCGCGAAGGGACGCGTTTACCTGTGAAGGTATCCGTGTTCCCACGCGGGGCTCGCTGCGCTCGCCACGCTTCGGGCTCGGTGGCTCACTGCGCTCGCCACACTATTCTATTCTCAACTCCACGCCGACGTGGATAGTGGGGGTATGAAAAGGTCGGAGGACGCGTACCGCCGCTGTTGATCGTGGGGTGGCGTTAACAATTGTGGGGGCCATTTCACACTTCAGGGTGGCTATTTGGCCTCTGTGGGCCATTTAACATTGTTTCCTATGGAAAAATCGTGTCAATTGAGGCATTGAACAGTAAAATCGGGTCAATTGAGAAATTTAACATTGGTCCCTATGGGAAATCGCGGGCATCGCGTCGCACCCGATTTTTAGTGCATTCAATGGCCGCGATGCCCGCGATTTCTAGTGGCGCCGTGAAAGTAAAGAAGTACCACAAAATCTCTAAGTTCGGCCGTCAACCTGCACCGGCCACGGACTTGCACTGCATTACGTCCTGCCCATATATACTGTATTTATCCTCATAATTAAAGAGTAAAGCAGAGAAATTTTACTTGTCATAGGAGAATCCAGAGGACTGCCTTATTATTTGAGCAGTAGATGTGGTTCCGTAACATCTGAAACGGTACACGTCCATTTTCTACGGCGCTGAAATCTTTTTGCTGAATTTACCATGAAATATTAATATATATTAAAGTTATTATATTATTACACTCTAGATGATAATATTACTACCAAGTTATGTGTATGATTGTTGTTGTTTTTTTATATTTAATTTTTTTTTTTGTAGTAAAGCAGAAAAACACTTAGACTACAGTATATATGACAACATGATTTGTATGTGAGTTAAAAGTTAATGATTCATGAGATGTTGAGTAAAAAGATAAGCATTACTTAAGACAGTATGGTTCTTTAGCATTACTACTGGGGTGTGAAATTTCTGCCGCTGCCAGCGCATTACCGAAACATGAAATGTCATCATTACATTTGACCCTAAAGTCTACAGTTGCCAAGTACTGTAGTTTAATGTGCTAATATTTGCATGCTTCCCTAGCAGTTAGCATGGCAATATCTATCTTAGTCTAGCTTGATTCTTCTATAACAAATGAAGCACTGTGTTAAATTATCAGATGAAGCATACATTTCTGAATGTCACCACCAGATGAGTGCTTAGATTCAGGCTATCACGGACTAGTCCTCAGCAGGAATGACATTTGTACTGACATTTCAAAAACAACCCCAAAAAAAATAGTACTCTGCTTGAGAATTGAATTTGCATCCTATTCTAGTTTAAAAAGGAAACATCATCTATTCCGATGGCATTTGCCTTTTTTGGGTAGTTCACTACGAGGCTGCGGAAATTGAAGAGGTCTTTACCTGTAAAGGTTAATTTTCTTTGAAAAAAAAATATGCAGAAAGATATTGTGCCTAGTTTTCTGTTTGCGCCAAAGGTTGGAACACATTTTTTTTTCCTTTTGAGTCTTAATAATTAGCTCTGCCTGTATAAATAATACATTGAATTCAAATGAATAAAAGATAATGTGGAATAAATTCTGCAGATGACCAGAAGCTTTTTCAAACATTGGATTATAAAATTTAGGTCTTTAATTGCACAGGTTTATATTGAATCTGTCCAGTTACAATATGCTTTGATAATGTTTTTTAAGATGGAATGGAATACTCTAGTTTTGAAGTTACACTACAACCCATTTCTTCTTTGTTCCTGTTACAGAGCCCCAGAGGTTTCTCGATGGAGAGTTGGGTATCTCCATGCAGAGGTGGAGCTACCATTGCATACCTCCCAACTTCCACAGCTGAGCCGGCAAGACACTGCTGCTGCGCGCCGAAGGTGCGCCGAATTTTAAGGGGGCGTGGCCTAATTTGGGGCATGGCCTATACTAGCGGCTCCCCCGCGAGGCCACGCCCCCATTTTGCCGCTATGGGGGCATGACCCAGAGGCTCTGTGAGCCTCTAGCCATGCCCCCAGCCCCCTGGCTGCGGGAATAGACGCTGTGCGCATGCGCACAGCGTTTATTCCCCGCTGCTTAGCAGCTGACAGGGGGACTCCCAACAGCCCCCCCACACCGCGGGACACTGCCGCCCGCGGGTGGGACAGCGGGACAGGCCCTGACAATCAGGACTGTCCCGATAAAATCGGGACTGTTGGGAGGTATGCCATTGGTGTATCGGGGCCCTGAGCAGGGGCGTAACGAGATATTCCTAGGCCCCATAGCAAAATATTTTAAGGGCCCCCAAGTTAGCAACTGATGGTGATACATGTATGTAAAACATATTACTTAGACAGTAAAGTTGGGCCTCTTCAGCTCTGGGCCCCATAGCAGCTGCACCCCTTGCACCTATGGTAGTTACGCTCTTGGCCCTAAGGACTAAGGTGGCACTGCTGAACCTGTCACCCTCTTCCTGCCACCCACTGTTTTTCCCTGTCACACTCTGCCTCCCCCCTGTCACCCTAAGGCCAATCAGAGGCCAATAACCATGCAGATTAAGCCTTTATAAACCATTGCATGTTTCCGGTGTATCCCAGTGATGCAGTAACTTTGCAGTGGTTAGGATGTCAGCATTCATGATACCGGGATCCCGACAGCCCTCAGAAGACTGTTGCTGAATCCTCAATAAGATTAGGTTGCTGGTGTCAGAATCCCAACAGCCGGCATCCCGATCGGTAAGTAGGAGGACATAGCAAACATGCGGCAGGGGAAGAGGGGGCTAGGTTTAGGCACTGGGGGGACTTAGAATTAGGCTTTGAGGAGAGGAAGGTAAGGGTTAGGCTGTGGGCAGGGGGGATTAGGTTTAGGTACTTACAAGGGTGGTAAGACTGTGGGCCGGGGGTCAGTATTAGGTGGCAGGTTACAAGGGTTAGAGTTAGAAACTAGGGGGAGGGTCATGCTGTGAAGGGAAGGGGGGCTAGGGTTAGGCTGCTATAAGGGACTTATGGGGCGGCAGGAGGACAGTACATATACTTACCTATACCTGACCCCTGTCGGGGTTACCTCTATCGGGATGTTTGAGTCCTGACCATGGTTCTTTCATGTGTATCCCATGTTAAAGTAAACAAATGAGGCCCCAAAAACATAGTTTGGTCATATTTAGTTCATAAAGCATTGTAGCTCAAACACAGAAATATTGTAATTTGATATTTTGATACTCATTTATTTTGATAAAAAATGTTCACATTATTTTTGAACGTGTAAATGGACATTAGGATTGGAATAACATCCATCATCATTATACAGTCTACGCAATCATTTTTTTAAATAATGTGCATAGAACTGGACAAGGGGTCGTAAATTCAGATTGGACCTACCGCTCAACTCCCAATCTCAAGTTGTGGTTTTAAAGTGGGAAACTTGTAAGGTTTTAATTTCCATGTAGAAAAAAAAGATGAGGCTTAGTGCAATGACTAAAAGCAGTGGTGGCACCAGAGGTGGGGCTGTAACATAGTCCAAAATTCCAAAAAAGAGCTACACCAACTGCCAGTGAGTCAGTTTGGAACAGCATTTGCTGTCCCTCCCCTTTTTCAATTTTGAACTGCACAGCAGCCACTGCTAACGTGATAAATTGAAGAGTGATAAATAACCAACCAATCAGCTCAGTCATGTCTGACATTTTTCAAACACAGTCTGGGACATCACAGTTGGGAGCTGATTGGCTGGCTGTTTATCACTCTCCATTGTATCACTTTTTGAAGCTTAGTGCATCTGGCCCAAAATTACTCACCTGTCCGGGCATAAAGCCAGACGGGTGACGTAATCAGGGGCAGGGCGGCACTGAAAGATGACAGCATCTCCCAGCGGTGCGTTTACAGTACAGTGAACGGGACCCGTGTTGCGTCAACCCGGGTTTACTCGTTCACTCTGCCCCTGGACCCGCGATGGTCCTGGGTCCAACCCTGCTTAAGACACGGGTTGAAATACCGGGATGCTGGACTTGGGACCATCTTTCAGGACCCTTTCACACTGACCAATTTCCTGGGTTGTTGTGCATTCATGTGCAATAACCCTGGAAATATTTGTCAGTGTGAAAGGGGTATTAGTCTTTTCTGTACTTATGTAATATCTGGGCTCCCGCTTTTCTTATGAGACCGCTGCGCTCGCCACACTTCGGTCACGGTTGCTCGCTGCGCTTGCCACACTATATAAAATCAACTCCATGCGTAGTTGGATAGTAGGGGTATGAAAAAATGGGGTGCATTTAACATGGGAGCCCAGATAATACA
This sequence comes from Crinia signifera, assembly GCF_055691185.1. Taxonomy (NCBI): domain Eukaryota; kingdom Metazoa; phylum Chordata; class Amphibia; order Anura; family Myobatrachidae; genus Crinia; species Crinia signifera. The sequence goes on from NC_139218.1 coordinate 33,785,492, forward strand.
TAAGTAACGTCTTTTCCCCCTGTGATCTCTGCCAGATAACAAACCTAGGGCTGGCACCACCACTAGGCAGCCTTAGGCATTTGCCACTGGAGGGCAGCCACTTGGAGCAGCCCCCCCCCCCCTCCCCATCAGATGAGGGAGGGGGGGGGCTGCTCCAAGTGGCTGCCCTCCAGTGGCTGCTCTCTCTTTCAACACCCCCACCCCCCCAGGAGCGAGACGCTGCTCCCTCTCTCTCTATCTCAATAGCCCTCCCCCCCATGCAGCAATGCTGTGACCATCTCCCACTGCTGCCCGCTCGCCCACACCCCCCGCCCCGTTCACTCTCCTCCTCCCCCCTCACCGTGGAGCGTAGCAACGCCGGCGGCCACTTCACCTCGCCTCACTTCACCTCACCGGGACGCTCCGGCGCCTTGCGCCAGCTCTGAACAAACCCTACCCTTCTTGACTTCCTGTTTAACTGCCAAACAGCATAGGCTACAAAGCAATGCATGTGTCTTTAGAAATGGATTTATTGATTTTACTGATTAGTTTCCATTCTAGAATGGCACCAGCCAGACTTTTATCATAACAGATTATACCATGCAGCGTAACCTATTTTCCACAAATAATTAAAGGGATTACAAAGAACTACTACTAAAATGCAGTTTGAAATTTTCTTAACTAATCCTGAGTTTTCAATCTGAATACACATCCGTTGTGTGGTGGCTTCAAGACAGCCCTTAGTAAATGCCAGCCTTAATCCGCTAATGTCTCTAATAAATTTCGATGACACTCTGGAATTTTGATGCAACCAACTGTTCTCTGTTCTGGTTCATTTAATTCCACTAGTTTTATGTGCAACACTCAGATGTTTATCAAATGCAGTAATTTGTGTAAATACAGTAATTTGGGAGCAGAACATTTGCACTGGTAAAGTAGTAACTGAGCAATGTCAGACAAGAAAACTAAAAGCACTTACACTTGACAAATATAATGTACTGTATGTTGACAGTGTAAACAAACCACTAAACGTTTGATAGAAGGTGGAAAGGTGAGAGCATAAATTATTAATTACTTTAAATTGAACGTTTAATTTAAATTTAAATTACTCCAATTAATCAGTGATAATCTATATATACTGTGTGGATAGATAGATAGATAGATAGATAGATAGATAGATAGATAGATAGATAGATAGATAGATAGATAGATAGATAGATAGATAGATAGATAGATAGATATAGTAGTGGTACTAGAAATGATTCCCCCAAATGAGTTCTGTCCAATGAACCACAAAAAGCATCCGTTTCATAAAACGTGCCCAGTTTCTCTTTTCCTATATAGAGTGGCAGCTCCTCTCTTATTGTTTCCTGTTCCAGGGAACCTATTGATGAAGATCTAGAAAAAAGAGTGAGATGGGCGCCTTCTGGTGCAGTAAATTGATATTCAAATATGGATCCCTTCACCTTTAGTGAGAAAATCACCCCAATTTGTACAAGTGTACCGTTCTCAGTGGTCTCCGACGAGTGGCGGATTCAGGGGGGGGGGCACCTGGGCACGTGCCCCCCCCCTTGTCCTTTCATTTTGTAGCTGAGGACCAGGGCTTTCCAACGAGCCCAGCCCCTTGTCTCTAGCCCCCCGGGAACCAAAGATATCGCCTGGCAAAGCTGTAACGTTTTTTCCCCATAGGATAATATGGGACCCGACAATTCCTACCCCCACCTAGTTCCGACGGCTGCCAGTTCCCTCCCTGGCATCACAGAAGCTTGTGGTTGATTTAATTAAATTCCAAATCGCTGGGCCTTCAATATGATACCAGGCTGGTCCATATCGGTCAATTAGTTCACGAGATATTGCATGTAATCCGATTTTTTTAATTTTTGAAATGTAATTTCATGGCTGTTCATGTTCTTTGATGGCAGATTGGAACCAAACGTTTCAGTTTCACTAGACCAAAATCATTCAAAGCCCACTCAAATCAATATGATACTTGTCTCATGTAAATGGGTCAGTTGGTTCCGAAGATATAGCCGGTTAAATGAGATAACTGGTTAACGAGGGGGAGGGGTGGTTTTCTCTCCCCCTCACACCAGAAAATGCAGGGAGTAGGCTGGTGTAAAGGGGGCCAACCTGGGAATGCATTTTCTGGTGTGAAAGGGGTATTATTTCAAATAGCCGGGACCTGCAGTGCTCTAAATACAGCCAGGCTCTGCCACTATCAGTGGCTATCACTTCTGCTTGGCAGCGGCTGTCCCCCATTTACCGCGAGCATGTATTCTCCCTTGGCAATGAGCAGAAATCCCACATGGCAACGAGCATGGAACCTCTGGCAATGAGCATGGAACCCTTGGCAATGAGCATGTAGATAAGCAGCACTTATGTAGCATACTTTTTAATAGGCATTATGGTGTTTGGCATAATATATAATGGACATAATGGCGTGTAACTTAACGTGTAATGGACATTATGGTGTAAATGTTTAATGCGCGCCTTTGATGGACAATGTCCCTGTTTATGAAACGTATTGGGAATTTTGGCTTAATCTGTGTGGCATTATGTGAATTCTGGCTCAATGCGTGTGGCATTATGTGGATTTTGGCTTAATCCTAGTGTCATTATGTGAATTTTGGCTCAATCTGTGTGGCATTATGTGAATTCTGGCTCAATCCGTGTGGCATTTTTTGAATTTGGCTCAATCTGTGTGGCATTATGTGAATTTTGACACAATCCATGTGGCATTATGTGAATTTTGGCTCAATCCATTTGGCATTATGTGAATTTTGGCTCAATCCATGTGTTATTATGTGAATTTTGGCTCAATCCGTGTGGCATTATGTGAATTTTGGCTCAATCCATGTGGCATTATGTGAATTTTGGCTCATTCCATTTGGCATCATGTGCAGGGGCAAGTATAGTGGGGTCTAGTATTTTGTTGCATAATGTGTAGAAGTTGTATATGGTATTGTACACTACACTCAAGGACATGCCCCTTGTTGAGTGGCCACACCCCCTTTTCCGGAGCACGCCTTCGGCGTGCGCACAACTGCATCCTTCACTTTTGTCGCCATGGTGAGCCTTCGTACTTTAAATGCCAGGGCCTATTTTTAATCCCATTCCCACCGTCTCTCTGCCGCTCTCTTAGCATGTACACTGACATTACTAACACCGCCCCTCCCCAACCTAAACCCTCTTTTATCATGGTGCCTCCCCTGTCATTTTATCCTGGATCCGCCCCTGTCTCCGGCCACCGTAATATGAGCCTGTTCACAAAATGCCTCTGGGTATCAGGAAACCTTGGTCTCTCTTAATCCCACGTTCTTTCTTTCAGATCACCATAGATCTTTGTAACAGAGCAGTTGTAGAGCTGGTTTGTCTGTGGACCCTGCTAGGCCCACTGGCAGTGGATCAATTCCAGATGAAAGCAGGTAAGGTGAACAGCACATTGCCAATGCTATGCTTCTTCAAGAGCCATCCATGGCCATCCTGATTGTGTGCCTACTGGAGCAGGGTGACTTCTGACACACCCTATCACACCACTCTGGAGTATTTACAAAGAGCAGTGTTGACCTTTTTGGTTTGTGAACCCAGGATTCGCTTGTTGGGACTAAGGAGCTGCGGTGTCTGTAAACCACATCAAGTGTGAGGTCTCACACTCATATTGACAATAATTATATTAATACTCAAAGCTACTTGAAGCACATCCCTGACATACTGTATAGTTACACCAAAAGGGGAGTGGCATTACTCATATGGATGCAGGAAAAGACTACCTTACACCTCCGTTTATGACCCTGCACCCCCAGACATTGCCGTCAAAGGAAAAAAAATCATAATTCATGCCCCTTACATTATTTGTAAATTTTCCTCCTTATAATAATGCCCCTTACACATTATGCACCCCACCATAATGCCCCTTTTAAATTAAAGTTCCCATTGCACTATATTATGTTTTACACAGTAATGCCCCACAGTTATGCCCCTGGAACCTTATAAAGTCTCACATATAACTTCCCCTTATACCATATTATGTCTCACACAGTAATGCCCCAGACACCATATTATGCCACATACAGTGATGGACATGCCATTTACAAATCATGCCACCCAATATGCTTGGTGTCTGGAGTTTCTTGCAGCCAGCAACATGACTACATGGAATACTGAGAAGGCCTATGGCCACAGACACCCTGTACGATTGCACGGCTCACACAGCCCTAGGAATGGCACTTATGCTGATATCAGTATCCATTCAACAGATGTGGGGGTTTGTGGTAACCTGTGAACCTGCTGCCACACTGGTCACCATTAGTTCCTCCAGAAATAGGCTTCCCTCCACATATGCATGACTGAGAATTAGAGCTTTGGATACACACCCATGACACTCCCACAGGTCAAGTTAATGCAATATTTTGCCAAAAGATGGAACAGATCCTGCCAGAATCAAAATAGGATAATTGTTCTAATTTTCATTATAACTATTTATACTGCAACAATTACTTGTTGATTAAAATGGTCTCTTTGTGACTATTTATCTAGGGAAGCTCAAGAAGGTATGAGAGACATTCTCCTGGAGTAGATGGGCACTTCCAAACATACAGCAGCCAGGAAACAGCAAAGCAGCATTTTCATACAGTTTAGCCAAAGCTATTTAATTGTGCAGTAAAAATAATTTATAAAGCAAAATCCTAACCCATCTCAGTTCTGACTAAACACAAAAGGTCCTTCACTCAAAATTGGTAGGACCTAATGCACCTGCCACAAACATAGGCAATTGCACAGTTTTTAAGGTCAGTACATAGCAGTGTCTCTTAGCAAGCCTTCCTCCTGTTCCCCTGGGTTGTAAGAATGATGGGTAGAAGCAGAGGGTACTGGAAGAGAGAGGCAGAGGGTGATGGATAGAATGAAATGGGGAAGTGGCAGAGGGTGATGGGGTAAAAAGCAGATGGGGATGGGAAGAAGTAGAGAGCTCTGGGAAGAGGCAGGTGGTGGTGGGTCAGTTAAGGAAAGAACTGATTAGAGGGTGTGGACACTCCTCCTCCTCTCCTGTAGCCAGCTGGAGTGCATCCTCTGCATTTGTAATGGCCCCCAGCAACAGGTCACTGATAGCTGTGGGCCCCTTTATATCGTCAGGCACAATGCAATTCACCAGCAGCACCACCAATAGTTCCAGCCACTGCTCTCACTCCATACACATTGGGCCTTGATGTATGAGCTGGGTATACACTTGGCAAAATGTTAAATACATTTTCCATTAACAGCCATTCTGACAAATTCTTAAAACAGTTTAGTGTGTGCGCACTATTTTGCTAGCCATGCACAATCCTGCGGGTTGCTATTGATGTCCTACAGTATATGTAATTTGTATATGCAGCTCAATCTGATATTATTGTCAATGACTGCATACTGCTGGATGTGGCCACTGACAATATCCTTTACAAGATTGCACAGTATGGGCCTGATTCAGTAAGGATTGATAAGTTGCCCCTCTGCGACTGGAGCCTGAATAAGTCTAACCTGCGATATTTTCCTTGCGAGTCCAAGGAAACTGTGCTCATGGCACAGACTTTGGGCCAGACATACCGGCCGCCCATCCTTCCCCGCATATTACCTCTGCCTGTCAATCATGCAGAGGTGATCACAGCTTTACAATGAAACACAGGCCCTATGCAAAAGCATTCCCTTGTAAAGAAAAGCCCATGTGCATTGCAGTGCAACTACCCTTCAGGAGGTGTGGCCTAATTGTGGGAGACGTGGCCATGCACCCATACAATAAATTAGAGAAACAAATAGTACTTTAAGCACCTCACTGGCTACACTGTAGTCAAGCACACATTAGCATGTGCAGGGTTGAGAAGAGCTCAACGATGACATGCTGATGCCAGGTAACGGGGGCCCCACTGGGCCCATCTATCAAACCTAAGCCCGGGTAATTAGTACCCTCTCGATGCCACTGATCATTTGTCCAAGAGTTCTAGAGTGTAAAGTAAATTGTAATTGACATTGTATCATTTGCATGTCGTCTAGTGTGTACCCAGCTTAATGCTCCTGACATTCAACATGAAAAATATGTTTTTTAGTCTACTTTTCCATTTTTAATTGAGAATAGGAGGCTCCGTAAATACAAATTCAGGTATGTACCTAACTATATAGTAGTATTTTCCAAAGCCACACACAAGCAACTTTTTTTTTAAAGTTAAATATTGGCATTGCTGTCAATGTAGCCTTAAATTTCCCCATATAGTATATTATATTTTATATTGCATTCCGTCATGTTGCCAGTACCGTGAGCAGCTCATGCTGGGAATATTTTCAAACATAATTTTTTACATATTTTTTAAAAAAATGGAAAGTAGTCTGTCTCCATATTTTTCTTATGCTGTCTTTACATTATAGAAATAAACACCAGCTGTTCTGCAGTAATGAGTGATTATATATAACTTTAAACTGAGTAATAGGAAAAAGAGGGAGCCCAGATAATACATAAGTACCAAAGAGTCTTCTAGATTGAGATAACTGAAGGTCTTCCAGTTCAAAAAAGTGGGATTATTTCCAGTGTCAGATATTTAAAATGTATATTTTGTAGGAAGACTGCCCCATTTTTTTTACTTTTAGGAGAGAACTATGGACCTTATTCTAGTTGATTTGGACGGATGCGGATTTCAGACAGGAACCGAGTGTTCTTAGCCCCGCCTACCGCCTACCATACGGATCGCTCACACCGTCCGAATGTGGTAAGACGCCGAGCGTATGGACCATGAGTGGATGTTTCATGTGAACACCTCCTCCATCTGTGGGAACCTCCCCCATCCTCCGATGGTAGCCGAACATCGAATGATGGACCGAGTGGTCAGGCAGCACCGAGTGCTCCAGACCACTCGGACATTTTTCTGTATGAAAGCAGGGATATGGGCCGGCAGCTGACATCCGGCTATGTCAGTTGTCCGCCCCCTCCACACGTGCGTCACGGCCACATTACCATATGTACGCCCAGCTTTTTCATGGGAACACCCATGAAATGCGGTATGCATATTGTAATGAGCGCAAACAGCCCTTCACGCCCCTCTCCACCCCCTGCTCGGATGGTTCCTTACGATCTGTACGGACCTCACTCCGTGTTCGGACGTGCAAGGCGTTCGCACATGCGCAGATACGCCTCTGCACATGCGCAAATACCAAACATCGGCCATCCAACCGCACACAGAGCCGTCCCACTCAATCAGAGTAAGGGCCTATGCACAGATCTCACTGGTGCATGGTTCTATCAAATTCGCCAGCCTGGACCTGGTATATACAGTATATATTTTTTTGTGATTTTTGTTATATGTTTGGGGTGCAATTTGAAAAATTATTTGTAATTTCGATGAGAAAATATCTGGATGTGATTTTAAATGTGCATTTTTTTGGGGGGGGGGGTTACGCCAACACATGTGTGATTTTCGGTAAAATGTGCGATTTTGGCAGGTTTTGCCCAGAAATCGCACATATCTAAAAATCACACTCTAACACATTTACCCTGCATGTCTTTACTGCTACTTGATCATCATTATCCTTATATGTGATTATATGTCACTATGGGCCTTATTCTGGTTGGTACGGTCCGTTCCGAATTCTTTCGGACGGCGATTTTTAGCTACCTGCGCATGCATAAGCAACGCAATGCACATGTGCAATGCAGTGTCTTCGGACTCGTTCTCAGCAATACCGTCTACAAATGTCCACCGAACTCCCTCGGGAAATATGGGTGTAATATGGGCATCATGTGGGCGTGTATAAGGGCGCGGTTTCAAAGTGGGCGAAACTTGGCGTAAATCTGGGTGTAGACGTGGGAGTGTACAACCATTGGTAGGCGTGCATTCGGACCGGACACCGAGCACAAGCGAACCAACACGGCAGAAATCTTCGGTGAAAACAAGCAGCTTTCACTTCTCATAAGGCAATGGTTCATGCGCTAGGCATTCGGATCGCATAATTAGTACGCCCGCACCTTAAGTAGTAGTATTAGTACGTTTATTTATAAGGCGCCGCAAAGTGTCCGCAGCGCCGTACATAGCAAACAAAAAACAAAGGACAAGGTTACGTACAGGGGCCCTTATTCAGATCTGATCGCAGTACAAATTTGTATGGAAAATGGGAAAAACCATGTGCACTGCAGGTGGAGTAGATGTAACATGTGTAGAGAGAGTTACATTTGGGTGGGGTGTGTTGAAACTGAAATCTAAATTGCAGTGTAAAAATAATGCAGCCAGTTTGTACCCTGCACAGAAACAAAATAACTCGCACAAATCTAACTCTCTCTGCACAGGTTACATCTGCCCCCCTGCAGTGCACATGGTTTTGCCCATTTTCCAAACAAATTTGTACTGCGATCTGAATACAGGCCAGGGTGTGTTGAAAAATACAGTATGAATAGGGGTATAGCTGGTAGAACTAAAATCAGCATCAGTTCAGAAGTAGGTGTCAAAATTGTCGAGGAGACTGAAGATGAAGTAGAGGAAGGGAAGAACAGGACAGGAGCACAGGTGAGGTAAAGAGGTAGGGTGAGTACGTGAGGAAGGAGGACCCTACTCATTAGAGTTAACATACTAAAAATAGGTGGGTGGACGAACGAAAAACAATAGGATAAGTAGGAACAGAGGGGAATGGAGGCAGGATAGGAGGATCAAAAGAGGTTAGGAGGAGGGATAGGCTAGTCGAAAAAAGTGGGTTTTGAGGAAGCGCTTGAAGGAGGTAAGGGAATCAGAAAGCCTGATGGGTGGCGGGAGGTTGTTCCAGTGCAGGGGGGCAGCGCGAGAGAAGTCTTGGACACGGGAGTGGGAGGAGGTGATTAGGTGAGAGGTCAGTCGGCGGTCAGCAATGGAGCGAAGAGGACGGGAGGGAGTGTGGATAGAGATCAGTGAAGAAAGGTAAGGAGCGGTGGAGGAGGAGAGAGCCTTGTAGGTGGTGGTGAGGAGTTTAAAGAGAACTCGGAAAGGAATGGGGAGCCAGTGAAGAGATAGAAAGAGGGAGGAGGCGGAGGTAGAGTGGCGGGAGAGGAAGATGAGCCTAGCAGCAGCGTTAAGAATGGATTGGAGAGGTGCGAGGCGGGTGAGAGGTAGCCCAGAGAGAAGGATGTTGCAGTAGTCAAGGCGGGAGATGACAAGAGAGTGAATAAGAATTTTTGTCGCGTCAGTGGAGAGGAATGGTCTGATGCGTGAGATGTTGCGTAGGTGAAAGCGGCAAGACTGTGAGAGAGCACGAATGTGGGGGGTGAAAGAGAGGGAGGAGTCAATGATGACACTGAGGCAGCGCGTTTGGTCGGTGGAGGTGATCTCGGTTTCACCAATGCTGATGGAGATAGTGGGAGAAGAGGGGATGTTCGGGGGGATGGAAGATTAGAAGTTTAATTTTAGCCATGTTTAGTTTCAGGAAGCGTTGGGTCATCCAGGCTGAGATGGCCGTGAGGCATTCGGAGACCTTGGACTGGAGTGATGGGAATAGGTCGGGGGAGGAGAGATAGATTAGGGTATCATCAGCATAAAGGCGATAATGAAAACCATAGGAGCTGATGAGGGTGCCCAGAGAGGTGGTGTAGAGGGAGAAGAGGAGAGGGCCAAGGACTGACCCTTGGGGAACACCGACTGGCTGCGGGGTAGTAGGAGAGGAGATGCTCGGAGTGGAGACGGAGAAGGAGCGATCGGAGAGGTATGAGGTGAACCAGGAGAAGACCGTGCCAGTGATGCCAAAGGAGCGGAGGGTGTTGAGCAGGAGAGGGTGGTCAACAGTGTCAAAGGCAGCAGACAGATCAAGCTGGATGAGGATAGAGAAGAGGCCTTTGGATTTAGCCGATAGTAGATTGTTAGTGACTTTGGTCAGGGCAGTTTCAGTGGAATGTAAAGGGCGGAACCCGGATTGGAGGGGGTCTAGAATGGAGTTAGCAGTAAGGTGGCTTAGGAGACGATTATAGGTCAGGCGTTCTAGGAGCTTGGAGGCAAAAGGGTGGAGGGAGATGGGCCTGTAGTTGGATGGAGAGTTGGGGTCCAGATTTGTTTTTTTGAGAATTGGGGAGACAAGAGCGTGTTTGAAGGAGGAAGAGAAGATCCCAGAGGATAGGGAAAGATTAAAGAGGTGAGCCAGGTGAGAGCAGACTGATGGACTGAGACGACGGATAATATTGGAGAGGATAGGATCGAGCAGGCAGGTGGAGGGAGAAGCGGATTGAAGGATAGAGTGGACTTCAGCAGCAGTGGTGGGGTAAAATGAGGACAGGGTTTGGAAGGAGGGGAGTGGAGATGTAGGAGGGGAGGAGGGAGAGGGCGAGGTCATGGCAGCAGTGATGGCAGTCCTGAGAGAGGAGATTTTGGTTGAAAAGTAGGTAGCAAAATCAGCGGCTACGATGTAGGACGGAAGAGCTGGAGAAGGGGGGAGAGCAAGGAGTTGAAGGTGGTGAAGAGCCTGCTGGGATTGGATTATTGGGAAAGGATGAGGGACTTAAAGTAGGATTCCTTGGCCAGAGCAAGGGCAGAGCTGAAGGAGGAAAGAATGAATTTGAAATGGAGATAATCCGCAAGGGAGCGTGATTTCTTCCAGAAGCGCTCAGCAGTGCGAGAGCACTTTTTAAGGAATCGGGTGATAGGCGAGTGCCACGGTTGGGAGTTGGAGCATCGAAGGGGGATAGAGGAGGGAGGGCAGGCAGAGTCCAATGCCGAAGATAGGGTGTCATTATAGAGGGAGGCGGCGAGGTTCGGGCAGGACATGAGGGCGATTGGGGCGAGAAGAGGACACAGCGTGTTTGAGAAGGCAGCAAGATCAAGTGTGTTGACGTTATGCCGTGAGACAATGCGCTTGGGAGGGGGAGTGGGAGAGGGGGAAGCAGTGAGGGAGAAGGAGATGAGGTGATGGTCAGAAAGAGAAAAAGCCGAGATAGTGTAGTCAGTAAGGGAACAAGAGCGAGAGAAGACGAGATCGAGGTAGTGTCCTTGGATGTGGGTGGGAGAGGTAGGGGTTATCCAAGGGGATGTTAAAGTCACTAAGAATGACAGATGACAGGTCAGAGGAGAGGAAGCGCTCGCAGCTGAGCACAATACAATCCAGTCCTCTAGGCATTAGTAATTAAACATTTTTCACAGGTTCAATTGGACCCATTGCTGGCTAAATGGGCCAATACAAAATACTTGAATATATGCTGCAAACACAACTTTATTGTTGGTATCTGACCCACATTTACACCGCACTCAATAGGCATAACTCTGTTACCCAAATCTATATGCAAATCTGCCTATTACATTAATGTGAAACAGCACACATGTTTGGAAAAAAAGTATATTTAATAAATAATGATGTGAAATTATAACATTTTTGCACCATGTTAGTTTGCACATGGGAACATAAGGGGAAATAATATAAAATGTGTATCAAATTTTACACATAGCCACAACAGAATCATCAGGAACACATCAGGTGGCAATTAGGAAGTAATTGATTAAATTTAAAAATAATATATATGTTACTAGGTAGCCTAATTGGATAAGTGTGTCATGTTGCTGAAGCATGATTTCCGAATAGATTACTGAGGTTTGCGCAAATACACCAATTCGGTGCGTACGGTTAGCTTCTCGTCCGTTCGGACGCAGTAGGGACCGTGCAAACTCTGTGAGATCCGACCGCACTTCTTAGAAAGTCCCCACGAACGGATGCGGATGACCTGTTGGCGTGTGTTCTTGGAATGTCCGCCGTGTGTTGCATTCGCCCATTTCCGAACGAACGCGCATTTCCAAAGAGTCATCCAGAATAAGGCCCTATACAGTATGTCATTGCCGCTCCTCCTCATCATCATTATCATCATGGCATATCATAGCTGAAGCTGGTCATCGTAAACATTTCTTATCGTTACTGATACATGAAGTATCTTCATCATTAAAATAACTATGCACCAACAAATGCCACAGATATGCCCTCAAAGATTCACATCTACATCAGAATTCAGGTCTTCTATCACAATTGTGCAAACACTCTCTTACTATACTAAAATAATATATAATCCTTCACTCACCTACTCTAGAACCTCTTTAGAAAAACACAATGCACAAGGGAACGAAAGACAAAAGAGCTCTTCATGAATATATTCTTACACATTTTTCGCCTGCATGCACAGTACGGAAATCCATATGTTATGTAAATTAAAAATATACGTATGGATCGTTCCGCACCAAGACAAATGTCTAAATCTGCTGTCAGAATTGCCGTGATAGACTTTTTTGACAACTTTCAGCTTAATTTGCAAAACAAATATTGGTCTATAGCAATCCAGATAAAATTCTGAAAACGCCACCAGAATTTGTACAAAGAAACATATGGCATATCTACCATTGGTGCATGGAGTGCGGTCGTTATGGGGCCCCTAGCTAAGAGGGGCCACCTTCCCTGTCACAGTTACATGTGTTCTATCAATTTCTTTCACCATTGGGTGGTACATGGGGGCCCTAACAAACTCTTGCCATGGGACTTTCAATATATCTAGTTTTGTGCCTGAGCTTTTGTCATTGTAATATGGTAGAAAATGTAGTGGAGAGCAATATAATGTTATATAATATAAACTGGGACACTTATATAGGCAAGGAGGTGTTGGAGATCCGGCGCTACTTTTGCTGCAAATAACCGGGCAACCAGAACAGTGCTGCAATCACTTTGAAAAATGAAACATATAAAACAAAAATGGGTGTACAGTAACTTGCGCAAATTGTCTCAACACTTCACATCTGACTTCGAGATGGTGGATATTGTGTGTTCTAAAGTCCTCCTGATGACCAATCATGCATGTGGAAATTCTCTCTTTAATGGACAAAGCCAGGGGCCGATTGGCCCGCCGGGAAACCGGGCCATATCCCGGTGGGCCAGTGCAGATTTCCCCCTGACTGGGCTGCCGACATTTGTACCAAGGCCGGTGCTAGTGGCGTCATCCTGCGGGGAATATATGTGGTGGCCATATTTGTTTTGGGCTGTGCTGCCCTTCTTTGAGACTAGGATGCGGCCGCTGGTTCGGTGACATTGGTGTAAAGCAACCCCCCCGGCAAGTAGCGTTAGCACCAAACAGCACCCCCCCCCCCCCCCCCATCCCCGGGCTGCTTCAATATTGTCTCCCGGGCCGGATTTCGCTTCCAATCTGCCCCTGGACAAAGCCATGTGCACTGCAGGTTTGGCAGATGTAACATCTGCAGAGAGAGTTACATTAGATAGGCTGCGCGTGTGGGCAGCTTGTTGTACGCGTGTGGGAGGCCATCCTGCAATAAAAATCCTTGTTTTATCACTGGCCGTAAGCAAACTGATTGACAGGAAGCCAGCATTTGGGGGCAGTTTATGTGGAAAAATGTAAGTGCTGTGAATACTTTCCGGATGCAATGTATAATGAATAAACATTGGACCGCCTTCATATTGGTCTGGGAATCTTTCTGCTGTTGATCCCTGTTTATTGCATTTCATGTCCATAAATTGAAAATACCTTTATAAACAAAAATTCCCATATATTTTACATTTGTCCAGTCTCAATACTTTTCATAATTCTTCATCTTTCTTAGACAATATCTTGATGAGTCTTCACAGTGGATGTGACAATATGTACACTGCTAATGACAAACATTCAGTACAGTAGGTCTAATAAAACTCAAACTGTCAGAGAACATTCTGATAAAGTTATGATTTACACCATGTCATTTGAGGCAGTTAAGGAAGGTGTCAGTCACTTTAATTTTCTTAATTCATGTGCTGTCATTTATATAGCTTTTTACCAATGTCACCCGTATGACTCTGTAGTGAAAAATAAAATGGAATGGCATTTAAGATATTACAAATTGCCACAATTGTGTAGTTTATATTCTAAACCCGATCACGCCAAATTGTTTAAAGCTAAAATAGAAAAAGAAAAAAATATCAATATGTGCAACTGTGTTAAATATCTAAATTGATTTAACAAGTCCGTCAATGAAGCATACCAAGCAGACATGAAGTAAATGTAATCTGATCCTGGGGTAGTTAGTTACAGTAAATCGAATTATGTCTGCTCCCTGCTGAGACAAATTCTTGCAGAATGATTGTTTTTTTTTTTTTTGGATCTGGATTTTTGGACATTGCATTATTTAGAAGTTGGTAAAAGTTTAACAAATATAGTGTAGACCTGTCAGATGTGACGATGGCTCTGTTGTTTTAAATTAGATAAATTGGCATTCTTGGGAAATGCCACCTTGTAGGGAATGCAATGGGCTTACTAACATTAATGAAAATGTGCATCATTAGTAATTGCTTGTTAGATGAAAGGGCATTGTAGACAGAAGGACATTCACAGATGCACATTTAACTGGATGTGAGCATTAAATATAAATTAGAACTGCATATTGTTAATCTCAGATTGATATATGTTCATGAATTGCAACAAATATCGGAAAATAATGCTGTTCTTTCTTATGGGGCCTACACACGGGGTGATTTGAGGACATTTTCTAAGGGGTGCCGGCTGACTGCCCAACAGGGGGGACCCTGATGCTCAGTATTTTGACATTGGAATCCCGACTGACGGTGCTCTGACAGGGGGGATCCTGACTTTTCTCTCTTGTGGGGGTCCACGACCCCCATAGAGGGAGAATAGAACCTGTGGTGGACGAAGCGAGCCATCGAGCCCGCAGCATGGCAAGCACAGCGAGCCGGCAAGGGGGCTTCCTTGCACTCTCCCCCCTGTCGGAGCACCAGCAGTCTGGATTCAGTCATTGGAATACTGACCGTCGGGATCCCCCCTGTCAGATTGCCATACCACACCCCTTTCTAAGTGATCTCACTAGATTTCTTAGAAAATACGTCTACATCAGTGGCGGAACTCCCGGAGGCAATGGAGTCATCTGCCGCCGGGCGCCAGCCTTAAAGGGGGCACTGGCTCCATTGCTCCCGGTACCCCGCTCATTTGAGGTACTGCCCGGCAGTACGCTTAATGCATGCAGCGGCGCTCTCCCCCCCCCCCTCCCCCAGTGCTCCCTGTCACTTGGTTGGCTGCCGCTGTACTCACTGAGTGACAGCGGTCTGAGCAGCCAGCCAACACAGTGACGAGGAGCCGGTGTCGAGCCGGTGTCAGCAGCCAATGCGGCGGGTGCCACTCAGGGACGGATACAGAGGAAATATAGATCCGTCCCTGAGCATACAAGATCCTGATGTGATGTCCTGGAGCGGCCAGGCTGAGCCCCACGTGAGTCACAGCGGCCGGGTGTCAGTCCAGACTCCCGCCCGGGGAGAAGCATCCCCACCGCGCCTTCTTGACAGGCGTCCAAGCTGCGCAATCATCCCAGCCGCCGGCCCCCTCCGCTCTCTCCCCAGCAGCTCGTCTGCGGCAGCCCGCAAGAAAGGGCCAGGCTGTAGCCTCTGCGCAGGCCCTGCAGTGGAGTGGAGTGTGAACCCAGAAACAAGAACCCCCATCAGGAGACGCTCCAGCAGCAGCTCAGCCAGCCCAAGGAAATGTAGCTGGAAGGTACCTGTCACCACCCTCATCCCTCCTGTAACTTCACACCCAGGTGGCCCCTTTTTGTGTGCGCAGCCCAGAAGGGATCAGCACCATGGGGCCCTGTGCATGTCACAGCTGCCCACCTCCCAGTCTAGCTCTAAATGCCTGTATCTGGGCTGTAGCAGCACCAGGCTGGTGCCCACTACTCTCTCTTTTATCTCTCTCTGCCTGACCCCCCTCTCATCTCATCTCTCTCTGCCTGATCCCACTGTCACCCATCTCTCTTTGACCCTTCTCTTTCTGCCTAACCCCCCTCGATCTGTCTGTCCCAGACTCCCCACTCTCACCCATCTCTCTTTGCCTGACCACCCTCTCACTCTCTCTGCCTGATCCCACTCTCATCCATCTTTTTGCCTGACCCCTCTCTCTCTCTGCCTTACCTTCCCTCTTACCCCCTCTCTCTTTGTACAGTACCTGACCCCTCTCTCTCTCTCTATGGGGGGGCACCAACTTGTATCTTGCCTCCGGGCGTCATGGACGAACTTACGCCACTGGTCTACATTGCTCTGTGTCTAGGGGGCATAGTGATAGCGATGCGCAGCCCTGCACCGCTAACACCGGGCAATTTTGTTCCTGCATTCAGGATACAGTTATTCTAGTTAGATCACCAGTCAGGGCCAGTGTACTCACCAGAGAACACTGGCCCTGACAGATCGCTCAGCACATATCGCTGTGCAGTGCTGTGCGCTGAGCGATCGCTCAGCTACATCTCACCTTCAGGCTAGTTTCCCAGTAACATTCAAGAAACGTCTTTGGCAAGTAGTCTCAACTTGTGCTTTTAGGAGTAAGGAAGAATCCCCCATAAACACCTTGGCTAAATCTACTAAGCATTGTTTTGCAAGGGGGATTGAAGCCACAGTACAGTTCCACCGCCCCAAATACATGACAGCTTAGTTGTCAAAACCAATGAATTTACGACAGTTATGGTGCAGGAGTCGACCATGTGACTTTGGTCGACTCCTGAAAATGGTCACAGAAGGTTGACACATGCTTAATGTCGACACTGACATCATCGGCACTGAAAATGTCGAAACGTGCTTTTTGTGGTTCCGTGTCTATGTCGACACGTGTCGGCGTGGACACTGTATAAATGTACCGCGTCCCCTCACTGCGCTTGCCATGCCATGCCACTACTATATTCTCACTATACAATGTAAAAAACTTGTGTAGACCTTTTGAGATCCATGTCAATGTCGACCTTAAGCTTGTGTCGACCTTCTGCCAATGTTGACCTATGGTATGTCGACGATTTTCAGGTGTTGACTATTAGTGAACGACCTAGCGACTGTGGACTTAGGCATTGTCGACCCAGGAACCGGATAGCATTTACTGTGGCACAGTTGGACTTTCTAAAATAAATTACCATCAATGTCTGCCAAATCAGAAACCGTCCATCCACCGACAGTTTCGTCCAAACCCTAATAAACACTGCAAAACCACCGTAAAGCAATCTTTTCAATCAGAATCCTATCAGGTTACTGTACTGTATGTGCGCAGTCATTATGTAGTGTAAAAACCTGCTGGATTGGATTTCTATATTTACCCCATCAAAATAACAGCTTCTGCAATGTACTTTCACTTTGAGCAGTGGCAGTTTTTACTTTCACTTTGAGCCGTGACAGTTTTAATTCCTCAAACTCTTCACCCCACCCCCAGTTCCTATGTGCTCCTATCGCCAATCTCTATATTCACAGATCCCTCTCTCCATATCCAGAAAGCTTACAACAGATCTGTATCCCTGCAAAAATTGCTTTCACTTTCTGTTATGACATATATATATTTTTAGCCCACAAAGGAGACAGAGCGCTGCAGGGTAGAGGGAAATGTTTGACTGCACTTGTCAGGACTTATACTGTAGATTTTGCATCTATAGCTTCATATAGTTAGAGGTCTTATACTCCTTATATACCAGGGATGGGGAACCTTCGGCCCTTCAGCTGTTGTTAAACTACATATCCCAGCGTGCCCTGCAAACAGTATTAGCATGGCCACATAGCAAAACGGTAGCAGGGCATGCTGGGATGTGCAGTTCAACAACAGCTGGAGGGCCGAATTTTCCCCATGCCTGTTATGTTATATACCATCAGGGTGGCCACTAGAAATGTTGGGGCCCGGCCCGGGACTGACCTACAGTCCGGGCCCCCAGCAGCACAGCGGCATATTCCCATCTCCCCCACCGCGTGCGCCCGCCAGCACCCTGCTTCCCCCTACCCCTTCCCCATTACCATTACTTACCATCACCTGCATTGCGACATCGCCCTCCGATGCCATCCGCAGGGGGCTCCTAGCTAGTGGGGGGCCCAGGAGCACTGACCCCTTGTGCCTCCATTATAATCTGGCCCTGATATAGATGACAAATATGGTGAATGCAGTGAATATATAGAAATACTGAATGCATTGTTCAATATATATGAAAATACCAAGAAATTGTCTAGATACAGTATGTGTTCAATTGATGTTCTGTCCAGATAAAATTGCAGCAATACCTGACAAGCTGTCACCGGTGTCCGTTCTGACCCCTCATTTGGGACTCACATAGAACATCATTATATATCTCCCATTAAAATATGTGCAGTTGTTCAGGTGTGGGTCAGATTCCATTTATGCTCAAGAACAAACGGTCACATTCAAGGACTTCAAAAATGGCTCATTCTGTTCGGTAGCTGCAAATTCAATGAATGAAAAGTTTCTGTGTTGAACTAAAAGCTTTTCCTACATTCAGTGTTATATTGTGGCATGGACATGATGATAGTTGTCAATAAAGAATAATGATACGTATATCAATGCAGGCTGTACAAGAAACGACTTTTTTAAATTTCCTGTTATATACGTGAGTATTCAGTCCCCATTATATACCCCACAGAGATAGTGTGACATCAGCTTTTCAGATATTTTCTAGGCTATTGAAATAGTGTTTGTGGTAGCAGGGAAAAAAAGATTGTTCAAATAATAAAACTGCTTTTTAGTCCACAATCACCACGAATATAGATAACTGTAGAGGAAATGGCATACAGGTACATAAAGTTTAGAATTCTGGAAAAGAGGTAACTTCAGGCCAGTCTTCTGTAATTTAATAGTTATAATTCTCTAGCTTACTGTGCAGTGTCAGATAGGTCATGAATAGAGTGTCTGTCTGCAATGCCACAGGCGATCGGTTCGAATCCCGGGTATGTTAGCATCTTGAAATGTTGGGGCAGATGTATTAAGCCTTAAAAAGAGATAAACGCGAGAGTGATAAAGAGTGATAAATGTCCAGCCAATCAGCCCCCAACTGTCATGTTTTAGACAGTGTAAAAATGCCAGTGGGGGGTGATTGGCTGACTGTTTATCACTCTTTATCACCCTCACATTTACAGTATGTCTTTTTAAAGCTTAATACATCTGCCCCATAGTGACTGAATCAAAAAAAGTGAGGGATGGAGTTGGGGGAAGGAGACAAAGGCAGTCAGGAGGTACCAGGCTTCAAGGAGGAGGGAAGCTACGAGTGAAAGTAATTAAAACAGATAACTAATAAGTGCCAACTGTGCCCCTTGTTCTGCAGTGGAACATTCCGTACCACCCTAGTTATGTTTCTGACCCTAGTAGAAGCATGCTTTCTATATGCTCTTTATATAGTTAAAGAACTCCTTGGTTGTTTATATGGGTTCAGTGTGATTCCCCACAGTCGGAATCCTGGCCGCCAGAATGCTGGCAGCGGGGGAGCGCTGTGGCCACGGTGGCTCACTTAACTCGCCACAAGGTTCGATTCCTCCTCTATGGGGGTCCTGGAGCCACAGCAACTGCCACCAACTGCCATTCCATACGGAGTCAACGTCAGTTGCTGTGGTTCCCATATTTGAATTTTGAACTGTGCTCCTCTGGAGCCTCCCCTGCCCACGAGGGAGAGTAGACCATGTGCACCAGGATTCAGGCTGTCGGTAATGTCAACAGTCAGGATCTTGGTGTCGACATCCTGACCGCCGGGATCCCGACTGTCGGCATATTAACCACGCCCCATTCATATTATTCTTAGCCTTGGCAGCAGTAAATGTATTAATCATACTGTATCATATATATAAAAGGTTTCTGACATCTTTGTAGACATTTTAATATTGCAAGCAGCATTGTATTACATTGATTTGACAGAACTCAATATGTTTATGTAGTTTTCGCTTTTCTTCAACAGTAAAAATCCCCCAACATTGCAATAAATACAAGACACTGTCATTCTCCCAAATGACTCGAAAATGAATCGATTTAATTTTTAATTCAAGATATTCAAGCAGATCCCACTTTATTGGATTCTCTGGGTGTTGTGAGATTTACAACTATTGTTTTTATTGTAGGTTTTTAGAAAAGTAGATGCGCGTGTCAATTTCACTTCGGCAGCCCAGTGAAATGACAAATTGCCCATGCAACTACTTACTGAAGATCAGGAGATATGACCAAAGTCTGTTTTGTGATACAGTATAATTAGAATTTTCTTCCATCCTTAATCCGAGAAAGGAAATCCGCCAGCCTATCACAGGGTTGTGTTTTCTACAGGATGAGAATTCTGTGATGGGAAACTTGTGTCTAGTTTCAATGGTTCTGTTGGGTTTACCGGAGCCAAGGTCTGGTCTGATTGATAGTGTTGAATGAAGTAGAGGAGCTGTAAGCACAGTTGATATACACCTTAAGCACAGTATATTTATATTGGTTACTCGTCACCTGTAGCTCATGTCTGCCCTTCCTGGAGCTTTGAGTGTTATTGTGAATAACTGACCCTCTCTTAATTTCTTAATTTCCTAATAACTATTATAATGCCCACAGCCTAGTGAACAGCTCTGAATTAGATCCATTCTGAGGACTGGAGAGCTTAAGGCCCCCATTCACTATGCATTTTGGGCACAACTTCACCCAATTTGGATGAATCGGGCCGTGAAATCGGCCAAACCGCACATATAGACATCCCGTTCGACCCGAAGCAGGGAGCTGGGCAGGAGAAGATGCTGCCGGGCAGCGGCGCAGCGCCAGTGGCAGAAGTAGTGTCTTGGTTCCCTGCGCCACCCCCTGCTCTGGCTGGCGTGCTGAAGACAGCAACTTACTCCCCTGCCTGGCTCCCTGTGCTGCTCCCCCCCCCCCCCCCCGTGCTCCCTCCGCCCGGCTCTCTGGTCACTGGCAGCATCCCCCGCTGCCGTCCCCTGCTCCCTGGTCCCCTCGCCGGCATCCGATGCCTGCAGCTCCCCGGGAACTGCATGTGATAAACCGCAGGTGATTTATCACATGCACAACTTGCCACATCAAGTGCCAAATCGTGTGTGACCCCCCCCCCCTCCCCCCGGGGAGCTATCAGGAGGATTAGGCCCAACCTGCCTAATGTATGGGGGCTTCTAATGCTGGTAGAGTTACCACCTCATCCCTTTAATTCCGGACACATATTAAATACACAGGTTCTGTGGCTGGCTGACTTCAAGACTCCATTTCACCTGGTTTTAAACTGCCACAGACCCTGTGTAATTATTATGTGTCTGGAATTAAAGGGACGAGGTGGTCACCCTAAATGCTGGATAGCACCTGTGAATCCAAACCCTCATTATAGTCATCAGCAATCCCACCTGCTGCCTTTACCTACCACACTGTGGGGAATGAGAAGAGCAGCCACAGCTCAACAATAATATTTAACAACACTTTTTTTTTCCCCCTACATCATTAAATTAATTAAAGCTCATAATTAAATTACTTGTCTCTGCTAGTGCTGATTTCCTGTACTGCAAATCAATGGTGACTGTTGTGACAGAAACTAATTGGCTGATTTCTAGAATTACAAGTAGGAACAATTTGGTTGTGTCCTACAATAACAGGAGCGCTTATTCCTTTTTTTTTTTTTTAATTCTTCCCTCTGTGCCAGCTCCTATTACCTGGATGCTTTAATGCTGACAGAGAATGTCATTTTTGCATATGAATGCACTGGAGTCTTTATTCTCGCTGTTGTTAAATATTCCTAAAAGAAGAATCATTTATTCATTACAATATCAATGCTTTCATGGTTATCAAATCCTGGCATTGGGCCTGACAGAACTTTGAAAAAAAGGAAATATTGAACTAGTGTTAAGGTAACATGGTCTTATCTCTACCTTCCAGAACATACCAAGCAACTGCTGAAGGAACATACTGTACAGTAGCACGCATGGGGCCAAATGCACTAAGCTTCAAAATTGTTAAAAAGGAGAGTTATAAACAGCCAGCCAATCAGCTCCTACCTGCCATGTCACAGGCTGTGTTTGAAAAGTTTCCAGCAGGAGCCGATTGGCTGTTATTTTATTACTGTCTATTTTATCACTTTTGAAGCTTAGTGCATCTGGCCCATGGACTGTAGATGGCTTTTACACCTCCATTTGTTCTGGTTAGCTGTAGAATGCTCTAATCCTTCCTCATTCATTTTGTGTCCAAAGAAAAGTATACCTTATTCTCATATGGGGTAAACATTCCATACTCTAGGACAGGGATGGGGAAACTTCGCCCCCCAGCTGTTGTTAAACTGCACATCCCAGCATGCCATGCAACAGTTTTAGAATGGCCAAATAGCCGAACTGTAGCAAGGCATGCTGGGATGTGCAGTTCAAAACCAACTGGAGGGCCGAAGGTTCCCCATCCCTGCTGTAGGACATAGAGAATACTTGTATCAATGATTAATGGAGTATCACTACTGTTGCTCACAGGATTTAAAACCTGTACCATACCTGCCATACACAGGTTGTCAGGTGGAGAGTGTTGTCCCAACTCCCGCTGTGTCTGAGAACAACCCTAGCTGTGACTCCATAACCCTCCTATCACAGTATAATAATCCATTTTACAAAAAGTGAAGAGTACTCCAGGGGAAATAGATTAATATTTCTTGCTCACATCATAGGTTGATGTGTTGTTCACTAACCTTCAGCTGGACATATCCCATTCCAGTCAAGAACAGAGACATACACCAAGGTGTCCCGAGCCTCCTATAATACCTACATCAATGGCCAGGCAAATTGGTAGCTCTCATCCAGCATTCTGAAACCAGAAGTGACATCATGTGGCTAAAAATCTTATAAACTCATCGTTATGATCAGGGGTCACATATTCCGCAACGCTTTACAGAGAATATTTAAACATTCACATCAGTCCCTGCCCCAGTGGAGCTTACAATCTATATTCCCTACCACATGTACACACACACACAGACACAGACATTCTAGGGTTAATTTCTTGGAAGCCAATTAGCTTGCCAGTATATTTATGGATTGTGGGAGGAAACCGGAGTTCCTGGAGGAAACCCACGCAAGTACGGGGAGAATATACAAACTCCGCACAGTTATGGCCATGGTGGGGATCGAACCCATGACCTCAGTGCTGTGAGGCAGTAATGCTAACCATTACACCGTCCGTACTTTATTTATCGGGACTCTCCTTATAACAGAAGCAGATGATGATCACTGCCCCACTTCATTGGTGATACCCTATCAACTATCATCTAATTCAGTGCTGAGATCTGGTGGCCCATAAGTATATATATATATTCCACAAATAAGTGGCACTCCTTTAAAGATGACAGTGACTCACTGGTATTATCAACATTTCTGTATTTATTAATACTGTCTTCAGGATACAATAAGAACATAAACACACATATATATATATATTATATATATATATATATATATATATATATATATATATATATATATATATATATACACACATATAGAGGTTTAATAACCCATCCTCCCGGATCCCCGAGGACTGTTCATTAATAATCTGAACTTTCAAAACACCGCTAGGGTTGTGGCATTATTTGCTTTTCAACAGCCAACTGAGTAGCTTCCTGATGCAGCTTTAAGATATCCTTATATATTTATAGTGTTTCTGCGGATTATTCAACCAGCGACATGCATTGTAAGTAGGGTACTTATGCAAACATTCAGTAGTTAATGTATGATATTCTGATTCAGTAATATCACATCTACATAACATTTGAAACCCTTAGAGTGGAGTGAAGAATCTTTTTTTCCCTGCCATATGTGTGGTCTGTTAGTCTCCCCGTCCTCTCCAAACAAAAGGATTAAAGATCTGGAAAGGCCTCTGAAAGCTGAATAAAATCTGGTCGTGCAGACTGGTACAATTACTTGGATGGAAAATTGGATGAGAATTCTGCAATCTTTAAATTAGAGAAGTCATTGCATACTGTTCTCTGGTAACTGGCCACGTGTCTTAATAACTAACTAACTCTCTCTCTCTTTCTATCCCCCTTTGTGATTGGACTATATAAAAATCACCTTCAAGATATACTTTTTAATTCAATCATTTTTATTGTTTGTTTTTTTTTTTTTAACAGAAAACACAGAAAAAGAAAGTACAGTACAACAAGAAACAAGCACACAGAAAAAAAAAATACAAGCGGATGTATCTCAGAAGAATATATACATTGACAAATGTTATAAATGAGATATGATGGCAAAATAAACAATCAATTACATCTAGTATATTCCCAAAATGTGATGTATTAAAAAAAGGTAGATAATACCAAGAATGTCATGGTAGTTGGGTCTGGCCACACGCAAATACTAGTGTTCATTCTAGCACCCGCCATATTTGAAAACCCATGCAGTTCCTCTTCCCTGCCAGGGGTGTCGCTGTCTGCTGTGGTGTTTCTAGCACATCAGTGATGATATGGCGGGTGCTAGAATGAACACTGATATTTCAAATATGGCGGGTGCTAGAATGAACACTAAAATACTGTATGGGAGTAGCGTTACTGAACTGTGGGTGGCAATCGCAGGAGACAATGCTTGGCAGGCATGGAGGGGGAATAATAGCATCTTAGACGACATATAAAATAGTATTTTTTCTCAGCCTTCCTAGCAATACATACAAATTCTCATGACCTACTGTGTTGTTCCCTAGCGATATCCAAGACCGTTTATATGGAGCTTCCCTATGCAGCCAGAGTCTGGCTATACATAGTTTAACTAAAGGGCACAAGTTTATAACATAGAGTCAGTGGCAAATGCAGGATTTCCAGAAGAGGGTTTCCAAATGCAGTACACAGATTTTCCACTGGGACATTGGAGCAAGAGTGGGAGTCTGAGGGAGCCCTACAAGAACCTAATAACGACCCTGGATATTAATCTACACATTTGTATTTTTATACGCTGGATCCTGTATAGAATACATTATTATTATTTAATACTATATAGTATACATGTCTATACCATAGTATAGGCTGTATCAAACTTTTAAATAATATAAATAAGTTGCCATTAAAATGTTAAACATACCATAACAAATAAATACACAGATATAATAGAACCATTACTGCACTTTCAAAGCACACATTCTCCCACCTCATGGTAAGGTTCCTGTCTCTTCTTCCTGGCAGGTGCTCTGTGGACAAGTGCACTGATTGTGTCACAAACAGCAAACTTGGTAGAAGAAGCTGCTACCACTGGGCAGGTGCAGCAGCTCCGCTCTGTCCATTACACTGCATGATGTGGCAGCAACTATATTCCATTGCTATTGTCATAATTTGAACCACTTGGCAAGAGGATGG
Source organism: Crinia signifera (assembly GCF_055691185.1). Taxonomy (NCBI): domain Eukaryota; kingdom Metazoa; phylum Chordata; class Amphibia; order Anura; family Myobatrachidae; genus Crinia; species Crinia signifera. The sequence continues at coordinate 33,810,529 of NC_139218.1, forward strand.
GGGTTTCTGGGCAACCAGAAGCCCCCCTGTGTTTGCCTATGGGAGTCAACACGATACCAGAGAAAAAAAGCATCTCCCGGGGTGCCAGTGTTCACCAGAATGTCAATAACACCTTCCCAAAACAACATAATCTTAGGACAAGACCATATCAAATGCAAATAAGAACTCTCCAGGGAGCCACATTTAGGGCAGGATGGAGAACTTGAGCCACCGATGCAGTATATTAATATTGGCGTCATACTGTATAAACTCTATGAAAAATATAGAATTGGATCTGATGGAATCTAGTAGAGATTCTTGGTGCTTCAAGTGCACAGGACCAAATATCATGACAGATACTTATTGGGTTGGGGTAGAGGAGGGAACTCAAATTATATTTTGCACCTGGGTCTGCCACACACAAGTTCCACCACTGAGCTTCCCATTTTCATCTAAGGGGGGGGGTTAGGGGGTCAGAGTGGAAGTTTTGTTGTATAGCTGAGTAGATAATGAAAACCAGGTGTTTGTTCGGTCTGTCGCACAAAAGTTTCTTAACCGGGGAGTCCATAAGAGACAAGGAGGATGATCTAAATTGTGTATTAAGGGTGTGTCAAAATTGGAGGTATATGTAAAATTGGGAATTACAAAATTCACTTTAGATCCTTGAACCTGTAGGGAGGAAAGACCCAGTAGATCAAAAGGAATGAGTAAAGGAGTATCTGGGTCCCAACCCTGACCACGAATGAGTTTATGGACTATCCTCCATACAGTTGTCACCGGTTTGTTTATAGGGAGAGTATCAATTTTAACACTACCGCAGACTGTAGCAAGGTTTGTAAAGGGGTCAGGTCAGGGGACACCTGAAATAAAATTTGCATATGTAAAGAGTATTCATAAATAACATTCAATCAACCATTCCCAAATAAACGTTAACTGTGATGCACAATAGTAATGCCTAACGTCTGGGAGAGCGACAGATTTAGACCTGGTCAGTGTGTGTACATTAATCTGAGGCCTACCTTCAAGATTTTAAGTTTTTAGTATATCTTTAAAATGCGTTTTTATGAAGGTGGATAACCTGTCCTTTTAAATAAAGGTTGAGGACCTGTCTTTTTTCATAGAACAGCATTTTGTTCTTTATTTGATAGAATGTCATAAATGAAATTACAATATCCTAATACTAGGCTTAAATTCTTGAAAAGAAACAAATACAGCGTTGAATTATTTATGAACAATCACTACAAACTTGTCCTGAACCCAAGATTCAAGAGTTGAAAGTACAGCTTATCCGAATCTTTAAGCAACAAGCCTATTCACATTTTTTCTCTCCAAATCTAATTGAACATTTATTATGAATCAGGGTTGATTGCAATCCTGATCCTATTGAAGCAGGAACAATTCTACATCTGACAATATTACAGTTTCCCAAGTGGCTCACTTGAAAATCTTTAATACATGTCTCGCCATTCCGTCGACTGTTTTTTTTTTATTTTCAGGTATCGGCACATAGATACTTTCAGAGTACAAAAATCACATGCCAATATGGCGGTTAATAAACAAATCCTTGAGAGTAAAAAGAAATCACAGTAAAATACACATTACAGTATACCTGTAGTAATGTACAATAAAGTACTTTGGCCAATAAAGAAAAGTTCTCTCCAGATAAAAATTTAGTAGAACTGGTCCTGAAATGTTACATAGCTAATGAGAACTATGGGCCTTATTCTGGTCAAGTCGGATGGCTCCGAATGCGTACGGACGGCCGATGGTTGGTATTTGCGCATGTGCAGAGGCGTATGTGCGCACATGGGGTGGAGAGGGGCGTGAAGGGCTGTTTGGGCTCATTACCATATGCGTTCGCCCCGCGTTTCATGGCCGTTGGGCGTACGTATGGTAATCCGGCCGTGATGCATGTGTGGGGTGCGGACAGCTAACATAGCCGGATGCCAGCTGCCCGCCCATATCCCTTGCCCACCCATTTGCATGGAGAAATGCCTGAGTGGTCTGGAGCTCTCGGTGCTGCCTGAGCACTCGGTCCAGCATTCGATGGTCGGCGACCATCGAATGATGGGGGAGGTTCTCACAGATGGAGTAGGTGTCCACATGGAAAATCCACTCGAGGTCCGTTCGCTCGACGTCTTACCACATTCGGATGGTGTGAGCGATCTGTACGGAAGGCAGGGCTAAGAACACTCGGTTCCAGTCCGCAAATACACATCCGTCCGAACCAACCAGAATAAGGCCCTATGTGTGTACCACAGCTCAGGTCACTATTCCTGGCAGACAGATAGTATGCTACAACTGAAATATATCAATGTCGTCCTTTGTGTGCAGAGTTACCATGATGTCGGGCACTCCTGTATTTGCAGACATTTCAAAAGGAATGAAACTACAGTTTATTATTTGAATGATAAAACTTATTTAAAAAAAAATTCTAACCGCATATTTACGCTTACTCCTCTTAAACTCTCGCCAAATTATGTGGTTTCTTTCTCGTCTGACTGTTTTCTAGGGCAGCGGTTCCCAACTATTTTTCTCTCCCGTACCGCCTCTTAATTTGAAATATCCACAGTACTTACAGGTGGAGTGAAAGTGAGCAGTAGCCGGAGAGTAGTGTGCGGTCAGGAATTGGCACCCTCTGTGTCTGGCCACTGGCTGTGTATACTGTCTCGGGGGTTCCCAATAATGCCTGTTCCCAACTAATGTTGCTGCTTCTTCCACCCGTGTTAGTGTGGGGCAGATGAACGCTGAAGTCTGAGGGCAGTGCTGCTGCCGCTCAGGGAAAAGCCCGAGGAGATGCTGATGATGCTGCAGACGGAACCGGAAGTGACGCACCAAGGTTCATCTCCATGGCAACAGGAGACTTCTTACTCTTCTTCCACCATTACCAATATTATTTTCAAGTACCTCCAATCGGTATGCAGCGTACCCCCAGGGGGAGCATACAGGTCCCAGCTTTAAAGTCTTGAACTTCTAACTTTTGGGGTTTTGCTCCCCCTTATGAATTATAAAGTAAAAAAAATAATTTAAGATGTAGAAAGAAGACATGATGGAGTACTTGCCACTGGTAGAACTCATTGGCATTTCTTTTAGATTAGAAACAACTAAAATGTATTACCCAAACCAAAATTACTGATAATACTGAAAATGTTTCATCTCAGCTAGTAAAGAGTGAAAATTGTCCTTTTGACTTAAGGTGGCCATACATCTACAGATGTATTGTCAGATCTGGCTGGTTGGAACAGAAACCTGGTAATGGATGAGAGCAAATGACAGTTGACCATTTGCTTTGAAATGGTGGAAACCTGCCAAAACTGTCATTCAGATATTACCAGTTTTTGTTCCAACTAGCCAGATCTGACGATCAATCTGTAGATGTGTGGCCACCTTTAATCGCCCATCTTTTTCTGTTAGGAACTGAATTTAATTAACTCCAAAGATGCACCACCTGCAGCTCCATAAGATCCATTCATTATTCCTTAATCAAAAATACTGTAGAAGAAAACGTTAACGTGCCATTCATGATAAAGGAAACAAGAGATTTCATGGATATCTCCTGCTTGACTATCAGATTTTCAGTTCCGATCTGGTCTGTTACTCCCAACCCATTTCATTCACGGACCTTGAGTAAATTATGAAAAATTCTCATGACACATACAGTATCTCAACCTCCATGAAGGTGATCAAATTGTGTGGACAAATGGATATGCAGCTTCCCTGGGATTGAAAAAATGCCTCGGGATTTGGCATCCCTATTTGGTTGGACTGAAAATCTGGTACCAGATGGGAGCAAATGAAAATCAGCAATTTACTCACAAACCCAGTAAAATGGACAAAAACTGCTGGTCAAATTGTTGAAATCAAACCGATTCAACTACAGCAACTTGTGTCAGCGACTGTTTTGCTGTTTTCAGATATTGGGAGCCATACACATTGACAGTGTCCATTTCGACATTCGGGACAAAAAATGTGAATAATAATGTTGACCTTTTGACCGTCCAGTGACCTTTCACCCTGTCGACATTCAGTGGTCAACCTTATGACCCATATCCCATAACATTGTTATGAACAAAACTCCATTGTCACAGCTGCAGAAACAATGGACACACTCCATCAGTTCATATGCTCCACCGAGGCATAATGATAAGTCAATGAAAACCCATCCTTACCATCAGATAAAGTGTACACATTGTTTCTGTCATTTCCTAGACATGTGCTAAAGAATTGATTTCTACACTTTATCCCTCTGCAAGATATAAAACATCTCCTCACTAATGTTATAATGTGTTACATGGTTTATACTATAGACGCTTCCGTAGGCTGGTCTTCAGGTGGTTATGATCAGGGCCGCCATCAGGGGGTGGACTGCATGGACTCCATTCTCGGGCCGTGGCAGCAAGGGGACCCATTTTTCAATTGGTGACAAGCTGCAAGCGCACTACAACTGGGGCATTGGCAGGTGTCCATGAAGATAGTCCATCAATCGGTGCCGGTTGCAAGTTAATTGAAGCTTTTGGACTGGCAGCCAATCAGAAGCCATAACAGGAGACCCTGCCTATTTTATCTGTCCTGGATTTTTGATGGCAGCGCTGGTTATGTTATTCAATTTTATTTCACTGATTTACTTCCTGTTTCTAGAAGAAATATTATTATTATTATTATTATTATTATTATTATTATTATCAAAATCACTCCAATACTGTATATTTCAAGCAAAAACGCAAAAATATCGAAATAGTTAAACAAAAATATATTTTCATTATTTTCTATTTGATCTATTTGGAGATATTGTATATATATATATATATATATATATATATATATATATATATATATATATATATATATATATATATATATATATTTATATATATATAAATGTATATATATATATATATATATATATATATATACACAAATTGCACAAAAGAAAACATCAATAAGACGGAAAAGCTACGACTCACCTAACAATGGCCCTTATTCTGATCGGCTCGGTACGGCCCGCGTGCGGCCGTACCGCCGATGTTTTTACACTGCACATGCGCAGAGGTGAATCTGCGCATGTGCAGCCCCCTTCGCCGCAGACGTATTTCGTCCGCCGCAAAGGGGGCGTATAGGGGCGTGAGAGGCATCATGCCCTCATTTCCCTATGTGTACGCCCCGCGTTTCATGGGCGTTCCCATGCAAACGCGGGGCGTATGCATGGTAATGAGGCCATGACGCAACTCATGGGGGCGGAAAGCTGACGTCGCCGGATGTCAGCTTTCAGCCCCCATACAAGCTACCACACGGACGATTGTCCGTGTGGTCTCAGCTTGCGGGAGCTGCCGCGGCGTGCGGACCTGCCTTCGATGGTCGACGACCATCGAATGCAGGGAGCAGCTCCCACCATGGTGGAGGCGTAGCCTCCACCATTTTTATGCGGATCGCCAGCCGTCCGTGTACGGACGGCCGTGGCGATCCGTAGGGTGGGCGGGGATTGGTTTGTGCGGCCGGAGCCCCGTGTGCGGCTCTGGCCGCACCAACCAGAATAAGGGCCAATGTACCATTAAGGACCACCAATAGATTTACAGCTCTACAAAGATTAAGATCAAATGGAGAACAAGAACCGTCCGCCGCATCGTCGTCTTCCTTTTTGTCCCAGAGCACAGGAACAAGAAGGAAGGAAGATTGGAGAGTGGTCTTGGAAGAAAACGTAAAACAAGCTTCCCCCCTAAAAAGAAGACTACCAGACGAAGAGGAAAACGGGGAAGCGGGAGGCAGAGATCCCAAAAAAAGAGCGGCATAACGAAGCAAGACATCGCAAATATGGCTACCAACAAAGGCATCTTTAACCTATCAAAACACGTACTTACAGCCCCAGAAGTTTCCCTTCTGGGAAAGGGACTCTCTTTTGCACCCACAAGCAATATGAACAGGTTTGAGACATACATCGACCTAAACAAGTTTGTTCGAAAACTCACATTGAAGAGGCACTTCCTGAGAAAAGAAGACGCTATAACATCAAACTTTGAGAATAGATCTAAATCAGGTCTGAAACCGACATCTAAATACTACCCAATAGAATCGAAGGGGTCCAACATCAACATATTTTATGACCTGGTAAAAAAGGATCTATGTGATACAGAGCAAGCACCAATAAAAACTACAAATCTAACAAACTCTGAAAGGGAGGCATTGAAGAAATTACAGAAAAACAAAGACCTGATATTAAAACCTGCTGACAAAGGGGGGGGGTATGGTCCTTATGGACCGGGAAGCCTATGTAAGAGAAGCAGAAAGGCTCCTGGCAGATGAAAACTCGTACAGTAAACTCATGATTGATCCAAAAGATACATACATTGAAGAACTACGCACTCTTCTGCTACAAGGTCTCAGAACCAATATTTTAACAAAAGACGAGTATCAATATTTATTAAGATCAGACCCCATTACCCCAATTTTTTACTTTTTACCAAAGATCCATAAGTGTATTACTAACCCACCCGGAAGACCTATTGTGGCAGGTATCGATTCATTAACCTCCAACCTGTCTCAGTATGTGGATATTTTTTTGAATAAATATGTGAAATGCCTACCTTCATATCTAAAAGACACGACAGCAGTGCTGAACACGATGGAAGACTTCGAATGGAAGGAGACCTACAAATGGGTAACCATAGATGTTCAGTCATTATATACTTGTATCGAACACCACAAAGGAGTAGAAGCCTGCAAAGGATACCTAGAAGAAGATGCCTCACTTTCACCGGAACATAGGAATTTTATCTGCGATGTAATGCTTTTTATCCTGCACCATAACTATTTTAAATTCCAAGATCAATTTTACTTACAGCAATGCGGAACAGCAATGGGGACTATCTTTGCGCCTAGTTTTGCAAACCTTTTTATGGGACACTGGGAAAACTTTTATATTTACAATAACCAAGTTTTTAAGAGTGCCATAATACTATATAAACGGTATATAGACGATATTTTAATTATCTGGGACGGAACAAACTCACAATTCCAAGAATTTTTTAAAGACCTGGACAAAAATGATTTGAACCTTAAATTCACCTCCAACATACAGCAAGAATCCATAGAATTCCTTGACCTGATCCTGACACACGAGAACAACAAAGTGATAACAAAGAACTTCGTCAAAAGTGTGGACAAAAACAGCTACTTACACCACAAAAGCAATCATTTAAAAAGATGGAAAGAAAATATCCCATATTCTCAATTCCACAGGATTAAACGCAATTGTAGCAAACAGGAAGACATGGAAGAACAACTAACCCTGTATGGCCAGAGATTTATGGAAAAAGAATACCCAGCGGGCCTCATCGAAAAAGCAGCAGAAAAAACAAGAAACACGAACCGCACATCACTACTAACGTACAAAATAAAGGAAGAGGAAAAGAAAGAATCGGTAGCATTCATCACTACATACAATAGACATGAAAACACGATCAAAAAATCCATACAAAATCACTGGGGGATCCTACTGATGGACCCAATCCTAAAAGAGATCCTACCCCCAAAACCTGACATCGTTTACAGGAAGTCGAAAAACCTAAAGGACATACTAGCACCGAGCATGCTCAAAACATCCAAACCCTCCACAAAACTACCCAAATGTAAAGGATCCTACAAATGTGGGAAATGTGTCATTTGCAAGTACCTCCACCCAAATAGAAAACATTTTACAGACACCGGGGACAACAACGAGTTCCAGATCAAGGACTTCATGAATTGCAACTCCACTTCTGTCATCAATCTACTAGAATGTACGTGTGGAAAGAAATATATAGGAAAGACCAAGCGCCCACTGAAAATTAGGATCCAAGAACACGTAAGGAGCATCAAAAACAAACTGGACAATCATGCAGTCCCTAGACATTTTCTAACAACCCACAAATCTAACCCAGAAGATATGACATTTAAAGCTATTGAACATGTCCAGCTGGGGGAAAGAGGAGGCGATCTGGCGAAAAAACTATCCCAAAGGGAAATGTACTGGATATTCCAGCTCCAGACACTACATCCCAGTGGTTTAAATGAGGGATACGAAATTGCTCCGTTCCTGTAAAGGTCCTGTAACCCTCCTGTGAGAGGAACCTTATCCCCCTGTATTCCTTCCACACAAATGCACCCCTCCCCCCCCCCCTTCTTATGTTTATCTTTTTGTATCCCCATTCTCTTATACACTTATTTCACTTTCTGAGCAAATAGGTACTCGGGTCCGAGAGGTATCCAGGTTTGAGAGGAAAAAAACATTACAGTCACACCACACTGGCAATGCCCAATCTCGTCCGATCTTGGCAGCCAAGCAGTGTTTGGGCCTGTCCAGTATCAGGACAGGGGACTACCTGAGAAGAACAGGTTCTGTAATGAAGGAAGCAAAAAATCTCGTGATAAGGACAACCCAAAAATACCAAAGCTCAGTTCACACACATTTTACCCCTGGGCACGCTCACCCTCTTGCTCATCCTCTACAAGTCTCACCTATTTGTCTGTTACCCATCACTTAACCACCTATCGTCCATAAACATATATTTTAGAAAGGTCTTATATAGACACCTATTGTAACATTTAAATATAAGAAATAAAGTATAATCACAAGATCACTCACACCCTATTTTTTAGCACCTCTTTTGAATAATTATATATAACATCTATGTATATAACTTGTCCTTTTCTTCTTATTATTATTACTGCTATATAAAGGTCATCCAACTCTTTATTCTTATTATTATTATTATTATTGCCTTATAAAGGTCATCTAACACTTAAGCACTTTAATAATTATGCTGCTATTGTGTATATATATTTTTTGCTGCTATATCTTTTGCTGCTATATCATGAGTACTGCCATATAACTCTCTACCTCAAATATTTTTTATCCCAGTTAATTCTTGCTGCTATATATGATATCTCTTAAATTCACTATATATATATATATATATTTATTATTGTCATCAAGTCACATGAAACTAATTAACATGTACAAATATGCAAATGTGCAAATACTAATACAATATATTTTATATCCCCATGTCCCATACGAAATCGCTATGAAGGAAAACATGAATAAAACACAGTGAACTTCAATTCATGTACTGAGATCCATAAAGATGGCCGCTTTTCAATACAAAAGTCCACAAAGGTCCCCGGCAAAATGGCCACCGAACAGAGTCAAAAATCTTGCTAGAGCCAAGTCAGCCTGAGAACGCAAGCCTGAGCATGATGGACAGCCGCCACAGCCATTCCCCGCAAAGCGCAATCAACCGGAAGTGTGGCAACGCGATACTTCCGCCAAGGAAGGGCGGAAGCCGTCCAGCTTATTGAACTACACGCACACAGGAAACGGGGCGGAAGTGACGTCCACCCACCGGAAGTGGGGACGCGCATCCCCCAATTACAAATCTATTTTTTTCTCATATTCTAATGTTGTTTTCCCTGCGCTTTTTATCAATGTGAGTCAGCCAATATTAAGCCCTTAAGCTATTATAGTAATAGATGAAAATTATGCATAAAACCATAAATATAAAAACGGAGGACACATCCCACAGGATGTGACCTCATAACCATGTGCATTAGGCATACATGGTATAAATAGAGCCCCAGGCACATCTCTCCCTCACCCCTTGAAGAAGTCTCCTAGACGAAACGCGTTGGGTAGTGCCTTCTGACTCCTCCACTAAGATAAGTCCTCTACTTTTAGACCATTTTTATATTTCCCTCCCCATTTTTTAGCGACATCACCTGTAGGCCTTTTTAGAAATAATCTCGCATTTTTTACTTCGGTTTTTTCTATGTAAATTGCATTTTTGTCTGTTCTCCATTTTTAGTGCTATTGTGCACCCTTCTATATGTAAAATAAACCTTTTTTATTATAAAAAGTATTTTGTGTAGTATACAGGTATTTACTGTCGCTTACCTCTATTCAACCAATTGCAATATATATATATATATATATATATATGGAGATCCAGGTGGACCGGCACTCCCGTTGCACTGGAAGCTTTCATCGGTGCCCCACAGCTTCAGGTAAGCATGTTCACAAGGTAAGTAGGTGCGGCACTCAGCTTTCTCATCCAAATAAGGAAATGACGGCAGGACCAAGTCGACGTGTCGTGTCGTCATTTCCTTATTTGGGTGAGAAAGCTGAGTGCCGCACCTACTTACCTTGTTATATATATATATATATATATATATATATATATATATATATATATAGCGGGGGGTTTGCGGCACTTGGAACAAAAAGCAGACCACACACTAGGTGGTTTACACCTAGTGTGTGGTCTGCTTTTTGTTCCGAGTGCCGCCAACCACCCGCTGCATTACAGGCTACAACAACCTACATTCCAGGAGGGCACTGGAGATAGACTATATATATATATATATATTCCAGAGGGGAGCAGCACTTCCTCGACCAGCCACAATAGACATGCGTCCAGACGGCGGCACTCACCCAAATAATTTTCTCAGAGGCAGTAATTCAACGTTTCAAACCTTTTTAATAGTGGTTCTTCATCAGGATGTACAGTATATATATATATATATATATATATATATATATATATATATCACAGTGCACTCACAGTTAAGTAGTCCTCTCTGGGGTGCTGCTGCAGCTTGCCACAAAGTGACTATTCAGATTTATATATATGTCTAGTGTCCAAGAGTCTCTGAAACACTGCCATCTGTCTGGCAGAGAGTGAAATTACATCTCTTTCTCACACATGCACAAACACAAAAGGTATCAAACTAGCTTTCGAAGCTATTGCTTCGAGCAGGATTACATATATATATTTATATATATATATATATACAGTTTTATTAATATATATATATATATATATATATATATATATATATATATATATATATATATATATATATATATATACAGTTTTATTATAAGGCTTATTATCTGGCTTTTCAGACTTGATACGTTGCATTTAAACCATGCATTGATGTTTGTGATAATCACTTATTTCAAGGTGTTTCTAATCTATCCGATTGTGTGCTGGACATTTCTGCCAATCAATTCAGTTTGAAAAGATAACAGTCTGAGCTTTTAAATTTCCTTACAACTGCACTTCTGGCAGGCGGTAAAAAAAAAAAGTTTATTTTTCTCTTTCTTGCAAAAATGTTTTAGCTGCGAATATGTAACTGCTTCAAAGGAGGTGAAAGGTTCTTTCGATAACCACATTAAAAGTACAGCAGAAACAGGAATGAAATGTTTACTGATAATAGTAACATATATTGGTCATTATTATTAATATGTTATTAATTAAATGGAAACCCATAAAAAGCCGTTATACAAAACATACAATTGTTATTGATCAATATTTATATTCGACCAAAAACCACATAGCATATTGTTCACATTCGAAAGTAAAAAAAAGTTACAAAAAGTTTAAAAACAGAATATTACTGCCACCTAGTGGCAAACTCTAGTGTCAATTCATTTAAAAAAAAAAGCTTTCTGAAGTATTACATTCATTCTCATAAGTTCAGTGCGAAACTATAAGTGGAATGTCTCTAGGCTAGGATATATTCCAGAGGTTTTATGGACTTTCTAAGTGTTTTTGCTGTGGGTTTTATATTTCTTTGGGATATTATTTGCCTCTATCCCTCCACAGGCTTTTAATCAAACTCTTTTTTCTCCAGGCTGTAACACAAGCCATTAGTTTTATAAAATGACAACCTACTATTATACCGCTTTGAGTGTAACAGTAAAATGACATGCATTTCTAAACAATGAACTACTCTACCGAATAACTGTGTAATTCATTAAAGCAGCTATTCAGGAGAAATTAAAACCTCCAGTTTTCAATGATGAGTGTGGCTGGAGATATAGAAACACGCACAGTGTGAATTATTCTGCAGCTGCGGCTTAAAAGCATTAGAATTGAAGTACAGTACATGCCGCATACCGTACACTGAGCTCCCCAGCTCAAGCATCAAAGTACATAATATTATTCAATGGGGGATACATCTAGAGGAGAATGGTGTCAAGGATCTGATGGTTTACAGCCTACGTTATACTGTATACGCAGTTGCTACTTTTGAGTTTGATTCATACACATTAAGTGAAAGCAACAATTTAAGACACATTGAGTCTGATTCAGACCTGATCGCATGACAAATATGTTTTCAAAATGGGCAAAACCATGCTGCACTGCAGGTGGGGCAGATGTAATATGTGCAGACAGAGGGCCTGATTCAGCTAGGCTGAATTTTGTTAGAAGTGAATCACCCCAGAGTTAGATCTGGGTGCAGCTTAAATACTGACTGCTTTATTTTGCCAATTTATGTATCTATTTATTTACAGTTTCTTATATAGCGCAGCATATTCCATTGCACTTTACAATTGGAAACAACAGTGATAAAATACACTGTGTAGTAACCAAGGCCCTTATTCTGATCGGTGCGGCCGGATCCGAATATGCGGCCAGCACCGTGCGTCCTAAAGCCCGCCTTCCATACGGATCGCCAACTCCGTCCGTACGCGGTAAGAAGCTGTCCGAACGGACCGCACGTGTATTTCTCATGAATACACCTCCTCCATCTCAGGGAACCTCCCCCATCATTCGATGGTCGCAGAACATCGAATGCAGGGCCGAGTGGTCCGCCAACTCCCGCAACCTCAGACCACACGGGCATTTCTCCGTGCAAAAGCAGGGATCTGGGCGGGCAGCTGACATCCGGCAATGTCATATGTCCGCCCCCTACACGTGCGTCACGGCCGCATTACCATACGTACGCCCAGCGTTTTCATGGGAACGCCCATGAAACGCGGGGCGTATGCATATGGTAATGAGCCCAAACAGCCCTTCACACTCCTCTCCACCCCCTGTTCGTAGTGTACACATTTCATGCGGAATGTGGCGTGCATCCCGCTCGCACATGCGCAGACACAAAACATCGGCGGCACGAACGCACGCGGATATTACCGCACCAACCAGAATAAGGGCCCAAGTGATATAGAGGTAGGAGGGCCCTGCTCCCAAGCTTACAATCTGCATTTTAAATTACAGTTGGAACACAGCCCACCCAAATCTAATTCTCTCTGCACATATTGGGGCAGATGTATTAAGCCTTAGCAAGAGATAAATGCAAGGGTGATAAGGAGAGATAAACATCCAGCCAATTACCTGCTAACTGCCATGTTACAGGCTGTGTTTGAAAAAAGTCAGTAAGGAGCTGATTGGCTGGACGTTTATCTCTCTTTATGACCCTTGCATTTATCTCTTGTTAAGGCTTAATACATCTGCCCTATTATATCTGCCCCACCTGCTATACACATGGTTTTGCCCATTTTGAGAACAAATCTGTCCTGCGATCAGGTCTGAATTAGGCCCTTTTTTCCAGTACTTATTCTGCATTTTCTGGAAACACCATATACAGTACTGACCACAAAATGCTTATACATGACATTAAACAGGCTTTTAAAGCAATCATGCCTACTTGCTAAACAGGGTCAAACAACAGAGGGGTTGATGTATCAAAGAGTGGATCAGTGCAGAGGTTGCCCTTAGCAACCAAACAGCTTCTATTTACAGTACCAATCTATAGTATGTACTTGATAAATGTTAGGGCAAAGCTGTTTTGTTGCTCCACCCCCCCCCCCCTCACCCCATACAATAATACCCCCCCCATACATTAATAAATTTTTCCGTACATACTTGTTGCCCGGGAATTCAAGCTTGCCTGAGACGACAGCATTCCCAGAATCCTGGCATTTTCGGCCACGCTATATGCACTGTGCATCCCTGAAACTGAGGTGCATGAGGACTAGAAATCAGCAATTGCAATAAATGGGAAACCCCTGTTTGGCTGAGAGCCGTAACAGAAGGCTCTCTCAGCCAATCAGTGGCCGCCCATTGATTCAGTGGGATTTTTTTAATCTCCCTCCTCTCTCCCCACAGCAGTCTGCAGGTGTGTGCCAGTGGTGCATTCAAAGTGCAGATGCGCTGTGGGCAAGGCACCTCTGGCACACACCTAGTTACGGCCCTGTTTAGCGCCAAACCTTAGTTAATAGTTGGATTTTTTCCATTTAATCTTTCGATGTTTGTCTCCGTGAATGCACATTTACATATAGAAATTGGCAGGGCAGCTGCTTTATTATTTGTTTTGCAGAAGAAAATTAAATATCAGCAAAGAACAATAAGAGAAGATAAACTCTGTGGGCACATTATCAGAGGAAGCTGCAGCCTGATCTGGCACTGGTCCACTCAGGACTGGGGACAGAATGGAACTAATTATGCACTCATAGGGAAAAGTGCTAATATTTACAGATGGGCAAAACCCATGCTGCACTGCAGGTGGGGCAGATGTAACATGTGCGGAATGCATTAAGCTGGGTACACACCTATAGATTTATCTGTCCAATCTGGAAATGTGCAGTATGGATCATATGACAATCAACTATTCGCTCCCAAATGCTGGAAAATAGAAAAAAAATGATTGTTTGTATAAATTTGTTAAATTCAATTTATTTAACCAATTTGTCTGAATGGCCATTAGGCCTGATTCGGACCTGTTTGCAAAGCTGCAATTTTTGCAGATGGACAAAGCTATATTGCACTGCAGGTGGGGCAGATGTAAAATGTGCAGGTGCCATGTGTATACACTGCAAGTTAGATTTCAGTTCACCCAAATCTAAAGCTGGCCATACATCAGAAAGATCGATCTTAAGATCGATTTTGCTCATGATTGTGTACAATTTCCCTTGAAATCCCCGGCAGTCCTTGGTGGTTTTTGGACACACAATCTACTCACAATCCATCATACAATCAGTCATACAATCCATCTGCTGCATGATTGTGTACAAAAGATGTGCACACAATCTGCATACAATCCATCATACAATCAGTCATACAATCCATCTGCTGAATGACTGTGTACCCAAGATGTGCGCACAATCTGCATACAATCCATCATACAATCAGGCATACAATCCATCTGCTGATTGATTGTATGATTGTGTACACAAGATGTGCACACAATCTGCATACAAGCCATCTTACAATCAATTGAGATTGTATGATTGGGTACAATATCTTTCTGATGTATGGCCACCTTAACTCTCTCGCCACATTTCCTGTGCCCCTCTCTCACTCTTACTCTCTATCTCCTCTGCTATCATACCACCCGGTGGCTAAATATGGTCCCGGATGATCACTGCATACACCTGTTACTGTACTGTAATAGTAATAACACTAATGTACTGTAATAGGCATTCAAGGTGTACATAGATCCAGCAGCCATATGAGGTGCCGCATCTACCAATGACGTGTGGGGAATACATACTCACAAAGTAAACAAGAGGGGATGGGGGAGGGGGGAGGGGGCGGCGTGGCGCTGCGCTGCGCACAGTGAATGAAGCCCAGCTGTTCAGGCCTTGCGGCAGAGGGCTCAGCACGGAAAATCGGCCCACAGATCCCCCCCCACAAACACACTGTATATGGACACATCGGAACACTTTACTGTCAGTATAAACAAGCCTTTTCGAGGAAAAAAACGGTGAAAAACTCAGGTCAACCTGTTCATGTGTGGACCCATGCAATGTTCACCTATCGTCCGATGGCCAATAGTGTTCGATCTATTGGCTGTTGATGTAGGCACAGTCAAGCTAACAACCGGAACCAGTTTTTATTTAAATTTTTTTTATAAACCAACTAATCTCCATATCCATAAAACATAAATATCACATTTCCAGCTTCGATGAGATCATTATGTTTATTCAATTTCCCCATAAGAATGTAAACAGCTCCGTCAGCCGACCCAAACCATTTTTGAGGAAGACAAAGAAAAATATTGTGCATACAAAATAATATTTGATGCCTCTGGATGTCTCATTAGATCTATGAAGTATATTAGTACATAAGGTTAAACCTGTACATCATAATTTGTTTGTGAAGCTGATGATGGCATCTTTTTAGATGCACTTTGGCGCATATTAACACAAAGGCCCTAAGTAATCATAAACGGTGTTCTTGCATCATTTTATTTACTAGAACAAACGACAATTAATCACCTAAATTATGGATGATGTATTGCAATTTATGAGGCTTTTCATTTTAAATGCTTTATTTGCACTGTGCTAATGCTTCGAGACTGTTACAGTTTGAAGCCTTATATTTTCCCTAATCATATACAAACGTGGCATACAGTATAGCCAAATTCCAGTGTAATTTTTCCCTGTAACTTGTGTGTGTGTTATAAATTCTTCAATATATTAGCTGGGTAAGAAGAAAAAAACAGAGAGTCTGCATCTGATAATTTCCAGGGGATACTTTTGTTTTAATTAGGCAAATGCCTCGTTTGTTTTCAAAATATTATCCGAACTCTCAGTGACTTACAATTGTGTTCCTGTAATACTGGAATCTAATTAACTGATATCTTTATTTTTACTTTGAAGTTTCATGCAAAATGCGCAAAAATGAGAGATATGCAGTTCTGGATTTAACCGGATTTACCCAGATCTCAAAACAGGATCTAATTGGCTATCGGCTGTCACATGTTTTGGTTAATGTGACAGCAAGAGAGCCAATAAAATCATGTTTTGATATCTGGGTAAATCTGGGTGGTACATGTGTAGTTTCACGGCGGTAGCTTACACTACGTTTGAAACTATGTTATTAGCGTAACCCAACGGTTGCCTTACTTGTGTAGTTTCACGGCGGCAGCCTAAGCTACGTTATCAGCGTAGCCGAACAGCTGCCTTACTTGTGTAGCTTCACGGCGGCAGCCTCAGCTAAGTTATCAGCATAGCTTAGGATGCCGCCGTGAAACTACACAAGTAACTACAGTACCGTACTGGTTCCAGGAACTGAAGGCGCCAGCCCGAAGTGCAGAGAGCACAGCGAGCCCTGATTTATAAAATCAACTCCATGCCGGCGTGGATAGTGGGGGTATGAAAAGGTCAGCGGGACGCGTAACGCGTCCCCTCGCGGGGCTCGCTGCGCTCGCCACACTTCGGGCTGGCTTGGATACTGGAGGTGTTTCAGGAACGAAGTAGAATCTGATTGTTTGCTATTGGCAACATCTTCAGTAGAACTCTCATTTCTGTAAATTTACCCCTGGGTGTGTCTGTGTATGACTTCGGATGTGTCTGTGATTTACACTGGGTGTATCTGTGTGTGATTATTGAATCGTCTGTATATGACCCTAGGCATGTCTGTGTAACTGTAGCCCATGGATGGAGAACCTTCGTCCCTCCAGCTGTTGTAGAACTACACATCCCACCATGGCCTGCAACATTTTTAGCATGGCCAAATATCAAAACTATAGCAGGGCATGCAGGGATGTGTAGTTCAACAAAAGCAGGAGAGCCAAGGGGCCCCCATTCCTGCTGTGGCCCATTGGGAGCTGACTGTATTAAGTGTCTCATGGCCCCTAAACATTTAATTTATCTTTTTTAATCTGTTATGCTGGAAATAACATCACTGGCAGGTGGGAGGGGCCAACTGTCATCACCTTCCAACAGGATGACATCATTTTTATCAGCAGGCAACTTTATTCAATAGGATGATTTATTTACAGTTGTCAAAATAAGATGAACTTTAATGTTAACACTAAGACACACCACCCGAATATAATAACAGAAAGTTACACCTCACACAGTGATCAGTCCAAGTTTTACTTCATATCAACAGAAATCGGTGTTGACATTTCATATTCATGAAGGAATGATGTTGTGAGTACACCACTGGCAACTGAAATTAAGATACCGATTCTTGCTGAGCGCATGTAGTAAACAAACATTGGAATACAATCGGTGTATTCAGCTATATTTCTACATCAAGGCATAGAAATGCTGTTACACAGCAGTTATTTTTGCCATTTAAATGTAATCTGTAAATCAACTGAATTATACTCCAGCATCCCATCAGTCTACAATGTGGATGTGAATTGGTGCATCCATGATTTTATTAAATATCAAAATGTACAAAAAAAAAATGACACTGGTAAAATTCAAAGAACAAATGGAATGAAATAAGAAAATGTTGATTTTTACCCCCTTACTCATATAGAATATTATTCTAATAAACAGGCACTGGGAAAGTGAATATTGGATAAGTTATATATACAAACACAGTGGGATATCGTAACTGTATGTAATGAATACTGATACTGTACAGCAATGTATGAATAATCCACAGGTTATGTAGATATATAGGCATAGACAATTAAATAAATAATGAATTATGATTTTATTTTACCACTTCAATATTTTCATGATAAGGGAAATTCCATATATTCAGGTTACTATCACAGTAACACTGGACAAATAATTAGCTGATACTTACTGCAATTGTTATGCTACTGTGTGAGCATTCTTGAAAGAGTATACAGTAAGAAGGTACCTTGCATTGGAACAGTGATTATCGGACACAGGCAGAGCTATTACACAGTAGGAACCAGCAGGAATTCAGTTCCTAAACCTCTTATTAAATGTGACATCATCAGGAACTGGGTTCCTGAACTTGTTCTGGGCCAAAATGTACTTTCCATTAGATACGTTTTATTTTAAAGTCCCCTGTGAGTGCTTTCGTTTCTAAATACAATATATACATCCAGGGGCATAACTAGAGCTGTGTGGGCCCCATAGCAAATTCTTGAAAGGCCCCCCACCACCACTAAATGAAAAAAGACATTGGCCTCCACAGACACCGCACTAGGCTCACCCCCTTTACCACCACACTGTGGTGCAGTAGAAGTGTTAATCTGCTGGAGGGGACAGAGAGATGCAGGACAATCGGGAGGAGCTAGATAGGTGAAAGGTGGTAAGGAGGGGGTAGATAGACCCAAGGCAGTAGGGAAGGCACTTGGCGGTGGGGAGGGGATAGAGAGACGCTCACCGGTGGGGATTGAGACACTTGGCGGTGGGTAGGGGACAGAGACACATGGTGGTGGGGAAGGGATAGAGACGCAAGGCAGTGGGGAGGGGATAGAGACGCAAGGTGGTGCGGAGGGGATCAAGATGCAAGGCAGTGGGGAGAGGATAGAGACGCTTCGCGGTGGGGAGGGGATAGAGATGCAAGGTGGTGGGGAGGGGATAGAGACGCAATGTGGTGTGGAGGGGATAGAGATGCAAGGCGGTGGGGAGAGAATAGAGATGCTTCACGGTGGGGAGGGGATAGAGATGCAAGGTGGTGGGGAGGGGATAGAGAGACACTAGGTGGTAGGGAAGAGATAGAGAGATGCTTGGCGGAGGGGAGGGGATAGAGAGATGCTTGGCGGTTGGGCACCAGATATTAACATGTGATGAATTAGTTGACATGATACTGTACATACAGTATAAGTGGGGTAATTACATTGCCATAAACAAACACTTCCTCACCTCAGTCGGTCGCTGGACCATGGTCATCTCCACTAGGTGCATCTTAAATAGAATAGACGACCACGCCCCAGACGTGGTCGCCTGACGTATCGGATCCCTGCTTCCAGTCCATACGTGGTCTGAGTGTGGAGAACGCTGCCGCCGATCCCTCTGTGCCGGTTCTGCTGGATGTCCTCCGGTTCCCATGCTGCAGGCTGTTTAGCGAGCGGTGAATACTTCCCATGCAGACTACTTTTTATTGAATTGTATGTGAGCCTACACTTTTTTCAAGTAAATACTGGTCATGTGTGCGCTCCTTCTTTTCTTCTGTTACATATATATATATATATATATATATATATATATATATATAGTTCCCTTTGTTTTCTTATGTATATGTGGATGACAAATCCTATAGTCCGCAATGAAGGAGTTAACCTTAAAAAATATGGGTTTTTTTTTGTATTTACTTCAAAACCGAGGAACCTTTTTCTGTGATTGAAAATAACAATAATAATTTGTAATAGGAAAAAAATATGTTTAAGAGCGATTAATTCACAAATAGCTGATACAGTAAGTGCAGGGAACAATTGAGGAATGTACGTGAATGTGTAACATAGTATAAAAGATTATGCAGGTGTGGGCGAGTCATTTCTTCCTCCCCGAGACGTCTGCTCATTATACATGTTATGGTAACTCAAACTTCTAATGCACTGTCTCAGTGTGAATACCTGTTCTACTTAGCATCCTCCTGATCTGTTTCCATTCCTGTTCTCTCTGCCCTTCTGTTGCCAATTTCCCATTGCACATAGATGATATGACACATTATATGAAAAATTGTTTTGTAAGTGGTAATTTCCCCATGGTACAGCATCCCAGGGATCCTATAATATGTGAACATTATGTTGCATTTTGAAAACAAAATCTCTTTCACTGAAGGCTCGGCTGCACAAGGATTCATGGGTCTGCAACGTTAATATAATAGTCTATATAACAACCTTTTACAAATCAACAAAAAATAAAAAATAAATATACCACTAAGTAACATATGGTCAAAATCAGTGGTGGTTTCCTCCTTTGTGCTGAAGGATTAGCGCCCCCCTCCCCAGATAAAATCTGCCACTGTGCTCTGCCTAAGTGAAGTTTGTGAGTATGCACTGGCTTCACTGTAACTGGCAGTGACTTCCTATTGGAAGTCCGACCTGCCAGTCACCCAAGGCAGACCCATTTAGAGGTGATCCCTCCTTCTGGGATGCCTCTTCGGCTTCAATGGGCTGCAGACAAAGCAGCCCATAGAAGCAGGGTCATGCGCATGTGCACAACCTACGTCAGTACTGTGCATGCGCCGGTTCCAGTACCTGTTATCTGAATGGTCCAGGACAGTGGTTTCACCTCTATGGACTTCTGAATGAGGAAGCTCTGATTAGGTGAAAATGCTGGTTACCATAAGGCAGGGCTGGGCAACACCGGCCCTCCAGATGTTGATGAACTACACATCCCAGGATGCTTTGCATTAGTTTTGCAATGTGGCCATGCTGAAACTGATGCAAGCCATGCTGGGATGTGTAGTTCATCAACATCTGGAGGGCCGGTGTTGCCCAGCCCTGCCATAAGGGAACAATTTAGGAGATCATTAAATATGGTGGATCCAGATAAGCCTACACTATTTTTATTTTTTACTTGCAGGCATATTTTCTTGTCTATAGTGTTAGGAGACATGTGTATAGTGTATGTGTATATGTGTATAGTGTTAATGCTCCTTATTTGTCCATATCTGAAACAAGCCATTGCAAAAACTCTAATCCATGCACTCATTATCTCATGCATTTATTAATGCTATAGCCTCCTTACTGGTCTTCCTAGCCACACATCAGACCAATTTTCATTCAACCATCCAACTAGTTGCTTGGATGGAATAAAAATCTGGTACTGGATGGGAGCAAAGGACAATCAGAAATGTGCTCACAATCCCAGGAAAATGGACAAAAACATTCAGTCAAATTGTTTAAATCAAACAGGTTCCACTACAGTACCGTGTCTGAGCAACAGTTTTTGTCCTTTCCCAGATTTTGGGAGCAAATTTCTGAATGAAATATTACATTTGCTCTCATCCAGTACCATATATTTATTTCATCCAAGCAATTAGTTGGATGGTTGGAGGAAAGTTGGTCTGATGTGTGGCCATAAGAAAAAACTCTCAACACTACAATCCATTTTCCATTTTGAATGCAGCTGCGAGGCTGATCTTACTGGCTAGATGTTCATCATCTGCTGATCCGTTCTGTCAGTCCCTTCATTGGATGCCTGTATTCTACCGTATTCAATATAAAATACTTTTACTTAAATAAAAGGCCATTACTCTGACTACACCGACTTATATCTCTTTACTTATCTCAAAATATATCCCAAACCGACCTCTCTGCTCTGCACAAGATCTGCGTCTCTCATCCACACTCATTACTAGATACCATTTACAATTGCAGGACTTTCTTCTGGCAGCACTCACCTTATGGAATGCCCTTCCACACACATTAAGACTCTCCTCTTGCCTCCAAACTTTCAAGTGTTCCCTGAAAACTCACCTTTTCAGGCAAGCCTATCATATTCAGGAAAACCCACATAACCTCCAGTAGCTTTCATATCTAATTGCATCCCATCAGGACTGTCTTGTAATCTGGTGGGACTTCCATGCTATGGAATTCTATCCTTATGTATCCCTCCTATTATCCCTATAGATTGTAAACTTGCGAGCAGGACCCTCCTACCTCTATGTCGGTTTGTTACAACCCGGTTTGTTTTATCACTATTTCCTATCGTAAAGAACAATGGAATATGCTGCGCTATATAAGAAACTGTAAATACATAAATAAATAATAAATAATCCTTATTGATCTAGTTTATTAATTTTAAAAACAGTAATTGTGAATTCTTAAATAAACATAGATTATAAAGCTTTTTAAGCTATAATTAAGTGTCTGCCTTTTCCTTGCAACAGAGCCATAAATTACACTTAACATCTTTGTTCGCCAGTGGTAGATCTGTCTATTAAATATGACCTTAAAGATCAAGACATGAAAACATGTATTAACCTTAACAACCTCTGGGAGATTAGTTATGGGCCATGTCATGTTTTCGGGATTACAACATAATCCTATTAGAGGCTTTTATTTATTTTATAGAAATTTATAAACTGACCTCAAAGCATTGAGAAACCTCGCCACCCATTGTTTTGGACAACACGAGAATCTTGTTAATAAAAACAGTAGTTAAATCTAGGTGCAGTAAATTCAATTTGAGTTAATATACAATAACACAATCTAAATTTAGTCTGTATTTTGTTATTGTTTAGTGATTTAGGTAGTCATTTTTTAAATTTTGTTTTATTTCACAATGCGAGTAAATGGTTTATACTGTAACATGGAATGTGTTACAAATATAATGTTTCAACCAGACCGTGGGATCTATATACTAATGGGGCCTACACACATAGCGATTTTTAGCCATTTAGTCAAATGGCTTAGAAAATGTACCCTACATCGCTATGTGTGTGTAGGGGTCAGCGATAGTGTTGCGTGGCCTCGCGCAGCATGATCGAAGTTAGAATAAAGAATGAGCAGGGACCATAAATATCATCATTGCCAGCATTCTCTCTCCGGAGAACATTAATGCTGACAGCTCACTCAGCACACAGCTCTACACATCGTTGTGTGTGTGTGCTGAGCAGCTCTGTGTACTGAGCCATATAACATACTGCAGCTCAGATCGCTCACACACTCCCTATATGTGTGTGTGTGCTCTCCATTATGCCTTGAAAAGATATTAAGGTCCTAATTCAGACCTGTTTGCTAGACTGCGTATACTCGTAGCCTAGCAAAAAGGTCAGCGATGCCCCACCGAACCCCTCCATCCCACCCCCATCCTCGCATGATGAAGGGGGGAGAAATCATTCAACGGTCTCCGATCATCGAATGATTTTTCTCCCCTTCAGAATTCTGTTGATCTCTGACATCATGTGATGTCAGTAGCCTGCCCCATGCAGGCATCAAAGTCCAGCATTTTCAGCTGCCTGCCTCCGGCTTGTGCAAACGCCTCAGCGAGTGTAGCACTCACTAACGGTGATCGCACAGGGGGTATGCACATGTGCATAATCGCGCATACGCCTTAAATTGTACCTGTTAGCCACCTTAGTGACAGAACCTTGTGGCGGGTACTGTTGTCTGATGTGTGGCATTCTTGTTTTACACCATAAGGGTTTTAGCTCTTAGTGGCATTATTTCTTGTTTTTTGTGTGGAGTTATTTCATGCTCTTGTGTGGTCTTATTACTTGCTTTGTGTGGTGTTGAATTCTTGTGCATGCGACTGAGTCACCTAGGTATTGCTATTAGATTGCTTGTGCGACTCGTTCACCCTCTTTCTTATAGGTGGTGGTGCCACTTTCTAGTTTTCATATTTTACTCTGTTAGGTTTCCTATAGTACTTTTGTACTTTCTCTAGGGATTGCTGGCTCCTGTAAGACCTGGTGGCACCAGAGTTGGGGCAGACTCAATTCTCTCCTTCAGACGTGGCTATTTTAGGTGAAGCCTAGTATCTCAGGAGCCAGCCATCCCCCAGAGTGAGCATATTACCACTGTGAGCATTCTAAACAGCAGTCATAGCTTTGGGTTACACCCACATCATAAAAGTACTGTCTCTAGAATATTTATATCCTTCTGGAGATATGGCCTCCAGAACTGAACACAGTACTCTAGATGAGGTGGTACCAATGACCTATACGGTGGTATTATTACTTCTTTCTTTCTGCTGCTGATTTATCTCCCTATGCAACCAAGCATCTGACTTGCCTTCTTCATTGCTTTGTTTCATTGCTTACTTGCCTTTAAGTCCCCTTAATAACAGTGACTCCTAGATCCCTTTCCTCCTCAGTAGTTTCCATTGTAGTGCCATTAATACTATATTTAGTCTTTGGATTTTTAAGATGCATGTGTATGATTTTGCATTTTTTGTGACATTGTAAGTGTCATGCTCTTGACCATTCCTCAAGCATACCTAGATCATCAATCATTTGTTATGGCCACTGCGTCCCCAGTCAGTGGGTAAAAAAGTTATTTGTCTGCTTGATAGAGGGTTCGGGAGCGGTTTTTAGTCTCAGTGGAGGAGGCGGCATAATTAAGGGTGTTGGTTCCACCTACATTTGATTTGGTGCGGCCAAACTAGAAGTTTATCACAGGGCCACATTTAGTTTCAAATCCGCCTCTGGGCAAGTATGAGTATGAGAAACACTGCAATCAAATGTGCATAAAATAAACAGGATGTTTTTCCAATAGCAACTTTTCAGTTCTATGTGACCAATTGTTATGTTTGCAAAATATCTTAAAAAAGGTTCACAATGACCTGAAACATGGTTGTTGCAATATCTACTTTATTTCATGTACTTTGAAATGCTTCTGTTTTGTTCCATAACTATGACATTCTTCTAGTGCCCATAGACTTATTATTATTGGTATGTCGGATTAACCACCTGTATATGACTGTAAAAGCAAAATGACTCTGGAAGAGTGTAATTGTACAAGAAACAAAGGAATATTCCTAAAACACACTGAAAAGGATCAGTAATGAGGTTTGAATAATAAAACAATACATACATCTCAGTATATATTATGTATATTTTCCAATAGTGGCATAACTATAGAGGACGTAGGGGATACAACTTTCTATGGGGCCTGGCCGCTTGGGGGACCCCAAAGACCAGCAATCCCACTACACTATTTTGTTAGCACATCAAGTTCATCCTATAACTGATCTCCCGGATGAAGTTACCGTTTATTCATTATAAGCCGCTGACCCAAAGCGGCTGTCCAATCTGAGTCCAATATAGTACATTATAATTAATGATTATACCCCCTAGATAATATACTATATAAAATTTGTTGAACCCATTTTTAAATGTATCAATGGAATGAACCATCGCAACCTTCTCTGACAGAGTATTTCATATCTTAACACCCTTACTCTAAAGAAACCCTTCCTTTACTGGGTGAGAAACTTCCTCTCTTCTATACCCTTAGGGAGTGACCACGAGTCCTGTGTAAACTCCTTCTGGTAAACAGATTGCCAGCTAGTTCGTTGTATTGACCCTTAATGCATTTGTATATATTAATAATATCCCCTCTTAGACGGCACTTCTCCAATGTAAACATACCTAATCTGGCTAGCCTTTCCTCATAACCCAATGACTGTAAACCCTTAATCATTTTGTTGCTCTTCTCTGAGCCTTTTTTAAGATCCAATATGTATTCCAGATGAGGCCGCATGTCTTCCCATGCCTCTACGCCCCTTTTTATGCATGCTAATACCTTATTTGCTTTCGCTGCTGCTCCTTGACATTGGGCAGTGCCGCTAAGTCTACTGTCAAATCCTTCTCCATTGATGATTCCCCTATCGTTTTTACCCATATAGTTTATAGATTGCCCGCTTGTTCCTGCTCCCAAAATGCATAACCTTACATTTATCAATGTTTTCCAGTGGGACTATTGTATTAGAAGTATAGTGGGAATCAAGGACACCAATACAGTTTAACAATCATTTATTTACAATTAGACAAACAAGAAAATTATACTTATACCACATTCCTCAAAGGCAGTTACTAGAGATAGCCACCGCCCAAACATACTGTAGGGCAGGGGTGGCCAAACCTGTCCTCAAAAGCTACCTGTGGATCTATAGAAGCCCCAGCTAGGTGATCTGGAAAATGTGGACCGTTGGTAGATTTCGAGGACCTGTTCGGCCACCCATGCTGTAGGGTATATTTCCAGGGAGCCTCCTCTCACTGTGTAGTCATGGATCTGTGGCCAGCCACAATCACCCTGTCCTCAATCTTATGTCCAATGGAAGCTCAAAATCAGTCTGCAGCAGCCCTGCATTTAAATTAGAATTCTGGGTGGTGGTTAAGGGATCATATCCCAAATACATTAATGTGGAGACCTTGAGTAGTGAATGCATATTGAGAAACTATTGTTGCATAGAATTCTAATTTAGGTCAAATATTTGTTCATATCCGTGTACTTTGAATTGTAGTAAATCTTGTGAAATGCTTTTGTACATTTGGATTTTGACAAGATTCTACAGTACTTGATCTCAGTAAACATGTATGTGTAACAAATAGCTCTATTGACTGGCTTCTACTGTAACACAATGGGAGGACAAAGTCAAATTAACATAATATACTGCTATATGACACACATATATATAGAAGACAGTTTTACCTGAGCTAAAAATCAACACTGTTACAGTTAATGTTAACCTCATCTTCCATTTAGCTGCCCAATCCTCCAGTACAGTAAGTCTTTCTGCAGTGAGGCTATATCAAATTCAATTACCTTACAAACTTTAGTGTCATCTGCAAAAATGGACACATTGCTAACTAGGCCATTGTTTAAGTCATTAATAAATATTCTAAATAGAAGTGTCATCAGATTCATCACAGACCCTTGATACACTGTACACCACTTAAAACTTTAGCCCAATTTAAAATGTTCCATTTACCACAACTCTCCTACTCTCCAGCCAAGTGTTGATGAGGATTCCCAGTCCCATTTTGGATATTTTGTAGATCAAATTCATTTGAGGCGCTGTATCAATGCCTTCAAAAAATCCCCACTTTTATCTCGTTCTAAAGTGAGAGATGTCAGGGGGAAGGGGTGTGTGCTGCTTAACCGGTCTGTCCACCCCGGCATATAGTGGTGTAAAAAGATACAGTATTGACCCATTCATTTTATACCCTCCAATATGACCTATTCCATTAGGTTCAAAATGCTCTGCTCCTGGACTTCCATCTTACTGTATAATTGCCGTCACCTGTGTAGAACTAAAGTAGTTAATTGCTGTGATGGGTGTTTCAACAGAAGGGACAAACATTGTACATTAAGAGGGAAGTCCAGGAGCAGAGCATTATGGTCCTGATTCTGGTTACTGAGTGCCAGAGCGCCCACCCCGAGGATACACCTTCCCGACACCGTACCCTTGCACAACCATGCGTGGGGATGTGTTATGAAAACACTTTCTCTTCACATGTGCCCGCAGCAGGAGAAATGATTTGATGGGCATCGACATTTGAATGACTTCTCCTAGGCTTGCAAAAATAAGTCAGTGGAGAATGACATGTTGGCAGGCTCTGGGACAACGTCACATCAGCCACCTGCCCCCGGTACACTGCATCAAGGCCGCATTTGCATGGGGACACCCATGAAACTCTGTGCGTTCCCATGTCCTAACACCACCACGCCCTGTCCTGCCCCCCTGTGCGAGTGCCATGCAACTGTGCAGGTCAGCAAAGGTGCCCACGGAGAAGCCCTGAACGTGTGCATATGTGAATATGTGCATGCGCAGTATTTCACCATCGGTACCGGAGCAAACACCGCATGCGAACACGCGGGTGACCAAGAAATTAGAATAAGGGCCTATGTACAGATGGAGCACCTATCAGCCAGCCTTTAGAATCGCCAGATCTTCTGAGCTGGCTCAGGCTGGCGGACAGGAGCTCCATCTGGTGGGAATGCGCGAGCATCTCATACGCTCACACATCCCCATCAGCATGGCGGCAGGGAGCAGGTTCCCGGCCTGTCTCCACTTCAGAGTGATGGGTAGGGTGACTGCGGGGGGGGTGACTGGGGGGGCTATGGAGGAGCAGTCGGGAGCCAGTGGAGGGCGGCGGCAGGCTCGACAGTACGGGGCATGCCTCGTGCGCGCGCGCCCCTTTCTGTCGGGTGGCGTCAGGTAGCGGCAGCTGGCGAATGGAGACAGAATTGCCAGGAGCAGCTCCAATGTGAGCTGCTCCATCTCTACCTAATGGCATGGGTCATGTTGGGAATGGGTCATGTTGGGAATGGGTCATGTGGGGTTGTGCTGTCTGTTTTTTTCATACTGTATTTCTCATATTTCATTGTTTCAGCTCTTCAAACAAAATTTATAATAAGACAGATAAAATAAAAAAAAAAACACAGTTTGATCATTTCATTTATTGTTGGAAAAAACATTATCCAACATCCAACACCAACCAGCCCTTTGTGAAATAGTGATTGCCGCCTTAGAAACTCAATAAAGTTACATACATTGTATACAGCAAATAATGTATTCACAGAAACACCATGACTGTCTCTTTCAAACCAGTGACTTAGACAATCTTTAGTGGCCTTACCACAAAATGAGTTTGTTATTGGGCACTGAGTCTATGTTAGGGAAATCAGTGCACACAGAAAGTAAATATATCATCCTGGGATGCTCAGGCTACGCTTGCACTCTGACCTCCTGAAATTGGAATTGACTTTATGTTATTCTCAGTGGACGGTGTCTCATGTTCTGTACTCTAAGGCTGGAAAAATACTAGGAACCTCTTCGAAAAGGACATTTTATAAATAATATGAATTAAAGTGGTAAAGTGCTCTTTATTATGGACTGCCATTTGTGCGTGAAGCTTTCTGAGCCGATCTATTGGACTTCTAAATGAGGCTAATGTGGAAGATGCTATGATCCAAATGAATCCCTGTTTCGATTGTGGGGGTTCTGCGCATGCGCGTTTCTGTGCAAACCCCGGGAGCAAATGGCTTTGGTGAGTTTGCATCCATTGGCTCCAGGGGGGGTGGGTTACCAGAACGGAGCAGGGGAACTCCCAGTGTTTTATGGGCTAGGTAGCGGATATAAGCTGCCTAGCAAGCAGGTCTGCATTAGGCGCTTAGTAGTGTGATGTTGCTGTTGGGGAGAACGTAGGCCACCAGTGGGAGATCAATGGTAGAGCGGAGCCAGCTGTGTCACTAGCGCTGGTTCTGCCAGTACATCTACAGTATATTCCATATCCATCCAAGCACCTATCTGCCGTCAGCTCATATAGAGGCCAACTGGTTGACAGCTGCTTAGAGTGCCCCCATCTGCATAACTAGAGTATCAGGAGAAAGGGAAAGACTGCAGCAAAAGCCGAAGACCAGAATCTAATAGGCTCCAATTTGCTGGTGCTGCCAAATTTAAAGTGTCAATTACATTTAATGCAAAATCAACCAGTGTATGTCATAAAACAATTGCTGCTTTAAATCTACCGGTCATATTGCCAGAATGACACCATGGACCTGCAAATACGAGACATTTTGGCCCGGAGACTTCAACTAGCCCGGTTTTAGAAGTTCGTGCTCGGAAATTGTTGACCCAGAGGAGACACTTGTTCATTTCTTGTCACTGTCAAAAACAGAACCAGAGCATAAAATGTCACAAAATAAATGTTGTATCTGCCCACTAGACACAATCCAGTTAGCAAGAGCTGACATTTCAACCTTCAGATTTCTCGGGCTACTGGCAAACTTGATTTTCCGGACTATCCAAATGTTATTGTGAGACCAAAATAATTGGTTCATTAAAGAAATATGATACATAACTCTGTCAATCAGCGATTAAATTAGCTATCCCTGTTGAATGTCTATAAATAAACACAAACAATAATGCTTTTTATATATGCAGGCGATATGAATATATGAACATATTGTATAATAATAATGCTGAAGAACCAACATTATTTTCCAAATCCCAGTTCATAATACGATGATCTGTAAATGATTTCAGTCCCCTGGTGGAGAATATCTGTGCAACACACACCGGATTGGGCTCCGCTACAGCCCTCTACCCCATATCTTCGCTCTGGGATTCTTCCCACCTGTTACCGATAGGATATTAATTTATTATATGGTCTCGGATTTTCTCACTTTGATTTATTCCTCTTTCATTTTCAATTATATTTACTGATCTGCATTTCATTTGTCTTGTTGCATAGAGAGCGCATTTGCAATTTTATGTATATCTCATTACATATGTTTTATATTGTTTTGTATGCCTATCTCATTATATATGCTTTATAGTAGCATTTTCCATGTATATCAGATCATTATTCAAATTCTACAGACATCTTGTTTGTAATATACCGCAGGTATGTTTCACTTGATGTAAAATATGACATATTCTTGCGCTGCTGTCACTGCCTGTGTATTGTGTTCCATACTAAATCTCCATAGGCATGCTGAGACTTTCAAGGTTGGACCTTTGCGTTCTTTCCTTGCTTTTTACTTTGTTTCTGTATCAACAGCTGATAAAGTTTGGGGCTGTCAGAGTCCGTTTTTATCCAAACTGCAATTTTAAATTGCGCCAGAGTAAAAATTGCAATCAGGAGTTTTTGTTTTTCACACCGGCTGTTACTGTAATGCAATGTACGAAGGGCAGTTTGCAAAACCAACAAATAACTGCATGCTAATTTTTACTGTGGTCATCACAGACAGAATGTGTTCTACCCAGTGGAGGCTCCGGGATAAAGGGGAATTCAAATAGGGGAGACACAGCAACTGCCACCAGCTACCATTCCAAACTGACTCACTGGCAGTTGGTGGGGCTCCCCTATTTGAATTCTAGACTGTGCGGCAGCCCCTCCTTTGGAGCTGCCATTTGTTTACCTATAAACATACTTGTCTACTGTACTGGATCAGACACGAGGCTCTTGAAAATATGATGGGCTCCTGGAAAGGTGGATAGGTCTCTTGCATCCCTCTTCAGCCCGCGTACCTCCCCCCACCTATCAGCCACCCATAATAGGCCACAAGTGGCTGTCCGAGTGGGCTAGCTTCATAGTCCCACTACCCGCTATATATTGACTGTTGTCTGGGCCAGGGGCGTAACTATAGTTACCCCCCCCCCCAATCCCCTGCAGACTTACGTATCTCGCTGGTCCCGGAACGGAGGTTCTTCTGATGAGGACCACCACAAAATGGCCGCCCCCATATAGCACACTGTTTTCTGAAACTGTCTGCTGTATGGGGGCGGCCATTTTGTGGTGGTCCTTTAGCAGAAGAACAGAGCCGCCGGGACCAGCGCAGCGCGATAGGTAAGACTGCGGGGGAGGGGGTTAGCATAGGCAACGAGGCGACGGGGCGGCCGGGGGGGTGCTTGACGGGGCAGCGGCGGCGGGGGGTGGGTATGGGCGCCCCCCCCCCCTAACGGCGGGGGGGCACCCAAAACGTAGCTACGCCACTGGTCTGGGCACTGTAAAGCAGGGAGTGGAGCCAAGATGATGCAATTGTGCCACCCCCTCCCATACTTTCTGTACCCCTTTTAAGTCGGTTTGACATAAGTTTCAATTAAAACAGCTAATACAATAGCTGGAGCAGCTGGAGCTGCCAGAAGGGGGTGCGCGCGCATGAGATGCTCCTTCCAACGGAGGACTCCACCCTCTGCAGCTTCCCCCACTCCCCCTGATCCCTGCCCTTTTTCCTGAAGTGGAGAAGGGCAGGGAAAGTGCTCCCCACCACAGTGTTGACGAGGACGTGCTTGCATGTCCCTGTCAGATGGAGTGCCTCTCCGCTGGTGAGAATCTGGCAATTCCCCGCACTGGCTGAGACGAGCTCCATATGTATATAACTTGCTCTTGTATTTTTTATTTTTCAGACAGTTTTGCCTACCACACCATACGCTTTCTTGAATAAAATGAGACCTTAAATCATAAGAGAGGGACCTACATGCAATCAAAAACCTGAGATTCGTTTTTTAAGTTTCGAACTTAAGGGAAAACCCGACTCGAGATTCGGTGCTACTCGGATCCCCAAAGTTTGGATGTGTTATGTTTTCAGCAAAGCCAAATTGCTTATGTTTATTTTAGAATAAATCCTGGTACAAATGAGTAGATATTAAAAAAGGTTTTCTAATAAAAGTTGATTTAATGCCGCCCGAGTTCAGCGCCAGTGAGAGATGTCCCTCGATCTCTGACTTTTTTTTAAAGGGGAATTAACTTACAAGCCATGGATTTGCCTTTTAAATTAATTCCCCTTGAAAAAAATGTTTGAGTTCGGTGGACATTTCGCACTGCCGCTGAACTCGGGCGGCATTAAATCTCGCCCAATGTATCTGTATCTACTGCACATATGAGCTACATGCTTCACCAGAAGTGCAACAATTCAGACAATCGGTGAAGTGAAGCTTGCGTTCAGCTGCCAGGTCATGGAAACCCATCCCATTAAGATCCTTCCGCCCAGTTTTGTGCTTATGGAATGCCAGTGGAATTTTGGAACTCTTTAGCTATGGAATCAGAAGAGAATTGATATATTTTACACACCATGCGCCTTATCAGTCAATGGCCGCGCTCTGTGATTTGATGTGGTCTTCTGCTTCGTGGATGAGCTGCCTTTGTTCCTAAATGCTTCTATTAACTAATGAGGGGCCAGATGTACTAGGCTTGAAAAATGATAAAATGGAGAGTGATAAACCACAAGCCAATCAGCTCTTAACTGTTATGTTACAGGCTGTGTTTACAAAAATGACAGGTAGGGGCTGATTGGTTGGTCATTTATCACTCTCCATTTTATCACTTTTCAAGCTTAGTACATCTGGCCCAATATCACTTACATTTGAATGTAGAATATCCACCAGGGATGACATTTCATGAACCATCTTAATGCAAAGAGGCATCCTACCACAGTACCACGCAAAGGTGGCATCCTACCACAGTACCACATAAAGGTGGCATCCTATCACAGTACCACACAAAGATGGCATCCTATCACAGTACCACACAAAGGTGGCATCCTATCACAGTACCACACAAAGGTGGCATCCTATCACAGTACCACACAAAGGTGGCATCCTATCACAGAACCATGCAAAGGTGGCATCCTATCACAGTACCACACAAATGTGGCATCCTATCACAGTACCACACAAACGTGGCATCCTACCACAGTACCACACAAAGGTGGCATCCTACCACAATACCATGCAAAGGTGGCATCCTATCACAGTACCATGCAAAGGTGGCATCCTATCACAGTACCACGCAAAGATGGCATTCTAAAGACAGAACCGCTCGCTTCTGAGCAGCTCCCAGCATGCCATCAGCCAGCCCCTGCCCGCGCCAGCCATCATCATGACAGCATGATGTTCATCAGGCAGACACCAGCTGGTCACATGGTTGACCATAAATCATAAGTATTAAAATCACATTCCTATTTTACTCATTTATGCAATTGCTGTGCTTTTACATATATGTAGGTAGACATTGGAGGCATATTGTGTATGGGGACTTGTTATTAAATAAGCCTGCAAATGCATATGGAAAAGAATGTCCCAGCAATGTGTAATTATGCTGCTCAATTTGCCTCATATTGCTTGGTATTTATGTGTATGCACATGGTTTTAGAACACTTAGACAATAGCTAAATCCATTACACCAGGTCATTACTGTTAGGCAGCAGGAGGCAGATGATAATAACAAAATTAACCTCAAGCCATTTTCTTAGAAAGAAAGGAGTCTTGGGAAAAGAGCTCGCTGCAGCCTTTGCGATAATGTATTCAATGCTTGGAATCTGTGTTAAATCTCTAAACAGCGGCAAACTAGGGCTGAATCACCCATGTATCTGCCTTTGACATCACCCCCTGAGACCAATGGGACCTTGCTTCGCCAACCACTATTCTCCAAGACGACGGCTCTGCGTTTAGCTGCAGTTGAATTCCCCTGAATGGGAAATGAGAATAAAAAAAATAGACCTAATTAGCAGTTAAGACTCCAATCTGGCTGACCGGGCCTTTTATCTGGGGGGGAAAGATGTTCTTATACGGAGGCCCCTGATGTCTCAGCCCAGTGGGGTGGTGGAATGCAGCAGGTTAATGTTCTGCAGGCAGAATAATGTTTGAGAGCTACAATTCTCTGCATCTTTCGTTGCCATGACAACGGCAGAACATCTAACACATCTCCTGTGATGCTGCAGAAGATTTGAATTGCGGCACCCTTAGTCTCGCCTTCATTATGTCGCCAGATCGGCTCATCCTTTATAAATCACTCCTGCTCCTTTGTTTTTCTCCTTTTGGAGTTTATTAAAGCCCCTAAAATAGAGAAAACAGCAAGCTCCTCGCTGTGCCGCAGTCCTTGGTGAGATATACTGTAATTCCTTACAGAACTCGCTGCAGTTTTAAGACGGGAAACTACTGAAAGAGATTATGAGAAAAAATAAACTGAGTTTTGTTCCAGGTAATGTGCGAGATAGAATATCTGGTCACAGTAACCTCTGGGAGCGGGAGCTGCTTAGCAGAGAATATTCCCAGCGATACCATCGCGGCAGAAGCTATTTCCCAAGCAGTGGGGACACTGAAAATATCTTCCATAAAATGTTAATCTCCGCTGCCATAACTTCCTTTATAATAGAGCCCTGATCTCTGTATACAGGGTCACAGTTGCGGTCATATGTATTAGATTTCACAGTTTCTCATCAGGAAGAACAACAGCATTTTAACCCTGACTAATGGAAAACGTTTTTTTTTTTGGGGGGGGGGTATGCTGCCACGTGATAGGGAAATAGGGACTTTGTCCATATAATGATATGAATTACTGTAAATATTTTGGGGGCCCGAGTTAAATAATTGGATTACCACCCCCATCTCAAACACTTCATAACACATGTTATGCGGGATGTACCAAGCATTTGCGGTACAATTTGCATTGATACTAATAGCATTTGAACAAGAGATGAGCGGTCCGGAATCTCCGGAATCTGAACCGCTCCGAACGGAGCCGGCTTGATGCCCCGCTAGCCGCGCTCCCGAGTTTCCAGCTTAGTTCAATCTGCTTGAATTCGGTGCCATTTCACAACACTCTTCCACAAGCTGCGCACAGCTCTGCAGTTCAGGCGTCTGGGGCCTGAGCGTTGTTTTGCAGAGGGGTACAGTGCAGTGAGAGGGGTGCAGTGCAGTGCAGAGGGGTGTTGTGCAATGTAGATGGGTTTGTGCAGTGCAGAGGGGTGTTTTGCTGTGCAGTGCAGAGGGGTTACTTTGTGCAGTGCAGAAGGGTTTGTGCAGTGCAGAGGGTTTTGTGTGCTGGGGTTTGTACTGGGTTGTATTATATACTTATATTGTACTGGTCGTGTGTTAGGCAGGCTGTTAGTCAGTGTAGTGGGGTACAGTACACAGGCAGGCTGTCAGTCAGCTTTTCATTTTTTTTTTCATTGTGGTGTGCTGCACTGCAATTCAATACACCATATACTACTGTGAGAAGTTCCTTGTGTGATTGTTCTGCCTCCACGCAGTGTTATACATATGTATGATAACACTGTATTTTTTTATTCCTGATTTATATTCCCCTTCACTGATTCACCTACTGAATGTAAAAGGTCCCATACCCCATTAATAAATCCTCAC
Organism: Crinia signifera; assembly: GCF_055691185.1. Lineage (NCBI taxonomy): Eukaryota > Metazoa > Chordata > Amphibia > Anura > Myobatrachidae > Crinia > Crinia signifera. The sequence continues at coordinate 33,846,038 of NC_139218.1, forward strand.
TCACTGACAGCATTGTACACAAGTGCACCAAACATAAGGCTCATACACAAGCGGCCACTTGGTGTGCTGAGTGATCTGGGCTAGATTGCTCAGCACACATGGCTTGCTAGCTCACCCATACAAATGTAGCGAAGTGTGATTTGCGTTTTGGATAGTTCTTGACTACATGTAATCAAGATCTGAGCTGGCGATGCGCATAACCGCACATAGCCAATGCTGTGGTGCATTTCATGCTCCATTTCTAAGCGATCTGGACAGATCACTTCTATTACTGTTGTCTAAAACACTCTAATGTTAATACTAAGGGCATTGGCGGGTACGGTAAACCACTGCGCCAACACTGGAGAATGCACTTCTTCCTGTTTAATCTTCTCTTGGCGCATCCCGGGCCACTACTTCTCTCTCTGTGCCTGTGATGTCATGATGGTGACACACTGCAGGTGACATAGGAGACACGAGTGCTCACTGAAACCGGTTCATTAAATATTTAAACCTATTATTCTCTATTACAATAAAGAGTTAAATCTATTATAATTCAGAATTCATTTAATAAATACTACAATTGGTACTCTTTACTTAGAACGGCGCCCACGATTTTGATCGTGGGCATCGTTAGTAAAAAATCTCGGGCATTTCGGGCATTGAATGCATTAAAAAATCGGGTGCGATGCGACCGACGCGATGCCCGCGATTTCCCATAGGGAACAATGTTAAATGTCTCAATTGACCCAATTTCCTGTTCAATGCCTCAATTGACCCGATTTTTCCATAGGAAACAATGTTAAATGGCCCACAGAGGCCAAATAGGCACCCTGAAGTGTGAAATGGCCCCCACAATTGTTAACCCAACCCCACGATCAACGTGAACCCGAAGCGTGGCGTGGAGTTGAGAATAGAAAGTGTGGCGAGCGCAGCGAGTCACCGAGCCCGAAGCGTGGCGAGCGCAGCGAGCCCCGCGAGGGGACGCGGACAGCTGTGAAGCCCGCGAGGGGACGCGGATACCTGTGAAGGTATCCGCGTCCCCTCGCGGGGCTCACTGCACTCGCCACGCTTCGGGCTCGGTGGCTCGCTGCGCTCGCCACACTTTCTATTCTCAACTCCACGCCGACGTGGATAGTGGGGGTATGAAAAGGTCGTAGGACGCGTACCGCCGCCCCTCGCGGGCTCACTGCGCTCGCCACGCTTCGGGTTGACGTTGATCGTGGGGTGGCGTTAACAATTAGGGTGGCCATTTCACACTTCAGGGTGCCTATTTGGCCTCTGTGGCCCATTTAACATTGTTTCCTCTGGAAAAATCGGGTCAATTGAGGCATTGAACAGGAAATTGGGTCAATTGAGACATTTAACATTGTTCCCTATGGGAAATTGCGGGCATCGCGTCGGTCGCATCGCACCAGATTTCTTAGTGCATTCAATGCCCGAGATGGCCACGATGGGCGCCCTTCTAGGTAAAGAGTACCCTACAAATTTATAAAACATAAACAATAGCACTGTTCAGGGGGAATATTAATAAATACTGGACAGGAATAATAAATGATGATAGCGTCAAGAGGGGGTGGGATGGGGTGCATACTTTTTACCCAGGCCTAGTTCTGCTGGGGGGGGAGGAGGGGCTGGGGTCCTCCCCTTTGCAGGGAGCCAGGCAGTGGGGAGAGAGATGCTGCAGCACAGCCTCTCACCACAGCTCAGAACACCCTACTCAGTGCCATGTGCTGAGCTGGGGAGGGAGACAGCTGCAGCAGCCTGTCATCTCTCTCCCCAGTGTTTATATTTTGTCCACTGAGATGTGACCACTCCCCCATCTGGTAGCCAGAACTGTCGGCACCCCTGACTATGAAACAAGAAATTATCCAAATGCAACATGATCTGTCTCAGCCACAACAATCACTACATACATTGTATCCACAAATTATAAGACTGCTGCTATCAATTATAACAAAGAATGCTGTGTCCCAATGTTACGTTAACTATCTAGGTTGGATATTTGACAACAGTACCTCCGAACTGTCCCAATTTTCTGGGGACAGTCCCATTTTTTTGGGGCCTGTCCTAAGTCTCTCCCATGGTTGGCAGTGTCCTGCTGTTGGGGGTGGGGGGGGGGAGTCAGGAGTCCCCCCTGCCTGTCACTGCTCTACTAAGCAAAACTGGGTGCATGTGCATAGCATCTATTCACTGTGACAGATGGGCCAGGGCATGCACTCAGAGCTTTGATCATGCCCCCACAACAGTGAAAATGGGGCGTAGTCTTGCGGTCATAGGCAACGCCCCCCTGGATACTAGGCCATGCCCCTAAATTTCAGTCAAGCCTACGGCGCGGGCATGGCAAAGTTACAAGGTATGCTTAACCCTTAATGCATCTTAATCCTAATTCTACATGAACCCTAAACCTATGCCTAACTGTACCCCAAACCTATGTGCAGGTCCGGATTAACAATGGGCCTGATGGAGCTGAAGCTCAAGGCCTACTCTCCAAATAGGCCCATTTTGTAGATGAGCACTGAGGCTTTCAAACAAGCCCAGCCTCATGTTGCTAGCCCCCCGGGAACCGGAGATACCGCCCTGCAAAACTGGAACGTTTTTCCCTAGGATAACATGAGACCCTCTAATTCCAACCCCCACCCAGTTCTGAAGGCTGTCAGTACCCCCCCTGGCATAACCAAAGCTAATTCGAACCCAAATCACTGGGCCTTCAATCTAATACCAGTCTGGTTCATATAGGTTAATTTTTTTACAGAGATATTGCTGGTACATCGATTTTTTTATTTATTTCTGAAATGTAATTTCATGGCTGTTCATGTTTTTTGAGGGCAGATATCTCTGGAATCATAGGGCCAAAATCATTGGATGCCCACTTAAATGTTCTTCAATATGATACTGGTCTCACGTAAATGGGTCAGTTGGTTCCAAGGATATAGCCAGTTATATGAGATAGCCGGTTAAATAGGGGGGGGGGGGGGTTCTCTCCCCTTTACACCAGAAAATGCAGGGACTAGGCTGGTGTAAAAGTTGCCAGCAATGTCCCTGCATGATCCTGGGACCATATTCCTGAGTAAGTTCCATCATTTTCTGGTGTGAAAGGAGTATTATTTCAAACAACCGGGACCTGCAGTGCTCTGAATACAGCCGGGCAGCCCCCCAATCTCTGCCCGGATGTCAATGGCTGTCACTTCTGCCCAGCGGCGGCTGTCCCCCAGTTACCGCAAGCATGAATTCCCCCTTGGCAATGAGCATGTAATCCCACATGGCAATGAGCATGGAACCCCTGGCAATGAGCAGGGAACCCCTGGAAATTAGCACGTAGGTAAGCAGCACTTTTGTAGCATAATTATTAATTGGCAATATGGTGTAACGTGAATGATGACTCAACCCGTCTGCCATAGTGTGAATTTTGGCTCATTCCATGTGGCATAATCTGTAAGAGGCAAGTACAGTATAAGGGGGTTACTATTGTGTTGCATTATTTGTATAAGGGGTATATGGTGTGGCAAATTTAGGTGAACACATAAAAGGTGCTGAAATGTTCTCTACCAAGTTTTGGCTTTCAGTATTTTTTTTATGACTGGAGTTCTGCCCCACCTCACAACTAAGGACATCAGCGTGTGTGCATATATATCATCCAATGCTCTCTGTCAGCGCAGGCGGTTTTTGTGTTCCCGGCTGTGACCGTGGTGGACCAGTGGAGGGCGCTGGAGAGCCAAAGGCAGAAGGCTTAATGTAGGACATACACAGGGAGATCAGGGCACAGCGAACCAGAGTGTTGGCGGAGACCAGAAACAGGGGTGCGGAGTCTAACCTGCCAGCGGTATTCACCAGGGAGCCCCGCAAGGAACTTTGGACTTAGCTGCGTCTGACAGGCAGGTCGCGGCCCCCTGCCCTGGTCCTCTGGACGCAGGCAAGGGCGATGATACTTGAGACTGGAAACGGATTTAAGAGTACAGCAGAGGAGATGCAATCTGGGGATTGCAGAGGATTGCACGGGATGTCGACCAATGGTGTTGACAGCGGTGCCGACAGCTGGTGGGAGGCTCAGGTAATATGCTGGAGCAATAGGACGTGGATGGTAAGTCTCTATGATACACAGCAGAGGAGTGTCAACCCTGGAGTTGACGGAGCCTGTCGGTAGTTCAGGACAAGATGGAGAATGTCGCTGATGGCTTGGAAGCCAATGATGGTAATAAGCGGTGCACCGGTTACTCGACTGCAGAGGTGGAATAGCAGGAGTCTTCTGGAGATGAACGGAACCAGGTAAGTATCGCAGGTGCAGGTGACGCTGGAAAGAGACACAGGGGAGCCTGGAGATCTCGGAGTCTTGGAACTTCTCTGACACAGGAGAACACTGAGAGCAGATAAGCAATTGTTCAAGACAAGGAAGGAAGGCCGCAGGCCAGATTTATCCCCCTTGCTTGTCTGTGATTGGCTGCCGGCTGCAGAACCAATCAACACTGGGGAGTTGAGCACACACCTTGATTCAGGTACAGGTGTGCGGGTCAGAGGTGAAGCAAATGGTCAGTGGGGATTGGTCTGGGTGATCAGCTGACCGTGAGTGTCATGGCGGCGCCCGTGCTGCCCGGGAACGGCGTGCAACCGGCAGGGAACCATGGCAACGGCCCGCGGGGACACTGGGGACATCACGCCACATATCAGATGCCATGCGGATGACAGACCTTTCACGCAACACCGACCATCGAGAGGGTAATGACCGATGTTTCCGATGGTGAGATCTGCGGTTTGTGACAGTACCCCCTCCTTTTAGGGTGGGCACCGAACACCCTTTTGGTTTGGAAGGATGCTCTTGGTGGAATTTCTCTCTCAAGCTGGAAGCATGAACGTCTTCGGCATTAGTCCAACTTCTCTCCTCAGGACCATATCCCTTCCAGTCAATGAGATACTGAAGGCGTCCATAACGGTGGCGACAGTCCACGATCTTATTTACTTCAAATTCAACTCCTCGCTCAGTTCTGACTTGAGGTAATACTGGAGAGGAGGACTGGAATCGATTTAAGATTAGAGGTCATAGCAGGGAGACATGAAACGAGTTGGGAATGCGCAGGGACTTGGGTAGTTTTAATTTGTATGCTACCGTATTGATCCTTTGTTTGATGACATATGGACCTATGAATCGGGGCGCAAACTTCATCAAGGGTACTCTCAGCCGCATGTTTCGGGTAGAAAGCCACACTCTGTCACCATGACGTAATTCCGGCACTGCACGCCTCTTACGATCAGCAAAGAATTTGTAACGGACAGAGGCTTTTTTCAGGTTGAAGTGCACTTTTCTCCAAATTTGCGAAAAGTGTTTTAGGGCTGCAGTAGCTGCTGGAACTTTGGTAGTAGCTAACGCCTCAAAGCTGGGTGGTCTAGGATGTTGGTCATAGACAATGTAGAAGGGGGAGTGACCTGTGGAAGAATGGTACCTGTAGTTGTGGGCAAACTCAGCCCAATGAAGTAGTTTGGCCCAATCATCCTGGGAAGACGAGACATACAGCCGCAGAAAAGTCTCAAGGTCCTGATTGACTCTCTCCGTCTGGCCATTGGACTGCGGGTGATAGGCTGACGAAAACTTCAGTTTTATTTGAAGGGCTGAAGACAGTGCCCTCCAAAAGCGTGCCACAAATTGCACTCCTCGGTCAGAGACGATTTCTGTAGGCAGACCATGTCTCTTGAAGATGTGCTGTACGAATAATTGTGCCAGACTAGGAGCGGAGGGTAACCCGGAGAGGGGTATAAATCGGGCCATCTTCGAAAAACGGTCAACTACCACCCAGACGGTGTTGTATTCTTGGGACATCGGTAACTCTGTGATGAAGTCCATTGAGATGTGCGTCCACGGACGCGTCGGAATAGATAAGGGGCAAAGTTTCCCAGCAGGGATTTGACGAGGAGTTTTATGTTGGGTACAAACAGGACAGGATGCCACAAATTCTTTGACGTCTTTTCTGATCTGGCGCCACCAGTAAGACCGTTGGAGGATCTCGAGGGTACCCTGGACGCCAGGGTGTCCGGAGAATAAGGACTTGTGAGCCCAGGACAGCAGTCTTTGGCGAAGCTCAGGGGGCACGAGAGTTTTGCCAGGAGGAGGCACAGGAGAAAGTTGCGTAGGAGCAAATGCGATGGGGTCAATGATGGGGTGACTTTCTGGAACTAAAGGATCCTCTTCCATGGAGCGGGATAAGGCATCAGCCCTAACGTTCTGAGTACCAGGACGATACAGGATTTTGAAAGAAAATCTGGAGAAGAATAAGGACCACCGGGCCTGACGAGGATTCATACACTGAGCCGATTGCAAGTACAAGAGGTTCTTATGATCAGTGTATATAATAACTGGAAACTTGGCTCCTTCCAGGAGATACCTCCATTCCTCGAGTGCTAATTTGATAGCGAGTAACTCCTGATCGCCTATGGAGTAGTTTCTCTCTGCTGGTACCCCCATATTAGAGGCATCGACCTCTAGGGAGAAAGGTCGTTCCATATCGGGCTGAGACAGGATAGGCGCAGAGATGAATGTCTGTTTCAGCAACTGGAATGCGGATAAAGCCTCTGGGGACCAGACAGACGGGTTGACTCCCTTGCGGGTGAGAGCTGTAATAGGAGTGATCAGAGTAGAGAAACCTGGAATTAATTTTCGGTAATAGTTGGCGAAGCCGATAAAGCGTTGTACGGCTTTCAATGTGGTGGGTTGAGACCACCCAGTTATGGCTTCCAATTTCTCTGGATCCATGATCAGTTGTGACCCGGAAATTATGTATCCTAGAAATGGGACAGAGGGAACCTCAAATGTACATTTGGAGATTTTGCCATAGAGTTGATTTTTTCTGAGACGGTGGAGGACTTCTTTGACTTGGGAACGATGTGAATGCAAATCTCTGGAGAATATTAGAATGTCATCCAGATAGACCACGAGGCAGACGTACAGCATGTCCCGGAAAATTTCATTAACGAATTGTTGAAAGACAGCTGGGGCATTGCAGAGGCCGAAGGGCATCACTAAATACTCGTAGTGGCCATCTCTCGTATTGAATGCAGTCTTCCACTCATCTCCCTTGCGGATTCGTATCAGGTTGTACGCCCCATGGAGTTCCTGTTTGGTAAAGACGGTGGCCAGAGGCGTAACTAGAACTTTGTGGGCCCCATAGCAACATTTTTGAAGGGCCCCCCAAATCAGGCTTCCACTAGAGAGGGTATGTAACAGTAACGTTTGGCGAGTGAGGCGGGGGGTAAGGAGACAGAAAGAGGGGGCACTGAGGAAAGAACGGAGGGGGCACAAATGCAAGAGCAAAGGGGGCACTGAGGCAAGAGCAGAGGGGGCACAGGGGCAAGGGCAGGGTGGGGAGAGGCAATGGAGAAAAAGGCAGAGGGGGTATGGAGACAGGGGCACGTTGCCAGAGGGAACAGAGACAGAAGCAGAAAGGGCATGGTGAAAGAGACAGAAAGGGTCATGGAGACAGAGGGGGCAATGAGTCAGGCAGAGGGGGCATAGAGATGGAGACAGGGGGCACGGAGGCAGGTAGAGGGGGCATAGAAACAAACAGAGGGGGTACAGAGACAGGGGCAGAAGGCAGACGTGGCATGGTAAAAGAGGCAGAAAGGGTCATGGAGACAGAAGGGGCATTAAGGCGGCAGAGGGGGCATGGAGATGGAGACAGGGGGGCATGGAAACAGAGACAGGGGGTACAGAGAAAGGAGCAGAAGGGGCATGAAGGCAGACAGGGCATGGTGAAAGAGGCAGAAGGGGCATGAAGGTAGACAGGGCATGGTGAAAGAGGCAGAAGGGGCATGAAGGCAGACAGGGCATGGTGAAAGAGGCAGAAGGGGCATGAAGGTAGACAGGGCATGGTGAAAGAGGCATAAGGGGCATGGAGACAGAGGGACCATGGAGACAGAGGGAGCATTGAAACAGGCAGAGGGGGCATAGCAATGGAGACAGAGGGGGGGGCACAGAAGAAGAGGGTGCACAGATGCAGGGGGCATGGAGATGGGGCAAAATGGACACGGAAGTAGGGGCAGAGTAAGGACAGATGGTGCACGGAGATATGGTCAAGGAGGCAGAAACAGCAGGTGCTTGGTGGCCATGAGAAGGAGACGGACCCACAGCTATAAAGAGGAGCCAACAGTGAGAAGAGGAAATTACCCTGTTTCTGCATGTCCCATCCCCAGCAGTAGAAGCAGTGCTGTCCAGGGACTGTGTGACTCACCTGGACCTCCGCATTCCGCCTGCAGAGCAGACAACACGCAGATTGTGCGGCAGGGTCACTGAGCCTCCTGACTGAAACCCGGGCTGATGCACGACTAGTTCGCCATGCCGCTGCGGAGCTTCCCCTGGACTCGTGAGATGATGACATCATCATCTTGCGAGTCCCTATACAATAGGCAGCCGCAGCACAGCCCTGGCACCCCGTACACCATACAGCCTGGACGCCAGCAGTAGAAGCCTGGTGCCGCACCTCCAGTGCACAAGGAGAATACCTATGTTAACAGGGTTAAGTAAACGAAGGGTGCAGGGGATTGCCTGCCTGGCTCACGGGCCCCCCAAACGGCCGGGCCCCATAGCAGCTGCATCCCCTGCACCCTCCATAGTTACGCCACTGACGGTGGCGCCTTTCACCCGATCGAATAATTCTGTAATCAAGGGGAGCGGATAGCTGTTTTTGATTGTAATGTTATTTAGCCCCCTGTAATCAATACATGGTCGCAGACCTCCATCTTTTTTTTTTACAAAAAAGAATCCTGCGCCCGCTGGGGACTTTGAGGGCCTGATGAACCCTTTCTGTAAGTTCTCACGAATATATGCTGACATGGCTTGAGTCTCGGGGACCGATAATGGGTACGTACGTCCTTTGGGAGGAGTCTTCCCGGGGAGAAGATCAATTGGACAATCCCACTGACGGTGGGGTGGCAGCGTGTCGGCTGATTGTTCGCAAAACACATCGGTAAAGTCTCTGTAAACTTCAGGGAGACCAGGCAAAGAGGTGGCGGCGACAGAGCGCACAGGTATCACAGGATTAATGCAATGCTGATGACAATGGGGACTCCATTGCTCTAATTGCAAAAGCGACCAATTGATGTTAGGGTTGTGGAGCCTGAGCCAGGGGAGACCCAACACAATATCATAAGACGCCTTGGGAATGACAAAGAATTTAATCTGCTCCTGGTGTAATGTGCCCACTTTTAGATGAACCAGCCTGGTACAGGAACGAACTTCACTGTCCGGAATTTTACTGCCATCCACTGCTGTGACAATGAGATGAGGATGTAGAGGCATCACAGGAATTTGTAACTTGGTAACAAGGTATTGAGAAATGAAATTCCCTGCCGACCCGGAGTCGACCAAGGCGGAGCTTGATCTAAGTCCAGCAGGGGTCTCCAGGGACACTGGAAGGGTAAAGTCAGTACAGGGAGGAGACTTTGAGACATGACCTAACCTAACTCCTCCGTTACAGGTTAGGCCTTGGAGTTTCCCGATCGCTCGGGACAATCATTGATGAAGTGGCTGGGAGCAGCACAATAGATGCATAGTTTATTGCGCTGCCGACGGGAACGTTCCTCAGGAGTCAGACGTGATCTACCTATTTGCATTGGTTCTTCACTCGCAGGGGACTCTGAACGTACTCGGGAAGTAAACTTGGGAATTAACTTCTTTTGTTTCTCTAGACCTCTTTCTCTGAGGCGGAGATCAATCTTTACACACAAGGAGATTAAGTCTTCCAAAGAATCAGGGAGATCGCGGGTGGCCAGTTCGTCTTTAATGCGGTCTGACACCCCTAGCCAGAACGCAGCTGTCAGAGCTTCGTTATTCCATTGTAACTCAGATGCCAAAGTCTGGAACTGGATCACATATTGTCCCATGGATCGGGACCCTTGTTTGACCCGTAGTAAATCTGTGGATGCTGAAGTGGAGCGTCCAGGTACGTCAAATATACGGCGAAAAGTCTGTAAGAACTTGCCATAGTCTGACAACAGGGGGTCAGATCTCTCCCATAGAGGTGATACCCAATTGAGGGCAGTGCCAGTTAGCAGAGAAACAATGTAGGCTATCTTGATTCTGGCGGTAGGGAAATTGTGCGGGAGGAGTTCGAACTGGATCTGGCACTGGTTGATAAACCCTCGGCAGAGTTTTGGATCGCCGTCATATTTGCTGGGAACTGGTAGCAGGAGGCGAGAAGGTGAAGCAGCGGGTGGTGACAGATTCCCCTGGGCAGTTGACACAGGAGTCGGCAATGATTGCTGCAATGTGTCCAATCGATTGGATACCTCTTGAAGGAACTTTATCACTCGCTGCTGAGTGGCTTCTTGAGTCTCTATTCGGGCGGTAACATCTTGGATGACCGCTGGTCCCACACTGGGGTCTTGAGCCGAGTCCATCGGTCTTGAACAAACTGTCAGCGCAGGCGGTTTTTGTGTTCCCGGCTGTGACCGTGGTGGACCAGTGGAGGGCGCTGGAGAGCCAAAGGCAGAAGGCTTAATGTAGGACATACACAGGGAGATCAGGGCACAGCGAACCAGAGTGTTGGCGGAGACCAGAAACAGGGGCGCGGAGTCTAACCTGCCAGCGGTATTCACCAGGGAGCCCCGCAAGGAACTTTGGACTTAGCTGCGTCTGACAGGCAGGTCGCGGCCCCCTGCCCTGGTCCTCTGGACGCAGGCAAGGGCGATGATACTTGAGACAGGAAACGGATTTGAGAGTACAGCAGAGGAGATGCAATCTGGGGATTGCAGAGGATTGCACGGGATGTCGACCAATGGTGTTGACAGTGGTGCCGACAGCTGGTGGGAGGCTCAGGTAATATGCTGGAGCAATAGGACGTGGATGGTAAGTCTCTATGATACACAGCAGAGGAGTGTCAACCCTGGAGTCGACGGAGCCTGTCGGTAGTTCAGGACAAGATGGAGAATGTCGCTGATGGCTTGGAAGCCAATGATGGTAATAAGCGGTGCACCGGTTACTCGACTGCAGAGGTGGAATAGCAGGAGTCTTCTGGAGATGAACGGAACCAGGTAAGTATCGCAGGTGCAGGTGACGCTGGAAAGAGACACAGGGGAGCCTGGAGATCTCGGAGTCTTGGAACTTCTCTGACACAGGAGAACACTAAGAGCAGATAAGCAATTGTTCAAGACAAGGAAGGAAGGCCGCAGGCCAGATTTATCCCCTTTGCTTGTCTGTGATTGGCTGCCGGCTGCAGCACCAATCAACACTGGGGAGTGGAGCACACACCTTGATTCAGGTACAGGTGTGCGGGTCAGAGGTGAAGCAAATGGTCAGTGGGGATTGGTCTGGGTGATCAGCTGACCGTGAGTGTCATGGCGGCGCCCATGCTGCCCGGAACGACGTGCAACCGGCAGGGAACCATGGCAACGGCCCGCGGGGACACTGGGGACATCACGCCACATATCAGATGCCATGCGGATGACAGACCTTTCACTCAACACCGACCATCGAGAGGGTAATGACCGATGTTTCTGATGGTGAGATCTGCGGTTTGTGACACTCTCAGTGCTGGTAATACATGGTCAGCATTGAAGCCCAAAGTCTGCAGCCGCCGCTGGAAGGAAAGTATATGCTATTTTCCCTCTTCCCTGTGCCAGGCCCTTGCATATGACAACCTCTTTGCCATTTTCCACCCTATACTAAACCCTTTGCATTTTGCCATGTGCATGCATATACATACTTACTTGAAGAAGGGGTTGGTTATCACCCCAAAACGTCATTTTTTATACCATTAAAATTGCTTTTGTAGTAAATATATATATATATATATATATATATATATATATATATATATATATAGTAGTTGAAAGTATCTACACAGATAGAGACACACCCATGAGCACACCACCCAACCAGAACAGTAGTCACCCCCCCCCACATACACACACATTATTAGGTGCTGGCCACAACACCTATTATTGTGCATAAATAGTCCCTTGATCATTTTCAGCTCCAGGCCCATTTAGACCTTAATCTGGCACTGCCTATGCGTACCCTAAGCCTAATTACAGGAAGCAACCTTACCCTAACTCTGATTTGAAGCCTAACTATAATCCTAATCTTATTTGTAGTCTAAATTTAACTGCACCCTAATGTTAACCCTAATTGCATAATGTTAATCCTAATTCCAGTTTCACCCTATTCCTGTTTGCAGATAACCCCTAACTAGATCTAGCCTGATTGCATGTGGCAATGTTTTTCATGTTGACATTCAGTTTCTGTTTATATTCTGGTGCTGGCTTTCTGTATGTTGATATGCTGAATGAAAGACTCACACTGCAGTTCCCCCGAGGTCAGGGGGTAAAAGTAGTGCAGGGCAAAAATAATATTTTAGACAAATATAGATACATGCAACAAGCTATCAGTCTTAATAATCTTAGCAGTGTGTAATTAAGATGTTCAACCATCCTGCACCATTACAGTATACTGTATTTATCCAGCATTGCAAAAGAGACTTGTATATCCAATATGCCGTAATAAGAAGCCAATACTGCTCCTCCAGTGTTTCTGCACCGGTGGCCACTAAATGGCATCTGACAGAGCAATTGAAGTGTTGCTTAAACTATCTACTACTCCATACTCCCTTTGAGAGCATCAAATACCTTGAGTTTCTGCCAACCAGATTCTTTTATCATTTCATTTATATACCCTATAGTTTTCCTACATTGTCTTTTACTGACATCACAAGACATCAGCCGTACGCCCTGTCTTCGTCCCGGCGGCTGCAAATAAAATACAGTTTCCATTGACTTCCATTTGCGAAGGCAGGAGAAACCTTTTGATGGTCGACATCGAATTAATTCTCCTGCTGCGGAGACATGTGAAGGGATGTGTTTTCGTTACACTCCTCACATGTTAAGAAGGGAAATCTTCGGCAGTGGAGGGTGCGGGGCAAACCAGAATTACCCCCTTAGCTGTGACCCTAGTGTGGTTAAGTTAGATGCCAGCTTCACAGCATTTGAGCTCAATTTACTGCACCGGTGTTACAGCAGGAGCTCTTCATTCAGATGACCGGCTGCAATCCCCGGATCACTGTTTACTGGTTCTTGTGTGCAGGTATACATAGTGTCAAGCCTGATCAGTAGGGAAACTAGAGCAGAGCTCTAATAATGCTATGCGAAGATAGCATTATTGTCACAGCACTCCCTTAAGTATTTTTTTTTGGCCATTTGATTTTATTCAAACATATGACATATCTGGTTGCTAAAAACAAAAGTTAATTTAAGGGCTTGGAGCAGAATTTAGAAAACTATCCTCCAATTGCCCAATAGAACATTCAGTTGATACTCAAATAATGAGAAAAGGGTGTGAAAACAGTTTTGGTAAAAATAAGGAGAAATATATGATGGGGTTGATGTATCAAGCAAAGAAAAAAGTGGACCAGCGGAGAAGTTGCCCAACCAGCTTCTTGCTAGCTTCAAGTGCATTCTATAAAATGATAAGTAGAAGCTGATTGGTTACTATAAACAAATTCTAAACTTGTCCACTTCGGCACTAGATGGTTTGATAGATCTCTCCCTAGATTCCGATGTTACACATTGCAAGCACTGAACCATGCACAGCTGTATATGTGTTCAGGAATGCTATGCCAGTAGGTGGGTCAACAGGCTACACATTATAGTTACATAACTGAATGCCTCTTTTGTGTTGCTACTAAACATTTGCTTTATTTTCTACGTATCAGAATGTTGAGTAGATTATACAAGATGCTAGCTTGCGTCTGAGTATAATGTCATTCAGTAACCGCATTGATATTCCTGGAACACATCTGTCTCTTCCCTGTTCTATCCTTGTCCTAGGCAGCTAAGAATATGACGTCTTTCCTACTGACAGCGGACGAATGGGGAATTTTCCGAATGACTGCAAAGTGCAGAAGTTCAATAATCATAAAAGAAGGTTCATTAAATGCACATGTTTCTTCTACAATTACAGGAGTATTAAACCGGAATATAAAACACTGTTAGTTAAGCCGCGGCTTTTAGCATAAAATGTATCACGCAAAATATGCCTCATTAAGTCCGAATAATAGCTGAAATTTTCAAAGCGCATTAACAGTTTAATATATTAAATGCACTCTAGAAAACAGCAAAGTCTCTTAAATATTCACCTGTGCACAAAACATAGAGGTGACATTATGTTCATTTATTTACTGGGGCATGTTGATGCGGTTCTCCCGGCTCTCCGCGCACGCTCCGTGATGCCTCTATCGTCGTGTCCACCGCACACTACTCGGGGGCCTAGTTTTTAAAACTGCCATCCTGTCTGTCACTGCAGTGCCACTGCTAGATGTGCCAGGTGTTTGTGCTGCCCGCTTGTGTCCGTTTCCTGATTTTTTATTGTTTGTCCCTCATTGGCTTCAATATTAAGCACCCCTGGTCTTATAGGACTGACTTAGCAGCACCCCAGGGTTTATACGCCACATTTAGCAGCACTCCTGGGCTTATACAGCTGACAGAGCAACTCTTTTGTTGGGCCCAAACAAACCAATTATTTCAGCCACGGTTATGGCTGAGCCTGTCACTGAAATGGTTCGTTAAACACAGCATGTGCTGTTTATGTAGGACAATTTTATCTTGCACATCTTTTTTTGGTGGTGGTTCAAACAAACCAAGTATTTCAGCCAAAGTTGTGGCAGACCCAAAATTCTGTGATATAAGCAGTTTTTATGGGTTTTTTTGTTTCCAAAAAATACAGATCCAAAACATAAAACCCAAAACATGGAAGGGTGGTGTTTCTTAACAGATCCAGATCCAAAACACGTCCGAAAATCCAGACTCAAAACACAAAACATAAAAAAGTGGCCGGTTCACATGCCTAGTAAAATAACTCCCTACCAGGTTGGTAAATTTTTAGATGATGCAGTTTTGAATTGTCACGCATTGGTGGATCAAGTAAAATAACATGCGTTCCCTTCTGTGGGATAGAATATTCTAAGAATGTTTAAGAGAAAGAGATTGAGGGTATATTATTCAATTAGCCTAGTGTTTACCCATGGTCTGTTTGCAATGCCCAGAGCTAATCATTTGACCCCTGCAAGCTGCATATACTGCGATTCTGTTCTTGTACCCTCCTCCGTGAGATGGTGAGCACATGAATCCCTCCATCCGGAAGGCATTCTTGCATCCTGTTCAGAACCTATGGCTTAACTCAGTGGCGTAAGTTCATCCAAGTGACCCGGAGGCAAGATATATAAATAGGTGCCCCCCCCTCTTTATATATCACTCAATAGCGAGAGAGAGAGAACAGATATATATTTCAAAAACTCAGCCACAGACGTTATATTGATGGCTTTCAATTAACGGATTTAAACTTGCAGGGGAGGAAAGGTGCCCCCTTGGGAGCTGGAGCCCGGCGGCAGATGACTCCATTGCCTCCCAGAGTTCTGCCTCTGGCTTAACTTGTGCTACTCTGGAAATAAATGGGCTTAAGGTTGTATAGCTTGGGGTGTTAGAGTTTAAGGCTATCTGTCTTAGGGGCTGGCTGGCAACCTTTAGCCTAGGGTGCCCCAAAAATTGGTGTTGTCACTCAAAAGGGGGTGTGCCATTAAGCTGCCTGGGGGTGTGAGGTGACGGAGGGGTGAGAGGGGGTTAAGTGACCAGGGGGTGAGCTTTCCAAGGGTTAGAGGAAGAGGTGCTGGAGGAATGTAGGGGTGAGGTGATGGGGGTGATGTGGCCAGGGGTTCCCTGACTCCTCAGCAGAATCCCAGCGCTCCCTGCAGAACCCGCCACGCTGGCTCCGCCAAGCCACCGCGGGGTCTGTGCCTGGCCGGCACCCGCTCCCCAACCACTGCTTGTGTCTTGATCCTCGGCACTCTCTCCCGGCCGCTGCTCGGCACTCTATCAAGGGTGCTGCTCGGCACTCTCTCACGGCCACTTCTTGGCACTCTCTAACTGCTGCTTCTCAGCAACTCGCTCCTGAGCAGGCATCAACCCGCCTGTGTTCCCAGGGGAACGCCCAGCATTTTTATGGGGACGCACATAAAACTTTGAGCATTCCCTGCTCTGGCCCAGTGTCTGCCCTCGCCCGCCCTCGCCCGCCCCCGAGTGTGAAACGCACCAAAGCCGTTCGCTCTTAATTCAGACATCCCACCTATTGGAATGGGGTCGACTTCAGCGCAACTACGATAATGACACAGATTGCGCATGCATCGTGGCCACAGTGCGCATGCACCAAGGTACCTTTGCAGTGAGGTCACAGAGTGATTGACAGGAAGAGACAGTTTAGGGAGGTAAATAAAAAGCAGGCAAATTGTGACCATTGTCGGACTGGGGCATGAAGGTCCCACCGGTGGAATGAAGCATTAGGAGACCACATTCAGGGGTGTGGCAAGTCTCCAAAGGGGTGTGTCTATCCTTTAGAGAGAGCTTGGTCTGGGCCCCTCAATAAATCTATACAGAAAATACAGATTAATAACAGCAATTCGCTGTAAGGACTACACCACAGTCCTGTGCAACATCCGGCCCCTGGTAGTCGGGCCCACAAGGTTCCCCTGTGCCCCTGTTGGCAAGTCTGACCCTGGTTTTTCATATCCAACCTCAACCCTTCTTACCATACGTAATATAGTCGTTGATGTTGTCCATCAAGTTCAACCTGTTGGCCTCGGTAACGTAACCCCAACATGGATTATTTACTTTACTTTCTATTAAGTGAAGTACAGTGATGGTTATGGGTAATATCCATGAATTTTTTATCCAATACACACTTGTCCAACCTTATTATAAATGTAATCAATGTGTCTGCCAACACCACCTCTTCTTGCAGAGAGTTCCATACCTTTGCTGCCCTTACCGTAAAAAAAAAAGCCTTTCCTTTTTGTTGGTCCGACATTTCTTCTCTTATTCTGGTCACCGCCATAGTTTGTGTACTTTTTTCTTCATCGTTCATATGTTTCCACAATTTTGCATCTTAAGACAGGATGGGGGAAATTTAATAGGATGAGAGATTCAGAAAGTGAGAAATTTGGTAAGGGATCTCCAGTTTTTTTTAAAGCAGCAATCATTTACACTGCAAACCAGTTTGATTTTGCAGTGTAAATGATTGCCGCTTTAAAAAACTGGAGATTTCTTACCAAATCTCTCACTTTTTGAATCTCTCATCCTATTCAATTTCACCGTAATCTTGTAAAAAAAAAGTCCATTGTGTACACGCAATGCGCTCCCACGCATCCTTAATTGCCCCCAAGTCGGCTGAACATGCAGGTCGATTTGGGCTATATAGATAACACAGGGTTGCCTACTTTTGAAAAATCATTTCAGGGAGAAAAGTAAAAGGCAGGGGGCGGGCCTTGCGTCGCCAGGAGGCGGGCCTTGAGTTGCCAGGGGGCGGACCTTGCATCGCCAGGGGAGCTGTCAATTACTTCTTCTATAAAAATATAAATTGTCTTGGGAATGGACAGGGCTAAGGAGGCCGGGAACCAGTGACATCATAGAGGCACAGATTACATAATAATCATTGACCTTTGGAGCTTAGTACTGCAATTTAAAAAAGGAAACACTGCGCTAATTACTGGTAATGGGGCACCATGGATATATTCACAAATATAAAACACTAAAAATACTAATAATAGTGAAATACAAATATTTATTACAAGTTATATAACATAGTTAGGTGGCTACCTAAAATAAATAAAACAATCACAGTTGATGTACTACAGGCATATTATCCTATAAGGCTACATAGTAATGTGTAATGTCATATTTTTACATTATATAATACTTCACATGAGCAATCCTATATGATAAAAGGCTAATGCATCAACCAATCTGAAGTTGTGGTGGGTGGCATGTAGTTTATCTTTTCCAGCCGTGACATTTAACCTCCATTTGATCAGCCACACCTTGTGCAGAGGAGGGGGCTTTGCAGTAAAATATGCGGGGAGAGATCAGGTCACAGATACTTACCGCTCAACGACCAGTAACCTGTCTCCCGCAGCCGACACTTTCTCCGGCAGCCACCGCTCCTCTGTCCTCTCTGCCTGCGCAAGATAACGGCGATGACGCCGCCAACGTGATGACGCTGCATCATCGCGTCATTGCGTTGGCGGCGTCATTGTGGTTATTTTGAGCATGCGCAGTAGCCATTGCGGCAGGGGGAAGCGCTGCTCCGGGAGAAAGGGGTGCTCTTCCCGGGAGTCTGTGAGATTACCCACAATTCCAGGAGTCTCACGGACATTCCAGGAGAGTCAGCAACACTGAGATAACGACCCACATGTTCAGCGGGTCCCGATGATGTGACTGAACGATATGACCCTACTCCTTTGGTGTGTAAGGCGTTTAAGATGGTGCACTGCAGGCATGTCCAAACGATGCCCTCCAGCTGTTGGGAAACTAAAAGTCCCATCATGCCTTGCTAAAGTTTTGCTATTAGGGAGTGCTGAAACTATGGCAAGGGATGCTGGGATGTGTAGTTTCAAAACAGCTGGAGGGCCAAAGTTTGGCCATGCCTGGTGTACTGCATCTGCTGTGTTCTCTGCGCCAATCTCTGAATCTCCCCCTAAGTACATTACAAGTCTCTACTCCAACCACGCTCATGACTTTTACTGGTTATAAGAGACATCTTTTCAAAAAAATAGGAAGCCTTTAATAGAGGAATAAGATGAGTTCCGCTCATACCATCAGATACTTTATATGAGGACTGATTACCATTATTAGTGCGTTTATTAAACTCCGGGTAAACACTGCTGACCTTCAATGCAGAAAAGGCAGCTGCTGCAGTAAATTAAGTTGATTGTATGTTATTGTATATGTGTCTACTATTACAGCAGTACTAATGGCTGAGGCTACAATTGAAGGCCTTTATATAATAATAGGCTTTTTCTTCCCTGAGCACAAGTGCTTTCCTGGAGATTGTTAATTATCCCTGTACACCGCACAGTAGCCTGGCTGCAGACTGCATTTATCATTTCTTGTGGAAACTGAAAACAGGTCCCGGGCAATGTGTAGGCAACTGCAACGCCGGAGTGCAAAATTCAGAACTGATCGCATGGCCAGGGCCGCCGACAGGGGGGTGCTGTGGGTACAGCTGTCCCGGCCCCAGCCTCTGGAAGCTCATTTTACCCACAGCAACCCTCCCATGTGTGCTGCCTGCGCTGCGCTGGGTCCTCAGCAGGTCCTGAAGCACAGCCTGGCTTCTTTAATACAGGAAGGCAGCAGCCAATTAAATTGCTGCCTCAGCTTTTGAGCCAATCAGAGCTTGTGTACCATTAGCCAATCACAGCAGCTGCCAGTACACGAGCTCTGGTTGGCTCACCCGCCAGTCCTGCATTTCAATTGGCCGCTGGCGTCCTGTATTAAAGAAGCCACGCTGTGCTTCGGGACATGCTGAGTCGGGCGGTAAGTGAAGGATGATGGGGGTCCGTGGCGGTGGGCCCGGACTGGAAATCAGTCCCGGGCCCCAAAATTCCTCCTGGCAGCCTGCACATGGCTGTGATATCGCAGGCTGAGCGATTATCGATAGAATGCTCATGAATATGGCCCATTATACGCGTGCTTGAGGCCATCCTGCCATAAAATCTTGTTGCTTTTTTTTTTATTGCTGGCCATATGAAAGCTGATTGACAGGAAGCAAGTGTTTGGGGGTTCCTGTCATTTAGCGCTTAGCGCCTCTGTCATTTAGCACACCCTGGCTCCTTCTTACATTGAGGAGAAGCAGTATTATTGCACATAACAAGCGCTGATCCCCCTTCTCCGCCATAGTGCACGTTCATACATCTGCCCCACGGATAGTTGCTGTCCTCCGGCAGGGATCTGAACTCTGCATTAGCGCACCTGTGCTCACCGTGAAGAACGACGCCCAAACTTTTTGAACTAGTTGAGAATCAGTCTCAAAAATGTCAAATGTTTTTGCTTCGATCACGCTGGTGTTCAAAATCTCTAGTGGTGCGAATGAGGTGCATATTCGCAGACAAAAGTCTGAGCCGCACGGGAGCTGATCGCGAGGGGATGCGCTCGCTACGTCGATACAATGAATGTCGACAGACATTAGGTCGACCAAAAAAATGTTGACAGGGCTTAGGTCGACACGTGAAGTAGGTCGACATGGCTAAAGTCGACAGGGTTGGAAGGTCGCCACAAGCATTAGATCAAAAATGGGACAAAAAAGGTGGCACAAACCTTGCCATCCACTAGGACATGGAGGGAGACTATAATAGCAGGGGCGTAACTATAGCACCGCAGCCACCGCGGGGGGGCGCTGTGGATGTGGGGCCTGGGGGCTGCGGTGCTATAGTTACCTCCCCCCAATCCCCCGCAGACTTACGTATCTTGCTGGTCCCGGCGGCTCCGTTCTTCTGATGGCCGCCCCCATATAGCACACAGTTCTCTGAAACTGTCTGCTGTATGGGGGGGCCATTTTGTGGTGGTCCTCAGCAGAAGAACGGAGCCGCCGGGCCCAGCGCGATAGGTAAGACTGCGGGGGAGGGGGTTAGCATAGGCGACGGGGCGGCCGGGGGGGGGGGGTGCTTGACGGGGCGGCGGCGGGGGGGGTATGGGCGCCCCCCCCCCTAACGGCGGGGGGGCGCCCAAAACGTAGCTACGCCACTGTATAATAGCATGGTCAATACAATGCGATGCGCTGCGAGGTGGACGTGGTACACTGATGCGGTGTCCATATAGACTTACGTCAACATTTGGGTGAAAAAATGGTAAAATACTCATGTCATCCTTTAGACGGTCGACTTTCCAGCTGTCAACCCAATGCATGTGTTCACTTTCTGACCCTGTCGACCTTAGCCAAGTCGACCTATTTCATGTGTCGACCTTAGCCCTGTTGATCTTTAATGGTCAACCTAATGTACTTTATGTCCGCCTTTGTAGTGTTAACCCTATGACCCATTTTTGGGGGGAAATGTACAAAAATTACTGAGCAGTTCTGATTGGATACAGTCACTGGGTCTATAGGCATTAGTTCGACAAGCATTAGGTCGAGATGCATTAAGGTTGACATGGCTGAATGTCAACATGGGGGTTAGGTCGACAGTCAAAAGGTCCAACCCACCCACCGCCGCCCTGCGCCGACCCCCGCCGCCCCGCATCGACCCCCTCTCGCTTGTGTCTTTAACACATAGCGCCAAATGCCTAATTACGGCACTAGTGCTGTGTTAGGTGAATTAGATTGTGCTACTGTGTGGTGTACTATTGTGTGGTCACTCCCCTCCCTTTGTAAAGTTTGGGTGGACGCAAATGTATAGCTATTAGCTTGCAGGAGGGCACCAAACCCCTAGCACAGGCCCTGATCCCAGTGAATAACTCAAACTATGAACAGCCCAGTTACTTAACCAGTAGTATTATTAATAGATAGTAGGTACAGCCATACTCAGTTATATGTACACTGGTAATGATTATACAGACGGAGCCGGCCTCTTCCTTGCAGGGGTTGGCGATTCTATCGACAGCCACCGCCAGCGGACGGCCTTTGCCAGGGGCGCACGAGACGCTCACATGCGCCCCGTGGCTACGGAGCTTTCTCTGACGCCTCCCCCGGAGCCCCTCGCCGCCCTGCCACCCCCCCCCCCTCCCTGCTCGCCTCTCTGAAGAGGAGACGGGCAGGATGCCGCTGCGGCACCGTCCTGAAACTGGGACGTGCGTGTGAGACGCTTGCGCGTCCCAGTCAGATTAGGCGCCTCTACACCGGCGATTGCCAGCGCAGGCATGCTGGCGATCCCCGGCCAAGGTTTAGAGGTGCTCCATCTGTACAAGCTTGAGCAGAGCAGTGTTATACAACTCACCAGCTGTTGAATGTATACTCTAAAATGAGTCGCAGTGTAGAGATGCCAGAACACTTTGTGGATTGCATGTAATCCCAGGCCTCACTGAAGACTTCAGTCTCCTACCATCTCAAACTTAACAGCCTCTCATACAGTCACAAGATGGCTGCGCACATGCTCAGTAGAGATCTCATTGGCCGTCTTGGGATAGTGCACGAAGCCTCCCTCGAGAAGAGGAAGACTGGAGTCTGCACGGTAGTGCACTCCTCTTTCACTTATAACTGTACACATTTTGAATTTATTACTGCAAGTCATTTGAGACTAGAGATTAGGGATGTGCACCGGCCACTTTTCGGGTTTTGGGTTCTGATTACCTTGAGGTTTTGAGTTCTAATGGGTTTTGGCAAAACACCTCCTAAGTGTTTTGTGTTTGGATTTTTTGGGTTTTGGGTTCCGATTTTTTTGTTAAAAAAGCATAAAAACTGCTTAAATCGCAGATTTTTTTTTTTTTTGCTCCTACACTATATTGACCTCAATAACATTCATTTCCACTCATTTCCAGTCTATTCTGAACACCTCACACCTCACAATATTGTTTTTAGGGCAAAAGGTTGCACCGAGGTAGCTGGATAACTATGCTTAGCCACACAAGTGTGCCGCACAAACACGTGGCTCATGTAAGAGTGGCACTGCAGCGGTAGTTACGGCAGTACTAGGCACCAGACGGTAGATACAGCGGTACTAGGCACCAGACGGTAGATACAGCAGTACTAGGCAGTGGGCACAAGACAGGTAGATATGGCAGTGGGCACCAGACGGTAGATACGGCAGTACAAGGCACCAGACGGTAGATACAGCAGTACTAGGCAGTTGGCACAAGACAGGTAGATATGGCAGTACTGGGCACAAGACAGGTAGATACGGCAGTACTAGGCACCAGACGGTAGATACAGCAGTACTAGGCAGTGGGCACAAGACAGGTAGATATGGCAGTGGGCACCAGACGGTAGATTCGGCAGTACTAGGCACCAGACGGTAGATACAGCAGTATTAGGCAGTGGGCACAAGACAGGTAGATACGGCAGTACTGGGCACAAGACAGGTAGATACGGCAATACTGGGCACAAGACAGGTAGATACGGCAGTACTAGGCACCAGACGGTAGATACAGCAGTACTAGGCAGTGGGCACAAAACATGTAGATATGGCAGTACTAGGCAGTGGGTACACAAGACAGGTAGATACTGCAGCACTAGGCACAAGACAGGTAGATAATATACTGTATACGTCGGCAATACTAGTATATGTGTATTTTTTTTTTGCTCCTACGCTATATTGACCTCAATAACATTCATTTCCACTCATTTCCAGTCTATTCTGAACACCTCACACCTCACAATATTGTTTTTAGGGCAAAAGGTTGCACCGAGGTAGCTGGATAACTATGCTTAGCCACACAAGTGTGCCGCACAAACACGTGGCTCATGTAAGAGTGGCACTGCAGCGGTAGTTACGGCAGTACAAGGCACCAGACGGTAGATACAGCAGTACTAGGCAGTTGGCACAAGACAGGTAGATATGGCAGTACTGGGCACAAGACAGGTAGATACGGCAGTACTAGGCACCAGACGGTAGATACAGCAGTACTAGGCAGTGGGCACAAGACAGGTAGATATGGCAGTGGGCACCAGACGGTATATTCGGCAGTACTAGGCACCAGACGGTAGATACAGCAGTATTAGGCAGTGGGCACAAGACAGGTAGATACGGCAGTACTGGGCACAAGACAGGTAGATACAGCAATACTGGGCACAAGACAGGTAGATACGGCAGTACTAGGCACCAGACGGTAGATACAGCAGTACTAGGCAGTGGGCACAAAACATGTAGATATGGCAGTACTAGGCAGTGGGTACACAAGACAGGTAGATACGGCAGCACTAGGCACAAGACAGGTAGATAATATACTGTATACGTCGGCAATACTAGTATATGTGCAGTACACCAGCAGAATTTATAATAATTAATTATAAGGTACTGGTTGGGCAGTGCACCAGTCCAGCAGAATTATTTATTACAGTTCCAGGCAGAACAACAATTAGCCCAAAGGCTAGAATAGAAGCGCTGGTAATATGTATCTAAGATCCCCTGTTGCTATACACGTTTGCAGCCCCTTGTTAGAGGGTGTGTACCTCAAACAAAACAGGAAAAAGAGGGGTAAAACTCATGCAGTTTACACTGACAGGAGTTTCCAAGGGGCGCAACTGTGTTCTAGCACAATAATGAGTCAATTATTCCAAAATCAATATTTTTTTTTTTTTTTTTTTAAATAATAATAATAATATGATAACAATATCAAAAGGCGAAGTGCACTTCAATATTTAAAAACAAGACAATACAAGACTTACAACATATAGACAACAGAGGCTAATAAATTGTATATCCAATATGAGGCTTAAATCAATCTGGCATCCTTTGTATAAACGAACACCCGCAGCATATAGTTACCAGTCCCGTGGTGTGAGATTGCCTGCTGTTTATGGGAACTCCAACCTCCTTAAATGGACAGTTCAACCTCTGATTCGATGGAGGTATTCCCCTGATGTAAGGGGGATAGGAGGGAATTCCTCAGATGTCCAGCAGTGGCCGTTTGGTAAAGAACTTATTCTCCGGCAATTTCCTTTCAGCAATCTCTGGGTGTGGATGAACATGCAGGTGCAGGGTATCTGGCACAGCAACAAAACGCGTTTCTCCGCCTAAACAGATATCAGCGGCTTCCTCAGTGAAAGGAAATTGCCGGAGAATAAGTTCTTTAACAAACGGCCACTGCTGGACATCTGAGGAATTCCCTCCTATCCCCCTTACATCAGGGGAATACCTCCATCGAATCAGAGGTTGAACTGTCCATTTAAGGAGGTTGGAGTTCCCATAAACAGCAGGCAATCTCACACCACGGGACTGGTAACTATATGCTGCGGGTGTTCGTTTATACAAAGGATGCCAGATTGATTTAAGCCTCATATTGGATATACAATTTATTAGCCTCTGTTGTCTATATGTTGTAAGTCTTGTATTGTCTTGTTTTTAAATATTGAAGTGCACTTCGCCTTTTGATATTGTTATCATATTATTATTATTATTTTAAAAAAAAAAAAAAAAAATATTGATTTTGGAATAATTGACTCATTATTGTGCTAGAACACAGTTGCGCCCCTTGGAAACTCCTGTCAGTGTAAACTGCATGAGTTTTACCCCTCTTTTTCCAGTTCCAGGCAGCACTGCAGGACAGGTATTATTTTTTAATTAAATAATATAGCAGCCTAGTAGTAGGTAGAGAAACTACTAGGTAGGCAGTAGTACTGGCAGTGGGCACCACACAGGTAATTAATTATTACAGCAGGAGCAGACTACTATGCACCAGCAGAATTTATAATAATAATTAATTATATTTTATTAGGTACTGGTTGGCCAGTGCACCAGTCCAGCAGAATTATTTATAATTAATTATTATTACAGTTCCAGGCAGCACTGCAGGACAGGTATTATTTTTGTATTAAATAATATAGCAGCCTAGTAGGTAGATAAACTACTTGGTAGGCAGTAGCACTGGCAGTGGGCAGCACACAGGTAGTTACAGCAGTAGCAGACTACTATATGCACCAGCAGAAATTATAATAATTAATTAATTTATTAGGTACTGGATGGGCAGTGCACCAGTCCAGCAGAATTATGTATTACAGTTCCAGGCAGCACTGCAGGACAGGTATTATTTTTAGTTAAATAATAAAGCAGCTTAGTAGGTACTATAGGTAGTACTACTGGGTAGGTACTTAGGCAGTAGCACTGGCAGTGGCACCAGTGGACTGAGTAGGTACTGGCAGCCTCTATTCAGTGCAGGCACTAGCAGGCAGCACCAGTGGACTTTATATATATATATATATATATATATATATATATATTTATTTTATTAGGTACAGCACAGCACCAGAGGTAGGCCCCAGCACAGAGGAGACAGTAGTACTACAAGTCCACAGTTAGAGCCGCCTGTCCTCCTTGCTAGGGTGATCCCACCCTAAGCAGAGAGGAGAGCAGTACTGAGGGAGACAGACAGCAGACAGCCCCAGCGAAAAAAATATTGCGGTTTCAAGGTCAAGCTCAAGTTTAAGTTTAAGCCCCAGCAGCAGCACCAGCACACCCTCTCTCAACCCACTACTAGACTGGAGTGAAGATGGCGGGCGCGGGAGCCGCTATTTAAAGCCTCGCGAAATCCGGCGCCAGGCGATGACGTTTTGCCCGCGCGGCCGGACCCGAGTGCTCTGATTGATCCCTACTAGAGATGTGCAGGCTCTGATTTACTCTGATTTCAAAGCAGGATCTTATTGGCTATTAACTGTCATGTGATTTGGAAAAGCCGATAAGATCCTGCTTTGAAATCAGAGTAAATCAGAGTAAATCAGAACCTGCACATCTCTATTTGAGACCTGCATAAATTGTATAGAAATGCACAAGATAGTATCCCCTATGTCAGAGAAATCCTCCATTAATTAATCAGAATGACATATTGATACATGCATTGTTTCTCTTATGATTTTAGACTAATAGGAGTGGAGATATATTTCAGAGGCAACTAGTTCCCAGCCACCTCCATCCTCTGAGGTACTGACATTTTTTTACACAACTTTAAACACTACTCAGTAATTATAATGTCCAGTTTTAAATATCACCTTTTCCCAAGAAAATATTGTTTCAAAAGAAAAAAATGGAAATAGAGAACAATCTAAAAACTAATTAGTTGTATTCTGCAATCTCCACAAATAAATGTAAAAATAAATAGCTGCTAGACACAGATAACAGCAGCAATTTGCTATTGACAGCATTCACAAATAGTGTGGCAGCTCCAATTAAATAATCACATAAACAGTGTGAATTAAGTGGTAGAATCAGAAAACAGATACGCAGAAAGGATCATTATTAATTCTGAGGATTAATATAATTCAGTTTAAAAAGTTTTTTGAATTTTTAAAGTGGCAATCATTTACAAGGCCATTGCCACTTTAAAAATAAGGCCCACAACTCTGGCTACATGCACCTGATTACATTAACCCCCCTAGACTATATATGCCATGCACCCCAAACACGCCCATGAATGAGACATTGGGGGTTATTTTATTTTTTTTAGCGCATCTTATTCACATCGCAGATGCAGGGAAATACCACAGTGTACTCTGTTGGAATCGGATGCTGGGCTTCAACTTTAACCAGACAGGAATTGGCTTTACGCACATACAAAGTCACAGAAGTAATCACAGAAGACAATGGAAGGTGACCTCCTCCGGACGCCAGCCCTGAAGTGGGCACCCTAACAGTCTCCATTGTTTTAGGTTTTGCTGTAAGCATAGTAAGCATAATAAGTCTGTGCCATGGTTCCATGCTCTCCAGCGGTCCCCTCCCCAGAGTCCAGTCCCAGTCTGGAAATGGATTTCCAGCACAGAAACAACATCAATGCAAATAAAAGGGGCAGGGAACAATGTAAATAAAAGGGACAGGGTACAATGCATATAAGGGAGGGGGGGCAGAATGTATACAAAAGGGGCAGGGCACAAGCTTGTTTCTTATTTGTTGACTCTTACCCCTCATATACAGAAGACCCTGATCAGCAACAGTTAGTGATGTTGTGTCAGTAATTATTAGGAGGGGGGGGTAGATTGTATCTGGGTGCTGCTGGAGTGTTGGAAGTGAATGCAGGGGGAAGGACAGTGTATGTCTGGATGGGCGATGCTCGTGTACAAGCAGAACTGGATAAGAAGATCACCCTCTGGCGCAGCAGCCAATCTAGTCTCAACACCTGATGGCGGAGACGCCACTCCCCCAACAACATACAGCAAAGACAAATTACAGATAGAGACACACTGGCGCTTTAGAAATGAAATGTTACTTCCCTTAGGATATATGATATTCACACTGATCCTCAGGAAAAAATTTGATGGATCCTCATGGGAAAGTTTTTCACATAAATGTGTACATGAAAAAGAAAATATGCAGACAACAATAGTGAAGTATGTCCAAATATATTCTTTTTTTTCCTTCCACCTGTGTTGCTGTATTTGTGGACTGTGTAGGTATCCCTTTCACCAGGTAGACTTAGAAGATAAGACAGCATACCCAACTCACATCAAATGTGGATATGGTAAACCTATCAAGGTATCTTTAAAATTAAGTCATACCCCACCTCACAGTGCATAAATGAAGATCTTTTGTACAAAGGTATATTTTTAAGCTTGCCAAGATGGGATAGGTAATACGTACCACAACTCACTCATAAATGGAGATTGATGTTCCCATAAAGGTTTCTTTAGCACCACACGTGATGAGGTCAAAACAAACTTTTAATACACTTCACTTCTTTCAACATACAAGGTAAAACATGAATAAAAATAGTGAGGATACAGTATGTTATGTCTTTCATCCTTGCTGGCGGGTCGCCAGAACGTACGCGCTGGCGACCCGCCAGCAGCCTCACCAGCGAGGAGACTGAGACGCACGTGCGTCTCACGCGCACGCGCGTCTCAGTCTCCGTCGCTGGCGCGACGGAAAACCTTGTCCGTCTCCGCCTCAGGGAGACGGACAGGGTTAGGAGGGGTTAGGGGGGGTGCGGGCAGGCGGCGGGGACCCCGGGTTACCGCCGGCAAGCCGGCGGGGACCCGGGGGAACGGATCGAAGTGCCGTCGGAAGGGGACGCGCGCGCCTCTCGTGCGCGCGCGTCCCCTTTTCACCATCGCCATGGCGCTGGCGGGGGATGGCGGCTGGCGACGCCAGCGCCATCCCCTGCAAAAATGGACCCTGACCCATCTGTATCTCAATGGCCTCCTGACTTTTTAGATGGGCAGATATCAAGCAAGGTCTGAAACCTGGAAGTCCGGAATAACAAACCAGGGAGTATCCGAAAATGAGCCACAGTCCTTCAGTCTGGATCCAAAATTTCTCCTTCTCCGCTATGCTGGTGTGTTGTTAGTGAAGGCGAGTATGGGTGTTCTGGGTTCTGCAAGGGGTGTTAGTAGTTGATAGTAAATGTGCCAAACAATCAGCACCTAACCGTAATTTTACAAATTAAAAAAGTAGCTGATTGTTTGGCACTTTATTTCTCTCTACGTTATCATTCTCAAAGACTTCGTACTGTCGTACGTCTCTTCTTTCTTACTAATAGAATCCAAGGTTAAGTCCTTTGTTAGCGGTCACTGCTAACCAGGTCACAGCTCTTTGTCTAGCTGAACTTTCAGATTTTGTGGGGTAAATTTACTAAAATTGGAGTCCTACTGAAGATGGGACATTTCCCATAGCAATTTATTAGATTCTCTCATTTATACTTTTAGAAGGGGCAAAGTAAATAAGAAGTAGAACACAGCAGCCCAATCAGTTCTCTGGCTTTTTTTTTGGCTATGCTCGTACACTTAAATACGTACTTCCAGGAACTGTCCAAAGACATGAAATGCAATTCCCATTGAAGGTCAAGAATAAACCAAAGTGACATCTTATGTGTTCCCGCTGATTGGAGATGTTGTTATGTTTGCCAAGAATTCAAATGCGGGACATTTGTGTTTTAATTAACGCGCCGTCGCTGTGCCGCTACAAATGTAACAATCCAAAGCTTGGCACTGAGAATTATTTTAAAGTACAGTAATTTTGTGAGCGTGAAAAATGCTCAAATAGAAAGTGGTCACATTTAAAGCCCTTACCATAAACTTACTGTAAGTCTAATTGTACACTAGTGCACTCATCTATGAGGGGAATCTAAGCTTGCTCATTGGCTGAGGCTATAAATGTGACATCATAACAACAGCTATTTTCCAAATAATATTTTAACATTCAGAAGGTGTTTATAGCAATGTACAGTACACGGTCACATCCGCTGATATTACTGCTTTACTATGTCGTTAATGCTTGTTATCGCAGGTCTGTGGTTGTGTCAGGGGTTCTGCTTATTGTCAAGGGATTCCCCCCTATGGCAGCCTCCGCTACGTGTCTCTGACCCAATACAAAGGTATCCTCCAAAATGGCCACTGCCTCCTCTGGCCATTCCTAATAACTAATAATTCCTAATAACTGTCTCATCTAAGATGGCAGCCTTTTTTGGGAGGGTCATTTTCAATAGTGGTAGGTGCGATGGACCTTCAGACATATATCTGCAGGTCCAGGCAGGTGTGTAGAATTAGCTCCAGCAGACCCCCGGCACCTGTAAGCCGCTGATGGGTCTGTGGGGACTTTTTCTATGCCAATGATATTATTTTTAGGGCTTTATGAAGACCATGAAATTATGTGATATTGATTAATTCCAGTTCAAAATTTACGAAACTGCAGAAATATTATCCATTCAAAAAGATTAGCCATTATAATTTAATTTTTTTAGAGGGGGGGGGGGGTTAATTGAAGCCAGTTTTTCTTGTACTATAATTTTCCCATTTTCATGTGAAAACACAAAGGATCTATGTATTATTATGATTGTGGCTATGACAACAGGACACTTATTGGGAATCAGGGCTAATTGAATAGTCCTTGTGAGATTAAGGGGGGTATTCAATCCCCCACCGCTATTCCCGACAGGGGAAATAGCGGCGAGGTCCTATTCAATGCTGTCTTCCCCGACAGCATTGAACACGGATCTCGGCAGAACGGGCCCGACTTTAGAAGCAGTTGGGCCCTTTCTGCCGAGAACGGCCATGGATTGTCGAGCTCCCGGCCGAAGCTCGACGATTTACGGCTGGAGCTCGCAGCCACGCCCCCTATTCGGCACTCAGCCGGCAGGACATTGAATCCTGACTGCCAAGCTGCAGTCGAGCAGGCCGATAATGAAACCGTGTCACGGCTGTCGGGCCAGCTCGACAGTCATGAACCGGGATTTAATATCCCCCAAAGTAGTCAGGGAAAATTACTGCAGCTAATTGAATTATACTTTTTGGTAAATTGCCATGCCCGCCGGGAAGCTTTCGAGCATGTGACAAGAGTACCGAACAAGGCCATGTTCATCGCCTCCCTGTGGATTACTGTCATATTGCAGTACTACTGTTACATGCTCATCATCAAGTGGCTGAAAAGTGCAATTTCAGATGTACTGTTGGCACCTGACATAATGTGGTTAAAGCCCGTAAAACCGTTTGACTAAATAATGACAACTCTGTGTCAGGATTTCATAAAGGGGATGATAGAGATTCACAAGTTCTCACCTGTCTATAATTCCACGTGATTGACTCATAGCTGCAAACCCCCAATTTGGTTTTACTTTCCTTCATACAAGTCATCAGTGTCCACCCAGTGATTGACAGCCAATACAATAAGCCCACCAGTTATAGGGGATGGACAGTATCACTGGTGACAGTGACAAGCACAGCTAGAAGCAGGCTTTATCATGCTGGTATTGCATTGCAAAAATATAAATAAAACTTCACCAGTTGAGTATGTACTGGCCAGATATGTGTGTGCTTAATTAACAAATTGTACTAATTATAAGAGAAGAACAATGTACAACAGTCATTGTACAAAAAATGTGTCATCTAGACATGATGTAAATTCAAAGGATAACTGTCAATTTTCTTAAATCACACATGCATCTTCCTTCTCTTTAATCTCTGGGATCACTTCACCCCTCCTATCTTACCCTCATGCCCTAAGGACCTTCAGTCACTCATTTTTTTTATTACACTCTCATATGTCCCACTCAGGAACAAATATCTCGATAAGGTGCCTGACTGTAATATGCAACGTCATGGGTTTGAATCCTGGGCATGACAGCATTTTGAAATGTTTGCTTTAAACAAAGGTGAATGTGACTGAAGTTCCTACTGTAGGTATGGCTGCTATATATATATATATATATATATATATATATATATATATATATATATATATATATATATATATATATTTCATAGACGACCAGCACTCCTACGATAATGTTCTTCAGCCTGGGGTGCAAACCCAGAGCTGCCCTGTTGTGCTAAATACTATAACATTGACAGCACTGAGCTTCTAAAGTGATAAAATGGAGAGTGATAAACAACCAACCAATCAGCTCCTGCCTGACTATATTGTCTGATAGGAATGTGCAATATTGTCGTGTTGCAACTGGCCAACTGGACAGTATTGCATGTGACTCATAATTACCCATTGAGTGCCAA
Source organism: Crinia signifera (assembly GCF_055691185.1). Lineage (NCBI taxonomy): Eukaryota > Metazoa > Chordata > Amphibia > Anura > Myobatrachidae > Crinia > Crinia signifera. Next base: position 33,877,893 of record NC_139218.1, read on the forward strand.
CGTTGCTGTCCCCAAAATATCCGTATAAACCGCCAGCGCTGCTCACAGCAACTGTTCATTTTTTGGGTGCAATATTTGACAAAACTCCAATGAACTGACTCGGCTTTATTTGTATTTATTTATACTCATAGAACAGTCGCTGGGAGCGATGCTGGCATTTTTTAGCGGATATTTTGAGGATCGCTCACAGCAGCTTTGGCACTCAAAGGGTTAATAAAGGATGACGCGACTTATCATTCGCTCATTCATTAAATCATCTGATGTGTACGGCCAATCAGGTATGGTCTGGGATAAAGGGAAATTGTTGTAACCGTCATGTGTATTGGCCATCTGTACCCACCCTTAAGGCCCCCCATACACTGGGTCCGACTTGTCCTTAGGACAAGTCGGACCAGTTTGCCCTTGAAAGACCCTCGCAAGCTCCCCAGGACGCTGCTTACGAATTCACTGATTGTCTGAGATTCAGCCAGTCAGCATCCGGCCAGTGTTTTCAAATTCAGCAGCACAACCAGCGCCGCCGCCCAGCGAATAGCGCTACTCAGTTCCCATCTGCCACACGGACCCACCTACTAGCGCGGCAGAGACCCCAGTACCCGTCCCACGCCGCTTACCAGCCGCCGCTGCCCGGTCCCCGCCACCACCACCACCAGCTGGCCGGACGCTGCAGCCTGCATGAGAAGGAGGTCCCAGGACAGGTGGTCGGATGGCCAGCAGGTCCGAACACTTGCTCGGGTGCGATGCCCACAGCGGACCTGAGGGGATTCGTCGCAATCGGCCCAAATCAGCTCGGTGTATGGGCACCTTTAATCATGCCTCTGATCTGCCCTGCACACACACACACACACGCACACACACACACACATACATCTGCTATTCAACCAGTCACTCCATTTAGATGTGATTGTTTAATGAACAGTGGGCAGGAGATGTTGGATTAAAATTAATTAAAATGAAAATAATAAAGTATGTGTAGTATTTTGTAGGCATGCATGTTATTCATTTAGCTCGATTGTTCATATAAATGTCAGAACATTTTATTGCAATGAAATTGCTGAGAAATGTCTTTAAAGAAAAATAATACAGTATATAGATAATAAATACAAAAAGAGAAAGCGAGAGAGCGAGAGAGAGAGAGCGAGAGAGAGAGAGAGAGAGAGAGAGAGAGAATGGCTGAGAAGAGCTTAGATTGCCTTCTTTATCCACCATACCATTAATTCTTCTGTTTTATGCTTTTTTAATTGTATTTATTGTTTTGTTCGCTTGTTATGCAGTTTTTCGAATGCAAAAAAAAAGAAGACAAAAACACAGAACGTCTACTTTATAAAGACATAGTGAGACTGTTTATAGCCTCGTTAATTGTCTATTCACTAAAGAATGTCAATCTAAGACTCTGGGAAGATATCTCAAGTCCTCGCGTTGATTAATAAGTATAGCATTGTCATGATCATTTTCCATGTACTTATGCGAATACTGCGCTTACTGTTTCCAAATGCATTTCTCAAAGCGTTGTTTTTGTTTTTTTTAATTACTCACATCTGTTTTCTATAAATACGACTTCTAAGATTGGTCATTTTCTATCACATGTTCATTATCTCTATAAATTTGGTTTAACGCAAATAGAATTGCTGTCTTTGGCAAAGTCAAGTACTGTGATGGAGTAAAGCACACAAAGGATATACATGTCTAGTAAATTATAAGAGTGGCAAAACTAAGAAGACTATTTTATTGGTGCAGTCAGTTCAGTGTTCCAATGCCGGCATCCCGAGTGCCATTAAAACGGGATGAGGTCATTAGCTCGACAGTGTTTTGGTTGACAGTCAAAAGGTTGTCACAATAAAAAGTTTGAAGTGGAAAAAGGTTGACTTTTGACTGTCAACCTAACAATCAATACCTAATAAAACATTGGCGCTGTATCTATGAAAGGATCAGGGTGCTGATGCTGAAATACCAACAGGCGGCATCCCAATCGGTGACTATATAAGGGGGTTAGGTTTATGCACCAAGAGCAGGGTTAGGGTCAGGCTGCTGGGCGGGTTAGGTTTATGCACCAAGAACAGGGGTTAGGTTCAGGCTTCTGGGCAAGAGGTTTGGTGTAGTAGACGGGGATTAGGGTTAGGGTCAGTCTGTGGCAGTGGAAAGTTACAATACTAGAATTAAGGGTTAGGGTTAAGAGGGGGGGACAGGGGGGGTGAAAGTATACTTACCTGACCCTTGACAGGATTAGCTAATTTGTGATGCCGGTCATCCGTGTGTATCCCCTAATCTGAGTTCTATCATATTGGTCCTAATTTAAGATGGGTCACTCCAGTCTCCCGGTTCCTCCCTCCACTCTGTCAGTCTCCGCCCCCACTGCTTTGTCCCAACTCACTCCCCCTTCTGCTCCCGCTCCCATACTTATACATTGTGACAGTGGATTCTCCTCCTTTCTGGCAGTTTCCTGAGGCCTGTCCTATCTCCCTCATAGTGGGAGCCACTGGGGTGCTCACCCAATATTCCACTGGGCTTGCATGAGGAGACAGGACAGACATTCTGAATGTGTTATAAAGAGTTATTACACATTGAGAAATATACGTCAAGTGAACTTTAGAATACATTAGGCCTGTGATGGGTAGCAAAATATAAAGGGACGGGCAATTTTGGGAACTCTGACAAATATTGATCGAGTAGATGAGTTTGAAATATGTTATATCTGATAAGACTAAAGGCTGCAATTAACCAATGAGGTCAGGACTAGAATGACCTGCTGATTAATTAATCAGTGCGGTTCTGCCATCAAGCCTGATTCATGATTGTAAGTTAAGCACAAAATCCAGTAACTAGGAAAAACCATGCTGCAAGGCAGTTGGGACAAATGTAACATGTCTAGCATTTGTGGGCTACATGCAGAAGCAGCTAATATTTACACTGCACAGAAAATATATAAATTAGTTACCAACCCGTCAAAATGGCAAAGCTGCTGGAAGCAGGGTCTCTGTCATAATGAGGTGTATGTAGGTGGAGAGAGAGGGGGATGTGTGTGTGTGCTCTGGAACAAAGCTCCATTAGTGACCAGCCAGTGCATCAGCAAAGTTAAGCTGGTTTATCTGTCCAATCTGTCTGGTGGGCAGTGGTGTAACTACAGAGGGTGCAGGGGGTGCAACTGCTATGTGACCCTAGGCTTTGGGGGGCCCAATGACCAGCAGGCAATCCCCTCCACCCTTTAAAAAAAAATTCTGAATAAATAAATGCCAACCATGCTGAATGAGCCGGGGCCCGCAAATGTACTACTTGTGAAGGAGGCAGGAAGGCTAAGCCACACTGCTGCTGTCCAGGAAACTGCTTGTAGCTGCCGCACCCCAGTGGCTGCATGATGTTCTCCGCAGAGAAGAATGTGGAGGTGAGCAGGGATATGAGAAGGAGCGCTGCCGCTACTTAGAGCCGGGGAATGCTGCTAACTGGAGCCGGAAAACAAGGAAGAGCTGCTGCCGCTACTTGGAGCCGCTCCACAGAGGAGAATGAGGAGATACCACTGCCACCACCAGCAAGGAACTGAGGAGGAGCCATTGCCGTTGTGTGGAGCCGCTCCGTGCATGGGAGCGAGGAACGACTGCTGCTTCCCTGTGCAAGTGAGGAAGATGACGGTGAGTAACCCACTATCTGTCACACCTGTCTATCTATGCTGCCCTCCACCCCCAGACCGCACATCTGTGCTGCTCCCCATCCCCTGATTGTCCATCTATGCTGACCCTCACCCTCTGTTTGTCCATCTATGATGCCGCCAAACCCATGGACAGTCCATCTATGCTGCCCCCCTGTCAATCCATCTATGCAACCAGAATCACCGGTCAGTCCTTCTACATACCTCCCAACATCTGTGGTCCTGGAAACGTGACGGAAAAGGGGCGTGACCTCATGGGATTATGCAACCTCAGGCCACTCCCCCATTTTTCACCCTTCTGCAGTCTATTCCCTTCAGGCTTGGGGGACTCCCAACTGCCCCCTCTGCGGGACACTGGCGGCCCCAGGCGGGACGCGGAAACGTCCCCTAAAACTGTGACGTTCCCATGGTAAGCGGGACAGTTGGGAGATATGCATCTATGCTGCCCTCCCCAGTCCATCCATCTGTGCTGCCCCAGAACCCCCTTGGGCCATCTATGCTGACCTAGAACCCCACCCCCTGTCCATCTACATACCTTCCACATGACCCTCTCCAGGAGGGACAAAATGCTCTGCTCCTGCACATCCCTCTTACTGTATGATTGCCATCACCTGTGTTGAGACACCTTTCTTATCTATTAACCTGTTCAACACAGGTCAGGGTAATCATACATTAAGAAGAACGTCCAGGAGCAGAGCAATGTGTCCCTCCTGGAGAGGTTCATGTTGGGAGGTACGTTTTTTCCGTGCAGGGTAGTAGTACGTTTATTTATAAGGTGCCACAAAGTGTCCGCAGCGCCGTACATAGCAAACAAAAAACAAATTACAAGGTAACGTACAGAGTGTGTTAATACACATACAGCATAAATAGTGGTATAGCTGGTAGAACTAAAATCGGTACTTGTTTCCTAGCACGGCGCCCGTCGGGTCCCATCGCATACCTTAACTCAAGGTATGCGATGGGACCCGACCGACCCGATTTTCGGGCTTTAAAGACGTTTTTAACGCACTTTGAAAATTATAATGGCATGCGATGCGACCGACCCGATTTTTACATTGGACCAAATGTAAAAATGGTCCCGAAGACCCGATTTTACATTGGACCCAATGTTAAATGCCCCCCAGACCCGATTTTTAATTGTAAACCCAACCTGATGGTTAACTATGTCAAATGCCCCCTCATTGTTAACGCAACGCCACAATCAACGTCAACCCGAAGCGTGGGGAGCGCAGCGAGCCCGCGAGGGGCGGCGGTACGCGTCCTCCGACCTTTTCATACCCCCACTATGGGACGTGGGACGCGTAATACATCTGAAGTAATGCGCGTCAGATGGATAAGTAGGAACGGATAGAGGGGTAGGGTAGGCAGGATAGGAGGAGCAAAAGAGGTTAGGAGGAGGAGGGATAGGCTAGTCGGAAGAAGTGGGTTTTGAGGGAGCGCTTGAAGGAGGTAAGGGAATCAGAATGCCTGATGGGTGGCGGGAGGTTGTTCCAGTGCAGGGGGGCAGCGGGAGAGAAGTCTCTTGGTCATGGGAGTGGGAGGAGGTGATTAGGTGAGAGGTCAGTCGGTGGTCAGCGGCGGAGGGAGTGTGGATAGAGATCAGTGAAGAGAGGTACAGAGCGGTGAAGGAGGAGAGAGCCTTGTAGGTGGTGGTGAGGAGTTTAAAGAGAACCCGGAAAGGAATGGAGAGCCAGTGAAGAGATAGACAGAGAGGGGAGGCGGAGGTAGAGCGGCGGGAGAGGAAGATGAGCCTAGCAGCAGCATTAAGAATGGATTGGAGAGCGGCGAGGCGGGCGAGAGGTATCCCAGAGGATGTTGCAGTAGTCAAGGTGGGAGATGACAAGAGAGTGAATGAGAATTTTGGCCGTATCAGTGGAGCGGAATGGTCTGATGCCCGAGATGTTGCGGAGGTGAAAGCGGCAAGACTGTGAGAGAGCACAAATGTGGGGGGTGAAAGAGAGGGAGGAGTCAATGATGACACCGATGCAGCGTGTTTGGTCGGTGGAGGTGATCTCGGTTTCACCAATGCTGATGGAGATAGTTGGCGAAGAGGGGATGTTCGGGGGATGGAAGATTAGAAGTTCAGTTTTAGCCATGTTTAGTTTCAGGAAGCGTTGGGTCATCCAGGCTGAGATGGCCGTGAGGCATTCGGAGACCTTCGAAAGGAGTGATGGGGATAGGTCGGGGGAGGAGAGATAGATTAGGGTATCATCAGCATAAAGGTGGTAAAGGAAGCCATAGGAGCTGATGAGGGTGCCCAGAAAGGTGGTGTAGAGGAAGAAGAGGAGAGGGCCAAGGACTGACCCTTGGGGAACACCGTCTGGCTGCGGCGTAGTATGAGAGGAGGAGCTCTGAGTGGAGACGGAGAAGGAGCGATCGGAGAGGTATGAGGTGAACCAGGAGAAGACCGTGCCAGCAATGCCAAAGGAGTGGAGGGTGTTGAGCAGGAGAGGGTGGTCAACAGTGTCAAAGGCAGCCGACAGATCAAGCTGGATGAGGATAGAGAAGAGGCCTTTGGATTTAGCCGATAGTAGATCATTAGTGACTTTGGTCAGGGCAGTTTCAGTGGAATGTAAAGAGCGTAACCCAGATTGGAGGGGGTCTAGAATGGAGTTAGCAGTAAAGTGGCTTAGGAGACGATTATAGGCCAGACATTCTAGGAGCTTGGAGGCAAAAGGGAGATGGGCCTGTAGTTGGACGGAGAGTTGGGGTCCAGATTTGATTTTTTGAGAATTGGGGAGACAAGAGTGTGTTTGAAGGAGGAGGGGAAGATCACAGAGGATAGGGAAAGATTAAAGAGGTGAGCCAGGTGAGAGCAGACCAACTGACTGAGACGACGGATAATATTGGAGGGGATAGTATTGAGCAGGCAGGTGGAGGGAGAAGTGGATTGAAGGATAGAATGGACTTCAGCGGCAGTGTTGGGGTAAAATGAGGACAGGGGTGGAAAGGAGGGGAGTGGAGATGTAGGAGGGGAGGAGGGAGAGGGTGAGGTCATGGCAGCAGTGAGGCAGTCCTGAGAGAGGAGATTTTGGTTGAAAAGTAGGTAGCAAAATCTGCAGCTACGATGGAGGACGGAAGAGCTGGAGGAGAGGGGAGAGCAAGGAGTTGAAGGTGACGAAGAGCCTGCGGGGGTTGGATGATTGGGAAAAGATGAGGGACTTAAAGTAGGGTTCCTTGGCCAGAGCAAGGGCAGAGCTGAAGGAGGAAAGAATTAATTTGAAATGGAGATAATCCGTGAGGGAGCGTGATTTCTTCCAGAAGCGCTCAGCAGTGCGAGAGCACTTTTTTAAGGAATCGGGTGATAGGCGAGTGCCACGGTTGGGGGTTGGAGCATCGAAGGGGGATAGAGGAGAAAGGGCAGACAGAGTCCAATACCGAAGATAGGGTGTCGTTATAGAGGGAGGCGGTGAGGTTTGGGCATGACATGGCGGCGATTGGGGCGAGAAGAGGACACAGCGTGTCTGAGAAGGCAGCAATATCAAGTGTGTTGACGTTATGCCGCAAGACAATGCGCTTGGGAGGGGGGTGGGAGAGGGGGAAGCAGTGAGTGAGAAAAAGATGAGGTGATGGTCAGAAAGAGGAAAAGCTGAGATAGTGTAGTCAGTAAGGGAACAAGAGCGGGAGAAGACGAGATCGAGGGAGTGTCCTTGGATGTGGGTGGGAGAAGTAGTCCACTGAGATAGGCCAAGAGAGGATCAGAGAGAGAGGAGTTTGGAGGTGCCAGGATCAGCGGGGTTATCCAAGGGGATAGTAAAGTCACCAAGAATGACAGAAGGAAGGTCAGAGGAGAGGAAGTGTGGAAGCCAGGCGGCGAAGTTATCAAGAAATTGGGAGATAGGGCCAGAGGGACGGTAGATTGCAGCGACATGGAGGTGGTAAGGGAAGTACATACGGATGGAGTGAGACTCAAAGGAGGAGAAGAGGAGAGAGGGTTCAGGGTGAATGACACTGTAGGTGCAGGAGGCTAAGAGGAGAAAACCCACGCCGCCACCTTGGCGACCGTCAGGCCTGGGGGTGTGAGAGAAAGAGAGGCCACCATGGGAGAGAGCAGCTGGAGAGACAGAATCAGAGGTGGAGAGCCAGGTCTCAGTGATAGCAAGGAGGTGGAATGCGATAGAGATGAAATGGTCATGGATGGCAGGGAGTTTGTTGCAGATGGATCTGGCGTTCTAAAGGGCACAGGAAAGAGGGGGGGGTGGGTTGTGTATTTATGTGGATAAGGTTTTTGGGATTGCAGAAGCGAGGGGGGGGGTCCTTGGGAGGGTGGGGGAGCGGGGCAGAGGGGTAAGGATAGGTTTGGGATGGGAGGGGGGAGGAGCAGTAGGAGAAAGTGAAGTTGAGAGATTAACAGCCATGAGGACCAGAGGTGAGAGGGTAGATTAGTGAAAGCAGACAGAGAGCAGGGATTTGGGAAGACAGACAGCGTCTGTTGTAGATTGCGAGGATATGGTAGATAAGAGGCCCTTATTCTGGTTGGTGCGGTAATATCCGCGTGCGTTCGTGCCGCCGATGTTTTGTGTCTGCGCATGTGCAGAGGCGTCTCTGCATGTGCGAGCGGGGCGTACGGCCAAATCCCGCATGAAATGTGAACACTCCGAACAGGGGGTGGAGAGGGGCGTGAAGGGCTATTTGGGCTCATTACCATATGCATACGCCCCACGTTTCATGGGCGTTCCCATGCAAACGCTGGGCGTACGTATGGTAATGCGACCGTGACGCACGTGTAGGGGGCGGACATATGACATCGCCGGATGTCAGCTGCCCGCCCAGATCCCTGCTTTTGCACGGAAAAATGTCCGTGTGGTCTGAGGTTGCGGGAGCTGGTGGACGAATGATGGGGGAGGTTCCCTGAGATGGAGGAGGCGTATTCCATAAAAAATATACGTGCGGTCCGTTCGGCCAGCTTCCTATCGCGTACGGACGGAGTTGGCGATCCGTATGGAAGGCGGGGTTTCGCACACAAGGTCCTGGCCCGTTATTCGGATCCGGCCGCACCGATCAGAATAAGGGCCAGAGTGAGGTAGCTTGGGATATGATAGAGGAGAGAAGGTAACAGGCAAGCAACAGCTGTCAGAGAGGAGACAAGTGGGTAAAATCAGTTTGATTGAGTAATCCAATTAAGTATAAAACAACAACAAGCGAGAGGATGAAAGAAACAGAGAAGGTCAGAAGTGTGGCAAATGTGAGCAGGCGTGAAGAGGGAAACAGAGTGCAATAAATGTGTGGCAAAGATAAGAGAAAGTAACAGTGAGAAAGAAGAAATACAATGTTGGATAAAATATAGATAAAATGAATTAAATGTCAAAATTAAGCAACAGGTTACAATAAGTTAAAAAGAAGATACATATATCACAATAAAATAGAATATGAAAATTTAGACTTTTGTGTGCAAACTCACCTTTTTCTGTATTCTAACTCACCAGCTTCTGTTTCAAACTCACAAGTCACTTAAGTATTCAAGCTTCACTTTAGTCTGCAAGCTTCTCTCTCAATGAGCAAGGGTAAATACCAGTTGCTTTTTCATGTAACCCACAGTTACAGCTTTAATTTTATAATGCATTTAGGATTTCAGTTTGAACAGATCCCACCCAAATATAATCTCTCTGCACATGTTACATCTGCCCCACCTGCAGCGCAGCTTGGTTTTACCCATTTGCATGCTTTTTTGCTTTGCTGACAAAGCTGAATCAAGACCATTACTCCTATAGTAGGATTTCCTTAACGACCGACAATTTTCAGTATGTAGCAAACCATCGGTGGGAGATTTATCAAAGAGGATAAATACAAGTGTTGGTTTTACCAGCCAATCAGATTCTATTTATTTTATAAAATGTACTTTGGAACTTAGAGCTACAATGTGACTGGTTGCTATTGGCAACACATACACTTGCCTTCTTTTGTAGGTTTGATAAATCTCCCCCCTGAGTGAGACAATTAGGATTTTAATGGAAGGGTTAACATAAGCTCACAGGGCCTAAACTGATTTCCCTAATGAAAATGTACTTCGTCAAAAGGATACACTAAACCCATTAAGTTATTTTAAAATTGCTTCATATAATGAGAATCAGGGAACATTGAGTTACATTATGAAATCACATCCGCAGATCCTTTTCTTCTGGCGAGAAAGACATGGCTCATCACTAGCAACAGACTTCTACCACAGTAGCACAAATTAATAGAAGCGTTCGGGCACACAACAAATGGTGCAAACAATATTTCCTAATCAACTCCTGATGGTAATTTCCAGAAGATAATGACATATAAAAGGAATCAGGCACAATGAAATAAACTAGTTTGCAAACATGTTTATAGAAGATAAAAGGCTTTCATTAATTATAATAACAGGGTACCAGACACTGGATATACGCATTGTGTAGCTATAGCGCTTCAAGATCGCAATGCCGGAGAGGACCCGGGATCTTGAACCTGGGTCCAGCACGTCTACACTAAACGCCAGTCATGTCAGGATCCGGGGTCGTTTGTATTGACGTACGCGACAGTGATGTCCAGTGGAGGGCGCTGGAGGCCGGAACCTGGGTTTTCTGGGTAACTGTTATACATGCACATGACTAAAAAGAGAATATGGTGGTGGAGCGCTTACCTAAAAATTCACAAAATTATCAATTGGGTATCACATTAAAATAAATATTTAATTAAAAAAACAATGTAAAATAACGGCAGATAAAAATATATGCGCACATATATTATGTTGAATGACAATGAAATATTATTTAATGCTCCCTCTTGATGGTCAAACTTGGTCTCCCATTTTTTTACTCCATATAAACTGGTAATTGTGGGTGTCTATGAACCTACTGAAGTCCCAAGGTCTTTCCTGAAGATACTGTATGAGGATCAGGTTCCATGTAACCACAGGTGGGTCTCCAATGTACAGTATAAGCAGGTGGTGGTGTCCTTGGATTGCAATGTCCAGTTGGGGGATACGTATCGATTCTGGGGATCCAAGAGAGATGTTTTTGTGGGTGCTGGTCCAAGTAGGAAAATTGGTAGAGAGTCCAATGGCATTCAAAGCTAACGCCTTTCGTTGTTCTCTGACAACTTTTTCAAAGGTCAGAGAACAACGAAACACATTAGGTTTTGATTGGCATTAGACATTGGACTCTCTACCAATTATACATTGGACACCACCACCTGCTTATACATTGGAGACCCACCTGTGGTTACAGGGAACCTGATCTTCATATCTTCAGGAAAGAACTTGGGACTTCAGTAGGTTTATGGACACCCACAATTACCAGTTTATATGGAGTACAAAATGGGAGACCAAGTTTGACCATCAAGAGGGAGCAGTAATAGGAACAAGCGGGATTAATTAAGTATAATATTTCTTTGTCATTCAACATAATATATAAGTGCATATATTTTTATCTGTTGTTTTTTTACATTGTTTTTTAATTAAATATTTATTTTAATGTGATACCCAATTGATCGTTTTGTGACAGATGGTGTTCACCAGGGACCCCTGCAAGGGAGTCCCTCACCCATTGTGCCACTACTGAACTATGCATACTGAGGGATCACCGATGGTTGAAGAACCGATGGTGTGTAGTATCGGACTGGGAACCGATGGTGTGCAGTATCAGAATGGGAAATGCCTGGGAGCTGAGGATCCGAGTAGGCTTGGAAGTCAATGGTTTATATCAGCAGGGGGTTGAGGGTCTGGATCAGCCTGGAAGTTGACAGTTGGTAGAAGCTTCAAAGCAGATGACTATATCGGCCTATGAGCCGGAGACAGAGACCTGGGAGTTGATGATGGAGTCGATCTGGGAGTCGATGATGGAGTCGATCTGGGATTCGATGATGGAGTCGACCTGGGAGTCGATTATGCAGTCGACCTGGGAGTCGATGATGCAGTCGACCTTGAAGTCGATGATGCAGTCGACCATGGAGTCGATGACGAAGTTCACCTGGGAGCCGCTGATGATGGTGACTTGGGAGCCATAGACGGCATCGACCTGGGAGCCATTGACAGTGTTGACTTGGAAGTCTATGACGGTGTCGACTTGGGAGTCTATGATGGTGTCGACCTGGGAGTCAATGATGGTGTAGGTCTGGGAACCTGGATCATGTGTCCAGTGCTGGTGTCAGAGTGTTAGGAATCCTCACAGGTGATTAATCAGCCAGGAATGCAGAGCAGCAGAAGCAGCAGCATGGACACACACAAGCCTGGAGACACTAGCAGCTAGAAAATAAATATGAACCAAGTCAGGTTCATGACAGGTCACATATGATGAAACATACAAAATGGAAAAAACTTGTCAACAGTTTCTGTTAACTATTTCTATGCCTACGTATTGATCTTTTGTAACCTTAGACCTTTGACCTTTTCACTGTAGTCATTTCAAACTGACTGATCTTCCGACCCCATTGACCCTTTGAATGTCGAACCACACTACATAACTTTTTTTGGAGATTTAAAAAAAAATAGAAATTTATACCGACACAGCTATACTATACAGTTCACTGCCTACTTGTGAGAACCACTGCTGAGAGAGGAGTATCCTGGAGATGAAGATGTGACCTCCAACCCTGACGGAAGTGCACTCTCTTCTCTCCTCTGTACTCCATACCCCCTGATTGTCTGCACAATAAAGACACAGCTAGCACATACTATACAGGTGTGTGCTATACATGGTTGCCTACCTGACCCTGTCCATGGGGGAGAAAATACTCTGTTCCTGGACTTCCCTGGTAATGTAGGATTGCCATCACCTGTGGTGGAACACTTTTCTTATCATTTACCTAGCTCCCCACAGGTGATAGCAATCCTACATTACCAGGGAAGTCCAGGAACAGAGCATTTCCTCTGAAGGAGAGGTTCAGGTAGGCAACCCTGGTGCTACACTACATGCATAATCAACTGCATTAGCCTCAGATGCTCCTGGCTGAAACTGCTGGAGATGCTGCGTACCTGCTGTTGTATCTATTGTATGTCTACATTGTGTACCTGCTGCATACCAGTTTACCCAGCGTTAAACTGCACAAGAAATGTGCGTTGACCTTTGTGGGGTTTTTTTTTTCAGATTTGACCAAACCACCCTCTTGTGTTTTCGTTTGGATTCAGATTTGGTTTAATTTTTTTTCAAAGCAGCTAAATTCACGCAATTTGGATGTGTTTTAATCATATTTATTTCTGTAAACAGGAAAAAGGAATAGGTGGAGCACTATAAAAATCTAGGATGAATTGGGTATTACAATATTTGGTACTTGTGTACTAGCACGGCGCCCACGATAATTAGTCGCCCGATTTTGACCCATATACGATATTAAATTGTATAAGCACCCTAATGGGTGCTTACAATGCTTAAATGCACCCCCACGCCACCCCCCAAGTATAAACGTGATCTTGAAGCGTGGCGAGCGCAGCAAGCCCGCGAGGGGTGGCGGTACGCGTCCTACGACCTTTTCATACCCCCACTATCCACTTCGGCGTGGAGTTGATTTTATAAAGTGTGGCGAGCCCGAAGCGTGGCGAACGGACGCGGATACCTGTGAAGCCCGCGAGGGGACGGGGATACCTGTGAAGGTATCCCCGTCCCCTCGCGGGGCTCGCTGCGCTCGCCACGCTTCGGGCTCGGTGGCACGCTGCGCTCGCCACACTTTATAAAATCAACTCCACGCCGACGTGGATAGTGGGGGTATGAAAAGGTCATAGAACGCGAACCGCTGCACTCGCCACGCTTCGGGTTCACGTTTATACTTAGGGGGTGGCGTGGGGGTGCATTTAAGCATTGTAACCACCCATTAGTGTGCTTATACAATTTATAATCGCATCCCATCGCATTGTATGGCATTGTAGAACATCGGCCGATATCGCGTCGCAGCGCATGCGATATGGTCTGCGATGCGATGGGCGCCGTGCTAGTACACAAGTACCCAATATTTGTTTATAAAAAAAAAAAAAATCATAAAAAATTACACAATACAAATTAAGGTGTTACTAAAAAACTGAATAATTCAATTGATATTCGCAAGTGTACTGTTTGAATATCCAAATTGACGTGAATAAAAGGTTATATACTTATTCGAATGGAATTTCCACTTTCACAGCTTGTATTTAAGCTTATGCTGGTTCACTTGTCCTCTGGATATCGTTGTTTGAAAGCAGCAGATTTCACAAATAGGGTCCATAAGCCTTGCTGGAGGTTGATTGTAATCCTCAGTTGTTTAATGGAAATATTTATTTCTCCTAAAAAAAAATCCAAAATGCAATACAAAATACAAAAAATTCATAAACGTATATCTTAAATATACTCAGAATCCCAAGAGATCCAAAATGGGACTCAGAGCCCCCAAATTTGGGGGTACGGTAGTTTGGAATCTCTAGCTTCTATCACTTACTAAACCACTCAATCTGATCAACTAAAGCTGGCCATACATCAACAGATATTTTGTCCAATCTGGCTGGTTGAAACAAGAACCTGGCAGCAGCTATGGTGTCATGATCTGAGTAGTGAAATGGAGAACAGCAGTTAACTACAGACTTATACCCCTTTCACATTGCAGCTTTAACACGGTATATTGCCATTTTTTTACCATTTTAAAACGGGAACAGCTGCAGTGTGAAAGCTCCATTGTCAATTTACCGGTTACAGAATACCGGTATTTCGAAACGTGTTAAAAGCAGGATCCTACACGTTTCTGAGCCGTTTTCCCTGCAGTCTGAACAGCTGAGAAACAGTATTTGCTACAAATGATAACCACACAGGGGTGATAGGTTATCTCCCTGCATGATCCCCGCCCACAAGCAGTAAAAAAAAAAAAATTTAAAATGACATTGTATGGCTTTCTATGGGTGAAACGGGTTGAATCTGAAAGGTACAAAAACGGTATTGAATCTGCAATATACCGTTTACAACATGCAATATGAAAGGGGTTTAACTGGTTTTTGACCCGTTTTAAGACCCGTTTACAAAAACGGGTTGAAATCAGGTTTGCAATGTGTAACCAGTATGAGAGTTATAAATTGAAAATAGCAGAGCATTCCAGCAGCACAGAGTATTTTAGGAGCTGAGTGATGCGTTAATGAGGACTAGGCAACATGTTGCATGAAGAGTGTCATGATGTGAGGAGGAGAGTGGAGGAAAGTAGGAAGCTACTGTAAATGCTGTCAGTTATATAATGGAACGAGCAGGGTCCCCCCAACAGCAAAGAACGTTAACGTAAAATTGATGTGAAACGATGGTGGTATCATGCTGCTCTATATAAAACAAAGTTCATACATTCTACTTGTTTTCTGTGTGTTCTCCCTTTAGACACTTGATTCTGCTTACCCGAAACTTTTGAAGCGAGAGCAGAAGAGACTATAATGATCCCGCTACACCACACGACGGTGTTCCTTACACTGCAGGTTATTAACATCAATGGACGATAGTTCTTTCAAAGTGGAATCTCTTACTCCCAGTCCTTGAGCATCTGAGCCAACCTTCCCCTTCACTATTCCCTAAAGAGACAGTAAATAAGACGGCAGAATTCCTATCACATAGATCATTAGAACAAAAAAATCAAAACAGTGAAGGAAAGTCCCATTTGTGTAGTATTACGTTAGAGTCTCGCTTTAAAGAAAAAAAACACGACAAGACTGATGGAAAAATGACCAAGTGCATGTTCACTGCTGACCCTGGCACAGGGAAGGTCAGGCATGTCCAAACTGTGGCCCTCCAGCTGTTGCGAAACTACACATCCCAGCATGCCTTGCCATAGTTTTAGCATTCCCTAATAGCAAAACTGTGGCAAGGCATGATGGGATTTGTAGTTTTACAACAGCTGGAGGGCCACAGTGTGGACATGCCCGGGGAAGGTCATCTATCTGGTGAATAAGTGGAGATAATTATTTGAATCTACTGGTACATTCTGCAATTCTACTTTTGGTTGGTTCACTGCACAAAGGGCCTGATTCAGACTTGTTTTCTATGCTGCGTATGTTTGCAGCCTAGTAAACAGGTAAACGCTGCCCACTTTTTTTTGGACCCACCACTGGTACTGTCTTGTTCTACTCCCCAGGGGCTCCAAAATCTTGGCTCCCCAACCTGACAATGTTTTGCCACCCCTGGTTGGAAGAGATCCTTCTTTTCATTCGATTACTCAGTAACTAGGCTTACCATACTATCTCTTTAAATCGGGACTCATGAAAAATATACAGGAGGTTCTGTGTTTGAACCAACCAGGCACAGAACCTGTGTAATTCATGAGTGTAATAGCATAATCACCCAATATTAACTCCTCAACACTGGCATCCTCCATTAAAGTCGTTGTACTTTAATGTTACTGGTGGGAAAGGTCTTCCTCATGGAATTTGAAGTTCATTTTTGTGAACAGCTTTTCCATATTTTGAAATAGTAGACTCCCATGCCGATCACTGACAAGGAGTACATCCCCGATCCCCGCAGTACTGCAGCCAACAGCCCTTCACTGATGACACTGAAGCTGACACAGTAGCAATCGACCCTCAATCTTCACTGACAGCCACACTGCCACCAACAGCCCTTCATTGATGTCATTGGCTGTCTGACAACAGTCCAGTGGCAAAACTAGAAATGTTGCTCTCCCTCCCCCTGCCATAAAAGTCTAAAAGTATCTGCCACTAACATATACTTACTGTATATGTTAGTTGCCAGGGGTTTCTTGCTCATTTCCAGGGGCTACATGCAGTGGCAAACGTAGGATTTTTAGAGGGGGGTTTCCAAATGTAATCTAAAATCTCCTACTCTGCAGCACATTGGAGTAAGTACGGACTTTTTATACACTGGATACTGTATGGGCTCTTTCAAACATTTAAATAAGATAAGTAGTCAGGAAAAGGTTAAACATATAATAAATAAATACACAGACATAATAGAACCAGTACTGCACTTTCTAAGCTCACAAGCTCGCACTTCATGGTAAGGCTCCTGTCTCTTCCTCCTGGCAGCTGCTCTCTGGTCCATTGCAATGTTTGAGGGCTCAGATCCACACATACAGTAAATGTGTTAGAAGAAGCTGGTACACTGGGCATGTGCAGCAGCTCTGCTCTGTCCCTTACACTACACAATGTTGTGGCAGCTCTGTTGATCATATTATATACCAGTTTAATTGTTGTCACAACTTAAGGCACTTGCCAAGAGGAGGGGGTTTCCGGGCAACCAGAACCCTCCTCCCTCCCCCCCAATACTGCCCTTCCCATTGTGGAGGGCTGTATTACCAGATTCCAAGCAGACCGCTAGAAATCTGCAGAGGTCCTGCAGCCACACGGCCCCAGCTATCCCCCCCACTACTTGCATCTCCTAAATTGGAGTAAGACTGGATTTCTAAAAAGTCGAACTATATATCTTCAGTAATTAATATCGGGGAACCTTACCTGCATGGATAGGCACATTATTTTATTATTTTTCATAATTATCTTTTGTATGTTTTTACTAATTTAATAATCTTTAATATTGTATTATAGTTAATTTATAATGTGAATATTTAACGGACGGTGTACTGGTTAGCATTACTGCCTCACAGCACTGAGGTCACGGGTTCAATTCCCACCATGGTCCTAACTGTGCAGAGTTTGTATATTCTCCCCGTGCTTGTCATTTTTTACACATAGCCTGTAGACTCACAGAAGCTGATTGGTCAGTATCTTTCGCCAAGTTGTGATAACTGTCCTCCAATGTCTCTGCTTCTAGCACACTATATTACCTTTTGATCCTATAACTAATGTTAGTGTAATTGCTTTTTTAATACTCTGTTTAATAAATACAGTATTAAGCTATGAGAATTTCTGCTCTTTTTATGTACAAACTCTGTGCGTGAAAGATATGTTTGCTGGTGAAGTCTCTGGATGTATAGAGGAGGATTAAGCATCTATACTATGTGACAAGGCTAAAAACAGCCAATATAGCTTAAAGGCAACTCGCACAAGGGGTTATTCCCCATAGGATAAGGAAAATTGTGTGCTTCCTTTACACCATTGGGGCGTCTGACATTTTATTACATTAAGAAGTTTATTTCTATATCTGTGGTTCAAGGATACTTTATAACTATCCGTAATTTAATCCTGAAGGTGCATGATATTGTTTAGTACATACTGTGCATCATGGGTAGGCAAGATGTAGCACTCCCAGAGGCAAAACTCTGGGAGACAATGGAGTCATCTGCCGCCGGGCTCCTGCTCCCAAGGGGGCACCTTTCCTCCCCTGCGAGTCTGAATCACTTAATTGAAAGCAGTCGATATGGCTGACTTCATGGTTTTTGCTAGTGCCACACCCTGTATTAGAACTGGTGACCTTTCTTACTGGAGACAGACACCTTATTGATTAAGCTATTTGGGGGGCACCAATATTTATCTTGCCTCCGGGCAACTTACGCCACCGAGCACTCCAGATCACGGATGTATTAAGAGAAGCTGAGGACCGCGTGCAGCCTCCTCAGTTCGGCGCCTCCTCTTCTCTGCCGGCAGGTGCGCAGCGTTATAGAGTCAGAACCAGGGGCACTTTACCAGAGGAAGGGACCGTGTGCAAACTCTGGATAGGACCTCTCCTCTCTGCAGTACCACAGACTATAGCAATGTGCCAGAGTCTACTGCGCATGCGCTAATCTCCAAAAACATGGCGCTCGCCATGTTCCAAAGACAATTCAGTACTGCACATGCACGGTAGCTATTTTAGAATGCAGTGCCCAGCGTGGGACTCCTGAGATGTAAGTATTAAAACATGGGTGCAGTGTGGGATACGGGCTGTGTACATTGTACCCATTATAGAAACACCTATGGTCTGAGCACTAGAGGACTCTACTGCGCATGAGAAGATCTCCAGAAGTAGGGGCTGGGTAAGCACTGCTGTACATTAGGGATGGCCATCATTGCCATTGCAACTGGCCATCGATAGTGCCAAACTATGCAATGGCTGACCATCGATATTTTACATATCGATGGTCATCCATTGTGTTTGATTGATTGGCATGTGGGCCAATCAAAACACTGGGGGCAGGGCTTCACGGGTGTCGGGGGCGGAGCTATGCTCCGTGACCCGGTACTTTGAAAAAAAAAAAGCAAAACATTGTTTTGCTGTTCCATCGATGGAGGGAAACCATCTGGTTCTCCCCTAATACATAGAACAATACAGTAGGGGATTAGCAGAGGATTAAATCCTCCTGAGTGAGCTCTGGCTCACTCGATCCTATTAAAGGGCTAGATGAAGATGGCTCTATCTGTATCAACCAATTATTTCATTTGTCAAGTACATTCTATAAATTGATAGGGAGAAGTGATTGGTTGCTATGGGCAACCTTTACATATGTCCACTTTCCACTAGACTCCCCCATCGATGGCAACGTATTTGACATCGGCCATGAACCATCAATGATTTCGAATCATTGATGGTCGATGGCCATCCCTACTGTAGAGGTGCTTGTTCTTACTGTGTGCAGCACAGCGGTGGCCATTGGTTCCTTCTAGTAAGACACTGCTGCACTGCATGCCGCGGTAAGACAGACATTGCTTCATTGCTCTGTGATGTCACCTCAACGTATTTCCGGATGGTTTTAGAAGAGGAAGGACATATTTGAAGCACCACCGGCTTATTACATTACCATAGGGTGGACACAATTAAGGTTAACAACAAGCAAGCATTCGCATGCGTTACCAGGGCGTACCCACCAAAAAGCTGGGTGCACCCAGGAAAACACTTGGACCCAGTTGCTGCAAGGGTGTGCGAGCAGGGTAGAAATCACTCGATGGTCGGTGACCATCGAATGATTTCGGCCTCGCACGCTACTCTGCAAATGGATGTTTATGCAAATCATCTGTGGCAGGGATATTCGCTGGGCGTCGGGCATTCGTACACCCAGCGGAGAGGCGTTAGAAGGCACGCTAAGCAGCTAAATACCGCAAGCCACCCAGAATGACCCCAATGGACCTTAAAGTTTCACCAACAAATATTAAAAGCCAAATCATTCTCCTGCTGTAAAGAGGCCTCAGTATTAGCCGTATGGTGCGAGCTGGGACACGTTTGGAGCGAATTTATTTAATATTCATAATAAAATATTTGCTGTCTTTATTTATGAATGGTAAAGAAATACACTAAACCCAGCACTCACTAACAGCTGGAACTGTTCTCTCTCTATTAAAGAGAGCAGATCATTTCCTCTACGCGAAAATCAAAAGTGTCAAAGTTCAACGCACATGATTGAGTATTCCGATCCGTTCCTGGAGCTGATAGCGGTTTATCTGACTCCGGCAATGTAGGTTGTATAATCATGAATCCGGACAATGATGTGAGTCAAGCCGGAATTGAGCAAGATGTTATGATTAAAGTTAGGTTCGGCGTGGACAGAAGTCATCCGCAAAGTTATTGGAAATTGCAGAGGTTGAAAAAGATAAATTGATCTCTTTGCATGAGGCAGCCGCTCGTATTTCAGGAGGCCAACAATTTACTAAGTGAGATCACAGAGCTTGTAACAGGCAGCGTAGATTCAGCTAGTCTGCATGTGGAGAGATGCTCGGCTCTCGAAGCAATCATTGTCATAAAAGTAAAGTATGCTAAGCGGTGGCGGTCTCTAAATAGTGGTTGACATGTGTGTATATATAAATGATAAATGCACTTATTGCTGCCAGTAACTGGATAATATTTATTAGACTTAGGTCAACAGCTGGGATAACAGGACTGGAATGTCATTCAAAACTACAGTGCACAAACCTTGTTTCTGTTATTTTCACTTCTTTACAGGCATGAGTCAGACGCAATCGGTACTACTGACTGTTCGTTATGTCTGTGACTTACACCACTACAAAACTATGCCCTGGTATACAGCCATATACATCCAGGGCAGCCGAGAAGAATGCCGGGCCCCCGGGTAAAATTTTAGGGAGTGGCCTAAGTGTGGGAGGTGTGTCCACCTCCCGCACTTAGGCCACGCCCCCAAAATGTTTAGAGGAGGGTGAAAGAAAACTCTAAAAACTCTAAACTCAGCAGCAGCAGCAGCCCCACACACCTACAGCATGTGTGCTGTGCTGACAGTAGGCTCAGCCTGAGCTCACACGCTGTCAGTGAGACACTCATGCTGAGCCTGCTGTCAGCACAGCACATGCTGTAGAAGTGTTGCATACTTGGGAGGGATGGAGGGGGAAGGGAGGGGTTGGACCCGCTCCCCCCAGCTCTCGGCTGCCCTGTATACATCGGAACACTCAAGGACTGAGCTGCTCACTTTGGTCATTCTTAAGGTGGCCATACACTACTGTACTTTCTCATGGTGTAGGGCCATTTGACCCCATTATGGGAACCCGGGACCTTTCCAGGTGTCAGGAATCAGGATCGTATGGTAAACATCTCAAGTGTCGGGTCAGAGGTTGGTCACCCAGCGGTTCCGACCTCTGACTCCGATCGATGCACATGGGATCACACACCAGATCTGAATGGATGTCAAACACATTCAATTTGACCACTTATCACCAGATTTCCTGGCCTGTCCCGGTGCAGGTGGCGGGGGGGGGGAGATTATATGATGAGGGAGCGGACTTCCTTGTCTGTGATGGAGTGAAGGCTGGAGGGAGAGGATGGTGGCGGCAGCAGAGCTGCTGAGGGGAGGCGAGAGGAGATTTTGTGTCGGGTGGCCTCAATTTTGGAGGAGATGAAGTCAGTGGCAGGTTGACAATAAATAGGTCGACCAATATTGGTCGACAGGCCATATGTCGAAATATGAAATGTGTGACATACCTTGGGTTGGCAAAAACAATAGGTTAACATGAAAAAGGTCGACATGAGTTTTAAAAAAAATCTGAAACAGGTGTTTTTTCATTCTTTACTATCCAAGTGGACATACAGGGAGAATATAATAGTGCCTGAAGCATGGCGACTTAGGCTCAGCAGCTTAGGGGGGCCCCAAGGACCCTGCACCCTTCTTTTTTTCTAAATTGTGCCGCCAGTCAGCACGTGACTCCCGGCGACTAAGGGTGAGATGTACTAAGCCCTGAAAAGTGATACATTGTAGAGTGATAAGCCACCACCCAATCAGCTCCTTCCTGTTATTTTTCAAACACTGTGACATGACAAGTAGGAGCTGATTGGCTGATGGTTTATCACTCTCTAATTTATCATTTTTCAAGTTTAATACATCTGGTCCTAGGAGAGAGGAAGACACCCGGTGCTGGGTGGAAAATGCAGCTGACCTGGGCACAGGGTGCAGACCCTGCGCCCAGGATTTGGAGGTCGAGGGCCGGTGCCTGGGAAAAAGTGGAGGATGCTCGGTGCTGGGAAGAAAGAGGAGGAGAATCTGCCCCCTGGAGCAGATGGAGGAGACCCGGCCCCAGGGCAAGAAAAAGAAACCCGGCGCGCAGGAGGAGGAGACCTTGCACCCAGGGAGAGAAAGAGAAGGAGAGCCTGCACCCTGGAGCAGATGGAAGAGACGCTGCCCCGGGGAGAGAGTGAAGCACTGATGAGAGGAGGTATACATTGACGGGAATTCTGCTTTCACAAATTTGCTCTTCCCTTTCCATCTCCTCTGCCTCCTCCTTTTCCCCCAGGGCTGCCACTAGTAATGTTGGAGCCCGGAACTGACCTTCAGTCCGGGCCCCCAGTGGCACACCCCCCCCCTGCGCGCCAGAAAATCCCCCGCTCGCACGCCTGCACCCCGCCTCCCCCTATGCCCCCCAATTAGTATTACTTACTAACATCTCCCTCCAGCAGCGGCGGCGCGGCATCTTCTCCCTCCTCCAACAGTCGGGACTCGGAGCACTCACTGCACAGTACAGCCTGCAGAGTGCCGAGCCCCTCTGTATCCTAGGCTCTGCAGGCTGCACTGTGTATTGTGCGCGCCTGGCCGGAGGGCGCCAGGGGGGATGCATTGTGCAGGTGCGGGGGTTGGTGCCATGCCACTGTGGGCAGCTGCCCATGCCCCTCCAAAGGCCGGGGCCCGGGACAGTTTTACCCACGGCACCCCCCTGTCGGCGGCCCTGTTTTCCCCCTCCTTTTTCTTTTCCCGTCCTCCTCCTCTCCACTCCCTCTACTCCGTTCACCCTCCTCCTCTGTTTTCCTTCTCCTCTCCCCCTCCTCTCCTGCTCTCCCTCTCCTTTCTTCCTTCTCCTCTCCCCCTCTCCATATCATCCACCTCCGTCCCCTCCACCTCCTCTCCCCTGCTCCCTCTTTCCTTCACTTTCCATCCTCTGCTCCCTCCCCCTCCACCTCCGCTCCCATCCTTCTCTCTCTCCCTCCTCTCTATCTCTCCCTCCTTCTCCTCTTTTCCTCTGCCCTGCTCTCTTTTCCCTTTGCTTTCTATCACCTATCTCTCTCCTCCCCACAATTCCCCTCTCTCTCTCTGACAGTCCCTACATGAAGCTGTCTTTCTCGCTCCCTGTCTCTCTGCCTTTCTCTCCCTGACACCATCTCTCTCTTATTATCTATTCCCCATTCTCTCTCTGACTTCCTCCTTCTCCCATGCTCGCTCCCTGACACATCCCCTCACATGCGGCCGCCTGGACAAAAAAATCATGGTCGCCGCTATCAAATTATTTTTTTACTTCATCCTTGGATAAAAGTAAGTCGATACTTACTCCTGGATGGAGATGGCTGAAAAGGGGGCGGATGCTGATGTCATGTGACGCAGACAACGGTGATCCCCTGCTGCCGGAGTTTGCCATTGTGGATAATCGCACATGCGCAAACCCCAAACATTGGGGAAGTGGCCGAGCTCGGCCTGAGAGGAATCGGTCAGTAAATACAGTACTCTACAAGCCAATTGAAAATATACATATACACATTTTTTACAGAATTATTAAAAAAATACATTAGAACGTTAGTTGTTCCTTTGAGAATAGTATTGAAAGGTATGTGCTTACACTGTGATGTGTGCTGTTCTTGCAGCGCTTGCAGTAAGTGTACCCACTGAGGTGCAGAACTACCAGATGTTCATGTTTTTTTCCTTTGCCTGCACAGAACTCTCATTTCTTTCTTCCCTGCTTGGCGCATACACGCGTTTAAATCTCTCCCCACATTCCGTAATGCTGCACTAACCAATATATTTTAGCCACATGTCTAAATCAAAGTTGTATTTGTGATGATTACAGCTTAAGACTTCAGCTGCCTGATTTAGTTTACAGCTGTATTTGTCATCTGAAAACGGCTAAATTCAACATCACAATATAGTTTTATTTGTATTTATTTTTTTAGTCACAGCAGCAGAAAAAATTAAATAGCAGCAAAACTTTTCCCAGTAATTGTGAGCTTTTACAAATAAAATAATTTTCAAAGAAACTGTAAACTTTCTGAAAAAGAAAATGACGGTAAAACACGGTCTATTACAGAATATTCCATTGGACTGGCAGTTACAGGATACTCTAAAGGTGCCCATACACTAGTTATGGTGCCCATACACGCTCCGATCCCGGCGGTGTGATGTGTGCTTTGAGGTGCGCGCTCCCGCCGCACCTCATCACACAGTACAAAAAGTATGTAATGCACATATTTTTTGTACTTGCTTTTCATCGCATCGTATCGCATTGCATGCACAAGGCATGCACAAGGCATGCAATGCGATGTGATGGATGCTATTTTATCCCAGAACGCACGCCGGGATCGGAGTGTGTATGGGCACCTTAAGATTTATCTTCAGATCTGGCTGGATGGAACAAAAACATGGTTATGGATGAGTGACAGTTTGTCAGTTTTCCAGCATTTCCAAACAAATGGTCAACTGTAATTTGCGCTCATCCATAACCAGGATTTTGTTCCAACCATCCAGATCTGAAGACAAATCTGTGTGTGTATGGCCACCTTTAGAACTGTCATGATTTTGTGGGTGTATGTGAAGGGGACGGGGCTAAAATGACGTGATTTGCATCGTTTTAGCCCCGCCCTCTCCGCGTACACCAGTGGTATTTAACCGGCAGAGTAGGAGGAGGCCAAGGGGAATGCGGTGGGCCCAGAGGCTTGCAGAAGGATTGGACACCCTTCCGGGGGGCCAGTAGGGGGACCCGATTTTCGTGAGCCTCCGGGCCTTTCCGGGAGTGTAGGCAAGCTATTTATTTATCTTTCAAATCTCTGAGGAGCCCTGGAAAACATGAGCGGATTGGGGTCCTGAGAATGAAGTATGAGATCTGCAGCATCAGGTAGAGGTTAAGACGTGTAAAGTTCAACATATCAACCTAGTTTACTGTAAGTTAATGAAGCATCTATTCTCTACTGTAAAATAAGTACTTACTTTTATCCAAGAACAGAGTAAAAATTATTTGATGGTGAGAGACCATCGATTATTTTTCCACCGTGCGGCCGCCTGCAAGTGGATCTGTAAACGTACACATCTGCTGGCATGTTAGTGAGCGGAGGGCGAAGATGTTCGGCAGGGCGGAGGGGGTCATTGACCTGCTCATTAGTATGCAAATATATGAAGCCTAGCCAGTCTGAATTATTATCTGTAAAACGCCGCAGAATATCTGTGCGCTATATATAAATGACTGGTAATAAATCTATATATATAAAAATTGATGTGTGCATGTTCCCTATGGTCTCCTAAATGGCGTGACCGATTTGATGAAATTTTCAGGCAATCTTCAGATTAGCCCAGCAGGTGATCCTGTGAAGTTTGGTAGCGGTCGGATCAACAGAATTTTTTTTTTTTTGGGTTGGGGTTGGGGGGGTTGGTAATTAATTGATTGTGCCACAAATGAGATTTTGTTCCCACCGAACTTCTGTAAAAATGCAACTGAATATTCAAGCCGTTGTCGACAAGGTATTCCCAAATCTAACAACCAACTACAAAAATCCGGATCGGCTGTGCGAACGTGCAATTTTGGCACCTGAAAATGATGATGTCAACAAGCTCAATGAGCAAATTCAATTGAAACTGCCCGGCAAAACAGTCAAATACAAATTGATCGACAGTAATGGACGAAGAACAAGCCGTCAATTATTCGGTTGAACGTATCAACATTGAAGGTTGGATCACCGATAATGCTTATTCGCAACTTAAACGCACCAAAGATGTGCAACGGAACCAGATTGACCATGTGCAACGGAACCAGATTGACCATCGGCACTGTACCTATAGATATCTTTTAAAACTTTATCACATGACCGCCCCCATCCATCCACCAGAAGTCATCTGGCAATAGATAATTAGTGCTTCCCGTGCGAAGCCGGGGCGGATCGCTAGTAAATAATAAAAAGTGCCCTGGCATTTTCTTTTAAATACTGTACCTAAAATATAAGCAATCATTCCAAGTGCTGCAAACGGGCAAAAATATTGAAAGTTATGCGGATTCTGTTAGTAAAGGCCTCTGGAGTGCCCTTGGAGTGTTTAATACAGGAACAGAGGACTCTCTTTGCTGCAGAATGTTTCCATCACGCCTGATAAGAGCCACATTATACATTAAGATTGAGTATTATATAGGTGTGGTGGAACGTGAGTGTGTTCCATTAGTTTTTATTGTTGGTTGCGGAACAACAGTGGGACACTGAAGATGATTTATACCACTTGGCAGGATGCTGACACAGGTAAAGAAAATACTAATTTTCAGAAGTGTAGCATGACATATTGCTGTATCTTCCATCTTCTATGCTAAAATTACAAACTGACCTGCCAAGAACGTAACGCTAGACAAAAGACATATGGATGAGGCAGAATGTTGTCAGAAAATATTGTGATGAGTATTAAATTATACCATGCAACTTAGTGATATAGAGAACAATATAGAGTTTCAACGATTTTCTCTCAGCTCGCCGAGTGGCCTCTTTACAAATGTCTCTGAATGCAAAAACATTTTCTGATTTTGAAGTATTAAGCTGGAAATAAAGAGAACATTTCCCATTACTCAAATTGCTCAGAGGAATGCAGTTGGGCGCTGTAGGAAGAGATACAAATATATGACAAATGTAGGATGACATAGTGCTAGAACAGGACCGCAGTAACTTCTGTTAAATCGTTACACTTGATTAATATGATATCAGGACTTATAGTGAGAGTGTAGCATTGTTACTTTGGAAAACATTTCCTTTTGTTTGGTGAATAGCATTATTCAGGACCGGACAGGCCACACATACCATAACATGGGGTTGCCTGAAGGGCCGCCCCAGCATAAGTGCCTGGTGGATCATTTTGCTTGGCCATACATTAAACAGAGAGTCAGGGGCTAGCCGAGCAGCTTCACCGTCTGACGTTCCGCTCAGTCATTCTACATACAGAAAGACAAGGAGTGTCATTAGGTATGAGATGTGATAATGCCACTTGTCATATGCGTGGCATGTTGTTTATTGCTTGGTGGGACTCCAATGTCCCTGAATCTGCAGTACTCCATAATCCTTTCCAGGGAGGCCTAATTTCCTTTACAAAGATGGCTGCTGAGGTTAGTACTGCACAAACGCAGTGGCATCTTGTTCCCTGCATTAGAGCACCACAGTGGGAGATGCAAGTGTTCTGCTTAGCTTCTTCCATTATCTGCCATCTACAAGCATCTCAGAGATGCACACTGAATGGTTAGCTGTATGACACCCTGTTCCCAAGCCCCACTCCTTGAGAACCTGTGTGTATAACAGTGATAACTCCATTGGTTAAGCATTTGGGGTGTTGGTTGTCTGAGGTCATCCGTTGGTGTGTACAGTAAGTCTGCAACATCAACCTGTACAAACATATTTTACAACAGTACGAGGTGCAACAGAATCTTATGAAGCAATGAATTTTGAGGGTACTATAAAAGTCTGGTAGGCTTGGGGAGTTTCTTGTAGAGAGTGGGAGCTGGAATTCCAGTGTTGAAAGGTCAGCACTGGAGAAACGATGGTATAGGAGAAAGAATATGTGTGGGACCAAGACTGGAATGGTAAGGTGGGGGAGGGTAAGGACAGGGTATGCCTACCCTCTGGGAGTGGTCCACCTCCTGGCCCACAGGCCCCCTGGAAAGAGGTGCAAGTCCCCTGCATTGCCTCAGCAGGGGGGGTCCATGGGACCAGATGACGCAAATTGCGTCATTGCAGCCCCAACCAATGCTGTAAAATGCCTATAATTCTGGCATTGCATGGCAGGGGGCATGGCCATGATGATGTGATCATACTGGACATGCCCCCAAACAACACTTTACCATCCGCCCCCACCCCTTTCTCATCACGGCGGTGGCGCCGCCCCCCGGGCTCGCGTAAAGTAGGCAACCCTGGGTTAGATGCTGTATAGAGAAGGGAGATAAGTTTATTCTGAGTGGGAGATACCGGATGAGCATATTACACATGACCCACTCTGCATGTGCTCCTCAATAGAATGCTTAACCTTTTTTGCAGCCCAAATTGTTTTTTGCAATTCAGCCAGTCTGGTTTAAAAGTTTAAATTAATTGTATTTTTATTTATTCAAAAATGTTCTACATCGAATGTTGAACGATATAAATGTTCTTATTTTAAAGTGGCTCAATACTGGATCTGCTACTAGCGCTAGGGCTGTTGAGCCTGACTAGACGTTGGACTTGAGTTGAGTTGGGTTAAGTTTCGACAAGGACAACATACAAGTGGATATGATGATCACCACATTCAAACAATTTATGTTTTTCTTTGTTTTTATTTATAGTTTTAGTCCTTACTATAAAATAACCAGTACTGTATTTAAAAAAAAAAACCTCTGAATTCTGTTCTTTAGGATCCATTGTGGGAGTTTGCACATGTGCAAATACCAGGGGCGAACGGCTTCGGCAAGGAGGCAGTGGCAGCGACGGAACTCCCAGCATTTTATGTCACCCCCTTTTAGTCAATCTTCGTCCATAATAAAAGTACAGTAAGTACAGATGGAGCGCCTCTCAGCCAGTTCAGGGAATCCCAGGTTCCGATAGCTGGCACAGGCTGGCAGAGAGGCGCTCCATCTGATGGGGACGCTCAAGCATCTCACACGCTCACACGTTCCATCAGCACAGTGGCTGGGAGCGTATTCCCTACCTGTCTCCACTTCAGGGAGACGGGCAGGGCGAGTGGGCGCTGCAGGGAGCTACTGCCAAGAAGGGGGAGCGGTGGAAACCTGCTGTAGGGCGGTGGCAGCTCCGTCAGAACGGAGTGTGCGAGCGTCTTCTGGCGGATGGCGCACAGCAGCGATTGGCGATAGAATCTGTATAGACTCCAAGAACAGAGAAGACTAATTCGATGATCGGAAACCATCGAATGATTTTTCGTCCGGACGGGTGCATGCGAGGGGATGTGTTCGCGTACACATCCCCTCACTTGCTAGCGAGGGGATTCGGGCAGCAGGGGGGGGGCGGCGTTTGGAGGGGCAGCGGGAGCCGCTTACCTGTTCTCTAGGTTGTGAGTGTATGCAGCCTAGCAAATAGGTCTGAATCAGGCCCTTTGCATAAGCCGTCATGTTGCCACCATGTGCTTTACATAACGATGGGTCACTGTCTACCGCTCACATATACCCTCATTAAAATTGTCTTTAAGAATAAAGAAATATTTTTAGCCATTGCGCGTGTCTCAGGAACTCATCGGAACTGATTCTAATTGAGATAGACGTTTTGGTTCATGCATGCAAAATATATTTTCATGGTGCATCCGTGACCCCTTACGGTTAATTAAATAAAACAATTGCTTGCGCCCAACTAGAAAAATAACCTGACTTCGTATCACACAAGTGAAAAATTTATGCGAAACCAAAAACATTTTCCGTAAGCTTCTCGTATAATTTCCGGTGCTCAAATTTTATAAGTGTCCCCTGGGTTTCATTAGGATGTGGAGACCAAACTTTGGGAGTGGTAGGAGATGATTAAATTCTATATTATCTTGTACACTTAACTTGATTGACCCCGTTAACTGCTTACCATTCCCAGGCTAGAGGGATATTTAGTGACATTTCTAATTATACACAATGTACTTATGAGTTAGCAAGCGTGTGTGTTCTGGGAACGCACTGGCATTATGCCTCTCACTAAATGTTATCGGTATTAGCTGTGTAACCTTTCAAGCTTTATACAATAATACACAACTTATATTTAGCACCCTTATTATTTACATTAATTATATTTCAACAATGCTTAACATTGTGTCTAACGATTCAGTTGACGATTTGACCTTTTCAAAAACAGCCTTCCCGCACTGGATAAAGATGGAGCGGCTTCCATTGCAGCATTATAACTCACAGGGGTCATCAATACTTACCACTTTCCTTTATCAATATCATACCTTACCCATAGAAGAACAGTGGTTGATGTGCAGCTGACAAGTACAGCAACGTTTTGTAGCATTCTCTGCCGCCAAATGTGCTTTGGTACGTACAGTACAATAAAGTCTACTCCACTTGCATTGTTCATTCGCATGGGTTCATTCTTCACTTTACCGTATTCTATATGCAATACTTCCGTCAATAACGATTGTGCCATATACATATGTAGCAATGCTCATAGTTACGGCAATCCGGATGTTCGTGCTCGCTTGGTGCACCAAATTCACGACCGCGTTGCAGAATCACAACGCTGAAATATTGTTGCTCGGTGAGTTTCTATGGGTTGTGGGAAGCAATTAGATACACACGCATGGTGACAGATTATCACCAATGAATTACCATGGGAGTCACACGTGGTGATTGGCGTGGCAGCGATGAGCATGGCTACATCTGTAGATTTGCAAATTAATTTGATTTCATCTATAGTCTATGACATCTACCATATTTTCTATTTGTAACATATGCTGAAAGCCTAAGGGGCTGAATTATTAAAATGTGTGAATTTGAATAATGTGGAAAGGGGTGTTTTCACCCCCTTTTCACATTATTTTAGCATCACCTAAATGTATTAAAGGGATTTTGGAGAAGTTTAAAAAAAAAAAAATGCTCCAAACCCTTTCATTGAAATTTTTTGTAACCGGATCGCATTTCCTATACTTGTTCTGGGAAATGTGATCTGGCCAAGTACTGTACTAAAAAAAAAATAGTGAAAAAAGCCCTGGGAGAAAGCAATGCAGCAACAATGCTGGCATGATCAGCGGTGTGAGCCTAATGGACACGCAAGGTTATCACTGTGTACAAACAAAAATTGGTGTGATGATGAGGGCTGCCGGTCATCAGGCCTCCCTCATCATGGCCCTTATTCTGGTTGGTGCGGTGTTTGCCGCTTGCGGTCGTACCGCCGATGTTTTTCGTCTGCGCATGTGCAGAGGTCACTCTGCGCATGTGCAAGCGGTTTCGCCGTACGTTTTTTTTAGACGCCGCACAGGGGGCGGAGAGGGGCGTGAGGGGCTACTTAGCCTCATTACCCTATGCATACGCCCCGCGTTTCATGGGCGTTCCCATGCAAACGCTGGGCGTATGCATGGTAATAAAGCCGTGACGCATGTGTAGGGGGCGGGCATCTGACATCGCCGGATGTCAGCTGCCCGCCCCCATACATGATTTCATACGGACAAGTGTCCGTGTGGTCTAGGGTGGCGGGAGCTGGTGGAGCGTGCGGCCCTGCATTCGATGGTCGGCGACCATCGAATGCAGGGGCTGCTCCCAAGATGGAGGAGGCGTATCCCCGTCCACTTTCATGCGGACCGCCACATATCCGCGTACGGACGGAGGTGGCGATCCGTATGGAAGGCGGGGATTCGCCTGCATGGTCCTGGCCGCATATTCTGATCTGGCCGCACAGATCAGAATAAGGGCCCAAGAGACACTTCAAAAAAGATCACCTTCAATGGTGCAGGAGCCACAGAAAGGGGAGTGCCAGCGGCAGTGGCAGCGGAGGTATTGGTGCTGTCGCAGCACATGAGCAGGGTATTTTTTTTATAAAAAACTCCCTGATAGGGCTGCGGAGAGCAATCTGAAGAACAGATCTTTCTTGCATGGATCACTCTGGGATCTGCAGCGCCGAACGTGCAGTAATCAGTAGTATGTGGGCAGGCTTAGAAAGAGTGGGTTATGGCTTATGCTGATTCCCAAGGGCCACATGGTACTGATGCATATGGTGCTGCCACTCCCTGGAAGATCAATCCACCATATATATTACATACATGATCATATATATGTAGATACTTGCTTAGAGATCCTCCCCCCCCCCCCTCCCCCGCCGCTGCCCCTATGCACCAGCCGCAGCCGCTGCTACTACTACAGTAAACAAGGCTCACGTGTCTAACTTGGACCTCTCCCCATCTTACATCACCAATACCTAGCATCTCCCACAGATGCCACACTCCCCCATGTTCATTTACCGCCAACACCCCAGACGCATCTATATCCTGTATCTTATTGATGTCACATTTATCTCAGTGTTGCATACATATTGCATATGTGCCTACCCTTCCGGAATGGCTGGGATGACCTCCTGGTCCTCTCCTGAAGGGTGGGCAAGTATCTAGCTGTACAACCATCCCCCTACGAACCTACCCCCCGCCCCCACCCCAGGCTGACCATAACGGAGTACAGGTGGCCAGATAGAGGGGGACCCGATGACACGATTCATGCTGGATCACATCATCATAGCCCCACCCCCACTTTGCAGTGCCTGTTTTTCACCACTGTATAGCGAGGGTGAAGCCACTATGATGCGATCATGTAGCCAGCCCACCTCTTCTGCCTCGACACGCCCCTTATCTGCCTACTGTGATGCTGAGGGGACAGCAAAGTAGGTAAGTATAATACGTTGCCATCTATATAAATAAAAGGCTATATCAAAACAAAGTATGAGCGCTAGGGGCTGGTTGTGGTGTGCCGTGTACAGAGGCTGCCCTGTGGTTGAGGGGTGCCGCCCTCAATACAAACAAGACAAGGAAAAAATACCACTAGGCGCCTTATGTACACTCAAGAGAACATTTAATAACAATTTAATAAATCACAATACAAACAATTAATTGCATGCATGCAGATTAAACCTAAAAATCAGGGATATATAATCCCAAAAGTGCAACAAATTAATTGATTTTGTAGCAAACAAAGTAACTTGCTGTTAAACCCTGGTATAGGGAGAATGTCCCATCAGTGCGCAATCAGATGGTATAGCATCACATTGGGATGATTTGTATTCCACTTTTGAAACCCCCAGTGAGGTAACTGAAGTGCTCAGCTGTTTTTATGTATAGCGTCCCAGGTCTGGGGAAAGAATAACAGTCACAGATGCGGTACTTACTGCTTCCCGCAGTTTATTTTGGTCCGTGGCTTTATGACAGTGTCCAGCAGGGCGCCTCCTGTATGTTGTGCGGGGTCCGATGACACCTCGCGGCGCCCGCTTACTGCACGCCGGATTGCTGTATTGCGGAAGGGAAGCAGGTGGTAGATTAAGCTGATCACAGCTGTTGCGTCCTCTCCGGTATCCGGGATAATGGCCGGGCTGTGTGGCCACTCTGCCGATGTTTCCAAGGTGGGAATGGGACGTTTTAACAATTTGCTGAGTATTGATACGTCTCTCCAGTCCTCACTCCTCAGTAGTGGGGATATATCAGAGTCCTCAAAAACATGTTTTGCCGCGCTCAGGGCGGCTTTTTCAATTCAGGAGGCGCCTAGTGGTATTTTTTCCTATAAATAAAAGGCTAACTACTCCTCCCCTCTACGCGTTGAAGTACCGGCAATGACCACTAGAGGCCACTCAATAGGCCAAATTACTTCTTTGTGTGCTAAAATCTGTCATAATTAAAAGTGAAAGCATTTTTTTCAGGAACACTGATCTGTTTCAAACTTGTTGGATATGAAGAGAGGGAGCAGATAGGGACTGGGGGGTGGGGTGGAAAGTTTGTAGGCTAAAAACTGTCACAATCCATGTGAAAGTACATTGCAGAAGCCGTCATTTTGACGGGCTTTTTTTTAACTAATGATAAAATAATGATAATAATAATAATATGATTATAGTAAAAGCAGAAGTAGTAGGTAGTAAAAGGAGTAGTAGTAGGTAGTATAAGTATTATTAGTAGTAGTAGGTAGTATAAGAAGTAGTAGTAGGTAGTATAAGTAGTAGTAGTAGGTAGTATAAGTAGTAGTAGGTAGTATAAGTAGTAGTAGTAGTAGTAGTAGTAGGTAGTATAAGTAGTAGTAGTAGGTAGTATAAGTAGTAGTAGGTAGTAGTAGTAGGTAGTATAAGAAGTAGTAGGTAGTATAAGTAGTAGTAGTAGGTAGTATAAGTAGTAGTAGGTAGTATAAGTAGTCGTAGTATGTAGTATAAGTAGTAGTAGGTAGTATAAGTAGTAGGTAGTATAAGTAGTAGTAGGTAGTATAAGTAGTAGTAGTAGGTAGTATAAGTAGTAGTAGGTAGTAGTAGTAGGTAGTATAAGAAGTAGTAGTAGTAGGTAGTATAAGTAGTAGTAGTAGTAGGTAGTATAAGTAGTAGTAGGTAGTATAAGTAGTCGTAGTATGTAGTATAAGTAGTAGTAGGTAGTATTAGTAGTAGTAGTAGGTAGTATAAGTAGTAGTAGTAGGTAGTATAAGTAGTAGCAGTAGGTAGTATAAGCAGAAGTAGTAGGTAGTATAAGTAGTAGTAGTAGGTAGTATAAGTAGTAGTAGTAGTAGTAGTAGTAGTAGTAGGTAGTATAAGTAGTAGCAGTAGGTAGTATAAGTAGTAGTAGTAGTAGTAGTCAGTATAAGTAGTAGTAGTAGGTAGTATAAGTAGTAGTAGTAGTAGCTAGTATTAGTAGTAGTAGGTAGTATAAGTAGTAGTAGTAGGTAGTATAAGTAGTAGTAGGTAGTATAAGTAGTAGTAGTAGTAGTAGGTAGTATAAGTAGTAGTAGTAGGTAGTATAAGTAGTAGTAGTAGTAGATAGTATAAGTAGTAGTAGTAGTAGGTAGTATAAGTAGTAGTAGTAGTAGGTAGGTAGTATAAGTAGTAGGTAGTATAATTAGTAGTAGTAGGAAGTATAAGTAGTAGCAGTAGGTAGTATAAGCAGAAGTAGTAGGTAGTATAAGTAGTAGTAGTAGGTAGTATAAGTAGTAGTAGTAGGTAGTATAAGTAGTAGCAGTAGGTAGTATAAGCAGAAGTAGTAGGTAGTATAAGTAGCAGTAGTAGGTAGTATAAGTAGTAGTAGGTAGTATAAGTAGTAGTAGTAGGTAGTATAAGTAGTAGTAGTAGTAGTAGCTAGTATTAGTAGTAGTAGGTAGTATAAGTATTAGTAGTAGTAGGTAGTATAAGTAGTAGTAGTAGGTAGTATAAGTAGTAGTAGTATAGGTAGTAGTAGTAGGTAGTAGTAGTAGGTAGTATTAGTAGTAGTAGGTAGTATAAGTAGTAGTAGTAGGTAGTATAAGTAGTAGTAGGTAGTATAAGTAGTAGCAGTAGGTAGTATAAGCAGAAGTAGTAGGTATTATAAGTAGTAGTAGGTAGTATAAGTAGTCGTAGTATGTAGTATAAGTAGTAGTAGGTAGTATAAGTAGTAGTAGTAGTAGGTAGTATAAGTAGTAGCAGTAGGTAGTATAAGCAGAAGTAGTAGGTAGTATAAGTAGTAGTAGTAGGTAGTATAAGTAGTAGTAGGTAGTATAAGTAGTAGTAGTAGTAGTAGGTAGTATAAGTAGTAGTAGTAGGTAGTATAAGTAGTAGTAGTAGTAGTAGATAGTATAAGTAGTAGTAGTAGTAGGTAGTATAAGTAGTAGTAGTAGTAGGTAGGTAGTATAAGTAGTAGGTAGTATAATTAGTAGTAGTAGGAAGTATAAGTAGTAGCAGTAGGTAGTATAAGCAGAAGTAGTAGGTAGTATAAGTAGTAGTAGTAGGTAGTATAAGTAGTAGTAGTAGGTAGTATAAGTAGTAGCAGTAGGTAGTATAAGCAGAAGTAGTAGGTAGTATAAGTAGCAGTAGTAGGTAGTATAAGTAGTAGTAGGTAGTATAAGTAGTAGTAGTAGGTAGTATAAGTAGTAGTAGTAGTAGTAGCTAGTATTAGTAGTAGTAGGTAGTATAAGTATTAGTAGTAGTAGGTAGTATAAGTAGTAGTAGTAGGTAGTATAAGTAGTAGTAGTATAGGTAGTAGTAGTAGGTAGTAGTAGTAGGTAGTATTAGTAGTAGTAGGTAGTATAAGTAGTAGTAGTAGGTAGTATAAGTAGTAGTAGGTAGTATAAGTAGTAGCAGTAGGTAGTATAAGCAGAAGTAGTAGGTATTATAAGTAGTAGTAGGTAGTATAAGTAGTCGTAGTATGTAGTATAAGTAGTAGTAGGTAGTATAAGTAGTAGTAGTAGTAGGTAGTATAAGTAGTAGCAGTAGGTAGTATAAGCAGAAGTAGTAGGTAGTATAAGTAGTAGTAGTAGGTAGTATAAGTAGTAGTAGTAGTAGTTAGTATAAGTAGTAGTAGTAGGTAGTATAAGCATACAGTACCTCCCAACTGAGGTTGGGAATAAATGCTGTTCACTGCAGAAAGGGGATGCAGGCATGGCCAGCAGCTCTCACAGTAGTGAAAATGGGGGCCTATTCCTTTTCTGGGGAGGGGGCTGCTGGGGTACCACGATGCAGGCACCTCCACCACCCCCCCCCCCCCCCCTGTAGCCGTCGCCGGTCCGTGCAGAGACAGAGTTCCCGGCGTCTGTGCTATGGGACTGCCTTGGTGACTGGCAGGTCGGACTTCCAATAGGAAGTCACTGCCAGTCACAGTGAAGCCAGTGCAGTCTCACTACAGAGGCGGATTTTACCTGGGGGCACTGCAGCCCATAGGTAAAAACCGCCACTGCCCTCTACTCAAAATAATTTAGCAACCAGCACAATAGCACTTACAGTAAATGTTCATCAGACTCCCTGAGACTACTAATATCCAATGATAGTTCACAGGAGGGATATATTCCCTCCTATGAGAAAATTGTACAAACAAAACTCTAAGAAACGAGCAAAAATGTCTTATCGCTCCTGCAAAATGCATTTGTTCTGATATACCTGAACGATTTCATTTAAGTGGAGTATGAGAAACTGTAAGTATATACAATTGCTAAATTCTGCAGATTTGGTGCTAGCAAAAGTTATTTGTAACATTATGACTGAGCTTTCAGCTAAAACTGGAGCTCGCTCCTCCTCGCTGTATAAATCAATGTTTCCAGCCAGATCTGCAGAAAACTAGGAAGGTGCCCAAAGAAATGTTCTTATCTGAAGTGGGTGAATCAATGACTTGTTCTTATTTCCCTGCTCAGAATGTGCCATTCTGAATTAATATTTACATTTTTCAGAAGCACCGAGAGACTGTTAAAGAGAGATAGAGTGAGGCAGAGCAGGTATATTTCATACATAAACCACTACGCTGCCCTAGTACTGTACCTTGCAAAAAGATTATATGTGCAAATAAATGCCACGTGCAACAATGGCGTACTGGCCGGGACGTAAGTCGTCATAGCAACATGTGTAAGGGTACCAAGTACCATCCAATGGCAATAATAACTCTCACAGAAAATATACTGTAGGGCAGACAAGTATGCCAGTCCCTCTTTCAGCTGTGGGACTCATACTGTAACTGCTGCACCCGCAAGATGTAGTGGGCATCCCAATGGACAGTATGACGGCGGTTCAGAAGTTTGGCGCCAGAATACCAACACCATCAGAATCTCGCAAGCCGGAATCCCGACAGCTGAATACCTGGATAGGAAGGGATTCTAGGTTTTGGGATGCCGCTGTCAGTCATGTGACATTATAAACAGCAGTCCCTCAAGGCCAGTTCTAGCATAAGGCAGCTGTGGTCTCCCATACCCAACCCGCAGTCATTGCTCCTATGGTGTAGGGCTGGTCTGACCAATCAAGGCATAGGGGCCAAATGTATCAAGCTTTGAAAAGTGATACAATGGAGAGTGATAAACAACCAGCCAATCAGCTCCTACCTGCCAAGTTACAGGCTGGGTTTGAAAAATGACAGAGATGGGCTGATTGGCTGGTCGCTCCACTTTCAAGCTTAGTACATCTGGACCATAGTCACTTATATGGATACGACACAGACATGGTAGTAAAGGACAGTTAACTCTCTACCATCTGTGCTCCTTGAGTCACTTCACTTGCTCTTCTCCCACCTCGGTCCTCATCTGTGGAGAATACCTATTCACAATCCCTTCAGGACTTTTTTCATATAGTCGTAATTAGAGATGTGCAGGTTCTGATTTACTCTGATTTCAAAACAAGATCTTATTGGCTATCCCAAATCACATGGCAGCTGTTAGCCAATAAGATTCTGATTTGAAATCAAAGTAAATCAGAACCTGCACAACTCTAGTCGTAAGACCTCCATTTCTCACCTCACCCACTTCTCCCTACTGCTGTTTGATGTGGTAAGGAACTCTGGGCCTAATTCAGATCTGGTTGGAGTTGCTATTACCACTGCTTCTACTTATGGTGCCACGCCATCCACTTATTGCAAAGGCCAGGAAATCTCTTGTGTGTGTTCATCCCACAGATAACACCATAGTATATGAAATGAAAATGAGCTACTCAAGGCCACATAAGGATGTGTGCCAAGGGAGTTTTGATCATACTCA
The DNA here is from genome assembly GCF_055691185.1 of Crinia signifera. NCBI lineage: Eukaryota > Metazoa > Chordata > Amphibia > Anura > Myobatrachidae > Crinia > Crinia signifera. Next base: position 33,915,845 of record NC_139218.1, read on the forward strand.
GTCGCTCAACAATAAATATTTATCAGAAGATTGTTATTTTCCACCAAATCTCCATCATAAAGGAGAAAGCAACAAGTGAAGAGGAGAGAAAATACAAGCAGTAGTAAAAACTGAGGGGCATATGCAAAAAATAGGGATAGATAATAATTGGCGTATTAAGAGATAGACAAGGGACAAAAGCGGGCACACACAAACACAAAGGGGAAGGACAAAGAAAGAAAATGGAGACAAACGAAATTAGAAGCCAATGCACAAAGAGGAAGGGAGGGAGAAGGGAAGGAAGGAAAGAAGACAGGAAGGGAGGGAGGAAGGAAAAAAAGAGAGAATGAAATGGAAGGGGAGGAAAGGGAAGGAAGAAAGGCAAGAGGAGGAAAGGAAGGAGGGTATGGACGGTAGAAAGGAAATAAAAAAGGGAATGGAGGAAGAAGGGGAAAACAAACAAATTAAGGAAGGAAGGAAAGAAAGAGAAGGGAATGGAAAGGAGGGAAGGAAGGATGAAAAGAGAAGGGAAATGGGGGGAGGGAAGAAAAGTCAATAAAAAGTTATACTCTAAATAAAAGGGATATAAATATATAGACATACTTACTTTTACTCAGACCTTGCTCCACGTCCATGAGGGTAAGATAGGTACAATCTCAAGACCACAGTCTGTGATCTATAATATGTTTTCATTGTCACTGTCCAATAAGGAGAGGGCACAGGAGTAATATCAGGATGTGTGGGCATGGTGTGTGGGTGTGGCTGTGTTACATTGAGACTTTTTAGGAGCTTGCACACAGATGGTATGTTGCCATTATCGCTGAGGGGGATGTAGATACTCTATGTTGGGGACTATCTAGATGCATGAGACAAGAAGACGACAATATAAAATAAAATGTAGAAAACATCATGGATTGCTCAGATCTCCAAGGATACCAATTCTGTGGTGATTTCAAGAAGAAACGTAATAGGAAAAAATGATTGTTCCATGAGTATAGAACAGAACCACCGCAATTTCTCCCGTCTCTACTTCTAGGGTGTGTATGCAATGACAGTGTAGTTAATCACTCTCTTAAAATACATCTGATAGTAACATCAATATTAAATTACAGGTTTAAAGATCATGGCTGATTATACAGAATTGCATTGCAATAAGAATTCATATGCAAAAGCCCTGATTTGCTATTATCATACTCAGAAGCAGTTTAAAACGTACTCATTAGGTCATCATTAGCATCTAAACGGCTCTATTCGGCCTAAAGGTTGCACACATTTCCATAAGCATTTGGCTGATGTACAGTGCGGCAGCCACAAAGGACTGTAGCAATGACATATGAAAAAAACAATTATGGGCTATTTGTAAATGTGCACAATTTGAACAATTTTAGAAGAGACAGAACATTGTCCTTGTCATTTCCTTTAAAGTATCATTTATGGTAATGACCTATTATGTGCAAAGTGTCATCTAAATATTAGTACTGTACAATCAGAATAAAGCATGTAAAGCTGCTGACCACCCACACTGTGCATACAGTACTGTGACTCATAGTTGCCTACCCTCCTGCATTCTGCAGGAGTCTCCTTGATATAGCAGCAATCTCCCTCTCTCCCTCATTAGTCTAGCAATCTCCCTCATGTCACCTAGCCCACATTACACTGTTACATTTTTTGGGGAAAAAAGGAATGAGAGATGTATACATTTACATTGAATCATCAGCACCATTTCCCAGCACTTTACCAAGTATAGTACAGATGGAGCCGGCTCCCTCTGTTCCCGGCGCCCGCCAGATCCCTTTCACTGGCGAGCGCCGGTGATAGGGACTGGGATGCGTGTGCGTCTCACCTGCATGCGCATCCCAGTATCACGGAGGCTAAGCAGCGTCTCCCTCGCCGTCTCCACTTCAGGGAGATGCTGCCCAGTTCGGGGGGTGGGGGGTCAGGGCGGCGAGGGGGACTGGCGGCGACGGTGGGGGGAGGCGGCGGGAGGAGGTGGCAGGGACCGGCGGCAGGCTCCGTTGCCACGGGGCGCGCGAGTGCCTTGTGAGCGTGCACCCCTGGTGGTAGCCGGCCGCTGGCGGGGGCTGGCGATAGAATCGCCAGCCCCTGCAAATATATAGCCTGCTCTTACTAACTGCTTTGGGGCTCATCTACATTTGGCTATAAGTCATTTTAAAAGATTCCTCTGAGATGTAACAGTAACGCTTCTAGGTGCCATGTTCGCAATCTCTTTTCACAATCTCACCATATATGGACCTAGACACGCCCTTTGGGTGGAGCATGACACGTTCCCTCAATGGGGTGCTTTGCAAAATTCTACTACCAACTATAATCTCCCTGTAACTAGTTTTGACCATACCACACTGTGCATACAAGTACTGTAACTGATGACCACACCCCACTGTGCATACAAGTACTGTGATAGGGGGGGGGGGGGGGGCTAGGGTGGCACATCACCTAGGTGCCAGGTGCCAGATAATAGAGGGAGCTGGGGTAAGGTGGTTGTGGTAGGGGGTGGACAGACACCATGCGCCAACCTTTACTTTGCTCAGGAGATTTGATTAGATTAATAGTCTATTAATTCATACAGTAAACTTCGGCTGAGCTTGCCGTTTGTGAGAGCGGTAACTTGACGGAATTGGGATGATGTGTGGGACACAGCCATGAATGGCTACTTTGCTGTCCCAGCATGCAATTTATTCCTAGCCTCCCTGGTAGTGATGTTCTGACTAGCCCCGCCCACACAGCAGGCAGGAGAAGGAGGCAGCTGCAGGCCGCAGCCATTTCAGAGCTATATTGTGGCTGTTTATTTTTTAAATGATGTAATAAGAAGTTCAGCACAATAAAATGCACAATTTAATTGAACAATAACTAAAGATTTTTAACTAAAACCAAAAATGTACAGGCCGATGAGGGCAACTACATAGTATTTACTAGGTGATTCACTGCACCCTACGGGCCCTCTTCACACCGTCGTAAGGGGCTGCGCCCCCTTAACTTGTGAACGGCGTTATTGCGTTGAAGATGTTTTGTATTCTATGGAAGATTTCCTGCTGTGGGTGTGTGAGCAGGGGTGGTGTCGGTGGGGGAGGGATGGGTGCATGGGTACAGTGGGTGAAGGATGGGGGGTGCGGGGTGGGCGCATGTGGTGGAGTGTGTGCGGACTTGTAGTACACGTGTGTGTGTGATGCTGGGACTTGTAGTTCCCCAGCTGCAGTATATACAGTATACAATGTGTGATGCTGGGACTTGTTGTTCCCCAGCTGCAGTACATACACAGTATACAGTGTGTGATGTTGGGACTTGTAGTACGTGTGTGTGTGTTTGATGCTGGGATTTGTAGTTCCCCAGTTGCAGTATATACAGTATACAATGTGTGATGCTGGGACTTGTTGTTCCCCAGCTGCAGTACATACACAGTATACAGTATGTGATGGTGGTCACCTGCAGCTACTCTCCAGTAACTGCAATGCACTATGGCCACCTCTGACTGCCCGCTGCTCTCACTGCGCCCGCCGCCTCAGGATCCTAGACCCCCTTGGTGCTCCCGATCCCAATACCGCGGTGCCGGGCTAATGTAACTGAGAGGAGGCGAGATCAATCAGCGATCATCACATTGGTGCACATCATAGCCACCATACAGGTACTTTACATACATATTCTAACCCTAACCGCCAGAGACTGTTTTGCGGGGGGGGGGGGGGGGGGCAGTGTGGTCGGTGTATGTCTGATGGCATTATTATTCTGTCAATCATCCCTTGTGTATATAACGCTGGGCAGAGTTGTGTAACGCTGGGCGGAGTTGTTATACACAACTCCACCCAGCGTTATACAGACAGGGGATGATTGACAGATGTGGCTAAATAGATAAGAGATTATTATAATTAATTCCAACATTTGTTTACATTACAGCCAATGACTTGACAATGACAGTCCTGGCTTTTTATTTCACAGTTTTGGTCGCCCCCTCTTATCACTCTTGGCATCCCCTAGGACCTCCCATCTGTACACATGCAATTTTGCCAGATAAATCTCATGCAATTTATTGGACTAAATTGCATGTAAAAGTGTATGGGGGCCTTCACACTGGCTGCTGCTTAACTGATCAGCACCTGGACAGCTCCTGTCAGTCTGCTGTGCTGCTAGCTCTGTGCTAGGGACCTTATTCTGATCAACATGCGGCGCTGTGAATTTTGCAGAGCTGCGTGTGATTTACGCTGCTCGCATGGACGCCCCCCCCCCCTCCCCCCCTTTGCATAAACATCGACTTGCAGCCTTGGGTGCACATTCTGTAAAAATAGAAAAAACACCCTAAAAAAAGAGCAAGAAACTTCCTTGTTCTTGTCCACTGCAGGTGCTGCTCAATGATGGGCAAATAGGAATCTATGAATTGTTCTGTAGTACATGGACCAGCACCATTTTCAAATTGTGTCAGTGGCCTAGGCTAAGCTTAGCATTCTGGAGCGTGGCAAATCTGACAACCTAGAAGCCCCCATAGATTTCTATGGAGGCTACTTTGTGATTGGACATGGAAGGACTGCAGCAAATATAGGGCCTAATTCAGAACCATGGTGGGGGCAGTAGCGCACGCAGGGGGGGGGGGTTCTGAGTACCCAGAACCCCCCCCCCAGGAGTGTAAGGGCCCTAACCTGAAAGCTGAGGGTCCCCTCTTTCCAAGGGTACAAGAATTTTGAAAATCTGACCTTGGGAACCGGAGATATCTGACTTCAAAGCAGTGGTCCCCATCCAAGCCTGTTAATTGCTCTTCCCAGTCAGATATTTCAGGTTCTGTCTGACTTAGAGTTTTTCTGAGGATATATTCCAAAAGCTGGGACTCTCCCACTTTGGTGGACACTAAGGCCCTTATTCTGATCGGTGCGTACTTTCCCGAATTCTTTCGGATCGCGTTTTTTAGCCGTCTGCGCATGCGTGGGGAACGCCATGCGCATGTGCCACGCATGGTCTCCGTACTTGTTCTCACTAATACCGTACAGCAGGGGTTCCCAATCTTTTTTGAATCACGGCACCCTACAGTATCAGAATTTTTTCACGGCACCCCTAGGCCATAAAAAAACAAAAACAATACATATAGATTGAGTTTATATACGATTCTTATGTTCATTTATGTGGTAAAGGGCAGTATTTGCTTCTGTTTCTACACATTTTATGATTGGAAGCCACCAGAACTGGTTTTGCCTATAAATAATTAACCATAAATAATTTGAATTGGTCCTGCACCACCAACCCGGGGCACCCCTGCAAGTGTCCTGAGGCACCCCAGGGAGCCACGGCACACAGTTTGGGAACCACTGCCGTACAGAAATGTGCACCGCAATCACTCGGCCAATATGGGCGTGTTATGGGCGTCATGCGGAATGACACAGGGGTGTAGTTTCAAAGTGGGCTAAACTGGGCGGAAACATGGGCGGACACGGGGGAGTACACATATGTTGGTAGGCGTGCATTCGGACAGCACGCCGAATGCACGCGAACAAAAAGGGAAGAAATGTGCGGTGTCCAAAAGGCTAGTATTGCTTAGCGGACACCACTCGGTCATGCGCTAGGCAATCGGAACGCCTAATCAGGACGGACGCACCTCAACCAATGTCAGCTGAACCCAATACAATCACCTTCTTTACTCATTACTTGTTAATTACACGCTTCTCACTGCTGCAATTGGAACCATTGCAGCTTAAAGGGAACATTACATGCTGCACTTGTCACACACTTTTACACTGCAAATAATGAACACAACTTAATATTAATAATACTAATACACATGTCACTTCTGCATGGATCAATTAATACAGACATTTGGGGGGCCAAAATAACATTTATTAAAGAAACTTAGAAAATAATTTTGAAACCATCACAACATAAATGGTACCATAACAGGACTACAATTAAATAATATATAATAAATAGCCACAGCAGAATCATTAGGAACACATCAGCTGGCTTCACAACAAAAGTAGAGCACCAACACTTCAAGTACAGCACACAGTAATGGTAGCCGAAACAGGGCAACAGGGGAACCAAACATGACATTTGAACGCGGGCAAATGTGGTGACCCTCGGCACGGAATTTGACACAGGATGCTGACACACACAGCTCAATGGAAGATTTGGGAAGACATAACGGTGGAGATTAATGGGGACACAAGTTCATTTGCGGGCACGTTTGCCCCTGGCAGGCTCCTTGCCACGTGCAGCAGCTCTTCGGCCTCGCCCACGGCCACAGTCAGATGGTGGGTCACGTGGAGCACATGCTGGGGAGGGGGTGGGTCTTCTTCCCCCTCTGGCAGCAGGGAGTGATGATGGTGGTAATGCACCAGAAACGGGTGACATTAGGACCCTATTGGTGGTAACTAGCTCCACCATAAGTTCATTATGGCGGAGGAGGAGTTCATTTTGCCGCAGGGCTTGATCAGCCAGCACCTGCAGGCTAGCAGCAATAGATTGCTGGCTGGCACTCATAGCTTGCTGGCTGGCACTCATAGCCTGCAGGCTCGCAGCAATACTCTGCTGGCTGGTGGTCAAACCCTGCAGCACCTCCTCGGCCCTACGCACCCGCTCTGATGCCGAGTCTCCCTGCTGCACAATACTTTCAAGCACATGCCCCCACGTGGCCAATTCAGCCGCGGACATTGCCGGCTGCTGCTGCACGGGCCTGCTACTGGGGCCAGGTGGCACAGACTCCACAACCTCCTCAAGAGATTGTTGACCAAGCGGTGGGGATGCTGTTGAAGGAGAAAATACCAATTACCACACATTCCATGCAAAATTCAAAACATCTACTTATGGCCTGGCAAATAATTACCTTCAAGCGTAGAAGCCATCACTTCCGCTGGGGACTCGCTGTCTATGGTGCTCACCCCCCGGACCTCCTCCACTGCAATGCAGCACTGTGCCATCTCTTCCAGGGGGGTGAGCTGCAGCTTTGATGGCATGGGGCCAGCCCCAGAGGTGTGGCTGTGTTCCCACCGCTGGCTCAATTTCTTTTTGAGGTTCCCTTTGAAGTCGTGCCACCTGCAATCAAAGTGTACATATTAATACATGTCACTCCTCATGTTTGCTGTAGCACCCATTGCAATATGAAACATAATACAACATGTGCCTCCTGGCACCAAACTTAGATTATATTCATTTTGAAACACAACCCTTAGAAGATACAGTCACAGTCACCCTCCAATAACTATCAATTCAATGACATGGCTGTGCCTCCAAGCAACGTGACCACCCATTGACCAACTCCATCTAATATTGAATGTAAACATTACTGGACTTGTACTGATCAAATGTAACACGCATGGACTTGCCTCTTCTTAACGTGCTCCACCTCACGAACTTGTGGAGCCACCGCATTAATCTCCGCCGTTATCTCCTCCCAGATCTTCCATCTCCTTGTGTGTGTCAACTTTACCGATGGGCACTCTATCAAATCCCGTGCCCGGGTCATCAGGATGTCAAGCTCCTGCGGTTCATATGCCATGTTTCTGGTGGTTGGTTCCTCTGTTGCCCGATTGCGGCCACGGGCACGACCACTGGCACCGCCACTGGCACTGCCACGGCCACGGCCACCGGTTGCTGTACTTGAAGTGCTGGCCTGGCTACTTTGTTGGGAAGCCACCTGCTGTGTTCCCAATGATTCTGCTGATGCTGAGGATGGGCCAGCTGCTGATTGGCCTGATGTTGATGGCCCATCTGGCTGCTCTGGGTTGAGGGGGACATAGGTGGTGTTGGACTCCATGCGGGCCAAGAGGTTCTGCACCACCTGTTCTTCCTCTGACTCTGAGCCAGCCATGTTTGCAACAACTGTTTGCCTTTCTAGGACAACTTTAAATACTATTTCTGTAATTGGCGTTAATCAGCTGCAACCTGCGTTCCGTACGGCCGCGTTCCGTACGGCAGCGTCAACCGTGCGGCGCATACGGCACGCCCCTTGGTGTGGATAAATATTTCTCAAAAACCTGGCAAACTGAGTAAGTCTGATTTAGTAGCTAAATGCAGATTTGAACACCAATGACCAAATAAAACTGAGGTCACACATGAAATGTATATTTGAATGTACATCTGTACTGTGCACTTGTTTGGTATGTAGTACAACTGACACTACCCATTCCATATGTAAATCCAGTCCACCACTTAGGCACAAGTAATCAGTGCTAGCATCCAAATCACATGTGAAAGCACTCCAAATTCAGGCTGGATGCTAGCTACTTTTCATTCCAACTCTGTAGTATGGGCCAGTAGAAGTTAAGTGTACACATGGCAGCATGGCCTAATTTTGGGAAAAGGTCTGCCACTATTTGCTATGTTTCTGCTGCATAGCTTTCATTCTAAAATAGCTGTTTAGTACCTTGTTGAGTTAGGTGTAAGTGTCTAGTGATGCAGACTATTTCACCTGTTGCTTATACCCATGTTTGGTGAATGTTATAGATTATATATAATGTGTTTCCATCTTATTTTACACTGTCTGTTTAGGATGGGTTTGCGATGCAATGGGTTAGCCGTGTGTTCGGGCGCATACACGCTGTTAGTGTAAAAATGAACAATAAAGTTAATACCAAATATCACTCTGATCAACCAATGACAGCACATGATTGTTTGATTTGTGCCATTGCTAAGATGGCGGCCTATGGGAGAGCAGCCCCATTCTCTCCAGCGGAGCTGAGGACACTGGTCTCCGTTATGGAGACCAGGCTGGGGCGGGCGGGCCCATTTGTAACCAACCGCCAGAAGCGGAATGCTTATGCGGTGGCCCGCCGCCGCATATTCGCACGTACGCAGGTGCGGCGGACCATCGCACAGCTGGAGCGGCGGTGGTCCGACTTGAGACGACGCCAGCCGGATTTGCTCCAGCAAATCAGGGCCAGCATAGCGAGATGTGAGTGTTTATACATTAAATAGCCATTTGTACATGATTGCTTACATGACCATATTTAAGGCAATAAGGTCACCAGCCTGATCATGAGTGAAACATGGCATACACTATATGTGTGCTACTTCCTGTTTGACACCCTGTAATGGTGATAAAATATGTCATTGTGTAGGATTATTGTTTGTGATGCTTACAATGGCCCAAATGTCATACCTGCCATGTTACAGACTGTGTTTTGTAAAGGCCACTAAGGAGCTGTTTGCCTGTACAATTATCTGTACTTATAACCTTTGCATTTATAGCTTGATAAGGCTTAATACAAATGACCCCTAATCAGCACTTTTTTGTTTTTTCCCAAACACAGCACGGGATCGAGCAAGACATGCCCGGGAGGAGCCAGAGGTGGGCCAGGAGGAGCTTGCCCAACCAAGGGCCCAGGAGGTGCTTCAGGAGGAAGGGATGGCGGAGGAGGTGGCACAGGAAGTGGAGGAGGAGGAGGAGGGGTGGGCTGTGGAGGCGCTGCCACCAGAGGAGGACGTGCCACCAGAGGAGGAGGTGCCACCAGTGGAGGCCCCAGAGGAAGAGGAGGAGTTTGAGGCCTGTGAGGTAGTCCAGGCGGCAGAAATTGGTATGCATACATAAGGATTAATTTATCCTTTTGTCATCTACTATTTGCTATGTAGCACTGGTGATTCAATTGTGTTTTTCAATTCTATAAAGTGATAAAACAAACTGGGTAGCAACAGACACAATTAGGGGTTAGATAGGGTGGGCAAACCATCCCTTTCATCCAGGACACATATTAATGACACAGGTTGTGGGGATGGCTTTCAGGTCGATTTTAAGTGTCAATGAACCAGTGTAGTTAATCTGTATCCTGGAAGAAAGTGATGACGTGCTCATGTAAGGGTTACAATCTGTAGCCTCATATAGGTGAGTATAGTTTACAGGTGCTTAATTTGACCAAACTAGATTCAGTATGGCATAAATGGAGTATGGACAGGCGTGGCTTAGACTGGAGTAACAAGTGGTCAGTGCCCCTGGGCCCTCCTGTAGCTAACCACCCCCTGCGGTCTGCATGTATGTTTGCCACCATAATTGTTTGATGATTTGATCTTAGTAATGATTTTGTGCATGGGAGTGGGTTAGTGCTGCAGCTTCACCTAACTGGCATTATGACAATGATTTCTGGAGCAGACCATCAGCAGGCAAGCCATGCTTGATTGCACCAATGTACTGTGCATTCCTGAGAGTTGTGTAACTCCCCTGCCAGGCTCCATCATATAACAGACACTGAACTTTGTTTGCAGAATTGTGATTGGTGCAGCGCGTGACATGCTTCTCAGAGCTTAGTCATGGGTGGGTTTGGATTGAGAAGGAGCAGTATGACTGTGAGGTGTTCTACAGAGTAAAGGGTATAGGGCAAAAATCAGGCTTTCCATGTAGTATGTATGCATGTATGTATAGGTGTATGTGTCATATATATAGTTATAGTATATAGTTATATATGTGTCTATATATATATATATATATATATATATACATATACACACACACACCTGTCACGGTGCATGTTTAAAATGTAGGTATGACTATGTTAAATGTATGCATGAATATCATTATTAATTTTTCAATTATACACACACACCTGTCACGGTGCATGTTTAAAATGTAGGTATGACTATGTTAAATGTATGCATGAATATCATTATTAATTTTTCAATTTGTATTTCCTCCACAGATGAGCCTGCCCAAGCAGAGGAGGGTCGCCGTGGGGCCCTCCTAAAAATTAGAGGCCACATGCGGCAGATATTGGCCGAAATGGACCGGCTCATAGATGAGTCTAATTAATTTATTAGACAATTATTTTTTGTTGTTTATAATAATAAATAGTTATTTAAAGTTCAAAGTTGTCAGTGTTTTTTTCTAACATGCAAAAGTATATGTGTAACTTGTTTAAAAATCTTTTAAATAAGCAAAATGTAAATAGTGTATATAGATGTATGTTAGGGTCACATGCTGTAAGGGTTAATGTGTGTCATGAATGTAGTAGGAATGTGGGTCAGTATAGATGAGCATTTAATTGATAGAAATTGATAACAATCGCTTTTTCATGAGGTTGCCTAATTGCCTAAGTGGGTCACGTGATCGCTGTGTGTACTCAGTAAAAAAGTGTGGGATTGAGCGTAAATACTCCGCATCGGGGCGTATGGACAGCTTCCCGTACGTTCTGACGCGGTAAGACCGTGCTTGTGCGGGAAGACCGTGCAGAATCTGTACGTTTCCACCGCACACGCACGGTTTGTATGTCGTCCGTACACACGCCCTGTTCTTAAAGAGTGAGTCCGTCCGAATGCGGAGGACACGTGGGCGTTTCTACGGACGTTGGCCGCACGCCACCGCACAGCGTGGCGTGCGGACCGCACCGTAAGAATTCGGGAAAGTACTTACCGATCAGAATAAGGGCCTAAGAGATTGTCTCTACTTTTCCCAGAACCAGAGATATCAGCCTTCCAGCAGCTGGTTACTGCTCCAGCTCCACACACCTGGTATGTAGTTTTATATTCTCGTTGGCAGATTGCCCTGCCTCCTGAACTCTGATCCCCTAGTACATAATACCATTTGGTAGGTGGGATTCTCTAGTTTTTAACTGCTTTAAAATCTAAGAAATCTATTTCTGGGAACTGGAGATCTTTGCAGTCAAGTAAGCTGTCCTCCCACCAGAACATTATGATTATTAAGCCCACTCCACTACACACCCCTCCTCTGCGTATTAAACATCCTCTACCACCCTGGAAGTTATGTATCAGGGCCCCTTCATTCAGCCCAATGCCCCCTTCTCCCACCATCTGTGCAGTAAAGGGGTAATTAGTGGAAATGAATGATCCAGGCCCTACATGCTGAGCGGTTGATATAATACCCCCTACCACCCGCCGGACATCAAAGTTTTCCCCACCGCTACCGCTGGAGGATCGGTAGGGGCCCCAATACATTGCTATGCCCAGGGGTCTACAATGATGTTGATGCCCCTGTATGTATATATATGTATGTATATGTATGTATATATATATATATATATATATATATATATATATATATATATATAAATGGTTGGAATAGAGGTATCAGCGACAATAAATACCTATGTACTACACACAAAACTCTTTATAATAAAAAAGTTTTATTTTATATACATAAAAAAGTGCACAATAGCACTGAAAAAATGGAGAACAGACAATAATACAGTTTATATAGAAAAAACAGTAATAATAAAAAATGCGAGAATGTTACTAAAAAAGGCCTACAGGTGATGTCGCTAAAAAAGGGGGGGAGGGAAATATATTCTAAAAAAGTCTAAAAAGTGAATAACTTATCTTAGTGGAGGAGTCAGCAGGCACTACCCAACGCGTTTCGTCTAGAAGACTTCTTCAAGGGGTGAGGGGGAGATGTGTCTGGTGCTCTATTTATACTATGTATACCTAGTACACATGGTTATGAGGTCACATCCTGTGGGATGTGGCCTCCGTTTTTTTATGTTAGAGGTTTCAAGCAGAATTTCAATCTGCTACTATAGTGACTAGAAGTATTAAGTTCCCACTTACTAATAGAAACAAAAAGCGCGAAAAAAGCATAAATATAATCAGAGAAATAGACCACAAAGCTTAATTGGGGGATGCGCGTCCCCACTTCCGGTGGGTAGACGTCACTTCCGCCCCGTTTCCTGTGTGTGTATAGTTCATTTCACTGGGCGGCTTCCACCCTTCTTCGGCGGATGTGCTGTTTTGCCACACTTCCGATCTGTAGCGCTGTGCACGGATTGGCTGCGGCGGCTGTCAGTCAGAATCATCTTTGCGATACAGGCTGTCTTGGCTCTGGTATAGTTTTTCGTCTCCGTTCAGCGGCCATTTTGGCGGGGACCTTTGGGGACTTTTGCATTAAGAAGCGGCCATCTTAGTGGATTCTTAGTACGTGAATTGGAGTCCACTGTGTTTTCATTTATAGCGATTTCGTATGGGACATGGAAATATAAAATATATTATATTAGTATTTGCATATTTGCACAGGTTAATTTTGTGTGACTTGGTAGCGATATTCTGTGTATATATATATATATATATATATATATATATATATATATATATATATATATATATATATGTAAGTTAAATGATATATAGCAGCAATAATAAATACGGATAAAAAATAATACATAATTATATGGCAGTATTCATGGTATATCAGCAGAAATAAATAAATACATTAAAGAATGTATTAAAAAAGTATATATACAGTATAACAATATGTTTAATAAGGTGCTTAAGTATACATAATGAGCGAAGGAGTAGTTAAATTCATGAAATATTTATAAGGTATTTGTATATAATAAGGAGGAGGTGCTTAAAAAGACTAGGGTATAAGTGAACCAGTGATTTATTTTTAACAATAAGTGTCTACATTAGACCTTTTTACATTGTGGGCTATCTATTCATGAGAGATGGGTGGTAATGAGTGACAGGCATAAAAAGTGAGATATATAAAGAGATGAGTGAGAGGGTGAGTGTGCCCATAAGGGTAAAAATGTGTGTGAACTGAGCCTTGGTATTTTCATATTGTCCTTATCCCGAGGTTCCTTGCTTCTTTCATTACAGAACCTATTCTTCTCAGGTAGTCTCCTGTCCCGATACTGGACAGGCCCAAACACTGCTTGGCTGCCAAGATCGGACGAGATTGGGCATTGCCAGTGTGGTATGACTGTAATGTTTTTTCGGTTCTGGAAACCTCTGGGACTCGAGTACCTATTTGCTCAGATAGTAGCCATGGTGCATAAGAGAAGGAGGATAAAGGGATGAGGAAGAGAAAGGGAAAAGAGGTTCCTTGCTTCTTTCTATATAAACTGTATTATTGTCTGTTCTCCATTTTTTCAGTGCTATTGTGCACTTTTTTATGTATATAAAATAAAACTTTTTTATTATAAAGAGTTTTGTGTGTAGTACATAGGTATTTATTGTCGCTGATACCTCTATTCCAACCATTTGTAAATTGTTTTTGTGACACCCCTTACCAAGGTGCCCATTTTTAGAGGCTAGCTGACATCCCCTTTTTCTGAAAAAGGGTTACCAGTGTACACTAATTGCGTATTAGAGCATTTGAACAATCTGAGGACACAAGTGGCGCCATACATCTTTTCTTTCCCTGGACACTCTTTGGTTTTTTTGTAAGGCTGCCTGGTGTCTAGACGTTTTTAATATGTTTAGGAATAATGAACGCACCACAAAAAGAGATTTGTTGTGCAAAACTATCTTCAATGAGAGTAAACAGACAAATAATACCGGACCATCACAAGACCTAGATGATTTATTCTGGGCCATAGAAAAAACACTCACAAAGGAGGTGAAAACCTGGTGGGATATACAAGGACTCCAACACTACATTTCAGTGAACAGGATCCCAAGAGGTCTGAGGATCCAGAAACAACCCACCTTTGGAAACCAAGACTCCCCATTCATGGAAAAATGGGATGCCACCCTTCACACATGTTCCCTGAGCCTGATGAAGTTACTAATTGAAGAGAAACAAAAGACCTTGGTAGAATTAGAACTTAGCATCAAAACACAGGAAGGAGTTTTGGAAACACATAAGGACACAGAGGACTACAGAATAAATGAGAAAGTCCTAAACAAGAAATTAGAAAGGATAGAGGAGGATGTCATTAAAGGCAAAGAGGTATCTTTTGCAAGCTTCCACTCCTTTCTGATGTTCAATACAAGTGTATAGTGACTGAACATCTATGGTTACCCATTTGTAGGTCTCTTTCCAGAACCGAAAAAACATTACAGTCATACCACACTGGCAATGCCCAATCTCGTCCGATCTTGGCAGCCAAGCAGTGTTTGGGCCTGTCCAGTATCGGGACAGGAGACTACCTGAGAAGAATAGGTTCTGTAATGAAAGAAGCAAGGAACCTCGGCATAAGGACAATATGAAAATACCAAGGCTCAGTTCACACACATTTTTACCCTTATGGGCACACTCACCCTCTCACTCATCTCTTTATATATCTCACTTTTTATGCCTGTCACTCATTACCACCCATCTCTCATGAATAGATAGCCCACAATGTAAAAAGGTCTAATGTAGACACTTATTGTTAAAAATAAATCACTGGTTCACTTATACCCTAGTCTTTTTAAGCACCTCCTCCTTATTATATACAAATACCTTATAAATATTTCATGAATTTAACTACTCCTTCGCTCATTATGTATACTTAAGCACCTTATTAAACATATTGTTATACTGTATATATACTTTTTTAATACATTCTTTAATGTATTTATTTATTTATTTCTGCTGATATACCATGAATACTGCCATATAATTATGTATTATTTTTTATCCGTATTTATTATTGCTGCTATATATCATTTAACTTACTTATATATATATATATATATATATATATATATACAGAATATCGCTACCAAGTCACACAAAATTAACCTGTGCAAATATGCAAATACTAATATAATATATTTTATATTTCCATGTCCCATACGAAATCGCTATAAATGAAAACACAGTGGACTCCAATTCACGTACTAAGAATCCACTAAGATGGCCGCTTCTTAATGCAAAAGTCCCCAAAGGTCCCCGCCAAAATGGCCGCTGAACGGAGACGAAAAACTATACCAGAGCCAAGACAGCCTGTATCGCAAAGATGATTCTGACTGACAGCCGCCGCAGCCAATCCGTGCACAGCGCTACAGATCGGAAGTGTGGCAAAACAGCACATCCGCCGAAGAAGGGCGGAAGCCGCCCAGTGAAATGAACTATACACACACAGGAAACGGGGCGGAAGTGACGTCTACCCACCGGAAGTGGGGACGCGCATCCCCCAATTAAGCTTTGTGGTCTATTTCTCTGATTATATTTATGCTTTTTTCGCGCTTTTTGTTTCTATTAGTAAGTGGGAACTTAATACTTCTAGTCACTATAGTAGCAGATTGAAATTCTGCTTGAAACCTCTAACATAAAAAAACGGAGACCACATCCCACAGGATGTGACCTCATAACCATGTGTACTAGGTATACATAGTATAAATAGAGCACCAGACACATCTCCCCCTCACCCCTTGAAGAAGTCTTCTAGACGAAACGCGTTGGGTAGTGCCTGCTGACTCCTCCACTAAGATAAGTTATTCACTTTTTAGACTTTTTTAGAATATATTTCCCTCCCCCCCTTTTTTAGCGACATCACCTGTAGGCCTTTTTTAGTAACATTCTCGCATTTTTTATTATTACTGTTTTTTCTATATAAACTGTATTATTGTCTGTTCTCCATTTTTTCAGTGCTATTGTGCACTTTTTTATGTATATAAAATAAAACTTTTTTATTATAAAGAGTTTTGTGTGTAGTACATAGGTATTTATTGTCGCTGATACCTCTATTCCAACCATTTGTAAATTGTTTTTGTGACACCCCTTACCAAGGTGCCCATTTTTAGAGGCTAGCTGACATCCCCTTTTTCTGAAAAAGGGTTACCAGTGTACACTAATTGCGTATTAGAGCATTTGAACAATCTGAGGACACAAGTGGCGCCATACATCTTTTCTTTCCCTGGACACTCTTTGGTTTTTTTGTAAGGCTGCCTGGTGTCTAGACGTTTTTAATATGTTTAGGAATAATGAACGCACCACAAAAAGAGATTTGTTGTGCAAAACTATCTTCAATGAGAGTAAACAGACAAATAATACCGGACCATCACAAGACCTAGATGATTTATTCTGGGCCATAGAAAAAACACTCACAAAGGAGGTGAAAACCTGGTGGGATATACAAGGACTCCAACACTACATTTCAGTGAACAGGATCCCAAGAGGTCTGAGGATCCAGAAACAACCCACCTTTGGAAACCAAGACTCCCCATTCATGGAAAAATGGGATGCC
The DNA here is from genome assembly GCF_055691185.1 of Crinia signifera. NCBI lineage: Eukaryota > Metazoa > Chordata > Amphibia > Anura > Myobatrachidae > Crinia > Crinia signifera. The sequence goes on from NC_139218.1 coordinate 33,932,650, forward strand.
ACCCTTCACACATGTTCCCTGAGCCTGATGAAGTTACTAATTGAAGAGAAACAAAAGACCTTGGTAGAATTAGAACTTAGCATCAAAACACAGGAAGGAGTTTTGGAAACACATAAGGACACAGAGGACTACAGAATAAATGAGAAAGTCCTAAACAAGAAATTAGAAAGGATAGAGGAGGATGTCATTAAAGGCAAAGAGAAAAAATTCCTGAGGGACAAGACAGATTATGACCAAGGAAAGGTCAAGAAGTGGAGCAGGTTTAACAACCATGAAAACACAATACCTCACGACAACAGAAACAAATGGAAACAAATTGCACAAAAGAAAACATCAATAAGACGGAAAAGTTACGACTCACCCAATAATGTACCATTAAGGACCAACAACAGATTCACAGCGCTGCAAAGATTAAGATCAAATGGAGAACAAGAACTGTCCGCCGCATCGTCTTCTTTTTTGTCCCAGAGCACGGGAACAAGAAGGAAGGAAGATTGGAGAGTGGTCTTGGAGGAAAACGTAAAACAAGCTTCCCCCTTAAAAAGAAGATTGCCAGACGAAGAGGAAAACGAGGCAGCGGGAGGCAGAGATCCCAAAAAAAGAGCGGCATAACGAAGCAAGACATCGCAAAAATGGCAACCAATAAAGGCATCTTTAACCTATCAAAACATGAACTTACAGCCCCAGAGGTCTCCCTTCTGGGGAAGGGACTTTCTTTTGCACCCACAAGCAGTATGAACAGGTTTGAGACATACATCGACCTAAATAAATTCATTCGAAAACTCACATTAAAGAGGCACTTCTTGAGGAAAGATGACGCTATAACATCGAATTTTGAAAATAGATCTAAATCAGGTCTAAAACCCACATCTAAATACTACCCAATTGAGTCAAAGGGGTCCAACATCAACATCTTTTATGACCTGGTAAAAAAGGACCTATGTGACACAGAACAAGCACCAGTAAAAACTAAGAACCTGACGAATTCTGAAAGGGAAGCATTGAAGAAACTACAGAAAGACAAAGAAGTAGTATTAAAACCTGCTGACAAAGGGGGGGGGGGGTATGGTCCTAATGGACCGTGAAGCCTATGTAAGAGAGGCAGAGAGGCTCTTGGCAGATGAGAAATCATACAGTAGACTCACGATCGATCCAAAAGAGACATACATTGAAGAACTACGCACTCTTCTGCTACAAGGTCTCAGAACCAACATTTTAACGAAAGATGAATATCAATACTTATTAAGATCAGACCCCATTACCCCAATATTTTACTTTTTACCAAAGGTTCACAAGTGTATGACCAACCCACCCGGAAGACCTATTGTGGCTGGTATCGACTCATTAACCTCTAATCTGTCTCAGTATGTGGATATTTTCCTGAATAAATATGTGAAATGCCTACCCTCGTATCTAAAGGATACGACAGCAGTACTGAACACTGTAGAGGAATTCGAATGGAAAGAGACCTACAAATGGGTAACCATAGATGTTCAGTCACTATACACTTGTATTGAACATCAGAAAGGAGTGGAAGCTTGCAAAAGATACCTAGAAGAAGATGCCTCACTTTCATCGGAACACACCAATTTTATCTGCGATGTAATGTTTTTTATTCTGCACCACAACTATTTTAAATTTCAAGACCAATTTTATTTACAACAATGCGGAACTGCAATGGGGACTATATTTGCGCCCAGTTTCGCAAATCTTTTTATGGGACACTGGGAAAACTTTTATATCTACAATAATCAAGTTTTTAAGAGTGCTATAATACTATATAAACGATATATAGACGATATTTTAATTATCTGGGACGGAACAAACGCACAATTCGAAGAATTTTTTAAAGGCCTGGACAGGAACGATATGAACCTTAAATTCACTTCCAATATACAGCAAGAATCCATAGAATTCCTCGATCTGATCCTGACGCATGAGAACAACAGAGTGATAACCAAGAATTTCGTAAAAAGCGTAGACAAAAACAGCTACTTACACCACAAAAGTAATCATCTGAAAAAATGGAAAGAAAACATCCCATATTCTCAATTCCACAGAATTAAACGTAATTGTAGCAAACAGGAAGATCTAGAAGAACAACTCACCCTGTATGGTCAGCGATTCATGGAAAAAGAATACCCAGCGGGCCTTATCGAAAAAGCAGCAGAAAAGACAAGAAACACGAGCCGTACTTCATTATTAACATACAAAATCAAGGAAGAGGACAAGAGAGACTCGGTAGCTTTCATTACTACCTATAACAGACACGAAAATATAATTAAAAAATCTATACAAAATCACTGGGGGATCTTATTGATGGACCCAATCCTTAAAGAAATCCTACCCCCAAGACCGGACATCGTTTACAGGAAATCGAAAAACCTTAAGGACCTATTAGCACCTAGTATGCTGAAAACATCTAAGCCCTCCACAAAATTACCTAAATGCAAAGGATCCTATAAATGCGGGAAATGTGTTATTTGTAAATACCTCCATCCAAATAGAAAACACTTTACAGACACCGGGGACAAGAACGAATTCCAGATAAAGGACTTCATGAACTGCAACTCTACTTCTGTTATATACCTACTGGAATGTACGTGTGGAAAGAAATATATAGGGAAAACCAAGCGCCCATTGAAAATCAGGATCCAAGAACACGTAAGGAGTATCAAAAACAAACTGGACAATCATGCAGTTCCCAGACATTTCTCAACAACCCACGAATCCAACCCAGAAGATATGACATTCAAAGCTATTGAACATGTCCAGCTGGGAGAAAGGGGAGGCGATCTGGCGAAGAAACTTTCCCAAAGGGAAATGTATTGGATATTTCAGCTCCAGACACTACACCCTAACGGTCTAAATAAGGGATACGAAATTGCACCGTTCCTGTAAAGGTCCTGTAACCCTCCCATGAGAAGAACTTTATCCCCCTGTACTTCTTCCACACACGTGCACCCCTCCCCCCTCCACCTCTTCTTCATTTCCCTTTCTCTTCCTCATCCCTTTATCCTCCTTCTCTTATGCACCATGGCTACTATCTGAGCAAATAGGTACTCGAGTCCGAGAGGTTTCCAGAACCGAAAAAACATTACAGTCATACCACACTGGCAATGCCCAATCTCGTCCGATCTTGGCAGCCAAGCAGTGTTTGGGCCTGTCCAGTATCGGGACAGGAGACTACCTGAGAAGAATAGGTTCTGTAATGAAAGAAGCAAGGAACCTCGGCATAAGGACAATATGAAAATACCAAGGCTCAGTTCACACACATTTTTACCCTTATGGGCACACTCACCCTCTCACTCATCTCTTTATATATCTCACTTTTTATGCCTGTCACTCATTACCACCCATCTCTCATGAATAGATAGCCCACAATGTAAAAAGGTCTAATGTAGACACTTATTGTTAAAAATAAATCACTGGTTCACTTATACCCTAGTCTTTTTAAGCACCTCCTCCTTATTATATACAAATACCTTATAAATATTTCATGAATTTAACTACTCCTTCGCTCATTATGTATACTTAAGCACCTTATTAAACATATTGTTATACTGTATATATACTTTTTTAATACATTCTTTAATGTATTTATTTATTTATTTCTGCTGATATACCATGAATACTGCCATATAATTATGTATTATTTTTTATCCGTATTTATTATTGCTGCTATATATCATTTAACTTACTTATATATATACAGAATATCGCTACCAAGTCACACAAAATTAACCTGTGCAAATATGCAAATACTAATATAATATATTTTATATTTCCATGTCCCATACGAAATCGCTATAAATGAAAACACAGTGGACTCCAATTCACGTACTAAGAATCCACTAAGATGGCCGCTTCTTAATGCAAAAGTCCCCAAAGGTCCCCGCCAAAATGGCCGCTGAACGGAGACGAAAAACTATACCAGAGCCAAGACAGCCTGTATCGCAAAGATGATTCTGACTGACAGCCGCCGCAGCCAATCCGTGCACAGCGCTACAGATCGGAAGTGTGGCAAAACAGCACATCCGCCGAAGAAGGGCGGAAGCCGCCCAGTGAAATGAACTATACACACACAGGAAACGGGGCGGAAGTGACGTCTACCCACCGGAAGTGGGGACGCGCATCCCCCAATTAAGCTTTGTGGTCTATTTCTCTGATTATATTTATGCTTTTTTCGCGCTTTTTGTTTCTATTAGTAAGTGGGAACTTAATACTTCTAGTCACTATAGTAGCAGATTGAAATTCTGCTTGAAACCTCTAACATAAAAAAACGGAGGCCACATCCCACAGGATGTGACCTCATAACCATGTGTACTAGGTATACATAGTATAAATAGAGCACCAGACACATCTCCCCCTCACCCCTTGAAGAAGTCTTCTAGACGAAACGCGTTGGGTAGTGCCTGCTGACTCCTCCACTAAGATAAGTTATTCACTTTTTAGACTTTTTTAGAATATATGTCCCTCCCCCCTTTTTTAGCGACATCACCTGTAGGCCTTTTTTAGTAACATTCTCGCATTTTTTATTATTACTGTTTTTTCTATATAAACTGTATTATTGTCTGTTCTCCATTTTTTCAGTGCTATTGTGCACTTTTTTATGTATATAAAATAAAACTTTTTTATTATAAAGAGTTTTGTGTGTAGTACATAGGTATTTATTGTCGCTGATACCTCTATTCCAACCATTTGTAAATTGTTTTTGTGACACCCCTTACCAAGGTGCCCATTTTTAGAGGCTAGCTGACATCCCCTTTTTCTGAAAAAGGGTTACCAGTGTACACTAATTGCGTATTAGAGCATTTGAACAATCTGAGTACACAAGTGGCGCCATACATCTTTTCTTTCCCATATATATATATATATGTGTGTGTGTGTGTGTGTATCTGTATACATATGATATATATATATATATATATATATATATATATATATATATATATATATATATATATATATATAGGCAGGTAAACGGACCAGCACTCTCCTCAAGTTCCTTAAATGTGGCTGCGTGCCTTTGTCAACTTTTCTTTGAGGAGGAGAAACCCTGCTGTGTATATATATATAGCACCCGTGGGGTTCCCACTGCCAAGACCAGTCCTTTATTCTGGTTAACCGCTGTTAACCCCTGTGACCTGTTACACATACAACACAGGAGGTCACCCCAAGGATGGCCTGCCTGTCCCTCACTGAGGACCGTTTTACCCTTTCCTGGGAGTTATAGATAAGTAAGCACACTGTTAGGGCCTAATTCAGAGTGAGGATTTGTGCGTCGTGGGACTGTTATTGCCCTCAGGAACTCTGTATGGTATCTGAGACTGCAGTTACAGGGTGTGCAGCGCCACCCAGTGGACAATCTGATTTATAGCAGTACAGGTGTAGTGAAGCATTTTAGTGTCACATTATTGTCTTTAATATTTCTCTCCTTAACCCCTTCCTGACAGAGCCAGTTTTTGCGTTCCTGACAGAGCCCTTTTTTTCAAATCTGACATGTATCACTTAAGTGGGGATAACTTTTTTTTGCTTTTACTTATCCCAGTGATTTTGAGACTGTTTTTTCGTGACACATTGTACTTCAAATTAGTGGTAAATTTGGGTCGATACAGTCTGTGTTTTTTTGTGAAAAATACCAAAATGTCGTAAAAAAATGGAAAATTTAGCAATTTGCAAAATGTTAAATTTTCTGCTTGTGAGACAAATAATCATACCACTCAAAATAGTTAATAACTAACATAGACCATATGTCTACTTTATGTTTCCATCATTATTTAAACTTCCTTTTAATTTTTTTGGACACTAGGAGGCTTACAATATGAATAGCAAATTCTCAAATTTTCAAGAAAATTTCAAACACTGATTTTTTTAGGGACCAGTTTTGTTCTGATGTGACTTTAAGGGACTTGTATGTGAGACACCCCCATAAATGATACCATTTCAAAAACTGCACCCCTCACAGTATTCAAAACAGCATTTTGGAAGTTTGTTAACCCTTTAGGTGTTTCACAGGAATTAAAACAAAGTGTAGGTGAAATTTCAAAATTTCATTTTTTTTGCAGATTTGCAATTTTAATACATTTTTCTAAGGAACACAGTACATTTTACTAGAGAAATGTGACTAAAAATTGATTCCCCCAATTCTTTTGTTTTCATAAATATCCTATATGTGGCCCTAGTGTGCACGTTGACCAAACCACAGGCTTCATAATAGAAGGAGCACCTACTTGATTTTGGAGCCTCCTTTTTATGAGATTATTTTTTAGGCACCATGTAGGTTTCTAGGCACCATAAGATGCTAAAATTTAGGAACCCCCCCACAAGTGACCCCATTTTGCAAACTATACCCCTCAGGGAATTCATCTAGGGGTATAGTGTACATTTCAAACCCCCAGGGGTTTCACCAATTGTGGTACAACTGGGCAGTGAAAATTAAAAATTAAATTTTTTACACAAAAATGCAGTTCTGGCTCAAAATTTTTCATTTTCAGAAGGTATGAAGGAGAAAAAGCACCCCAAAATCTGTGCCCCAATTTCTCCCGAGTACGGCAATGCCTCACAAGTGACCAAAAAATACCATTTGGGTGCATGGCAGGACTCAGAAAGGAAGGAGTGATTTTTGGATTTTGCAGCTCAGATTCTGGTGGAATGTTGGTGGGTGCTATGTTGCATTAGCAAGACCCCCCAAGCACCAATACAGTGGAACCCCCCCACAAGTGACCCCATTTTGCAAACTACACCCCTCAGGGAATTCATCTAGGGGTATAGTGTACATTTCAAACCCCCAGGGGTTTCACCAATTTTGATACAACTGGGCAGTGAAAATGAAAAATTACATTTTTTTACACAAAAATGCAGTTCTGGCTCAAAATTTTTAATTTTCATAAGGTATGAAGGAGAAAAAGCACCCCAAAATCTGTGCCCCAATTTCTCCCGAGTTTGGCAATGCCTCATATGTGACCAAAAAATACCAGTTGGGTGCATGGCAGGACTCAGAAGGGAAGGAGTGATTTTTGGTGGTGGAATGTTGGTGGGTGCTATGTCGCATTAGCAAGACCCCCAAAGCACCAATACAGTGGTACCCCCCCACAAGTGACCCCATTTTGCACACTACACCCCTCAGGGAATTCATCTAGGGGTATAGTGTACATTTCAAACCCACAGGGGTTTCACCAATTTTGATACAACTGGGCAGTGAAAATGAAAAATTACATTTTTTTACACAAAAATGCAGTTCTGGATCAAAATTTTTCATTTTCAGAAGGTATGAAGGAGAAAAAGCACCCCAAAATCTGTGCCCCAATTTCTCCCGAGTACGGCAATGCCTCACATGTGACCAAAAAATACCATTTGGGCGCATGGCAGGACTCAGAAGGGAAGGAGTGATTTTTGGATTTTGCAGCTCAGATTCTGGTGGAATGTTGGTGGGTGCTATGTTGCATTAGCAAGACCCCCCAAGCACCAATACAGTGGAACCCCCCCCACAAGTGACCCCATTTTGCAAACTACACCCCTCAGGGAATTCATCTAGGGGTATAGTGTACATTTCAAACCCCCAGGGGTTTCACCAATTTTGATACAACTGGGCAGTGAAAATGAAAAATTACATTTTTTTACACAAAAATGCAGTTCTGGCTCAAAATTTTTAATTTTCATAAGGTATGAAGGAGAAAAAGCACCCCAAAATCTGTGCCCCAATTTCTCCCGAGTTTGGCAATGCCTCATATGTGACCAAAAAATACCAGTTGGGTGCATGGCAGGACTCAGAAGGGAAGGAGTGATTTTTGGTGGTGGAATGTTGGTGGGTGCTATGTCGCATTAGCAAGACCCCCAAAGCACCAATACAGTGGTACCCCCCCACAAGTGACCCCATTTTGCACACTACACCCCTCAGGGAATTCATCTAGGGGTATAGTGTACATTTCAAACCCACAGGGGTTTCACCAATTTTGATACAACTGGGCAGTGAAAATGAAAAATTACATTTTTTTACACAAAAATGCAGTTCTGGATCAAAATTTTTCATTTTCAGAAGGTATGAAGGAGAAAAAGCACCCCAAAATCTGTGCCCCAATTTCTCCCGAGTACGGCAATGCCTCACATGTGACCAAAAAATACCATTTGGGCGCATGGCAGGACTCAGAAGGGAAGGAGTGATTTTTGGATTTTGCAGCTCAGATTCTGGTGGAATTTTGGTGGGTGCTATGTCGCATTAGCAAGACCCCCCAAGCACCAATACAGTGGAACCCCCCCACAAGTGACCCCATTTTGCAAACTACACCCCTCAGGGAATTCATCTAGGGGTATAGTGTACATTTCAAACCCCCAGGGGTTTCACCAATTTTGATACAACTGGGCTGTGCAAATGCAAAATTACATTTTTTACACAAAAATGCAGTTCTGGCTCAAAATTTTTCATTTTCACAAGGAATGAAGGAGACAAAGCACCCCAAAATCTGTGCCCCAATTTCTCCCGAGTACGGCAATGCCTCACATGTGACCAAAAAATACCATTTGGGTGCATGGCAGGACTCAGAAAGGAAGGAGTGATTTTTGGATTTTGCATCTCAGATTCTGGTGGAATGTTGGTGGGTGCTATGTTGCATTAGCAAGACCCCCCAAGCACCAATACAGTGGAACTTCCCCACAAGTGACCCCATTTTGCAAACTACACCCCTCAGGGAATTCATCTAGGGGTATAGTGTACATTTCAAACCCCCAGGGGTTTCACCAATTTTGATAAAACTGGGCAGTGAAAATGAAAAATTACATTTTTTTTACAAAAAATGCAGTTCTGGCTCAAAATTTTTCACTTTCATAAGGTATGAAGGAGAAAAAGCACCCCAAAATCTGTGCCCCAATTTCTCCCGAGTATGGCAATGCCTCATATGTGACCAAAAATACCAGTTGGGTGCATGGCAGGACTCAGAAGGGAAGGAGTGATTTTTGGTGGTGGAATGTTGGTGGGTGCTATGTCGCATTAGCAAGACCCCCAAAGCACCAATACAGTGGAACCCCCCCACAAGTGACCCCATTTTGCAAACTACACCCCTCAGGGAATTCATCTAGGGGTATAATGTACATTTCAAACCCCCAGGGGTTTCACCAATTTTGATACAACTGGGCAGTGAAAATGAAAAATTACATTTTTGTACACAAAAATGCAGTTCTGGCTCAAAATTTTTCATTTTCAGAAGGTATGAAGGAGAAAAAGCACCCCAAAATCTGTGCCCCAATTTCTCCTGAGTACGGCAATGCCTCACATGTGACCAAAAAATACCATTTGGGCGCATGGCAGGACTCAGAAGGGAAGGAGTGATTTTTGGATTTTGCAGCTCAGATTCTGGTGGAATTTTGGTGGGTGCTATGTCGCATTAGCAAGACCCCCCAAGCACCAATACAGTGGAACCCCCCCACAAGTGACCCCATTTTGCAAACTACACCCCTCAGGGAATTCATCTAGGGGTATAGTGTACATTTCAAACCCCCAGGGGTTTCACCAATTTTGATACAACTGTATGTGCAAATGCAAAATTACATTTTTTACACAAAAATGCAGTTCTGGCTCAAAATTTTTCATTTTCACAAGGAATGAAGGAGACAAAGCACCCCAAAATCTGTGCCCCAATTTCTCCCGAGTACGGCAATGCCTCACATGTGACCAAAAAATACCATTTGGGTGCATGGCAGGACTCAGAAAGGAAGGAGTGATTTTTGGATTTTGCAGCTCAGATTCTGGTGGAATGTTGGTGGGTGCTATGTTGCATTAGCAAGACCCCCCAAGCACCAATACAGTGGAACCCCCAACAAGTGACCCCATTTTGCAAACTACACCCCTCAGGGAATTCATCTAGGGGTATAGTGTACATTTCCAACCCCCAGGGGTTTCACCAATTTTGATACAACTGGGCAGTGAAAATGAAAAATTACATTTTTTTACACAAAAATGCAGTTCTGGCTCAGAATTTTTCATTTTCATAAGGTATGAAGGAGAAAAAGCACCCCAAAATCTGTGCCCCAATTTCTCCCGAGTATGGCAATGCCTCATATGTGACCAAAAAATACCAGTTGGGTGCATGGCAGGACTCAGAAGGGAAGGAGTGATTTTTGGTGGTGGAATGTTGGTGGGTGCTATGTCGCATTAGCAAGACCCCCAAAGCACCAATACAGTGGTACCCCCCCACAAGTGACCCCATTTTGCAAACTACACCCCTCAGGGAATTCATCTAGGGGTATAGTGTACATTTCAAACCCCCAGGGGTTTCACCAATTTTGATACAACTGGGCAGTGAAAATGAAAAAATTAAATTTTTTTACACAAAAATGCAGTTCTGGCTCAAATTTTTTCATTTTCAGAAGGTATGAAGGAGAAAAAGCACCCCAAAATCTGTGCCCCAATTTCTCCCGAGTACGGCAATGCCTCATGTGTGACCAAAAAGTGGCAGGACTCAGAAGGGAAGGAGTGATATTTGGATTTTGCAGCACAAATTCTGGTGGAATGTTGGTGGGTGCTATGTCGCATTAGCAAGACCCCCAAAGCACCAATACAGTGGAACCCCCCCACAAGTGACCCCATTTTGCAAACTACACCCCTCAGGGAATTCATCTAGGGGTATAGTGTACATTTCAAACCCCCAGGGGTTTCACCAATTTTGATACAACTGGGCAGTGAAAATGAAAAATTAAATTTTTTTACACAAAAATGCAGTTCTGGCTCAAAATTTTTCATTTTCAGAAGGTATGAAGGAGAAAAAGCACCCCAAAATCTGTGCCCCAATTTCTCCCGAGTACGGCAATGCCTCATATGTGACCAAAAAATACCAGTTGGGTGCATGGCAGGACTCAGAAGGGAAGGAGTGATTTTTGGATTTTGCGGCTCAGATTCTGGTGGAATGAATGGTGGGTGCTATGTGGCATTAGCAAGACCCCCGAAGCACGGTGAAATGATGAACCTAAAAATCCATAGATGTGTGGTATATTTTAAAACACTCCTTTATACATAGGCCGGGTTTGTCGGGGCAAGTGTCACACTGGAAAATAGTTTGCTTTCTTATTCCCTTTTTATAGCAAACTTTGCACCTTTTTTGTGTCCTGCCCTTTTTTCCAGTGGAGGGGATTTCATCAGGAAAATGCTGCCCTGGTACAATACGGGGGCCAGTACTAGAAGTACTGGGGCCCTCTGCCTGCTGGTTCCCAAATACTAGGCCCTTTATGACTTCCTCTTGAAAGTGCATAAATGTCCCCCTCTGGTCGGTAGAACGGAATAGCACGTAAGCGTTATACAGTGCCATCTGGATGATATACACGGCCAGCTTCTTGTACCAGATTTTAGTTTTCCGCAGGGCACTGTACGGCTTCAGTACCTGATCTGAAAGATCCACTCCGCCCATGTACCTATTGTAATCCAGGATACAATTAGGTTTTGAGGTGTGGGTACTGGTACCTCGTACAGGGACGGAGGTGGTACTGTCTCCGTGAATTGTTGTCAGTATAAGGACATCCCTCTTGTCCTTATATTTGACCAACAACATATTTTCGGTGCATATTCCCCTGCTTTCACCCCTTCTCATTACTTGGGCAATGTGCGTTTTTGGGAGGCCTCTTTGGTTCTTGCGCACAGTACCGCAAGCTGCTGTACCTCTTGAACCAAGGGCCTTAAACAGGGGGATGCTGGTGTAAAAGTTATCCACATAGAGGTGATAACCTTTATCCAGGAAGGGGTGCACTAAATCCCAGACAATTTTTCCACTAACACCTACGAGGGAGGGGGGGCATTCTGGCGGTTCAATTCTTGAATCCTTCCCTTCATATACCCTAAACCTGTGGGTGTACCCTGAGGTGCTTTCACACAGCTTATACATTTTTATGCCATACCTTGCCCTCTTACTGGGAAGGTACTGGCGGAATTTAACCCTTCCTTTAAAATGTATAAGGGACTCGTCTATGCAAATGAATTTATCTGGGATGTACATCTCTTCAAATTTGGCACTGAAATGATCAATGACCGGCCTGACTTTGAATAGCCGGTCAAAGGTGGGATCATCTCTGGGTGGGCACTGTGCATTATCGTTGTAATGCAAAAATTTAAGGATCGTCTCAAATCGAGCCCGGGGCATGGCCATACGCTAAAATGGGGTGCTGTACAGAACATCTGTACTCCAATATTGCCTAATTTCTGGCTTTTTTACTATGCCCATATGAAACACCAGACCCCAAAACGTCATCATCTCTACTGCATCTACAGGGGTCCACCTAGCAAATGATGACGTGGGGTTTTGAGCAATAAACTGCTGGGCATATAAATTAGTTTGGTCCACCATTAAATTTATAAAATCATCAGAGAAAAATAATTTGAAAAAGTCAATTTCTCTGAGACCTGTGGAATCAAATTGGATTCCAGGCATGGCCAAAAACTCAGGAACCTGGGGCTCAAAATTGTCTGGTGGTGGGGTCCATACGAGATCAATTATTGGGGGGGGGTCTCAGCTGCTCTACGGGGGCGTCTTTGAGGGGGTCCCTCATCACTAGAGGAGGAAGAGGAGCTTAAGACGAAGCCTTCAAATTCCCCGCTTGCATCACTGGCTGTGTCAGAGTCAGAGGCAAGCATGGCATATGCCTCCTCCGCTGAATACATTCTTCTGGATGACTGGGATGACATTTGGGATGACATTTGGGATGACATTTGGGATGCCATTTTTATTTTTGTGTTACTGGTAGTGAAATGTTTCAACACGTGTATAGTGTAGGGGGGGGTACAAACTTTATTTCAACCCGGGGGGTATGTAGTGTGTAGTGTGTATGTAGTGCAGAAAAAAAAAATACTTTATACAAAAAAAAAAAATGTAAGGGGTTAAAAAAAAAAAAATTGAAGGGGTTAAAAAAAAATAATTGAAGGGGTTAAAAAAAAAAAAAAAAGGTCCTGCGCCAAAAATTGAGCACAGATGTTGGTCAGTAACGTCCGTCACTGAACAGCGCTCAAAGGCAACAGGAATTTGATCAAAAAAAAAAAAAGATCAACCCTGTGCCGAAAAAGCTGATCAGTGATGTACGTCACTGATCAGCGCACAGTGGCCACAGGACACCCACAAAATCACAGTGTGTGTAAAAAAATTTTTTAAAAAAGACCCCACAGCAGCCTCAAAAAAAAAAAAAAGGTGATCAGTGATGCGACACTGATTACCAGTGAGGGGCAGCAGGTGCACAACCTTTGGTGCAACTGACAGTGCAACTGGCAGCAACTGGCAGGTATATATAAAAAAAAAAAAACCTCTGCACCCCCAAAAAGTTGCTGATCACCTCAGATATAGTGATCAGCACAAAAGGCGGGGGCAGCAGACACAAAATTTAGCACTCTCTATCACTCTCTGTCACTATCTCTCTCTATCTCTCTATCTCTCACTATCTATCACTCTATGACACTGCAGCAGCAGCACTGACAGTTATATATATGAAAAATAACCCCTGCACCCCCAAAAAGTTGCTGGGGGTGCACAAAATATAGCAGTCTCTATCACTCTCTGTCACTATCTCTCTCTATCTCTCTATCTCTCTATCTCTCACTATCTATCACTCTATAACACTGCAGCAGCAGCACTGACAGGTATATATATATATATATATATATATATATATATATATATATATATATATATATAAAAAACCTGCGCCCCCAAAAAGTTGCTGATCAGTTAATTTATACTGATCAGCACAAAAGGGGGGGCAGCAGTCAGTTATATAAAAAATATATAGCACAATCTGTCACTATCTCTCTATCTCTCTCTATCTCTCTCTCTATCTCTCTATCTATAACTATATCACACTGCAGCAGCACAAAATATAGCACTCTCTGACACTATCTCTCTCTATCTCTCTCTATCTATCTCTCTCTATCTAACGCTATTACACTGCAGCAGCACAAGTTCACAACACAGGAAGTCACAAGTAGTAACAGGATCCAGGAAGCATCCAGCACACTACAAGCAGTGATGAAGCAGTGATCAGGTAAGTATTTTGCTCGGTTCAGGTCAGTATACTGCGGCAGCTAGGCACGGTGACCGCACTGCACGCAATTCCAGACCGGAATGGCGTCTGCAGTGCAGTCACCGTTAGTTTAAATCCCCCTCCTTGGCTGTGATTGGTCCGTCGGTCCGACGAACCAATCACGGCCTTTGGGGGCGGGCGGGGTGAGGTGGGGTGACACCAGTGTCACCCTTACACCCCGCGGTGATTGGTGCTGTACTTTACAGCACCAATCACCTCCGATCGCGTGTCACCGGCGAACGTTATTCGCCGGTGACACAGAAAACGCTGTGAATGGCTGTTCACACTGAACAGCCAATCACAGCGATCGCCGACGGGGGGCGGCATCGCAGCCCCCCCTGGGCATGCAGGGACATGTCTGCTGTCAGGGACAGCAGACATGTTGAAACTGTCACCGCGTCTATAGACGCGGTGACAGTTACAAGCCATGACGTACATTTACGCCATGTGTCGGGAAGTACTTCCCGACCATGACGTAAATGTACGTCAAATGTCGGGAAGGGGTTAATAGTACTTTCTTTAAATGTCTTTGTCTTATTGATTGATGTTTGCATATATGTAGGAGTATATCACAGCGACTAGTGCAGTTGTTTTTCTTTAATAAATATTTGTCGCTGCTAGCCGTAGTAGCCTCGTCTTTTGTGGGTTCTCCTTGGGTTGTGCCGTTCCCTGCCACAGGTTCTCCGGAAGAAGCCGTGAGGAATCCAGAAGCTGCCGCCGTAATCAGCTCCAGATTCAGGTACCATCTTACACCACACCGTTACAGTGAGTCTGTCACACTTGGTGTCATACCGAACAGGATCGGACATGGAAGTGCATAAAGGCAACCCCACCGCATATGACCAGTCCATCAGTGAAATGTCTGTCGCACTGGATGGAATCATCAAGATGATGACGGAGATGAGGAAAACCCTAGCTGACCAGAGAAGAGAACAGGAAGAATATGAGCATAGAAGATGGCGACGCGAATGCGGCAGAAGACGCAGACAGCAGTGGAATCCCCCATTGAGGTCAGAACGACTACCCTCTGACTGAGTCATCGCATGCCCACAGACCGTGAGAAGACAAGTGAGAGGAGGTCCACCGGCAGTGTTCCAGAACACAGCAAGAACATCCGGTGTGAGACAGTCGAGGGATAGACCACGAATCAGACCAAGAAGAATTGTGGGTCGTGTCCTATTGTGTGATGTACCACGCGGGTATGGCTTTATCAAACGTGCAGATACCGGGCGTAGCGTGTATGTCCATTATACCGCCATCCAGCATGCTGACCCCCAAAACTGCTTCCGGAGCCTGAGCGACGGTGAGGCTGTCGAATTTGAACTGATGAATGGGAGGAGAGGCATCAAGGCCGCCAAAGTGATGGGCCAAATGGAACACCGGTGCTGCGCTACAGACACGCCCCAGAGCAACGTTGGCGCCACCCGCCTCATAGAGAGCCTCCACAGCACCATCAGCAAGGCTACCAGCAAAACAGGAATGGAGAGCAAGCGAGGAAAGCCAACGGCGAGAGTAGCAGTTTTAATGCCAACCCTCCTCGACCGGAACAGATGCCCCGCCCACTGGAACCTGACGTCATGAGGCAAAGTGAACTGCTGAGAGGAAGTGAGAAAACGGTCGTGCGGAGTGAGGCAGTCCACCAGAACTCGCAAGAAGCAACTAGGCCTCAACTTCCAGAGCTGACGCGGGAGTATGTCCCCAGAATGGATGCTGCCGATTATTGGGTGGCGAACCTAGGGCCAAGAATGGTAGACCAGCAGAGAAGCCCTGAGATCGTGGTTCAGGTGGCTGTGATGCAGACGGTAAAGCCACCAGCAGCAGAACCAGCTATGCCACCAGTTGAACCAAAAGCCAAGATGGAAACGCCAAGGAATGATGAGAAGGCCGAAATCTGTTCCGTTGAAATGAAGCCCGTGACAGACAGTGAGTACACCCCCTTATCAGGAGAAGAATTCGCCTTCCGAATACAGCAGGCGATACTGCGATCGAAGAGGCGGGATCGAGAGGCGAGGCATGCCTAAAGTGGAGTACACCGCGAGAGTGGGCGCCACCCGTTGACAGCAATGGAGAAGCTGGACCGCAAAGGAACGGAGGTCCTGTGGCAGAGGGATGGTTGACCGGGGGGGCCCACATTGGATAATCAGGTGATAGGAAGGTAGTGATACTTGTTGTTAGGTAAGGTATTACTGTTTACATTGTTTTATTTGCCATTAGGATGTTTATTGTCAGGAACTTATTGGCCCAGGTTTAGGTTGCCTGCGGACAGGCAAATTTCCAGCATGGAGGTATGTGGCACCCCAGTGAAGGGTGCCCACCTATGCCCCAATGGAGCCTTTTCATTGCCGGCCAACGCTGCCAGCAAATACCTGCCTTGCGAGCAGGGCTGTGAGGGGTTAAACAGCCCAGCTCCCTTCACGTGAAGGGAGCCTGACACCCCCCTGATTGGCTGCCCTGGAGTGTGTGAAGACAGGAAGCTGAGAGGTCAGGGGTCAGCCAGCAGAGCGGGAGGAAACTTGCTGCAGTGGAGAGAAGTCAGAGAGGAGAGAAGTCAGAGATTGTGCACGGAGAGCTTGGCAGTCTAACGACCTGCAGAGAGGGCAGAGGTCAGCCCAGTGTGATAAGCAGTGCACTGAAGGGAGAACCTGGCTGTGACTGACAGCTGAGAGAGGGAGTCTGGAAGACCCAAGGCACCCCACACTGGAGAAGAAGACACAGAGACACACAGCGCCCCCTGCCTGACGCAGAGGCAACAGCACCCATGGGGTTCCCACTGCCAAGACCAGTCCTTTATTCTGGTTAACCGCTGTTAACCCCTGTGACCTGTTACACATACAACACAGGAGGTCACCCCAAGGATGGCCTGCCTGTCCCTCACTGAGGACCGTTTTACCCTTTCCTGGGAGTTATAGATAAGTGTGCACACTGTTAGAGCCTAATTCAGAGTGAGGATTTGTGCGTCGTGGGACTGTTATTGCCCTCAGGAACTCTGTATGGTATCTGAGACTGCAGTTACAGGGTGTGCAGCGCCACCCAGTGGACAATCTGATTTATAGCAGTACAGGTGTAGTGAAGCATTTTAGTGTCACATTATTGTCTTTAATATTTCTCTCCTTAATAGTACTTTCTTTAAATGTCTTTGTCTTATTGATTGATGTTTGCATATATGTAGGAGTATATCACAGCGACTAGTGCAGTTGTTTTTCTTTAATAAATATTTGTCGCTGCTAGCCGTAGTAGCCTCGTCTTTTGTGGGTTCTCCTTGGGTTGTGCCGTTCCCTGCCACAGGTTCTCCGGAAGAAGCCGTGAGGAATCCAGAAGCTGCCGCCGTAATCAGCTCCAGATTCAGGTACCATCTTACACCACACCGTTACAGTGAGTCTGTCACAAATGCACAGTGTTTTATGGGCGTCCCCATGAAAACGTTGCCTGCTCGGTGCGGGTAGCCAATGTCACATGATGTCAGCGCCCGCCTCATTTTTAACCACTGGCTGAAATAACAGTTTTCACTGACTTTTATTTTCAAAGGGGAGAGAAATATTTTGATGGTCAACGACCATTGAAAGATTTCTCTCCCCTTTGGCCGTATGCAAGGGGATGTTTTCTGGAACACATCCTGTCACATGTTACAGAGGGTGTGCGAGCAGCGCTGGTGGCAGGGAGGTGGGTGTTAGTTGGGGCGGCGGACAGTGTTTTTATGCTGCCTAGCGAGCGGGTCTGAATCAGGCCAATAGGGCCTAATTCATTGTTTGTACCCAATTGTGATTCTCTAGGCTACGGAGCTGATAAAGTTAGCAGGGAAGCTGCCTCCTCATGTCCGTTGCGCGGTCCTGCATGAGTGTCCCACAAGCACCTACGTCCCAGTTAAAGAGGTGGCGGGGGACGCAAGCCCTGCCCATCTCTGCTTCAGGGAGATGGGCATGGTTGGGGGGAAACGGGGAGGTGGGGGCAGCGTCAGGGACCGGCGGCGAGGCAGCGGGGAACGGGGGGGCTCCGTTAGAAGGGGATGCACGTGTGTCTCATAGGCAAACTTCCCCTGGCGGGGGCTGGCGGTTGGCGATTCGACTGCCAGCTTGCTCCTCCGACTAGCAAGTTCCCCTGCCTCTTCTCCCGGCCGTGTGTCATCTCTGGTCGCTGATGAAAACGGGACACTGAGCAATATGATTGCTGAGCAATAAATTGCTAGCAATATATTGCCAGCGATCATATTGCCCCGTGTGTACGCAGCTTTAGACATAACCTTATATTTTGCACTTCCTTTTAGCAGAGCGGTGTTGAGCCTCTGCAGCTCCACGTTCTTTCCGGCATTCTTCTAGAAGTTTATTTTATAATACAGATTAGCAATGTTTGTGAATGCTGTAGGCAACACTGAGATTGCCACCAGGCAAAACTAATACTTGTCAAAAGTATCAACATTAAAGCAGGTCTGGCAGCAGGGAGCTCCTGTCACCCCTCGTGCCAAGTCACCAGGATAGCCTTAAAAAAAAAAAAAAAAACACAAACTATATTTCCCAGAGCAGGGCCGGTGCAAGGCACCGGAGCACCCCAGGCGAGGGGGGGGGGCGCCCCGGTGCCTACGGGGGGGGTACCTGCGGCGCTGTGTGATCTGGCGGCGGGGTCCCTGCAGTGATGCGTGCTATCCGGCAGCCAGGCGGCGCGGGAAGTGCTGATGGGTTTGAAAACACGCCGCACGCTGATTGGCTGAATCTCAGCCAATCAGCATGCGGAATGTATTGAAACCCAGCAGCGCTTCCTGCGCCGCCTGGCTGCCGGATAGCGCGCATCACTGCAGGGACCCCGCCGCCAGATCACACAGCGCCGCAGGTACCCGGCACGGACACCCCTGCAGCCTCCATGCGAGAGGCGAGTGGCGAAGTGCCGCCCTCCAGTGGCTGGCGCCCTAGGCAAATGCCTAGATTTGCCTAGTGGTGGCGCCGGCCCTGTCCCAGAGGAATAACTCTCAGGGGTGAATTTATGAAGCTTGGAGAAGTGTTATCTATCCCCATAAAGAACGTTATGAGCAAGGTGATAATGGTTCAGCCAATCAGCTACAATATGTAAATTGACAGGTAAGAGCTGATTGGCTGAACCATTATCACCTTGCTCATAACGTTCTTTATGGGGATAGATAACACTTTTCCAAGCTTCATAAATTCACCCCTGAACCTCTAACTCTATGATGCACGTTGTACAGGGAATAGCCAGTGTATCCAGCTTCTATAAATGCACCAGACATACTGTCTGAGATTAGAGTGCCAGGTATGCACATTATTTGGTTTGCAGGACGACTTCCTTAATTGTGATGCCACGAGCTTCCTGCCTCTAAACTGGCATCTGTGCTGTTGGAACATTGTCCGAAACAGCTGTTTTCTCAGTCAGTGAATACTGCTCTGTGTGAGATGACTGGTCTGGAATCTGGAAACCAAAATCCAACTCTCTCTCTCTGCACCTATTACTTCTGCCCCACCTGCAGCACAGCATGGTTTTTCCCATTTGCAAGCTTTTTTGCTTTCCTAGCAAAGCTGAAGCATGCCAGGTATACAGTATTATGCCCATTGGGATCCTAACTGTTGGGGTGCAGACTACATCACCCATCTCTGGGGTTTATTTACCAAAATGGGAGTTTTGTTGAAGACGGGATATTGCCCATAGCAACTAATCAGATTCAACTTCTTATTAATTTAGCACCTTCTAGAACATAATAGATAGAATCTGATTGGATTCCCATAGCAACATCCCATCTTCAATTGTAAATGTGAGCCATCAGGGCATAAATCTGGGAGACAATGGAGTCATCTGCCACCAGGCTCCAGCTACCAAGGCGGCACCTCTCCTCCCCTGCAAGTTTGAATCAGTTAATTGAAAGCCATGAATATCGCTTCTGTGGCTGACTCCCCCTCCTAGCAGGACCATAGATGTCACACTCTCTTTATTCTAAACACAGGTTGAGTATCCCGTATCCGTATATCCAAAAAACGAAATATTCCAAAAACCGTAGATTAAATATTTCAGGTTTTTTTGTTTTTGTTCCCCCACTGCCCCTTTTTTCATACTTACCACGTCCCCCGGAGTGCCCGACGGGCTTCAGGATCCTTTTCAGCGGCATCTCCGGTCCCAGGGGTGCATTGCGCAAGTGCACGCGCCGGTGAGGCCACCGGCGCATCTGCAAACTCGTGCAATGCACACCTGGGACCGCTGAAAAGGATCCTGAAAGGCGCCGGGGGACACCGTGGACGCCGGGGTGACAATCGAGGCACCACCAGGGGACCAGTAAGTATGCTAAAAATATAAAATTACAAAAAGCTGAAAAATCCCTTATCAAAAATACATGTGGTCTCGAGCATTACAGATAAGGGAGGATTCAGTATTGAATCCCGGCGGTCGGGATCCCGGCGTTCAGAATCCCGACAGCCGAAATGCCGACAAGGAGGGGACGTGGATCGCCCCCCCTTGCGGGCTCGCTGCGCTCGCCACGCAGCGGGCCCGGTGCCTCGCTACGCTCGGCACGCTATTTTATTCTCCCTCCAGGGGTGTCGTGGACACCCCAGGAGGGAGAAAGTGTCGGCATTTCGGCGATCGGGATTCCGGCGTCGGGATTCTGAACGCCGGGATCCCGACCGCCGGGATCTTAACTGCATCCCATAAGGGATACTCAACCTGTATATATGTGTGTGCGTGTGTGTGTCATTGAATTATATGTTTTAAATGAAGAACCATAGTCATTTGTGCTTGCAGATACATATACATATATATATATATATATATATATATATATATATATACCCACACACAAAGAATGTAGTTTCAATGCTTCAACCTTAACACTTGCTGTATTTGAAATTCCTGAGCGCAGGGGTCCCGCGGCGCCAGGTCTCTGAAGCATTGTATTGCCAAACTCACATTAAGCAAATTGTACCTGAAAGAGCTGGGATTGAAAATCAATAGACTTCCTGACAGCACTGTCCCTTCCGCAGGAATACTGCCAGAGCAGTTTTCATAGTACACCTGCAGGGTTTATGTGCACACCATCACATTCCCCCGCAGGAGCTTACTTCTAATTCACAAAGGTGTTGTTTTTATGCAGGCTGGTGTATGCTTTTACAGCGGCTCGGCCGCACCTGTCAACACCAGAAGACAAGCAGGATAATAAAGAAAATATTTAAGCCTCCTACTTGCCCTCTATTCAAAGGCCTGCATTATATAAGCAAATATGTTGCATTACTACAACAAGAGACTGAATAGAAGCTTCTTACTGCCTCACAGGGGTCCAAAGTATATTCCCAAAGTATGTGCTCTATATGCAAATGGCATTGAATGAATAAGGTGTTTAAATGGAAGGGCTTAGTATGACCAATGCACTTTATCAGTAATGTGCTCAGCAAATAGGAGAGAGATTGGCTTATGGAGCTGCTGTACTTAGGGAACGATTCAGATCCATTTGTTTGGGTCCAAATTCGGCCAGGGCGGCAGCCGTCGGACGGCGTTTACCCTTTTGCTAGGCAGCATAGCGAGTCAGCGACCAGGTCTGAATCAGGCCCATAGGTTCGTCAAAACCTGGAAGAGTGAGTTTTTATAGAAATATATTTTTATGTCAGTAAATTTCGGCCTGAAGAAATCATTCGATGGTCAGCAACCATCGAATAATTTCTCTGCCATCGGGACATGGGGATGTGTCTTCGTAATACATCCCCTCATACGATTGTGAGTGGAAAAGGCTGCTGCAGGGGGGGGGGGGGGGCGGCGATTCGGTGAGCGGCAGGGCAGGACCTCTGGGACTCGGTAAGCCGTGAGCTCCGCAGCTTTCCCAGTCAACCAAAATCAGTGCCGTTATGTAATGTGCAAAGTACCCACCCGGGACATAACCAGAATTTAGTGGGCCCCATAGCAACATTTTGAAAGGGCCCCCCAGAGAGAGAATGTAAGGGAAAGAGAGACATAGTGTTGGAGATAGAAAGAGAGCGTTAGGTAGAGGATGGAGGGGGGGGGGTGCTGTCACTTTCAGGGGAGTCGTTCAATAAACATAGGAGAGTGCGAGGGGCTGTCACTTGTGGGGGGGGGGGTTGTCAGCAAGCACACTCAGGAGACATAGCAGACATAGCAGGGGGGGAGGCACATTCAAGTGAGGAGGGTGATGGCAAAACATTTGATGCACAGGTGGGGAGAAGTAGGAGAAGTAGCATCAATAGAGTCCAGGGGTGGGGATGCGGCCACTGCTGCAGAGTCAGAGGGGGATGCGGCTGCTGTTGCCAAGTCCAAGCTGTTTGAAGCTGAGTCCGGGGTGGATGGGGCAATGTTGGTGAGTTGGGGGGGGGGGCGGGATGCGTTTTAAATCCAGCTGACGGGCTATGGCTCCCACACCACCATATTGGGAAGCAGATAGAGCTGGTTACCTTCTGAGCTTGTGATGCTCGGACTCATAAGCATCTGTCCTCCCTCTACGCTGCTCCCTCCTGCCGCTACTTGAGCTGTGGATCAGAAGTGTGTGTCCAGGTGTTGGTGGGTGCTGGTACTTCTACAGCATGTGCCAGCTGGAAGGCCCTGACCTGAGTGACTTCTACCGCCCTCTAGTGGGGTGCACTATGCTGCAGTGCTGATCCGCTCTGTATCTCGCCTCAAAACTGCCAGCCACTCCGTGTACAGCGCCGCATTACCAATATTTAAAAAAATTGATACAACTTAAGACGGTGCAGGGGATTGTCTGCTGGGCCCCTGGACCCCCAAGCCATGGGGGCGCCTTAGCTGTTGCACCCCCGGCACCCTCCATAATTACACCACTGGTACCCACACTATAACCACACCATGAATTTGCTCTGCTGAAAATACATTTTAAGGATTTTGCATAAGGGGAGTGGTCATGTCTCCCGCTACTAGGCCACACCCCTGAAATATTAGTGTAACCCTTGGTTACTAAGTATATGGAAGTGTGTATGGCGCTATGTGTGGCATCGCCTGTGTACTGGCTGGCTTTGTCGGTTTTATGTAATTTTATATATCTTAACGTTTTTTGTAATATAGTGCAATGCTTGTTGCCTGTGTTCTCTGTTGATGCTATGGTGTATGTTTATGGATTCATTCATATATGGAAGGGCTCATAGAAAGGAGAAGGCTGAGAATAAGAGGATGTAACAGACCAGAATGTTGTATAGTGTTCATACAGTTGGGACTAATAAAGCTTTGTATCCCCTTGGAAACAGAGCAGCCAGTTTCCCTGAGGGGAGAGTCTGAGGTAACTGTCAGCAAGGCTGGAGCCCACACCATCGGCTCCAGAGTTCCCCCAAATAGTAGGTGCTGGTAAATGGATTGAGTCCCATCAGTATTACCTGGACAGGAGAAGAAGTGACACTGATCACAGCAGGAAGCCTGCCCCCATTCCCACAGCAGACACAGAGAAGCAGTTCAGGTGACAGCTAGCAGCTGGGGGAGAGGGCCTATGTGGGACTGCAGATCACCCATTCTGTGACAGAGTACAAGTCCAGCTAGTGACACAATCTATGTAAATAAGACTGCAGGGAGTGACTGGAGGGGATTACAAGGAGGTAAAGGAACAGACTGAGGGTGCTGTAAAACATAAAGATTCCAAAGCTAGCCCTTGTGAGTTTGATGAGTTCAATGACAGACTTCTTATACAAAGGAGGAAGTATATTTATATACAGGTAGCATCCCATTGTTATACAAAGAAGCAGTTACTTACTGGAGCACTTAATGATTGTGTCTGTACATAAGAGTTATTAAAGGAACAATGCAAAGTATGACAGGCATAAAATGCAGAGCAACGCAGCAGATATAGGAGGGAGAGCGTTGCTGTGAGAGGAAGGATCGCTTACCCAGTGGTCCGGGTGTGAGCGGTGACTCTGCGGGGACTTGAAGCTGACAGGCGGCGTCTTATCTGGAAGTGAACAGAGCATCTGACCCGGCTGAGGGGAATCCCCACATAATGGCGTCATAGCTGAGCTACAGCCAGCGTCATTAGTGAAGGCGGCGCCATTACTTGTCCACCCCATAAAGGAAGTGGCAACTTAGAGAGACTGTGACAGAGGGGCAGATACAGAGGTGGTCCCTGGCCATGACAGAGTGTGATGTGGAGGCGGACTTTAGATGGATTGAGTCCGTAGTGATAGAAATACACACACAAGGAGTGACGGTGGTGCTGCCTACAGAACCCCCTATAGAATAAGGAGCGGGTGAAGCCATTGAAAGTTTGCCAGCAAAGTGCAGAGGAAAACCCTAGCTGACAAGGAGATGATTTATTGGTCAAGGCAGCAGTTCAATGTTACACTGCAGTCAGAAGGATTCATCTATATATAAACTTATTGCAAACTTTATAGCTATGTATACGGCAGAAGGTAGTCTTCTTCAATGAAAGTACTGCTGCTATAGGGACTGAGCTAAAGTCATAATAAAATAGAGGATAAAGTCTCAGAGGATACTACAGGTTTAACACTGGATAGTCAGAAAGATTAAGTGAAGGCTGAACCCCTTATTATATGTGAACTTCAGGAACATTTATAAAAGCAAGATCTGCAACTGTAAACCCAGAGTGTAGATATCTCTCAGCCGACTGTATTATCAAGGATATTCTAATGGTTATACCATATGGTCTTTTAGTATCCTGGCACTAGGAGAAGCTTGCAGTGTTTTATAAAAGAACCACATTCAACATAGGGTGTGATAGACTGTTACCAATTGTTTCCCCATTTAACAGACACTGATATGACCATATAATAGACCAGTGTATGCCCCCGGATACAACAGTGAATTGTTCCCTCACTCATCATCTACTCAGGAAAGTACAGCCTCTGTAGGGAAAAGAGAATAGCTGGTCAGGTTGGAGCTGCTAATAGGATACCCAGGATATCCCGGTCATCATATGTCGTGTGGATTACAAATAACTTCATAAAGCAACCATTTATACCTTTTTGCTTTGGTCATCAGCCCCTTTACCTTAAAGTACTCAGGTAGGAATGGTGGCAGTACAGGAACTGCAAACACTTTGTCCCATTGGGAGCTGAAAACACACACACCCTATCGAAGCGCTTATTATTATTATTTTTTTTCTCCTGTCAACTCAACAACTAGTGTACACTAAGTAATATATACATTATTGCGCAATAATACTTGTTTGTTTAAATTATTTGGGAAAGGAAGGTATGACCTTATTGTTGACCCTTGTATAATTATTTTGTATATGGTATATGTATGGTAATATGTTGTATTGCGTATAGTCCCCTTAGTTAAGGTTGCATAACTTTTTATTCTTAAAGGAGCAGTCATTGAGATCACCAGTTGTCCAGTGGCAGTTCAATAAAACTCTGGTGCATTTAACTATATTTCTATGTACTATTATTATTATACTGTGAATAGAGTATTAAACATATTGAGTTAAGCGTTAAGCCATAGGGTGATTCCCCAAGCTCACCCGTACCCTATCTTTGTCACCCAAACTCCCAACAACTCAGTTGGGGTAACCTAAGCTTGGGGTGGAGGCACATAAACTTGTTTACTCATACTCCGTGTTGAAAACAGGGTTACATAATGGAGGCACTGCTGAGATGACAACACACTCAGGGCCTGTTACCACACAGATGCTGGCAGTCATTAGTCATTGTTGAGAGAGTTCATCACATTACTAAAAATATACAAATATGGAAAAGAAGCAAAAGAACAAAGAAGAGGTTGGCCTTAAAGCTCTTGCTGTAGCAGTCGGGGGAGTTGGAACCAAGAACGATAATCCTGTGGATGAGAGGAGGAGGGAATTAGAAGAAGTGGACATGTCAGGTGAAATGGGGGATTTAATGTTAGGAATTCAAGGACATAAAGACACAAAAGTATTGGGAGATGATGCAATAGTGATGAAAAAGAGAAGAAAAAAGACAAAGAGTAAACAACTATTATCTGAACTTCAGAAAGATGGAAGTAAGGATAGTTTAATTGAAGAAATAGGGGAATCCAAATCCCCTGTTATATTACTGGATGATGGGAACAGCATTAGGTATGATGAGAAGATGCTAGCAGAAGTAACCAATGTTTTGAAAAGGAAAGAGAATACTATGGACAACGGAAAGAAAGATGAAAAGGCTAAAAGCAATATATCCAGTTTGAGTACCAGAATGGACAGCCAAGATGATTGGAAGGAACCGAAAAGAAAAGAGGAATGGCATAATTCAGAAGTGAATATAGCTGAAAGGGATATAGTGGCAATGGAACAGAAAAGGCTAAACATTATGGAACAAATATTTACAGAGCAAAGTGAGCATGAACAAATGTTGAGGGATAGGCCTCGTGAAGTAAGACATCTGGCGGAAATAATGGAATACATAGCCGATAGACGTTTCAATCATATCCGATGGCTTACAGCTATGTTACAGGAAGAAGTGTCAAGGAAGAGGAATCACTATGACTTACAAAATAAAGCTAAGGAAGACTCAATGTTAGTTTTCCAGTTACAAAAACAGAACCAGGAATTGCAAGAGGAGCTTGCTGTGGTAACCAGAGAATTTGACAACTTGCTTCGGTGGGGTAAAGAAAAACTACCAGAGCTCGACCAGAGTGCCCAGAAGTCTATTCAACAGGAAGAACGAATTCATTCACTCAAATCTAAAATTATTGAGGCTTCTGAACTCTTGAAAGCTGCTGAATTATCTAAACAGCAGGATCAGATAAGTCTTTCCGAAATGAAAGAACGTCTAATACAGCTGGAATCTGAGAACAAGATCCTTGCCTGCTCTATAAAACCCAGTCCTGAAGCAAATGATACTAAAGACATTTCTTTGCAAACAGAAGAGGTGGTTGGTACCGTACAGAAAGAAGTAACAGAAGATAGTGTTGATTTGGAAAACACTAATTATACAGCCTCTAAAATATCTGGAACTGTAGTCTGGTTCCATGTCAAAAAAGGCTATGGATTTATTAAAAGACATGATAACCAAAGAGATGTGTTTGTCCATTGGACGTCTATAAAAAAAAACAATCCCTTGAAACTCCTTTCAAGTGTCGGGGAGGGAGAAAAATAGAGTTTAGTGTGGTGGATGGAAGAAAGGGAGCACATGCAGCCAATGTGACAGGCCCTGGAGGTGTACCAGTAAAGGGGAGTCGATTTGCTCCAAGCCAACAAGGAACCTGTATATGTCATCAGCCAAGAAGACAAGAGGTTGGAGGAGAAATTGTGAATACAAATAAGTGGCAAGACTTGACCCATTCAAAAGTTTTGCTAGAGAAAAAACAGAGTGATGATCATCGTGAGATACATCCTAATCTTGTCTTGACACAGCATTCTAAAACTCCTATTCAAGGTCAAGTTGTGGAGTATTGCCATAACGCAAATGTAGAAAAACAATTTGGTTCAGCTCACAAAAAGCAATTTAGAGAGGATGCTCCAGGAAAAGATTTGGAATTAAACACACAAGAGAACTTCAGCATGGGTAGTTTAGAGAGCTCAGTTATCCAAGCTGTTCCTTTTTGGCCAACAGTACAAATGATTGAGTTGAGGTGGCTTTCAAATGGGTTTACATGAAGTGTTAATATGTGAATGTTAGTGAGATTTTATGATAGTGAACAATGTAGATGGTGCCTTGACACCTACAGAGGGTTAAAAATGGTGTCAATGCACCAGGGGGAGTATGTAACCCTTGGTTACTAAGTATATGGAAGTGTGTATGGCGCTATGTGTGGCATCGCCTGTGTACTGGCTGGCTTTGTCGGTTTTATGTAATTTTATATATCTTAACGTTTTTTGTAATATAGTGCAATGCTTGTTGCCTGTGTTCTCTGTTGATGCTATGGTGTATGTTTATGGATTCATTCATATATGGAAGGGCTCATAGAAAGGAGAAGGCTGAGAATAAGAGGATGTAACAGCCCAGAATGTTGTATAGTGTTCATACAGTTGGGACTAATAAAGCTTTGTATCCCCTTGGAAACAGAGCAGCCAGTTTCCCTGAGGGGAGAGTCTGAGGTAACTGTCAGCAAGGCTGGAGCCCACACCATCGGCTCCAGAGTTCCCCCAAATAGTAGGTGCTGGTAAATGGATTGAGTCCCATCAGTATTACCTGGACAGGAGAAGAAGTGACACTGATCACAGCAGGAAGCCTGCCCCCATTCCCACAGCAGACACAGAGAAGCAGTTCAGGTGACAGCTAGCAGCTGGGGGAGAGGGCCTATGTGGGACTGCAGATCACCCATTCTGTGACAGAGTACAAGTCCAGCTAGTGACACAATCTATGTAAATAAGACTGCAGGGAGTGACTGGAGGGGATTACAAGGAGGTAAAGGAACAGACTGAGGGTGCTGTAAAACATAAAGATTCCAAAGCTAGCCCTTGTGAGTTTGATGAGTTCAATGTCAGACTTCTTATACAAAGGAGGAAGTATATTTATATACAGGTAGCATCCCATTGTTATACAAAGAAGCAGTTACTTACTGGAGCACTTAATGATTGTGTCTGTACATAAGAGTTATTAAAGGAACAATGCAAAGTATGACAGGCATAAAATGCAGAGCAACGCAGCAGATATAGGAGGGAGAGCGTTGCTGTGAGAGGAAGGATCGCTTACCCAATGGTCCGGGTGTGAGCGGTGACTCTGCGGGGACTTGAAGCTGACAGGCGGCGTCTTATCTGGAAGTGAACAGAGCATCTGACCCGGCTGAGGGGAATCCCCACATAATGGCGTCATAGCTGAGCTACAGCCAGCGTCATTAGTGAAGGCGGCGCCATTACTTGTCCACCCCATAAAGGAAGTGGCAACTTAGAGAGACTGTGACAGAGGGGCAGATACAGAGGTGGTCCCTGGCCATGACAGAGTGTGATGTGGAGGCGGACTTTAGATGGATTGAGTCCGTAGTGATAGAAATACACACACAAGGAGTGACGGTGGTGCTGCCTACAGAACCCCCTATAGAATAAGGAGCGGGTGAAGCCATTGAAAGTTTGCCAGCAAAGTGCAGAGGAAAACCCTAGCTGACAAGGAGATGATTTATTGGTCAAGGCAGCAGTTCAATGTTACACTGCAGTCAGAAGGATTCATCTATATATAAACTTATTGCAAACTTTATAGCTATGTATACGGCAGAAGGTAGTCTTCTTCAATGAAAGTACTGCTGCTATAGGGACTGAGCAAAAGTCATAATAAAATAGAGGATAAAGTCTCAGAGGATACTACAGGTTTAACACTGGATAGTCAGAAAGATTAAGTGAAGGCTGAACCCCTTATTATATGTGAACTTCAGGAACATTTATAAAAGCAAGATCTGCAACTGTAAACCCAGAGTGTAGATATCTCTCAGCCGACTGTATTATCAAGGATATTCTAATGGTTATACCATATGGTCTTTTAGTATCCTGGCACTAGGAGAAGCTTGCAGTGTTTTATAAAAGAACCACATTCAACATAGGGTGTGATAGACTGTTACCAATTGTTTCCCCATTTAACAGACACTGATATGACCATATAATGGACCAGTGTATGCCCCCGGATACAACGGTGAATTGTTCCCTCACTCATCATCTACTCAGGAAAGTACAGCCTCTGTAGGGAAAAGAGAATAGCTGGTCAGGTTGGAGCTGCTAATAGGACACCCAGGATATCCCGGTCATCATATGTCGTGTGGATTACAAATAACTTCATAAAGCAACCATTTATACCTTTTTGCTTTGGTCATCAGCCCCTTTACCTTAAAGTACTCAGGTAGGAATGGTGGCAGTACAGGAACTGCAAACACTTTGTCCCATTGGGAGCTGAAAACACACACACCCTATCGAAGCGCTTATTATTATTATTATTTTTTTTCTCCTGTCAACTCAACAACTAGTGTACACTAAGTAATATATACATTATTGCGCCATAATACTTGTTTGTTTAAATTATTTGGGAAAGGAAGGTATGACCTTATTGTTGACCCTTGTATAATTATTTTGTATATGGTATATGTATGGTAATATGTTGTATTGCGTATAGTCCTTAGTTAAGGTTGCATAACTTTTTATTCTTAAAGGAGCAGTCATTGAGATCACCAGTTGTCCAGTAGCAGTTCAATAAAACTCTGGTGCATTTAACTATATTTCTATGTACTATTATTATTATACTGTGAATAGAGTATTAAACATATTGAGTTAAGCGTTAAGCCATAGGGTGATTCCCCAAGCTCACCCGTACCCTATCTTTGTCACCCAAACTCCCAACAACTCAGTTGGGGTAACCTAAGCTTGGGGTGGAGGCACATAAACTTGTTTACTCATACTCCGTGTTGAAAACAGGGTTACATTAGCTGGGCCCACCACAGCTTTCTACACCTGGGGAAAGGGAAACACAACAAATAGCAGAAGGGGCAGTTAGTACATAACTGTAAATCCACTTTTAATATCTTTTTAATACCTGCTGGTGTATGTCTGGGGATCACTACCATGCTTTACAGCCACAGTTGAATAAGCTAACAATAGGAAAGTAATATGAGGGGCAAAGCTGAATGGAAACAAATGTGCAGTCATCATTGTTAATAATGGTGCACTGGCACCTGCCGTCTCTAGCCAGCATTTCTCCAGATCTTCAAAACGCTAGAGCCAATGGTGCACTGCCACCTGTCATCTCTAGCCAGCATTTCTTCAGATCCTCAAAACATTAGAGCCAATGGTGCACTGCCAACTGTCGTCTCTAGCCAGCATTTCTCCAGATCCTCAAAACGTTAGAGCCAATGGTGCACTGCCAACTGTCATCTCTAGCCAGCATTTCTCCAGATCCTCAAAACGTTAGAGCCAATGGTGCACTACCACCTGTTGTCTCTAGCAAGCATTTCTCCAGATCCTCAAAACGCTAGAGCCAATGGTGCACTGCCACCTGGCACCTGTAGCTGGTATTGCAGCGGATAAAGGTACTCCCAGGACCGCTGTATTTTGTAAATCTAGATGAATGGACGCAGCATGATTGTGATTGTAAAATATTAACAATAATGCACAAATGGCAGACAGATAACTGTCTTACATATTACTGCAGTAACACACAATTACTGTGTATACACAGTAACAACACTATATATATCACGTTGTTTAGGTTTATACATGTCTTTCTTCAGTACAAAGGAAATGCAGAAACACAGAGGACACAATCCAATTATTATATATTCCCCTGACATAATGTATACTAAGCATTATACATGGCTTAAAATAACAGCACCTGTGCCCCATTTCCATAGCCGCTACAGTTCATTTGATTAAATATGCCAAGAAAATCTAGTTATTAAGGCTTCCCTGGCAGACCTTATCCCTGACAATATCCTAATGATATATCTATTTTTATTAGACATTAAATATTCTTTAGCAGATTTATTTTTGGTCCACATGACCGTCCTCCTGGTTAACGATAAGGTAATAAAAACCAGAGGATCCTTTAAATGCAAATATTATATATATATATATATATATATATATATATATATATATATATATATATATATATATATATATATATATATATAGATGCACAGAGAAAAACCGCACTCCACTTGGTATCCAATTTGTTGGGTGCCAGATCCCATATTCAATCATACATGCAATTTTTCCTCTTCTGAGAAAAACGACATCTGCACACCAAAATGCTCACAATTGATTTTAAGCATATGATTGTAAGTCCATTTTTGAACAACACTTAAAAACACATGGCAACATATTGCATAAGGAAAATAGCAGTGGGTCACTTATCCTTAACGGGCCATCACCATAGTGCCCGTGGAACTCCACGCTGGTCCCATAACCAATCTGCTCGACAGCCTGTTTCGGTGGGTAACCACCTTTTTCAAGAGCACAAACATAAGTGAGCAGTCACCATATAAATAGGGCACGGAGGCCCGCCAAAATCAGCTCAATAAGTCTCACCTGTGGTTTGCAGCTCAGTGGAAATCCACATCCATGTAGCATTACAGCATTCCCTGCAGTGGAACGCACACCGCGGCGCGTGACACGCACGCACTTCCGCTTCCTGTGTGCTTCATGTGGCGCATCCCCCGCCTGCCGTTTTACACCACAGTGCACTCAAACATGTGGGGCAGAGAGCTCCAGAGTGGGAACCGCAATCTGCAGCCCGCGCCCCGTGCTCAATCCACGCCATCAACATGAATACAATGAACGGCAGCTGGAGCGCAAGGCAGTCGGCCGTGGAACGCACAGCCATCTTGCCTGCATCATCCAATGGCTAACCACTAAGTGCAGCACCTGATATTCGGCTGGGCAGGGCTAGACAAAGTGTGTACGTGATTGGCCACACTAACTTGCATTTACTGCAGGGTTAGAGACATATTTAAAGAAAACTTGAGCTTTGCAGTATATTCCACATAGTAGAGACCTGCTACTGTAACTGATCTGGCAGACCCCAGACCCCTAACTTTTGAGCAATTATAGTGAAGACCAACCACCATCAAAAAAGTAGTGTAAACACACAATGTATATACTGACATCCACTATATTCTAGCGTCATGTGGGTGATATAGGTGAAGGTGTCATTCAAGGACAGTTCATTAAGATACACAGTCGAAAAAATAATAGCAATAACAACAGTATCAATATGGTAATACCCATGCAAGTACTTCCACTTAGAGGAATACATTTAAGTTAAGTTCCTCATTCAGGCCAGAGGGGTTTAGTGAATTCAGATCATATATAAATTCACTTTCCTTGCGTAGGAGGGTGAGATGACGATCACCACCCCTTTTAGGGTTCTTCACATGATAAAGAGGCATAAATTTAAAGTCTTTTATGGTATGCCCGGCATCGAAAAAATGTCTGGCGACCGGTGGTGTAGTTTGGTCCCGGATGGTCATAGCTTTCTTGATAGAGGACTGGTGCATGCCGATCCTCTCTTTAAGCATCCTAATCGTTTTGCCGATGTACAAGTACAAACAAGGGCAAACAATCACATACACAATGTACTTGCTCTCACAGGTCATACGATGTTGTAGTTTGTATTTGTAATTTGATAAAGGGTGCTTAAAGTGTTCTCCCATGATTAAGTGTTGGCAATTTACACACCCACTGCACTTGTAGGCTCCGTTCTTCATACTCAACCAGTTGGTGTTATAGGGAGTATAGCTGATGTCAGAATAGGTGATTTCATCCTTTAGGTTTCTGCTACGTTTGTATGCGAAGAGTGGATACTCCTGACAAAACTGGCCCATTACTGGGTCAGTCTGCAATATGTGCCAGTGTTTTAGGACTACTTCTCTTAACTTAGGAGATTCAATGGAGAAGGTCGTGGGCAGGATCATCCGAGTGACAGTCCTGTCTCGCTTCTCCTGCTCCAAAAGAATGTTTCTGTCCATTTGTAGGCATCGTTGAATCGATAGCTCCACCTCTTCCTTATTGTAGCCCCTTTGAAGGAAATCATTTCCCATTTTTCTGAGCTCCTGGGGTAATTTGCCTGCATCAGAAGTAATCCTCACAACCCTTAGTAGCTGAGAGTACGGCAATCCACGCTTCAGCGGTGATGGATGGAAACTCTGCTCGTAATACAGAGTTAATGTCCGTCTGCTTTTTGTAAACCAAGGTTTCAAAATTACCATTATTAATACAGACATTAACATCCAAAAAACAAATTTGTGTGGGACTACTTGCATGGGTGAACCTAATGGTGCCAGGTAATTCATTAAGGTATGCCATAAAATAATCCAATCACTCCGGACCCCCCGTCCACAGAAAAAAAATGGCATCGATAAATCTTACGTATGACAAAATAAATGGTGAAAAAATTCTGTTATGCAAAAGAAAAACTGTTTCATAATGGTGCATAAATAAATTTGCATAAGCCGGGGCCATGTTTGACCCCATGGCCGTTCCTTGTAACTGCAAGTAAAAAGAATTATCAAACAAAAAATTATTCTTATGCAAAATAAATTCAATTAACAACAGAAAAAATTTGACTTGGGGGCCTTTGTAGATTGGATTCATGGTGATCACTCTCCTGATCGCCTCTATCATATGGGCTTCTTTCCGCATCTTTCCAACCCCCGCCACCCTGCACTGCTCACTCCAGCCTTCCTCACCTGCTGTCAGGGCAGCCTTTGGGTGTGCTACCGGGATCCAGTGACCTTCTCCTACCTAGCAAGAGCGATTTCATTTTCTGGCAGCAGGGAGGAGGAGCATGGAAGTCACTGCAGCCATCAGAAGTAGGAGGTTCTCGGGCATAAAAGGTGACGGAGACTGGCAGGGACCCACTTACCCAGTGCAGGTGGCTTTGCAAAGGGCAGCCCTCTTTGTTATATTAATAGCATGTACAGCATGTACATCTGGTGACTTCAGCCACCCCCAGAAAACAGGTAGCAGACCCCCATTTGCGTGGGAGGCCCTGCGTTTTCCTGAGCACACACAGGGTATGCCCAGGAAACACTGGGCATTCTGCCTTCTGTAAGCCCACCCCACTGTGAGCACCTCGGAAACTATTGGCTTCACAAATAATAGCCACTTTTCAAGGGGCAAATTAAGTCTGCCCCAACTCCGGTGCCAACTGGACTTTGACAGAAAACAAGGTGCCCACCACCTCCAGAGCAGACAAGAGGATTGCTAACTAAAAACCCGAAAACATGGAACAAAACAGAAATGTGACACAACTGTCCTCCACGGGAGAGAGTCCTCCAGCATTCCAACGTGCACCAATTTAAACAAATGATCCCTAGCTGGATCAATTAGGAAGATAGAGATGTAGGGAGCAATGATACAGCTTCCCACCACACTCCACAAAATGCAACAATGCATGAAGGTGTTAATAATTACACAGTACTCCAACAGCTAGACCTATACATGCAGTTCTGCAGAAAGATGTTATAACTAGGGTGGCCAATCCCGGGATCAGGATTTGGCCCCCAAAACACCGGGATTTCAATCCTGGGATTGGAGTTTCCAATCCCGGAATTTTGGGATTAGACTGTGCATGCACACTCTAATGCCGGGCAGCTTCTGAGCACTCAGACGCTGCCCGGATTCTCCCTTACCCGGCAGTGCAGCACTGCGCAGCATGACGTGGTCAAACGTCACGCTGCGCAGAGCACAGCCACACATCCCGCCTCAGCTGCCCGCCCACCCAGCCTTCCCGGCTCCTGGCCACCCCACCGTAGGAGACTGTCTATTAACCCGGCAAGCCAGCAGACCTCCCACCCGCCCACTCAGCAAGCCGGCTCCCGGCTGCACCCAGCTCCCGGTCGCCCTAGTTATAACACAGAGCTGTTCCCCACCATAACATGGATGATATCTTGTGGGAATATCAGAGAGCCACCATATATATTTACACACAAATAATACCGCACTGTAATTAGCAGAGAATACAAATGCCTAGATGGTACAAGGATACTTATCTCTGTACAGGTCTGGGTCAGGACATCAGTAGCTGGTACAAGGGAACAGGAAGAAACGGACTCATCTGTGATACAATCCCAGATTCACAGCAAGGACACAGACTTCAGGCTTGTACAAGAAGCTGACAGGCAAAACAGACTAGGACTGGCTGCACAAGGAAAATCACCGGCAGGGTCATGCTGGAAGCCTAACTAAATAACCTAACATGCAGTCACACCCAAGGAACAGGGTATGCACGAACACCAGGTAAGGTGGATCAGAAAAACCCAGAGCACTGATCTAGTGAACAAATGCAAAACCCACACAGAACATGGTGACTGCAGAGCTACACCGACTCTCTGGAGGCGGATCATAACAGTTTAGGAATGAGAGATAGATAAATTTACATTGAATCATCAGCACCATTTCCCAGCACTTTCCAAGTACAATATCTCTTACTAACTGCTTTGGGGCTCATCTACATTTGTATATAAGTCATTTTAAAAGATTCCTCCCAGATGTAGCAGTACACCCCCACACTTCTAGGTGCAACTTGCACAATCTCTTCTCACAATCTCTCCATATATGGAACTAGACACGCCCTTGGGGTGGAGCATGACATGCCCCCTCAATGGGGC
Organism: Crinia signifera; assembly: GCF_055691185.1. NCBI lineage: Eukaryota > Metazoa > Chordata > Amphibia > Anura > Myobatrachidae > Crinia > Crinia signifera. The sequence continues at coordinate 33,968,635 of NC_139218.1, forward strand.
GCTGTGCAAAATTCTATTACCAACTATAATCTCCCTGAAACTAGTTTTCAAAAGTAGGCAAGTATGGAATGAGGGCATTTGTATGTTATTTAAATGAATTGACATAAATCTAGATTTTTTTTTTTTTTTTTAAATGTAAAACTTTCTTATGTAGTTTTTCCATGGCCCTGAAATACCGCACTGCAATAGTCACTTCTTGGGGACTTGCCAGGCCTTAATTAATTACAGTTGCCTTTTATACATACTAAATATTACTCCCTCTTCTTATTTACTACTTTAAATGCATTTTGAGCCAGAGTGATTTACCATAATCCATCTAATTATAATCTTCTTTCTGTTTTATTTCAAGTGTTTTGCATGGCTATAATTTTCTGGCCAAGCTTGTTTTTGACTATAAAACTATTTATTGGCAGGATACACAGCTATACCAACTTGAATGACTTTTCCCTACACAAAAATAACCATGGCATTTATCAGGACCACACACAAAATGCAGGAATTAATTACATCAAATCCGGGGTTTAAAAGATGAAAATCAGCATTTAAGATCTCTGACTTTTATGGTACATGAAAGCTGAAATCCTTTGAACAAAATGCCACATAATTAGCCACATTTTATATTGTAAATGTGTAGCAAGTTTTAAAGGGACTTACTCTTTAACCCATGCTGCCATCCATGTAATATGCCATGGGGCCTAATTCAACATGATGAAACGCTAACGTGCGGTGCTGCAGTTGACCGCAAATAGATGCCCCTACCCAGACGGAAAGAGAAACTGCCCCGTACAAATTTGCAAATGGATCGCATATCGCTATCTACTCCCAGATCCAAATGCTAATCCCGGAACATGGAAGAGACTTTGCCATCAGTGCAAATGTGAGTAGGTATGACTCACCTAGTCAGGCTAGGAGATGTTCCCGTAACAGTTTATTTTCAGGTTGTCAACATATATGATAAAAATACAAGAACTCACCAGGGAGCAGTGCCCTATTTTCATCCAAAGGTTTCTTTTTATTTCATCAAACGACAAACCAGGGCCTTATGGATAATCCAGAAAATGAAGACTTTTATTCCATTAAAACCGGACATTAACCCTCCCACAGCACCGGACTTTACTTTCCCACCCAGAATGAGAAAGTTAGGGTCCAGGTCAATCGTAGATGGTGACACGACAATGGTCAGGGGTTCAGTCCAGGGTAAAAAAGTTCCTAAACACCAACGCGTTTCGAACTATGGACTGAAATGGACTACATCCCAATTACGATTAATGTTATTTACTCTATTTTAGACGAACGTTTTAGCTTATTTATATGTATTTAGATGTGTATATTTATAATGTATTAACATATAGTGCTTTTTAGAATGTGAATCAGCGGGGACCTTAGAATGTATGTTTTAGGATTTTTAGCTTTGAAGCCGGGTTTTAGATAACCCCCGGGACCAGTCAGGGATAATTATCCCACCGAGTGGACCTAGAAGTCACACTCCACACCCTGAGGAAGAACTCTAATAGTTCGAAACGCGTTGGTGTTTAGGAACTTTTTTACCCTGGACTGAACCCTGACCATGTCGTGTCACCATCTACGATTGACCTGGACCCTAACTTTCTCATTCCGGGTGGGAAAGTAAAGTCCGGTGCTGTGGGAGGGTTGATGTCCGGTTTTAATGGAATAAAAGTCTTTATTTTCTGGATTATCCATAAGGCCCTGGTTTGTCGTTTGATGAAATAAAAAGAAACCTTTGGATGAAAATAGGGCACTGCTCCCTGGTGAGTTCTTGTATTTTTATCATATATATTGACAACCTGAAAAGAAACTTTTACGGGAACATCTCCTAGCCTGACTAGGTGAGTCAGCCTAGGATTCATTATCTGTGAAAAGCTATACATTGATCCATACTAATAAGAATATTGTGTTGTTTCTACCCCCCCCCCCCCCATACGGTTGGAGAGCGTCACTCTCCCCCTACATGTATTGAAGGGGTGAAAGAAAATCCGGAGGTAGCGCTGAGGAGCTCCATATCTTGGTGTCTTTTGGTGTATAATTTGTGTTTGGTATCCCAATCTTTGTGGTTACTCCCAGCAGCAACCTCTTTGTGAGCGCAAGTAGCTAAAGTCACTTTTGTATTATTTCGTGAGTAGGTATGAGGCTGCCACTAGGGTGGCCACTCCCAGGATTGGGATCGGTGGTATCACAATGCGCAGGCTGCAAAGCTGCTCAGCCTAGCAAACAGGTAAACGCTGCCCGCCGCTCCGCCAAATGCCTGCCTCCCCACCACCCGGAGTCCGCTCGATAGCACGAGTAGATGTGTTTGCAAACACATTCACTGGCATGCGGCTGAATGGAAGAGAAATTATTCGCTCACCATCAAATGATTTGTCTTCTGGTCAGGGAAAAAACTCACTCAAGACTGACTTTTATTTTGGCCGAAGATTGCCGAATTTGGGACGGGAGCTGGCGTCATGTGACGTCAGCCGCCCACCCAGAGCAGGTATCGGCTCGCCTGCATTTGCAGGGGTATGCCCAACATTTTCATAGGCACACCCACCATTTTTAAAGGCATGGTCATAAAACGTGGGGCTTACCCCTGGCCCTCCCCCTGCCCGCCCCACAAATTCCACCACTGGTCCCCAGGGTCCCTCGGCAAAGCAGTCACCATGCTGTAGGTTTCTATTAGACATACAGTATCCTAGTTGCACCTTTTAAGAGGCATGTCCTTAATGGATACTGGAGTACTGGTGCAATGATAATGACTGTCATCATTAGTATTTATTTATTTATTTATTAGCAGTTTCTTATATATCGCACACATATTCCGCAGCGCTGTACAGAAAATATTTGAACATTCACATCAGTCCCTGCCCCAGTGGAGCTTACAATCTATATTCCCTACCACATGTACACACACACAGACATTCTAGGGTTAAATTTTGTTGGAAGCCAATTAACCTACCTGTATATTTTTGGATTGTGGGAGGAAACCGGAGTACCCGGAGGAAACCCACGCAAGCACGGGGAGAATATACAAACTCCACACAGTTAGAGCCATGGCGGGAATCAAACCCATGACCTCAGCGCTGTGAGGTAGTAATGCTGACCATTACACCATCCGTACTGCCCATTAGTATTATCTAAGCTCTACTGATCATCTGACTTTACATAACTGGATTCATTAGACTGTCAGGGGCAGATTTATTAAGATCGGTGAAGTGATAAAGTGTCTGGTTTTTATCACCGGCCAATCAGCTCCTACCTGTCATTTTTCAAACCAAGCCTGTAACTTTACAGTTAGGAGCTGATTTGCCGGTGATAAAAAACAGACACTTTGGGCCAGATTCTCTAAGCTTCAAAAGTGATAAAATGAAGAGTGATAAACAGCCAGCCAATCAGCTCCTGTCTGATATTTTTCAAACATAGTCTGTGACATGGCAGGAAGGAGCTGATTGGCTGGCTGTTTATCACTCTCAATTTTATCACTTTTGAAGCTTAGAGAATCTGGCCCTTTATCACATCACTGAGCTTAATAAATCTATCCCTTATCTATCAGTTATCTAAGTGATAACATTGGCGTGGTAAAAATTATGTTGTCCTTCACTAGTACGGTTACAGGAGGTGGAGCAGTTTCTGTACTGACAGAATCATAGATATGGTGAATAAGCTTCTAGTAGAGGAAAAATACAGCAGAGTGACTTAGGGGAAGATGTGTGAAGCAGTGACAAGGGAGGAGAAGTGAATCAGTGGAGAAGTGGCCCATAGCAACCAATCAGCACTGAGGTAACATCTATAATTTGCATACTATAAAATTATACAGAGCAGCTGATTGGTTGCCATGGGCCACTTCTCCTGTGGCTCACCTCTCCCTTATCACTGCTTCATACATCTGCCCCCAAAACTTTTGTTTCTAATGCTCAATTATGTCTGTGGTTTCAAGGAATACAAATGTGCCATGTGGTTTCTGACTATATTTTTGCACCTGGCCTTCACCTGCTTAATTTTACATGTTTAAAAGTCATTCGTTTGTGGTTAAAATAAGATACCAGTGTTAGGTTTTGGGTGTGACCCCACCGCCGGGACTGCTGTTTAGGACAGCCACGGCCAAACCCTATACTACCTCTGTTGTACCCCCCAGGCTGGGTGACCGACTCCTGCAGGTGTTACTAGGCTTCGCCTGTAGCCGCCACGTTTGAATGGGTAGGTTAAGCCCACCCAAGCTCCGGTGCAGCCAGGTGTTATGAAAGGACAAGGAGCCGGGGACCCCCCTAGGGTACGGTCAAGAGGAGAGCTGACTGAGGGCCTAACTAAAATTATAAAACGGCGACTTGCCGAGCCCTGGCTAACGCAACTAAGCGCCCGCGACCTGGTCGCCACAACCCGCGACAACCGTCGCCCAGGGAACCACACAAAATATGAGACACAATACCAAAGTATACAAGGAGCAGAAGGGACTGGAAAACCCCAGAAAAACTGGGAGACAAGGGGAGAGAATGAGTGGGAAGCAATGGGCCTTCCCAACATAAATGACCTGCCAATGCGGCAGACAGAGAACACAGGTAATGAGTAAGGTAATGACAATAAAGAAGGAGTGAATGAAACTACCCCAGAGGGGCAACTCACGACACAGGGGGGACCAATGGAAGAGAAGACCACGAAGGAGCCGCTGGGAACAGCAGGGAAACGGACCGGAGAACAGCAGACAGATAGGTCCAAACAGGAGCTATCACCGGCGAGGACTGCAGGGCTGGCTTCCTAGATAAGAAGGCTAGGAGCCAATGAGGATGGAGGCCTGAGTCCCGCCTGTCCTAACGAGTCCTTTCCGACACCTGCGGCTTGTTGAATTTCGCGGCTTTCCTCTCTGCCTAGCAGCGTCTGCCGTTGCTAAGCAACGGCGCTGCCGCGTCTCAGGCGCTGAGAGACGCGAGGAGGGAGGACGGGCGTCGCGCTCCGACGCTGCGTCCTCCGGCGTCCCTGGTTGCTAGGCAACCGGACGTCAGAGCCGGAAGGACAGGCGGCTAAGCGTACATGCCGCTCTGTCCTTCCAGAAGCGCTCCCACGGCGCCTAACAGTACCCCCCCCTTGAGGAGGGGTTAAAGAACCCCGAAGCCTTGCTTTCTGAGGGAAATCACGAAAGAAGCTTGCTTTGAGGCGTGGGGCGTGTAGATCCCTATCGGGAACCCATGACCTCTCTTCCGGGCCGTATCCTTTCCAATGGACAAGGAAACATAAAGAACCTCGAGAGACCTTGCAATCCAAGATTTTTTCCACAAGAAATTCTGACTGTCCATGGACATTAACAGGTGGTTTACCCAGGTCTGCCTTTCGAGGAAATTTCCTAGACGTGAAAACGGGCTTGAGCAGAGAGGAATGAAAAGTATTGGCTATCTTTAAAGCCCTAGGAATTTGTAACCGAAAGGCTACAGGATTAACTCTCTTAACAATGGCAAATGGACCAATAAATTTTGGACCAAATTTAGAAGTTCCTTGTCGCAATCTGATGTTCCGAGTAGACAACCAGACTTTATCGCCTACTTTAAAGTTGCATGGTCGTCTTGACCGGTCAGAAAAATTTTTTTCCTGAAGGGCAGCCCTCTTAAGAGCGTCGTGTACCTCCTTCCAAATGACCTTTAAACGGGCAGTAGTGGAAGAGCGAACTACTGATCCCTCTGGAGCCAGAGCAGTGGCTTTAGGGTGAAAGCCATAATTGGCTACAAAAGGTGAAGTCCGGGTTGCCGAGTGATAGGAGTTGTTATATGCGAACTCGGCAACGGGGAGGAACTCCGACCAGTCATTCTGAGCTTTGGACACAAAAAGGCGCAGATATTGCTTCAAGGATTGATTAAGGCGTTCCGTCTGCCCATTGGATTGGGGATGATAAGCGGAAGTTAAACTCAACTTGATCTTTAATGCATTGCAAAAAAGTTTCCAAAACCGGGCAATAAACTGCGGACCTCGATCAGAAACTATATCGGTTGGAAGACCATGAAGTTTGAAAACATGAGCTAAAAACAATTTGGCCAACTTATTGGCTGATGGCAACTGGGGCAAAGGAACAAAGTGGGCCATCTTACTGAACCTGTCAATAATCACCCATACTACTTGAAAACCTGATGATAGGGGTAGGTCGACCACAAAATCCATGGCAATATGTGACCATGGTCTGGAGGGAATTGCCAAGGGGATAAGTTGTCCTGTGGGCGACACTCTAGGAATCTTGTGTCTAGCACAATCGGGACAAGACTGGATATACTCCTTGGTATCTGGAACCATGCTCGGCCACCAGACGCATCGGGAGAGAAGATCAAGTGTCTTCTTGACGCCGGAATGCCCTGCAATCTGGCTGTCATGGAACTCCTCTAAGACCCGTTTTCTCAAGGACTGCGGCACAAATAAATGGCCGAGAGGCATCTGTCTGGGTGCCTGACCCTGGACCTGCAGAAGTAGATCCTTGAGGGTCTGAGTAATGCCAAAATGGATAATTGATGCCGGAAGAATGGGCCGAGGAGATTCCCGCAACCCTTGTTTGGGTAAGAAACTCCGAGACAATGCGTCTGCTCTTACATTTTTAGACCCGGGACGGTAAGAGATAATAAAGTTAAAACGTGTAAAGAATAATGCCCACCGGGCTTGTCGGGCATTCAGACGCTTAGCTGATTCCAGGTATTGTAAATTTTTGTGGTCTGTGATAACCAGAATCTGATGGTTGGCCCCTTCCAACCAATGCCTCCATTCCTCGAATGCCCATTTTATGGCCAACAATTCCCGGTTCCCGACGTCATAGTTCATCTCTGCAGTAGAGAATTTTCGAGACATGTAGGCGCAAGGAAAAAAAAATAAGGACTCAGGATCCTGTTGAGACAGGACTGCCCCTGCCCCTACCTCAGAAGCGTCAACTTCAACGACAAACGGTAGTTGGGGATCGGGATGTCTTAAAATGGGAGCGGACACAAAAGCTTGTTTTAAGGCCCGGAATGCCTCTTCTGCCTGGGGAGGCCACTGGGACGGATCTGCTTCCTTTTTTGTGAGCGCCACTATGGGAGCTACCACATCAGAAAAAGAGCGGATAAACCGCCTATAGTAATTTGCAAACCCTAAAAATCTTTGGACAGCTTTAAGGGTCGTGGGCTTGACCCAATCTAAAACTGCTTGCAGTTTTTTGGGTTCCATATAGAAGCCTTCCGAGGAAATCACGTATCCTAAAAAGGATACCTTAGTAACTTCGAATTCGCACTTCTCAGGCTTAGCAAAGAGACGATGTTCTCTAAGCCTTTGAAGAATTAACCTGACCTGATGGCGATGTTCTTCCAACGAGCTGGAGTAGATCAAAATGTCGTCTAAATAGACCACAGCGAAGACTCCCAAGAAATCTCTAAGAATGTCATTGATGAAATCTTGGAAGACCGCTGGTGCGTTGGACAAGCCGAATGGCATTACGAGATATTCGTAGTGCCCTGTTTGGGTACTAAAGGCAGTCTTCCATTCGTCTCCCGCTTTTATGCGGACAAGGTTGTAGGCACCGCGCAGGTCGATCTTAGAAAAGATCTTAGCGGTGCGAAGCTGGTCAAACAACACAGATATTAATGGTAATGGATACGTGTTTTTTACCGTTATCTTGTTGAGTGCCCTGTAATCTATACAGGGTCTTAAGGAGCCATCTTTTTTGGAAACAAAAAAGAACCCTGCACTTAAGGGAGACTTTGAGGGCCGAATAAAGCCTTTAGCCAAATTTTCTTGAATATAGGTATTCATGGACTGCGTCTCTGGTCCAGACAAGGAATAAAGTCTGGCTTTGGGAAATTGTGCCTTGGGAATTAGCTCAATGGCGCAATCGTATGTGCGATGAGGGGGTAAGACCTCAGCTTCGCCTTTAGAAAAGACATCCTGGAAGTCAGCGTAGGCCGCTGGAATCCCCTCCACAGAAACCATTGCCCCAAGTATAGGCTGCCCTAGACAATGACTGGAGCAATGATTACTCCAACGAGTTATTTCCCCTGCCTGCCAGTCAATCTGTGGGTTATGAACCCGGAGCCAGGGGTGACCCAGAACGATCGGCACAGTAGCGCATGAGATAAGAAAGAAAGAAATTTTTTCTGTATGAAAAATGCCCACACGTAGGGAAACTGGCGGGGTCTGATGGCGGACCACTCCGTTGACCAACGGGCTGCCGTCCAGGCCTCGCATTATTACAGGTTTTTTTAGAGGGAGCAGGGGAATGGCCAGTCTTTCAGCCAGCTGAATATCTAAAAAATTCCCAGCTGCCCCGCTATCAATAAATGCAGTAACAGACATCTTCACCTCTACACCCTGAATCTCAGTAGGGACTAATAATGCATTGTGAGGGGAAATAAGAAGAGAACCAAAGTGAATCCCCTCTGCATTCACTTGGTTTTGGCGTTTCCCGACTTGTTGGGACAAGCGCGGAGGAAATGCCCTTTGCTCCCGCAATAAATGCATAACCCGGCATTCATCCGGCGAGCTCTCTCATCTGGGGTGATGCGGTAAGCACCAATTTGCATTGGTTCTTCTTCGTCCTCTGAGGGTACAAAGCCGAGGGAAGTAGGCCTCAAACTGGGTCCTCTCTCAGACCTGCGTTCCCTAAGACGCCGATCAATTTTAATCGATAACTCCATGAGTTTATCAAGGGATCCCGGGACAGGATACTGGATAAGGCTATCCTTAATGGCTTCAGAAAGCCCTAGCCTGAATTGGCTACGTAATGCTGGGTCATTCCAGCCACAGTCATTCGACCACCGTCGGAATTCTGTGCAGTATGCTTCTGCAGGGTTCCGGCCCTGTCTGAGAGAGCGCAGATGACTCTCGGCAGACGCCTCTCTATCAGGGTCATCATATAGAAGTCCTAATGATTTAAAGAAAGCATCCACCGACGCTAAGGCGGGATTATCAGACTTTAACCCAAAAGCCCAAGTCTGGGGATCCCCCTGAAGCAAAGACATAATTAAACCAACTTGCTGCAATTCAGAGCCGGATGACCGGGGTCGCAGTTTGAAATAAAGCTTACAACTTTCTCTAAAATTAAAGAAATCCTTCCGGTTACCCGAAAACCGGTCTGGAAGATTAATTTTGGGTTCTACCAGAACCGGCGGATTTCCTCGTACACCCTCCTCCTGGGTTTTCATCCTAAGAGATAAATTTTGAACCATCTGCGTTAAACCTTGTAATTGACTGGCAAATGCCTGAGCCTGACCCTCAGGAGTAGGATTCATCTTAATAACAGATCCACTCCAGAGACAACAAAGATATACACACCCAAAATGCTATCTGTCCAGAAAAACGGGAGAATAAGAAAGGGGAAGGGAGAGAGGGGAAAAAAAAAAAAAAAATTTTTTTTTTTTTTTTTTTTTTTTTTTTTGTATGGCCGGTGATAATGTTAGGTTTTGGGTGTGACCCCACCGCCGGGACTGCTGTTTAGGACAGCCACGGCCAAACCCTATACTACCTCTGTTGTACCCCCCAGGCTGGGTGACCGACTCCTGCAGGTGTTACTAGGCTTCGCCTGTAGCCGCCACGTTTGAATGGGTAGGTTAAGCCCACCCAAGCTCCGGTGCAGCCAGGTGTTATGAAAGGACAAGGAGCCGGGGACCCCCCTAGGGTACGGTCAAGAGGAGAGCTGACTGAGGGCCTAACTAAAATTATAAAACGGCGACTTGCCGAGCCCTGGCTAACGCAACTAAGCGCCCGCGACCTGGTCGCCACAACCCGCGACAACCGTCGCCCAGGGAACCACACAAAATATGAGACACAATACCAAAGTATACAAGGAGCAGAAGGGACTGGAAAACCCCAGAAAAACTGGGAGACAAGGGGAGAGAATGAGTGGGAAGCAATGGGCCTTCCCAACATAAATGACCTGCCAATGCGGCAGACAGAGAACACAGGTAATGAGTAAGGTAATGACAATAAAGAAGGAGTGAATGAAACTACCCCAGAGGGGCAACTCACGACACAGGGGGGACCAATGGAAGAGAAGACCACGAAGGAGCCGCTGGGAACAGCAGGGAAACGGACCGGAGAACAGCAGACAGATAGGTCCAAACAGGAGCTATCACCGGCGAGGACTGCAGGGCTGGCTTCCTAGATAAGAAGGCTAGGAGCCAATGAGGATGGAGGCCTGAGTCCCGCCTGTCCTAACGAGTCCTTTCCGACACCTGCGGCTTGTTGAATTTCGCGGCTTTCCTCTCTGCCTAGCAGCGTCTGCCGTTGCTAAGCAACGGCGCTGCCGCGTCTCAGGCGCTGAGAGACGCGAGGAGGGAGGACGGGCGTCGCGCTCCGACGCTGCGTCCTCCGGCGTCCCTGGTTGCTAGGCAACCGGACGTCAGAGCCGGAAGGACAGGCGGCTAAGCGTACATGCCGCTCTGTCCTTCCAGAAGCGCTCCCACGGCGCCTAACAACCAGTAGCCGTATTACACTGTGGGACCCAATTCAGACCTGTTAGCACAGGTCCAAATTCGCAACCGACGGGTCTGCACGTGCGCGATAATGCTCAGGGTGCTCGCTGCCTGTTTGACAGTGCATGCAAACAGTGTAAACGTACACATCCGCTCACATTGTAGTGCAGGGATTCAGGCGGCAGGGGGGTGCGGCAGGGCGGTGAACAGGTCTGAATTCCGCCTGTGAGTGGTGTTTTACTGCATCTGCGATGCAAATAAGATGTAAAATGTTAAGAAGAAAACACCACGCTACACCCGTCGGTGTAGTCACGTCGGCCGTCTCGTGCCACATGGCGTATAGAGGTAAGTGTATGATTGAGGACCAGTAGCGGCTCTTGCTGTCACTGCCACCGCTGCCGCGCTCCACTGCCGCTGGTCCCCTGCACGGGGCCAGAGCATGCGCAGTAACTTCGTACATACTGCGCATGCGCTGGCCCGAGCCGCCGGGGGCTGCCTTTGCAGCAGCCCCCGGAGGCTTGATCGGGTTCCTGGGTTCAGGCGCATGTGCAGTATGGTCCGCGATACTGCACATGCACAGAATCCGTTTTGGGGGCTGCCGCGCATTTGCACAGAGAGAGGCATCCCGGAGGGAAGGAACACCTCCCAATGGGACTGCCTTGAGTGACTGGCAGGTCGGACTTCCAATAGGAAGTCACTGCCAGTCACAGTGAAGCCAGAGCAGTCTCACAGGCAGAGACAGTGGCGGATTTTACCTGGGGGGCTGCAACCCAGCAGCCCATAGTTAAAAACCGCCACTGTTGAGGACACATCTGTAGTTTCCAAATGAGTTTTCATTGTTTATCGGGGACATAGCACAGCATGTCTCCGTCAATTCATTACTAAATATAAATATGTAAATAGCATTAATGGAATTCACAGAGTATTAATGCAATTGAAGTCACAGCCTGTCTTAGTGGAAAATACAGTAAATATTTGTCCACAAACAACATTCAGATATGTATTCCGCAGTAAGTTCTGCAGCACTGCTCCCTGTCTGATTTACAAATGTTTTCTGTTAGGAGGCGCAATTAAGAGAAGATTAACTGTATTGTTTAACTTGCTTTTTTGCTTTGGTCATTTTGTCTGGCTTTCAGGATGAACTGCGCTTCTCCGGAGCACATAGATACTGATTTGTTTTTAAAGTATAATATGGAAGCCGTAATGTTCTCGATACTTCAAAACAGCGTATATATATTTCACATAACCCAGTTGTTCACAAGCAAGCTGCTCTCTTTAACATTGAGAGAAAGCCGTACATTGACAACTTCTGTACAATGGGAAATAAAACTGTTGTAACTTTTCTAATATTTAAAATATATAGATACTTCTCAGACAGGAAGTATATAACAATAGCAGCTGAGAAATATGATGTACTGCTTCAGATGGTGATCAGACATTGAACCCGTAATCTCAAGATTTAAGGTGCATACACACTGCACAATTTTTTTCAACTTCATTGAAAGACATTTCCATTGAACCCAGTATCTTGGATGAAAGATTTTGATGAAAGACGAAAGATCTAGCTACAGTTTATAGACTTTTTTTGAAAGATATCCAAATTGAGCTGCACGCACAGTTGATGAATAACCTTGATGAACAACTGGCGGGTATGCGCATCATAATTTGACGTTCGTTGCAAACGCACTGAAAGATATTTTGACCAATTTTGTTCAGAATGGCCCAAATGAACTGAATTGGTCAAAAAAACTTGTTCAAAAAAATTGTACAGTGTGTATGCACCTTAAGGGGAAAATTTACAGGATACGTTCATTATGTCGACCCTAGTAGTTGATTGGCTGGTGTGTTATCACCTTTCACTTTATCTCAACTTTATCTCTTCGCGAGGCTTAATACATCTGCCTCAGTTATCTTTGTTCCTCTCCTTCCTGCCCATCGGCTCCGTATTCCCCTTCCTGGTGCTGAAATATCTTTGTAATGGGTGTGGATTTTTAGATAGAGAGGGTGAGATTTAATAGGATGAGAGATTCAGGAAGTAAGAGATTTGGTGAGAAATCTCCAGTTTTTTTAAAGCGGCAATCATGTCAACTTCAAAATCAAACTGGATTAGCAGTGTAAATGATTGCCACTTTAATAAAAACTGGAGATTTCTTACCAAATCTCTCACTTTCTGGATCTCTCATCCTATTAAATCTTACCCAGAGTGTCTAGATAGATAGTCAATAGGTCTACACCAAAACGTCAATAGGGTTGAAAAGAAACAAGTTAAAAAGTTTATATAGGAAAGGTCGGCAGGATAAATATGTCAATAGACATGAAACGAAGACATTTTTTTGTGTCCATGTCGACAACTGTCAACATAGACACCCAATAAGTGTTCTGCGCTGGGCACACTATTATTAGTAAGAACCAGCTGTTTTAAAAAATATATCATAAAAAACTCATGTCAAACTTGTCACGTGTCTACCTTTTTCATGTAGACATTATGACCCTGTTGACCTTTTGACCCTGCTGACTTACTGCATGTCGACCTTTTGGGGTAGACCTATTGACTATCTAGACTAGGCTCAACCGGAAACCAATTTGTTACATGTATGTAGCTTCTATACAATTGTACTAAACAGAAAGTCATTCTGCTGCCTAAACATACAGTAGAACAAAAAAATAAAAGGTGAAAAGTACAAAAAAAAATTATAATAATGATAGCAATTATCTTACTACTACAACCTTTATTATCTTGATACTTTATTTTTGACATTCCAGCGTCTGTGGCATCTATCCCTCCATCTTCACCCCCCCCCCCCCCCTTCTCAGGTCAATGGCTGACTATGACATTAATGTGAACTTCTCCAAAGAGAACAGACTTCTGGGTAAGTCTACTCTTGGTTTGAAGCCAGCGGCGTAACTATAGCACCGCAGCCCCCGCCACCCTGTGGGGCACCGGGGGCTGCGGTGCTATAGTTACACCCCCCCCCCCCAATCCCCCGCAGATTTACCTATCTCGCTGGTCCAGGCGGCTCCGCTCTTCTGCTGAGGACCACCACAAAATGGCCGCCCCCATATAGCACACAGTTCTCTGAAACTCTCTGCTGTACGGGGGCGGCCATTTTGTGGCGGTCCACAGCAGAAGAACAGAGCCGCCGTGACCAGCACGATAGGTAACTGACTGCGGGGGATTGGGGGGGGTTTGCATGGGTGGCGGGAGGGGGGTGGGGTGCTTGGCTGGGCGGTGCGGCGGCGGGGGGGCGCCCCCCCCCTAACGGCAGGGGGGGCGCCCAAAACTGAGCTACGCCACTGTTTGAAGCACTTCAATATAATGTCCCCATATTTCACTATATCTATGGTTTCTTTGATGTAGTACATAATCTTAGATTTAAAACTACTGAGATGTTTTCCAAATATAATATTATATTCCTACTTCTTGTTTTATTTTAGGCGGGTGTCTAACACGGGTGGGGGGGCGGTGATTTTTGTGAAACTCATCATTATGAAAAATGTTTTTGATCTTGTAAGTTTACATCTGGGAAGAACGCACAACACAGGATTATATATTACAATTTTATGTTAAGCATCTTTAAACTACTGACTTTTTCGCGACATTTTACAGAGTATATTCAGTAATAATATTATTAACTTCATCTCCGCTTTAAATAAATGTCGCCGGAAATGTTAAATGATAATCATAGCGTTCTGTTTTGCCACTTCAATCTATGGTTCCAATTTACTGCATTTATAAAAATGCACATACAGTATGATCCAATGAATATTTTTTCCCCATTAAAATTTAATGCAAATCTTGAAATATGGACAGACCGGGCAAATTACTTTCCTCTGTCTGACAAGAAAGGTGCCTACTGACGCATGTCCAAAAATACAGTGATATTTAATGATTAAACTGTAGAGTCAAAATTTCTTGAAATTAAACATGCATTTTCTTTAGTTACACTTGGGGGATTCAGAGTAGAAATGAAAAGGTGTTAAGCATGAACGGTTTCATTGAGAAAGAAATCTCAAGTGATAAATAAAGAAAAAACAGTTATGAAAGAGCAAAAGTGGATTTACACCTTAGTGACTCCACATATTCTTGTTAAATTCATTTACTGGATTCTAACTTTAATAGAAATCTGGTTTGAAAAGGCGAAGGAAAATTATAATTAATATGACTGTGCAAAATGTTGTGCAGCACATAATTAACTCTGGGGTAGATGTATGAAGCAGTGATAAGGGAGGAGAAGTGATAAAGTGCCTGGTACTTTATCACCGGCCAATCAGTTCCTGACTGTTAAGTTACAGGCTGGGTTTAAAAAGGGACAGATAGGAGCTGATTAGCCGGTGATAAAGTACCAGGCACTTTGTCACTTCTCCTCCCTGATCACTGCTTCATATACTTACCCCATAGTAACACAGTTTGTGAGTTTGAAAAAAGACATTAGTCCAGTGGTTCCCAAACTGTGTGCCGTGCACCCCGAGGTACATCAAAGCACTTGAAGGGGTGCCCTTTATTGGTGGTCCATGACCAATGAAAATAATTTATGGACAATGTAATAGGCAAAATGTGGACACACAGAAGTAAATCCGGTACTTGTGTACAATCACGTCTCCCACGATGTCCATCGTATAGGAAAAAATTGCATGCGATTGCATGCGATCGCATCGCATGCGATACGATCGCATGCGATCGCATGCGATTTTTAACAGAAATGCATCCAAATGCATTGAAATTAGTGTCAAACAAGTTCAATGGCCCCCAAATGTCATTTTTGAGGCTGTACCACCCCCACTATCAACGCGAACCCGAAGCGTGGCGGTACGTGGCCTACAACCTTTTCATACCCCCACTAACCACGCTTCAGGTTCACGTTGATAGTGGGGGTGGTACAGCCTCAAAAATGACATTTGGAGGCCATTGAACATGTTTGATACTAATTTCAATACATTTGGATGCATTTCTGTTAAAGATCGCATGCGATTTTTCCAAAAAAAAAATTTAAACTGCAAAAATCGCATGCCATCGCATGCCATCGCATGCCATCGCATGCCACTACATTTGGCATGCGATGGGAGCCATGAAAGTACACAAGTACCGTAAATCCTGTCCATTACAACATAATTGAACTCAAGGATGAGACAAATTTTACTCAACTTAATTTTTTTATGACTTTCTCAATGACACATTTGTGTACTATGGGTACTCCAGGGCATCGCGATTTAAAAAAGGGAATCACTGCATTAGTCCATCAAGTTCAATCATCTCCTGCGGTGTAAATGACCCAGATGAGGTTACCGTCTACTCCTTATAAACCATAGTCCTTGATGGCCAAAAGTGGCTGTCCAATCTGAGTCCATTATAGTCCCTTATAATTAATAATTAGGTACTTGTGTAGTTTCACGGCGGCAGTTACGCCTAACCGGAGCTTTCGCAGTTAGCCTAGTCAGTCAGCGTTGTGTCAGCGCTTATTACATTGTGTGGGAATCGTTGACCATTTTTAACCTGCCTGACATGACAGGTGTGAATGTGTTCCTGAAACACCCTCACCATCTACGTCAGCCCGAAGTGTGTCGAGCATATCGAGCTCCCGATCTGTTCATACCCCCACTATCCACGTCGGCATGGAGCTGAATATATAAAGTGTTGCAAGCGTTGGGAGCCCAAAGCGTGGCGAGCGCAGCGAGCCCCACGTGGGGAGGTGTAAAACAAGCGCAAAGCATGGCGAGCGCAGTGGATTACTTGACGTGTATTCTGCGTCCCCTCGCCACGCTTTGGGCTGACGTGGATAGTGGGGGTTTGAAATGGAGGCATTTGCCAGAATGTAATAGGGAGCACTGGCAAATGGATGTGGGACCAATGTTAGACAGCACTTACATAGACAGCCATTACATCGACACCATTAGTTCGACAGCTCAATAGGTCGACATGCTTTTAGGTCGACATACCATTAGGTCGACATGTCATTAGGTCGACAGCTCATTAGGTCGACATGTTTTAGGTCGACACTGCCATTAGGTCGACAGTGTCTATGTCGACGGTCAAAAGGTCGACATGGTTTTTTTACTGTTTTTTGGCCGAAATGTCGACACAGTCGACATGGACACAGTTTGAAGTGAACCGCAGCCCCTCGCAACGCTCGCTTCGCTCGCGATGCTTCGGGCACGGTGCCTCGCTGCGCTCGGCACACTATTTTATTCTCCCTCCGCGCCCTAGTGGATAGTAGGGCATGAAATACCGCCTGTCGGCACATGTCGGCTCAAAAAACAGTGAAAAAAACCATGTCGACCTTTTGACTGTCGACATAGACACTGTCGACCTAATGGCAGTGTCGACCTAAAAACATGTCGACCTAATGAGCTGTCGACCTAATGAGCTGTCGACCTAATGAGCTGTCGACCTAATGACATGTCGACCTAATGGTATGTCGACCTAAAAGCATGTCGACCTATTGAGCTGTCGAACTAATGGTGTCGATGTAATGGCTGTCTATGTAAGTGCTGTCTAACAATAGTCCGGATACCCTGGCAAATGCGTCCTTTATTGTGCATAAGATGCACTTGCGCACCGCACCCCCTCTTGTGGATGAGACACATGCACTACCGAACCCCTAACCCTATCCGTCTCCCTGAAGTGGACATGGGCAGGGTTGCCGTACACTGCCGCACAAATTACTGAGATGCACAAACGTCCGAGACGCTCATGCGTCTCAGGTAGATGGAGCGTCTCTACACCGGCTTCTGCATGATCGCCTCTCTGCCATTGTCTGCCAGTGCAGGGGATCTGGTGGTTACCGGCGCTGTGAGAGGCGCTCACTAGGCTTGCCAGGGCCGCTGGCGACAGAGCTGTAGCTCGCGGGGAGAGTACGGTGACTCTGCTGCCTGATGGGGACACTACACTGACTGCCCAGGGCTGCCGCTGGAACACTATGCTAACTACTGTAGGCTGCGGTTGGGCTACGCTGACAGTGTGCTGCCTTGAAACTACACAAGTTCCAATAATTATACCCCTGTAATCACCCTATAGAATTATGCCATAGACAATGTATGAGCATTTGTTCATATAAGCTGTCTATGGTCAGAGAACGTTAGGATATTTTATCAACAAATATAATAACCAATAATTCACAGCTAGAAATAGACACCAAACATTGTTACTCAGCTTTAGTCAAGATGCACTTCACTCACGGGGGTAATGGAATGCTAACTGGGCTGTAAAGGACTACACTCCCCTCCCAGTTAGCTCAGTGGTACAATCCTAATGGTGAATTTGAGGTCTTCCCTTCTGGCAGAGCCGTTGTAAAATGGAACATGCCCGACAGCTTCCACTTGCTATTGGCTGCTGAGAAGCATTGCTTTCCCGCCAAAACTCCAGTCATGTGATCAAGTGACCTATCAAATACAAATCCACCACAAGAGTAGAAAATGTTTCCCTCAAAAAGCAGGTAAACGCCAACCGGCCAAACAGCCGACCACACTGCACAAATCCACACGGTAGCATGCAAGTGGATGTTTACACTAACACATCCCCTCGCATGCGGACTCACGGCCGAAGAATCATTCGATGGTCGCTCATCATCTAATGATTTTTCTGCCGTTCGCTATTAAAAGCCAATCTAAACTGACTTTTATTATGCCCGCAGATTGCCGAATTCGGGACGGGCGCTGACGCCCCAAGCAGGGAACACCCATAAAATGCTGGGCACTCCCCTCCGTCTCCTGCCTGCCCCTTCCCACTCCTCCTCTAGTGAACGGCCCAGTGAGTGTGAAACCCGATGCAGCTGTTCACTTCCAGGGTTTGCGCATTCGGGGATGAGGACGAATTCGTCCCAAAGTGAATGGGTCTGAATCGGCCCCAAAGTCACATCTGCTGTGCCATTAGTGGTCACTTCTAATTCAGCCCCAATGTGAGGCCAATTCAATCCTAAGAGAAAATTCATTATTCTATTGCATCGGTTTTCAAACTGTTCGTCCTGACCCCAAAGTGGGTAACGGCCATCTCAGCATGGGGTCCCGACTCCATGTTGCTGACAGTCAGGTTGATGACTTCTCTGATCTCAGTTAGGGATCCAAGGAGTCTGAAAAAATCTGTTGAATTGTCTGTTACTTCAGACTCCTGGCATCACTGGCTTAGAGATCTGAGGAGTCATCAGTCAGACTCGCTGTCACCCACTGCCTCCCCCTGTCACCCACTACCTTCCCTGTCACCCACTACCTCCCCCATTCACCGACTGCCTCCCCTGTCACCCACTACCTCCCCCTGTCACCCACTACCTTCCCTGTCACCCACTACCTCCCCCTGTAACCGACTGCCTCCCCTGTCACCCACTACCTCCCCCTGTCACCCACTGCCTCCCCCTGTCACTCACTACCTCCCCCTGTCACCCACTACCTCCCCATCCCCATTACCTCCCCCTGTCACCCACTACCTCCCCATCACCCATTACCTCCCCCTGTCACCCACTGCATCCCCCTGTCACCCCCACCTCCCCCTGTCGCCCACTGCCTCCCCCTGTCACCCACTACCTCCCCCTGTCACCCACTACCTTCCCCTGTCACCAACTGCCTTCCCCTGTCACCCACTGCCTCCCCCTGTCACCCACTGCCTCCCTGTAATCCCCAAAGCCATCATAGTAAGTGTATGTTTTACAATTTTGCATGAATATAATAAATACACATGTGGGGCAGAAACTCTGAAAGGAACTCATGTCTGCAATTATGTAAGATATTAAGTGATTCCATAAGTGGTAACTTCACCTTTGTTTTGAACCTCCGCAATGCTGCCATGCATGTGCGGTCTGCTTATTACACGCGTGGCGGCCATTCTACGGTAACTTACTGGGGTCCTGTAACCATTTTTATTGTCTGACGGGGTCCCAGAGCAAAGTATTTTGAGATCCCCGGTTCTATTATAACTTGTCCATGGTGTATGCCAATAGTGTGCTACTAGAAAGTGTTTGCAAAATCTTAAACTGCTAAATATTGGTATGGGCACAATAAATAATATTACATTTGGACAATTTTGCTGATAACCTAACATAACTAGCACATTGGAAATAAGAGACGTGAGATCAGATGATATAAGGGGTGACATTCTATGCTTTGAGATAAATGCGCATGTTTTTTTAGCGCACCACATCGCCGCTATTCACACTTTTTAAAATCGCATTTTTCAATCATAACTCGCATATTTAATGTGATGCGATTTGGAGGCTGAAAAGTGCGAAGTGGTGCGATTTGCGGCGAAGTGGTGCGATGTCTTGAGACCTGAAAATGTGCGATTTTCATCTCTGAAAATCACATGTTTGCAGGAAAGCGCAAAGTAAAAAAAAAAACGAGCGCGGGGTCCCCCGCCCGAGCATAACCAGCCCCGGGCTCATTGAGCCGGTGCTGGTGACATAAAATCAGGGTCCCCGACAAATAGGGGTCCCCTTGATTTAATGAAACCAGCACCAGTCTCAAGGTCCGGCGCTGGTTCCCAAAATACGGGGGACAAAATGACTAGGGGTCCCCCGTATTTTAAGAACCAGCACCGGACCCAACCAGCCAGCAGGGTAATGCCACAGCCGGGGGACACTTATTATATAAGGTCCCGCGGCCAAAGCATTAACCCCCTGGCTGGTCAGCATGGGCAGGGGTCCTGGGGAAGTGGGGACCCCCCCCAATGAAGGGTTCCCCCCCCTCCAGGACTTACCAGCCTATGCTGATAGTCCGGGGCTGTCCCCGATGCCCCTGGGCGGTGGGCATGATGGTGGGCTGATGGATTGTGTAAAAAAAAGAATATAAACTATTGTTTTCTACTGGCGAACTATGAGTCCCAGCAAGCCTACCCCGCATGCTGGGACTTGGAGAACCACAAGTCCCAGCATGCGGGGCATTAAAGGGCCCGCTGGCACTTGTAGTTCTACAGTACAAAAAATAGTTAAAGAAAACACACTGACACACTAAAAAATAAAAGTTTAATACACACATAACACACACACACTGATACTTACCTACCTTGAGCCCGTAGGTCGGTCCCTGGATCCTGGGTCCGGGCTCCGGGTCTCCAGGGCAGAAGAGTCCGGTTCCGGGGCCTTGGTCCTGGTTCCGGGGCTGGTCCGGGGTTCCGGGGCTCCTGGGCTGAAGAATCCGGGGTCCAGGATCCGAGGTAGTCCCCAGGGGTACCTAAGGAAGGAAATCCTACTCACCTGGTCCCCGGCGACGACCTTGGCATCCTCTCCGGCAGAAGCGCTGCTCCCATGTGGTACCCGGCTCACAGGACTTTCACAGGCGCAGAGATGTTTCTTCCTCGACGTCTCTAGTCAGAATGATTTCTGGCCAATCAGGAGCCGAGAAAGTCGGCTCCTGATTGGCCAGAAATCATTCTGAATACAGACGCCGAGGAAGAAACATCTCTGCTCTAGATGCGCAGAGATGTTTCTTCCTCGGCGTCTGTATTCAGAATGATTTCTGGCCAATGGCATTACCCTGCTGGCTGGTTGGGTCCGGCTGTGGCATTACCCTGCTGGCTGGTTGGGTCCGGTGCTGGTTCTTAAAATACGGGGGACCCCTATTCATTTTGTCCCCCGTATTTTGGGAACCAGCGCCGGACCTTGAGCCTGGTGCTGGTTTCATTAAATCAAGGGGACCCCTATTTGTCGGGGACCCTGATTTTATGTCACTAGCACCGGCTCAATGAGCCCGGGGCTGGTTATGCTCTGGCGGGGGACCCCGCGCTCGTTTTTTTTTTATTTTAACCGTTTGTTTTTTTTTTAACACCAGAACCCTGCACAGAACATTGCAATCTGTGCAGGGTTCTGGCTATTTCGCCAAACAGAACCTGGTCTGAAATAAGTGCGATAATTAGACACCTAAAAAGTGCGATTTGCAAATGCGCATTGCATTAAATAAGCGAGTTGTATACTGTTCTGTACGAAAACATCTGGATGCGATAAAAATGTGAATTAATCTCGCACTTTTGGTCAGCATGCATTAACGCACATAATATGCGATTTCTGTCCCTTAGCACATCCTATTAAATATGCGATTTGAAGGAAAAATGCTATATCGCCATTTTTTTTACTAATTAACGCAAAAAAACACAAATCGCAACCCATAGAATGTCACCCATATAATGCTTTGCAATCCAGCAGCAGTCAGAATATATACCCAACAATGGTTTCTGCCTAATGCTTCTTGGATGACCCACCTGACAGTGTTATTAACGCCAATTACAGGCTATTCCAGCCAACAGTCTGTTTATTGCTCTGTGCCAGAAAATAAAATTTGCCAATCCTCTTTATACCACATTTATGCACTTAACTTCAGAGATATTTGTTATTTATTTACAATACCCTTCATTAAAAAACACATTTTAATATACTGCCATACCCAGGATTCAAACTCATAACCTACTGCATTCCAGTTGAACACCCTGCTCATTGAGCTATTTGATCATGACTGAAAACGTAGGTATTTCTAAGTATATGAAGCTACATGTAGTATGTAAAAAAAGGCACTACAATAAAGCAGATCTAATCATTTGTGGCCACAAACTATATAGCTCTGCACAAATGAAATGCTGATCATTTTATTATGAAGTACAAGGGCAGCTTTAAATAGTTAGACTTCTCAAGCTTTCTATTCAGGGTCAGACAGGTCATGCATAGAGTTTCTGCCTGCAATGCCACAGGCAATGAGTTTGAATCCTAAGAATGGTCATAATCTTAATAAAGGACAGTTTGACTGAATAACAAAGAGCTCACATGTGAAGTTCATGGATGTTGTATAGGCATTAGTGATGGAAGGGGTGGGGGAATGAAACCGGGTAATCTGGAGGTGCTACCCTTCAAAGAAGATGGATGCTAGAAGTGAAAATAATTAAAACAGATAATTACCAAGTGCAGCCAACAGCACTTCCTACCCTGCAGTGCTGTTTGCGTTGGCACACCCTGTGCCAACCTAGTTAATGTCCTGCAGATGACAAATCAGAACTTACTAATGTCAACATTATTACAAACTGATGAGCAGAGGATTATGCAATTAGCCAAAGCTTCCAAATTCAATAGTGCATAAAAAAGTTTATCTGGGATAAATTAATGAACGTTAATTTAATTTTACAGCACCTACCGTAATCTGCTCCGTTTCTTTCTGTAATTTTGCAGGTTATACCAACATAAACATTAGATGATTACAACTATTGTTGTATCTTGATGACAGGCAATCACATTACTCCTTTATTATTATGAGGTTAGTGCAAATCCAAAGATATACAGTACGGTCCTCCTGAATGTGTTCAGCGCCTTTAGAACTTTTATAGGCACTGTATAGAAGGGATGTGCACCGGCCACTTTTCGCGTTTTGGGTTTTGGGCTGTGATTACCTTCAGGTTTTGGGTTCTAATAGGTTTGCCAAAACACCCCCTCAAGGTTTTGTATTTTGGGTTTTGGGTTCTGATTTAAAAAAATATATATTTTTTTTTTTGCTCTTTCGCTATTATTAACCTCAATAACATTCATTTTCACTCATTTCAAGTCTATTAAGAACACCTCACACCACACAATATTGTTTTTAGGCCAAAAGGTTGCACCAAGGTAGCTGGATGACTATGATAAGCCACACAAGTGGGCGGCACAAACACTAGACTGATATGGCACACTTAGCATCACCCCTGGACTAATACAGCACACTTGGCAGCACCCCATGAATTATACGGCAGACTTGGCTCACCCCAGGAATTATGCGACACACATGCGTGCACCCCTGACCTGATACAGCACACATGGAATTATACGGCACAGATGGCGGCACCCCTGGACTTATACAGCACACATGGCGGCAGACATGGAATTATACGGCAGACATGGCAACATTCCTGCAGTAAAAAAAGAAAAACTTTTTTATTCTTTTAATTAAAAAAAGAGCAGCACACCTGGAATTATACGGTAGACTTAGCAACACCCCATGAAATATACAGCACTCTTGGCTCACCGCTGGACTGATACAGCATACTTAACAGCCACTGCAGTAAAAAAATTTAAAAAACCAGTAAAACACCTTGTTTTTTCTTTTCATTTAAAAAAACTCAGCTCCCCTGGTCTGATACAGGAGGCACCCCTGGAATTATACAGCACACATGCGGGCACCCCTGGACTGATACGGGACACATGGAGGCATCCATGGAATTATACAGGGTACTTGTTTCCTATCTGGGCGCCCGCTACGTTAATTGCGCACCATGCTATTCTCCGTATAAAAATCGGATCGCATCGCATCGGATACCACAAATGCACATACACGATATTGAACGATGCGATGCGATCCGATTTTGTTCCCGCTTTTATGGTTGGCCCATAGGATGGCCCATCTGTAACACTACTGTATTTATTTACCCTTCAAAGCCCTCCCCTTGTCACATCTGCACAGAAACACAGTATTGACGTCAACCCGAAGCGTGGCGAGCGCAGCGAGCCCCGCGAGGGGCGGCGGTACGCGTCCTCCGACTTTTTCATACCCCCACTATCCACATCGGCGTGGAGTTGAGAATAGAATAGTGTGGCGAGCGCAGCGAGCCACCGAGCCCGAAGCGTGGCGAGCGCAGCGAGCCCCGCGAGGGGACGCGGATACTTCACAGGTATCCGTGTCCCCTCGCAGGCTTCACAGGTATCCGCGTCCCCTCGCGGGGCTCGCTGCGCTCGCCACGCTTCGGGCTCACCACACTATTCTATTCTCATCTCCACGCCGACGTGGATAGTGGGGATATGAAAAAGTCGGAGGACGCGTACCGCCGCCCCTCGCGTGGCTCGCTGCGCTCGCCACGCTTCGGGTTGACGTCAATACTGGCGTGGCGTTAACAATGGAGGCGCATTTTAAACCATCAGGGGGGGGTTTCCTATACAAATCGTGGGTTTGCGGGGTTATTACATTGAAATCAATGTAAAATCGGGTCTCAGGGACCATTTAACATTGATTCCAATGTAAAAATCTGGTTGATCGCGTCACCGCATGCGATGCGATCCGATTTAAAATGAAATCGGATCGGATAGCATCGTATGCCATCGTACATCATCGAGTACCGAATCCGATGCGATGCGATCCGATTTCATTACGGTGCCGTACGTAGAAAACCTGGGCGCCCAGATAGGAAACAAGTACCTTATACGGCACACATGTGGGCATCCCTAGATTTATACGGGACACATGGGGGCACCCATGGAATTATATGGCACACATACGGGCACCCCTGGACTTATATGGGACACATTGGGGCACCCATGGAATTATATGGCACACATGCGGGCACCCCAGTACTGATATGGGACAAATGCGAGCACCCCTGGACTGATATGGGGCACATGCGAGCACCCCTGGACTGATATGGGGCACATGCGGGCACCCCTGGACTGATATGAGACAAATGTGGGCACCTATGGGACAGATGCGGGCACCCCTGGACTGATATCCCCCCTGTTGCCCCATAGCTTTCCCCTCTGCTATTTGTTCCCCCCTGCAGCCCCCATCGTGCCCCCCTCTTGCTGCAGACAGCACGCTTCCCCCACTGCCATTTTACCCCCCTTCAGCCCCTATAGTGTCCCCCTCCTGCTGCAGACAGCACGCTTCCCCCTCTGCCGTTTTACCCCCCTTTAGCCCCTATAGTGTCCCCCTCCTGCTGCAGACAGCACGGACACATCCGTGCTGTCTGACTTTCACACAAAGACTGAAGATGGTGCCGGAAGCCG
The DNA here is from genome assembly GCF_055691185.1 of Crinia signifera. Taxonomy (NCBI): domain Eukaryota; kingdom Metazoa; phylum Chordata; class Amphibia; order Anura; family Myobatrachidae; genus Crinia; species Crinia signifera. The sequence continues at coordinate 33,993,740 of NC_139218.1, forward strand.
GGACTTATATAGAGATCCGATCTCGCGAGAATCCGACACGGGATGATGACGTTTTGGCCTCGTTTTCGACCTGAATTTTGGGGGGGGATGGACGCGAACGACTCAAGAACGCCTCGGATAAGGTAAGTTCAGGGGGGGGGGGGGGTTTGGCTCTCTAGGATCCAAGCCCGCTCATCTCTACTGTATAACAGTGATGTTGTTTTTTATTAGTCTAGAAAAACCAAAAATATAGGTAATTTCTATAAACAAAACTTCTTTTCCCTCACTGATTAAACTCTGTCTATTTATTTAGTTACAATTAGATAGATAATCTATTAGATCTATCTATCTATCCATCTATGTATATATCTATATATTCTACCCTGCAAATTCCCTATATATATATATATAGATATATACATATATAGATATATCTACAGTATATAGACGAAGTCCGGTGTGACGAAATGCATAGGGGCGTGGCCTGGAGCTGGAGAGAGTGTAACCTCTCCAACGTTTGCTAGGTACTGTGTACCATTCCACACTGTGAAACTGCAGCAATTCTGAGCCGCTGTCTGCGGTACGTGACCTCACCCTTTGTTATATGTCTTTTACTGAATAAAATCGTCTTTTTTAAGTGGTAAAGCACCATTGGAGCGCCCATCTTCTTTTATTTTAGAAAAAAAAATATATATATATATATCTCCTATATATTTGGCTACATCTGTCACTCAAAGTGGGTGTCTGTGTCTATAACGCTCTGTTCCTGGACTTTCCTCTTAATGTGTGATTGCCTTCATCTGTGCTGAACACCTTTCTGAGAAATTAACCTGTTTAAAACAGGTGATGGCAATCATACATTAAGGGGAAGTCTAGAAACAGAGCATTGTGTCCCTCCTGGAGAGGGTCATGTTGGGAGGTATGTGACAGAGAACCAGCCCAGTGAGCCCACAGACAGTGCCAGACACCCACTGCCTTCGCCTGTTGCCCAGCACTGCTACTCCACAGCCACCAGGTGAGCGCCCCCCTCCCGCGATTTGCGGCAAACCCCCCCCCCCCCGCACGCCCCCCCCTCCCGCGATTCGCGGCAAAAACACCCGCTCCCCCGCGACCCCCCCTACCGCGATTCGCAGCAAAAACACCCCCGCGACCCCCCCTCCCACGATTCGCTGCAAAAAGAACCCCCCCACGAACCCTCCCGCAATTCGCGGCATAAACACCACCCCGCGACCCCCCCCTCCCGCGAATCGCGGCAAACCCTCCCCCGTGACCCCCCCCCCCCCCCCGATTCGCGGAAAAAACACCCCCCCGCGACCTCCCTCCCGCGATTCGCGGCAAAAAGAACCCCCGCGCCCCCCCCTTGCACGATTGGCGGCACCCCCCCTGCGACCCCCCTCCCGCGATTCGCGGCACCCCCCCCCCCCACAATTCGCAGCAGCCCCAGGATTAAATGGCACATACAAAACACTGACATGGCTATGGTCGACAATGAAAAAGGTTGACATGAGTTTTTGAAGATTTATTTTTAATTTTTTTAATGTTTTCATATTCATTGTCATGTGTCGACATGGACACCAATGAAGTGGCACACTTATGTCAACATTTACATGTGTTGACCTTTCTGTGTTGATTTTTTCTTGTGGCGATTCGCGTCACACCCCCCCCGCAACCCCCCCTCCCGCAATTCGCGGCACCCCCCGTGATTTGCGGCAGCTCCAGAATTAAATTGCACATGGAAAACACTGACATGGCTATGGTCGACAATGAAAAAGGTTGACATGAGTTTTTGAAGTTTTTTTGTCATTTTTTGAATATTTTCATATTCATTCTCATGTGTCGACATGGACACCAATGAAGTGCCACACTTATGTCAACATTTACATGTGTTGACCTTTCTGTGTTGTTATTTTTTTCTTGTGGCGATTCGCGTCACACCCCCCGCAACCCCCCCTCCGCCGATTCGCGGCACCCCCCGCGACCCCCCCCTCCCGCAATTCGCGGCAACCCCCCACCGGAACCCCCATGAACCCCGCTCTCCCGCGATTCGCGGCACCCACCACCCGCAACCCCCCCTCCCGCAAATCGCGGCACCCCCCGCGATTCGCGGCAGCCCCAGGATTAAATGGCACATGCAAAACACTGGCACGGCTATGGTCGACAATGAAAAAGGTTGACATGAGTTTTTGAAGATTTATTTCATTTTTTGAATGTTTTCATATTCATTGTCATGTGTCAACATGGACACCAATGAAGTGGCACACTTATGTCAACATTTACATGTGTTGACCTTTCTGTGTTGATTTTTTCTTGTGGCGATTCGCGTCACACCCCCCCGCAACCCCCCCTCCCGCGAATTGCGGCACCCCCCGTGACCCCCCACCTCCCGCAATTCGCGGCAACCCCCCACCGGAACCCCTGTGAACCCCGCCCTCCCGCGATTCACGGCATCCAACCCCGCGACCCCCCCCCCTCCCGCAATTCGCGTCACCCCCCGTGATTCGCGGCAGCTCCAGAATTAAATTGCACATGGAAAACACTGACACGGCTATGGCCGACAATGAAAAAGGTTGACATGAGTTTTTGAAGTTTTTTTTTTTCATTTTTTGAATATTTTCATATTCATTCTCATGTGTCGACATGGACACCAATGAAGTGCCACACTTATGTCAACATTTACATGTGTTGACCTTTCTGTGTTGATTTTTTCTTGTGGCGATTCGCGTCACACCCCCCCCCCACAACCCCCACTCCCGCGATTCACGGCACACACACACCCCCCCGCGATTCTCGGCACCCCACCCCGTGACCCCCCCTCCCGTGATTCACGGCACAACCCCCGCGACCCCCCCTACCATGATTCGCCGCAACCCCCGCCCCCGTGACCCCCGGCAACCCACCCCGCGACCCCCCTCACGCGATTCGCAGCATCCACCCCCCCACAACCCCCCCTCCTGCAATTCGCGGCACCCCCCGCGACCCCCCCTCCTGCAATTCGCGGCACCCTCCGCGACCCCCCCTCCCGCGATTCGCGGACACCTAAGTTGCAATACAGGGCATCTTTCATAAAATTCTAACCATATTTCTCATATACAAACGTTCACAAATTAAGGGGGCGCAGCCCCTTACGACGGTGTGAAGAGCGCCCGTAGGGCGCGATGAATCACCTAGTATATATATATATCACCTTTAAAAAGGTGGTGGTGGTGACAGGCAGCAGCCAGGTGGTGCTTAGGACGGGAGCCAGGCAGTGCATGTTGCCTGGGAGTCGAGCGACGTGTTGAAGGGAAGCTGAACAGTGCAGAGCAGCAGTCCGGCTGCACAGTATGACCTCTGACGACGTGTAACAATGCGTAGTGCCACAGAGCAACACAGCCCATGTCTGGATCGGCTGGGCAGCGCCTGAACAAGTGTTCTGCGCTGCCCGGCATTAGATTTGCGCATGCGTAGGCTAATCCCGGAATCTCAGGATTCAAATCCCTTCAATTTTAGGGTCATGTCCTGGGATACTGACACTCCTGATCCTGGGATTGCCCACACTAGCCCCAATTGCAAACGTATTCTGTTTGACAAATTAAAAGGGGTGTGCCCAGGAGGCCCAATGAGAATCCTCAGCCATGGACACTTCCGCTTCTTGTTCTTCCCCCATTTGTGTGATAGTGGCACTTTAACTATATTTGTCAATACCATCAACATCTACATTGTTACTTCACTTTTATTTTACCCACTCAGCTATATCTTTAGCCTTTATTTTCCACAGGTGCGGCCTTGTCATATTGATAATGAAAATACAATGTATCATCTCTCCGCAGGCTTGGTGCACTATACTGAATTAAATGTATTCTTCGTCTGAATCAGCAGCCATTACATAATGATGTCCACTTCCTTTTGACATTCTACAAAGTCACTTTTGTGCCTGATAAAAACATTTCTGTTATTCTGTGCCCATTTCATTAAAAGGCAACTTCACATTTGGAAACAGAAGAAAGTTTGTATCTGATACCCCTTTCACACCAACCTAAATTCCTGGGTTGGCCCCCGGGAACATCCTGCGACTAGCCCTAGTGTGAAAGGTTCCCAGGTATTTCAACCCTGCCAGCTAGCAGGGTTGCTCCCGGGACCAGCCCGGGATACAGGCCGGTGTGAAAGCTACTTACCTGGCTTGCAGATACTCCCTTACAGCTGCGGTGGTGGGCAGCGGTTTCCAGGCAGCGACATCCAGACAGCGGGGTCCAGACAGCAGCATCCAGGCAGCGGAGACCCGGCCATCGGCGACTGGGAGCTTGTAACACTATTTGTCAGGCGGTAGGGTGGGAAGCCCTGCTGAATTTGGAAATATTTTGAAAAGACTGTCCAGATGCTGATTGGCTGAATTCAACCACCGCTGCCCAGATCGCCCCTGCCTGGATGTCACTGCCCAGACTCCACTGCCTGGATGCCGCTGCCGGACCACACTGCCTCAATGCCGCTGCCTGGACCTGCTGCAGCACATAGGTGCACACCAGACCTTGATAAAGCCGGGACAACGGTGAAACACGTTGGTGGATCTGAGGGAACCCACTAATCCAGTCCTACTTTGAGTCATTGCCACCACTGTTATTGTGCTCCGGACCAGCCTCTAATCCCTTTCTGCTGAATGACCCACATCTGTTATCAACCCCCATTCCAAGAGGACAACTTGGGTCTCCAAACCCGAACGGAGGTTCAGAACAAATGAGGGACAAATTATCCCATACAATACCTACCGCGGGCAAGTTGGACAAACTACATAACCCACAATACCTCCCTTCAAAACTGTTGGAAAACCTCAAGTGGGCTTCAAGTTGGTTTCAGTTCCATCCCATCTGAAAGAGGCATTATAGGAACAGACCCTCCTAATATTGGATCTGGCTAAATACGGTACCGTATGGACTAATTTTAATTTTTGGTTCCCTCTGTCATAACACAGACACCCCCCCCCCCCCTTTTTTTTTTTTACTCTTCCGTTTTTATTCATTTATTATTCATGTGAAATGATGCCGTAACATCTACATGTTTTCGATTAAACTGTATTTTAAACATTAATTGGCGCTACGGTATTTGATTTTAATTCTAACTGCATTTAACTCGATCTATTCCAATTCAACATCATTTAATTTAACTCGATCTATTCCAATTCAACATCATTTACATATTGTATAGCGCAGTGTACCCTTCTTTTTTCTCTAGCTGCACATAAGTGGGCTGGAGGTGGGGGGCGGATGGTTTCTCTCCCCCTTAAACCAGAAAATGCAGGGACTAGGCTATTGTGAAAGGGTCCAACCCGGGAATGTCCCTGCTTGATCCCTGGACTGTATTCCCAGCTAAGTCCCTGCATTTTCTGGTGTGAAAGGGGTATGGTAGGGTCATGGTTTGTAGTGTGACCAACAGATCATTAGTTTAAACTCAATAAATTAGGAGTTTGGACAGACTTCTTTAATCAGGAATATTCCCACTATATAATATGCTTTCATTCTTATAGTATTCAGATAGACAATTTATTTTTGACATTTTAGGGTTTCCCGAGTTCACATGTGATATCATCTCACTATATCTCGTACTTAGTGTAATAAAACATTTCCCTGTACAAATAGTTATATTAGTAAAGTTCGGGCGCCCGTAGCAATCAGATTTACTGTCCAATTGAGTGTCTTGATTTTCTAATTTGACCAATGTAACCTATTACAGCAATTCAGCTACCAGAAGGCCTAAAATGTGCTGATTTTATAATTAAATACATTCTCTGATTAAATTGGCATCATATCACAAAGCATAATCACTAATAATTTGGCTCTTTCTAATCAGCGATAATCATGCAAATTTCATTTTTGTAGGAAATGATTCAGTTAACTTTATCCAGCAGGAGTAATGGTACAGGCTCAGGCCAAGAAGTGTCCCTAAAAGATCCATTATTAAATGTTTTACATATACTGTATGGGGGAGATAGAACTGTGTATGCACGGGTTGACAAGCTTAATAGAATAATCAAATAAGGTCCTGATTTCTGTATTGTAGATGATGACGCTACTACAAGACACTGAGGGCCTTATTCTAGTTCACTCTTAGAGGCAAATTCCTTCTCAAATGGACAAAACCATGTGCACTGCAGGTGGGGCAGATGTAACATGTGCAGAGAGAATTAGATTTGGGTGGGGTTTTTCTTCAAAGTGAGATCTATATTGCAGTGTAGAAATAAAGCAGCCAGTATTTACCCTGCACCGAAAAAAATAACTCACCCAAATCTAATTCTATCTGCACTTGTTACATCTGCCCCCCTGCAGTGCACATGGTTTTGTCCATCTGAGAAGGAATTTGCCTCTGAGTGAACTAGAATAAGGCCCTATGTCCCAGCACTATTAAAAGGCAGGGTTGGACTGGCCCACAGGGGGACCAAAGGCCCCCTTACATTATGCGATTTGGGCCCGATTTCACCCGATTCACCCGATTCAAATCGCATGTTTTGACACCCCGTCCGACCCGATCGGAGTCATGCAGTCGCACTGGCTGCACAGAAGATTTCCTAAATCTTCTGTGCAGTCTCCAGGCAGGGTCAGCGGGCGGGGGATGCCGGGGAACTGCAGGGAAGAGCCGGGCAGGGTGAGCTGACAAATAGTCAGCAGGCGGGGGACGCCGGTGAGCCGGGCATGGGGAGAGGCTGGCAGGTGCAGCGGACGCATAGGCAGCGGGCAGGGGGACGCCAGTGAACCGTAGAGGGGAACAGGTCACGAGCTGGGCTGGAGGATCAGGCAGCCACAGCTGCAAGGAAGAAAAACCCCAATACAAATGAATGGGCAGCCAGTGATTGGCTGAGAGCTCTCTCAGCCAATCAGAAATCACTGGCTGGCCATTCATTTGTATTGGGGTTTTTCTTCCTTGCCGCTGCCTGATTCTCTTGCCCAGCTCGTGACCCCATAACCTGTCCCCTAAACCTACCACCCCCTGCAGCCTTACCCTAACCCTCCCCGCTATTGCTTAGACCTTACCCCACGCCATGCTGCCTAAACCTAACCCCCCCCCACACACACACACACACACACACACATACCCTGCAGCCTGACCCTAACCTCCCGGCTAGTGCTTAGACTTTACCCCCGTACCACACCCCCTAAACCTAACCCCCCCACCACCCCACCCTGCAGCCTAACCCTAAGGCCCCCTACTACTGCCTAAACCTAACTGCTCCCCTTCCCCAGCCACCCAATGACAATCCCCACATACTCACTGACTGGGAGGATGGCTGTCCTATTCTGGCATCTGCATCCTTATCCTGGCTCCACCGATGGTCTTCTGGTGGCATTTGAGATGGTATATTGAACGCTGGCATCCTGAACACATCCTCTTTCTACCATAGAAAAGATGGGGGGGGGGGGGGGGGGGTGAATTAACAAATTGTTGTGAGACCAGAGCCTATGATTTGCTAAAGTGGAGCCATAGCGCTAATGGCTGAAATGAACATGTACTACACAATCCAGGAAGTTTGTTCATCTCTACATGAAAGTGGCTGCCACTTGTCCAAAGCTTGGAATAATTACGTTCTCTCGGGAGTGTTGCTTCAAACAACATTTTCCGGAATAAAGTCTCTGTAGACACAAAAGCATTTGATGTCGCTAATTACTCAGGCTAGTTCTTGTTTACGGTTAATGCTTTTCTTCTTTAGTCCTTTTCGTTGTCAGTTTGGTTCTTTTGTTGTCATATCAAAATTCACCTTCAATGTAGCATACCTCAAGTAGAATAATTGCTCCCAAAGGGATTTAGTACACACAAGTTTTTACAATAGTTATACTTGTAGGGATCTGTCACCATGTTACACAATGCTGAACACTGAAACTTTTTGCCTTGAAGCGTCACATCATTTAATAACAATACTGAAATGATAGGAAGTACTTTCTGATCGTACGGTATTCATGGATCATTCAGTGCGTTAACTAATGACCAGAGGGGTTTTGCCCCATTCATGATTGGGTCCAATTTAACTTTTTAATCTCTTTAAAGTAACTGGATATTACAGTAAATTGGATATTAATTGAATAGCCTAGATTGTGTTGGTATAGCTATACAATTATTTGCATGTCATTGGAATACTCCCATAAATAATAATATTGATGATCAGGATGATAACGTTGACAACCAGCACTAGGACTAGGTGCCCTAATAAAGCTGCTGTGTTCATTGTTTAAAACTATATTGTATGATTTATGTGCAGTGGCAGCTGCTTACCTGTCCGGCTGGGGGGGTGTGGCTGGTTGATCTTCTCCTGGTTCCCTTCAGTCCACGGTAAGCATGGGATGGGCTTAAGTTTGGGGCAGGTCTTAAATTAGCACTGCAAGGATACAGTCTGGCTTCTATGGGCTGAAGCTGTTGACCTTACAGGGAGGTAGGACTTAAGTCTGCTGTCTGCAGGGGTGGGGCTTAAGTCTGGGGTGGGGCTTAACATGGTACTGCAAGGGAACAGCATGGCTTCTAAGGACTGCATCGGCTGCAGCCTGGAGAATTTAGAAAGGGTTTAGAAAGCCACTCCCCTGCTTGGTGTATTAGCAGGGGAGTGGCTTCTCCTGGGTAAAAATCCACCACTGTATTATGAGTGTATTTTTTACTTTATTAAATTAGTAAACGAGAGGTAAAGTAAGTAAAATCTAAATGACAAGATTAACATATTCCGGGGTCATATAGGGCCCGATTCAGACCTTTTTACTGGGCTGCGTGTGTACAGAGCACTGCGAGCAGGTAAGTACCGCCCCGGAGAATGCATGCCACCCTGTTGTCCGAACCCATGCGCAGGGTTGTGAACGGATGTCGCTAATGCCCGCACTGAGGAGAAATCATTCAATGGTTACTTAACATTGAATGGTTTCTGCTCTTCTCCCCGGTGCTCTCAGTCGCCATGGGACCTAGGAGTCACTCAGCGGCTGCTTGTAGTGTTGTGAAATCGGATATCGGGGTGGGTTAGCCCGCCCTTTAGCCCGCCCCATTCGCTGGTGCCCGCCCAGCATTTCTTGTAGGTCGCCCATGAAATACTGTGTATCCACCATTAACGCCTCCTGCCTGTCAGTCAGACAGACAGCGCATCGGCAAAGGAAAATTTGCCGAAAGGTGCTCGCAACCAAGGCCTGCACATGTGCATTAGGGACTATGCACATGCGCAGTCCCCAACCATCAGAAGAGGGGACAAATTTGGACCTGTGCAAACATGTCTGAATCGGCCTCATACTACTGGCTCCCATCTAAACACTTCTCGCACCTCTTCCAACTTTGCATGTGCGTTGTTCAGTTGTAACTTTTGTGTGAACACATTGGCCTCGGTACGTGCTCATTTCTTTTAGGATACAAATAGGTTCTGAGAGGTCTTTGAATTACTAATGGGAAGTATCCCTGTACTCACCCTTCATCTGCCGCTATGCTGGGTGATATTTGCTCTGCATAATTGCAGAACACGCACATTCCACTCTTTCATTTTTCATCAGAAGGAAAAGCCTGAAGGTCATGGTCAAGGTTGTTGGATGAGAGATAAAGGAGCCAATTATGTGCCCCCGGCTCCTCCCAACTAAAGTTTTTGCAGCCTTCACCCTCCCTTGTAACTTCAATAGACTTTACTGTATAACATCATTTCTTTCAGTAAACTCTACAGTGTTACATCACCATTTCACGGCATTGCCTTGCGATCAGGTAAAACTGCCTAGCTGTGTACAGACCTGGACAACCCTGGTCTGCGTCATATTTTCTCTTTTGAAAACGCCATTGCCCTTATTTCAGTCATAAAAAGTGAAAAGTGTAGAGTGATAAACAGCCAGCCAATCAGCTCCTACCTGTCATTTTTCAAACCCAGCTTGTAACACGACAGGTAGGTGCTGATTGGCTGGCTGTTTATCGCTCTCCATTTTATCACTTTTTGAAGCTTTTGTGCAAGTATCTATTTCACTAAGCTACCCAGTGTGGCAAAACATGAGGGTGTGGCTTCAGAAGTGGCTGAACTAGAAATGTTGTACCCCCTGCCAAAAAACTTTCTGGTGCCCCCCTCCTCCCAAATACATTCCTTATACGTTTTACTTAGGTGCTCATTGTTAGGGGTTCAATGTTGATTGGCAGGGGTTTCTTGTTGGTTGCCAGGGGCTTATTGCTGGCTGTCAGGGGTTTCCTGCTAATTGAATGGGGTTTCATGCTCGTTGCCAGGGGTTTTTTGTTGGTTGCCATTGGCTTCCTGCTGGCTGTCAGGGGTTTCCTGCTCATTGACTGAGGTTTCATGCTCATTGCCAGGGGGGTTCTTGCTGGTTACCAATGGTTTCATGCTCATTGCCAGGGGCTTATTGCTGACTGTCAGGGGTTTCCTGGTCATTGACTGGGGATTCATGCTCATTGCCAGGGGTTTCTTGCTGGTTGCCAGGGGTTTCATGCAGATTGCCAGAGATTTCATTCTCATAACCAGGGGTTTTATGCTCATTGCCAGAAGTTTCTTTATGCCAGGGGTTTCTTGCTTGTTGCCAGGGGTTTTGTGCTCGTTGCCTGGGATTTCATGCATGTTCCTAGGGATTCCATGTGGACAGCCAGAGCACATGGAAACTACATAGAACACACACCTACGTGGCAACGGCTCCTCCATGCCACTGCTTGGATTGCGGTGGCATTGCTACACCACTGGACTAGAGTAAGCCTTATCATTGGTGGATCCACTAGTCTTTTATTCTCCCTTTGCTTGTCCAGGTTCCCTTGATGGCAGCTCTGGGTCTAAAAAAGTTATTGTACTTCCACAATTTGTTATCCCAGGGTGCTGCAATCTGTGCACATAATTACAAAAGACTGGCCCACTTAATAAGAGAGTGATCTTGGGATTAGGATGCATCTGGGCATTTTACATGATATAGTAACAGAACAGCAGAACCATACTCCTAAGTGCACGGCTATATCCTAGCCCATATTGGCTTCTGCCATGTTTCTCAGGTTGGCATAGCACGAAGAGATGCAGTACCACCCCTCGCGGGTTTTGTGCATTGTGTAATGTGTATGGAAAACGAGTCCATGTACAAAGTTGTTATATGACATTATTATTATTATTTACAGTTTCTTATATAGCGCAGCATATTCTGTTGCACTTTACAATTGGAAACAACAATGATTAAACAAACTGGGTAGATACAAACCAACTTGGAGGTAAGAGGGCCCTGCTCGCAAGCTTACAATCTATAGGGATAACATTTTAATTTAAATTATTATTATGAACTTGGCAGCGGCATAACTATAATTTGGGCACCCCCCCCCCCCCCCCTGTCGATAATAAAGCACTGCCCCCCCCCCCTTCCCCCAATCCCCTGCAGATTTACCTGTATTCGCTGTGGAAGTCCTGGCTTCATTCTGATGCTATGAAAAACGGACCCTCACAAAATGTCCACCCCCATACAGCAGACAGTTTCAGAGAACGGTCTGCTATATGGGGGCGGACATTTTCTGATAGCCCATCTCCATAACAACAGAATGAAGCCAGGAGGAGAGCCGGGACCACCGTAGCGAATACAGGTAAAGCTGCGGGGGATGGGGGCATTGCAATAGCCCCGCAGCTATTGTTACGCCACTGGAACTTGGCAAAAGTAGCCATGTAGCAGAATCAATGATAAATGCGGAATGGCTCTCTGTACACAAGGCAATGGGTCATTTAGATTAATTTAAATAAATTGACTGTGATATACTATTTCGGAATTGATAGAGTCTGACAACGTAGGAGAGCGGTATAAAGAAAAACGACACAAATGCTTTTAGTCCGATGTAAAATCAATACTGGTTTTTCCTTTACACTGTGCGGCGATGTGACCACATTTTCCGCTGTACTGGTAATGTTTCAAGTAATTTATCCAATGTCAAAACAAGCTACGCAACAATGGCGGAACAGCGCGCAGCCAGACAGACAGACAGCTGGATAAATGGGCTCAGCTTTCTCTTTATTTTATAGCATTTCAGATAGAGCACCGACCTTTCTGTGCAGATAATGTAATTTGCGCTATTTCACAGTGACATGGGGGAGATGTAGCAAACGTTCTTAATAGGCCAAGGGGAGAAGTTCACCATAGCAACCAATTAGTTGGTAGCTGTCATTTTATAGACTGCACTAGATAAATGATAGCTGCGAGCTGCCACAGTGTATGGAACCGCTCCACTCCCCAAGGTTTGATACATCTCTTTCAGTATTCCTTCCTATAATAAAAGAGGGATACGGTCATTAGGTCTACAACAACTAGGTTGACAGGCATTGGGTTGACATGCAGCAAGGTCGACATGGGTTAAGGTTGACACGGGTTTAGGTCAACATGGGTCTAGGTCGACATGACTTTAGGTCGACACAAGCATTAGGTCGACATGGGCTAGGTCGACAGTCAAAAGGTCGACATGGGGTTTTTCACTGTTTTTTGATGAGCCGACATGTGCCAACAGGCGGTATTTCATGCCCTACCATCAACAAGGGCGTGGTGGGAGAAAAAAATAGTGTGCTGAGCGTAGTGAAGCAACGTGCCCGAAGCATCGCGAGCGAAGCGAGCAATGCGAGGGGATGCAGTGCACTTCAAACTGTGTCCATGTCGACTGTGTCGACATTCGGGTAAAAAAAAACAGTGAAAAACCCCATGTTGACCTTTTGACTGTCGACATGGCCAAGGTCGACTTAATGCTTGTATCGACCTAATTTCATGTCGACATTGACCCATGACCCATGTCGACCTTGCTGCATGTCGACCTAGTGGTGTCGACACAATGCTTGTCAACCTAATTGTTGTAGACCAAACGATCCACACCCATAAAAGAGAATATCTACCTACTGTACATGCAAGAAACTCTCCATTTTTGGGGAGTCACCAGACCCTGAAAGAGTAGGTGGGTCTCCCGTATTACGTACAATTCCCAATGAAGAGGGCAGGGTAATACATGGAATTGTGCATCCAGAGTTGACTCAGCTGGCCAATGGTGTTGCAGAAGTGTGTCCTTGTTGGACACATAGTTGAACAGGGGCACACCATACCACCCAACTGTCCCTCTTTCCTTGAGAACGTCCCATTTTTTGAGGATGTTCCCGCGTCCCGCCCGGGGCCAGCAGTTTCCCCCTGGGGGGCAGGTGGGAGCACCCTCTGCCACACGCTGGGCAGCAGTGAATAGATGCTGTGTGCATGCGCAGCGTCTATTCCCGCAGGCAGAGGGGAAGCGGCGGCAGAACAGGGGCGCAGCCTCGTGTGAGTGATGCAATTTGGTCATGCCCCCTTGCCATGATGCGAAACCCCAAAATTGCACTGCTTTGAAAGTTGGGAAGCACGGCCACATATGCATGCAGGTAAGGTCTACTTATACCAAAATCTTACTGCTGCATTATCATACCTGAGCATCCAGGTAAGCTGCAATGATGCTCTTTACAGCCGCACATGAATCACCCCTGTGTGATGATCTTTTGACAACCTCCTTAGCTTGCCAGGCTCCTTCGACAATGCAGGGTCCAGGCAATAAGCACCTGCCCCCACTTGACACATATGTCTTTAGGGCCTGTTGCATACCCCGAATGTGATATGCACAAGCATATATATATGTAACCTGATCACCCCAGGGCAGGTAAAGCAGTCACATTGCACAATGGCCCATATTTCTTAAACGTTCATTACAAACCAACATATTAGTTTAATTTAAAAACTATTACTGAAAGCCCTTGTTGTTGATTTCTGGTTTTATCCATAATGTAATCAGGGCGGTGGAGAACCTGGATGGGATCCAGGAACTTTTCAGGGGGCGAGGCCTAATCATAGGGGGCGTGGCCATAGATTAAACCCCTGGGAATAGACTCAGGACTGAGAGGAATTCCACAGCCTCAGGTTGAGACATTTGTTGCACAGCCTGGTTTGCTGCAGAGTGCTGGAGGTAGTGGCGCCCATGCAGGATTTCCCCTGTTCCTCTTTGGGCCAGTGCAACCCTTTTTGTTTCCACATGTTATTTTGCAACTACAGTACAAAGGAATATGAAGGTCACTGAGTCTACCCAGAGTTCTCTGATTACGTTAATATTGTGCCACAGAGTTCAGTTTATATTGCACTGAATAATCTCAAGGCAAGACACTTGAGTGAGCACTATACAGTGGTCTTCAGGTCTGTGCAATGGGAATAATGTAGAAAGCAGAAGATTAAATACAAAGTGGAGGGGGGAAGTAATTGTTCTGGGTTCTTTTATCTTTCTTAAGACTCCTCAAGTATCGCAGCTCCTGGAAACACTGGCAGTAAATGGGAAACAAGAGCTGTTTATTCTTAATGTGAGCGGATCTTTTCTGTTGTGCAGTTTATATTGAAATCTGTTCAGAATATTTACACACTATTACCTGCACTATGGCCCTTATTCTGATCGGTGCGGCCGGAGTCGAATATGCGGCCAGGACCGTGCGTGCGAAACCCCGCCTTCCATACGGATCGCCAACTCCGTCCGTATGCGGTAAGAAGCTGGCCGAACGGACCGCATGTGTATTTTTCACGGAATACGCCTCCTCCATCTAAGGGAACCTCCCCCATCATTCGATGGTCGCAGACCATCGAATGCAGGACCGAGTGCTCCACCAGCTCCCGCAACCTCAGACCACACGGACATTTCTCCGTGCAAAAGCAGGGATCTAGGCGGGCAGCTGACATCCGGCGATGTCATATGTCCGCCCCCTACACGTGCGTCACGACTGCATTACCATACGTACGCCCAGCGTTTGCATGGGAACGCCCATGAAACGCGGGGCGTATGCATATGGTAATGAGCCCAAATAGCCCTTCACGCCCCTCTCCACCCCCTGTTCGGAGTGTTCACAGATCATGCGGGATTTGGCCGTACGCCCCGCTCGCACATGCGCAGAGACGCCTCTGCACATGCGCAGACACAAAACATCGGCGGGCCGAACGCACGCGGATATATCCGCACCGATCAGAATAAGGGCCTATGTGACGCCAATGCTTCCTGTTCTATGAACTCTGGAATCCTCAACTCGGCCCGTTAACCATTTCACCGCTGATTTTTGTGAAAAGGTTAAATAAAACAGCCCCTTCTTAATAAAACAGCAGCTAGTGATAACCGGTGGCTGATTTTACCTATGGGCTGCAGGACTGCAGCCTCCCCCAGGTAAAATCTGCTACTGTGCTCTGACAAGTGAGGCAGATGCAGAGATTGCTCTGGCTTCACTGAGACTGGCAGTGACTTCTTATTGGAAATCCGACCGACCAGTCACTAAAGGCAGCCCCATTGGGCTGTGTTCCCTCCCTCCGGGATGCTTCCGCCACAGCCCATAGATTCCGGGTCTGCACATGCAAACTACTGAGTCCAATACTGCGCATGCGCCGGTCCTGGTGCCTGTCATCTGCAGTGTACAGGTGCCGGGACCCTGATTTAGCTTCTATGGGCTGTTGCCGAAGATCTATTATACAGTATTGTCCTAGTTTTTTATTTATTAATTTCCTATTGTCTGACCTGTCACCTGAATGCGCGTGTAGTGGAATCTGGGTCATGCTCCCCAATAGCTAGGGTGCTGGGACAACCTAGGAGAGGAGTCCTGGTCGCCAGGGAAGGAGGAAGCAGTATAAGAGTGAGACGGAGAGGGAAATGGGGAGTGAGGTTGCCACATGAAAGGACAGGTTTTCAGAGCAGAGCCATAGGATACCCAGTAGCGCACGCAGGGGGGGGGGGTTCTGAGTACCCAAAAACCCCCCTAAGAGTCTAAGGGACCTAGGCTGAAAGCTGAGGGTCCCCTCTTTCCATGGGTACAAGAATTTTTAAAATCGGCCCTTGGGAACCGGAGATATCTGACTTCAAAGCAGTGGTCCCCATCCAGGCCTGTTAATTGCTATTCCCAGTCAGATATTTCAGGTTCTTTATGAGTTATAGTTTTTGTGAGGGTATATTCCAAAAGCTGGGACTCTCCCCCTTTGATGGACACTAGTTTGTCTCTACTGTTCCCAGAACCAGAGATATCAGTCTTCCAGCAGCTGGTTACTGCTCCAGCTCCACACACCTGGTATGTAGTTTTATATTCTCGTTGACAGATTGCTCTGCCTCCTGAACTCTGATCCCCTAGTCCCCAATACCATTTGGTAGGTGGGATTCTCTAGTTTTTAATTACATTAAAATCTATTTCCAGGAACTGGAGATATCTGCAGTCAAGAAAGTTGTTCACCCACCAGAAAATTATGAATAATAAGACCACTCCACTATACACCCCTCCTCTGCATATTAAACATCCTCTACCACCCTGGAAGTTATGTATCAGGGCCCCTTCATTCAGCCCAATGCCCCCTTCTCCAACCTCATTCTCCCACCATCTGTGCAGTAAAGGGGTAATTAGTGGAAATTACTGACCCAGGCCCTACATGCTGAGCGGTTGATATAATACCCCCTACCACCCGCGGGACATCAAAGCTTCCCCCATCCCTATCGCTGGAGGATCGGTAGGGGCCCCAATACATTGTTATGCCCAGGGGTCTACACTGCTGTTGACGCCCCTATATGTATATATATGTATGTATATGTATATACTTTAACTGATCGGGCATATACTGGGTGTCCATCTCCGTGCTTTGCTCCGCCCCTCTGGAAACCCCCTTGTGAAAATCCTGCGTTTGCCACTGATACCGGATTAGCAGCTGTAGCTCTGTGGGGGCGGAGCAGTGGAAAGATGGTGGTGAGGGAGGCATATCGAGTTGACAATATACTAGTCCAATACACTAGTTTGTATTATAAATGGATAAGTGACTGTGGGCCAGATGTATCAAGGTTCATAAAGTAATAAAATGGAAAATGATAAACAGCCAGCCAATAAGCTAATGCCTGTTATTTTTCAAACACAGCCTATAACATGTCAGGTAGGAGCTGATTGGCTGGTTGTTTATCACTCTCCACTTTATCACTTTTTGAAGCTTGATACATCTGGCCAGGGCCGCCAAGAGGGAACCAATTACCTGGGCCTGGGCTTGCTGGAGGGGCCCATTGGAGCCCTGGTCTGACCCCCCTTCCCCCTTCCTCCTCCATCCCTCCAGGGAATAGCAGCAGCACATACCTACAGCATGTGGTGTGCTGACAGCAGGCTCAGCACGAGCATCTCACTGACAGCATGAGAGCACATGCTGTAGGTAGGTGTGTGCTGCTGAATGTTTTTTCACACACCCCCTAAACATTTGGGGGTGTGGCCTAATTGTGGGAGGTGGTCACGCCTCCCGCAATTAGGTCACGCCCCACAAAATTTTACCGGGGCCCGGCATACCTCTCATCTGCCCCGCATCTGGCACCTATGTTCTTAAAATAGACAATGCTTTCCATGTTTCTTTTAAAATAATGTCCAATATCAGAACCACATTTTTACTCCCTAGTATAAACTTCCCATCAGGTATCCCCCAGGTCCACACTTTACAATTCACCATAACCTTAACAACTAAACTTATCTAATAAAAAGACACAGACACAAGTGCTGGCGTTTCAAAATGAATGTCAAATTTATTTTGACAATTAACTAAACTATAAATGGTGGCGGCACCAAAGAACGGTCACTATAGGAAAGTGGGGTTAAAGATGTCTACCATACACACCATCGCTGGTGATCACTCTCCCCGGTCATCCACTCGTGCTAGTGGTGACCATCCCTCGGGCAGAAGCATGGTCCATGCAGTGGCGTAGCTATAAGGCCGCAGCCCCCGCGGTGGCGGGGAGGCGCCGGGGGTCTGCGGGCGCTATTTTTTCTCCGCCAGCTCCCCACTGCTTGTGGGTGCAGCGGGGAGCTGGCAGGGGGGTCTGTGCGGCGCGGAGGTACCTGTATTCAGGGAGAGCCTGGAGGTCCCTGCGCCTGCGGCGCTGAGTATGATGTTGCCGCCGCCGGGGTCCCTGCAGTGAAGTGGAAATAACGCGCTATCTCCGCCAGAGATAGCATGTTATTTCCACTTCACTGCAGGGACCCCGGCAACATCATACTCAGCGCCGCAGGCGCAGGGACCTTCAGGCTCTCCCTGAATACAGGTACCACCGCGCCGCACGGACCCCCTGCCAGCTCCCCAGGGGGGTCTTTTAACGGGGGGGCAGCGGCAAAATTGTCCGGGGGGGGGGCGGCGAAATTGTCCTGGCGGGGGGGGGAGCAAAAGTTTTCGTTACGCCACTGGGTCCATGACCATAGATGTCAGGGGAGAGCGACACCCCACTATCTACACACACACATCAAGATTTTACAAGGATGACTGTTCTTTACCGCCGCCGAAGAAGAAGAATAGGGAAGGGTGGGTGGGGCTTTTCCGGACAGAGGAAGCTTCACATGTAGCATGTGACTTTTCTTACCCTGTCTAACCCTCCCACTGCTCTGATAGGCCTTGTGCCCATCCTGATTAACATATCACCTAACTTCCAAGTGTAACCTGGGGAACCCATCAGTGGCTTATGCTCCCTCACTGCTTATTCAGCATTCGTGATTCTTTCCCTAGGTGTGAAACTGAACCATTGAGCAGCTGCCAACACTTGGAAATCAGGTCCTAGCCAGTTCATTGTTCATTGTTAGAATTAATATAATGTATACAAAAATCAATTACTATAATTTATACAAAAATCAATGAAACAATACAGTGCCCACGGAAAATGACATCTATTCAACAATGGTATAAGTTCCATCTTGCACAACTCTAATTTCTTGTCCATTTCTCACCACCGTAGGTATTTTAATTATTAGTTGAAAGCACATCGTACCCATCAAGTGTTTTATTTAACAGTATGTACTGTAGTATTGCAGATGGCCTTTCGTGCGGCGTACTTCAGATGCATTCTGTTCCAGCGATATAAAGGTAGAATAACAAGGAATACATAAATGTTAAATTACTGAATGAAGGTATAAAAATGACGGGATTAAGTTAATAGAAAAAAAAATAGTTTTTGAGTTTTAGTGGACATGGTGACGGAAGTTATTCCATGTTTTTGTTTTTGGGATATATGCCTAACACTTAGGGTAGTATTCAATGCCGCAGAAGATCCTCGCTGTTTAACCCCCCTCGCCGGCCGCTCAAACAGCGAGACCCGCGGCTAATGCAGCGAACCCGCTGTATTTAGCCGCAAGTCTTGCTGTTTCTGCAATTGGGGGAATTGGCGTATGAGGGGGGAGAGTTGAATACTGACAGGGCGAGCGGTGACAGCGAGCAGGAAGCCCTGCTCGCTGTCACCGCTCGCCCACGGCATTAAGTAGACCTATTAGACTGGGTGTGCTGATAAAACTGGGGGGTGGCGAGAGAGATTGAACCTTTTCCTTTTGTATTTGCATTCAATTATTTGATTCCAATACATTGTAAGTTTTGTTTGCGGAGAAATTCTTTTCCATCCATCATCTAATTGATCGCTGTCCCTGCTATTCTCCTGAAATAGCACACTGTTATATCTATAATTGACATTTTATTGTTTCTATGGTTTTATGGAAAAATTGTTCTCTGCTACTGTGTAATTGTACATTTTATTATACACGTGGTGCTTCAATAAAAAAAGTGCTGATGGCAGCTGTAGCCGACGGAGGGCTGTGCACGCAACTCTGAATATGGGCAAATGCTAGCTTTATATATACTTTCGGCACCCAAATCTGAACACACTGTTGTGCCACCAGGTCCCCTTATGCCACACACAATCCTCAGTTCACATTATTCCACAGTGCCTCCAGTATAAATTATGCCACAGTGCCCACAGTTCACATAATGCCACAGTGCCCATAGTTCACATAATGCCACAGTGCCCATAGGTCACATTACGAGCATCATTTGTTGCAGCCTCCACTTCCAAGGGTGTAACTACCATAGGTGTAAGGGGTGTAGCTGCTATGGGGCCCAGAGCTGAAGGGGGCCAATCTTTACTGTCTAAGTAGTATGTTTTACATACATTTATCACCATCAGTCGTTGAATAGGTGACCCTTACAAACTTTTGCTATGGGGCCTACGAATATCTAGTTACACCCCTGTACACTTCTATACTTCTGCTCAATACAAATCCATTAACCTGACTACACCAACATACAACACTTATTTCAGAATATATCCCCATCCAATCTCTCCGCTCTGCTCAAGATCTGTGTCTCATTACTAGATCCCACTTACACTTGCAGGATTTTTGTCGGGCAGCACCCACCCTATGGAATGCCCTTCCAAGTACATTAAGACTCATCTCTAGCCTCCAAACTTTCAAGCGTACCCTGAAAACTCACCTCTTCAGGCAAGTACTGTATATAACTTGTGTATATATACTGTATGTAGTCTGTGTATAAGCACTGTATATAAATTGTGTATACATACTGTATGTATCCTGTGTGTACATACTGTATATATATTGTGTATGCATACTGTATGTAGCCTGTGTATACCTACTGTATATAAATTGTGTATACATAATGTATGTAGTCTGTGTATACGCACTGTATATAAATTGTGTATACATACTGTATGTAGCCTGTGTATACAGATTGTATATATATTGTGTATATATACTGTATGTAGCCTGTGTATACCTACTGTATATATATTGTGTATACATACTGTATGTAGCCTGTGTATACCTACTGTATATAAATTGTGTATACTGTACATAATGTATGTAGCCTGTGTATACGCACTGTATATAAATTGTGTATACATAATGTATGTAGTCTGTGTATACGCACTGTATATAAATTGTGTATACATACTGTATGTAGTCTGTGTATATGCACTGTATATAAATTGTGTATACATAATGTATGTAGTCTGTGTATACGCACTGTATATAAATTGTGTATACATACTGTAAAACTCAGAAAAATAATACTGTGCTCTTGTGCGACTAACCACCCACCCCAAATACTGTAAGTAGTCTGTGTATATGCACTGTATATAAATTGTGTATACAAACCAATATTTCTACCATCGACTATTTAGACCTTGAACTTATAGGCTCACCTGGTGAAGAAATTAAAACTCGTACCTTCTTTAAGAAGGTCGACGCAAATAGTTTTATCCCAGCAACCAGCTGCCACCTCCCTTCTTGGAAAAATAGCGTTCCGTACGCCCAGTTCCTTAGAATAAAGAGGAACTGCAGTGAAGATCACGAATTCTGGTCCCAATCCCAACTCCTAACTAACAGATTCATTGAAAGGGGATACAAGATAAACCATATCGAAGAGGCCAGACAAAAAGCATTCGCCCAAGAAAGAGAGAATCTACTGACGAAACAAGTGAGACCAGCCAAAGAATTCAAGAGCCGCCCCTTCGTGACACAATTTAATTGTGAAAACCATGAAATAAAAAAGGTACTAGAGAGACACTGGACAACCCTTTTGCGTGATCCGATTTTAGGCCAACACCTCCCACCTAAACCCAATCTGGTGTACCGCCGGGCCAATAACCTAAAGTCAATTCTTGCTCCCAGTAGATTAAAACCTACCACATCCGCAGTTCCTAAAACAACGCATTTCTTGAACAAAAAACCAGGTACAACCCCTTGTAACAGATGCATCTGTTGTCCTTTTTTTGACAAAATCCAGTTCCAACACACCCTGGAGAACGGAAAAGAGTATAAAATCCAAGAAGCTGTGACATGTAATTCTGACCATGTGGTCTACAGAATTACTTGTAGCTGCAATCTCCATTACATAGGCAAAACAATAAGACAAACAAAGCTTCGCATTCAGGAGCATATGAGAAACATCAAAAATAAAGTAAGAGTGCATAGTCTCCCCAGACACTATCAGGAGAAACACAACTCTGAGGTCACAAAAGAGAACTTTTAATTTACAATTTTGGAAAAAGTCCCTGTTAACCCCAGAGGGGGTAATAGGGGCCAAGAACTTATAAAAAAAGAAAGTTTTTGGATCTATACCCTGAATACCCTCTCTCCCAGAGGATTAAATGAGGGAGTTGATATTGTAGCTTTCATTTAGCTCTCACCCCTTGACTATTTCTGGTGCTTTTCTTTCTGCTCCATTCTGGCACTTATTGTGTTGCCCTATTGTTAATATATCTGTGTATATATTGTTACACTCTAAAATAATAGGTAGATCTCGATGTAAATAGGACAATGATCTAAATGTGCATGCCTATACTCGGCTTAAGGTTGGCGACTATCTGCCCCATATCTATATATTACCGTACCCCTCGATTTAATATTTTTTGTTTAGGTTAATATATTGTTGGCATTGTATTTATACTCTAGATCTGATCTAACCCCCCGTTAGCCATTTATATGTATTCACGATATTTATGCACATTTACATGTGTCATTTCACTTAAAAATTAGGAGGTACTATTATAGTACACTTACATTTAGCCATCTCTATATATACTTATAGCACCCATGCACATATAAATGTGTCACTCCTACATTATATTCAGGAAGTTCACAGTATTACATTTAACTGTAATATACCCATATAGAGCCTCTTCTAAAAGAGTACTTATAGCACCTATGCACTTATATATGTCACACCACATATTAATTAGGATAGTAGCACTATTATACGACCTTTAAATAATACAACAAAATGTAAAAATATCTAATCTGTAATTAATCAGGTTTAAGAAAGTACTTACTATTAGAGATACACTGTCACTTATATGACAATTTTTCATGCATTATTATCAGCCCCATACAGTGTTTCTTTTATTATTACACATAGTTTATGAAGTTAGTACAATGGTAGTTACGTGAGTTTATAACATTATGTATTAAGAGTGATTGCGCTGTTTATTTCCATATATATATGCCATTAAGTTCCCCGCAAGATGGCGCCTATTTGAAACGCATATATACAAGCTCTGCGCTCCATAGACTCTATCACATCCTCACACAGAGGCACGTCCGCCCAGCTGTAGCCCTGTAACCATTAAGGAGGTGATCTGACGTCGGCGCAGTCCAATATGGCGCCTGTTTGGAACGCACAGCGGAGACGCTGTGCGTTCCACTGCTCCAATTAGGGATTATGTCAGCGCATCCTATCTTTATTTAATGGCGATTATTAGCCCCAGTGTATTTACACATAGTACTACTCAGCCATTTAATTATTATGCCCATGAAGCGTGTGTATACACGTTTTTACACACACAGCTATTTTTGGGAAACAGGAAGTAGTTACACTCCCAATGCTCCATAAATAGCTGCCTCTCTGATATGAGTTCATTCTGATTTGGATCCCAGGCAATAGACTTCCGGTTTTACTCCTAAAAGTAAGTAACCTCCAAAGGCATTCAACTTTGGGTCATTGTTCTATACTAGTTCTTGGCTTGTAAAACACTGTTTTGTATTTATTCAAAGGTTCTGAAGTGTCTTAGGAACAAACACTATTGAACAGCTGATGCAGGTCTCTGACCACCTTGTTACTACATTTACACTCTCACTTGTGATGCTGTAAGTTTCAATATATATGTCTGTCACCTATCGGTTAAAAGTGCAGGTGAAGAGATTAGTCTAAGATGACCATTTGATTATCCATGTTTCATCCTATAGATATGCCTATCTTCTATTAAGGCACACCCCTGAAACACACCTGTGTCAACGACTTTTTTGAGTGCTAGACCCTACAGACGTACTAGCAGCTTTGCTGTGGCACATTTGTAAGTCTTTATTTTTTTCACTAGAGATCATCCAGCTTGAAGTGCTGGTGAAGGTGTGCATATAGCATTTTTACTAATATTTACATTCCATCCTATAGTAACGCCCATTACCTACTCAGGTCGCACATTGAGTTTCACTCCCACATTTGCTGGACACTGTATGTGATCCACCATATCTGCTAAAGGTATTAATATTATTAATATTAGGTGACTACACACTATGGGTGATTCTGTACCCCTTGGAGTTATTCTTTAGCTTTTCCTATGCTAATCATTTGATGTCATTATAAGGTATTAAGATCCTCACGCCTGCTACCTATTACTTTAGTAAGGCGTTTAAATTATTTCTTCCTTCTCCACTGTCCTCCACTCCGTATCATAACTGTCCTCCATGATATGTTCCTTGTTTTTATGTTCATATAAATGAACTTTATTATTTGTATTATTTACAGTGATTTTACGCCTTGCTGACTTATTGTTCGCTAAGCCCCTGATGAAGTCAATTTATTGACGAAACGCGTTGGGCCTACAACACCATCTGTATCAATAACAGACCAGCTGTACTTTTTAAATTTGAAGTCTTTGTGAAGACTAAAAATAAATGTATATTTTTTAAGTTGTTGAAGTTGTATTTAGCGCACTCTATACTTCTCTTCTATTTCTACATACTGTATGTAGCCTGTGTATACGTACTGTATATAAATTGTGTATACATACTGTATGTAGCCTGTGTATATAGGCACTGTATATAAATTGTGTATACATACTGTATGTAGTCTGTGTATACTTACTGTACTGTATGTAGCCTGTGTATATATGTACTGTACTGTGCTCTTACCTTCTTTTCCTTAATAGTATTTATGTTCCACCAACTTCTTGAAAGCCACAAGGGCATTCTCACAAATAGAATACATGGGTGGGTGAACAATTAATGAAATGACAAATATTAAATACTGTTCTGGTAGACTTGGATTTAAATTATACGCTGAGACCTTTTAACAGGCAGAGCATTTAAAATCCGAACACGTCAGCTTTACCTGACTCTTACTGTACATGTATTTGAAGGAAAGTAAAATAACACTAAGCAGGAAATTTGCTGAGCAGCGGTTCTGCATGCAGTTAGCACAGCTCCATGTATTGTACTGGATGCTATTTTATTTAACACCAAAGTATTTATTAAGCTGGAGTTTGTATGACTTTGTCCCCAAAGTGTTATGAAATGTGGAATTATGATGTGCCCACAGGTTGCCTTTAAAAATGTGATAGGAACCGTTGGATAGGAGAAGAGAATAACACTGGCTACTCAGTACTTACTTATTGGTGAATTCTGAAAGTCATGTAAAGATCTAGAACCTGAGGATTCGTCTTGTAGTAGGATAGTAGCCAGGGGCACCAACAACACCGTCAGGCTCTGGTGATGAGCGGGCCCGAGGACCATTGAATGATTTCTCTAGTGCTCGCAAATCTAAGTCAGTCTCTGTTGACTTAGATTTGCTGTGTCCTGCTGTGAGGACTGCATGGGTGGCTGACGTTCACATGGGGACGCCCACTATTTTCCTGGGTACACCCTGCCTGCCTCCTCTATGCCCCCTCCCCCTCCCCTGTGCTATGCAAGTCTCCAAAAGGCGCCCTAGCATAAGCAAATATGCGCATGCACAGAGCTTCAATATCGGTCCCCCGTGCGAACAAACCAAACAAACCAGAATCAGGGCCCTTGTCTTTTACTACAAGCTTCTGACTCTGGTTTCCATTACAAAGTCTCCATGAAGTTGTGGCCCAGAAGGGCAGCACACTTCACCTTAAGGTGTTGCAATACAGCTGTGTATGTGTTTTAAATGATCAAATCTTTAACATTGCCGGGAGTGCCCAGACCCTTTAATACAGTGCAGAGTATTGTTATTAGTATCAAAGAGAGAACAATGCTCAGCCAATCAAACACAACTGTTGATCATCATCATCATCATCATCATCAATGCATATTTGGCATCAGCACCTATCTGTTATAGGCCACCTGACAGACACATGTGCAATGTTTTTGTTATCTGCAATGAACAATGGACCTTATTCTGGTTCATTCGCTCAGACTCGAATTTGCAAGGGACCGATGTTTGGCGTATGCGCATGTGTATACGCTGGGCAAGAAGTCTGGTCGTTGAGTGCACGCTCCCAGCCTTGCGAGCAGGGGGTGGAGAGGAGTGGAGAGGGGCCTGGGGTGCTGGCCAGGGTCATTACCATATGCGTAGGCCCTCCGTTTCATGGGTGTTCCCATGAAAACCCTGGGCATACATATGCCAATGCGGTCGTGACGCACATGCAGGAGGTTAACAGCTGACATAACCGGATGTCAATTCACTGCATTTCTCCGCCCATATGCACAAGTGGTCTAGACCACCCTTACATATGCGTGCCCTTTCGCCATCATTCGATGGTCGGCAACCATTGAATGATGTGGGAGGTTCCCACTGGCATGCGAATGGTTGTTCGTGTAAAACATCCATTCGCAAACCTTGCTAGCGAATACGGCGTGCGAATGGGTGGTGCGGACTAACCATTCGCAAGGCAGTCTTTGCTTCATCCGCAAGGGTGTGTGCACGTATCCAAGCGAATGAACCAGAATAAGGTCCTTAGTATAAAGGCCGCAGGCTATATAGGGAGCCACAGGTTCCCTTTCACTTATTTTTCTACAGACAGCAGATTAATCAACAGAACCTGGAAATCATCTATTTAACATGTCATATACAGTAAAGACTTGGGTGGGCAGCTCTTTACAAGTTTTTCTCTCATTTGTTATTTGAATTGCCGTAGGTTCAACCTATCTCAATTTAACAGGAATTTTAGCACTTCAATTAACATCAAATATCACCACCTTCTGCTCCAGCTGGATTCTGGAGGCTTTAAGGACCCCATACACTAGTCCGACTTATCCTAAGTCAGTCCAGTTTGCCCTTGAGCTCCCTGGCAACTCCCCAGGAGGCTGCTTACAATTTGGTACTTGAGGCAGTGGGGTCCAGGCATTGGTGGGGTTTGGTTGGCAGGGTCTGGGGAGCAGGGTCCTAGCAGCTGCAGGGAGCAGGTAGCAGCATTTTCCAGGTGGCTGGGCGGGAAGCGGCTACTTAATTTTAAAAAATATTTTAAAAAGACTTGCCAGATGGTTATTGGGAGAATCCTCTCCGCCATTCAGCAGCCCCCATCTGATTGAGAGAAATTTTGAAATATGTTTTCCAAATTCAGCAGCCACCCCCGCCCCCCTGCAAATGCCACTACCAGCTCATTGCTGCTGCTCGAACCCCGCTGCCTGGACCCCGCCGCTGGCACACACCAATGGATCCGACCAAACACATCGCAGGTGCTAAAAACCACGCACAATGTTCAACTGATGGGTCCGATCTGATAGATTTTATGTGCAGCCCGTCCGACTTTCCGGCTCTGATCCAATGCATCGGGTCGGAGGGGATAACAAACACATCCGATTTAGGCCGATTTCTCAGATCACGTCCCAAATCGGTGTGTATGGGCACCTTTAGGTTGAGGACAGAAAATAAATCTGCTCTCATAAGGAGAACAACTGGGTGTGGTATAGGGGTCCGACAGTCGGGATCCTGATAGTCATTAGGCCAACGTCGGGACCCCGACTGGCCGAAACCAGACAGCATATTGAGCGCAACTAAGCCCCTTGCGGGCTTGCTGCGCTCGCCATGCTTTGGGCACGGTGGCTCCCATCACCTTGAAAAACTGATTTAACAGCGAAATGCGTCGGTGGGCCATTGCAAACCCCCCCCCCCCCCCCCCCCTCGGCCAATACCCAAAGGATTCAGGACTCTGCTACCTCTTCAACCTGGCGATTTTATCTGGCGATTCTCAAAGATCATCCATTGGGCACTAACAAATCTGAGTACTACTCAAGAGAGAGACAAACAAGGACACCACCAGAGAAGCTCCACAAGGCCCTTGATATTCCTCCAGCGGCTGCTCCTACAAAAAAGGAAAACATCTCCGCAGAAATAGTGAGGACAACGGACCCAAGCCCGGAAAAAATCCCGAATTTAAAGTGGTGAGACCCTATACTCTCAAAACTGACTGTACATTTCAAATGCCCATTATTTCTGCCCAATCTGCCACTTTGTTGCCAGAACTGTCCTTCCCTAATAGGGACCAACTACAGCAGAGGCCAGGGGAGGGTACATGTGTAATTTACATTTGTAAATGTTAATGTTCAATTTTTATTTTTATTATCATTGTAATAATAAATATTCAATATATATTTAAAATACAGGCAATCCCATGTGGTAATTGTATACAGCGCTGCCTTTTTCTTTGTGTTCCTCGCTACACGAGCCACCTATTCTATTCTCCCTCTATGGGGGTCGTGGACCCCCACGAGGAAAAATAGCCGACGGCCGTCGGGAACCTAGCTGTCGGTGTTTTGACAGTCGGGATCTCGACGTCGGGTAAATGACTGTCGGGACCCCGACTGTCGGGCCTGCCTCCGGCACCCGAACAACTGAGCTAGCTGTTTGGGTGAATTACAAATCTGGTAACTAAAGCTGCATTGTCCTCATGGTTATCAAGCAGGCGGAGAAACAAAGGCACTGTTGGATTGCTTTCATTCTGCCATTACTATAAGTAGCTCTGAGTTAAAGAATCTAACAGTGGTGTAACCAGAAAAAACTGTGCCCCCTCTGCCAAAAAGGCATCTTAGTTACATGCTTTCACATTGATTCCAGAGGGTTCATGCTCATTGTCAGGGGCTTTTTGCTGGTTGCCATGTTTTTCACATGCTCATTGTCAGAGGCTACTTGTTCGTAGCCAGGAGCTTCTTGCTCATTGCCAGGGTATAAGTGCTTGCAGGCATGCTAACGGTCACAGAACCCATCACTAACGGGTAGTGCTATACGCAGCTGCTCTTCCCTGATAGACACTAGAGGTCCAGTAGGACCTCTCGCATCAGTCTCCTTCAAGGAGGTGGCCATTTTTGGAGGGATCTTATCAGCAGATCTGCATAAAACAGGCAACCCCAAGCCACTTCTTGGACTGCGATGGTTTCGCTACACCACGGGGATATAACTATATAAAAATACAACTATGAGGCTCGTATAATTTCCCACATGTACCCCAATCCCCCCAGTTTAGCCCCTTGCACTGATGTACGCCGAGCCAACTAGTATGCCCGTGCCAAGGTAAATAATAACCGCTCCCCCAACTTCTTGCCACTTGATAGTGATGATATGATGTCATACTATACCTGTATGTTTCCTTTGGATTATAGACAAGTACATTAATCGTGGTAATCGTGGGTATCGTGGGTATGCAATAACCCATTACTATTAAGCTGTCGCAAGAGATAATGGGTTTCATTAAACCTGTGTGTTTTCAAGACAATTTTTTTACCGGACAACCTAATAGGATAGACTAAAAAAAGAAATGGAGAAACATCAGGATAAATCCAATGTTTTTTTCTCCAATAATTGAATTACCTCCCTTAAGAACCTGTTTTACCTGTCTCCTGCTGTGTGACCTTGGCCATTTATCTGTAGTATATAATATTATGCTCCTATCCACTCATTATTCTGAGAAGGTCTGCCGAATCTTGATTAAAAACCCAGAATGTATTTAATTGATCTATTGAAATGTTAATACGACAAAGGTCTTCATTGCACATGAGGTTTAGATTTGATTCAGTTGAAATATGTATTTTAGTATGTCACACAGTTCCCATGTAACGCTCATTTCCCGGAAATGCATGGGCGTGCATTGTACAGTAGCTGCTAGCAAAGTGTTAGATGTTCCCAGGATGTACTGTATGCGTACACTGTGACCTGTTCCTTGCTGCATATATATATATATTATATATATATACATATATATATATATATATATATATATATATATATATATATATATATATATATATATATATATTAATATCATGTATTAGCTAAAAATAAAAATGTCATTTCCTAAATGTCTGTTTACATATGGGAGCTGATTGGCTGGTGCATTATCAACTTGCACATAATAGGGGTCATTCTGATTTATTCGGAACAGGGTGAATTCATCCCTGTTCCAATGTTTGGGGGGCTGCACATGGTCTATTGTGCACATGTGCAGCCCCCCCCCACCCCCCTTTGCAGACGGCTTCGGCGACTTGCAAGAATCGGGGCAGGCCGGGGGTGGACAACAGAAGGGATGGGGAACTTTTTATGGATGTCCACATGAAAACACTGGGGGTTCTCATGGGTGCGCGGGCGGGTGGATGCCTGGCACGCGCAAATTAATGTCTGTTCACACTGACTTTTATTTGTGAAGGCAGAAATCATTAGATGGTCGGTGGATGTGTTATCCTTATACATCAACTTGCATGGTAATCGGCGGTTAGGGGGGAGGGGTCCATGACAAACAGAGTGGGCGTTCTCATGGTAAGGAGGCGGTGACGCGGGCGGTGCGGGGCCTGGCAGCTGACATCACCGAATGTCAGCTGCCCGCCCATATCTGTCCCAGCGTACACGCATATGGAAGTCACTTGAAATTCACTTTTATATGCGTGCACCTTCCACATCTTTCGATGATCGGCGACCATCGAAAGACGTGGGAGGTTGCGCATACGAATGGATGTTTATGCTAAACCTGCGCTGAAGGGGGGGTGGGAGGCCGGACATTCGGCAGGTGGGGTTTGGTGGACTTGCAAGGCTGCGAATTCACAAGGCTCTGAATCAACCAGAATAACCCCCATAGTCAGGAACGGGGAACCTCACTGATTGAGACCCTTTTCATCCATTACCAGCATTTAAAGGTACACATTGCTGATTTCATTAATTATCCGCAAAATTTTAAAAGGGCCCCCCGGTAGTCCGCCACATTCAGGGGGTCAACATAGCAGATGGGAAGGGGTATGACAGAATAAAAGGCAGGAGACTGGGGAGGTGGAGGCATGGCCAGTGCTAAGAATATCAGCCCCCCCTGCAAACTAGAATGTTGCAACCATAACCTGTAAAGAAACAGCGTGCGCCCTAGGCCATCGGGGGGTTAGGGGTGCTGCAGATAGGGGAAGGGGGGTCGAGGGTGCCACGGGTGGGGGGTTGGGGGTGCTGTGGATGGGAGAGGGGGGTCGGGGTTGACGCAGATGGGGGAGGAAGGAAGCTGTAAGAAAGACACTGAAAAAAAGAGAATCTCAGCCAGCAGAGCCGACCTGCTGTGTGACTGCTGTGGGTCACTGCTGTACTGTATAAATGGAAGCCGCCAGGGACTGGAGGAGCTCTCATTCCACATTAGCACAGGTTCCTCCGAGCAGTGGAGTCTCTGAAGCAGAAGCCGGCAACACGGTGCCTGAGAAGCATAGTGATTGATGTGTTTTGGAGGCGGGGCCAATTGGGGGAGAGGATGTTTAAAATTCCAGGAAATGCGCAGAGGCCAGTTAGTATGCGGAGCAGCGGTGTTATTCCCCCACGGGAGGGTAATCAAGTCTGCGGAGCTGGGTTGTGACTGAGGGGTAGATTTATTATCTGGCGTTGTGGGGCATCTGCGCTATCCGCCTGCGATAAAGCAGGGGATCGCGCTTCTCTGCATCTATCAACCCCGCTGTGCGGGTACATTAACGGCGGCGATGTATGGGCGGCGACTATTTGAAGTACAGCGCTTAACTGTCATACCTAATTTTTGAACGGTCAGCGCCACCTGCAGCTATCGACTTCGACAGCTGCATGCGGCGATGCCCTATGCCCACAGCAGGGACAGCGCTGTCCCTGCTGCTGGCTCTGCGCCACGCTGGGGATCTCGCGTGAGTAGCGAGATCCCGCGCATGCGCAGTCCAGCCGGCCGGGGAGAAGCTGGAGGAGGCATCGCCGGAGGGGGGAGTTAGCGCTTAGTAGATCTTGTCGCTCTCCCCTCCTGTTTTGCCTTGCTACTGAGGCAAAGCAGGAAGTGTTATAGCGGCGCTTTGTGCAGGGGGAGCTGCGGGCCCTTGAAACAGCTTGGGCCCCATAGCAGCTGCACCCCCTGCACCCTCCACCCTATAAATCCAGTGGATTTATAATGTAATGTGCCAGTGGTGTAACTGGCACATTACAATATAAATCCACTGGATACTGTATGTGGTTTTTCATTTGAAGAATTTATCCAACCAGTTCGGATCTACAGTATATATTTCTTCCTACTAATTAGAGATGTGCAGACTCGGATTCCGGAGATCCGAGCCCCCACGGACGTCATCATTCCGAGCCCGATTCCGAGCAGCGCTCGTAGATTCCCGCCTGACTCGGGTCCGTCCGCGTGGTCAGAACGTCATCTCCCGGCGCCGGATTTTGCGAGGCTTAAAAAGCGGCTGCTGCGCCCGCCATCTTCACTCCAGTTAAGTAGTGGGTTGGGAGAGGT
The DNA here is from genome assembly GCF_055691185.1 of Crinia signifera. Taxonomy (NCBI): domain Eukaryota; kingdom Metazoa; phylum Chordata; class Amphibia; order Anura; family Myobatrachidae; genus Crinia; species Crinia signifera. Next base: position 34,025,663 of record NC_139218.1, read on the forward strand.
TGTGTTGGTGCTGCTGCTGGGGCTTAAACTTGAGCTTGACCTTGAGCTTGAGCGCAATATTTTTCAATCGCTGGTGCTGTCTCTCAGTGCTGCTGTGTAGTCAACGGCCTGGTACACACCAGAACGATTAGGGCACGATTAGGGCAAATTTCGACGGTTGTAACGGCGGTTGTGCCTGAATTGGTGCACAATCGTTTGTAATTAACTCACGATCCTGGTCGTTTGCAATCGGATGCGCGCTCCCGGCACGTCGTATGTCGCATTGGAGATTTTGCCTCCTGCAGCAGAATCAGCCGATCCGACCGCTGATTGTGTGCTGATTTTATGCACATCGTTAGCACATTGTGTGTGCTTACGTCGTCGCGACCATCCATCCGATCCGGGTTGTTTACGCCAGAGATCCTGGACACTCCCACCGCAGCCATATTGCCTCGTGGATGCAGCAGAGATCACACGACGTCTGCTCCAGCGTGCACCGGACTGCAGGTATGTTTCTGTCAGCCCACCGCAGTCCACCTCACCCCCCCCCCCGTGTACCCGCTGCCCACCAATGTGTATTGCTATCAGGCCACTGCAGTCCACCCTACCCCCCCGTGTACCCGCTGCCCACCAATGTGTATTGCCATCAGGCCACTGCAGTCCACCCCACCCCCCTGTGTACCCGCTGCCCACCAATGTGTATTGCTATCAGGCCACTGCAGTCCACCCCCCCCCCCCCCGTTTACCCGCTGCCCACCAATGTGTATTGCTATCAGGCCACTGCAGTCCACCCCACCCCCCTGTGTACCCGCTGCCCACCAATGTGTATTGCTATCAGGCCACTGCAGTCCACACCCCCCCCCCCCCGTTTACCCGCTGCCCACCAATGTGTATTGCTATCAGGCCACTGCAGTCCACCCCACCCCCCTGTGTACCTGCTGCCCACCAATGTGTATTGCTATCAGGCCACTGCAGTCCACCCCCCCCCCCCCCCCGTTTACCCGCTGCCCACCAATGTGTATTGCTATCAGGCCACTGCAGTCCTCCCCACCCCCCTGTGTACCCGCTGCCCACCAATGTGTATTGCTATCAGGCCACTGCAGTCCACCCCCCCCCCCCGTTTACCCGCTGCCCACCAATGTGTATTGCTATCAGGCCACTGCAGTCCACCCCACCCCCCTGTGTACCCGCTGCCCACCAATGTGTATTGCTATCAGGCCACTGCAGTCCACCCCACTCCTCCCCCGTGTACCCGCTGCCCACCAATGGCAAAGGCCCCAGGTGCATTATGACACCACAGCCCACTATGCTCCCCTGCGGCCTACCCACTACACAGTATGCCACCACAGGCCACCCCACCCCCCTGCGGCCTACCCACTACCCAAAGCATAATGTTACCATCCAGCTGCCCTTTTGCAGGGGATGTTCTCCCACCCCAGGATTTAAAAAAGTTTTGTAAACAAAATAGTATAATAATATTTATTAAAATTTGTTTAATAATTTTAAAACAAAACATGTAATATTAATAAAAAATATACAGTGTATTGAAACATGTTTATATATACTGTTTATATGAAGACAACTTGTTTTGTCAAAAAGTATGTACATAGGTTTTTTCAAAATCTATTCATTTTTTACAGAAATAGCCCAGGCGATTGCAAAAGAACACGAATTTATAGAGGCGTTCATAGAGAATTATAGGGAGCTGGACTGCCTTTGGAAAACTAAATCCAAGGAGTACAGCAACAAAATTAAAAGAGCTCAAGCGCTTCAGGAGCTGGCCCAATTCAGCAAGAGCTACAATCCCGAGGCTGATGCGGACTGGGTCCGTAAAAAGATACAGAACTTGAGGACCGTGTTCCTTAAAGAACACAAGAAAATGCAATCGTCCAAAAGGTCCGGTGCAGGAACTGCAGATGTATACGAGACGTCGTTATGGTACTACAACCTGCTGACCTTCACGTTGAGCCAGGAGGTGCCAAGGTCGGGACTCTACCTAATGGTGGAGAGTGAGGCAGACGATGTGTTTGTGGGCCTGGATGAAAGTTCCCAGCCGTTGTCGGTAAGTACTGGTCCAATGTGTATACACCCCTTCCTCCTTTGCTTGTTTTAGGCTCCTATAGAGCATTCCTTTGCAGTCCCATCATTTTTTAAATGTGGTCTTCCTGCCAGGGGACAGCACCAACGCCATTGAAGTACTCCTTATATTGGTCCCTGACCTGTTTGGCTCTTGCTGTCCCCCGGTACTGCTGGGCCGGCGTCTCCAGGGACACGATTGGGGCAACCTCCCTGGGCTCGTCTGGGTCCTCCTGTGGTGCTGGTCCTGCCGGCCGATGGGCCCTTTCTTTGCGCCGAAGTAGATTGTGCAGGACACAGCACGCCATGACGGCCCAGTCGATTTTATCCAGCCGCAGGTTGATGGCTGTGTGGAAAATGCGGAATCTACTAGCCATAATTCCAAATGCACTTTCCACAAGCCGCCGTGCCCTGGAGAGCCTGTAATTGAAGACCCGTTTGTCGTGGTCAAGACCACGTTTGGCATAGGGCTTCATGATGTGTTCATGAAGCCCAAATGCCTCGTCCGCCACGAAAACAAAGTTCAGTCCATGCTTCGTTTCTTTGACTGTGGGCAAGTGCAAGGTGTTGGAGGCGAGCCTCTGGTAGAACTTTGTGTCCTTCAAAGTTCCACCATCTAAAGCCCGCCCATTCCTGCCGACATCCACAAAGATGAATTCATAGTTCGCATTAACCACAGCCAGCAGCACAATACTGAAGTACCCCTTGTAGTTGAAGTAGTAGGAACCACTGTGGGGTGGCTGATTGATGCGGACGTGTTTCCCATCAATGGCTCCTCCACAATTAGGGAAGTTCCACGCCTCGTCGAATTCAGCAGCGATGTTTTGCCACTCCTGCACGGTGTTTGGGAACTGGAACAAAAAAGAAAAGGAGATGTTAACTAATTGTTGTTATTTTCTTTTCAACAGACAACAAGCAGAGAAAAAGAGGTTGGCCACACCTCAACCCCTACCCCAACCCCATCGCCAACCCCTGAGCCACCTGCAATTGACTCATCGGGAACAATCTGTGGAGTGCCGGAAACCCCCACCCCGCCACAACTATTCACAAAAAAGAAAAAACGCAGGACCAAGACAGTCCCTGACCCAGAGCCGGATGATGATATACTTATACGAGCAAAGCAGGTGCTGTGTAGGCCCCCTGACCAGTATGACACCTTCGGCAAATACGTGGCTGAGGGCTTGCGGAAGTTGAATCCGGAACAACAGATGGAGTTCGAACGTCTCACTAGCGAACTCCTGTTTAGGGGCCGTCTTGGCCTTCTGACAATTCAAACCAAATTAGTTGGACTTCTCCCATGGCAGGAGACGCCATCTACTAGTAGTGCCGTACCCTCACCAGCACTTGCCTCATTGCCTGAAACCACCCCACCGAGTGCGCAATCCTGTACCCAACCGGCTACACCTCCTCGCTACAGTCACCTGTATACATCATTGTTGGGTGACAGCACGGACCAAGAGGAAACACCGGTTTTACAAGATTTATAAGCACATTCCATACAATTATTTCAAAGTTGGCATGGAGTAGTATGGCACACGGTGCTTGTGGCGGAGATAATGGCTATGGTGACTTGTTGCATACCGCAGAACAATGGGGCCGGGACCATTGCATCTGCGGTATGCAACAGGTAATCGTGATGGCCCTTTCATTATCTGCGCTACAAGCACCGTCTGTCATACTGCTCCATACCACAAGGCAATGAGGCATTGGTTTGGTTTTATGTTAATTCTTATACTTGTTAGGGCACTTTGCCTAGGTTTTATATATTATGTGTGTTTTTGCTATAGGTCCATGCATGGAGCAGTATGGCACATGGTGCATGTTGCGCAGACAAAGAAAGGACCTTCATGCTACTGTTGCGCACAGTGCAGAGCAATGGGGCCGGGACCAATACTTCTGTACTATGAGCCATGCATGCATGAGGGTGCTTTCATTGTCTGCGCTACATGTGCCGTCTGCCATACTGCCCCTTACCGCATTGCAAAGTTCATTAACATTTTATAGCAATATTTAAATAAACACAAATCACTTTTTAAAATTATGTGTACTCAATGTGCAGTATAGCACATGGTACATGTGGTGCAGACAAAGGAAATGGCCACGTGGCGCATAGTGCATATCAATGGGGCCGGGACTATTGCATCTGCACTATGCGCCACGTGAGGTGGAGGGGACATGCATTATCTGCGCTACAAGCACCATGTGGCATACTGATCTCTACCTCATGGCAGACCAGAGCCATTATTTTTTTTGGTACTGTATTTGCATTACTGTTTTTGCACTTTTTATATTTATACTTTAAAAAATAAATTTATAAGTATTTGTGAATCTCACGGTTAAATTATTTAAATTAAAAAAATAATGTTTTCACTACAATTGTGTTCTGCATTTATCCTTACCTTGCAATACTGATGCTGCAGGACCTTCACTATCGCTTTACAGGTCTCCGGTATAATCAGGCCCAAAGCTTGCGGGGAGATGATGGCTCCAAACTTGAGGTCCGCCAGCGATCGTCCTGTTGCCAGAAACCTGAGGGTCACCACCAGCCGGTCCTCAGCAGGGATAGCCATGCGGTACTTGGTATCCTGCTTCTGGATGAGGGGGGTGACAAGACGCAGCAGCTCCTGGAAGGTCTCATCGTCCATGCGAAGAAAATTCCGATAATCCTGGGGATTATTCTCGCGAATCTCCATCAACAGGGGCATATGAGACCGGGCCTGTCGGCCTAGGAGCCACTGCTTGGTCCAGCAGGACCGAGCCTTCCTACGCTGGGCCCTCATCCTTCTCACCCTGAGCACAGCGTAGGAAAGCAGGAATTCTTGCTGGAAAGAATCCATAATGCAAAAAGCAGAATGGGAAAAATAAAAGCACACTTTGTAATGCCAGGCAAAAACAAAGCAGACCAAAATAACAATGTGCAGCAGGTATACACCAAGCCTCACTAGTCACAAAGCAGAAATGAGGTCCTTTAAAATGGCTACTGGTCTTTCTACCCCCTCTGGTAGCCCAGCCCTTATTCTTTGTATTCTTTGTCCCCCCTCTGCTAGCCCAGCCCCTTATTTACATGTCAAAAACGACCATGGCCAGTGCACACACGATGCACTCATGATCCGCACATCCGATGGTCATACGACCGTCGGGAGCGATGTCGTATCGTATCTACATCGTGAGTACATCGTTTGCAAAAGAAACACGATCGTTAGCACATCGTGAGTAGGCCGCGGGAGAGCGCTCCAGGGAAGTGCACGTAAAATCGTTAGCCGATCGTTAGACGATCCTGATCTTTCTGGTGTGTATGGGGCCAACTGTGTACTTGTAGTACTACTGTCTCCTGTGTGCGGTCTACCCAGTGGCGTAACTAAGTTTTGGGCGCCCCCCCACACCGCCCATGCAAAACCCCCCCCCCCCCAATCCCCTGCAGCCTTACCTATCGCGCTGGTCCCGGCGGCTCCATTCTTCTTCTGCTGAGGACCACCACAAAATGGCCGCCCCCATACAGCAGACAGTTTCAGAGAACTGTGTGCTATATGGGGGCGGCCATTTTGTGGTGGTCCTCAGCAGAAGAACGGAGCCGCCGGGACCAGCGAGATAGGTAAGTCTGCAGGGGATTGGGGGGGTGGTGTAACTATAGCACCGCAGCCCCTGGCGTCCCCACATGCACAGCGCCCCCCCCCCCCCCCCCTGCGGTGGCGGGGGCTGCGGTGCTGTAGTTACGCCGCTGGGTCTACCTCTGGTGTGCTGTGCTGTAATTAATTATTTTATTCGCTGGGGCTGTCTCCCTCAGTGCTGCTGTGTACTCTGTTCTCTCTGCTTAGGAGAACAGTCTAACTGTGTACCTGTAGTACTACTGTCTCCTCTGTGCTGGGGCCTACCTCTGGTGCTGTGCTGTGCCTGTAATATTATATTATATATTAATAATTAATTAATTATATTATATATATAGTCCACTGGTGCTGCCTGCACTGAATCTGCCAGTATTATTTAGTTACTAAGTCCACTGTTGCCACTGGCAGTGCTTCTGCCTACCTAGTGTACCTACCTAGTACATACTAGGCTGCTATATCTAATTTAATTAAAAAATAATACTTGTGCTGTGTGGGACTGTAGTGCCACTGCCAAGCAGTACCTAATATAAAATTAATTATTATATAAATTCTGCTGGTGCACTGCATAAAGCTACTGGTGGTGTGTAATATAACTACCTTTTGAGGTGACCACTGGCAGTGCTACTGCCTGCCTGCCTGCCTACCTACCTAGTAGTTTATTTTCTCTACCTACTAGGCTGCTATATTATTAATTAATAATTAATTGAATTATATATAGTCCACTGGTGCTGCCTGCACTGAATACTGTGAATAGAGCTTGCCAGTATTATTTACTCAGTCCACTGTTGCCACTGGCAGTGCTACTGCCTAAGTGTACCTACCTAGTAGTACAACTACATACTAGGCTGCTATATCTAATTTAATTAAAAAATAATATTAGTGCTGTGTGGGACTGTAAAAAATAATTCCATGCTGCTGCTGGTGCACTGACATGTGCCACTGAGTGTCACTGCCAATCAGTACCTAATAATAAAATTAATTATTATAAATTCTGCTGGTGCACATACTAGTATTGCTGATGTATCTACCTGTCTTGTGCCTAGTACTGCCGTATTTACCTGTCTGGTGCCTAGTACTGCCGTATCTACCTGTCTGGTTTGGGGCCCACTGCCTAATACTGTCGTGTCTACTGTCTGGTGCCTAGTACTGCCGTATCTACCTGTCTGGTCTGGGCCCACTGCCTAATACTGTCATATCTATTGTCTGGTGCCTAGTACTGCCGTATCTAGCTGTCTGGTGCCTAGTACTGCCGTATCTACCTGTCTGGTCTGGGGCTCACTGCCTAATACTGCTGTTTCTACCTTTGCAGTGTCACTCTTACATGAGCCACGTGTTTGTCCCGCACACTTGTGTGGCTTAGCATAGTTATCCAGCTACCTCGGTGCAACCTTTTGCCCTAAAAACAATATTGTGAGGTGTTCAGAATAGACTGGAAATGAATGTTATTGAGGTTAATATAGCGTAGGAGCAAAAAAAAACAAAATTCTGCGATTTTAGCAGTTTTCATGCTTTTTTAACAAAAAATCAGAACCCAAAACCCAAGAAATCCAAACACAAAACACTTAGGAGGTGTTTTGCCAAAACCCATTAGAACCCAAAGCCTCAAGGTAATCAGAACCCAAAACCCGAAAAGTGGCCGGTGCACATCCCTACTCCTAATACAAGTTGAAGTTCATATTTAGGCTTAGTTATCAGATACAACTGTTCTCACCAGTGATTGTTTTTATATTGTATGAATTCGTTATATTATATTATTATATATTATTTTGACACCCCCGGAGGTTTCTGTGTGCTATTTTGATGTGCTGCTTAAAATTAATGTATTTATTTTTAGTACTATCATTTGTTGGCATTTTAGGCGCCACTTGATCTCTGTGTTCTTTGTTTATTTATTGGAGGCTGCCATCCCTCAAGTGGCTGCTGATTTACAAACATTTGTGATCCCTTAAAGCGCTGTTGACATAAAACCCCTTATTTTGCTTTGATGTATGTTTTTGTTTGGTCATTTTTGTGTGAACAAAATACACGATACCCTCCTAGGAGTATTACACAGCGCTGGCTCTTTATACTGTAGGTTTAAATTAAAGAGCAGTGCATAATTTAAGACGTGTAATAGTCCCAACCCTGCTTTTCTTTTAAGTTCTTGTCAGCTGGAATCATTTCTTCCAGAACCCTGTTCCAGTACTGTGTGTTCTCAATATTCTGTGACAATAACTGCTGGCTATACTAATAATTCTAAGTTACAGCTTATGAAAAAAAAGTGTTACGGTAAAACATTCCTCTTTTCCGATAAATTGTCATTAGCAATCCTAAATATAATGTTTTAAAAAACATTGGGGTCTGCGGATTGCAGTTATGCAGGGTGGGGCGCGTGAACTTCCTGTTTTGAAAATGAAATTAAAAAAAACTGTCCATGTTTCAAAGCTCTTTATTATTTTTTTTTTTTGCCTGTCACACAACATGGGGGATTTGATTTTACACCATTTTAAAAATAATATTTTGTAAATGTCGCCACGGGCAACTGCAAGTTTACGAGCAGAGTGCTTAGGAGACTGCAGTACAGACAAACAAACTCGTTCGACGTTTTGAGGTGTTGGGACGGTGCTTGGAGATATTTCCTTTCTTCTGGACACATCCCCCGCTTCCTTGAAGGCATCTATCCACAATAACATCCATATCCGATCACGTTCAACCTCGATGACCGAGCGGCCATTACAAACATATGCCTCTACAGCAAAAGCTTGCTGCTCCATTGACCAAATCCTTATTGCGAGTGAAATGGGTGGGGACACAAACCTCCCATCCGACCCCTTCCACTGAGCCCATCCTCACCACTCAGGAAAACTTGAAAACCCATGTCGACATGTTGACTGTTGACCTACCCAATGTCGACCTAAGGCTTGTGTTTTAACCCTGTTGACCTTAGGCATGTTGACCTTTTGCTTAGTTGCCTAACCTCCTGCATTCTGCAGGAGACTCCCTGAAATAGCAGCAATCTCCCTCTCTCCCTCATTAGTCTAGCAATCTCCCTCATTTCACCTAGCCCACATGACAATGTTAAATTTTTGGGAAATAAAGGAATGAGAGATATTTATTACATTGAATCATCAGCACCATTTCCCAGCACTTTACCAAGTATAGTATCTCTTACTGACTGCTTTGGGGCTCTTCTACGTTTGTATATAAGTCATTTTAAAAGATTCCTCTCAGATGTAGCAGTACACACCCACGCTTCTAGGTGCCACGTTCACAAACTCTTTTCACAATCTCTCCATATATGGAACTAGAAACGCCCTGTGGGTGGAGCATGACACGCCCCCTCAATGGAGTGCTGTGCGAAATTCTACGACCAACTATAATCTCCCTGAAACTAGTTTTCAAATGTAGGCAAGTATGACCTTTTGTCTGTGTCAATCTAAAGCCTGTTGAACTTCAGTGGTTGACCCAATGTATGTCGACCTTAATTTGACCCATACCCCAAAAAATAACCAGGTCCTGTTAACCAGGAATTCAACACAGGAAATGATCAGGGTTGGACCCGGCTCCATGGGCAGTGTAATTGCTCCCAACACAAGTTATTTGACCTGGCTTTTGCAAAGAGAAGCTGATTGGAGCATCCGTGGCACTGGCAGATGATGTCATCTATCAGTGCCGTGCAGACAGTGCACATGGAGCATCACAGCAGCGTTTCTGCATGTAGTGTAGCCTTCTCCCTTCACTACAGCAACAGCCTGACCTGCGTACAGTACCCCTAGTGTGCTTACAGCCTGATCTAGACCATCAGCCTGACACACAGTGTGACCCAGAGCTTCACTATCAGCCTGACTCTTTGGCAGACCCGAATCCCGACCTGCAGCAGCATGTCTGCTTCCTCCAAGTGGTCAGGTGCAGAGATCCGGACAGAAGAACAAATCAGGCGTCAAATGACCGGCACTGCTAAGGATGCTGTGGTGCACCAAAATATTGCGCAGATGCATCCAGAGGACTCTATCGATTATAACAACAGGTTGTGCACAAGCTGAAAGCATTACGGGAGAAATTTACCAAAACGCATGATCTGAAGTGTAAGAAAAGCAGTGCTGCCTGCAAAGCAGGATTGGGTGCACTAGGGGCCTTATATTAGTTCACTCTTTGCTGACAAAATCCTTCTTAGATGGACAAAACCATGTGCACTGCAGGGGGGCAGATGTAAAATGTGCAGAGAGAGTTAAATTTGGGTGAGTCATTTTGTTTCTGTGCAGGGTAAATACTGGCTGCTTTATTTTTACACTGCAATATAGATCTCACTTTGAAGTAAAACCCCACCCAAATCTAATTCTCTCTGCACATGTTACATCTGTCCCACCTGCAGTGCACATGGTTTTGGCCATCTGAGAAGGATTTTGTCAGAAAGAGTGAACTAGAATAAGGCCCCATGATCTGTGTTACAGTGTGTTTTGGAACCCTGCGCTCAATAACCCAGTAGCACTGTCCTCCTTCTTTCTGATAGGGATGGCCACCGACCATCGATGATTAGAAATCATTGATGGTTTACGGCCGATGTCGAATAGTTTTGCCATCAATGGGGGTGAACCAGATGGATTTCCACCATCGATGACAATCTTAAATGAATAGATTTGTTTTTGCGTTTTCCACAAGGGGCGGAGACAAGTAGCATAGCTCCGCCCCTGACACCCGCCCACATATTTTGATTAATCAATCACAGAAAATGGATCACCATCGATGTGTAAAATCATTGATGGTCATCCATTGAATAATAATACACTATTAATGGTCGGTTGCACTTTTGCCATCGATGGCAACCATCGATGGCACAGGCAGTGATGGCCGTACCTACTTTCTGAAGATGGTGCAGAAAATAGTGGGATGGATTAGCCACTGCATTCTGACAGCATCATCCTTGAGGGCGGGGAGGCATGGGGCGGCTCATTAGCATATGGGAACGCCCAGCATTCCATGGGCATTCCCATGAGCACGCTGGGCGTTCTCATGGTAATGGACCAATGACACGGGTGTGTGGGAGGGGACAGGCAGCTGAAATCACCGGATGTCAGCTGCCCGCCCACTTCCCTCAGAATGTACGCGCAGATCTAAGGTTGCTCTGAGCAACGTTACATATGTATGCACTGCGATCATCGAGTGATGTGGGTGTTCCCCCCCCCCCCAGGTTGCAAATGGATGTTTATGTCAAACATCCATTTACTGCCAGTGTGAACGTACACGCCTTGCAAGTGGTTGGCCGGCGTACCCACATTCGCAAGGTGGCATCTGGGTGCGGATTTGCATCAAAGCGAATCATCTAGAATACCCCCTTAAATACATGATTCAGACCTGCTCGCTAGGCTGTAAATTTGCAGCCCAAGTGATTATGGAATGACCGCACATGGACACCGTACCGCAGTGCACATGCGCGAGCCATCCTTCCAAAGGCAGCGAGTGAAGGCTAGCCTCCGCTTACTGCTTGCAGGGTGATTGACATCTACAGGCGTTTGGGGGAGGTAATGCAGCCCCAGAAAATACAGACATTCCCTGAACAGGTCTGAATCATGCCCTAAAATCACTGAAATCCAAAGGGTATCTGTTTGTCGACCCGACTTGGGTCGACAGTCCTTAGGTCGACACCGTTGGATCAACAGGCAACTAGGTCAACAGGGTTCTAGGTCGACATGAGTGAAGGTCGACAGGTGTCTAGGTCGACATGGGACAAGGTTGACATGGGTTAGGTCGACAGGTTGCGAGGTCGACATGGGTTTTTTCACTGTTTTTTTTTTACCTGAATGTCGACACAGTCGACATGGACACAGTGGAAGACAACCGCAGACACTCGCATTTCTCGCTTCGCTCGCAATGCTTCGGGCACACGATTTTATTCTCCCACCACACCCTAGTGGATGGTAGGGCATGAAATACCACCTGTCGGCACATGTCGACTCAAAAAACAGTGAAAAAAAACATATCGACCTCTCGACCTAACGCATTTGTTGACCTAAAACCATGTTGACTTAGACACCTGTCGACCTAGAACCCTGTCGACCCAACGGTGTCGACCTAATGACTGTTGACCTAAGTCGGGTTGACAATACGACCGTATCCCATCTGTTGCAGAGTATTGCTAAAGTGTAGGTGGGAGAAGGCCACAGATGTATGAAAACACGTCTGCTATCTTTATATATCCTCGGTTCCCATGTTTCTACCAATTGCAGTCTTCAATGTTCCTGCCACAAAGAAAAAGCCAAATCGGTCCCGTCTGTGATTATGGAACATCTTGGTGATTTGGATGCTTAAGGTTCAAGCCAGGGAGGATGCTCGCATGGACAAATGTTTTGAAGGTGAGAGGCAAAATCAGCCGGCATTTACTGTATGCCTCAATTTGTGGCTATGCAGGTAAGACAGATGTCCTTTTTTGAGCACACATTTTCGCGTGCTTCTGTGCAGCTAAAACATAATTCACAACAGCCTCCAGTCTACCCACAAAATCTATATGATCATTACACTAGAGGGCTCAATTACACCTCTAGCACTAAAACTAACAACCAACAAACCCTTCAGTCACCAGAATACAGAGGTCCCAATTTTAGCTATGGCACTAGCAGGGCCGGCGCCACCACTAGGCAGCTCTAGGCATTTGCCTAGGGTGCCGGCACCTGGAGGGCGGCAGTTCGCCCCTCACCCCCAGCAAACTGTGCAAAAAAATTGCTGCCCCGGCGGGGTCCCTGTAGTGAATAGAAAATAACTAGTGCTATGCGGGCGGCGGCGCGGGAAGTGCTAGTTATTTGCTATTCACTACAGGGACCCCGCCGGCCGCAGCCAGCTTTATACACATGACGGCGCCGCAGGTACCCCTACGGCACGGACACCCCTGACCGCCCCAGCACTGCAGGGACGCCGGGGCAGCAATTTTTTTTCCACAGGTTCCACCCCCCCCCCCTCCCTCCCCCCGGCACCGGGGCGCCCCCACCCCGACTCGCCTGGGGCGCTCCGGTGCCTTGCACCGGCCCTGGGCACTAGCACTCCTAGCACTACTACTAGCAACCAACAAACCCTGGATTATGCGACACATCTGCTCCACAAGCACCGCGGCTCCTCTCTACTTCACAGATGTTAGAGTATGAGTTGGAGTTCACCATCACCTTACTGCTGGGCAGTACATGTGGGAGCATGGGGGTCCATTTAACCATGCGACAATAGCAGGAGCAGGGGGTAGGCTGCTGCAGGGCCACCGCCAGGAGGTGGACAAATTTGATTGGTGTCTCAGGCCCAAAGACATCCACCCCGCATTATGTGTCGGCTGCCGCCAATACCCTCCCCACCACCTACACCCACTGCGGTCGCTGCTGCCACACACACACAACCCCCCCCCCTCCATGTGCTCTCCACTAGTGACAGGGACAGGAAAACGTGGACCCAGATACAAAGCTCCTGAGCTGCAGGAAACCGCTGCTACTGCTGCTCCTACCGTGTTTCCCCGATAATAATTAAATTAAAAATATTTTTTTTCAACCAAAAAAAAACACCATAGGCCTTATTTTCAGGGGAGGTCTTATTTTAAACATGCACCTGTCCTCATTTTAAACATGCCCCAGTGCACCTTTTAAACATGCCCCAGTGCTCCTTTTAAACAGGCCCCAGGCCGCCATCTTTGACATGCCCCAAACCCCCTTGATATGGTAAACATGCCCCTGTCCTCCTTTTAAACATGCCCCCAGTGCTCCTTGTAAACATGCCCAAAGTTAAAGAGAGGGAACGTAGCCTCCTTTACACACCTCTCCTCCTCTCTGTCTCATCAGCGCTCCGTGCTCTGCTGCAGCCGCTGCGTGATGTGCGCGGCGACATATGCATCCCTGGGACCGGGAGCAAAGTGGCATCTGTAGAACCCGGAGGTCTCTAAATACCTCAGAGGTGATTGAAGATCACCTGGAGGTTAGCGGGGGCTAGTATTTATTGTTTGCAATCCACAGGATTGAAATTTGAATCGGCCTTATTTTCGGGGGAGGTCTTATTTTGGACACATGTCCAAAATCTGGGGGAGGTCTTATTTTCGGGGGATGTCTTATTATCGGGGAAACACGGTAGTATCTGAGACAGTCGAGCAGGTCGGAGACTGGCAGCCAAACTTGTAGAGACAGCGCAGCAGCAGTTTGAATTTGTTGCTCTCCTGAAGCAAATCACAGATCACAGACCAACAGCCAATCAGCAGCGACTGCTGATCTGCAAGCAGTGATTAGTTCACGGACTTCAGCAAATTCAAAATGCAGCAGCGCTGTCTCTACAAGTTTGGCTTCCGGTCCCCGATCTGCACGACTCAGAGACAGTCCTAGGGGCGGAAGTAGCATTGGTCTCCTGCAGCTCAGGAGCCGTTTATCTGGGTCCATGGTTTCCTGCCCCTGTCACTAGTGGGAAACACGAGGAGGGGAGGGTGTGGCAGCGGTGACCGCAGTGAGTGCATACTGCTGGGAAGGTTATCGGCGCCAGCCGGCGCGGGACTGGGGACTCATGTCACCTTTTGACTGTCGATCTTGCTATTGTCGACCTAATGCTTGTGTCAAAATTCCAACCCTGTCGACCTTAGCCATGTCGACCCAATGACCGTATCCCCATTTAAGCATAGACGCGCCCATAACTAGAGCTAGACACGCCCTTTGGGCAGAGTTTGACACGCCCCACATCCTACTGTCATCGTCATCATTCCAGTCTTCAGTATGTATTATGTACAGTGTTACGATTTCTAAATGTCCTGCCTATTTCCTGTTAGTCCTAAGCAGCTATATAATAAGTTGCACCCCCTCACTGTACAGCACTCACTGCCGATTCCTGTGGCACATTATAAATAACAATACTAATAAATTCACTTTTGTTCCCTTCTCATTTTGGTGTAACTGTGCAGTGTTCCCAGTGTGTAGGCCAGTGCTTCACCTCATTTCATAGCTGCCTACCCTCCTGCATTCTGCAGGAGACTCCCTGACATAGCAGCAATCTCCCTCTCTCCCTCATTAGTCTAGCAATCTCCCTCATGTCACCTGGCCCACATTACACTGTTACATCATAGTTACCTCCCCTCCGGCATTCTGCAGGAGACTCCCTGACATAGCAGCAATCTCCCTCTCTCCTTCATTAGTCTAGCAATCTCCCTCATGTCACCTAGCTTGGGTCTCATCTACATTTGGATATAAGTCATTTTACAAGATTCCTCTCAGATGTAGCAGTACATACCCACGCTTCTAGGTGCTACGTTCACAATCTCTTTTCACAATCTCTCCATATATGGAACTAGACACGCCCTTTGGGTGGAGTGTGACACGCCACTAGGGTGGCCAATCTCGGGATCGGCGGGATCCCGGGATTTGGCCCCTAAAACGCCGGGATTTCAATCCCGGGATTGGAGTTTCCAATCCCGGGATTTCGGGATTAGACTGCGCATGTGCAGTCTAATGCCGGGCAGCGTCTGAGCTAGTGCTCAGATGCTGCCCGGGACGCGCAGCGTGCCTCTGTGCAGCGCGACGGCGTCAGAGGTCATGCTGCGCAGGGCACACAAACAGCCGCCTCATCTGTGCGCACCCTGCTGACCTGCGGCCGCCTCGATGATACCGCCCACCCACCCAGGCTGCCTGCACTCACCTCTTACCGGACCCTGAAGCATTGCCCGACGAACCAGCCAGTCACCCACCCAGGCTGCATCCTCCTCCATGCCCAGCTCTATCGCCCACCGGCCCGGCCGCACCGCAATTGTAAGTAAATATGCAGGCGGCCGGGGCGGGATTTTGTATAGGAAGCCAATCCCGGGATCCTGGGAATCCCGGGATTGGGCATTTTTCAATCCCGAATCCCGGGATTGAAAAAATGCCCCAGGATTGGCTTCCCTACACGCCACCTCAATGGGGCACTGTGAAAATTTTACCACCAACTATAATCTCCCTGAAACTAGTTTTCAAACGTAGGCAAATATGCCTCATTTCACATAATGGGGCAGGCTTGTGTGTTACATAGAGCGTTAGTTCTGATATGATAATAATATGAGGAATTTATGGCTACTTAAACTATGAATGTGATGGTAATAAAACAGTCCCCTTTGTGCACGGCATACATCGCTCCTTTCATTCGTTACAGAAAATTTTAATGAACCCAACTACAATTTGGTTTTTATATATATATATTGCGTTGATTACTTTTTTATTTTTCCATTGATTTGATGTTGTTTTGGCTGGTGTCAGACTCTATACATTCTGTCCATGTGCAGCTTCCATGTACCAGATAATATATGCTGCAATCATTCATTCTTTTATCCTCCTGTTATTGAAATAGTGATACTTGACTAAACTGTACAATCCTCTCCTTTTTGTCAAGTGCTGTGGAAGATCTATTACTTTAATCTCCAGTACGTTGTTCTTCTGCCCCCTTCTGGGTAACTGAGGTACTATGAAAAGGGACAGCAATTTTTTAGAAAGAAGTGTTTAACGAATTTAAGCTGCAAATATTTTGTCATGTTAATTAGAGATGCTGTTTTGCATTTAAGTCATCACGTTGTCATTATTATGATTCAAAGCAATACTACAGTATATAAAACAATACCATTGTTTGGGAGTCCCTTTCATTCTTAAAAGGCATAATCAGTGCATTGAATACAGGAGAGTCTGGAACGTGCTGGTGTAATGCCACACTGTGCTGAGCTGTTTCAGGTAGTTTGCTTTCCGACATAAGGAGGTTTTTATATGAGAACAGGTGCCCAGGTTACGGTGAAATAAATGCTGTCCCCAAAGCAACCAGTCAAATACTGTTTTAAATACATTTTGTTTTTTATATCTTTTGTGCTCAAGCACTGGGCCTAGGTTGCCTACCCTCCAGGATTGGCCGGGAGGATCCCGAAAATCGTGTCCCCCTCCCGGCCCCCCTGAAAGGATGTGCAATCCTCCCAGATTCTCCCTCACCCTCCACTTCTGCCCAGCCACCTCCTTGCATTACTGTAGGGGGCGGGGCTACATATGCAAATTGTGCCATGTAGTCCCTCCCCCTCCTCGAGGTCCCGCAAATCAGGGGGATTTTCAGTGCTGGGGGCGGGGCTTGATGACATCTACATCAGAAGTGATGCTATCAGTCTCCTCTCCGGGCTTCTCCCGGAGAGGAGAGTTTAAAAGTAGGCAAGTATGGACTGGGCTGATACCGGTATTCAGGGCCAGCCAATGGGGTGGATGGAGCTCCAGCTCCAGGCTTTCACATAAAAATAGACATATCATTATGGGAGACTAATAATAACAACAGGGTTGTCTCCTGGAGAGGGCAGCCAGTTCCTTCAGGCAGGGGGCGGGGGCACTGAAGGGATAAGAAAGTGTCGGAATGCGGGCAGAGCTACAATGGTACCGTTATGTACTGGGGGGGTGGACAGCACGATTGCATCCTTGAGGTCACGGCCCCTGTCATGCAATGCCGGTATTTTAGGTATTGTATGGTGGGGGCAGGGCTACAAGGATGCGATATGCATCATTTGATCCATCGGGGGGGAAGAGGGTCGCGGGAGAAGACCAGTATTCTGGGAGGCTTGCCCCCCTTTCCGGGGGGCCAGGAGGGGGACACGATTCCTGGGACCCCCCCGGCCTTTCTAGGCGGGTAGGCAACCCTGAATAATAATCAGCCACCACCCGGCTACATAGTTGGCTAGAATTACAATCTTTTGCCGCTGTGGGGGCATGGTCAGTGCTGTGTGAGCTGCTGGCCATGCCCCATGTCCTAATGTCTCCCTGAATTACTGCCTCACAGTGCTGAGGTCATGGGTCCGATACCCACCATGGCCAAAACTGTGCGGAGTTTGTATATTCTCCCCGTGTTTGCGTGGGTTTCCTCCGGGTACTCCGGTTTCCTTCCACAATCCAAAAATATACTGGTAGGTCAATTGGCTTCCAAAAAAATTAACCCTAGAATGTCTGTGTGCGCGTGTACATGTGGTAGGGAATATAGATTGTAAGCTCCACTGGGGCAGGGACTGATGTGAATGTTCGACTACACTCTGTACAGCGCTGCGGAATATGTGTGCGCTATATAAATACTGTAACTGGTAATAAATAAATAGACGCTGTGCGCATGTACACAGCTTTTATTCACCGCTGCTCTCAGTGAAGCAGTGGTGGGCAGGGGGCACCCAACAAGCCTGTCCACCTTTTGAATGATGACCTTTTGCTATCGACCTACTCTCGATCTAGACACCGCAGATCTCTCAACCAGATGCGAAAAACCACCCTGAGCTGAATGCAATAATAATAATGAGTGGGGGTAAAAAAATATACTTTTAATCATACTTACCTTCTCTCCCGGAAGATGCGGGAGACTACCGCTTTTTTGGCTAATCCCCTGCAACCCTGAAAGTGTGGGTACTCTTCCTACCCACTCTCACCCCCAAAGACACTGACACTGTTTAGTATCAAGAGAGCGATACATAGAGATAAATATGCCTTATAAGTTATAAACTATGCAGGATATAACACTGATGGTCTGATTTGAATGTATATTTCTGATTTCTTTTTCTTTTGCAAGAAGCAACATAATCTGGGTAAAGGCCCCCATACACTAGTCCAACTTGTGGCTAAGACAAGTTGGTCCCGATTTCCCCGGAGTTCCCCCGGCAGCTCCCCGGCAGGGCTAACATCCAACGTGGCACTGGATGTGCCATTCTTTTCATGTGATAAATTGCATGGCTATACTTTATGTGCAGCACGTTGGACCTCCAACTCTAACAGCGCATCAGGTCAATTCGGATATCAAACACACTCAGTGGCGCATCCACCAAGGGGCGATTAGGGGCGGTCGCCCCGGGGCCCCCACACATCAGGGGCCCCCACACTCCAGGTGGGTGGCAGGCAGAGGGGTCCGGGCAGCGCGCCCCTGGGGTCCGGGCAGCGTGGAGTGGGCAGGGGGTCCCTGCGGTGGCTGGACAGTCAACAGCAGGGTCCCTGCAGGGGATGGGAACTAGTTCCCATCTGCTGCAGGGACCCTACCACTGTCCATCCGCCGCAGTGTGTGAAGCATTGCAGCAGTGCTGGGGGATAGATGCCATGTTCTTCCACTCACCTGCCAGCCCCGCATCTCCCCGCTGCCCTACTCTCTTGTCACACTGTCCCCGGGGGAACCTACCTCGCTCTCCCCGCCTGATCACCCCAGGCGCCATGAAGAAGCTGTGCCCGTGCTCCGACTCTGATGGGCAATGAGAATAACTGCTCCGGTTAGTGCTGCGGGGGGGGAGGGGTGGAGGTGAGAGGAGGGGGACCCCACAGTTTTTGTTGTCCAGGGCTCCCACAGACCTTAATCTGCCCCTGAACACACTTGTGCGATTTGGCCTGTCTGAAGGATTGGGCCAAATCGCACAAGTGTATGGGGGGCCTTAAGGTGCAATGTGGGAGACTGGTAGACATAATTGGAAGTCAGGGAGATTGCTACTACAGTATTTTAAGAATGACAATAAGGGAGCATTGGCAAGTATGCACTACTGGCCTCAGCAAGCCCAGGCAGCCGTACGCTACTTGTATGTGGAGTCGCCAGCCTGTCATCAGTTATCAGCAAGATCAGTTACTGTATCAGTGAGATCTGTTCTAAATAAGGTTAAAATTACTGTTATTATAACTATATATATAAATTTTCCCCCATTTACTGTACACTGCTTTTCCAATTTATCATACTGTACCCTTGAGTCCAAGTATGAGTGCTCTTATATCTTATAGCGTTTACACTATGTGGTTGGGGGGAATGCTTTAGAAGACACACCCTGCCCCCTAGGCGCTCAGTCGCAAATTATCGGCCTCCGAATGATCAATAACTTACCAAACAGCGGCGCTTTGCTCTGATTGGCCAGAGTATGAGAACCCACTTTGATTGGTTACTAGAGCCTGAACCACACTTGTGATTTAGGTTGTATGAACTCCTTTAATAGAATGTAGTTCACAGATGACAGGTATAAATGAACTACTTGTAAGTTCTAGGGCAATACATTGCATTTCAGCGCATTTGGCCTACTTCTTAGACTTTCAAAACATGTTTGACATAATAAGGAACTATTTTATAAGACAGAGTAGAGGCTTCAATAGCTAAGAAAGTGTGCTATATAGTAATCTGGATACCGGGTCTGCACCTGTAACAATCCCTGCTTTTCAAAATGCGAGTGGAAATTCGAAGTCTATTTGAAATAGAATCAAAATTGCCGGTTATTGGAATCTTCGGTGTCGTGCGGGTCAGGACATATCCAAGGCTTTCAGGAACAGACAGAAAAGGCAGAGCAATGTAACTTTTATTTTATTTGTAAAGCATAAAGAAAGAAAGTCTGGAGAACATGGTATGAAGTGATTTCTAGCATTCGCTACAAATTAAGTACTATTGTGCTATCCGAGACTTCAAATATCCATTGTGTTTTATTTAATCAAAGTTGATAACTGGCCACCGTCGCCTACACACAAGATTGGACGGATGAG
Organism: Crinia signifera; assembly: GCF_055691185.1. NCBI lineage: Eukaryota > Metazoa > Chordata > Amphibia > Anura > Myobatrachidae > Crinia > Crinia signifera. Next base: position 34,045,767 of record NC_139218.1, read on the forward strand.
GTTATTTAAATAACAGACTCCACAGAAGAAAAAAAACAAAAACCATAACAATTTATTGTCAAAACAAAAAATATTGAGAAAAATGTTACAAATCGTTTTGATTTTACATCTTATTGCTTAGTCCCGAGGAGTCAAGAATTCTACCGGAGTCTACCAGTACTGTTACTAACATAGGGGCTTAAGTATAAAGTTCTGCAAGTATAGAAATATAAGGGCAATAATCTATAATTATACCAGTGGTTTTGGGTGCGGTTTACACCTACCAACCAAGTTACAGTTTGCAAGATTTAAAAGCCCAGCGTAACGTCTTGGACAAGTCAGTGGTTCAGATGACAAATTAGGCAAATTAGATTTTACGGTACTTGTTTCCTAGCAGGGCGCCCCCGATTTTGATCGCATGCAATATAGCGGCATTCGATGCGATGCAATGTGATTTTTAATTGTACAAGCACCCTGATGGGTGCTTACAATGTTAAATACACCCCCATTGTCAACGCCAACCCGAAACGTGGCGAGTGCAGCGAGCCGGAGAGGGGCGGCGGTACGCGTCGTCCGACCTTTTTATACCCCCACTATCCACGTCGGCATGGAGTTGATTTTAGATAGTGTGGCGAGCGTAGCGAGCCCCACGAAGGTACACGGATTACTTTACATGTACTCTGCATCCCCTCGCGGGTGCGCTGCGCTCGCCATGCTTCGGGCTCATATTCCGCGTGCGCTCGCCATGCTTCGGGCTCAGTGGCTCGCTGGGCGCCGTGCTAGGAAACAAGTACCGATTTTACTGTCCTCAACTCATGGCATAAAGAAAGATTGTAATTACTTGATTTGGTGAATAAAATCAAATGGATCAATCATTGTACAGTTTTTACTCCACCCCCAGGACTGATTCTGCCATTAGGGCTTGGGGAGAGGTTAATTTACACTTCCCCAGCGGCTGCTATTGTCTGCAGCCGCTGGAACTGACCCTTCCTGCCGTGCTGACCAATCAGCAATGATCGGCAGCAGGGCAATTGCTGGGAGAGAGCACGGGGAGGCAGAGGGACCTTCTGGTCAACTCTTAGAGTGTGCTGCCTCTCCCTGGGGGCCCCCACAGACTGCTTTTTAAGAGACCACTCCGATTTATAAAGCAGTCTCCGGGGGCCCCTAATGTGTGGGGCGCCTCTGTCGCCCATTGGATAATCCAGTCCTGGTTGTACTTAATACTGTTGGAACTTATAAGACATCACCTTTACATTTTCACTTTTCGGGCATGAAAGTGGGTATTGGTGGCAGTGTGGGGTTGGGTGGAGGAAATAGATAGAAGCCCTGCCCACTTCAGGCAAGAAAAATCGGTACTTACTGTATGTATTAGCAGGACGCCCATTACGTAGTTTTCCGTAGTGGTGTATTGAGAATACCAATACACCACTATGCTGGCTATTTGAACTACGTAAGTTACGTAACTGGAGCTGTGCTAATACACAATGGTTCATATCCCCACTATCCACGTCATACCCCCATTATCCATCATAGCATGCATCCGCGAGCCATTATTCACGGGGCTAGCTGTGCTCGCAAGCTTCGGGCTCGGTGGCTCGCTGCGCTCGCCACACTTTATAAAGTTAACTCCACGCCCACATGGATAATGGGGTTATGACGTGAATAGTGGGGATATGATTGTGTTAGTGGGTGAAATGTGTGTTGATAGTGTGTGTGTGTGTGTGGTGCATTATACTTATCGAACATCCTAATGTACCCGGCGTCAGCCTTCCCCCTCGCAGCCTCCTCCAGGACACCCCGGTGGCAGCATTCCCCTCCTCCGGCAGCGTCCTCCATGACACCCCGGCGGCATCAATGTACGCAATTAGCGTAGTGCCGCTGGGGGAGCAAGGAAACCATGTGATGCTCCCCCAGCAGCAGTCCGCTGAATTACGGCCATGATGCGTCTCCCCCCCCCCCCGCGCCGGGAGCCCAGGACACATCTCCCCCCTGCCGGCTGCTTCTGTCCACCGGGTGATGCCGGTATCTCCCCCCTCCACCCGGCCACCGCTCAAACCCCGCCGCCCACCCTTCAGCCCGCCGTCAGCCTGCTGTAAGTATAAAGGCACATATTAGCAGGGTGCCCGGCTAGGCTACGCTGACAACGTAGCCTAAGGTAGGTTGTCAGCGTAGCATAGCCGGACGCCCTGCTAATACATAAACTGAAAATGCAAATCAGATTGAGCCTGATAAGGCAGGAGATAACTTAGTTTGGCCAATGTGATGCCCATGAATCATGAGGTATGAGCTGCATGTCTGCAGAGGACTCTAGACCCCATACTCCTCTAGGGTGCAAAAAAAATGGCTGGTTGTAGAGAGGGCAGAATAGTGTTAGGACCAGATGAATCAAGCTTCAAAATGTGATGTAGTGGGGAGTGATAAACAGCCAGCCAATCAGCTCCTACCTGTCACTTTCAAACCCAGCCTGTAACATGACATGTAGCAGCGAATTGGCTGTCTGCTTATCACTCTCCATTTTATCACTTTTTGAAGCTTGATACATATGGATCATAGTAATTGTAAGCATAGTAACATAGTAGGTAAGGTTAAATAACAACTTTCCTCCATCAAGTTCAACCTGTTTATTTTACAGGTTGTGTTGGCATGAATATGCTCACTTTGTCAGGACTCGGGTCTCTGGTGTTCTTGGCTGTGGGAGCAGTGGGCCAGTTGTGGATGCTGGGAACTGGAACACTGGGGGCTTGAGATAGTTCATATGAGTCTCACTGGCACTGCGGGCACAGCTAGGTGGGGGAAGTTGAGGAGACACTGGTCAGAGGCGCGGAGTCTAATACCACCAACGGTTTTCACCAGGGACCCCCCGCAAGGTGGGTTGGACTCCGCTGCGTTTGGTGACGAGGTCGCGGCCCTCTGACCTGAGTTCCCCACAGCTAACCGGCCAGTCATGGGAGATGGACGGTGACTAGTGGCAGTGAGCTTGGAACTGAGGAACTTGGAACTTTGTCTGCGTTGGCCTGGGAGGCTGGAGGGATGACAGTGGCTTGGGAGCCGATGAGTAGTCGATGGCCTGGGAGCCGACACGGAGTGTTGATAGCCTGGGAGCCGGAGGAGTATTGACAAACTGGGAGTCGGCATGGACTGTAGATGGCTTGGAAGCCGGAGGAGTGTTGACCACCTGGGAGTTGACACGGACTGTAGATGGAAAGAAGAAGGGAAGCTACTGTGTAGCTAAAAGGGAGCTGGCAAGGGGTGCTCCATCAAGCAGCTACCAGTGGGACTGAGTAGGTCCCAATAATGTGCTAAAAAAAAAAGAAAAAATGAGGTAGCGCTAAAACCAATGAGGAGTTTTGAATACAAATTTAACATTTATTGGTACACATACAATATTCGTAAATATGAAAAAACAATTAAATTAAAATAAAAATAAGATGCCCAGACAGCCCGGGGGGAGCGCGACCAGCCCATTTTTAATGAGTTTTGGGCCAGCCCACCGGGAAATGGCCCATCCGCCCCTGCTCACAGGTGATTAATCACTGAGGAATGCAGAGCAGCTGCAGCAGCAGCAGCATGGACACAGACAAGGGACACACTACTAAATGACATGTTACTCAAGTGAAGCTGATACCTGTAATTTCAGCCATACGGTGAGAACCCTTTACCAAAAGGGAGTTAATATTGAATCCATCTTGAACACTAATATTAATTAATATACTGTAGCACTGCAACTGTTCTTTAAACCTTCTATCGGCTGATGACTGTGATATTTGCATTGTCAAGTTTAACCAATTACTACGTGAACGAATTAATAAAGACTTGGAGAAGTACATTTTGTCAGAAAAGGTTAGCTATTTATATAAATCACTTAATATAAGAGATGGTGGCAATGAAAGGACATCCAGAATCCAGAGCAATCCATCAATGCTCACACATTAACTACACTAGGCATTGCAGACAAGTAAGGATGCTTAAAGCCAAATATAACACAACAAAGGTACCAACTCAACCTTCAGCCGTGACTACCCACCCATGTAGGGTTTGGCAAGGCAGTTTCTATTTGAAAATGGTAACAACAAAGTGTTACTTATTTATAACATGAGTGGTGCAGACCTTATGCTGGAGCATGGTATTCTTTTCCCATGGTATTCTTTTCCTATTTCTGTTATCCTGGTGGAATCCTTGTCTCTCTGCTGAGGTGGGGTACAGTGGCTAGACCATCCAACATCAAGTAACCTCCGTTGTGTAGGAATAAAGGTCCTGATTCTGATTAGCTCAGTAGTAAGCTGCGAGCATTGCATCCGCCGGCCGAATACTTTAGTTCCAGAGCTGCTATCACTCAGCCTGTGCGGTTGTTACTGTAGGTGACTGCTCCATTTCCTATTCTGCAATAATCTCTAATAAACTGTCAGAGTCAGCTGCGTACTCCACAATTCTGCTCCTTTGAACAATGCTAACAGGTTCTCCAGGTGCATACTGACTTATAGACAATGACTGATAACAAATATTAAATGTACACTTATCAGATTGAGTTTAGTCTAGTATGCCAAGAAACTCCAGAATAGACTCCAGTTTTCTGATAACACAAACAAACTCAGCTTTTATGACTGTAAAAATATGCAAACTTTTAGTAAATATGAGACATTGCTGAGTATGTGGGAATACTGTGGTACTGTATAATTGGCACCACTGCTGAAAATAAAGTAAGTGGGTACTATTAGGAACAATGGGCCTAAATCACGTTCCTATGCAATGGCTGATGTTCATGCAATGGTCATACAATCGTCAGACTATGCATCTGCTGTGATCGCAATGTGTATTCACGAGGGACCTCTAAGATCCCGCTCACACTAAGAACTTTGCTGCAGCGTGATTGGCAGGAAGTGGCCGTTTGGAGGTGGTGACGGGGAGATTATGGGAAGTAGTTAGGAAAATGCTGTTCCTGTCATGGCCATATACAGGGTGCGTATTGTCTGATGGCTGCATTGCTGTACGGGCAAATACATGGTATCTGAGACACTACCGCTGTGGACAGTCTGTGTATAGCCAGAGAACAACCCTTACCTTTAATGTTCTCCATAATTGCGTATAGTCCCCTAATGTGTATGAAAATTGTGATTGAGTCAGCTGGGCATATTGTATCACCTTCCCTGCAATTTAATAATGTAATGAACTGTTCAAGTCACATAAGAGACACACAATCCCCAGTTGGGACAAATATCAGAACAGATTCCTCAAATTGGGATAGTTGGACGGTGCTTGTCTTGACAGTGTAATTATAATATACAAGAACCTCTTTCCACCTTATATTTTAAATGGCTATTATTGTCAGGGCCATCTTAACATATGGGCTCAACGAGCAGCTGCTTAAGGGCACCCTGATCCTAGGGGCCTTCAAGTTGGGTGGATTGGGTTGTAAGAACCTGCCTCCTGAGCTTCTTGGGAGGCAAAAGAGAATGCTGCCTGGTTACTCTATTTGTAGATTACACACAATGAGAGCAGCCAGGCAGCATTCTCTTGCTGCTTCCCAGCCTGCAGCATGCTGATTGGTGGATGGCCAGAGCTATCCACTAATCAGTGTCCAGCATTCTGTAACTGCCTCCAAGCCTGCAGCCAGACAGTGTGTGGCTGTCAGCATGCTGATTGGTGGATGTCCGGAGCTGTCCACTAATCAGGGTCAAGTATTCTCTACCTGCCTCCAAGCCTGCAACCAGAAAGTGAATGGCTGTCAGCATTCTGATTGGATCGATGGCTGGAGCAAGTGGAGCGGTGGCATGTTATGCTTTTTTTTTTGTCACGTGAATGTGGAGGTGCCCCAAATGCAATGCTGTTAAGACAGCACTGATTACTATTAAGCATTCCAAATAAATGGCCGCGACTTGATATAATGTAGCTACAGTATGAAATATGCGCTGGAGTGTTTACATATATTTTCTTGTACATAGTGCAGTATTGAGTAAGGTCAAACACATTTTCAATAGTGTAAATTTCCTTTAATAAATACTGAATAGAAATACATTATATTCACATGTATCATTGGACTTTTACGGTGTCTGTCTTACTCTCACTTACAAAGCCTTAGACCATGGGTCCTCAAACTGCGGCCCTCCAGATGTTGTGAAACTACAATTCCCAGCATGCCTTGCCACAGTTTTAACACTCCCTTATAGGAAAACTATGGCAAGGCATGCTGGTATTTGTAGTTTCATCACATCTGGAGGGCCGCAGTTTGAGGACCCATGCCTTAGACTACTGCACCGCTCTGTATGGGCCTAATTAATGTATGTACACAATGGCCGATTATTACACAACAGGGGGATTATTGGCAGAATGCACATGATCTGTGATCGCAATGTGCATGTATGAAGCTGCTGCTGCGATCTCGCTCACAATGAGGATTTCATGGAAAAGTGATTGACAAGAGGTGGCCGTGTGAAGATGTCAACGAGAAGTTTTTGAGGAGTGACTGGCCAATCCCTGTGTATCTGCTGGCGGCTGCAAAAATATGGCATCTGATTCATTACTGCTGTATCCAGTCTGCGTTGCCACGGCCATCTTAACAGTATTGTAGGCCCTGGGCAAAGCAATGTACTGGGGCCCCTACCCATCCATCAACAGTCATTTAAAGAAAAAATCGCTATGTGCTCCTCCTGTAGTTCTACACCATCTCCCCACTTGCTTTCATACAATGAATGGCTGTCAGCACCAATCAGCACGCTGACAGCCATTGGCTGTCTGGCTGGAGGCAGAGAATGCTGGACTCTGATAGGTGGATAGCTCCTGCCATCTACCAATCAGCATGCCGAAAGCCATTCACTGTCTGGCTGTAGAAAAAGAATGCTGGACTCTGATAGGTGGATAGCTAGAGCCTTCTACCAATCAGCATGCTGACAGCCATTCACTGTCTGGCTGCAGACTAGGAGGCAGGAAGAGAATACAGCCTGGCTGCTCTGATATCCTGTACCGCCTTCCAAGAAGCCCATGAGGCAGATGCTCACAGCCCAATCTGCCTCCGTTCAAAGGCTCCTAGGTCTGGGGGCCCTTGGGCAACTGCCCATTAAGTCCATACGTTAAGATGGCCCTGTTCATAGCTGCAGACCAAACTTTACCCAATGTTCCTTGTTTTTGTGTATAAGTTGCAAATAAGTCGCAAATGTATATGCAACTGCGAATGAGTTTGCGATGGCTCCGGGGTGCATTTTTTTTTTATTTCAGGATGTCAGTTTCTATGACAAATGTCTATAATGACAAGACCTGCGCCTTGCCACCAACCTGTATCTTTTCTCTGTGTCTATATATATCTAACCTCGTCACTGTGCTAGACTCCTGTGTCAGCTAGCCAATAGATGCTGCTTAATACCTGAGTCAGACGGACGAGCTGATCCTCCGCGGCTGTGGTGAACCCAGCTGGTCCCTGGTGGATTTCTTGTTCCTCCTGACTCCCAGGTCTCGGTGATGTTAGGCAGCATATGGGGGTTTGGTTGGTGTGGTTGTATTGTCTGACAGCTTTGCAACCAACAGTATTTTATTATATATAGCATTTTACAGTCACTCGTAACAGTCCCTGGCCACTCAGCTTGCAATCTATATTATCTATCACATACATACATACACACTATGGTTACTTATTAGCCAAAAGTTTTACCAGGATGCGTCTGAAGTATGGGAGGAAACCAGATATTACCCAGAAGAAACTCACGTAAACACACAGAGAACATACAAACTCAACACAGAGTCATTTGGTCGAGAATTGAGCTGAAGACCTCAGGGCTGTGAGGAAGGTGTACTATCTACTATGCCAACCATGTTCCCTTATGCTGATGTTTATTTTATACAGTATTATCTCTCTCTATTCTCTTTTCTCTTGCATTCTCAAACATAGTTTACAAATATCTTCCACCATATGAAGGAAGGTTAGAGGGATGGCACCCGTGAGGCCGCGGCCCATTTTCGACGCTGTGGGAGCATGATCCCAGCCCCCCTGTCTCCGGGAGTAGACACACAGCCTCTATTCAACGTAGAGCAGCGACATACAAGGGGGACTCCCAAATGCCGCCCTCCACCACACCCAACCACAGAACACGCCCGGTCTGGGTGGAACGTGGGACCAGTGCCATCTTTCCCATAGGGCTTAATGGGCAGTTGCCATGGGGCCCAAGAATTCTATGGGACCACCCCAATGGGGAAGACGGCACTGCCCCCAGAGAGCTGCTGCTGGAGCAGCTGGCGGGGCTGGGAGCTCGTAGTAGTGCTATTTGCCGGACGGGAAGCGCTGCTGATTTTGAAAAGACTGTCCGGATGCTGATTGGCCGGACGCTCAGCCAATCTGCGTCTGGCCAATCTTTTCAAAATCAGCAGCGCTTCCCCCCACACCGCCCAGCAAATGGCAATACAAGCTCCTTAGCCACCGCTGCCCGGATCCCCACTGCCTCGACGCCGCTGCCCGGACCCCGCTTTTGGGGGCCCACAAATTATTTTGCCCAGGGGCCCGCTCTTATGTTAAGACGGCCCTGTGTGGGACCATCCCAAAAAACCATACGGTCCCGCGAAAATCGGTACAGTTGGGAAGTATGGTTTACAATATCCAATCATATACCAATATTTCTTGAATGTTTGTAAAAAGTTTTCTAAAAACCAACATCCCATCAGTCCATGGATTCCTTACATTTCAAGGACCACTTAAAGAACAATGTTTACTCTATTACAAAAGCGCACTCAGAACTCCTTAGCCTGTTAATATAATTCAGTGCCGATTGGAAGGCATTCTTTCACTTATTTGCACATAAAAGAGAAGTTGGAGACCCACGTAGCATATTCTGCAATTTAAAAGCATCAGTATCCAGCTGAGATGTTTAGTACTGTGATAGAAAACACTGAATTAAGATTCATAAATACTAAACCGTCCTACTTTCATTAGGTACGGAGTTCTCTGGTGCTTCGGAGAAAGAGAGAGGGGGGGGGGGGATGGTCCTTTGAAGCATTTAAAATTTTCTCTCTCATTTCAGATTCATTATATATTAATTATGAGCATTATCAGGAATTAAAAAACATTGCCTCCAACCGTTACATTAGTGCTAATTCGCTTGGCAGCTCGCTGTTATGCAACGCGCAAACATTGCAGTCATCTGCCGTTCTTTTATTTCTATATTTTAAAGTTGTGAAGATGCTCGCCTTGGGGGCGTAGAGTCTTTTAACCTCTTTACAAATGAAAAGGCTTTAATGTCTGCCACTTAAAAGCCTATGCAAGAAAACGACACAAATTAAAAAAATTGAAGTGAAGAAACTACAAACGAGGAATTAAAACAATGTCTTCAAATAAACTAGTTATTAGTACTGATATTGGTATAAATGCTTCGCTTTTAGATGGGACGCTTCGCCTAGAACTGCCGTCATCTGATGTTTTAGGTGATAGCGGGAGATTAAAGGCTTCCTGTTTCTAGGAGAATCCATTTAAGGCCTACTTATCGTAAATTGGAGCTGTTTGTAAGGAACCTTACGTCACGTTTTGAAAATGGCTTTGAGTAAATTGTCTGACTATAGATTGCCGATGTGTTTAGTCACCTAGTCAATCATTGAGTCCAGATTCCGGAATGCAGGAACATCTCCACTCAACAAGACAAGTGAATTAATGGCATCGTTAACTAATGCACTTTTAGAATTAATGTATTTTATTTTTTTATTATTTTTTTTTTATCTTAGTCAATGTGTGGAATGGCAGGGACCCAAATAGGGGAAGATATATACATATAGAAACAAATTTAATGGCTGCATTAGAGCAGGACCGCAACTACTGTAGAATGCAGTCTTTTGTCACAATTTTTGTGCTTGGCCAATTCCGTCTTTCATTGCCGGGACCATTATTGTGTCTATATGTTGACAGCTGTAACTCACAGGCATTTGTCCAAGACCAGGAGGCTGACAAAGACCTTTTAGCTTATTTTAAAAAGATAAGGAGCAGTAACTGATTTTACCTCGGGGCTGCAGCTGCACCGGTATGGTTTCATAATGGAAAGGCTTTCTGCTGTTAGTACCGTCTTAGCGAAGGGCGTAACTGCCATAGGTGCAGAGGCTTCAGCTGCTATGGGGCTAAGAGTTGAGAGGGAAGAGAAGGAAATAGGGCACTAGGTGTCCTGGGAAGGCGCGCGGCATGGGGTGGAGCTGAGGTGCGTAGCTGCGGTTTGATAATTTGGGGTGTCAGACGCAAACAGAGAAATAACAACAAGAAAAAGAGATAACCGCGCCATATCTAAACACATGCAACAGGTGTATCAGTTGTGTAAATTCATTAAGACATAATTAAAAGATAGAGTTAAAAAATTATATATATGTAAGGGCTGTGAGGTATTTTGGCACCATATAAAAGTACACAGATATAGTTACCCAAGGGTCCAGGTGGAATTGGTGCCCAGTGTCCATTCCTAGGTCTCTTTCCTTCGTAGTCCCCAATATTTAAACGCCAATTGGAGGATATTTTGGGTAGAGACTGTGCTCTCCAGCCACAGAGGGATGCCTGCTTCTGCTAGCAACACGCAACAGTCAAAGTCCCCTTGAGTATATTTTCACGCTCTTTTTAGTAAAATACCAATACATAAATGTTAAGTTTTAATAAGTATTTTTCCATCAGTGGGACATATTGCAAAGTAGACACTTTGAGTCACCCCCCCTCCCCCCCCCCCACATCTCTACTAGTACTAACCCCCCTCTTTTTTGCTTTATATAAGTTTATGAAATTAGAGATGGGTAGCACCGCTATGCATTGGAAACTTAACAAACAGACACTAACATGATTAAAGTCTGAAGAAATAAAAATATATACTAAAAAAACAAAGAAAAAGTGATAACAATTTTGCATTTACATAAAGGAAGTACTCTGTGCAAAACAAAAGCCCTGATCCTATGATATTCCAGAACATCTGAACTGGCTCTTGCAAGACATCAGGAATCAGAGGTGAACTTCTACCACTTTAATATTGTTCTTGTATACAATGGCAAAATGGTAATGTGTGCTTCAGCTGACATTTATACAGTGATTACATGGCTGCCGTGTATAACTGGGAAATTATGTTGCAAAGATGACATCATTTTGTTTTTCTAGTTATGAGAAGACAAAAACAATTGACGTTCCGACCATAACTTTCTCTGAGGCTGCTTTGTTTGGTAGGTAAGTCATGCACTCTCCTGGCAAAAAGAAAAATGATTTTGTTCACATAAATATTTCAAAACATCTTAAAATCGGAGAGCATTCTTTTGAACTTATGCACAATAAATAAAGAATATTTTAAAGCGAAGGCTGCAGATTAATGTGCATATTTGTCCTTTAAAGCTAGCAAACAAATCTAACAATGCAGGTTACATCAGGTGTCTATTGTTTGTCACTATAAAGAAGTTATTTACTGTATACCATAACAAAATGCATTCGGAAAGGAATATAGCAGCTGATCTATTGGATTTTAACCCCTTGAATGCGGACTATTAGTGGGACTCATTATCTGCATAGGCTTTTCACTCACACTCAAAAATACCTTGTATGTACCCACTGGTACTCAGGGGCAAGTTTATTAAGTTTTGTGAAGTGATAAAGTGGCTGGTGATATGAACCAGCCAATCAGCTCCTACCCTCCTAAGTTATAGGCTGGGTTTGAAAAATGACAGGAGCTGATTGGCTGCTGTGTTATTATCACCTTCTACTTTATCACTTTACTGTTGGGAAGGAGGCCAAAGAACCCTAAAATGATTGAAACAGGACTATGCTGCAGTTGTAAATGGGCAAAGCTACCCTTTAATACAGAAAAAAAATGATACTCATCATCGCGGCCACCGCTACGCCAGTTATGTTAGCTGTTACTTAACCGTTATGTAAGGATTTTCGGCGAGGAAGTACCCCACCCTCCTGTGTCCACGCCACCCTCCTGTGTCCACGCCGCCATCTATTACCTTTAGTAAAGTGCATGAAGATAAGACAAGGTCCTCTTTAGGTGAAGGTACACAATTGTATTCACAACAACAATCACTGGGAACACAAGATGGAACAAACTACGGTACCTGGTGACTGGGGTATTGGCCTTATACCCCAGTCATTACCGCACAAAAGTAGTGATACCCAGTGTAGAATACAGCAAGGCTCCTCTCCTGCCAACGCGTTTCAACAGGATAACCTGTCTTTTTCAAGGCTTGGAGAGGAGTCACAGTAAGGCGATATTTATACCCCTGCACACTGATCCGCCGGATGTACGAGAAACTGGAAGAGAATGAAAAACTGAAAATTGCTGATTTCTGCAATAATTATAGACCCTAATTATCCCCAATTAATAGGAGCCTTGCTGTATTAATATAATTAAGAGGAACCTTGCTGTATTCTACACTGGGTATCACTACTTTTGTGCGGTAATGATTGGGGTACAAGGCCAATACCCCAGTCACCAGGTACAGTAGTTTGTTCCATCTTGTGTTCCCAGTGATTGTTGTTGTGAATAAAATTGTGTACCTTCACCTAAAGAGGACCTGGTCTTATCTTTCCATACGGAGTAATATATGGACTGACAATCCATTGATGAAGACTGGGTTCCCTCTTTAAAGATACCTAGATATGTCTGTACTAGCAATACTTACCTGTGAGTATGGAATGCATTCAATGTTGAATTAATTATTCACTTGCGGTGAAATCCCCTATAAATGCTAAAGAAACCTTTAAGAGCACCATTCTCGTTTCTGAGCGTGAGTACGGGTACGCTTTTGGAGACCCTTCTCCCTGTCTTTGTGTACAAACACCCTCAAACTGTTAGGACCTAACCTAACACATTGTTCACATTCTTTTACATATTCCTTGGATGTGGTGACAACCTTTCATCGCCCCTGGTCCTCTTCTCTACAGAAAGGCAGCGGCAGTCTGTCATCCCTCTCTCCCTCTCATTTATTTTTTCACTGGGGTGTGGCCACCCCCTCTCCCAGAGGACACACCTGGTGGCCACGCCGCCTCTTTTTTACTGTGGCCCTGCCAACCTGTGGGCACCCCTGGTCACATCAGCGATCGATGCTGGATCAGGCCTTTAGTACTCCGAGCATGAAGGTATCCGGACTATTTGTCTACAGCAAAAAGATAGACAACCATTAGGTCAACACCATTAGTTTGACAAGCAGAAAGGTCGACATGTAAAAAGGTCGACATACAAAATGATCGACATGCAAAAAGGTTGACATGCAAATAGGTCGACATGGGTTTTTTCCGCTGTTTTTTGAGCCGACATGTGCCGACAGGCGGTATTTCATGCCCTACCATCCACTAGGGCAAGGTGTGAGAATAAAATAGTGTGCCGAGCGCAGCGAGGGGCTGCGGTTCACTTCAAACTGTATCCATGTCGACTGTGTCGACATTTGGGGAAAAAACAGTGAAAAACCCCATGTCGACATTTTGACTGTCGACCTAGACACTAATGGCAGCGTCGACCTTTTTGCATGTCGACCTTTTTGCATGTCGGCCATTTTGCATGTCGACCTTTTTACATGTCAAGCTTTTTGCTTGTCGAACTAATGGTGTCGACCTAATGGTTGTCTACCTTTTTGCTGTAGATTCCTTGTCCCGCTTCCGTGCATGAAGCCACTTAGCAGGGGTAACAGGAAGAAACCCATTTCTCTTGATCAGAAAAAAGGTCTTTGTTGGTCGAGTGACGATGGTCGATGGTTTAAAAGATTAGTATCACAGAGTGCAGAAGATGAGGTCATTAGAATCAGCCCTAGCATAGGCAACGTAGGCAAATGTCATACTCCCTGGATGACTCATTGGCCCTTACTCAGATCTGATCGCAGTGCAACTTTGATCTCAAAATGGGAAAAACCATGTGCACTGCAGGTGGGGCAGATGTAACATGTGCAGAAAGAGTTAGATTTGGGTGAGTTATTTTGTTTCTGGATGCATTATTTTTTACACTGCTATTTACATTTCAGTTTCAACCCACCCCATCCATATTTAACTCTCTCTGCACATGTTACATCTGCCCCACCTGCAGTGCACATGGTTTTACCCATTTTGAGAACAGATTTGTACTGCAATCACATCTGAATAAGGGCCATTGTAGGTTACATTTTCACTTGACTTCCCTTATGTTATCAAACTAATATAAGTTTAAAAAAAAAACCCATACCTGCGAGAATCTCCTTTATATAAAGATGTTAGTTTATGGAAAGTCAAACAAAAATCTAAATGACAATGAATCATCCCAGGAAGTATCACAAGCTAATAAATACTTATGATTTCCTTTAATTGATCACTTATCGTAACGCCCCATTGAAGTGATCTATTCCCCTTTCCGCAGCATACGGAGCATATTTAAACCTTCATGATTGAAAATAGGCAAGACAATTTAATACTAGATCATTTAGCATCCTTCATCCGTCCTTCACTCTGGGTGTGATAGAAGCAGCAGGAGAAATACACATTTGCAAGTCCGGGAAAGCATATGTGTCAATCACTATGACATTATTTACATCATTGTAATTCTTACACATTTCTCAGACTCTAAGGGGTAAATGAACTAACGCTTCTGAAAATGAAAAGAGGTGATTTGGCCCAAAGCAAACAATCAGGTTCTGTCTATCATTTTGTGATAGAGAAATTATAGAATTTGTTTGGTTGCTATGGGCAACATCACCTTTTTTTCACATTTAGAAGCTTTAATAAATTGAATCCTAAGACGCGTTCATATTTTCTTTTGAAGTGAAGAATTTAGAGTCATTGGGGCAGGTGTATTAACCTTAGTGAAGAGATAAAGTGGAGATAAAGTAGAGGGTGATAACACACCAGAAAATCATCTATGTTTGAAAAATGACAGTTAGGAGATCATTGGCTGGTGCATAATGACCTACCACTTTATCTCTTCCCTAGGCTTAATACATCTGCCCCATTGGTAGGTATTGCAGCCATTAGGGAGGGATGATTGTGTTTGTATAGGTAAGAGACGCAGTGGACAACCGTCAGCGGATCAGAATGACCTGTCCCTGGGGGGTGTGGATCGTTTGGTCTACAATAACTGGGTCGACACCACTAGGTCGACATGGTTTAAGGTTGACATGGGTCAAGGTCGACATGGATATAGGTTGACATGGGTCTAGGTCGACATAAGCATTAGGTCGACATGGGCTAGGTCGACAGTCAAAAGGTCGACATGGGGTTTTCACAGTTTTTTTACCTGAATATCGACACAGTTGACATGGACACAGTTTGAACTGCATTGCATCCTCTCGCAACGCTCGCGATGCTTCGGGAATGGTGCCTCGATACGCTCGGCACACTATTTTATTCTTCCACCACACACTAGTGGATGGTAGGGCATGAAATACCGCCTGTCGGCACATGTCGGCTCAAAAAACATTGAAAAACCCCATGTCAACCTTTTGACTGTCAACCTAGCCCATGTGGGGGGAGGGGGGCTGCAGCGTGGTTCAAAATTGAGATAGTAACTGTCAACAACTGCCATTCCAATCTGACTCATTGGCAGTGGGTGTGGCTCCCCTATTTGAATTTTGGACTGTGCTGCAGCCTCTCCCCTGGAGCCGCCACTGGCAACATCCCATCTTCAATAGAAATCCCAACTAAATTTACCCCTAATGGTAGTATTCAATCTTGACCGAGTTTTTCACCATGCAAAAAAAATGGCAAAGATTCCCCGATCAGTATTCAATAACAGTTTTTGAGTACATTTTTCGTCCATGCCATTTACATTTTTTATTATTTTTAAACGGCCCAAACCATGTGAATTTGCAGCAATTTCCCTGATTTATGTGTTTTTTTGCCAAAGCTACATTGAATAAGGCGAGTCGGATACGTCCAAACACAGCCAAAGATTGGTGGAACTTTTACCCAGAATTGAATACCCCTCTAAGA
This sequence comes from Crinia signifera, assembly GCF_055691185.1. NCBI lineage: Eukaryota > Metazoa > Chordata > Amphibia > Anura > Myobatrachidae > Crinia > Crinia signifera. Next base: position 34,061,617 of record NC_139218.1, read on the forward strand.
GTTTTCTGGTGAAAACTATCTGGCGAATGCTGCATATACCTGTAGCTATTACTAAAGTGTGCATACACTTGATGGATGATCAAGTATGTTAGAGGTTATTATTACACCAGTGATTTTGTTATCCCAACCTGGCAATAAGAAGGAGGTCCAGACAGGGCTATAACCTGGAGGAAATATGCCCTGGGCCGGCCACACCCCCAAACATACATGACATTAGGGCAGTGGTTCGCAAACTGTGGGGCAGATTTATTAAGCTTGGAGGAGAGATAAACTGGAGATAAAGCGGAGAAAAGGTAAAAGGAGATAAAGCAACAGCCAATCAGCTGTGTTTGAAAAAGACAGTTGGGAGTTTATTGGCTGGTGCTTTATCTCCTTTTACCTTTTCTCCGCTTTATCTCCAGTTTATCTCTCCTCCAAGCTTAATAAATGTGCCCCAGAGTGCCTTAAAGCACTTGCAGGGGTGCCTCAAATTCTAATTACTTATTGTCAATGTATTGGGCAAAACCGTGTACCACATAAATTAACCTATGGATTACATATAAACACAGTTTACTTAATTTTACAAAAATAAAAATCGCCAGCCGCCAGGCCCCGCCATCCATCGGAAGGGGGTGCGCGTGCACGAGACGCTGGCGCGCCCTGTTCCGACGGAGCTCCCTGCTGCCGTCTGCCGACTCCCCACCGCCACTAACCCTGCTCGTCCCCCTGAAGCAGAGACAGGTAGGGTTTCCTCCGCCGAGCCACCGAATGACTGGGACGCGCGTGCATGTGAGACACTCGTGTGTCCCATCTGATGGAGTCCCTCTCAGCCCGCTATCGCCAGAAGGGACATTCTGGCAGACACTGGAGCTGAATGAGTGGGGCTCCACCTGTAGGTGCTCCCTGTACTCATTATACTGTGTAGATACACCAATGTGAAGACCCTTAAAGTGTAGAAAACAATTGGGTGGGACTGTAAGCTCATGCTGTCACACAGTAAGATAACAGAATATCTTGTGTTAATTGTGTAAGGAATATTTTCATTGGTATGCAAATGTAATGATACGGTATAGAATGTTTCTACAAGTGCTGCATTATATGTAGGCACACATGATGTACTGTAAGTACAGGTGCTGCACTATATGTAGGCACACATGATGTGCTGTAAGTACAGGTGCTGCACGATATGTAGGCACACATGATGTACTGTAAGTACAGGTGCTGCATTATATGTAGGCACACATGATGTACTGTAAGTACAGGTGCTGCATTATATGAAGGCACACATGATGTTCTGTAAGTACAGGTGCTGCATTATATGTAGGCACACATGATGTACTGTAAGTACAGGTGCCGCATTATATGTAGGCACACATGATGTACTGTAAGTACAGGTGCCGCATTATATGAAGGCACACATGATGTACTGTAAGTACAGGTGCCGCATTATATGTAGGCACACATGATGTACTGTAAGTACAGGTGCCGCATTATATGAAGGCACACATGATGTACTGTAAGTACAGGTGCCGCATTATATGTAGGCACACATGATGTACTGTAAGTACAGGTGCCGCATTATATGAAGGCACACATGATGTACTGTAAGTACAGGTGCCGCATTATATGTAGGCACACATGATGTACTGTAAGTACAGGTGCTGCATTATATGAAGGCACACATGATGTACTGTAAGTACAGGTGCTGCATTATATGTAGGCACACATGATGTACTGTAAGTACAGGTGCTGCATTATATGTAGGCACACATGATGTACTGTAAGTACAGGTGCTGCATTATATGAAGGCACACATGATGTACTGTAAGTACAGGTGCCGCATTATATGTAGGCACACATGATGTACTGTAAGTACAGGTGCCGCATTATATGAAGGCACACATGATGTACTGTAAGTACAGGTGCCGCATTATATGTAGGCACACATGATGTACTGTAAGTACAGGTGCTGCATTATATGAAGGCACACATGATGTACTGTAAGTACAGGTGCTGCATTATATGTAGGCACACATGATGTACTGTAAGTACAGGTGCCGCATTATATGTAGGCACACATGATGTACTGTAAGTACAGGTGCCGCATTATATGAAGGCACACATGATGTACTGTAAGTACAGGTGCCGCATTATATGTAGGCACACATGATGTACTGTAAGTACAGGTGCCGCATTATATGAAGGCACACATGATGTACTGTAAGTACAGGTGCCGCATTATATGTAGGCACACATGATGTACTGTAAGTACAGGTGCCGCATTATATGTAGGCACACATGATGTACTGTAAGTACAGGTGCCGCATTATATGAAGGCACACATGATGTACTGTAAGTACAGGTGCCGCATTATATGTAGGCACACATGATGTACTGTAAGTACAGGTGCTGCATTATATGTAGGCACACATGATGTACTGTAAGTACAGGTGCTGCATTATATGAAGGCACACATGATGTACTGTAAGTACAGGTGCTGCATTATATGTAGGCACACATGATGTACTGTAAGTACAGGTGCTGCATTATATGTAGGCACACATGATGTACTGTAAGTACAGGTGCTGCATTATATGAAGGCACACATGATGTACTGTAAGTACAGGTGCCGCATTATATGTAGGCACACATGATGTACTGTAAGTACAGGTGCCGCATTATATGAAGGCACACATGATGTACTGTAAGTACAGGTGCCGCATTATATGTAGGCACACATGATGTACTGTAAGTACAGGTGCTGCATTATATGAAGGCACACATGATGTACTGTAAGTACAGGTGCTGCATTATATGTAGGCACACATGATGTACTGTAAGTACAGGTGCTGCATTATATGTAGGCACACATGATGTACTGTAAGTACAGGTGCTGCATTATATGAAGGCACACATGATGTACTGTAAGTACAGGTGCCGCATTATATGTAGGCACACGTGATGTGCTGTAAGTACAGGTGCTGCTTATTATGAAGGCACACATGATGTGCTGTAAGTACAAGTGCTGCATTATATGAAGGCACACATGATGTACTGGAAGTACAAGTGCCGCATTATATGTAGGCACACTTGATGTACTGTAAGTACAAGTGCCGCATTATATGAAGGCACACATGATGTACTGTAAGTACAAGTGCCGCATTATATGTAGGCACACTTGATGTACTGTAAGTACAAGTGCCGCATTATATGAAGGCACACTTGATGTACTGTAAGTTAGTACAAGTGCCGCATTATATGTAGGCACACATGATGTACTGGAAGTACAAGTGCCGCATTATATGTAGGCACACATGATGTACTGGAAGTACAGGTACTATAATTTTCTTTCAGTGCACAATAAAAAAAAAATGAAAGAGATTCTCACCTCGGGTGCAGGATACAGGCGGTGACCTCTAGCTGAGAGGTGATGCTGTCATTATACTGAGAGTGGTTTGCCAGATGGAAAAAGGACACTTACATAAACATTTATATTACAAGACTGGAATGAAGTTGGAGAATACATCTTGTGATATAAACGGAACGCTAACAATAAAAGATTCAGTGACAAGGCCTGGGGAAGAATAAGCCTATAAGAACAAGTACAGCATTTTATAAGAATGAATCAGAGTTTAAAGTGGTCCTGGAGAGGTGGTAGAACTTATTTCCCTCACAGCAACCCCCCTGCCATTAGGTGGAGCCCGGGCCAGTGTCAGTACTCTATAAAGGGATATAGGTGTGGTCGCACACACACAGTAGCACAATCACTATCACATCAGGGTTGCCTACCCTCCTGGAATTGCCGGGAGTCTCCCAAAAATTGGGTCCCCCTCCCGGCCACCCGGAAAGGTGGGCAACCCTCCCCTATCGTGGCATTTAAATGCAACAATCCGCGGGTCTCGGAGGAGGGGGCGGAGCTAAAATGTCACAATTGCGTCATTTTAGCGGGCTTAATGATGTCACGGTCAAGCCCGGCCCCCGAACGGCTGCTGAAAGTCTCTTCTCCGGGCTTCTCCCGGAGAGAAGAATCTAAAAGTCGGCAACCCTGTATCACATTACACCGCATGTAGTTCCCTTGATTCATATTACACCACATAGTAATATCCCTTATTCACACAGTGCCCCTCATTCAAGTTACGCTACACAGTAGTACTCTTTACACATATTGCCCACAGTAGTGCCCCTTATACACATAGGGGGTTATTCTAATCTACAATGTCCCCCAGCCCATAGGAACACCCAGCGTTTCATGGGCGTTACCATGAAAACACTGGGAGTTCCCATGCAAATAGCACAGTGACGCAGGTGCTGGGGACGGGCAGTTGACTTCAGTGGATGTCAGCTGCCCACCAGCTTCCCACACAGGGTGCTCGCAAATCAGAGACAACATACAGGTGTTTCAGATCTGCGAGCGCTGGAGAAATTATTAGATGGTCGTCATCCCCCCCCTCCTCCAGACACTTTAACCCCCTCATCTGCATGATACAGTATGTGTATCAAAATGCTAAACAAAATGAAATTTACCAAAGGGCCATAGCATACCTTCCATTTTTCGATTGTAGGCAGTCCCACCTGAGGTGCAACTGCTGCAGAGAGGGGGTAAGGACTAAGAAGGAGTGGGTGGGGAGTAGCCGTGCTCAGCGCACAAACACAGAGGGTGCGCCCAGGAAAACACCTGGGCGTCCCCATGCGAATGCAGGCAGGTCACATGACATCAGAGCCAGCCCCGTTCTCTGTCATTTACGAGCCAAATAAAAGACAGTCTAAATTGACTTTTATTTGCAAACGCCTAAAAAATGATTCAGTGGTCGGCGACCACGGAATAATTTTTTGGGGCGTACGCTTGCAAGCGAATGGATGTGTGAGCGTACACATCCATTTGCATGCCGCCGTGTATATTTGCAGGGTGGCAGGGGGCTGGCATAGCGAGACATCGTCAATTAGGCCCTAAGTACTAGGTACTGTATTTGTGTACCAGCGATAAGTATGGGAATGATGACATACAAAGACGTCTTGCTACGCCCATACATTTGCTGCAGGGCCAAACACCCCCCAGTTGTGACATCCGGCATGGAACATCGAGCGACAATTGGTCAGTGTGCATACAACTAACAATCATCAGATAGGTACCCAGCATTAGTCCATTGTATAACACGCCTCTCAGATGATAGCAAGTGTCCTCTTGTCATGCAAGTACGTGTTGCTTTCCCAATCTTCTTACCATTCTTTTTAAAAAGTTGACAAGTACGCTGTCCATGTGTCACTGTCATATTATATTCTTACCCTTCTCTCTCCGGTCTCTTTCCTTCAATTTCATATCTAAAATGTAAACCACGCCATTCACACGTTCAGAGCGCTGTACGTTTCAATTAGTTTCTGTCTTGCGGTTAAGGATTAAGTGATTTTTAGCAGCAGCTGAAAACTGAGATCTTTTCAATGCTGCGAATGACTTTTGAACCCTGTTTGAACAGTCCTGGATGTGTGTGTCACTGAGTTTAAAAATTGTTATATGAAATGTGTCAGGGAGAGGTGTAACATTCCTGCGAGAAGGCAAAGGGTATTGTATTGTTTGTCAGTTCTAAAATATCACCTGAGCTCACTCAATGCTTTTGATGGCTAGCAACTAGGCCGGCAATGTGAGCAAACTCGAACTGGCAACACAAAGAAATGTCCGTAACAATAAAAATATGTTGAAGCGTACCTTTAAACAGAAAATGTCACAGTTCAGCCTTGAGAACTATTGTGTGATTAAGCTTTCTGTATGTATACAGAAATATCTGTTATGAAAATGTGGCCGCTATATAAATCGTTGGTTTGGCCTCATCTTGAATACCATTTATGGATCCGGGCAACACTCCACAAAAAAAAATCTTGGAACTAGACAAGGTGGAGAGAAGGGCAGCAAAAGTCATTAAGGGTAAGGGTAGCCTTTCCCCATAACTCACTAAGGGGTAGATGTAAGGGATATGGATCATTGGTCAGACAGCTAGGTCAAAGAGCATTTGGTCGACACCACAAGGTCGACATGACTGAAGGTCGACATGGGGTTAGGTCGACAGGGTCATTAGGTGGACATGGGGTTTTTCACTTTTTTTTGTTCCGAAATTCGACGCAGTCAACATGGACACTGAACCGTGGAACTGGGTCCCCTCGCATGGCTCGCTGCGCTCGTTATACTTCGGGCACGGTGCCTTGCTATGCTACATACACTATTTTATTCTCACACCTAGTGGATGGTAGGGCATGAAATACCGACTGTCGGCACATGTCGGCTCAAAAAAAAACCATGTCGACCTAATGACTCTATCGACCTAACCCCATGTCGACCTTGAGGCATGTTGACCTTGTGGTGTCCGTATCCCAATGTACGAAGCAGTGATAAGGGAGGAGAAGCGATAAAGTACCTGGTACAATCAGCTCCCAACTGTTATTTTACAGGCTGGGTTTAAAAAAGAGACAGTCAGGAGCTGATTGGCCGGTGATAAAGTACCAGGCAATGTATCACTTCTCCTCCCTTATCACCACTTCATACATCTACCCCTGAGTTATGATGAAGGGCTAGTCGGGTTAGGCATGTTTACTTTAGAAAAGAGGCCTCTTAAGCCTTGTATTGAGTCCCGGGGCCGACCATTGGCACCTTCTGCTTGTGTCAACCTTTTGTCAAAATCGACCGAATAGACGTCAACCTTTTGTTACTGTCTAATTAGTTCATGTCAACATTTTATTAATGTCTACCTAATGCTTGTTGACCATAGGGTGTCAACCTATTGACTGTTGACCAAGACACTGTAAACCTATCAATCGGATACCAATAAGGTGCAGCTTAAGTTCCAATGGGGGTGGAGACAGGACATGGCATTTTCTGGGAGCATCTCGGAAACTGCCTTTGTGTCTAGTCACACGCAGCTGCTTCAAACCTAAAAATGGCTGGCATGCAGCTGACTTCACAGCTGTGCTGGGGGCTGCCAGTCAGGAGCGAGTGCTTCGCTGGGCAGGACCTGACGTGCACTGAGGCCTTGCCCTGTACTGAGAAGTCCTCCTACAGACTACCACTGGGGGTTGCAGTTATAGGGGATATTTACCTTGCCCCCTAAGTGCCCTGCAGTATCTCCTCTCTGGGCTTCTCCCTGTACTTCAGGGGGCGGGGCTGAATGGGCTTGTCATTAGGCCCATCCCCAAAATAACAAAACAGCTGTTATTCATGGATCTGAAATGAGGCTGTGGCGCTAAATGATGCTATCCAGTGATTTAGCCCCGCCCCCTTTCCCGCTTCTCTGCAGCTCCCATGATTGCCTGTGAGCAACATACAATCCTGCCAGCTTCACTAGGAAGTGGGTAGAGTGCGCTGGAGTCACTTACTGTTTTTGAGGGTGAGCTGGACTACCCCAGTCGGGATCCTGACAATCATTAGCTCAACGTTGAGATCCCGACTGGCCGGACTCAGACAGCATGGCGAGCGCAACAAAGCCCCTTGTGGACACGGTGGCTCGCTATGCTCGCCACCTATTCTATTCTCCCCCTATGGGGATCGTGGACCCCCACGAGAGAGAATAACCGGTGGCCATTGGGAACCCGTCTGTCGGTGTTTTAACAGTCGGGATCCCTACGTCTGGTAAATGACTGTCGGGATCCCAACTGTCTGGACCCCGTCCAGCACCCGTCTGGAACACACCATGTTGGCCATCGGGAACCCGTCTGTCGGTGTTTTAAGTCAGGATCCCAACGTCGGATAAATGACTGTCGGGATCCCAACTGTCGGGACCCCATCCAGCACCCGTCTGGAACACACCATGTTGGCCATCGGGAACCCGTCTGTCGGTGTTTTAAGTCAGGATCCCGACGTCGGATAAATGACTGTCGGGATCCCAACTGTCGGGACCCCATCCAGCACCCGTCTGGAACACACCATGTTGCTAAGCATGAGAAGCAAATACATTTTATTTTTTATGAGTAGGGTACATACTGGCTCATTTTCCATGTAACCCACAAATACTAGACAGCTTTATTCTTACACTGTAATGTTGCATCTGCCTCATTTGCAGCAGGGCATGGTTTAATTAAGGTTTTTTTTTGTTTTTGTTTTTTTAACTTACAAACATTACTCTGCCCCATAATCGCAACTATGCAAAGTGCGAAATCCCTAAGGTGCCTAATGAATTATGCTGCTTGGCCTATACCTTTACTTAACTCTTATGCCTAGAAATAACTCACACAACACACCTTATTCTAAAAAATAAAGACACGGACAACCACTGCGTAAGTTTAAAAGGTCATGAATATTTATTGTAATGGTATGACCCCTACTTGTCTAAGGGATGGCAAAGAAAGCACTTGAGACCAGCCCCAGTCATGGGTGTTGCTCATGGTAGCGACCGAATTCCCCAATCTGACAACACCCCTTCTTGTGGGGTACAGCCCGCGCTGTGATGGACATACCACCCCTTCTATGGCTTGGCGAGGACACTTCCATGAAGTGTCCAACTTCCCACCGCTGGAGCCGTGACTCGCCCGCCGTCCTGGCAAATGGGGGCAATACTGCACAGAGACCACCTGACACCCCACCTGACTGCTGGTCGAGAGCGCCTTCTCGCCACAGCCTAGGTTCCAAAAACCCCGCAGGGTCACCACGTGGAACCAGGCCCAGCCACCTTAAACAAATAAAACCTACGCACTAAACTAGCCTAAACTAGAAAAAATGTCCTGCAAAAACACCACCATACCGGAGTCCGAAAGATGGACCCAGTCCGGCCTGTACAAATTGTGGGTCTCCTTCAGAATAGTAGGATGCCGAACTGCCCTGCCGCCCCGAGATACAACATGCCTAGATACCGCATGATTCAACTTCTTTCTGGCCTTCTCAATGGCTACTACGCTACGACCACCCCACCAGTGGAAATGGGGAACAATGCTGGACCACACGATCCGTAACCCAGGCCACCGTGACGTCAGTCGTAACAAGTCCGACTCAATCTGGATGGTAAGCGCAATGCCGGTTCTTTTGACCAAATCATTGCCACCCAAGTGAATGACTACAATGTCTGGGCGGCCCCATTTACGGGCTTTGGCAGACAGCAAATCCCATAGACCCTCCCACTGCAAACCCAGAACACCGAACCAATGTACGGCTCGGGCCCGAGACAGAACCGGATGCCCTAGCGGCCATAGGGTGCCTAGCAGCCCAGAAAACAAATAAATGCCCTACGAACCAAACCCTACCCAGAGTCATTGCGGAAGGGGAGGGGGCTGAAAAAGAAAAAAATGATATACTGTAACACAACTGGAATGACATTTACTATGGCCCAGGTGAAGGTGAAAACCTTAAAAAACGTCCTGTGAACTTTAGGGGGCAGCCAATTGAATTAGTTCACAATCGGAGGAAAAAGTAAAAAATTCCCTTCACACCGTCGATTCCGGAACGCTAACCGTTCCAGAACCGATTGTAAACAATCGTTTTTGGGCCGGTGCAGCAGGCGCCGAAATTACAACTTATCTAACTTATCTGATCTTATATAACTCTTATAAGCTGAAGACTTCCACCTGCCAACCGCCTGAATGGCGGAAGGTGGAAGTCCAACCACTGCTGCGCGAGTAGCTGCCCAAATACGGAAAGAGTGCGTCCCAAAATCCTGCTCCCACAAACCTAACTCCACCAAACAGTGCCGAAACACAGCCGCAAACTGGAATCGGGTCAGTGGCAGCACATCAGCGTGTGCCAAGAACTGAATGGCGGCCCCCGGTCTGCGGGAGACATATTCCCTAGCCAGGGATACTGGACATACAGCAGTGTTGGCTTGCACTTTCAGGGTAACCCAGTTGCCCCTGCCTTGCTGGTCTGTTTTAGACCTCGTAATCCTGCACATAACTTGTACCTCTCGGAAGAACACATCTTATATGAGAATTGCAGTGCAGGAGCGCTTGCTGGCAGCCACTAGCTAGCTAATGCGAAACGCGCCATAGAAGGCAATTGTAAATGCTACCTTAAATAAGGCCGCCTCAAATGGGTTCTCAGGCACTCTAGCCAAGCAAGCCACCAGCTCCCCCAGCAAGCGCTCGTCTATAGGTTTACGCGAGTCTGGCACCACTGGTCGTACCTTAGCCCAACCCCTCATAGCCTTGGACAGTACAAAAGACTTAGTGGGATTGGGCTCGCCACGCCATTCGCGTGGCGAGCCCAATCCCACTAAGTTTTTAGTGGGCAATACCGGCCAAAGCCGCCACCATAGCCGGCTTTGACCTGCCCTTCTGATGGTGATCCCATACAAAAGCAAGTAACCAGTCCTCGACCTACTTACCGCGAACATCGGGGGACCGGTGGTTCGCTCACAGATACCCGCCCCCTTGCTGCACTACCTGCAGGGGAAAACTGGGGCTGGAGACAAAGCTATGCTGCTGCGCATACGGGTGTGAGTACCCGCCCTCTGGATAAACCTGCGGCTGACTGGCCGGCCAGTGGGGGGCAGGCTGTGGGGCAAACCCCGACCAAGCTGAACTATAAGGCCCTGACGCTGCCCTGCTGGTGTGCGAGAAATAGGGAAAACCTGGGGCGTGACCCCAGGCGGGTTGGTGTGCGAAATCCTGCTGCACGGGCTGATAGCTCTGATGAGCAGTTGCCACCAGCATGGTAAAGGACCATGCCGCCTGTTGCTGGAGCTATGCAAAGGGCTGGAAACCCGCATTAAACGCCGGAGAGCCAAATCCCAGGGCCCCCTGCTGCAGGGGTGTTGGGGCCCTGAAACCGGTGTGCGGCGCCGAGGTTGAAGCCAGGCCCGGGTGCCACGGTGGCTGCTGCGCCGGAAATAAGTGAGCAGGGGTGGGGACGTTGCCCATGGAATGGCTCTGAGCCAAAACTGACTGGGCCGCATTAAACGCCAGAGGGGCGGTGGTGAAACCACCTGGCATCAGAGCTCCAGACGGGGTGGCCAAAGAGGCACCCCTGCCGGCCTGCATGGCAAGGACTGGGGAGCCCCTAAGGGTTATTGGCCCCCTTGCCGGGCCCCCAGTTATTATTTTCATGGGGCTGCCCACGGGGGTAGTAGCCATGGGAGACCCCCGACTGCCTGCGTGAGGCAGGGTGGACACAGGGGTCCCCGGCGCAGGTGTGGGGGGGGTACCTGTCCCCCCTTGCGGTTGCTGTGACTGGGCCTGGGGAACAGTCGCCGTTGCCCATATATCAGAGTGTGAGCCTGGTGGAGCCCTGGGATCCGCCAGCACCTCCGCCGAGGTGCTTGGCATCCCCCCTTGGGCTGGTGCGCTGCTATCTCTCCCAGCCAGGCAAGTCGCGGCTGTGAGATCAAAGGGAGCGGCCACCGGAGGACACATGACCCCTGAGACGTGGCTGGGACTGCCCGGAGCCGGAAGGTGAGCCGGGGGAGGCACTGTAATGCATCCTGGCTGCCGTCTTCCCGCCACCGCACCTGGCCACCGTGACCAGGGGGTGGGAGGCGTCGACCAGCCAGCGGGGGGGGACAGTGCGCTTATGGTGGCCCGACATAGCAGCGTGAAGGATAATTTCAAAAGAAGAGAAAATGGGAGAATGAAAGGAAGGAAGGTAATGTGAGAAAAATAATAGGCTTGCACTTATCTGGGTTCCCTGTGACTGATCCCAAGATCCAGACTCAAAGAGGAAGTACTTCCTGCCAGTATACCTAATATACCCCTCTCTAAGCTGACGCCCCTTGGCAGATCTAACTGCCAGTCAACCTGTTATTTCCCCTGGGTACTTTGCAATGACTTCTATATCTTTACTTACAACCATCAAATTCACTGGCTCTTAAATTCCTGCGCGCCTATACGGCCCTCTCTCTATCTAAACAAGACTTCTTAGGAGTTCAGTAACGGGTTTCAACACCAGCCCAGATCCAGCATTACCCGCTAACTGAATTACTTGTTTCAAATACTTTTCTCCCTTTGCTCTGTACAATCCACATGATAAAGCAATGTATAATTAAAGTCACACAATGTAATATATTTCAATTAAGAACAGTGAATTAAATGTTTGGAGTAAAGACAGCTGCAGTGTTTCATGATATGAAATAAAATGTAGTGAAGTTTAGACAAACACTAGATTAATATAAAACAGGATCGGTTAAATGTAATGAGGTGGGAGATTCAGTTGTCATATTATATTGTAGGTGGCTTCTGGCCTTATGCAAAATTCACTCCCTCCAGTCACAGTAAAAGTATGTACAATGATGAAGAAAGATCATGACGAAGCGTGACATTCATAATGACAACATTAGAATGTCAGCCTAGTGCAACATGTCGACAGTTACCATGTGGCGGCACCTCACAATGGCGGCATGTTCACAATGTTGACATCTGAAATGTCACCTTGTGAAATGTTGACAGTCTCAGAATGGTGATGGTGATGGTTAGGTGCCAGTAGGAGGTGTAGGGTTATGCTGTAAGGGGAGGTCGGTACCTTAAAGAACACACTGGAGGTGCATCTGCCACCAGTAGCAGGTAGGACACCACTAGACCACGAGAGATGGTTAGTCAATATTCCATCATGTCGGCATAGTATCCATGGAAACATGATGAATGTTGACATAATCAGTGTTGACATTTGAAATGTGTCAACATGGGGTCCATGGCAACATTCTCTTGTCAACATGATGCATGTCAACATAACTGTCCACAAAACATACTTCAAGTGATCACAGAACTCCAAATTAAATTCTGGTACTTGTGTATTATCACGGTGCCCACGGTGCCCACGATTTCCGGCCGATTTTCGACCGATTTTTACTTTTTCCGGCCGATGTGCATGCTGTTCCATCATTGCACACCTTACACACCCCCGATTTCCATCGTAGTGCATCGCATGAAATATAGTGGCATGTGATGCATGCCATGCGATGCATGTGAAGCGATTCGATTTGTAATTGTACAATCACCCTGATGGGTGCTTACAATGTTAAATGCACCGCCATTGTCAACGCCCCCCCACTATCAACGCCAACCCGAAGCGTGGCGAACGTAGCGAGCCCGCGAGGGGCGGCGGTACGCGTCCTCCGACCTTTTCATACCCCCACTATCCACGTCGGCGTGGAGTTGATTTTAGATAGTGTGGCGAGCGCAGCGAGTCACCAAGCCCGAAGCGTGGCGAGCGCAGCGAGCCCCGCGAGGGGACGCGGAATACATGTAAAGTAATCCACGTCTGCTCGCCACGCTTCGGGCTCGGTGGCTCGCTGCGCTCGCCACACTATCTAAAATCAACTCCACGCCGACGTGGATAGTGGGTGTATGAAAAGGTCGGAGGACGCGTACCGCCGCCCCTCGCGGGCTCGCTGCGCTCGCCACACTTCGGTTTGGCGTTGATAGTGGGGGTGGCGTTAACAATGGCGGTGCATTTAACATTGCGAATTACATCGCATCGCATGCCACTTGCTGGCATGTGTTGCTATGCGATATTTAATTGTACAAAATCACATCGCATACCATCGCATAGTACCTGGGGGTGTGCAAGGATGGAATAACATGCAAATCAGCAGGAAATAGCCGAAAATCGGCAAAAAATCGGACGCAAAATCGCATCGCAGATCAAATCGGCCAGAAAATCGGCCGCAAATCGGCCGATAAATCGGATGCGATATCGGATGCGACTTAGATGAAATCGGGCGCCGTGATAATACACAAGTACCTAAATTCTTATATTTCACAAAAGGTGCATCATCCTAACATCCATACAAGAGATGGTTCTGAAAAACAATACTCGATATTATTATTATTATTATTAATATTATTATAATTATTAATGTTATTATTATTATTATTATTATTAATATTATTATTAATGTTATTTTTTATTATTATAATTCTTATTACTGTGATTTGCCTAAACTGTTTTGTATTATTTTTTCCTCGGACAGATGAAACCGCATACATTTGTGTCATAGTAAAGGATTCTAGCCCAATATATTATTACTAGAGAATCAAGAGGTGGCTTTTGGGGGATTTGGGGGGATTACAGATGTAGCACCGCTCATCCAGTGCTGGCGCTCGCCAGACCACCCCCACTGGAGAGCGGACGCTACATCTGACCGGTACGCGCGTCCCAGTTTTCTGTCGGTGGGGGACAGTAACCCTGCCCGTCTCCGCTTCAGGGACACGGGCAGGGTTAGGGGGAGAGCGGGGAGGTGGAGGATGGTGGCGAGGACCAGGGGGGAGCTCTGGTTGAAGGGGATGTGTGTCTCGTGCACGCGCAACCCCTTCCGGCGGCTGGCGGGGGCTGCTAGCTGGCTAATCTACCGCCAGCCCCTGCCTGAATGAGAGGGGCTTCATCTGTACGTGTGGTATCTAGTCCACAGTGTTATTTTATGTGATACGAGTCCCTGATTTATCTACCGTGGAGATTATCTCTTTTATTAAATTGTTTATCGTTTAATGCACCATGAAGCGCACTTTCTCTACTTCTTTCTAGATGTTCTCCCTCTGTGGATTCCAGAGGTCTCCATGTAGAGAACGGTTGCTGCATTCCTACGATTGGTCTCTGGGGCCTGATTCCCTTTGAGTTATACAAAGGGCTGGATTATTACTGGACATATATGGGACTGCCTTGTGTGCATGGTTTTATATCCTTTTTACATATATATATATATATATATATATATATATATATATATATATATATATATATATATATATATATATATATATATAATGAAGCTTATTAATGATCATTGTCTTACTTTACAACATACACGGTAAAAAAAGGTCTATAATGACTTTGTTCCTCGTATTTTCTTTGGTAAAGTTACAACATAATTTTTTTATATTATGTTAAAAAAAAGTTATATATGGCTATAAATAAATTACTCTGTTACCTTTATGCAACTTATTTGCAATTTAGATATTATCATGTAAGCTGAGCGCATTTCCTCCTGTAATGAGATATTATAATGTGGTCCGCAATAGCTGAAATGTTGTGCAGTGTGGGAAATTCATAAGATATTTTCAGTAAGTCCGGAAAAATGAGTTTCTAAACGGTGTCTGATTGCTCGACCAGCAATCTGAACCCCACTGATAGCATCGCTAGAGCCTCCGCACAGCCTGATAGCTTATGGGCAGAGATTTAATGATGGTACAAAATAAAAGGTTTCACGGAGTTCAGAGCAGTCTGGTTTCAGAAGAACTAGCTCAGACATTAATAGTAACAAGAGGACCTGCATTTGTGGGTTATTTACTAGTGAATTAATAATGTGCTGTGAGATTTTGTTATCTAACTTTTGCTTAAGCAGTGATGGGTAACGGCATATTTCGAGGGTCACATGTGTAGTCCACCAACATAGAGCTGCGTATTATAACCTGAAAGAATTCTAAGCCTCATATGACCATGGAACCTTGACATCACTCAACCTAAACTGTCTCTACTTGCCCCAAAATTCTTGCCGGCTTCTCACTGTTTGCTATTTTTTTTTTAGGGTTTATTAAAGGGGTAACGCTAGAGTAAAAAATGTAGGCTTTTTGGTATCCTAAGGGACTTGTGCAATCTCCTATGTATTTAGCCAGATCTGTCAATCATGTGTGTGTATAACGCTGGGTGGAGTTACACAGTCAATCCCCCCCCCCCCCCGCGCCCAGCGTTATACACACAAATCTGGCTAAATGGCTAAATATATAGGAGAAGGAGACAAGCTGCATATCCCCCTGTCCGGTGAGTGACCGCAGGAGGAGGAAGACAGATGAGCTGCTGCCGAGCTGCTGCCATACACACAGGGGGGCGAGATTACGGCGTCACTAACGGTGTGTGCAGCAGCCACCTAAGCCAGGTGAAAGGGGGAAGATGGCGGCATCCTCTGCCAACACAGCTGCTGCCTGGAGAGTCAAGACATGGGTGAGGTCAAGCGTAGATTGCGGCAGCATCTCTGCCCACACCCACCCCCCCTCCCGGTAGCATCTCCACCGCCCACCAGCATCTCCGCACGCACCCCCCCTCCCAGCAGCATCTCCACACGCACCCCCTTACTGCCAGCATCTCCACCCACTGCCCCCCCCCCATCTCCCACCAGCATCACCGCATGCACCCCCCCTCCCGGCAGCATCTCCGCATGCAACCCCCCCTCCCTGCAGCATCTCCACCCGCAACCCTCCCACCATCTCCCTCCAGCATCTCTTCCCGCACCCCCCCCCTCTCTCCCAGCAGCATCTCCACCCACACCAAAGCAGCATCTCTGCCCGTAACCCCACCCCCCCTCCCGCCAGCATCTCCGCCCGGACCTCCCCCCATATCTCCCGCCAGCATCTCCGCACACATCCCCCCCTCCTGGCAGCATTGCCACATGCACCCTCCCTCCCAGCAGCATCTCTGCCCGCACCCCCCCTTTCTCAGCAGCATCTCCACCTGCACTAACCCCCCTCCCGACAGTATCTCAGCCGCACACCCACCCCATCTCCCAACAGCATCTCCACCCTCACCCTGTACCAACTTCCCCCCAAGCTCCTAATTTAATCTCAAGTTTTTTGTTTTTTTTAACCAAGGTGCCACTGCTGGCACACGGAGCATATCTCTGACACCCGGTAGTCCCGCTCCCCATTTCGGATTGCCCAGGCCATTCCGTTAATTTTAATGGATATCCATCAATACATCAAATAGTTTCCCACTATCGATGGCTAGGTGCAGAATGCAGATCGATGGCAGGCATTGCTGGCATCTGTACCGATGCCCATCCATACTCCTCAATCCCCCACCAGCATCCCCAGCCACTCCCCCACCCCCAAGCACCTACCTCCACCCATAGCACCCTACCCTCACCCATGCAATAAATGCGTTCACAGGTTAAGGAGGTACGCCGGTGTGAAGAGCACCCGTAGGGCGCGATGAATCACCTAGTCTCTTATATATTTAGCCAGATCTGTCAGATAAGATATTTAGCCAGATCTGTCAATCACCTGAGTTACACAGGTGATTGACAGGCCCCCCAGCCAGCGTTATACACACAGGGTGATTGACAGATTCTGCCTTAGGAGACCGCCCAGCCTTATACACACACCACCCCCTGCCCAAGTCAGAAGTCCAGGGGTAGGGTACACACCCAGCATTATACACACATCACCCAACACCCAAGTCACAAGTCCAGGGGTAGGGAACACAGCCAGCACAGATGTGTCCCCCGCCCAGCCTTACCACCCCGTCAGCAACTGCCACTCCCCCTGTCCTGGCCACAAGCAGCCCACTCCACGCCCAGTCCGGAAGTATCGCGGGAACAAAGGGTGCACACTTCACACCCTGTGCCGAGAAACATGCTGGGGATACTGCCTGCTTCTTACTCCCACCACCTGCTACTTACTCCCACTGCCTGCTACTAAGCTCCGGCACCTGCTACTAAGTTCCGGCACCCACCGCCTGCTACTCACTCCCGGCACCCGCCGTCTGCTACTGAGGATAGCCACTCCACTCTGTCCGCCACTCTCCCGCACCATCCCAGAAGTTCCTTTTTGGACACTGCCAGACAGCAAAAGCCTCACCCTCAAGTCCACGAATCCTGCATGCCACCAACTTCAACCTCTGCACCCATCTGGATTCACACAGCTTCCCGCTACTGAGGCCACGACACCATCAACACCTGTACCACCAACGGAGACTAGGTAAATCGCCCGCACAGCACCCCATACCACCAACGCCTGATCACTCACACCTCACCATACCCCACCCAACCCAATACAGACTATCACCCACATACACAACCCACAGACCCCCCTTCCTAAACCACCCTACACCTTCATCCGCTGCTACAACACCACACCACCCACACTCGGAATACAGCACCCACAGACTCCCTTCATAAAACACTGTACCCCTTCATCACCTCTTTCAACATCGACAACACTGAAGAAGGCAAGTCAGATGCTTGGTGGCATAGGGAGAGGTATCAGCAGTAGAAAGAAAGAAGTAATAATGCCACTGTATAGGTCATTGGTACGACCTCATCTAGAGTATTGTGTTCAGTTCTGGAGGCCATATCTCCAGAAGGATATAAATACATTAGAGACTGTACAAAGAAGGGCAACTAAAATGGAGCATGGCCTACATCACAAAACGTACCAGGAAAGACTAAAAGATCTTAATATGTATACTTTAGAGCAGAGAAGGGAAAGGGGGGACATGATAGAAACTTTCAAATATATCAAGGGTTTTAACAAGGTACAGGTGGGAGACATTCTTCACAGGAAGAGGAGCAGCAGAACACGAGGACATGCACTGAAACTAGAGGGAGGAAGATTCAGGGGAAATGTGAGGAATAATTACTTCACAGAAAGAGTAGTAGATAAGTGGAATAGCCTCCCATCAGAGGTGGTAGAGGCAAATACAGTAGTACAATTAAAACATGCTTGGGATAGGCATATTGATATCCTTACAAAAAAATAAGGATCAAATATGGTTTGAGGTAACATGTTTAAAAAAGGGGCAGACTAGATGGGCCAAGTGGTTCTTACCTGCCGTCAAATTCTACGTTTCTATGTTTCTATGTAACACTCCCCAACCATTATCTAACACCACATACCTTACTACCAAATCCAGCCCACACACTACTACTGACCCTCAACCACCCTGTCCAAACCTCTACCGAACATTTCCAACACATCCTTTACCAAATAACAAACATACGTCACACTCAAATATATGTCTACCTTTAATGGGGCGGAGCCCCTTATGATGGTGTGAAGAGCGCCCAGAGGGCTCGATGATTCACCTAGTGTATTAATAATCAACAAGTTAAAAGCCTGTCAAAATGACGGCTTAGGGCCTGATTCTGGTTGACTCGGTAAGCTGAGAAGATCGCACCAGAGAGCCCGCCCCGCCGAATCGCTCCCCCCAGCCACCCGCCGCCGCAACCATGCAAAGGAATGTGTTATAAAGACCCATCCCATTGCATGCTGCCACTGCAGGAGAAATCATTTGATGGTCGCCAGTTGAGACAAAGACAGGGCGGGGCGGCTGACGACATGTGATGTCAATTGCCCGCTCGAATATCCTCGGGAATGCCCGGCATTTTCATGGGGACACCCATAAAATGCTGGGCGTTCCCATGGTCCAGCATCGCCACCGCACCCCTTCCCCTCCTCTGAAAACTGCCCGGCGAGTGAGCAACTCGCTGTAACTGTTTGCAGCCAGGGTTTGCTAAATCCGTGCGTGCGGGTCACAGCCTACATGTCCCACCAACGGCGCAGTGGAGCCACAATGAGATTGTATCTCTTACGTACATTCTCAGCATATTGCAGCAGTCTTAACATTTTTGGAAGACTCCCCCTAAGAATCTGACACTGTGCTGAAGGCATGGCTGTCCGGATAGGGTTGTGGGTGGCGTGGTGGGTGTGTCCTTGGGTAGAGGGGGAGTGGCCCAGTGCAGCAACCCCTATTTTTTTTTTTTTTAAATTGGGGCATGTTCATTGCTGCCCTACCAACTGGCCATCCCCCGGCTCCCTCTATGCTCTCCCTCCCTCCTCCCTGCACTGAAGAGATCAGTGGTGATCACCAGCTGTCCCCCCACCCACGAGACACTGCCACCAGCAGGAGGAACTTACTTGCTTCTGGAGAGCTCTCTATGTCCTGGGAGAGCAGGTCAGTCTGTGCCTCTACAGAGTCAATCAGAATCTGTGACATGGCCCAATTCGGCATGATGGAAGGCATTGCTAGTGATTGGCTAGTGATTCTCCCACATTGCCCCCGCACCCCCTCCCCACTGTACCAAACACCGGGTTACTAAGGGGGCGGGGCTAAAATGACGCAAACCATTTTAGCACCTCTCCCAATGCACGGACCCACAAATTGCCACGTGGGCAATTGGTGATGTCAGTCTCACCCCACTCCCCCCTGACATGCCAGAATCTGGTCTCCTCTCTGGGCTTCTCCCAGAGAGGAGAAAAAATAAGTAGATAAGTATGTCCTATGTATGTTCAGAAGAATGAGAGGGGCAGAATTGACTCATCTGTTCACTGTACTAAATTAACATAAAATATTCTCAATTTATAATTTATTCATTGGAACTGCTTAGGTGAGTATAATTTATATGGTCTTTATCTGCTGATTTACATCAATAAATCACACTGGTACAGCAGTAAGAGTCTCACAGTTTATACAAGAAATAAACGTTCTCTATGAAAACCTTTTTCATCGAGCGATGTGTGTTTCATTTATAAGCGATCTAGTCATATGAAGTCAGATCTCTTAGTAAATAGCCCTTTATTGCTACGTGTGTGGGCCTATTACAGTAAATCTTGTGAGGACATAAATCTACCGTAATCAGGGATCAACCATGTATTGTATTCATCTGCTCCAAATATGGGTCAAAGAATATATTTAATGCAAAGCAACTAAAGGGACTGCAACCCGTCACCTCAGATAATTAGTAGTAAACTCTAGATATCAAACACAAACGTAGAAAGGAACCAGTGCTACCCAAATATACTATGAAATCCCTTAACCCCTTGAGTGGTGGGTTTTGCTGGGGAGGTATGCCCTGCCCCAGCAAAATCCCCCACAGAACATACTGAGCACCCCCCCCCCACCACCACCACCACCACCCCTGTTGCTCCCCCCTCCTGACGCTTCCCCCCCGCCCACTCATCTCCGCTCCAGTGATCATATGCCGGAGCTCCCCTGCCGTTGCCACAGCCACCATTTACAGCTGAAAGTGATCAGGTGGCAGGTTCGGGGATGTTTGGGCAGCTCTCAAGGACTTGTGCGCCCAAACTCCCGAGCAGCACCGAACATCTCGAGGGGAGCTCCGGCATAAGATCGCCAGAACGGAGAGGCGAGGGGGAGCGACAGGAGGGGAGGTGGGAGCAAACACTGGGGGGGGGCTCCGGAGACGTGATGCGCCAATGATGCACAGCTGCAGGCACCACTAGCACACACCTTGATATTAGTGGTATGCCCGGAAATTTTCCGAGACAGCCCGCTGCGGCAGCACAGTTGGGCCCAGAAAATTTCCGGGCATACCACTAAAGTGGTTAATATAGTAGAAATTTCGGTCTGAACTTGAATAACCTGCCTGGATGATAGAAAGTACCAGGTCCTAGTTGCTTTCTACATTTTTGTCATAAGAATACAAGCTACCTGTCTTTTATAGTCCCCATATGTAAATATCATTATCGATCTTAAAAAGATGACTAAAAACAGTTTTACATTTCACACTCATTCACAATCTTTCTGTTATTTGTGGTTTCGTAGAAAGAGCCAACACAATGGGCACAGAGAAGAGGAACTGTATTACACCGCAAGGTTACTTGGAAATTAGTTAAAAAAATAATATTCAGAATTTTGATTTATAGGTCCTACAGTAGATATTAAAAGTTCTGAGCAGAGAGAAAAAAATGGACTTATTATTAATAATTATTATTATTATTATTATTATTATTATTAATAATAATAATAATACATTATTGGAGGGGAAAAATTGATTGCTGCCACTATACTATACAGATATTTTCTAAGACAGTGCCGTGACAGGATTCTGCCCCACCTACTAACCTTTGACATCATGATGTCATACTTAAGGAGCGGGAATATCAGCTCTGGTAAGTAAAGCACTGCCTGGCGCTGCGGTGATGATGTCTCAGCAGTACTGTTAAGGTAACTTTTTATTCCACTAACCCTAATCTAAATCCCTACCCCTAATCCCCCCATAGTGCCTAACTTTCCCCCACAACCTAACCTCACCTTCCAGCCTAACCCTCCCAGTGGCACCTAACCATTGGCTTCCTCACATAATACACATTTCACATGGCAGCAGTTCAGATATTGACATTGTGACCATGTTGTCATGGTGGCATGTCTACAGTTGGCAACTTGATTACTTTCAAACTTCTGAAAGAGTAACGTAATGCCAGCAATAGACATGGAGTGAATTAAAACATCCCCATATGTGTGTCACACTGGGAAGCATGTGACTCGGGGATCCAATAAGGACATAGGTCTGGTTGACTGTGAATAACTATAGCAGGAAAAGGAGGAGACTTCCTCTTCTTCCTGCAGAAACCATTGTCTCTGAGTTGCACATGGATTACTTCCACAGGGAACACTGTCACCAAGCACAGAAGGAGGCAACCACTCACAGATGTGACTACACATAACAAATCAAAGCGAAACCATATATGATCTGTTTTTGTTGTGAAATGAATATTTCTTTAACCACCAATAGCTTCTAAAAACATATATAAATGAAATAAAATGATATATGATGTCTATAAACAGGTTAGGTGCAATTTCGAAAATTATTAGGATTTATGGTTTCACAGAAATTAGGTATCTAACTCATCCCACATGACATTGCTGGTGGCTTTGTACTCATAACACCACTTCAATAAAGGAGATTACAGTGTACAGTACATACCATGGGGGAGATTCTCTAAACTAAAAATGCGGTAAAAACCCGTTATTGGGTTTTTACCGCATTTTGGGATGCTCTAAGCATCCTCCGCTAGGTTACCGCGGCGGGGGGCATGGCCAGAAAAATCTGGCCATGCCCCATAGAAGCCTATGGGCTTCTAACGCAAACCCACCGCCGTCCCGCACCGACCTACCGCCGACCCACGCCATCCTGCACTGACCCCCTCTCACCTGTGTCCGGGCAGCACAGAGCTGTGCTGCCCGGACCTGTGACTAGGAACATTTTAACCTCCACATTGGCCCTGCACAGTAATTCTCACAGAAAAGCATTCTAGTTTACAGGGGGATGCCAAAAACCCTATCACTGGCCCTGTCTCTGCCTAGTTGGGGGGAGGGGGGTAATTAGGTGGCATAGAGAAATGAGGGGCAGATTTATTAAGCTTGGAGAAGAGATAAACTGGAGATAAACTGGAGATAAGGCAAAAGGAGATAAAGTGCCAGCCAATGAACTGTGTTTGAAAATGACAGTTGGGAGTTGATTGGCTGGTGCTTTTTCTCCTTTTACCTTATCTCCAGTTTATCTCTACTTCAGGCTTAATACATCTGCCCCTGAGTTCCCCCACCTCTGCATGACCACTTTAAGCTCTGATATTACATTTGTCTCAATCATCATGGCATCAGGACCGGAGGTGCCAAGGATGTGTGTGGGGGAGGGGGGTACTAAATAACCATGCCATGGCTTATTGGTGGTTCCCAACCAAGGTAAAGATAGGAGCAAATAGAGACTAGGGATGGCGTGGAGAGTGTGTGAGCTAAAAACTGTCACAGCTCAAAGTGAAAGTACATTGCAGAAGCCGTCATTTTGTCAGGCTTTTAACCAGTGCAGTAATAGATTGTAAGCTCTCCTGGGACATTACAGATGTGAATTACTAAGTAGTCTCTGTAAAGAGCGGGGGAACACGTGTAAGCTGTAAATATAACTTAATAAATACAAAATATAAGTATCTTCTTAAGTGCACAGGACTGAAATGTTTATTTAAGAAATCGATGTATTGATTATATTCATACATAGTTTTACGCAACCTCTAAAATGACTTTCTGGCAATGAAAATTTGACCTGTTTGTATAACCTTAATAATGCAGCCCCTCCATTACCTTACTTATAAAGCTGTCAGCCACTGACCCCTGAAGTTCAGTAATGGATTTCTTAAGGGCAGTCGGCCAAAACTTGCACCGCAATAAAACCAGTATACAGTATGTTACATCATTTTGTGCATCCCAGGATTTTATAGGCCTTGGCAGCTGCTGCGTGACACTGAGTGTTGTCACCCAGTCAGGGCAGCTTAGAGGAATGCCAGGCCCAGGTAAAATTTGGGGAGCGTGGCCTAAGTGTGGGAGGTGTGGCCACCTCCTGCGCTTAGGCCACGCCCTCAAAATGTTTAGAGGGGGGTGAAAGAACTCTAAAAACTCTAAACTCAGCAGCTCACGCTGTCAGTGAGATGCTCATGCTGAGCCTGCTGTCAGCACAGCACATGCTGTAGAAGTGTGTGCTGCTGTTGCTGCCCAGGAGGGACGGAAGGGGGAATGGAGTGGTCGTAACCGGGGCCCCTGCCGGGCCCCTCCAGCAATCCTGGGCCTAGGTAATTAGTACCCCCCTATCCTCTCGGCTGCCTGCACCCAGTGTGCAGGTTTTCCTGCATATAAAAAAAAATCCCTATAGTGGCGGTTTCACCGCATTTTTGCTTTAGTGCATCCTGCCCTAAGGTGGAGGATTTAAATTTGGAGTTCCGTTGAAGCTGGTATGTTGCCCGTGGAAACCAATAGATTATATCTATTATTAAAAGGTGCTACTCTGTACATAAGAAGAATCTGAATGTTTGCTATCGGGAACATCCCATCTTCAATGGAAATCCCGTCATAGTAAATTGACTGCTAATTGTCTGAACCCTACAGTCTTTTATCTGCCTTGATAGCCATTTATAGTTTTGTGGCCATATAGAAGGTTCTGGCAGCACTTCTTTCATAGTACAACATTTAGGGGCAGTTTTAGACCCAATGATTAGAATAAGAAATTAACATTCACCCATATGTAATGCCGGGAGAGCTGGCTGCAGAGCCCGTCCTTGATCCCTGCAGTGTGTAAAGCAGTAATTTCATTCTACTTCGGGAGTTGGGGACGTTCTGCTGACTGTGTGGCGGTCCTTGTGGTGCTAATTGTTACTTGTGCTCTGTTTTAGTTTTTCAGTTACTGCATACTGTACCTCCCAACTTTGGAGGTATGTAAAGCGGGACATTACGAAGCTCCCAGTAAGGGGGAGTGGTCTATTTGAAAGGGGGCATGGCTTTGCAAAGATGACGTTCCCGTGAGGCCATGCCCCCATTTCACCACCTTGGGGGTATGGCCAGAGCTCTGTGACCTGCTGGCCATACCCCCTGTCCCCCTGCCTGCTGTGAATAAAGAAGACAAGCAGGCAGCAGAGGGTCTGCCGCGCCACCCCCTCCCCCCCACAACCACCACCACCATGGGAAACTGTCGGCACAAAAAACGACTGTCCCACAAAAATCAGGACAGTTGGGGGCGGTATGGTTATTGAAATGTAAAGTTCTATGAACACTGTATTGTTCTAATGTGTGCCATTACCACACTGCTGTGAACCACTTGTGGCACCTTATAAGTAAAAGTAATAATAATATTAATAACCATTTCTCAGTCATTTCTGGCATGTACTGTAGCCCACAGAATATCGCCATCTGGAGGCCAAACACCAGGATGCAAGCTTGGTAAATCTGACAGCTTCCCTCCATTTCTCAGTCCCCTACAGGGGGGAACTGTGGGTTATTGCCTCAGTACGACACCGGACACAGCAATATGCTGCCAGCAACTCAGCAGAGGACACCGCAGTGGCAGGGGGACCACGGGACCCCCTAGGACATGTAAGTTATGGTAAATCCCAGCGACATATTCATTACAATCTCAGAGGATTCTAAACACAATATGCCAGCAGAGAACATGATGCATCTGAATACATACTGGGGTTATTCAGACCTGCTCACTAAGTTGCATATATTCGGAGCCTAGCAAGCAAGTTACCGCCTCGGTGAATGTCGGGTGTCACGTTTCGTGAATCTGGTGAGGGGCCAGCTGGAGTGTAGCGGAAACTGGGTGCTTTAATATGGCTGCCGGACGGGGTCCCGACAGTCGGGATCCCGACAGTCATTAACCCGACGTCGGGATCCCGACTGTTAAAACACTGGCGGCCGGGTTCCCGATGGCCGTCAGCTATTTTCCCTCGTGGGGGTCCACGACCCCCATAGAAGGAGAATAGAATAGGTGGCGAGCGTAGCTCGCCACCGCGCCCGCAGCGTGGTGAGCGCGGCGATCCCGCAAGGGGCTTTGTTGCGCTGGCCACGCTGTCTGAGACCAGGCAGTCAGGATCCCGACTGTCGGTGAATCATACCACACCCCTTTAATATAAGGTTGTTGCATAGACAACGGATCAGGAAGAGACCAGCTATTACAGGTAGACTTTTAATGAAAAGAGTCTGGCACACAATAATGATGGTGAGGAAACAATGATGATATGAATGATAACTGTCGGGACGTGATGAGACTGGACTACACCCCCGGGGTGCCAGCCCCAATGTTCACTCTGATCCCTATAGGCGGCAATGGAGAGTCCGTGGTAGTACCAGGAATATTGCAGTGAACGACCAGCAGGTGTAGCGAGGTAGAGCAGGCTTCACACGGAGAACTGAGAGTCAGGCTGTAGCTGGGAGTAGCTGCAGAATTGTCTGGAGATGCACAGGGAGCTGCTATCTGTAGGACAACATTGTACTGACTGCCACTCTGGCCCAGCGTGCTGGAATCTATGCGCTGAGCAATGCAATGATTGGCTGGGTTGATGACATCACGGTTTGTGCAGCGAGGAATAGGTTCCAGACACCAACAAGATGGCAGCCACCTATAGGGCAACACTATACAGCTGGCAAGGAGTACTACGCGGAGGCGCTGCAGCCGACGCTGGAGCCAGCTGAGGCCTAGGAGAACGCAGACGCCATCATGGCGGATCCCACCACACGCTGCTGGGAGCCAGGACACCGTAGGCCAAGACCGACACCCGGAGGAGGAACAGGCGCTATGGTGGAGGACAGAGCGCCAGGGCACTGCTGGCCGGGACCGGAACCAGGAGCGGAGGTGAGCGCCAAGGTGGAGGACATAGCGCCAGGGCACTGCAGGTCAGGGACAGCACTGGGAGGGAGGGTGAACGCCATGGTGGTTGTGACATCGGGTGCCCAGCGAGCAGGTATGAATCGACTCCACTGTGGGTTCACCTGCTCATCCTGCCATATTCCATGGTTGCCTACCCTCCCAGAATTGTGCCTGTCCACCGCAACCCCCCCCCCCCCCCCCCCCAGTCGGCAAGGTGTCTGCGGGACCAAATGACACATTGCGCGTCATTGTAGCCCCAGCTGTGCAATGCCTGAAATATTGGCATTGCATGGTGGGGGTGTGGCTACAAGGAAGCTATCCTGCTGACCACGCCCCCCCATGTGTCATACCCAGTGGCGTAACTACTGTAAGGCAGCCCCAGCTGCTGCCCACACAGGGTCTGTGTGGGCGCCGGCACCCGCTTGACGCACTTTGATATGCTGTTGCCTGTCGCTGCCCACTGGCTAAGCACCGGATGCTAGTCAGCCACAGCGCAGGTGCAGCCATGGCAGAGACAACAAATCCCCCACTGATTCAATTGACTGTACACAGAGCCAGCTATTGGCTACTGTGTACAGGATGGGCGGGCGGATGGGCGTGCTGGGGTGGCCTGGGATGCAGCAGTGTCTGCTGGTCTCTCTTCCTCTATCCTGCTTCAGCTTCTCCATTATGGGTGTTATGTCATCACGTCACACACTGGGGAAACACGCTGGAGAGGAGTGCACACATTTTTTGGCAGGGGGAGCAAAATTTATAGTTCCGCCCAGGGCTATTTTTCAGCAGGAACGGTCCGGAACGCCGTTCCTGAAGTTCAAATTAAAAATGACGTCATCAGGAACGGCGTTCCGGAACCTCATTCCCCGCCAGGCCGTGACTGTAAAACTCACCTACCGCGGAGCTGCCACTGCCCTGCCTGCTGTGTGCAGGTTTCGGGTCGCGGTGGGAGGCTCATCGCGCGCGAGGGGAAAGGTTATCAGAGCGACTGGCTGTGGTGGGCAGCGTGCGTCTGTCAGTCGCAGCTGTCCTACTTCATGCCGGACGCTGCGGGACTCTGTGGGTAGCACTGTCCACAGCAGCTACACACTACGCAGCGGCGGCAGGCGGGTACAGTCCAGCACGAAGAGGGGGAGCGGCCACGACCTCCGGAGCAGCCGCGGGAGAAGCGGCAGAGATTAATTGGTTAGTGTGGTCACGGTGCGGTGCTTCTAGCAGCAGCGAGTCAATCTCACCCACTCCCGCTCCCCGCGCTGCGCTGCCTGCTGTTGTGTAGTTCTTATTCTGCAGTGCAGTCACCACAGCAGGAGGCAGCGCAGCACGGGGAGCGGGAGCGGGTGAGATTGACACGCTGCTGAGCTTATGCAGCCTTCAGTACATATTATGTCCCTCTGCTGATATTAGAAGGGTTCCTCGCTCAGGTGCTGTCTCCCACCTCCAGGCCTCCACGCTCCTGCAGCAGTGCACCTTTTACTATAAAACTTGTTCCTCTCCCCCTGCCCCGCAGTTGCTTTTGGTGCCTGGAAATGATGAGATCAGTGTGTGTGATGTAACATGTAAGGGGCATCAGTGTGTGATGTAACATGTAAGGGGCATCAGTGTGTGATGTAACATGTAAGGGGCATCAGTGTGTGATGTAACATGTAAGGGGCATCAGTGTGTGATGTAACATGTAAGGGGCATCAGTGTGTGTGATATAACGTGTAAGGGGCATCAGTGTGTGTGATATAACGTGTAAGGAGCATCAGTGTGTGTGATATAACGTGTAAGGGGCATCAGTGTGTGTGATGTAACGTGTAAGGGGCATCAGTGTGTGTGATATAACGTGTAAGGAGCATCAGTGTGTGTGATATAACGTGTAAGGGGCATCAGTGTGTGTGATGTAACGTGTAAGGGGCATCAGTGTGTGTGAGGTAACATGTAAGGGGCATCAGTGTGTGATGTAACATGTAAGGGGCATCAGTGTGTGATGTAACATGTAAGGGGCATCAGTGTGTGTGATGTTACGTGTAAGGCATTACGGTGTGTGATGTTACGTGTAAGAGGCATTACGATGTGTGAGGTAACGGTGTAAGGGGCATTACGGTGTGTGAGGTAACGGTGTAAGGGGCATAACGGTGTGTGATGTAACGTGTAAGGGGCATCACGGTGTGCGATGTAACATGTAAGGGGCATCACGGTGTGTCATGTAACGTGTAAGGGGCATCACGGTGTGTCATGTAACGTGTAAGGGGCATCACGGTGTGTGATGTAACGTGTAAGGGGCATCACGGTGTGTGATGTAACGTGTAAGGGGCATCACGGTGTGTGATGTAGCGTGTAAGGGGCATCACGGTGTGTGATGTAACGTGTAAGGGGCATCACGGTGTGTGATGTAACGTGTAAGGGCATCATGGTGTGTGATGTAATGTGTAAGGGGCATTACGGTGTGTGATGTAACGTGTAAGGGGCATTACGGTGTGTGATGTAACATGTAAGGGGCATTATGGTGTGTGATGTAACGTGTAAGGGACATTATGGTGTGTGATGTAACGTGTAAGGGGCATTATGGTGTGCAAAATCCAGAATAGAATTGAAGCAAGGGTTAAAAAAAAAACATGATAAGGCAGACCAAGGGTTGGGGCTGTGGGTGGGTCAAGGGGCAGGCTGTGGGCAGGCCAATGTCCAGGAATCTCTCAACACAAAGGTGGCAACCCTAGCTCTGCACCAGGGGTCCTCAGACAAGAGGCCCGGCATTCCGGTGGAGGCCCACGCTGGAGAGAGGGAGAGCTGTCTGAGGTACACTCGCCACTGAGGGGGGAGGAAGGATTAGGAGGCGCAAAGTAATTTCTGTAACTTTCAAACACCTGTCTGCTCTCCCTTCTCTACCACCACCACCCTCTCCTCCTCTACCATCCCCCTTTCCTCCTCTTTAAAACCCCCCTCTCCTCTAACCCGTTTCCTCCCCTACACCCCCTCTCCTCCTATGCAACCCCCTCTCCTCCTCTCCTTTTTTACCACCCCCTTTTCCTCCTCTAACCTCTGTCTTCTCCTCTATAACCCCGTCTCCTGCTCTTCCAAGGAGTTGCAGCCCTCTGCTGCCAGCACCACGGATCAGGAGGAGACGCGTTGCTGTGGATTGCGGGAGGAAGTCGTCACCGTGGATTGGAAGGAGGAGGCCTGGGTGCCGCAGATAGGAGGTTGAGGCTCTACACCAGGTGATTGCAGACAAGAGGTCCCGGCACGCGTTGAGCGGGAGGAGGAGGCCCGGCGCTGGAGAGAGGGAGAGCTGCCTGAGGTACACTCGCCACTTTGATTGAGGGGGAGTAAGGCTTAGGAGGCGCAAAATAATTTCTGTAACTATCAAACACCTGCCTGCTCTCCCTTCTCTACCACCCTCCTCTCCTCCTCTACCGCTCCCTCACCTCCTCTACTCCCCACCTCTCCCCTATACCACCCCTCTTCACCTCTACCACCCCGTCTCCTCCTATACCATCCCCTCTCCCCCTATAGCACCCCTCTCCCCATATACCACCCCACTCCTCCTCTACCACCCCCTTTTCCTCCTATACCATCCTCTCTCCACCCCCTTCTTCTCCTCTACCACCCCTCATCTCCTCCTCTTCCATCCAATCTCCTCCTCTTCCATCCAATCTCCTCCTCTACTACCCCCCATCTCCTCCTCTACTACCCCCATCTCCTCCTCTACTACACCCCATCTTCTCCTCTACTACCCCACATCTCCTCCTCTACTACCCCCCATCTCCTCATCTACCAACCCCCTTCTCCTCCTCTACCACCACCCTTTACTCCTATGCTACTCTCTTCATCTACCTCCCATTTTCCCCTCTACCACCCCCATCTCCTCTAACCCCTGTTTCCACCCCTAACCCCCTCTCTCCTTCTCTACCCCCTCTCCTCCTATACAACCCCCTCTCCTCCTCTGTCCCCTCTCCTCCTCTACCACTTCCTCTCCCCCTCACACACTCTCCCTCTCTTCATTTTCTCATTCTGCCCATCTCTCACTCTCCCCTCCCCCTATCCTCCTGTCACTAACTTTCCCCTTTCACCCAATCCCTCTCCCTCTCTCTTTCTCTCCTCCTCTACCACCCCCTTTTCCTCCTATACCATCCTCTCTCCACCCCCCTTCTCCTCCTCTACCACCCCCATCTCCTACTCTTCCATCCAATCTCCTCCTCTACTACCCCCCATCTCCTCCTCTACTACCCCCCATCTCTTCCTCTACTACTCCCCATCTCCTCCTCTACTACCCCCCATCTCCTCCTCTACTACTCCACATCTCCTCCTCTACTACCCCCCATCTCCTCGTCTACCAACCCCCTTCTCCTCCTCTACCACCACCCTTTACTCCTATACCTCTCTCTTCATCTACCTCCCATTTCCCCCTCTACCACCCCCATCTCCTCTAACCCCTGTATCCACCCCTAAACCCCTCTCTCCTTCTCTACCCCCTCTCCTCCTATACAACCCCCTCTACTCCTCTGTCCCCTCTCCTCCTCTACCACTTCCTCTCCCCCTCACACACTCTCCCTTTCTTCATTTTCTCATTCTGCCCATCTCTCACTCTCCCCTCCCCCTATCCTCCCGTCACTCACTTTCCCCTTTCACCCAATCCCTCTCTCCCCCTCTCTTTCTCTCCTCCTCTACCCCCTCCACCTACCCCGTCGTTCTCTTGCCCCTCTCTCATCCCCTCTCACTTACTCTCCCCTCTCATGCATCCTCTCGTTCTCTACATTCTCTGTCTTCGCTCTCTCCCCCCTATTTTTATGTCTCACTTACTCACTCCCTCTCTTTGTCTCTCACTCACACCCTCCCTGTCCCCTCTCTGCCCATTTCTCACCCCCCTCTCTCTATTCCACTCACCTCCTCTCTCCCCTCGCTCTCTGTGCCTCACTCCTCTCCCCTCTCACTGTCCCCGTCTCCCGTACCTCTCACCCACTCTCACTCCCATCCCTCTCTCCACCTTCCCCAGCTCCCTATGTCTCTCCCTGTAGCCACCTTTGTCTCTCTATCTCTCCCCATCACCCACTGCATCACCATCTACCTCTCCATTGTAGCACTATCTCACCATTTTTCTCTCTCTCCTGTCACTCTGTCTTGCCTGGACATCTAGTGTGTGGTATGGCCATCACTGTGTGTGGCATATGTATAATGGGCATCACGGTGTGGGGCATATGTATAATGGGAATCTCTGTGTGTGGCATATGCAAAGAATAATGTTTTTTTTTCTCATTTTTTTGTTTTTTTTAATGTAATGCCCCACCCCTTTTGTAGCTCCTCCCATGTCACCGCCCACTTTCTGCCCCCGCCCACAGTTCCTGAACCTATTTTCCTACAAAAATAGCACTGGTTACGCCACTGGTCATACCTTTTATAGCACCTGCCCATCCTGCCCCCTTTTCTACCCTGTCAGCTGTCCTGGTCCCCTGCCTTACAAGAACTGGCTGCCCTTTCCCGGAGAGATTGGCAACCCTGCCTTATACTCGGATTACAGCAAGTTTGGATGGATCTTTCAGTCCATGGAAATGGCAGTACAGGAGACCGGGCTGTGCAGAAACGCCTCATTAATATATAATGACCAGTATGTGTGGAGCTCGGAACACCCAGTTTGCAATCTCTCTTATAATGCTTGTAGCAGTTTGATAACGGCAGCATAATAATTGCATAAATGTTTTGTTTTTCAGATTCAGGAGCAAACGCTGCAGGTCTCCAGAATGCAGAGTAGCAAAATAAAACTCAGCCAGAATTCCAGTAGGCACAGAGGACGAGGCGCTCTATCTGGACAGATGGCGTTCCCAAATAACCGGAGCTGCAGCTTTGGTAACAAAATAAACAGAGAGGCCCGAAGACCAATTATGCAAGTACTGTAGTCAGGGCAGCCGAGAGGGGGGGGAGCGGGTACAAATTACCCGGGCCCAGGCTTGCTGGAGGGGTCCCGCATAATGAGCCTGATTCAGAGAGGGTTTATGTACATCTCTGACGACTGCGCAATAATACAAAATATCAAAGCGATTTCTCTGCACTTTTTTTCAGTATCAAATAGAGAGAATCAATATTTCTATATAAAGTATTTCAAGCTTTCTTCAGCTAAAATGCAAGAGAAGAACCTTTTTCCATTTAGCAAATACCGTAGGCCTCTAAATACGTAAAAGCTTAGAAATTGCATCATTTGGTGAGGAAAATAGAAATACAAGTTTAATAAAGTGATTCATGGCTATCTGGACAAGAGCAGTACTGTCAGTTAGAGGGTTGGGGTGACATGTAGTACGGTGTGCTTTTCTGACGTGCGATTTTCCACACATGTTTGGAAATTCGCATACTGTACGGTAAAAATCGCACGTTATGACAGGTATAAAAAAATTGCACCTTACAAATCGCATCCAGATATTTTCTCATAGAAAATATTAAAATGGCAAATATTACCAAAAAATCGCACAGAAAATAGACCAGGTCCAGGCTGGTAAATTTGGCAAAAAAATGCACAGATCTCGTTCTGTCCAAAAAAAGTGTTTACAAGTAAAATAAAAAATAAAAAAAGGTATGTCCTGGTTCCAAAAATATTGGGGGAAAAAGACTGGGGGTCCCCCGTATTTTGTAACCAGCACCGGACTCTTGGCACAGCCGGGGGACAATATTTATGCAAGGTCCCCCCGGCTGAACCATAAATACCATGGCTAGTCAGCCCTGGATGGTGTACATGGGTGTCGTCCCCCCCCCCCCCCACCCATAGAAGGATTTCCCCCTGGCTTACCATCGAAGGATATTTACTCTGTTGGCAGCCAAAAAGTAGCCGAAGACCTACATTTCGGCTGCACGTTGTTGTACGAATTGGGGGCGGGTGCTGACATCATGTGACATCATCCGCCTACAACAAGAAGGCTGGGGAATGCCTGCATTCCATGCGGCCCGCCCACCGTTTCTATGGGCCCGCCCCACCATCTTTTTGTGGAAAAAAACCCCAGGTGTCCCCCTGGAATGCCCCCTGGTTGACAATCACTGTGCAAGCACCCCGGCAAGTGAAAATCTTGCCAAAGGAGCTTGCTGCAGGATCTGCACATGCGCATGTGCAGAATCGCACCATCGACATCGAGGGGCCAAATTCACTGCTCAACAAGGTCTGAATTGTCCCCTTTAATACATAGGGCCATATGTTCTAAACTTGAAAAGTGATCAAATGGAGAGTGATAAACCACTAGCCAATCAGCTCCCAGCTGTCATGTTACAGGATGGGTTTGAAAAAATTACAGTTAGGGGTGGGTTGGCTGATGGTTTATCCCTTTCCGCTTCATCACTTTTCAAGGTTTAGTACATCTGGCCAGTGGCATAACTATAAAATGTGCACCCCCCAACCCTGCTGCCGCCGGGTCTGTGGCCGGGCCCCGCAGATCTGCTTGTCTGCGGTCCCAGCGATCCTCCTGGCTGACTCATGCTAAAGAAGATGACCATGACAAAATGGCTGCCCCTAACAGCAGAACGTTTTTTGAGGATGCTAGTGGAGGCCGCTGCCTCCTCTAGTATTCCGGCTACTGTATGTCGGTTACGATATTTGTGGCCTTTATACATTCAGACAGATACGGCTCAGCCATGTTACATTTTTAATGCCAATTCCTTACATGCCTTTCAGTATGGGGCAAAAGATCGCATCTGTATTAGAAAAGCATCCGAAGAGTTTCTTGTACTAATTTGGTCTCCGAAGAATAGTCTCATTATTCCTGAAGGTCTCCGAATACAGAAACTGCCAGAACATGAGATTACTGTATGTTTATAGGCAAATTGTCGCACTGCCTTAGGTTGTTGTTCTATTCAATGAACGATATTCTCATAGAACAAAGAACTAGTGTTCTAGAAGAATAGAAAGTAATTTACATGACACTTGGGTTTTATTAAAAGCACCTTCTGATCTGAATCGTTGCCGAATTGAAATCTACCACATTTACATAAGTTAAATAAATTAAAGTAATTGAACAAAAAAAGTGACATTTGATTGACATCCCGATGATTGCTAAGTGGTAGAAATTGGAGTAATTGTAAAAGGGAAATTATATACGATCTACATTTACATCGTCATTACCCTCATCTCTCTCTCTCTCTCGCAAAGAGAATCACTCTGCCGCCAGTAATTGTACTAACATTTCTACTAGTCCACTAACGAGAACAAAAATACTAAAGATGTCATTTAAGGACCATCCATTAGACACAAAAACACCTCATTTGGCGGAGAAATGTGAATCGAGTACACTGGGGCCGATGACAAACACATTACCATCCAGGAAAAAACATCTCCAGCCACAAGGGCACTTAAAGTGTAAGAACTATTAGTTCTATCTCTATAGGTGACGTTTTATATATAACTAATATCAATGCCTGTAATTGGGTGACCTCAAGTAGCACTGACGTCATTAATCCTCCTGTCCCCTCACCCTTACAATTTATTCCAGTTCTGGGAACGGCTCAGCTGACAATCCTAAATAGACATCGAGCGGTTGAGTACAGAAAAATATGGTAATTAGTGGACTGACTTTTTAAAACTAAATAAAGCACGCCGCACTACTTTCGAAGATTAAATCTACTGAGCATCTAAATAAGGGTCTGATTCGGGCCTGTTCGCTAGGCTGAGTACACTCGCAGCCTAGCGAACAGGTCAGCGCCGCCTGCCATCCCGTTTTCATCTCCTCCCCTGCGTGTGTGAACACCTTGGCTAGTGTGATACGTTTGAGTGCCAATATCTGGCGTCATACTATATATGCAAGCGGCCGCAGCCTGGTCACAAACGGCAGCATAGCCCAAAACAAATATGACCGCCGCATATATGCATATATGATATGCACATATGCGGCGGCCATATTTGTTTTGGGCTATGCTGCACTGAATGCTGTGACCAGGCTGCGGCCGCTGGTCGCTCTTGGATGACGTCACCACCGAAGCGTGAGTAGTGTCCGCCCCTCCTCCCGGTTAGTTGCTATACCACCTCTGCCAACCCCCCGGCTGTAGCGTCTGCACCCACCGCGCTCCCCCCGCCTTGGGTGCGGGGGGAGAAAACATTCGATGGTCGGCGACACCCACCGGCTGTAGTGTCAGCACCACCACCCCACCCCCCCCCCCCCACGCCACCCTATGACCACCGCCTGCCAGGTGCAAGCAGGACGGCAAACAAAATCAATAGAGATAGATAGAGAGAGCTAGATTTGCATATTATGTAACATGCATTACATATAATTGTATGTGTCAGAATGGAATCACCCTGCTTTGAATACCCTACAACAATAACAGTGCAGTCATAGCTGTCCTGTATATCGCAGTGGCATTCCTCTATAATTTCCTGATTTCTATTTTCCCCACTGTTAGGTCTTATAGCCCCTAAGATGAAAGGGCCTGTCCCGCGAGGTCAGACTGTAAGGGAAGTCCAGTCACGCTTATTATCAGTTTCCCACTAGTGAGTAAAACAGAAGTGAAAGTCGGGTTAGCTCTGAGGTCAGACGTATGCGACCGACCGGGAATTTCCGGGTGATGTCAGCTAGAACGAAGCCGATTGAGTATAGGCAAAAGGTTAGTTGAAGTTTTGAGTCTGTTTCTGTAATGCTTTCTGTATCCCATGTGGTTCTGCCACAGAGAAACCACATGGGATTAGGTTACTTTCACTTTACATTACTATAAATGTTTATTTACAGTAGTTGTACACTAGTAACTTGTTTATGTGTAGTTGAAAAAAAAATGCAAGTGGCCGTGATGTAGACATATGCAGGGCCTGATTAAAGGGTTGCCTACCCTCCCAGATTAGACGGAAGGCTCCAAAAACCGGGCCCCCCAGAAAGGTGGGCAACCCTCCCAGATACTGCTAGAACCCCCGAATCTCCCTGGCCACGGCAGTAAATTACCGCTACTCGCGGCTTTTGGACGCCGACAAAGTGTACCGCACCCCCTCGCATGGCTTTCTGCGCTCCCCATGCATGGTGCCTTGCTGCGCTCAGCACTCTATTTTATTCTCCTACAATGCCTTAATGTATGTTAGGGCATGAAATACCACCTGTCGGCACATGGCGCTACAATTTTTTTTAAATAAACGCACGTCGACCTTTTGACGGTTGAACTTGCCATTGTCAACCTAATGCTTGGGTCGACCTTCCAACCCTGTCGACCTTAGCCAGATTGACCTATTTCAGTCGGCAACCCAATGTTTGTCCACCCTATTTGACTGTACCCCACGCTAACCACCCTGCTAAGTGCCTAAAAAGCTTCCTCCCAGGATGCCGGCCGTTGGGAGTCTGGCGTCGGCATCCTCATCGATGTTGGGATTTCGCGGGACTGGTCTTACTTGTGCAAGACGAGATGCTGCCAGCGCCGGTATTCTTCCTGAATACAATACTTCAAAAGTTTCTCTCTGACTTGACGCATGCAACAGGGAAAATAGACGATATTCTCCATTGGGGCAGAGACTAACGAGCCTGGATAAATATCCCTGAGTGTACTGCACATCCCTGCGGAATATATTGTGGAATATTTTAATGTTGTATTAATAATGGATAAAAATAAAAATCATAATGACAGGCGATTCTTTAAAAGACATAAAAAGGCGCGCAAATGCGACTATTAAAATATGGTAGCAGATCAGACGTTCCCAGCAGCGGCGTTCAACACCCATGAGATTTATCCCTTTGATCGCTTTGATGGATATTTCTCATCTACCCATAAATACAGCTGGCAGAGTAAAGGGCTCACGTCTTATCAATTTATTTAACAATGCGGTCATCCTGATAGTATCGGTGTCTATTTAAAGAGAAGATTCAAGATCTGCCTATCGTCTTGTATATTTATAGCCTCGCAATGGCAAAACCAGGACTATAAGTCATCGCAGGCATGAATAAATGATGCACCATTGAAAAAAATGGCACAGACGCTGACATTTGTACAGAGTCCAAAAGTGTTGGAATTCTCGACTTGAAAGCTCTGCAATCCAGAATAGAAATACTGAACTATACTGAAAAAGATCATTTACTAAGATGGGCGTTCTATTTGCTATGGGCAACCAATCAGATACTATCTATTATCTTCTAGAAGTTGCTAAATAAATAAGAAGTTGATTCTGATTGGCTGCCCATAGCAACATCCCATGGTGAAATAGAACTCACATCTTAGTAAATTTCCGCCAATGCCTTAACACTTTGTAAAACCACTGAAGATATAGAATTATTTTCAATGTCTGTTTCCGACAGTCGTAATCACGGCCAATCTGTGGTCAATACAACCGTCGGTATTCAATGTTCTGACTGACGGTAGAGTTTCCACAGTCAGAATACACGTAGACTGTCAAAATTCACGTTTATTTGGTCGAAAGCGGCTGCGGATTCGACAATCATGCGGCCGTTTTCAAACATACAGATTCACCTTTTATAAAGTCGAATCTGTGAGGCTTCAATGCAGTTGGAAACGGCCATATTGAATAGATATGTGCAGATATTGTTCACTGTGGATAATATTGGCACACATTGAATCATACTTGCCTACCCTACCGGAATGGCCGGGAAGCTTGCAAAAATCAGGTCCCCCTCCCGCCCCCCCCCCCCCCCCCCCCAAGAAGGTGGGCAAGTGTTCCACATGCCTGCTCCCCCCCCGGAGCCGCTGAAAGAAATGCAGGTTTATTTGAGGGGGTGGGACTAAAACGTCGCAAATCGTGACATGTAACTGAATTTTAGCCCCGCCCCCTACTCACGGACCCACAAGCTTTGGTTTTAATAGTCGTACACTTTAAATAACTGGCTTTTGTTAAATAAAATACAAAATACACATAATTGATTGATGAGCATGGCTTTGTAATGGAATACAGTTCTAAAAAGCAAAGTCTTTGGTAAAAGGTATTGTTGGTATTACTAGAGGCAGGGAGGTGTTTAATGGAAGAAGAGAAAGCACTCTTTTTTTATGAGGAGGTGGTTATAAGGGTGTGCACAGCATTAGGGTGTACCTGTGCACCCCTAACACTCAATGTGCGCACGCCTATGTGTGCGATCCTTTCCCCAAGAT
The DNA here is from genome assembly GCF_055691185.1 of Crinia signifera. NCBI lineage: Eukaryota > Metazoa > Chordata > Amphibia > Anura > Myobatrachidae > Crinia > Crinia signifera. The sequence goes on from NC_139218.1 coordinate 34,100,145, forward strand.
CGCTACCCCATGCGAACGCACTGGGGATGCAAATAAACCAGAATAACCCCCTAAGTACGGAGTACATATGCATAATTATGCTTTTCAGAGGGCCGACATCTCTGTTTTTTAAATTACTAACTAATTCTAGTTCTAATTCTAACTAACATAAGCTTGAAATATTTCACTTTGCATGTTATGAGTCTATCTACTAATATTTTAGTTTCACATTATAAGTTGAAGTAACTTTTGAACGATATTCAAATTTTTCAAGTTTTACCTGTATTGCAATACAATGTGAAAAGAGATTGTGAACGTGGCACCTAGAAGCATGGGTGTAAACTGCTACATCTGAGAGGAATCTTTTATAATGACTTATATCCAAATGTAGATGAGCCCCAAAGCAGTTAGTAAGAGATACTATACTTGGTAAAGTGCTGGGAAATGTTGCTGATGATTCAATGTAATTGTATCTCTCTCATTCCTTTTTCCCCAAAAAATGTAACCGTGTAATGTGGGCTAGGTGACATAAGGGAGATTGCTAGACAAATAAGGGAGAGAGGGAGATCGCTGCTATTTCAGGGAGTCTCCTGCAGAATGCAGGAGGGGAGGTAACTATGATGTAACAGTGTAATGTAGGCTAGGTGACATGAGGGAGACTGCTAGGCTAATGAAGGAGAGAGGGAGATTGCTGCTATTTCAGGGAGTCTCCTGCAGAATGCAGGATGGGAGGTAATTATGATGTAACAGTGTAATGTGGGCTAGGTGACATGAGGGAGATTGCTAGACTAATGAAGGAGAGAGGGAGATTGCTGCTATTTCAGGGAGTCTCCTGCAGAATGCAGGATGGGAGGTAACTATGATGTAACAGTGTAATGTAGGCTAGGTGACATGAGGGAGACTGCTAGACTAATGAGGGAGAGAGGGAGATTGCTGCTATTTCCGGGAGTCTCCTGCAGAATGCAGGAGGGGAGGTAACTATGATTTAACAGTGTAATGTGAGCTAGGTGACATGAGGGAGATTGCTAGACTAATGAGGGAGAGAGGGAGATTGCTGCAATTTCAGGGAGTCTCCTGCAGAATGCAGGAGTGTAGGCAGCTATGTTCTCTATAATGTATTTTAATTGGCCTAGAAGTGTAATAATGCACAGCTACAGTAACGTAATACTGTATAATGAAACCAGACTCTGACTTATACAGTAACAAGCACCCGCTTTCTGATATCTCACCGTTCCCGCCGGGGGTTAAAGTGGGCCGGAACGGGGCGGAACTGAGTTCCGGCAGTTCATATTGAAGCCGGAACTCAGTTCCGCCTCCTTCAGCTTCACCATGCCTGCCCATCATTAAGACTTTCCCTAGCGAGTGGACCAACAGGCGGCTGGCTCAGGCTGTATTAAGCCGTATTAGAGCACTGCCCGCCTCCGCAGCCCGTCCAGTGTCACCCAATGCTAGTGCCGGGCATGCTGACGTCGCACCACATCATCGTCAATGGTGCGCACCTCATTATGGGACGCAGCTGTCATGAGGATGAGGGAAAGTGTACGGAGGAGCAGGCCTCGCCGGTGCCCTGCAACCAGCCCTGCTCCTGCTGGACAAACACGGAGGACGCTGGGGTGAGTAGGCAGCGAAGGCATTAATATTTGTAAGGGTTTTGCAGCAGTGGCGGCTGGGCAGGGTTCCACCTGCCCCCCAGGCTGCAATAATTTGATTGTTTTTTTGGGCCACGTGTCCGGCAAGTATAGTTACTGAAGCCGCGCAGGGTCCATCTGTCTCCCAGACGCCAGTTACAGATCTGCCCTGCCTGCACCCAGTGTAAAATATGTGTTTGCAGGAAAGCTGTTGATGTGACACTGTGCCGCGGAGCTGCTGCTTCCCTTTCCTTCCCTCTAAGTGCCTCTGTTTGGGTCCATCTCTTCTCCTGATAACAGCCTCACAGCTCTGTGTGCCCCGTTAGAAAAAATTAACTGCACGGAAGGTACAATTTTCAGCCCAGCTACCTCATTAGTGTCAGATTGGTAGACAGGTCCCCAGAAGATCTGAAAGGGATACAGGGACCAGGCAGCAATTTACAGTAGAGGTGCATGGCTTCCCACGTCTCTAAACGTCAGGGACACCGCAGCGCTGTATGTGTAATATAGATTGGACACTGGGAGGGGACACCCGGAGACCAGAGGAGCCGACAAGCAAGCAGGGAAAATAAGGTTAGTTATTTTGCCACAGAGGTTTCCAGAGAAAAGGGGGGTTAGGGTGCAGATTTTTTATAACTAATATACAAGTCATTTACATATACTGCAGACACAATTGCTTCCCTCTACAGTCTCTATTAACTAACCTTCCCCCCTGCAGCCTAACACTCCCTGCTAGTAACTATCCCTAACCTTCCCCCACAGCCTAACCATCCCTGCTAGTACCTAACCTCCCCCACCCCACAGCCTAACCCTCCCTGCTAGTACCTAACCCTAACCTTCCCCACAACCTAACCCTCCCTGCTAGTACCTAACCCCTTACCTGGTAGTGCCTAACCTTAAACCTCATACCCCACCATCTAAGCCTAAACCACCAGCCTGCAGCCCATTTTTAAAATATGCGGATGGGGGTGCCATTGCTGTAGCCGGCACAGGACTGTGGGTGATGGGTGTTGCTGGCTGCTGCTGTGATCTGTACTACTGGGTGATGGGAGCTGTGCTGGGTTAGTGGTGGAAGTAGCGCCAGGGGCACCAGCCAAAATCTTGCCTAGGGCATGAAATTGTTTAGGGCCGGCTTTGAGTGTCGCCCTGCAGCCTGCCCACTCCCTACAATGACAGACAGTCACAGTCTCTAGAATGCTGCAGCCTGCTGCCAATGAGAATTGCCGCTGATGAGAGGAAGGATGATGCTGAGAGGCAGACAGCGTGACTCACTGTCTGCCTCTCAGCATTGATTCATCCTCTCATCAGCAGCATAGTCAGCACTAAGCTCCCGACAGGTGGCAGCCCAGCAGACTGTGTAAAGCTACCACCGTCAGCCGTACACAGTGTAGTCAGTGTCTCTCACCACCCCCGAATACCTGCCCCCCGCCCCGCAACTGAATACCCTTGGTACCATGTAAGGGTGGCGTTAGGGGGTGTGGCTTCTGCCAAGTGGGAGGTGCTAGGGGTGTGGTCCGCAAGGGTGGGTGTCGAGGGGTGAGTTCCACCACCTCCCTTGGACCACTTTAAGCACTGGTTCCCGGGACTCATTATGCACATATATCAGTCAGTGATTGCCACATCTCTTTATTTCAGTATAAGTATTTTCACAGCTCTCTGATGGGAACAAAATACAATTTCTTCATATCAATCACCGCTTCCCAGAAATAAGCGACAGATTCAAATCTGTTTTGAACAAATCACCACCATTTAGCGATCATCAAAGTAGGTCAGAATAACCTGACTTGTTACAAGGAACATTTTCTTCAGCAACATCATGTATAGTCAACTGTATCCGTTCAATGGTGATCTTTCTGCCACTATGGATGCTGCAGTCCGTGTTATCAGGTTAAACAGTGATGAGCTGGGATTAAAATATTATTATAAAAATAGTCACCCTGTAAGGAAAGTGTTATCCGACTGGTCTTCACCGTTGGTGATTAGGGCGGTGCTGTGCAAGGTTCCCCATGTACAGCTCAGTACATTTTGTATCATTATACCCACAGAGATGCCGGATGCATTTATGCATCTATATTACTAATCAGTGTGATGTCTGCTGATGTGCTGCGGTTCCTTATAGAATGCAGATTATGGTTTGGTCTTCAAATGCATAGGAAGTGTTTATCCAGATGCCTGCAAGGGATACAGGATAGATGGATAGATAGATATATAGATAGATAGATAGATAGATAGATAGATAGATAGATAGACAGACAGACAGACAGACAGACAGACAGACAGACAGACAGACAGACAGACAGACAGACCGATCTACCATTAGTGCCGCAGGTTCAGTGCACCAGGGCCCCTGAGGATTGTCACCCTCTTCCTGTCACCCACTGTTTTTCCCTGTCACCCTCTACCTCTCCCTGTCAACTACTGCCGTGTTGTAAATTGTGAACTTGGGTTGGGGTGGAGGAGGGGGGCCCAAATTATATTTTAGAACCTGGGCCCACAACCTACAAGCTCCTCCGCCACTGGATAGATAGATAGATAGATAGATAGATAGATAGAGTGGCGTCACTAGGTAGGTGGGGGGAAGGGGGGTGCGGGCCGCACTGGGAGTCACCAGTCTCAGGGGTGACACCAAAGTGCAGAGCTCTGATATATCATATGAAGATGGCCGCAGCACCTGGGCTCCCTGACTGAATGACAGCCAGGCCAGCAGCAGGCTGCGAGCGGCGCACACACAGCAGGGGGGAAGCGTTTCGGAGGGGTGACTCATGGCCGTGGCGCCTGGGCTCCCTGGCTCTGACTGACAGCCAGCAGCAGAGTGAGAGCGGCGCACTCACAGCAGGGGGAAGTGAGAGGGGGGGGGGTCAGCAGGGTGACTGACATTGCATACGCGAATGCCATACCGGTACGCACACTGCGCAGGGAGGCTGGGTGGCTGGCGGCGTAAGAGCGGGTGCCTCCCCCTCCCACTGTGGGGATTGGCCACCCCAGGGCAAGGAGGAGGGACCCGGCTTGTGCGCAGGCAGCCTGAGTGGTGTACTGTCAATCTCTGCTGGTGGCTCCCTCCCCTCTTGATCTGGGGATTGGCCACCCGTGGATGGAGGAGGGACCTGGATTGGGCACGCAGGCTGGGCAAGCCTGTCACTCAATGAGGGGGGGGGAGGTTTGGGGATACATCTTGGCAGGTATTGAATCCACGGCTGGCACCATTTTATGTTGAGTCTCTGACTTCAACTTCAAGCAAGTTGACTTCTGCTCCGTCCAGCCTCCTCCACCACCTCCTGTTCGAGTGAGCTGTGGGGTCGATTTATAAAGCTCGGTGAAGTGATAAACTGTCACTGGCAATCAGCTCCTACCTGTCATATTTCAAATCAAGCCTGTAACTTCACAGGTAGGAGCTGATTGGCCGGTGATAAAAACCAGACAGTTTATCACTTCACCGAGCTTAATAAATCTGCCCCTGAGTGATTCAGGACTGGAAGAGTCCTAACCAGCCTCCCTGCTGCTTCTGTGTGGAGAGTGACAAGTCGGACACTGGCACTGACTGCTGCTGCCTACACCTGGACTGGTCTCTGGTGCATCTATTGTGTTGGTGAGTGACTGAGTCTGAGTCTGTCTTTGTCTGCACTGCAACAGATAAGTAAGTTAGTACTGTTCAGTGAGTCACATGATGGGGCAAGGCCAGGGCCGGTGTAAGGCTTCACAGCACCCTAGGCAACCCCCCCCCCCCCCCCCCAATACTGCCCCCAATACCCACTTTCCAACCCCTAGCATTCCAGAATAGCAGGGAGGCTCACAAAAATTGGGTGGTCCTCCAAGGCCCCCGGGAAGGTGGGAAAGACCCCTGCTTTCCCTGGACCCACAACAGATTACAAGGAGGAGAGGGCAGCAAAGTAATGGAGTATGTTTCCAGGGAAAGTATGGAGGTGAGGTCTTAGAAGTTCCACAGCCGCCACCTACATTACAACAAGGATCCTCATAGACATCCTTCATTTTTTGATAGGCAGAATAGATGGCGCTCCCCAGGTCCTGGCGCCATAATAATGTATGCTGGGATATTTTGGCACTATGGGGTATATGTCTGGCACTGTGGGAGCATATCTGTGGCTGGCACTATGGGGGCATATGTGTAATGGGCATCATGGTGTGGGGTGTAATGTGTAATGGGTGTAGCATTACGGTGTAGAGATTAAATTAACATCACGGTGTGTGGCATAATGGGCATCACGGTGTGCAGCGTATTGTGCAATTGGCATCATGGTGTTTGGCGTAATGGTCATCATGGTGTGCAGTGTAATGGGCATCACGGTGTGCGGTATAATGGGCATTATGGTATGCAGTGTAATGGGCATCACGGTGTGCGGCTTATTGTATAATTGGCATCACGGTGTGTGTCGTATTGTGTAATTGGTATCACGGTGTGTGGCGTTATGGGCATCACGGTGTGCAGTGTAATTGGCATCACGGTGTGTGGCATAATGGGCATCACGGTGTGCGGTGTAATGGGCATTACGGTGTGCAGCTTATTGTGTAATTGGCATCACGGTGTGTGGCATATTGTGTAATTGGTATCACGGTGTGTGGCGTAATGGCCATCACGGTGTGCGGTGTAATGGGCATCACGGTGTGCGGCATATTGTTTTATTGGTATCACGGTGTGCAGTGTAATGGGCATCACGGTGTGCAGCTTATGGTGTAATTGGTATCACGGTGTGCAGCATAATGTGTAATTGGCATTACAGTGTTTAATAATTTAAGTAGCCTGTAAAAATGCAGAGAAAAACTAAGCTGGATCAATCAATTAATCTATAGAGCACTGCTATAATACTGGAAGATTGGAATAGGTGCGCTTACACAATCTGGAGGTACACAATACAGTCACAGCACAGGCCACGCCCCCTTCTCATAGGCCGGGCCCCCAAATTTTACTGGCGCACCTCCGGCATGCACAAGCATCCTGTGTGCTTAGGAAGTTACTCACAAGGACACCGATAACCGTCGCAATACAAACTGTCAATGACAGTGGCAGGATTATTAATACATATGTCCATATAAAGGGCTTAATACTTAATCAGTAAATGTTAAGACCACTTTGCTTGTAAGTAAATAAAAAAGATAGAGAAACTGAACAAATGTAAATAAAGTAACATGCATAAAAAAATCAACACTAAAGATATTGAAGAATTCTAATAACAAGGTCAAAAAGTATAAGAGAAATGCTAATCAGACGCTGTAACAACAGTGTCTAATCATGACGCGTTATAATAGAGATCCCTAAGAGAATACAGTATATAGAATTTTAATGTATTCATTCCTTAATTAGCAACTTGTCAGAAGAGTCAGCTGCCATGGGTGTGGATCATAAGGTCGAAAGTATATATGTCAACTGTCCGACATGAAAAATGTTGACATGGCCAAGCAAAAAGTCGATGTGGGAAAGGTTGACATCGGTTTTTCATGGGGGTTTTGTCTGTGTAACATGTGTCAACATGGACACCGTATAAATTTACCCCGTCCCCTCACATGGGCCCTTATTCTGGTCGGTGCGGATATATCCGCGTGCGTTCGGGCCACCGATGTTTTGTGTCTGTGTATGTGCAGAGGCGTCTCTGCGCATGTGCGAGCGGGGCGTACGGCCAAATCCCGCATGAAATGTGAACACTCCGAACAGGGGGTGGAGAGGGGCGTGAAATGGCTATTTGTGCTCATTACCATATGCATACGCTCCGCGTTTCATGGGCGTTCCCATGCAAACGCTGGGCGTACGTATGGTAATGCGGCCGTGACGCACGTGTAGGGGGCGGACATATGACATTGCCGGATGTCAGCTGCCCGCCCAGATCTCTGCTTTTGCACGGAAAAATGTCCGTGTGGTCTGAGGTTGCGGGAGCTGGTGGAGCACTCGGTCCTGCATTCGATGGTCTGCGGCCATCGAATGATGGGGGAGGTTCCCTTAGATGGAGGAGGCGTATTCCGTGTAAAATACACGTGCGGTCCGTTCGGCCAGCTTCTTACCGCGTACGGACGGAGTTGGCGATCCGTATGGAAGGCGGGGTTTCGCACGCACGGTCCTGGCCGCATAATCGGATCCGGCCGCACCGACCAGAATAAGGCCCATGGTTGGCTGCGCTCGGCATGCTTCCAGCACTATTCTAGTCTCCCTATATGCCCACTGGGAAGTATCAACAAAAAATCAGGGAAAATCTCAAGTTGACCTTTTTTCACGTCAACAATTTTCATGTTGACCTTTTGCTTGTATCAACATGGACACCGTATAAATGTACCTCGTCCTCTCACATGGTTGGCTGTGCTCGGCATGCTTCTGGCACTATTCTATTCTCCCTATATGCCCACTGGGAAGTACGAACAAAAAAATCAGGGAAAAACTCACGTTGACCTTTTTTCACGTCAACAATTTTCATGTTGACCTTTTGCTTGTATCAACTTTTAATGTTGACTTAAAGCATGTGTGTCGACCAATAGTGGTCAACTTATTGAGTGTTGACCATACTTTCCTACCTTCCCGAAATGGCGAGGAGGCTCCCAAAAATCAGATCTCCATCCTGACCCCTCCTTAAGGGTGGGCAAGCCTCCCACATGCCCCCTGGCCTCCCCCGCATCTTCCTACCCCACCGGTAAAATTCTGCGATTTGTGGTGTATGCAGAGGGGGAAAGGTTAAAATGGCACAAATTGCATAATTTTAGCCCTGCCCTCTCTTTGGGCCTTATTCTAGTTCACTCTTTCTGACAAAATCCTTCTTAGATGGACAAAACCATGTGCACTGCAGGTGGGGCAGATGTTACTTGTGCAGAGAGAATTAGATTTGGGTGGGGTTTTACTTCAAAGTGAGATCTATATTGCAGTGTAAAAATAAAGCAGCCAGTATTTACCCTGCACAGAAACAAAATAACTCACCCAAATCTAATTCTCTCTGCACATTTTACATCTGCCCCACCTGCAGTGCACATGGTTTTGTCCATCTAAGAAGGATTGTCAGAAAGAGTGAACTAGAATAAGGCCCTTTGTACACCTGTGAGTCTCACGATTTTTTGCATTTTGCAATGGGGGTGGGGCTTGAGGATGTAGGGTTCTGTCCCCGCCCCCCTAATGGTAGCGGAAAGTCTCCTCTCTGGGCTTCTCCAAACCTGTACTGAAATTAAAAAATTTTTTAAAATAATAATAAAAAAAGTCATGTAAAATCCTAAACACACATCAGTTGTTGCCACATGACATCATCCTAATGTCTCACAATCTTTAAATCCGTTTCAATTACCGGTTCCCGTGAGAATTTAATATCAACACATCAGATTTTGATTGGTTAATTTTAAACCCTGAGAGATAATCCAATCTCCTGCAATGTGTTAGGTGCCACTCATTGATTGTCGCAACTTCATTTATAAACAGCAGCAGGTTGTCACCAAGCAGAGTTGTGACCAGCATCCTAATGGCATGTTCTGCTAAGTTACATATAAACTCTCTAGTACCTCATACATTCAAATTCATTCACTACCATCAAGCAGTATTCAGTACTGACTGCTTCATGTACTATGGAATAACTTAGCTTTTAGACATTTGATTTAAAAACAAGATACTGTAGAGTAATCAGTTCAGACATGTTATTATTCTTTATCGTTTTCAAAATAAAGTGTTGTGTTAGCTCATTGGGAAGGGTATATGGTCGTTAGGTTGACGCTATTGGGGCATCACACACGGTGTAATGGTTAGCATTACCGCCTCACAGCTCTGAGGTCACGGTTCAATACCCACCATGGCCCTAACTGTGTTGAGTTTGTATATTCTCCCTGTGTTTGCGTGGGTTTCCTCCGGGTACTCCGGTTTCCTCCCACAATCCAAAAATATATAGATAGTTTAATTGGCTTCCAACAAAATTAACCCTAGAATGTCTGTGTGCGCGTGTACATGTGGTAGGGAATATAGATTGTAAGCTCCACTGGGGAAGGGACGGATGTGAGTGTTCAAATATTCTCTGTAAAGCGCTACGGAATATGTGTGCGATATATAAGATACTGTCAATAAATATTAAGGTTGACATACATTGGGTCAACCACTGAAGGTCGACACATAAAAAAGGTCAACATGCCTAAGGTCGACGGGGTCAACGTGCCTAAGGTCGACACAAGCATTAGGTTGACATTGGGGAGGTCAACGGTCTAAATGTCGACATGGGTTTTTCCATGTAATTTTTGAGCCGACATGTGTCGACGGGTGGAATTTCATGCCCTACCATCCACGAGGGCATGGAGGGTGAATAGAATACTGTGCCCAAAGCATGGTGAGTGCAGCGAGCCATGCGAGGGGACGTGGTGCACCTTTTCTGTGTCCATGTAGACTGTGTCAACACTCAGGACAAAAAAAAGTTGAAAAACCCATGTCGACCTTTTGACACTGTTGACCATAGGCATGTCGACCTTTTTCACGTGACGACCTAAGGCCTGTCAAACATCAGTGGTCAACCCAATGTATGTCGACCCTACTTTGGTTGAATGACCCCCTACCTTTGGGAAGGCGTTGGGGGTTAATAACAAAATGTAAATAGGCAAATTGGTAGTAACCAACTGACACCAAACAAGCCGGCACTCAATTAGCCGACACATAATCCAATCAGCAGTAGTATCAATTAAACATATCTGTCCCTGTCAGGGTCGGGCTGGGACCAGAAATGGGCCCTGGCATTTTGAGCACACAGGCCCACCTGTAGTAAATGGGACCCTTGCGCTGCAAAAAGGGGGCATGGTCTCGTGGCGTGGCATAAAAAAGGAGGCATTACACATTATGGAAAAAAACCATAATGCCCATTATAGAATATGACACAATCTGGACCCAACAGGCTCCTCCCCCTGTATAATAACAGGACACAACAGGCTGCTCCCCCTGTATAATAATAATAATAACAGGACCCCACAGGCTGCGCCCCCCAACTAATAAAGCCAGATTCCATGGAACAAAAATATCTTCAGCAAGTAATCTGTGCATCATTTCTCATCCTGAGGCTGACTAAAAGCTGACAAAAGCCTGACACTGTCAGACTGACAGGACTCACTGGAGTTAGATCATGTGCCGGGCGCCGAGCAGTCCCGCCCCTGCCAGGCTACTCCACTTGTTGAAGACGGGGTAAGCTGCCTCCTTCTCGCACTCTCTGCTGCAGCAGCTGCCCCGGACCTGCAGTGTGATCGCATGCGGTGGAGTGAGAGGGAGGGGAGGTTGGTGCCGGCACCTGGTGGGTGAGCGTGAGGACACACAAGAGTGCGCGCTGCATGGGGCGTGGACTGCAGGCAGGGCGGAAGTGTCCTTACAGTATAGCGGCCGCGGGGCTTAGTGATGTCACGCTCAAGCCCCCCCCCCCCCCCCCGAGCAGCTGCTGAAACTCTCCCCTCCGGGATATTAAAGTCGGCAACCCTGATATATAATATAATTAATTATTAATATAATATATTACAGCACAGCACCAGAGGTAGGCCCCAGCACAAAGGATACAGTAGTACTACAGGTACACAGTTAGACTGTCCTCCTTGCTAGGGTGATCCCACCCTAAGCAGAGAGTAGAACAGAGTACACAGCAGCACTGAGGGGGACAGCCCCAGCGAATAAAAAATATTGCGTTCAAGGTTAAGCTGAAGTTTAAGCCCCAGCAGCAGCACCAACACACCCTCTCCCAACCCACTACTAGACTGGAGTGAAGATGGCGGGCGCAGCAGCCGCTAATTAAAGCCTCGCGAAATCCGGCGCCGGGAGATGACGTTCTGACCACGCGGATGGACCTGAGTCAGGTGGGAATCTCCGAGAGCTGCTCGGAACAGGGCTCGGAATGATGACGTCCATGGGGGCTCGGATCTCTGGAATCCGAGTCTGCACATCTCTAGTAACAACAGACAGACTTGGAGGTAGGAGAGCCCTGCTGCAAGCTTACAATCTATAGGGACATAGGAGGGAAACACAAGGACAGGCACCAGTAATAGCATAGCTTGTAGGTCCAGAAGGGAAGCTATATAATACATAAGTGCCTCAGAGGGTTATTTAAATATGATAGGCTTGCCTGAAGGTGAGTTTTCAGGGATCATTTGAAAGTTTGGAGGTTAGTGGAGAGTCTTATTGTGCGTGGAAGGGCATTCCATAGGGTGGGAGCGGCCCATGAAAGTCCTGTAATAGTGAATGGGAGCTAGTGATCCGTGCAGAAGAGAGACGCAGATCTTGTGCAGAGCGTAGAGGTCAAGATGGGAGATATTTTGTGGTAAGTAAAGAGATATATGCTGGTGCAGTATGGTCAATAGCTTTATATGCTAGCAGAAGGGCTTTATATTGAATACGGTAAAACACAGGTAACCAATGGAGGGATTGGCAGAGCGGATCAGCAGATGATGAGCGTCTTGCTAGGAAGATTAGCCTAGCAGCAGCATTTAGAATGGACTGCAGTGGCGAGAGTCTGGTATTTTACAGACAAATTTTTTTTACAGACAAGAACAAGTCTGTTCTTGGGAAGACCAGTTAAGAGACTATTGCAATAATCGATGCGGTGCATGGATAAGACATTTAGTAGTGTCTTGTGTGAGATAGGGTCGTATTTTGGAAATGTTTTTTAGATGCATGTAACATGATTTGGTGACAGATTGAATGTGGGGAACAAAGGACAGTTCAGAGTCGAGGATGACCCCTAGGCAACGAGCTTGTGCAGTAGGGTAGATTGTCGAGTTGTTAACAGTGATGGAGATATCAGAATGGTAGCTGTTCTTAGCTGGTGGGAATATAAGTAATTCCGTTTTGGAAATATTGAGTTTGAGTTGGCGAGAAGACATCCAAAATGAGATGGCAGAGAGACATTCAGAGACTCGGCCCAAAACCACTGGTGACCACTCTGGGGTTGATAGATAGATTTCATCCGCATATAACTGATATTGAAATCCAAAAGAGCTGATGAGTTTGCCAAGAGATGAGGTATAGATTGAGAAAAGCAAAGGACCTAAGACTGAGCCTTGCGGAACTCCGACTGACAGAGGTAGTGAAGAGAAGGTAGAGTCAGAGAAGCGAACACAGAAAAAGCCATCAGATAGGTAAGATGTGAACCAGGAAAGGGCTGTATCATGAAGATCTAGGGAGTGCAGTGTTTGTATGAGAAGAGTATAATCAACAGTGTCAAACGCAGCAGAAATATCTAGAACAAGGATGGGGAACCTTTGGCCCTCCAGCTGTTGTTAAACTACACATCCCAGCATGCCTTGCAAAATTGCAAAACTGTAGCAGGGCATGCTGGGATATATAGTTTAAACACAGCTGGAGGGCCATGGGTTCCCAATGCCTGATCTAGAAGAATAAGTAGAGAGTAATGACATGGGAGAAAAGGGAGCCACTGGGACAGGATTTTCTGCTGGACATTATTGTGCATGGCTGTAATGGAGGTGGAACTGTATTCTCCCTCCCATTAGAAGTGGTGGTCAGTTCCACCCCAATTTGTCCCCCATCCCCCCCCCCCCCCCCCCCCCCCCACACACACACACACACACACACACACACACACACACACAAACACATACACACTTAACCCCTGGTGATAAGCATCAGAAGGTCTGGAAGGTACTGATTTCACAATGATTATGAAAGGATGTAATGTAACATGCTTGGAAATGAAAGATTGTGGTTTTCCTATATTAAAAATCTTGTTCAAACTTGTGAAAATTCTAACAAAGGGAGAAGAAAAACAGAATACCCGCAAAGAAGTGATTTCAGCCATTATAAACCACTGTATACAAAATGAGCATTGCTCCAGACATCCGTTATCAGCACGCATTGATACTGTAGGATAACCAAGGAAATCTTGGTGCTCTTCAGGAGTGATTGTAAACATCCAGGTATAAATTAAGGCAATGGCCCTAGTAAGACAAAATGTAATCAATATCAAATACATTTCTTTTCCCAAGACAGTGGCATAAGTTAATCCCAGATGCCCAGAGGTAAGATAAATATTGGTGCCCCCACACATACACACACACACACACACACACCTTATATAAAGATATATATGCATGTGTGTGTATATAGAGAGAAGGTGCAGCACTCAGGCTTTTTCGAAAGCAGTAATAAATACATAAATAAACTCAGCAAGCAAAGGCTGAAGACAACATTTCAGTTATTTTATTCAACTGTTTCAGTTATTTTATTCAACGGTTTTCAAGTCAAAGATGACTAAGAGTCCCTTCCTCCTGGGAATAAGAGTGCCTTCCCAGTGCAAGCTTTGCTTTTTTTTCTGTTGGGACTTTACCATGGCTCCAGAATTTGCCCACGCCTCCTGTCTCTCCCCGGTCTCTCCCCGGCCGACTTTCTTGTTGAGATGTTTCATGTTCGGTGCCTCTACTCAGAATGAATTCTATTGGCCGACTAGCTGCCAATCAGGAGCCAAGAAAGTCGGCTCCTGAGTGGCCAGAAATCATTCTGAGTAGAGGCGCAGAGGAGGAAACATCTCTGCGCCTCTCAGTCCGCAGCGGGGAGCTTGCCGGAGTCGCCGGCAGCTTGAAGAAGATGGAAGAAGATGGAAGAAGCCCTGGACTACTGCGGTTCAAGCCTGAAGAACTTCCATGGAGGACCTGGGTGAGTTGGATTTCCTTCCACAGATCTACCATGGATTTCTTCGGACCCGGACCGGACGCCGAGGCCGACATGAAGATCGACATGCTGAAGAATGACGACATGGATCCGGAACCAGGACAAGGCACCGGATCAAGTCCCTGGGACCTACCTACCTACGGGATCAAGATAGGTAAGTATCAATGTGTGTGTAATGTATGTATTAAACTTTTATTTTTCATTGTGTCAGTGTGTATTTATTTAACTATTTTTTTTACTGTGGAACTACAAGACCCAGCGGGCCCTTTAATGCCCCGCAGGCTGGGACTTGTGGTTCTCCAAGTCCCAGCTTGTGGGGGAGGTTTGCTGGGACTCATAGTTCCACAGTTTAAAACAATAGTTTATTCATCTATTTTTTGACACCACTATCAGCCCGGTGGCCACCGCACAGGGCCACCGGGGACAGCACCAGGCTTCAGCCTGGTCAGGTAAGTCCTGGAGGGGGGGGGGCTTTATTGGGGGGGTCCCCACTCCCCCAGGGCCCCTGGCCAGGCTGACTGGTCAGAGGGTTAATGCTTTGGCTGGAGGGACGTATAAAAAGTCTCCCCCCCGGCTGTGGCATTACCTAGCTGGCTGGTTTGGCCTGGGGCTGGTTCTTAAAATACGGGGGACCCCTAGTCATTTTGTCCCCCGTATTTTGGGAACCAGCCCCGGACCTGGAGCCTGGGACTGGTTGTTAAAAATTGAGGAACCCCTATTTGTCGGGTTCCCTGATTTTTAATTACCGGCCCCGGCTCTTTCAGCCTGGTGCTGGTTACAGCTCTGGGGGGGACCCCACGCTGTTTTTTTTAAATATTTATTTATTTTTCTATTTTTTTACACTAAAGCCTGCACGGATCTGACTGATCCGTGCAGGCTAAAGCCAAATACGACAGGACAATCAAGGTTTATTTTCCTGTCGTATTTTCGTGCCTGTTTTACACCAATTAGCAGCCGTATTATCAATACGGCTGCTTAGTAAATCTGGAATCACCATTCTTTTGAATGGTGATTCCTGTCGTATTCTATCGATAGTGTAGACATTCGTATTTGTAAATACCAATACGAATGTCCCATCTTTAGGAATACGAATTGCTGTATTTTCGGGATAGTAAATCCCGAAAATACAAATGTGTAAAAAATAGGTGTATTTCTGCCTACGAATACACCTATTTTTTACGAATTCATATTAGTAAATTTCCCCCATAATGTCACACAGTAATTCCCCTTAAACATATTACACGTAAATAAGCGATCAAGTCTAATTTAACCCCACTAGTCTGTAGCGGAAAGGCATTTACTTTCCAATGCTTACTACTTAGTTAATACTTTCATAATACTTAGGGGCAGGGCCGGTGACAGGGGGGGTCAAGGGGGACATGTGTGACAGGCCCCGGGGATCTGAAGGGCCCCAGAGCCCAGCCAGGGCCTGTCTGTAGGCAGTGTTACCCCTGCGGCCGTCTACTTTGCAGTCTGTGAGTGCCACCACGCCCGTGTCTGTGTGCACAAAGTGTGCTGCCTGGCTCGGTCTGACTGTGTGCAGCCGTGCACCGGCGCCGGGTCTGCTCAGCGCAGGGAGGCTAAATCAGCTGTCTCCTGTTGCACTGCGCACATACCTTACTACACATGTGTGGCCCCATTGTCAAATCTGCTCCAGACTCTGTACGGTGGCTGCCTTTTGCCCTGCTAGTGCCTTCTTGTCACAGCAGGAGATGGAGGCGCAGCATGACGGGGCAGTTGGAGAAGACAAGTCCCCAACTGAAGTCAGAAAGGCCCCCCTGGATCCAGACCTTGAAAGTATAGGTGACTAAGGAGAGGAGGTAAGGAGGCAATTAGCTGCCTGAAGCTCATCTCTGCAGAGAGAGCCAGGCAGGGCTGTCTTTACACATGGGCTTGATGGGCAGTTGCCCGAGGGCCCTACATACCAAGGGGCCCACGGCCCAACCCAGGTCATAGCTTGCAGCTGCGGCCTGTGAGTGGTGGAGTGTGCTACCCGTGGCGAGTACAGTGGGGCTGCCTGCAGGTTGTGTAGGGCAGGGCCCGCACTCATTGCTTGCTGCGTGCGGCCTGTAACTCCCGTGGGGACTTCAATGATGGCTGCTGCACTGCTGGATTATGTGGGGGCCCACAGAAATATCACTGCACAGGGCCCCAAGATTTCTGTTGCCGGCCCTGCTTAGGGGACCCCAGCTCCCGCCAACCCTTAAGTATAGGGGAGGCTCTCCGTGCCTCTGGTGTAGGTTCACCACCTCTGAAGGCCCTGAATATACCAAAAATACAGTTGAAATTGCATTCGGGAGTGTTGCTCACAACATGACTCGAGTTTCAATTGAATGTTTTATGAGGGAACTACAGCTGAGACAAGGGTGAACCCTGCCAACCAAGAACGTGCGCTGCTCCTGAATAAAAGAACTAAGGGGAAAAAATGAGATATTTAAAAAATATGTATTTTCAGCATTATGTTGCGAGTTAAGAAATAAGAGAGGTTGAATGTTTTAGTAGTGGATGTGCTAAGGTGGATAAAAGAGGCCATTGAAATTGTTTAAACTAGAAATGACTGAAGTTTTATCATGGAAATATATGGAAAATAGAAAAATACTCAAAAAGAAAATCAGGTTAGCAGTGATTGAAGCTAAAAATATGGATTGCTACAGATAGAACACCTTCTACAAAACAGGTACATAAATTGCATGTAAAGTAGAACAGTTATTATTTTTCATAGCGTGCAAAAATATATGCTAGGAAAAATAATTGCAGGAGAAAAATCTGTGTTTATAAAGGAGATAAAAGTACTAGGAAATAGATTGTGTAGCAACAGCCTGCCTTGCTGTAACCATTGCAGGAGGATGAGGAGTTATGCTTAAACAAGACTAATAATCGAAAACTGCGTAGGTCAGTGCCCCTGGGCCTCCCTGTGTTCAGCATGTATTTAGAAAAATATATTTTTTTTTTAGCTAAAGGTTTTGTACAGTATGGGAGTGGGGTAATGTTGCAGCTTCACCTACTGTATCTGCCAATCTCATACCTCCCAACTTCTGTCTGTATGAAATAGGGACGCTCGCGCGGCGAAGCCGCGCGCGCGCCCGAAAAGGGGGTGGGGCGTATGCAAATGAGGGCGCGGCTTATGCTAATTAGCCGCGACCTCATTTTCATACGAGAATAGACGCTGTGCGCATGCGCACAGCGTCTATTCTACTAGATTGGGGGTCTCCCAACTGTCACCCCCCCGCAGCGGGACAATGCCTGCCGCGGGTGGGACAGCGGGACAGGACCCGAAAATCGGGACTGTCCCTCCAAAATCGTGACAGTTGGGAGGTATGCAATCTTGACAATGATTATTGGTGCTGAGCATCGGGAGCCGAGGCACATTGACTGCACAAGTGTGCAGTGCATTACTGGGAGTTGACCTCTTTGCACAAGAGGTCAGAGGCTGAGAAGCTTGTGCTGAGCTCTGATTGATGGACCTCATCACATGCTTCTCAGGCCAATGGAAGATAGCAGCAGCAGTGGCCTCGTCATGGTTTTTAATCAGAGGCAGCACTGAGCCTGTGAGGTCTTCTAGAGAGTAATGTACAGAGGAACAATCACAGGCTTTTCATGTGGTATGTATATATATATATATATATATATATATATATATCCCCCATCCTGCAGTTACCCATTGACCAAGTTTATACTGCCTTTACTCTGTGTTTTGACTGTGTAATATTCTCCCGTGCAGTTTGCGGACAGTAATGACAAGTGGAAGGGGACCCCCCTGTCTAAAGTGACCCAGGCCCCCCAAAGGCTTAATCCGCCCCTGTACAGACCTCTCTCATCTTTTTAAGTGGTTCAACTTGCACAATTTTGGCTGTCCAAATACTTTTTTGCCCCATTGTAAATGGCACTCTGGCCTTAGGAGGCAAAGTCTAACAACGCTTTTGTGGGTAATGTTACTTTTATAAAAAATAAAAATAACATTTAACGTGAATATCTAATAGGAACCCGTGGGGAAAATTTACTAAGATAGGAACCATGGGTTCCTATTAGATATTCACGTTCTATTTCACATGGGATGTTGCTAGAGGCAACCAATCCGAATCTACTTATTTATTTAGCCCCATCTAGAAGATAATATATAGGGAGAAATGTAATAGGATGAGAGATTCAGAAAGTGAGAGATTTGGTAAGAAATCTCCAGTTTTTTAAAGCGGCAATCATTTACACTTCAAAATCAAACTGGTTTAGCAGTGTAAATGATTGCCACTTTAAAAAAACTGGAGATTTCTTACCAAATCTCTCACTTTCTGAATCTCTCATCCTATTACATTTCACCCATAGTATCTTATTGGTTGCCCATAGCATCCTCCCATCTGAAATCAGTGGCGTAACTATGGGGCCGCAGCCCCCGCGGTGGCGGGGAGGCGCCGGGGTCTGCGGGCGCTATTGTTTCTCCGCCAGCTCCCCACTGCTTGTGGGTGCAGCGGGGAGCTGGCAGGGGGGTCCGTGCGGCGCGGGGGTACCTGTGGTCAGGGAGAGCCTAGAGGTCCCTGCGGCACTGATTATGACGATGCCCGGGTCCCTGCAGTGAAGTGGAAACAACGCGCTACCGCCGTGCGGCGGCGCGGGAAGTGCTTCTGACTTTGAAAACACTGGGCGCATGCTGATTGGCTGAGATTCAGCCAATCAGTGTGGGGCCAGTGTTTTCATAGTTAGAAGCGCTTCCCGCGCCGCCGCACGGCGGTAGCGCGTTGTTTCCACTTCACTGCAGGGACCCGGGCATCGTCATACTCAGCGCCACAGGGACCTCCAGGCTCTCCCTGACCACAGGTACCCCCGCACCGCACGGACCCCCCCTGCCAGCTCCCGGGGGGGTCTTTTCTTTTAACGGGGGCGGCGGCGAAATTGTCCAAGGGGGAGCGACGAAATTGTCCCGGCGGGGGGGAGTAAAAGTTTTTGTTACGCCACTGTCTGAAATAGAACTCCTATCTTAAAAATATCACCCTATGACCATAACTAACAATAAGCCCAATTTTATCAAGTATCTCTTAAATGTCATGAAACAATTATTTTAACTTAACTCTGTACTTTTGTCCTTCTGCGTCTGTAATAATGCCAATTGGCAGAAGGCAAGAATACAAAGTAATAAATCATTATGTACATGTTAAAAAATTGGATTAAATAGAAAATCCAGTCCCCAAACCCCAAAAGAATGTCGCAATCTGTATCAATCTGAACAGTCCAGAACCAAACCAGAGCAACAGAGAGGTTAAAAAATAAAGTTCTCCCTTCATTTATTTAAAGGGAAGAATAAAAGGCTACACGGAGTGTTCTCCAGACCGGCTGTGGTTTATTATTGTCCTACACCCGCCGGTGGCTTATCGGAAAGAATATTTAGCACATCTGGCAGCGCTGTCAGTGACACTTGCAACAGAACGCTGCCAATAAAGGCGAAGAAGCTGCTGCTCATTAGAAGGACTGACAGGGTTCTTGATGAATATCACCAAAGTGTACAGAAACTTTCTCCAGCGAGGATGATCCGATATTAGGTCACAGCAAAGCTGACAGTGATGATCAAGTTGAAAGAACAGAGTGATAGCCCGTAAAGCAAGACGTGCACTGTTCCAAGCAGTCATAACAAACACGAGGAAATGTATAAAGTCGAAACATAAAATTAAAATGAGGATAAAAGATAAATCCCTCACTTTACTAACAAAACAAGGAGGGTCGGATGCTGCAATTACGCATAAGGCTTCAGTAACTAGAATGGAGTAGGACATCGAAACCAAGGGGTTATTATCATGGGTTTCTGCTATATTGTCTCAGCTGCGATGACTTAGACCACAATGCAGGTGGAAGAGTCGTTTAATAAAGACGGGAACCAGTTTTCCATGTGCTGACTGTTTTACCACAGAAGAAATGTCTATAGCTGGACATACGTCAGAACGACCGGCTTGCAATCCTGATTATGGGGGTTATTCTGGTGTTGATTCGCTCAGATGTGAATTCGCACCCTTGCGAGTCAACCAGAACCCGCCTTGCGAATGATGGTATGCCCGCCCCCCACTCGCAGCGGGTGTTCGCACGCAGGGCCTGCGAATGGATGTTTAACATAAACAGCCTGTGGAATGTGCATGTGTATCTTAGTGACTCTCAGGTCACTTAGATTTGCATGCACCCTCAGGAGGAAGTGGGCGGTCAGCTGACATCCCCCACCCACATCACAGCTCGATTTCCATGGGAACGCCCAGTGTTTACATGGGAAGCCCCAGTGTTTACATGAAGCACTGGGCGTTCCCATGGGCGCGACTATCCACCACCGCCCCACACCACCACCCCCCCCCCCCCCGCCATAGCCTTGGGTGAACAGTCTGTTCGCCGTGGCCGCATACACCTGGCATATGCACATGCGCAGAAATGCAACATCGGTGTCTGCAAATGGACCAGAATAAGGTCCTATGGCACGATGTCCAGGGCCGGCGCCACCACTAGGCAAATCTAGGCATTTGCCTAGGGCGCCGGCCAGTGGAGGGCGGCATTTCGCCACCCCCCCTCCCATGCCCCGGGGGTACCTGTCCTGCGGCTGTGTATATAAAGCTTGCGGCGGCGGCAGCGGGGGGTCCCTGCAGTCAAGAAATAACGAGCGCTATCCGCCTGGCTACGCGGAAGCGCTTCTGTTGTGGAAACACTGGTCGCACGCTGATTGGCTGAGATTCAGCCAATCAGCTTGCGCCGTGCGGCCAGTGTTTTCACAACAGAAGCGCTTCCACGTAGCCAGGCGGATAGCGCTCATTATTTCTTGACTGCAGGGACCCCCCGCTGCCGCCGCTGCAAGCTTTATATACAGAGCCGCAGGACAGGTACACCCCCCCTCCCCCCCCGGCACCTGGGGCGCCCCCACCCCGACTTGCCTGGGGCGCTCCGGTGCCTTGCACCGGCCCTGACGATGTCCCTTGAACTGCTGTTCAAGGGCTGTTTCTGGCCTGTGCATGGCCATAATCGCTTATGCACATGTGCAGGTCTTCACTGCAGGCGCCCTCAGAGACTTGCATAGGTGGTGGCATGCAGGAGGCAGGTTGGGGGCATTCACATGCATTTCCTGTGTGGGCAAACGGGGCGGCAACCAAGTTCCAGGGGCGGGTGGCTGACATCACCGGATATCAGCTGTCCGCCCTGTTCTTGGAGCAGGGCGCCGCTAATCTAGGTCACCAGAGAGTGACTTAGATTAGCGAGAGCTACAGAAATCATTTGAATGATTTCGGGCACCCACACAAGGCTGTGAATAGATGTTTATGCAAAACATCCATTCACTGAGCTGTGGGGGCAAATTAGGGACTAGAGGGGGGTGGGCGTTCGTACGAGCGCCGGACATAGTAACAAGGCTCGCAAAGCAGTGAACTAACGCTGCTTGTAAGCCAACAAGAATCAGGGCCCATATGTACAGCACATATGATCTGAGGATCGCACTCTCGACTCACACGACCGCACATCGTACCTTAGGATGCGCACCATGAAAAAAACACAGACAATGCATTACACGACCCGTCAAAATGGTTCTGAAATCGTTCTGATGTATGGCCAACTTAACAATGTTGTGTCCTCTCCTTAGGAAAAGAAAATGGGTCAAATGTAATAGGATGTGAGAATCAAACTGGAACCGACTTCCTGGGGCCATCAACGGGAGCAAAAAGAGGCAGTTTGGGGGCGGAGCCATGGGTGGGATTAACTGTTCAGGGAGTGGCTAGAGGGATCGCTGGCTTGAGTGATTGCATCATTTTAGCCAAGCCTCCCACCGTGCAAAGCCGGTATTTCAAAATGATGCGATTGCTCATTTGACCCACGAACCCCACCACCGAGGGGCGGTTCATGGGAGACAGAGGGCTATGTGGGAGGGTTGCCACCCTTTCCGGGGGGGGCCAGGAGGGGGACCTGAATTCTGGGACCCTCCCGGCCATTCTGGGAGGGTAGGCAACCCTGCCATGCAATAGTATTAGCATTCCCTAATAGCAAAAATGTGGCAAGGCATGATGGGACCTGTTGTTTCACAACAGCAGGAGGGCCATAGTTTGGACATGCCTGCTTTATATCGATGTGTTACAGATGAGTCTTTCTTTTGTGTATATCCTGCATACCCTCAATATTTGTATAAAAGTGGATACATCTTTTAAAGTAGAATTTTAAATGAATTGATACAGTATCTGTACTTATAGTAACCAGAAAATATGTCATTAATAATTCTTTGCTATTTGAACCTACTAGGACTGAAAAGGAAAGTGTGCACCAAGAGGTGTTTTTGAACCTACAGTATTTTTGTCTCTTCGCTGCTATTTCCTCCCAAATCAAAAATGAAAACACACACGCCTTTGTCGTTACTAAAGTTAGATTTCCTCTAAATTCTTGGTGCTTTAAATAACCTTCTTATTGCTACGTATACAGATTTAGTTTCAATTGCGCACAATGAACAAACCTTTTCTCTAAAATGATAGTTAGAAGCTGGTTGGTTGTTAAATTGACGTTGAAGTAAAAAAGATAGATGGGGGGGGGGAATATACTTTTTTTTTATTAAATTGGATTGATGTAGTTTTATTGGAGATGATTGCGGTACTGTATAAGTTTGAGTATGGGTGTAGTAAGGGAATATGAATAATGGTCAGGGGGGTGTAGAGATAAATTAAGTTTACCAATACTGTTTTTCCACCAAAATCTCGGGTCACAAACCAAGATTATGATCCCGGATTTTTGTGGATCCCCTTCCATGGTCCCCAATTCCACTGCCCTGTTTTCTCAGGTTTTTCCCAGGTTGATCCCTTTTTAACTGAAACCTGGGAAAGCAGTCCAGCAGGGGGAGGGGTTGGGCAGCAACCGGCAGGCGAGGGCATCATCAGGGGAAGGGGGGGTCAGCTATGGGTGGGCACTGGCAGGGGGAGTCAGCGACAGGCAGGTGGGCAACGGTGGTCGTGCAGACTGGTCAGCAACGGGTCAGCGTGCACTATACACCTCCAAGTGAGATTGTTTTGAGAGGTGGTTGCTGGGATTCTTTTTTAGAACCTCCTGTAGTAGTTTTACTTTATAATCTTTTATATTCCTCAAATATTTTTAACAACCCTACAGTAAGCATGATGAAAGAAGTTGACCTCTGCTAAATTGTTAGTTGTATGTATTGCCTCAAACGCTTGTTCTGCAGAATATAGGATCTGGATGAATAGTCAGTGGTTTCCAAAACTGTGTACCTATGCAGCCTAGTGTGCCTTGGGACACTTGCGGGGGGTACCTTGGGTTGGTGTACCAAGACCATATCAAATTATTTAAGATCAATGGAATACACCAAACCATTGCTTCCGACTTCCAATTTTAAAATATGTGGACAACCAGAAGCAAATCGTGTCCTTCGTGCCTAACCAAATCTAAGGATGACTTATAAACACAAGATACTTGATTTAATATTTTTTTCTCATGAAGAAACTTTTGGTCTCGTGGTGTTTTGAAAACATCCTTATTCTGTAGGGCGCCATTGGTCAAAACAGTTTTTGAACCAACGGTCTAGGTTGGCAGTCAAGAGGTTGACACCAAAAGGTCAACATTGACAAACGGTCAACATGAAGAAGGACAGCATTGACAATAGGTCAACACAATCAAAATGTCGGCAGTACAATGGTCTACAGTTGAAAATGTTAACATGGGTTTTTCTAAAAAAAAAAAAAATATTTTTACTTTTTCATACTTTGCCATCAATATGGAATGGTACATTGTACCAAGCACATTTCATGTTGAGGGAGGCAACTGTCCCAAAGCATGGCGAGCAAAGGGTGCATGGTACAATAATTGGGGTCCACTTGCTCAGGTGTCCACATTGATACCAAAAAAACCTGAAAAACTCATGTCAACTTTTTCTATATTGATCTTTTGCGCGTATTGACCATTTGTCAATGTTGATCTTGTGCATGTCGATCTCTCGTCAATGCCGACTTTGTGCATGTAGACCTTTTGGCGACCTAGACACCCATCATCAAAGTCCCCTTTTCCCCTTGGGTACACGGCATTTGTGTTTCTAAGCAGCCATGATCCAACTATCACTGAAGCTTTACATTTAAATAGCTTTATTCTGAGCAGCCAATACCTGGGAAGCATTAGCTTAGAACCCCACTTTACTCACCATCTTCCATAAGGCAGTTGCTGCATGTTATTTAAACCAGCGAATCACAGACCTTGATCTATATGTATGTTTAAGAATGACTCGTCCTTTTAATGTTCTGACAAATAAATAGGAAACTCCATGAGTTTGAAACCTCCCAAGTGCACAGGCTGTTTGGCTTGCACAGCCCGCACATCAATCAGGGCCTGGGTAAATTTATTGCAGTGTTCTAACGTCCACAGTCGCTCGGAGCTTGTACTGATCGCACTACACAAAATAACAGCTGTTGATTTGAAGCAGTAACCTAGAGAAGGACATTTTATGTTTGCAGCATGTATTTCCTGATTATTCTGACACTTTAACAAATGCTGCTTTGAGTTATTTTTAAAGATCCTCCAATCTCCTTCTGTTCCGACATGTTACCTCCTATATAAATCACGACAAAAGGAGACGGAGAGAATGCTTTCCCCATTGCGGGTTTCCCATTAGAAGGCGGTGGCTATATATTTTTATTACACTGCTTAAATATTTTATTTTTAAAAATGAATTTTAACACAGTGATGTAAGTGCCTCACAATTGGGGGTATAAAAGAATACACAAATTAAATAATATCCACATATGTGCGAATTAATTCAGCACTACAGCTCCAAGGCCTTCTCTCCCCCCCCCCCCCCCCAGAAAGGTGGGCAACCCTCCCGGATTCTGGGACACACACACACACCCCCGGCCGCGGCGTTTAATTGACCTTTTCCAACGATTTCCGGAGAGGGGGCGGGGCTAAAGTGTCATCATCGTCTCATTTATCCCCGCCCCCTCCGCGGAGATCGGCAAATTGAGGCACTTTCCTCCGTGGGGGTGGGGATAAATGATGTCACATTTAAGCCCCGCCCCCGAACTCCTGCTGAAAGTCTCCTCTCCGGGCTTCTCACGGAGCGGAGCTTTCTAAAGTCTGCAACCCTGGACATGGCTAAGGTTGACAGGCTTGGAAGGTTGAGACAAGCATTAGCTCAACACTGGGAAGGCAACAGCCGACATGTGCCGACAGGCAGTAATTCATTCCCTCTCATCCAGTAGGGAGTGGAGGGAGACTAGAATAGTGTGCCCAAAGCATGCAAAGTGCAGAGAGCCATGCGAGGGGACGCGGTACACTTTGACAGTGTCCATGTCGACTATGTCAACATTTGGGGAAAAAAACTTGAAAATCCATGTCAACGTGTTGACTGTCGAACTTCCCATTGTCGACCTACTGCTTGTGTCGACCTTCCAACCCTGTCGACCTTAGCCATGTTGACCTATTGCATGTGTTTAGCCATGTTGACCTTCAGTTGTCGACCCAATGTGTGTCAATCAGTCATCCCAATGACCCATACCCAATTGTTTAGTATTATAGGTGTCACATGGAGACTGACCAGTATCACCAGTGGCGGCTCCAGAGGAGAGGCTGCAGCACAGTTCATAATTCATATAGGGGAGCCACACTATCTGTCACCAACTGCCATTCCAAACTGACTCACTGGCAGTTGGTATGACTCCCCTATTTGAATTTTGGGTACTTATGTAGTATCTGGGCTGCCGATTTTGTGATTGTATGCCTTACCTTAAGGCATACAATCAGATGCGATGCGATGCGATTCGATGCGATTTTGCATAGGATTCAATGTTAAGAAGGTCCTGTTCATTTCCCCACTATCCAAGTGGGCATAGAGTTGATTTTATATAGCGTGGCGAGCGCAGCGAGCCACCGAGCCCGAAGCGTGGCGAGCGGACGCATATTTCTTAAAAAGTATTCTGTGTCCGCTCGCCACGCTTCGGGCTCGGTGGCTCGCTACGCTCGCCACAGGTTTATATCCAACTCCATGCCCACTTGGATAGTGAGGAAAGGAAAAGGACCCCTTTTTCCCATTGAATTCTATGTTAAAATGGACTCAGACCATTTTAACATTGAATCCTATGGAAAAATCTTGACCATCGCATCGCATACGATTTGGTCGCATGCGATGCGATCCGATCCGATTTCTAAATCGGACGCCCAGATACTACATAAGTACCGAATTTTGGACTGTGCTGCAGCCCCTCCCCTGGAGCCGCCACTGAGTATCGCTGTTTGGTCACCTGACTGGTTAAAGTATTAAACCAGGCAACTTCTTCACTGTGATAAGATGAAGCTAGTCAATACCCCCCGCTATCAAACACCAAAAATAATGACAGGTCTACAACCACGCTAAAAGCAGCTATCTAGAAAATATCCTGAAAAAAGAGATTGTCAATTCTCTCCACAGTAAATCACATACAAAAAGAGGCCCTCCGCTATGCTACTCACTACCACAAATCATCCCCTCGCCCCGCAGCACCAGGTGTAAATTCAGTGGTGGAACTTGTGGGTTGGGGGCCAGGTGCAAAAATACAATTTGGGCTCCCCTCCTCCACTCCAACCCAAGATCAGTGTGACAGGGAAAAACAGTGGGTGACAGGGGCAGCAGTGGGCCCCTCAGTCCACGGGGGGGCCCTAGTGCACTGCACCAACTGCTCAAATGGTAGTTCCGAGTACATGTAAAGTGATAATGGAATCAATTCAGCCGGACGTAAGGTGCACACTGCACTGTACATTATAATAACCAAACACTGATAATTTTCCATTGCACCTTGATGTTACTGGGCCAGATGCACTTAGCTTCAAAAGTGATAAAATGGAGAGTGATAAACAACCAGCCAATCAGCTCCTGTCTGACATTTTTCAAACACAGTCTGTGACATGGCAGGTAGGAGCTGATTGGCTGGCTGTTTATCACTCTCCATTTTATCACTTTTGAAGCTTAGTGCATCTGGCCCAGTGGCTGCTAAGTACCTTTGCTCAACTGTTCCAGTGGCACATGGCAGCCACCAAACTAGTTCAATTCCATCTTCATGCACTCAAAATATAGTTAGATACATGGTGTCATTCGCCCTGGTGACCCCCAATACAGCCGTGAGTGGGGGCATGGTCCGCATTTTCAGCACAAAGGGCGAGATGTTCTAAGTGATAAAATGGAGAGTGGTAAACCACCACCCAATCAGCTGCATCTGCCTATTTTTTAAACCCACCATGGCAGTTAGGAACTGATTGACTGGTGGTTTATCACTCTCTATTTTACCATTTTTCAAGCTTAATACACCTGGCCCCTCGATTGATGCAGACTGGCCCCTGGGAGTGCTGTGAATTCAGTGCCAGCTCCTACACAGTGACAGGAGCTGAGTGCCGCACATAATGCTTCAGTGCAGCACCTGGCTTCTCTCACTACACATAAGTCAGCATTTTTATTGTCACCTCTCGGTGGATGACACGCAGATGCGGACTGCAGCCCTTAGTGATGTCACTGGCTAGATACTGTATGTCATCTTTATATAAGCTGCATTAGAGTAACAAACGCACCCCTGGAGGCTGTTAATTTTACTGCGACCCTCCCCCACACACACCACCACCACCACAACCACCCCGACAGCAGATATTGGGCACTGTCATTATTTATTTATTTCCCCATAAGATACATAAAGAAGCACTAGTTCAGCAGCTGGACAGCTCCATTCCCAGGCATTTTATTGGGATTTTCCCATGAAATAACCTAACATCAAATGGTTGTCCATAACAACCAATCAACTTGCATAAAATAATAGGAAGAAGCTGGTTGGTTGCTATGGAAAAATCTTCCATTTGCCTAATCCTCCACTCTTTAGAAGGTTTGATACATTTACTCCTATGTGTGAACCTGCTTTGGGGTTTTTATGTAAATAAGTAAAAAGAAGCATTGCTTTGGAAGATACCTCTTACTGATTGGTAAATATGCACTGATCTTCTATTTTACTTAATTGCGCCTAATTGTCCAACTTACATGTAAAGTACATAATATTGCACCATTATGGTATTGTTGGATTGTCCTTTATCTGGTTGGAGAAGCTGCAGTATTTATCCCTTCATTAACTTTGTAGGTTCTAATGTCAGTCCTGCTGTGTGTAACCTGTTCCAATTTTTGCATTTAGTCAATCATGAAAGTACACAGTTGCGCTTGACTGTCTTTATTATATTGGCTGGAATGCACATATAAATGTTCGGTACTTGTGTAATATCTGGGCGCCCGATTTTTTCATCGCATGCCACTACTTAAGGCATGCGATGAGACGCGATGGGACCTGATTTTCGGGGTTTTTGGACGTTCCCTGTACAATGTAAAAATCGGTCGCATCGCATGCCATTACAATGGCATGCAATGCGATGCGACCGACCCGATTTTTACATTGGAACCAATGTTAAATGGCCCCCCAGACCCGATTTTTAATTGTACTGTATACCCACCCTGATGGTTAATTATTAGGTAAAATGCCCCCCCCCCCCCCCATTGTTAACGCCACCCCACGATCAACGCCAACCCGAAGCGTGGCGGCGGTACGTGTCCTCCGACCTTTTCATACCCCCAGTATCCACATCGGCGTGGAGTTGACTATATAGTGTGGCGAGTGCAGCGAGCCCCCGAGCCCCCAGCGTGGCGAGCGGACGCGGAATACGAGCCCGAAGCGTGGCGAGCGCAGCAAGCCCTGCGAGGGGACACGCTCGCCACACTATATGAAATCAACTCCATGCTGACGTGGATAGTGCGGGCTCGCTGCGCTCGTCACGTTTCGGGTTGGCGTTGATCGTGGGGTGGCGTTAACAATGGGGGGCATTTGACCTACTCATTACCCATCAGGGTGGATGTACAATCAAAAATCGGGTCTGAGGGGGGCATTTAACATAGGAATCAGGCATCTGGGTGCCTGTACAATTAAAAATCGGGTTCAATCGCGTCGCATCGCATGCGATCTGGTTGCATGCGATGCGACCGATTTTTGGTTGTACAGTCACTTAAGATGAAAAAATTGGGCGCCAGATAATACACAAGTACCAAATGTTCTTTTATAGGGCCTTCATATACAACCCCTCCCCCATATAAATGTTAAATTTATGGAGGATAAGCTATAAAAGTACAGTACAATCTGATTTAAAATGAGAAGCTAAGGGGAGCGTAGCCTTTATCTTTACAGATATAGGGCCTGATTCAGTCTGGGCCACAGCAGGCCTATTCAGCGATATCCGCATTTCTGCACATACGTGCGCACGTCAGAGCACCCATGCACAAGCTCTGAATATGAGATCACCGAGATTGCAGTGTCAGTGCTGGCTGAGGGCGACGACGAGTTTGCAATGTGCTGCTGCGGAGGTGGGAAGCTGCGTTTTGTGGGAGCGGTCTGGTCAATGCAGGCATGTCCAGACTGTTAGGGGGGAGGGCTGCGGCAGCTGTGTGATGTGGCGGTGGACTACTCGTTGGATTTAAAAGATACCTTTTGATGAACGCGAGACTGAATTGGAATGTAAGTTCTTTCCTATATATTGTTGCAAGTGAAGGATTTCTTGCTGTCTGTGCGGGTGCAATTAAAGATACCTTTCAGTGAACACGAGTAAGAATATCAATGTACTGTAGGTGGTGCTTATTCACGGATACAATTTGAATGGAGCCTGAAATCTGAAAGATACCTTTATGTGTACACCTGCTAGAAATCGAATGTAAGTTTCAGTTTGGGATTTCCTGAATGGAGGAGAGGTGTGACTCAAAGCAGAGGTTTTAAAACTACAACTCCCGTTACCTCAGGATTTCAAGCGCTGTTTTTTGTCTCATGTTGTATATTTTGGAATCTGTATCCCACATGTGGGAATAGGTGCCTAGGGTGGGCACCTGGAGACAAATTAGCTGCTGATTAGTGCTAGGTAAAATCACTGACCTAGAACTGGTCACCCGGACACCAACCACCCCCCGACCGTCAGCCTTCACACTGAGCCGACAGACAGCTGATGCTCGACCTCTGCACCGCAGTGACCCGGGAGTTGGGCGGGAGCCTGGAGCCCCCCCGCACAAACGGATCCCCCCGCCAGCAGCTGCCCAACATCAGATCTGCGCCATGGTCACCCAGAAACACTCTGACAGGCTGCTGTCATTCATGTGCAGACAGCCGGACCGCACCGCCCATCTACTACCCGGTAACCTGGACCCCCGCCAGCCACTGCCCCATCCTCTCTGCAAGTATTACCAGTGGGCTGGCAATGCTCTCCCACTCGGTTAGAAAAAAAAACATATGAATGTTGCAGACAAAATTGGCCCACAATCTATCAGCCCTTCTGGGATTTGCCAGAAGTGCCAGATGGCCAGTCCGGCCTTGGATATAACATCTGTCTGTTGGGTCCGTTAGGGCTTAGAGCCTCCGAGGATATAACGACCTAGCCTTTATATTAAGAATCTTGTTAGTTATCCCATCCCTTCTTTTCTACCCAAGAGTACATGGTCAATGTGATACGAAATTGATCCGCGATAGGAAAACCTGTACATGCAGTCTGCTGGTTGGAATTACTTCAACATGTTTCTGAATAGATCAGTGGTTGGCAACAGGCGGCCCGCGGGCCGGATGCGGCCCGCGAGACACTTATGTCTGGCCCGCTGCACAGACCTTTATTACAATGCAAGCGGCCCGACTAGCATTAGCAGCCGCTTGTCATTTAACCAGCAGATTTTTCTTTGCAGGGATAAACAGACCTGTTCACCCGCCGTTGTGAATGCACGACATCGCCGCGCACGGCATTCCTGGGAGCATGGGAGGGGACGTGGTGATGCGGCAGCCGCCTCCCCTCCATTGGTTGGTGCGGCCGCTGCGTCACCGCGTACCCTCCCACAGCCCAGTAATGCTGTGCAGGGTGGCGGCTCTCCGGTTTTGGCGAGCGCAAGCAGCTAGCTACGGAGATACACAACTAGTTCTCATCTCTCCTGGCTTCCCTCCTCAGGCACCACACGCCCCGGAAAATATAATATTACTTAAAAGTAAGGAGCAATTATTTTATGTGCATAAAATATATATATTGGGGATTATATATATATATATATATATATATATATATATATATATATATATATATATATACAGGTTGAGTATCCCGTATCCAAAATGCTCGGGACCAGGAGAATTTTGGATAACGGATTATTCCGTATTTCGGAATATTTTAATATTTCAATGATGTATTTTGAAGTATCTTGCATGTATGCTGTATAAACACATAATATACACACAAATATATTTTATTACCACATAAAATACACACAAACATATTTTAATTGTTCAAAAAACAAGGTTTCAAAACGTGAAACAAAATGTGTGTACTATCTCAGCACTGAATTTGAATGCCAAGCAATCATTGTCTTGCACATATATAGTGCCAGTTACATATCATGTCCCCATTGATGCTGTTACATATGTCCCCAGTGAGTTTTTAGCAAAAAAATATTTTTTTTTCACTTTCTGGAATGTCCGTATTTCGGAATAATTCGGATAACGGATATTCGGATACGGGATACTCGACCTGTATATATACACATATATATATATACACATAAACACACACACAGTGTTACACGTGTGTGTATGTGTGTGTGTGTGTGTGTGTGTCTGTGTGTGTGTGTGTGTGTGTGTGTGTGTGTGTGTGTGTATGTATGTATGTATGTATGTGTATATATATATATATATATATATATATATATAAATATATATATATACACACACACACACGTAGTGAATAAAGGATATGGGCACCGGGGTTGGAGACAAGACAGGGAGAGTGCCGGGCCGCAAGAATATATATAAAATTTTATATATATATATATATATATATACATACACACACACACACATATACTGTGTGTGTGTGTATATATATATATATAAATATATATAAATATATATATATAATTTTTTTATATATATTCTTGCGGCCCGGCACTCTCCCTGTCTTGTCTCCAACCCCGGTGCCCATATAACCTGTTGAAAAATCCTTTATTCACTACTTATCCCTGGTTTAGGAGCATTTTTCGTGATTTGTAATGTGTGTGGCCCTCGAATATTTAGTGAAGTGTTAAGCGGCCCCCCAGCCAAAATAGTTGCCCACCCCTGGAATAGATTGTATTCCTCGATACTGGTTAATGAAGAAAAAATTCTTAGTAACCAACTTGTTTTGTAATTTCAGAACTACTGTACCAGTCATATAATAGGTGAATCCCCTGAAAGTACAGTAAAGAGTATTTACCTGACTATGAGAAAACGCAATATAAAATCATTTCTATACTGTACCATTCAGCTTATTTATTACATTTATAAGTAATCCTCTTATGAGGATGTCTGTGGAAGCTGCGGGGATTTTATTAACAGATGAATAGGTCTATTAACCCTTTGAGTGCCGACACTCTGTGAGAGATGTTCAGAATATCCGCTGAAAATGCCGGCGTCGTTCACATTTGTTATATAAATTCAAATGATAAATGTTATTTAAAAAAAAAAAAAGATTATATTTCCTATATAAGGTAAACATCGGTGTGGTACAGTGGTCCGACAGTCGGGATCCCGACAGTCATTAGCCCGACGTCGGGATCCCAACTGGCTGGACCCAGACAGCATGGTGAGCGCAACTAAGCCCCTTGCAGGCTCGCTGCACTCACCACGCTGAGGGCACTGTGGCTCGCTACGCAAGCCGCCTATTCTATTCTCCCTCTATGGAGGTCATGGACCCCATGAGGGAAAATAGCCGGTGGCTGTTGGGAACCCATCTGTCGGTGTTTTGACAGTTGGGATCCCGACGTCGGGTAAATGCCTGTCGGGATCCCGTCCGGCACCCGGTAAACATTACAGGTTAATATGATGAAAAAAACTTGGCAGTTTTCACACCGATTTTGACAAATTCACTTGGCACCCAAAGGGTTAAGAAAACATCAGACACTGTATATTTATTGAAGTGTACCTATTCCGACATCTTTTATGTACTACAGATAGAGCCATCCTCGTCTAGCCCTTTAATAGGATTTAAGTGAGCCAGAGCTGTCGGACATATTATATTCCTCCTCTATGCTTGGATTGTGACGTAAGAACGAGTCCATTTAAATAAAAATCATGAAAATCTTATGACGGTCTTTTTCTTTGTCCACTATTACCATGTGGATTTTTTGGGATGCAGTTAAAATCCCGGCGGTCGGGATCCCGGCGTTCAGAATCCCGACGCCGGAATCCCGACCGCCGAAATGCCGACACATTCTCCCTCCTGGGGTGTCCACGACACCCCTGGAGGGAGAATAAATTAGTGTGCCGAGCGTAGCGAGGCACCGGGCCCGCTGCGTGGCGAGCGCAGCGAGCCCGCAAGGGGGGGCGATCCATGTCCCCCCCTTGTCGGCATTTCGGCTGTCGGGATTCCGACGTCGGGATTCTGAACGCCGGGATCCCGACCGCCGGGATTCAATACTGAATCCGATTTTTTGCTTGGGTCGAACTTTTATAAATGCCAGCCTGTTGAACTTTTACATTTGACCTTTTAATCCACACCCAATGGAATACAAAAAGGAGCACAGCAAGTGAATTGCCATCTCGTGGGGACTGGACATCTTCTTCACATTGGCATGTAAAGTTATGATTACTTCTATGTTTATTGTCAAAAATAAAACAAAACTATATTGTATATTTTTTACATGTTTCTGATTTATGGTGAGATCCTGAAGAAAGAAAAGCCTCTATATGAATTTCTAAATTGTCTCTCTCAGGGGCGCCGGCTTACGTTTTTTCCGGTGGGTGCTCAAGGGTGCCCCCCACAGTCCTGGATGGAGGTAGGCAGGGTGTCCTGGCAGCGCTGCAGCGGGGTCCTGGCAGCACCGCAGCGGGGTCCCAGCAGCGGATATGCCGTCAGCAGCGGGGGTCCCTGCGGAAGATGGGAACTAGCAGCGGTATTAATACCGCTACTAGTTCCCATCCGCCGCAGGGACCCCTGCTGCTGATGGCATATGCGCTGCTGGGACCCCGCTGCGGCGCTGCCAGGATCCCAGATGGTGAGCTCCGGTCGTGGCCCGTGGGTGCTCCTTACCTTCCGTGGGCCCCGGAGCACCCACGGTTTCGGCGCCTATGGTCTCTCTCATCCATATTTCTCTACTAGGGCCATGTAACGACTTTAAGTCATATTTTTTCCTGCTCCTTCAAGTCACAACCCTAAACCCTTTGAGTGCCAACATTGCTATTAGAGATGTGCAAAAGATGTGCTAAAAATGCCAGCATTGCTCCAAAGTTAATTTTTGGTGCAATATTTAACTAAACTTCAATTAATTGACTTCAGATCATTTGCAGCAATAAATAAAGTGATTAATATCCCTTGACTATGGCCCTGGCATACAGATGGAGCGCCTCTCATTCATCACCGGGAATCACCAGAATGCCCCTGCTGGCGATCGCCGGCTGAGAGGTGCTCCATCTGACTGGGATGCACAAGTGTCTCACACGCATGTGTATGCCAGTCACTCAGCAGCAGGAAGAGGAAACCCTGCCCATCTCCGCTTTATGGAAACGGGCAGGGTTAGGGGTGGTGCGGGGAGGCGATGGTAGGCAGTGGAGAGCTCCACCGGAACGGGCCGCGCAAGCTTCTCGTGCACGCAAACCTCCTTCCAGAGGCTGGCAGGAGCTGATGGCTGGCAATTCTATTGCCAGCCGCCGGCTGAATGAGCAGTGCTACATCTGTATGTAATACTTAGGAAGACCATTGTCAAATCGTCTTAAGGGGGACAAGAGGTGTTGCCCAAAGCAACCAATCCGATTCTAGCTAACAGCTGTTCAATGCATTATATAAAATGATAGAAATCTGATTGGTTGTTCTGAGTAACTACTATAACTAAATGTCAAAGAGCCTGGTGCTGGTTTCTTAAATACAGGGGATGCCTATGCTTATTTATTAACCAAAAATCACAAAAAAATATAAAATTTCGCCCATCCTATATCAGACATGGTTGGGCCATGGGACACCCCATGGGACACAATATCTTAACAAAACAGACATTTCTGTAATTTTGATGTTAGAAATTATTAAGAGATTAATATTCAAGGAAATATAAATTACGTAAAAATATATTTTTTTAAGTTACCATATATACTCGAGTATAAGCCTACTTTTTCAGAACATTTTTTATGCTGAACAAGCCCCCCTCGGCTTATACTCGAGTGAGGGTCCCACTTGAGTCAATAAGTTTTCCCAGTTTTTTGTTGTAAAATTAGGTGCCTCGGCTTATAATCGGGTCGCCTTATACTCGAGTATATACAGTAAATACAGTCAACACAGTAAAAGAAAAAAGTATGCTTTTATTCTACTTAACACCCTCTCTCTCTCTCTAACACACACCTTCTTTCTCTCTCTCCCTGACATCCTCTCTCACTTCTCTCTTTTTCTCTCTCATTCCTCTTTTTGATGAATTCCTCTCTCTCTCTCTCTCTCGGCTTTCAATATTTTGCTATGAGGTCCACAAAGTTCTAGTTACACCCAGCAGCAGCTCTTACCTCTGTGGACGAGGGGGGTTGCAGTGATGCCGGGCCCCCATTCCCCTCCACTGCTGCTGGTCCCCACCATCACGCGCTGGTCCCGGACCCTGCCACAAGACCGGAACATGCGCTGTAGCTTCTTTGGAACTGCACATTTGCTGGCCCCAGCCTCTATGGGCTGCTTCGGCGCATGTACAGTATCGAGCTCGGTACTGCGCATGTGCAGAACCTTTTTTTATGGACTGCCCAGTGAGGAATCCCGGAGGGAGGTAACACCTCCCAATGGGACTGCCTTTGGTGACTGGCAGGTCAGACTTCCAATAGGAAGTCAATGCCAGTTAGAGTGAAGCCAGTGCGGTCTCACAGACTGTATCTGGCTTCACACAGTGGCGGATTTTACCTGAATTTTACCTAGGTAAAAACAGCCACTTGTTATACCCCTACCCCTGCCACCTACAGGCACTGCCTAGCAGATACTTCCCGTAGTAAGTGCTTCCTGCAATTCACAGACAAACCCGGGGGGGGGTGTTTTCTTCCTATGGGTCTGCCAGTCCATTGGAAGCCCTGTAGCTGTGTCTGGCTTCTATGGGCTGTAAGCTGATGTAGGCCAGACCGGGAACAAACCCCTGATAGAGGCAACTAAGATATCAATAAACTGAATATGTAATACAGTTATTAGCTCAAACACTATGGTAAAACAATAGTCTGCTGAGTGATGCCATTCAGAACTTTAATATTGTATTTCCCAATAGTTACATGTGTAAATTTCCCCACCCACACTAACAATCTCAAGTTCAGCTTCCTTTGGAAACAACATGAAGCGATGATTGTATCAGATGTTACTCTACACATCAGGGAGCAAAGTATGTCTCCTGAATGTGTCATTGAGATCGCTATATGACACATCCATACCTCCCAACTGTCTCGATTTACGCTAGACCATCCTGGTTTCTGGGGAAAAGAAGCTGTGCGCATGTGCACATCGTCTGTTCAGATAGACAGGGGAACTGGGGCATGGCCAGCAGCTCACAGAGAGCTGGCCATGACCCCCCACGGCAGTGAAAAAGTCTGCCATATAATTCATGGTGTGCTGCCAAGTGTGCTGTATTAGTCCAGGGGTGAGCCAAGTTTGCTGTTTAATTCTTGGGGTGCGCTAAGTCTGCCGTATCAGTCCAGAGGTGCTGCCTTTTTTTTTTTTTAAATAATTAAAAAGTTTTATTTCTTTTTACTGCAGGAAAGTCACCATGTGTGCCATATAATGCCATGTGTGCTGTATCAGTCCAGGGGTTCCGCCATCTGTGCCGTATAATACCATGTGTGCCGCCATGTGTACTGTATCAGGTCAGGGGTGCCACTATCTGTGCCGTATTATTCCTGGGGTGAGCCAAGTCTGCAGTATTAGTCCAGGGGTGATGCTAAGTGTGCTGTATCAGTCCAGGGGTGAGGTTAAAAGGCTAAAAAATCGTCAATATACCCTGTAAGAGCAGCAGTGTGAAAGAGGTATAAGTAGCAATTTCAATTTAAAATCTATGACTTGGCTTCAAATGTAGAGTTAACAGGTCAAGTACTACAAGAAATTGACAGTTACCTCCACAAATGATGCACTGTGTAAAAATAATAATAATGGGCCAGATGCACTAAGCTTCAAAAGGAATAAAATGGAGAGTGATAAACATCCAACCAATCAGCTCCTGCCTGACATTTTTCAAACACAGCCTGTGACATGGCAGGTAGGAGCTGATTGGCTGGCTGTTTATCACTCTCCATTTTATCACTTTTGCAGCTTAGTACATCTGGCACAGGCAGTGTGTCTCCTTCCTATATCATTAACCAGACCCAGCTCTAGGCAACCTGGGGAGATGTAAATAGTCTTGGAGAGACCCAACCCCCTCCGACGATCAATCGAATCCCCTCACTAGCACCAATGATTTCTCCTGCCTGGACTATCATTTCCAGCACCCGCTATCCTCCAAATTGGGGGCAGGCACTGATACAACTGTGTTCGCAGAGGTACGGCCAGCATTTTTGTGAACACACCCACTGTTTTTGTGGGCACGCCCATGAAATGCGGGATTCGCCAAAGCCGTGCGCTCCTCTGGTTTGCCCATTCGCATTATTTCGGGTCTCGCACTGCATTACATCAGGCTCAAAAGCTTGGTACAGTACATCTTCCCTTTTGGTGTAGAAGTTGCCAATAGCAACCACTCAGCTTATACCTAACATTGATCTAGTACATTCTATATAATGATAGCTAAAGCTGACAGGTTGCTATGGGCAACTATAGAAGGCTTGCTAAGCAGCGAACTACCACTGCTTATTGAGATGATCAGAATGACCCCCTATGTGCGATTCTGTCCATTCTATTAATATTAGTATTGTGGTCGGTACTCAGATGTTTCAGCAACTCAGTCGCTTACAGCTGGTTTTCCACCTCCGGTAATTGTACGCCGAATGCTGTGTCCACCATAAACTTGCACATTCAGTCGCTCCTATTATTTTCTTGGTTTTAATTGTAGTTTTGCCTGCTATTATGTTGAGGTCCTGTTTAGCTTTATCCTGTCCTGTGGGTTCCCCTTCCCTGGTGTCCCGTTACCTTGCCCAGCCTCCAATAGCAGCTTTGTCCTTGTTAAGGCCTAGGGGCAGTTGAGTACCGGGTGGAATTAATTCTCCTGAGAAAGACGGCTGCTAAAGGTGGAGCTTTAGTTTGCAGGAGGTGGGCAAGCATAAAGGTGCCCAATTCAGGCTGACTTCTTCAAAGAGAAAAATTGCCCTAGTGTACTGTATGCCCAGCTTTAGGGTTAGGCTGTAATTAGAGTTAGACATATGATGCCATTAGTGTTAGGGTTAGGCTGTAATTTGGTTTAGTGTTGCAAGTAGTGTTAGCCTTAGGCTGCAAAGTTATGATTACACTGTTATGATTACACTGAAATTAGGGTTAGATTTAGGATGAAATGAATGTTAGGGTTAGGCAGTAATTAACGTTAGTGTTAGACTGCAAGTAGTGTTAGACTTAGGCTGCAATTAAATTATGATTACAGTGAAATTAGAGTTAGAGTTAGGATGAAATGAATGTTAGGGTTAGGCAGTAATTAAGGTTAGTGTTAGACTGCAAGTAGTGTTAGACTTAGGCTGCAATTAAAGTTATGATTACAGTGAAATTAGGATTAGAGTTAGGATGAAGTGAATGTTAGGGTTAGGCAGTAATTAAGGTTAGTGTTATGGTTAGGCAGCAATCAGTGTTAACATTAGGCTGTAATTAGAGTTAGAGCTAGAGTTATGCTGTGTACACACGGGTTAATATGATTGCTGGGGATATATTGCTAGCAATATATCCCCAGCAATCATATTGCTCAGTGTCTCCTTTTCATCAGCGATGAAAAGGAGACACTGCTACGGGGCGGAGGGGGAGCGCAGCAGCAGCAGACGCTGCTGCTGTCACTTTGATGGGAGGAGGGAGGGAGCAGCGGCACGGGGCTGGGGAGATCAATGCTGATCTCCCCGGTGCTGACCTCCCGGCACAGCGATCGCCGGGGAAAGCCGCTGGTCGCAGGAGCATACTCCTGCGACCAGCGACCATTAGGCAGTGCACACGGGAGCGCACAGCTGGCGATTTATTATTTACTCCAAATCACTGACCAATCTGCGACCATATTCCCAGCGATTTTACATGAAATTGCACCCGTGTGTACTCACCTTTAGTGCTAGGGTTAGGCTGCAATTACTAATAGGGTTAGGCTATACTTAGGATTAGGCTGCAGTTAGGGTTAGGCTCTACGTAGGGTTAGCATCAGGATCCCCAAACATTAGGGCGGGTATTACATGCGACCCTCTCACGCGATTCCTCTTAAAATGACCTGGCAGCTTCCTATGTGGTCATTTTGCATACGATGTATTGCATGCGATCTCATTCCCCATACTGAGATACAATGTATCCTTGGTGCAGGGGTGACAATCTCTGGATCCGATCCGATGGACACGGGGACCGCACATTACTACAGAATCATATGTATATGACATATGG
Source organism: Crinia signifera (assembly GCF_055691185.1). Taxonomy (NCBI): domain Eukaryota; kingdom Metazoa; phylum Chordata; class Amphibia; order Anura; family Myobatrachidae; genus Crinia; species Crinia signifera. The sequence continues at coordinate 34,139,874 of NC_139218.1, forward strand.
TTTTACACTTTTCACATGATTTATCAGCCCAATGGGACAAAATAGTCTAGAAAAGGGCCAAATCGTACTAGTGTATGTCTACATTTAGGCTGTAATTAGTGTTAGGGTTAGGCTGTTCTTAGGGTTAGTGCTAGTCTGCAGTTAGTGTTATGGATAGGCTGTTCTTAGGGCTAGTGTTAGTGTTAGGCTGCAGTTAGTGTTAGGGATAGGCTGTTCTTAGGGTTAGTGTTAGGCTGCAGTTAGTGTTATGGATAGTCTGTTCTTAGGGTTAATGTTAGTGTTAGGCTGCAGTTAGTGTTAGGGATAGGCTGTTCTTAGGGTTAGTGTTAGACATGAAAAACTAATTACGACCTTCGGACCAGCAACCTTCCCATTGTCAACTTATTGCTTGTTTCGACGTTCTAACCCTGTCGACCGAAGGCCTGTTGACTTATTTCATTTGTCCATCTATGCCCTGTCGACTTTTAGTAGTCAAACTAATGTATGTCGACCTTCACACTGTTGACCCTATGTATGTAATATATGTATGCTGTAATTAGGGTAAGTGTTAGGCTGTGCTTAGGGTTAGGCTGCAGTTAGTGTTGGAGTTAGGCTGTACTTAGGCTTAGCATCATGCTGCAGTTAGTGTTGGTGTAAGGTTGTGCTTAGGGTTAGTGTTATGCTGCACTTAGTGTTAGGTTTAGACTGTACTTAGGCTTAGTGTTAGGCTGCAGTTAGTGTTGGTGTTAGGTTGTGCTTAGGGTTAGTGTTAAGCTGCAATTAGTGTTGGTGTTAGGTTGTGCTTTGGGTTAGTGTTAGGCTGCAGTTAGTGTTAGGTTTAGACTGTACTTAGGCTTAGTGTTAGGCTGCAGTTAGTGTTGGTAGTAGGTTGTGCTTAGGGTTAGTGTTAGACTGTATTTAGTGTTAGGTTTAGACTGTACTTAGGCTTAGAGTTAGGCTGCAGTTAGTGTTGATGTTAGGTAGTGCTTTGGGTTAATGTAAGGCTGCAATTAGTGGCTTAGACTGTACTTAGGGTAAGTGTTGGGCTGCAGGTAGTGTTAGAAGTTAGGCTCTACTTAGGGTTAGGCTGCAGTTAGTGGATGACAGGCTGCACTTAGGGTTAGGCTTCAGTTAGTGTTAATTTTAGTCTATACTTAGGCTTAGTGTTAGGCTGCAGTTAGTGTTGGTGTTAAGTTGTGCTTAGAGTTAAGGTTAGTGTTAGGCTGCATTGAGGGTTAAGCTTAGGCTAAAATAGAATTGTCAACATTTGGGGGGATATTTACTAAGATGGGAGTTCTAGTTCAGATAGGATGTTGCTATTGGCAACCAATCAGGTACTATCTATCTTCTAGAATATGCTAAATTTTTAAGAAGTAAATTCTGATTGGTTGTCCATAGCAACATCCCATCTTAGTAAATTTCCCCCTCTGACTGTCGGCATTGCATACCACACCACTAAGGACTTTCCAAGCATATGAGCTGAGGGGACCTACTGTACTATGTCATTTCCTGATATATACAGTATATGGGCTATTATACACAAGCAGCTGATGAAAATTCCCCACCTACAGGTTCGGGTCTTGAAGAAACTGAATCAATCTTCTACATGGGCAGGGGCAAACGCAGGATTTTCAGAAGGGGGTTTCCAGAGGGGCGGAGCAAAGCACGGAGATGGAGACTTAGGTGACCCAGTATATGCCGGGTCAGTTAAACTATTATAGATAGACCAAATGTATATTAATAATAATAATAATATACACACACACACACATATATATATATATATATATATATATATATATACATACATACATAAATAACAGCAGTGTAGACCCCTTGGCATAGCAATGTATAGGGGCCCCTACCGATCCTGCAGCGGTAGGGGTGGGGGAAGCTTTGATGTCCCGCGGGTGGTAGGGGGTATTATATCAACCGCTCAGCATGTAGGGCCTGGATCAGTAATTTCCACTAATTACCCCTTTACTGCACAGATGGTGGGAGATGAGGGGGGAGAAGGGGGCATTGGGCTGAATGAAGGGGCTCTGATACATAACTTCCAGGGTGGAAGAGGATGTTTAATACATAGAGGAGGGGTGTATAGTGGAGTGGGCTTATTATTCATAATTTTCTGGTGGGAGGACAGCTTGCTTGACTGCAGATATCTCCAGTTCCCAGAAATAGATTTCTTAGATTTTAATGGAATTAAAATCTAGAGAATCCCACCTACCAAATGGTATTAGGGACTAGGGGATCAGAGTTCAGGAGGCAGAGCAATCTGCCCACGAGTATATAAAACTACATACCAGGTGTGTGGAGCTGGAGCAGTAACCAGCTGCTGGAAGGCTGATATCTCTGGTTCTGGGAACAGAAGAGACAAGCTACTAGTGTCCATCAAAGAGAGAGAGTCCCGGCTTTTGGAATATACCCTCAGAGAAACTCTAAGGGGCCCATTTATCAAACCATATTTGCGGCTAAATCCCTGAAAACACCCGTTTTCGGGATTTAGCCGCAAATATTAAGTATCTCCTAAATGTATCAAAGGGGGACCGCAGCAGGGATCTCCAATCCCTGCTGCGATCCCCCCTGCACCGCCGCCGGCCGCATCACCCATAGGTTTCTATGGGGGATGCGAAGCTGCCCGATGTATTAACATCGGGCAGCCCGGCTTCGCATCCCTGGGCTATCGCCATTCTGGGATGGCGATAGCCCATTGTAGCCTATGGCTATGTGATCACACTGCGAGCGGGGCAGTGCGGTCACAGGGGTCGGCGGGGGTCAGCGCATAACCGCGCATGCGCAGACCCCCCCGGCTTCCGGGTTAGGGCTTTGCAGGGACAGGCTCCTATCGGAGCCCTGTCCCTGCGCCCTTCTAATGATACATCCCGGCGGTGTACTTCAACACCGCAATGCGATGTCCGGCGATGCCACTGCGCCGGCATCGCACTATATTGATAAATGCGCCCCTAAGTCAGACAGAACCTGAAATATCTGACTGGGAAGAGCAATTAACAGGCTTGGATGGGGACCGCTGCTTTGAAGTCAGATATCTCCGATTACCAAGGGCCGATTTTTAAAATTCTTGTACCCATAGAAAGAGGGGACCCTCAGCTTTCAGCCTAAGGCCCTTAGACTCCTGGGGGGGGGTTCTGGGTACTCAGAAACCCCCCCTGCGTGCACTACTGATGGGCCCTTTTCCTCAGCAGAGATGAATATTTTAGTATTTTACAGGAAATCAAGTTTTAAACCTCCGTTTATCTATTAGACAATAAATTAGCATCACCGAGCTGAGATACGTCCTGTAAGTCGTGTAAGGTCGTTTGTCAGAATAGCCTCCAATCTGGGAAATATTGTTCACACAGTTTCAGTAATCAGTTTAATACTAGATTTTTTTCCCTTTTTCATATGAAAAGAGAACATTTTATTAAATGGATGGAAAGATTGGCAGACTAAAAGGACAATTAGCGCCTTTATTTCATCCACCTTTATGCTTCTGCCTTTGTATTAGACGTTAAACTCTCATTTATAGATACAAGTGCAGCGGGGAAGGTGCGAGTCAGCTGGCGAGGTATCAGTCATTGTACACTGCCATCGGTGAGTGTAGCAACCTCCCATATCTGTCTGTAACTGCTGAATTATTAACCTCGTCAAGGCAAATCAGTGTATGTCAGGGCCCTCTGGCAGAAACGAAAAGTGTGGGCATATGGCCATGCACAAGGGCTGCAGGCTTGCCAGTCAGGTGCCATTACCTCTGGCAGAGAAGGCACCGCGGCATTCATGTTCTCAGCTATAGCCACAGAGAATGTCAATAATGTATCATCCCACTGTTAAATGTTTTTAAAGAATAAATTTGCTGAAATAATACATTGTATCCAGCTTGGGCAGCAATATCCTAAAGGCCAGGGCTGGTGCCAACACTAGGCAGCTGTAGGCATTTGCCTAGGGTGCCGGCCACTGGAGGGCGGCAGTTTGAAGCTGGTCCCCCTCCTTGATGGAGGTGAGTTGTGCCGGCAAGTGCCCCCCCCCCTCCCGAGCACCGCCACATCAACCGTTCCCCCTCCCCACCCCTGGAGGCACTTGCCACATCACCAGCACCTCCCACCCCTGGCAACCCCTCCCCCCCCCCTGTGGAATGACGTGGCCTGCCGCCGCAATACCCAGCACCCCACCCCATAGCGGCCAAATTGCAGAGCCCCCCTGTGGAGCGGGGGAGCACTGGAGCGCCCCCTGCCTCGGTATAAATGGTAGGTCAACAGTCACTAGGTCGACCACTAATAGGCGACAGTGACCAGGTAGACACCTTGAAATGGTCGACATACCCAAGGTCAACTTTGACAAAAGGTCAACCAAGCTTATGGTCAACACAGGCATGGGACCTTATTCAGGTCCATGCATACATACCCCTTCGTACGCAAGGGGTCTGGTGGTTTGCGCCTGCACATGCGCTGGGTCATTTTCCGCGTATGTGCAGACGCTGGGTGCCGTGCGGGGGGGGGGGGGGAGAGGGTCAGCACATTAGCATATGTTAATGCCCAGCGTTTCATTGGCATTAACATATTTCATATTTCCCTGGTACAGCAACCCGGCATTTCATCCTGGGTTAAAAGAAGGGTTAATCCCGGGTCAGTCCCAGTGGCGTAACTAAGTTTTGGGCCGCCGCGCACCCCCCAATCCCCCGCCGCCCATGCAAACCCTCCCCCCCCCCCCAATTCCCTGCAGCCTTACCTATCGCGCTGGTCCCGGCGGCTCCGTTCTTCTTCTGCTGAGGACCACCACAAAATGGCTGCCCCCATACAGCAGACAGTTTCAGAGAACTATGTGCTATATGGAGGTGGCCATTTTGTGGTGGTCCTCATCAGAAGAACGGAGCCGCCGGGACCAGCGAGATATGTAAGTCTGCGGGGGATTTGGGGGGGGTGTAACTATAGCACCGCAGCCCCCGGCGCCCCCACATGCACAGCGCCCCCCCACCCCACCCCCCCCCCCCCCCCCCCCGCGGTGGCGGGGGCTGCAGTGCTATAGTTACGCCGCTGGTCAGTCCCGTGTTGCTGTGCAGTGAAAACAGGTAACCCAGGTCCCGTTCACACTAAGGAGGGCAGTGCTTGAAGACAGCATACGCTACAAGCACTGCTGCCTCGTCCCCCGCCCCCCAATGACACGCCTCCGCCCCACCCCTGTCTGACATCAGCGACCCGGCATTTGCGATGTGAAAGGTGTATTAGCTTTACTTTCTCCCTTAGCTTAGTTGCTTTACGTTGTTGCCTTGCTTAGGAAGTACAGTACTTAGTACTAGGTCATGTAAGTGAGCGATCACCAATCACCATATTTGTGTTCCGGGCTCTTGGAAGCGGGACATCTGGGCTGTGAGCTTAGGGGGCCCAGTATAGATTCACACATCTGGTAGCGCAGAGTGTTTTGGAATATCAAGTCATGATTTAAACGCCATGCCCCCCCGGGGAGATGTGTGAGTAATGGCTGCGCTGAAGTAACGGCTGTCTGCTGTGACAAACCGTGGAAAGCGTGAAAGCAGACTTGCTCGATTAAAGATTTAAATGCATCAACCAGGGAGCAGGCTCTTGGAATGATTTCCATTAATGTTTTGAAACAAATTGGCGAGTACCATACCAGTATTTTGGATTATTGCCTTCGTGTGGATGTCACCACTGCCACGGTACAGTATAACATAGGTTTTACTATAAAGAAAAAATATCTAGCGCTAGACAGTAAATCATAATTATACACAGAATCTCAGGGTTAGAGCTCAGCAGCTGTTACATTATTAGCAGACTTTGCAAAATATTAACTGTTCAGATTTGAGGATGGATCTTACAGCGGCAGCTCGGAAACAGGGATTATTTACAGTCCGTGTATTACAGCACTGTGGGAAGCCCAGCAGCTGCACTTTGCAGACATCAGCCTGCATCTCCTCCCACCTGGGACTTACCCTTTACACGCAGGCAGGTGAACGGCACCAGTGGGTCAGACGAGTGTTTGTACTACTAGATACATTGCAATCATACAGCGTAAACAGCATTATACAGATATTTGTATTGCTAATAGCACAGTGTACTCAGAGCTGCAAACGTAGTATTTCCGGAGGATTAGCAAACTCTTATCTGTACAAGGCAGGAATGGTGACATCACTTCGCTAGACTGATGACTACTCACATGTATATATTAAGTCCATAGCAATGCACATATGTATATTATATTATTTTAATAGATGTTTGCAGTTGACATGCACAAAAGGGTTTATTTACTAAAGGGGTATTTCATTACCACTCGCTAAGCAGAGGTCACTACTGCCCACCGCCAGTTCGAACACCACACCCTCCCTGCGCTGCTGCCGAATCCCCTTGGTAACATCAAATTATTTATCTTGGCTTTGCAAAAAAAAAGGCAGTCTCCAATGACTTGTATTTACGAGCGCTAGGACGAAGATGGGGCGGGTGGCTGACGTCCTGTGACATCAGCCGGCTGTTTCCCCCCCACCACCCCCCCCCCCCGGCAGACATCGGCCCATTCGCGTTCCCAGGGGGACACCCAGCATTTTTATGTGGACGCTGATAAAACGCCCCAGACCCTCCCTCCCTGCAGCAAACAGGACGGTGAGTGTGCAACTCACTGAAGCCATTCACTGTTGGGGTTCGCACATGAGCAGAAATGCACGTGTGCAATCCCTGACCATTGGGGGAGGGGCCGAATTCAGATTACTACGAGCGATCCCTTACGAGCGGCCCTTAGTTGGTAGGTCTATTTCAGATGGGATGTTGCTATATGATTTAGAATTATCAGAGTTTCAGGCCTGTAGGGAGTCTTAAGCCAGGAGGGGTATATAAACCAACCCAGAGGAAGCAATAGACTACCTTTGAAAAATCTGGTTGAGTCCGGCGAAACGTGCCAGTGTTGACTCATTAGCAGTCTCTCCTTGGATTGGAACCCCATTTCTATAGGACTGGATTCCCAAAACCAAGAATTACAGTATCTTCAGCAGCGCCACTTCAAGACCCGAACCAGACCGCAGGACCTACTGCAAAATACCAACCACTAAGCTACCGGAAAAAATATTCTCCACTCCAAGGACATCCATTGCTCAATTTGAGCCAACAATATGGGAGAACCTACATCTAGAGTGTTGAGATTTATTATCTTCTAGGCATTGTTCTATAGTGTCCTACTCAGAGGTCATCTCTAGGAATAAGACTTTTAATGCTGCATGTGAATTATCATTGAGAGACAGCTACATTGTATCCCTACATCTATCATCTATAATAAATCATTTTTAATTGATCCCATATATTGTATGTCTTAATTCCTCATAACCAGCGCTGTGACCCTTTTTTTCCTGCTGTTTACTAATTTTGCGAATGACTCACAAACTTTTTCACAGCAGCTTGAACCCCCCCCCCCCCCCCCCCGGGGATAACCTTTGTCCAATTGTATGTAGTATAGAGTCTACTGCTATTTTTTTTCATGTGACAATCTAATATACTCCCAACATGACCAATTCCAGAAGGGACAGATGCTATCTACCTGGACTTCCCTTTTAATTATGATTGCAATCACCTTTAACAATACCAAAAAATGAATTGCGCAAATCATGTAATTTGGCCACAACAATTCCGGATGAGGGAGCTGGCGCATTGTCGTGGTGGGAAAAAAACTAACCTTCTGTATGAATCAATTGTAAATTTAGTATGACGTTGTTTGAAAGATGGAAGTACATGATAAAGAAAGGATGTTATTTCTAGATTAACCTGGCGCTCGATCGCTGCCCTGGGTTACTATTGGATTGTATGTATCACCTAACATACACAAACAGAATATACAAGAAAAAGGTACCAACTGTATCCTTGGGCGCTGATCTTAAGTGTTAAGACACTTAAGATCAGCGCCCAAGGATACTGTTGGTGCCTTTTTCTTGTATATTCTGGTAGTGCATGATAGTAATGCCAACTTTCCTCAGCAACGTCACCTGTCTTCAAACACAAGTATTTATTGATCCACCAGCCCCGGGATCATTAAATCGGTCCTGGTTTTAGAAATTCAGGGGCCAAAAACATAGGGGATCCCCATCATTTCTAAAACCAGCACAAGCTCATGGGCCAGTCCTGGTTCCCAAAATACAGGAGACAAAATGAGAAGGGGTCCCCGTATTTTGAGAACCAGCACTGGGCCCAAACAGCCAGCAGGGTAATGCCACAGCGGGGGAACTATTTATACTAGTGGCAAAATCATTAATCCCTGTGGCTGTTCAGCCCTCGCAGGGACCCTGGTGGAGTGGGCCCCCCCCAATAAAGGCCCCCCCCCCTCCAGAATTAACACTGCCGGGGCTGAAGCCCGGGGCTGTCCCCAGTGCCCCAGGGCGGTGGGCACCGGACTGATGGTTATGGTTAAAGTGTTAATAATAGATGAAAACTATTGTGTAATTTTGTGGAACTATAAGTCCCAGGAAGCCAGCACCACATGCAGGCACTTTGACAATCACAAGTCCCAGCATGCAGGCAATAAAAGTGCCAGCTGGCACTTGCAGTTCTATAACTTTACAAATAATGAAATTAAAAACACACACCAAAAAAGTAAAATGATATTCCACTCCACAATCATACATACTGTACTATACTCAGGGCTATTTTTCAGTAGGCTCCAGCAGGAGCCTACTGAGCAGAGTTCACTCTTTCTGACAAAATATTTCTTAGATGGACAAAACCATGTGCACTGCAGGTGAGGCAGGTGTAAAACCCCACCCACATCTAATTATCTCTGCACAATTAACAGGTACCTGTTGAAGGAAATTATACTTCCTGAGGCCTCCAGCAAAGATCGATCAGTTTCATAGGCTGTGGTCATCCCTGGGACAGGAGCTGAAATGTGTGTTTACATTCTTGGCTCCTCCACAGAACCGGGGGTTTTGCCCCATGCACCAGCCAATCGGGAAATCTCCACTCCTGATTGCCTACGAAGTGGACCAATCTTCGGCAGAGGCATTGGTAGGTATAGTTTCCTTCAACAGGTACCCACAATTTGATTCTACTGGACAAAGGGACAGGCCTGCGGTAGACCTATAGGTGTGTATAGTATGTGTGATTGTGGAATAAAGTTTTACTTTTCCGGTTGTGTGTTTTATTGAACTGTATGTAATGTTGTAGAACTACAAGCATCAGCGGACCCTTCAATGCTCCACATGCTGGGACTTGTGGTTCTTTAAGCCCCTACATGCAGTACAGGCTTACTGGGACTTTCACAACATTACATTCATCTATTATTAACGTGTTAACCATCAGCCCGGTGCTCACCGCCCTGGGGAACCAGGGACAGCCCCGGGATTCAGTCCCGGTATTCATTTCCGGGCAGGGTTAATTCTGGAGGGGGTGCCATTATCCAGGGGGTTCCCACTCCCCCAGGGTCCCTGCCAGGGCTGACCAGCCACAGGGATTAATGCTTTGGCCGGGGGAATTAGTATAAAAAGTTTCCCATGGCTGTGGCATAAACCTGCTGGCTGTTTGGGCCTGGTGCTGGTTCTCAAAATAAAAAAATTGTACATATTTTTAGGGACAGAACCATGCACAAATCTCACTGATCTGTGCATGGTTCTGTCATACTTGCCAGACTGAACCTGGTCTTTTTTTTTGGGGGGGGGGGGGGGGCGGATTTTTGGTCATTTTAAGGGTGCAAATTGAAAATTCCCACCCTATTCCATTATCGTTTTTCATGTTTTCTTTGTGAAGACATCTGGATGCGATTTTTAACGTTTGAATCAAAACAGTTAAAACATGCACATTTTACAGCAATTCGCACTTTATTACGTGTGATTTTTGGAAAACGTGAGAATTCAGACTTTTTTTTACCAAAAATAACACATGTCTAAAAAATTGCACCCTATTACATTTTGCCCATAGCCTGTCATATATGTCAGTTTATATTACAATGCACATTCTGCAATAAGAATGAAAGCATTATATATACTGCATGACAACAAGTATTTTCCAACATACAATTCATGTAGAACAATGTGGCACTAAATACTGTACGTGGCAAACGTTAATTATATTTTTTGAACATTAACGTGTTAATAAATGTACAGATAAAAAACAACAATTAGGCAAAGTGAAGATTTCACACACACGTTAAAAAATAGTATAATTACTTTGTAAGTGCTTCTCTGTGGACTTATTTCTCTACTTGGCTGTTCATTTCCTTTAGCGCTGACAGATGTGACTTATCAATTATACATAAAGCAATTCAACAGTATTTACGTTTTCTGTATATGCTTTGAATAATTTTATGTTAAAGTTGCAATTTCTAAATTGTACTAAGCGAAGTCAATAAATTGTACAGAAAATAAAGAGCACTTATATCTGCATTAAAGAACCTTAGATTTTTTTTAGATGTACCCATAAAGTGAAAAAGGAAAGACATTTGTTCAAAATAAACTTTTTGTTATAGGCACCTCTTTGCAATTCAACCGAGTTACAGAATATTAACCACTTCAGTGGTATGCCCGGAGATTTTCGGGGCTTACCACCAATATGAAGGTGCCTGCAGCTGTGCACCACTGGCGCATCAACTCTCCGGGCACCCCTCCTACAGTGGTAGCTCCCCTCCTGTCACTCCCCCTCACCCCTCCGGCAATCGTATGCCGGAGCTCCTCTGCCGCTGGACCCGCAACCATTAGTTGCAGCAGGGGTTAAAGTGAGGGGCAACGGGTCGGAACTGAGTTCCACCACCTCTAATGGTGACGGAACATTTTAACCTCCACATTGGCCCTGCACTACTCACAGAGAAGCATTCTAGTTTGCAGGGGATGCCAAAAACCCTTCCACTGGCCATGTATCTGCCTAATGGGGGAAGGTGAGGGCCTATAATTAGGTGGCATGGAGAAATGAGTGCCCCCACCTCTGCATGACCACTTTATGCCCTGAGTTGCAGTGAGCAGGCGGCAGGCTCAGGGATGTCCTCCCTAACATCCCCGAGCCTGCCACCTGACCTGGTCACTGTCTGCTGTGAACGGCGGCTTGGGCAGTGGCAGGGGAGCGCCGACATATGATCATCGGAGCGGAGATGAGGGGGAGCGATGGGGGGTAGCCCTATGCTCTGTGGTGGGTTTTGCTAGGGCAGGTAAAACCCACCACTCAAGGAGTTAAGGTAAATTCACATTCGGGCACATTTATCAACAATATTTTTACTGAAATGGGTGTTTTCACATTAATTTAGTTTCACTTAAATAGACTAAACAGGAAATAGAGAAAACAACTCCAAATTCTTCTCTGAACCCATTTTTTGTTTTAAAGAAATCAGATCGCATTTCCCTTAAGAAAAAAATTAGATTCCTCTGTTAAGGCCAATCTGGTTGCTCATGGCGGTGTATCTTCAGCAGGACAATGAAAGTTAAAGTATGAATAAATATTATAGGGGCTTTTATGGGCCCCCGATGATTTAATATCCAACCTGCTGCAAGTTGCAGTGGTGGATACATAATTACCAGAGCAATTCAGTATTGCTCCGGTGCAGGGACAGCTGTTCTACAAAGTAACCATTCCCATGATTGTACCACAGTAGTGTTACTTACAGTGCCATGGCAGATGACTGCACATGCAAGACCTTAGTTCCCACATACAAATGACCACAGGGCACTCTGGGATAGATGTTTGAAGCAGTGATAAGGGAGGAGAAGTGATAAAGTGCCTGGTACTTGATCACCAGCCAATCAGCTCCTGACTGTTAAGTTACAGGCTGGGTTTAAAAAGGGACAATTAGGAGCTGATTGGCCGGTGATAAAGTATCAGGCACTTTATCACTTCTCCTCCCTTATCACTGCTTTATACATCTACCCCTCAGTATGGAGGAGGAAGTTGAATCCATCTTCATAACCGTATGCCTCTTTCCCATAGGGGAGATCAGAGCATGGGAACCAACACTATCTGACGAAGGTGCAGGTTCCCAAAAGCAAACTCTGAAAATGTAAAACCTCACAGCTGCATTCAAAATGGATTGTAGTGGTGAGAGTCTTTTCTTAGGAAGACCGGTAAGGAGGCCATTGCAATAATCCATGCGGGATATAATGAGTGCATGGATTAGAGTTTTTGTGGTGTCTCGTGTAAGCTATGGACGAATTTTGGATCTGTTTTTTAGATGCATGTAACATGATTTATAGACAGAATGATTGTGAGGAATAAAGGACAGCTAATGGGGGTACTAAAATGGGAGTTATATTGAAGATGGGATGTTGCCCCATTGTGTTCTAGAAGGTGATAAATAGATAGTAGAATCTTTTAAACAAGGGGGTGGGTTTTGAAAAAATGGCGCTAAGTAAGGTTGGAATTCGGACAAAACTTATCTATTCATGTGACTTTCGATGTTCGTAAATTCTCCTCCACCTCCCGTGCTTGTTTTTGTCACAGTCATCAAGGGGGAACTAATCCACCAACACCCGCAGACTGCACAACCTGATAAGTATTGTCCGAATTCCAACCTTACTCAACACCATTTACTCAACCCACCCCCTTGTTCAAAAAAATCTTCAAAATCGTAAATCGGAAGATGGCATTAGCCACTGTAACATATGGTCTGTGCTGTAGATTGTACAAATCACCAGGAGAGGGCTCCTCTATAATGGCTGCCACACATGTGTGATCAGCAGACAGTGCGTATGCAGAAGGAACAGTGAAATGATAGTGTGGCAGGAGAGGTACTTTGCCACCTGGAAAAGACCCTAGGGGCTTAATTGTGTCTTGGCCACTGATAGAGTGGCAGGTGGAAGCTACTCACAGGGTCCCAGGAGTAGATGGGAAATGCGCATGTCCATTGGTCCCAGACCAGGTCTTATAGGCTTCTTAGCCCAATAAGCTGCTTCATTCAGCTAGAACCTGGCTGCTGGGTTTAAAGCAGAGTCTCTCCCATTAGTTAGCGCTCCTGATGGCAGTTAGTGTCCAGGTGATAGGTCTGCTAGAGACAGTGGGATCCAGAAGACTGGGGCACTAGTGTCAGGATACCGGGACCTGAGGTGTTCCTTATGAACTAAAAGGAAGTGAGGCCGGGCCTAACCTCCCTGATTGTGGAATCAAAATGGTGCAATGGTTAGCATTACTGTCTCACAGCGCTGAAGTCATGGGTTCGATCCCCACTATGGTCCTAACTGTGCGGAGTTTGTATATTCTCCCCATACTTGCGTGGGTTTCCTCCGGGTACTCCGGTTTCCTCCCACAATCCAAAAATATACTGGTAGCTTAATTGGCTCCCAACTAAATTAACCCTAGACTGTCTGTGTGTGCGTGTACATGTGGTAGGGAATATAGATTGTAAGGTCCACTGGGGCAGGGACTGATGTGATTGTAAGCTTGCGAGCAGGGCCCTCCTACCTTTTGACTGTCTGTAAATAACCAGTTTGTTGTATCACTGTCTCCGGTTGTAAAGCGCAACGGAATATGCTGCGCTATATAAGAAACTGTTAATAAATAAATAAATGTTCAAATATTCTCTGTAAAGAGCTGCAGAATATGTGTGCGCTGTGTAAATAACTGGTAATAAATAATACATAATAATAATTGTTTATTTGTTTCTTTGTATTTAAGCTTGTGCAAAAGGTGTTCGTTTTTGCACAAGCCTGCAGTCGGTTGCTGGTGGAATTTTTGTAGCAGAGCGCACTCCAGTAGCAAGAAACACGTTACAATAGCTTTTGAGGTAATTTCTTATACATCACTAGAAACGGTTCCTTTTGGAGTCCCTGTCTTTGGATTTGATAAACATAACTTTTCTTCAATGTTTAATTTCAATGTTTAATTTTTTTATTGCTGTGAACAGCATCAATAAGAAATTGTAATGATCGAGTCTGAAACCCAATGATTAGTAAATATGCCGCTTTATGAGATAATTCTAGCTGCTAGCTGCCATAGGGCCTGGAAGCAATGCAGCAGATGTGTCTTTAACTGTAAGCTAAGGGGGGAAAAATGAGAACTTTAACATTCATTGAGTTCCATACTTAGCTCACTAATGGGAACCATTTTTTATTCCTCAGAATAATTACATTCGGAATACAAACCTTTCATATAAATATTTTGGGAAGATGATGGAAAGCCACAAGATGTTCCGTTAAAAAAATTCTGCTCTTACAAATAAAATTGTAATTAAATCAGATGTAATTTAACAAGCTTTGAAGGGCTCTTCTTGCAATTCTGCATGATTTCATTAAGATATTGGTTGCAGATGAATAGTACTTTCACTGTAAAAGGGATATAATCATTTAATTTGAATGCATAATAAGAAGCTGTTTTAATGATGCCAGATTACATCTTAACATGTTTCATTTACTTGCTGGGTCAGTGACACATTTCCTAGTACGTTCCAGATATGGCAAAATGTTGATATAGGGAGTATAAAGAGAAGTGCAGGGTTAAATGAAACACAAATAGCTGTGTGCTTTTCAGGGCCTAAAGTGAGAGGAGGTGCATGTGATGTCATGAGGGCATGACATCACATACACCCTGCCAGAAAAGGAAGCTACAGAACTCTCTGTCAGAATTACTGTGCAGGTCTGTGGTGGAGGTGGAACTACTTCCTCCTACCATTACAAATGGGGTGGAACTCAGTTCCACTCAATTTGTCCCCCATACAAAGACTCACTTTAACCCCTGTTGCTATCCTATACAGGTAAGCAATCTTTTATCTGGAACCCGGTTATGCAAAAAAAGTTTAAAAAAATATCTTGCCATGATTTTGTTATACACAGCAGCTCACAGAATGCTGGCAATGCCCTGAATAGTGACAGGAAATGGGATGTGCCTCATTGCCTGCAGCATTTCTAGAAGTCCATGCCTCTTTCCTCAGAGGCCACACCCCTTTTGTAGGTGTGCGGCGGTGTCCCAATTGATGTGCTTAGAAAGTTGAAAGGTACATGAACGCCATGCGCGTGAAAATCAGTTGTGCGCGAAACATATCATGAACAGCATAACCTACGATTTTTGGGGGAATGTCTGTAACGGAACCTCCATATAACCGTTTCCTGTTGTTTTTACTTTGAGGTCACTGCTAAAGAATGGTTAATACATACAATAGCTGTCCTCAATATAATGGTATTTATGACTGTACCTGTGGCCACTTTGGTTAAGAAATGTAAAAGTCACAAGCTCCACAATGAAAGACAGATGTACAAGTGAGTGCGGTACGACCTCTTCAGTCAGCTTTGTACTTAACTGTCTACATTTGTGTGTCCCCGGGCTGTCACTCAAACACTAAACAAGGCAGACACATTTCCCGGCAGTTCCGTGTATCACTGACAGCCAATTTCTTCCAGCATCCTGTGTCATTTTATAGACACATTTTCTTAGCGCCAATGAAAAGCTGAAAAACAAAAGATCAGCTAAGCTTACAGTATTAACAAACGCAGACCAATTCACCAAGGCCGGGAGAATATTATCATTTACTCTTCGTGACATTAAAGATGTTTCGGTTGAATTATTTATTTGTGACCTTTAAACGTGAAAGAACTGAAGGGATACAGCCAGAGATCTTCAAATCACAAGGAGCTTCAAAACCACTTAAATATTTATATTTCCACTACTGTTACTATGCTGTGGTAATAGCTATAATATAGTGTTTGGGAGTTCACTTACCTTAGGTCCAGTGTTATCTTAGTACTGCAGGTCTTCTTGAAGGCTCCAAAAGCCCATTCCTGTGATCTTCTCTACCACTGCTACTCAAGATGTAGAACCCTGTACTGCCTGGGATGCGACCTCCAACCTTGTGCTCTACTGCAAATTCAGACCCATCATTCATAGTTAAAGCATATGCCCCTGGGAGTTCCACTGCACCACACCACTGTACAGCTAACTGTATATGATCCAGTGGCCTTACTTCACTGCCACCCCTTTATGTACATTCACAGGGGTGTGCTACCATCTGTCCGTATGCCATCTGTACACCTATAGGTTTCTGGCCCCACTGTTGCTAGTTCCACCACTGACCCATTGCTCCTTATTCACATTACGCTACACCTTGTTGCTCCTTATTCACATTTTATTTGCATTATATCACACTGTATGGCTCTCCTATTCCCATTAGACCTCACAGTAGTGCCGTTTAAGCACAGTGCACTTTATACACATAATGCCACACAGTAATGGTAGCCCTTATACACATAATGCCACATAGCAATGCCCTTACAAATTATACAAAACATTAGTAATGCCTGTAGAGACATAATGCCATAGAGTAATTCTCATTACACATTATGCCACACATTATCTTTCTACATTGTTCTATATAACCAGCCAGGTTGAGGCGGAACGACCATTGGTGGAGCAGGCGCAGTGCACCGTGGCCTATGGAGGTTGGGGTTGAGGAGTGGTGCCCAAATTATATTTTTGCACCTGGGCTCACCACCCACAAGTTCCACCACTGCAACCAATTATACTCACACTGGGCACAACAAGAGGGCGGACAGAGGAGTGCAAGCCAAGATGGAATCTCTTAAGTTTTAGGGATCAATAGTTCAGACAGAGTGACTGCACTTTCTTTGATGTCTTCTGTTTGTCAGGCTGTAATCTCACATTTTTGACATTTCAAGACAAAATATTGTTTTTATTGCTTTTTCTGTCAGAAACACCCAACACTTCTATGACTTTGTTCTATTGTTTTATCTTAAAATGTAATTAATGAGCAGCTCTGTGCCAAGTATATCTGCACTTTGATCAAATGTAAAGGGTGCATCTTCTTTTTGTAGCTGACATCCATCATCATAAACTATTTAAGCGTTGTATGGAGGTTCTCTAATGCACACCCTGACAACACAGCAGTTATCCAGCATCCGGCATTCCATTCCAACGCACAATGGCCGAAGGAGCAGGAGATCAACAATTACTTGGAGAACATAAAAGTCCTATTCTACTGCCCAATCCTTAACTGTCCAGATTGTTCCTGATAAGTAACTTCAAATGGATCGGATCAAATACTGTTTCAAGGTATCTTTCAAATAGATCACACAAATACAATTGAGGTAATGAAGGACTGCGTACCAGAACTCACCACAGTGGCGTAACTGCAATTCCGCTGCCCCAATGTCAGAAATATTTAGTGTCGTTGCCCCCACCCCCCATAGAGATCCTTAACTGCTAATTATTAGTGGCCTCTGCATTGGTACCACATGGTTTGTTGATAGAAGATCCCCCTCCGGTCGCCGTCATCAGCTTGGGTCTGCCGCTCTATCTCCCTTAAAAAATGTCACTCCCAAAATGTCTGCTGTTTTCTCTAGCTTTCTTCTTTCCTAATAATGGTCTCCTGTGAGGCAGCGGCCATTTTGAGAGAGACATTTTCAATGGGGACAGGTACTACAGGACGCAGACAAGCTATCAGTGCCCAAATGCCACCCAGTACCTCCAAGATCGCGCAGGGCCTGCAGGCGCTATGGTTATGCCATGGCTCGCAGTATAATTAGAGAACAAAGCACATCAAGGTTTCTTTGAGAGCCATTTTCAATGAATATAGTTTAGTGATACTCACTTATGCAAGTCATCTGCATAAAGAAACCTTTATATCAGAGGTTCCCAAACATGGTCCTCGAGGCACCCCAATAGTCCAGGTTATATCCATGCTTGACCACAGGTGACTTTATTAGTACCTCAGTCAATTTGAATCAACTATTTGTATTAAGCCATGGATATACTTAAAATCTGGATCACTGGGTTACTTTAAGGACATTTTTAAACCTGCTACTGCTCCGACCACTTTTTTCGTGAAAAAGGGAGTGCCCAGGGCCGGCACCACCACTAGGCAGCTCTAGGCATTTGCCTAGGGCGCTGGCACCTGGAGGGCGGCAGTTCGCCCCTCACCCCCAGCATATAGCTGGCGGCGTCCCTGCAGTGCTGGAGCGGGCAGGGGTGTCCGTGCCGCGGGGGTACTTGCGGCGCTGTTACTGTATAAAGCTGCTGGCGGCAGCGGGGTCCCTGCAGTGAATAGAGAATAACTAGCGCTATGCGCGCGACGGCGCGGGAAGTGCTTCTGGGTTTGAAAACAGGCAAGTGTTTTCAAAATCAGAAGCGCTTTCCGCGCCGTCGCGCGCATAGCGCTAGTTATTCTCTATTCACTGCAGGGACCCCGCTGCCGCCAGCAGCTTTATACACTTACAGTGACAGCGCCGCAAGTACCCCCGCGGCACGGACACCCCTGCCTGCTCCAGCACTGCAGGGACGTCGACAGCTTCATAATACAGATACCCCCCCCCCCCCCCGGCACCCCCGCCCCAACTCACCCGGGGGGCTCCGGTGCCTTGCACTGGCCCTGGGAGTGCCATATAATATACACCACTTGTTCCAAAATTAAGCTTATATTTAGGGATCGGGGAATAGGATCCCAGTGTGTATACAGTGGGCAGCATCTGGGAATCTCTAAAAGTGGCCCTACATCAGAAAGACATTGCACCCAATCATACAATCTCAATGGATTGTTATGCTGGGTACACACCAGGACGACTAGGGCCCGATCCCCTCAATCTAGATCCAATTCCGACCAATTGGATGTAGATTGGGTGGTGATTTGGCCCTTTTCTGTCCTGGTGTGGACCGATACCGATCCTATGCGCGGTCCCGCGGGTCGGTCGTTATTGAGATCCTACCTGCTGCAGGTAGGATCTCAATGACGACCATACAGCCGGGTGCGGGTCGCCATCGGATCGGACCCGCTCACGGTGCACATCGTGAGCGGGTCGTGCCCCCCCGCGTCACCGTGAGCGGGTCGGACGAGACACTGACGACCCGCTCACGATGTGCATCGTGAGCGGGTCGTCCTGGTGTGTACCCTACATAAAATGGATTGTGTGCACGTCGTGTGCACACAATCATACAATGTGGGATTGGAGGATTGGTCCTCTGATCTGATGTGCTGCACGTCAGATCATTTGGTATTGGGAGCAGATTGCATGTGCTTTTAAGCACATGCAATCTGTCATTAGATGGCTCATACAACCAGAGTCATGTGACACTCCCTCCCTGACTAGCAGAGAAGAGAGGTGCAGCTTCCGGGCGGCTCGTGGCAGTGAAGGCACTGGGAAACGCTGAAGTTTCCAAGCGGCAGACAGGAGGGCGGCTGAAGAGAGTGGTGGACGTCCTTTTGCTCAATTCGGTCACCACTCTGAAAACAGTTTTCAGAGGATTGCTGCATTCTGGCGGTTTTAATAATGGTATAACACAGTAGATGTAAGCAGATTGGTAGTTGCCGGCAACCTGTAAATTAAAAAAAAAATGGCTTTTTGGTTCTCCTATCCTTTTGATCCTAGTAGGCCAGCCTCGTATGTAAATGAAGCTTAAATCATACAATCATGCAGCCGATGGATTGTATGACAGATTGTGAGTACATTGTGTGTTGAAAAACCACCAAGGACTGCCGGGGAGTTGAAGGGAAATTGGACACAATCATGATTGTAATGCGGGGTACACACCAGGACGACCCGCTCACGATGCACATCGTGAGCGGGTCGTCAGTGTCTCGTCCGACCCGCTCACGGTGACGCGGGGGGGCACGACCCGCTCACGATGTGCACCGTGAGCGGGTCCGATCCGATGGCGACCCGCACCCGGCTGTATGGTCGTCATTGAGATCCTACCTGCAGCAGGTAGGATCTCAATAACGACCGACCGACCCGCGGGACCGCACATCGGATCGGTATCGGTCCACACCAGGTCAGAAAGGGCCCAATCAGCACACAATCTACATCCAATTGATCGGAATTGGATCTAGATTGTGGGGATCGGGCCCTAGTCGTCCTGGTGTGTACCCAGCATAAGACCGGTCTTTCTGATGTATGGCCCCTTAATAAACACAGAAATGTGATGCAATCACAAGCGCAGCTGCAAGTTGAGCCTGGCTGTGGAGAGAGATGCAGGGCTGCCATGTTTTGGTGTGCAGCGGTTGTATGTGACATCATGCAGCTGCTCCAAACCCACCTTGGAAACAGTGTGGACACACCAGCATTGTCCAGACCTCATCCACCCAATGCCACAACGCTGCCCCCCACCGTCACCCAAAATGTGATAGAATCCGACTGTGCGGCTGCACAGGCACCAAAGAGCAAAGGTTGCTCGTTTTTCTCACTACAACGACATCCGGTATTGGGACCATCGTCTCTGCAATGTCTGATAACTCTCCCCCTACTCTAGATGATGTAAAACTACCTTCCATTTTTTATTCTTGCAAACAAGCACTGATTTTCCAGCAAATTAGACAACTGATGGTTCAGCGGCTTTCACAAGAAACGTGGTAGCATCCATTTTGTTTTGAACATAACTTTCTTTCATCTTCAAAGTTTCTGCTTCATCTGTCTCTGGTTTGATAGAAACATTTTCATAATTTAAAATCTAACAGGAGAGCTGTGAACCGCTGACAATCCTCCTGAGTATAAATGGATGATAATAGGGAAAAGTCCTCTATGTGAAGTCAGATAATGGGCCCGGAATGGCAGCTTATTAGTTGCATCTACCCCAGAGTGCGTTACTGCCTCGTCTGCAAAGAGATGATGAGAGACTCTTCAGCTTAAGTTCAGCATGTTATATAAGTGTGGCGCCTGGATGCTGGCTCCAGCCTACTCCAATGAGAGTGGTGGTTGATGTTACGCAATGTTCCTCAGCATCCTTTCACAATGATTTTTTAACCTTGCTGGGACACTATTACTATAAAAATTGGTCCCGTGCCGATCCTTGAACATGTGACATAATGATCACACGGAGGGGGGGCGGAGCCACCGAGGTTGGGAATTGTAGCACTGCCCAATTTGAAATCAATTCCAATTGTCGCACGGGAGACACTGAAATTAAACTCCCGAAATTGAAATGCGCTGGAACATAAACTAAAACATTAGTACCAGGTGGACGTGGTCTCAATGCTGAATTTGAGGGGGTTTCTTTATATTTAAGAGCTCTCTTTCTTGTGTATGCTTTTTGTGTCTTTTATTTTATGTACAGAATTCATATTATGGACTTCATGTATTATTTATTTATTACCAGTTATTTATATAGCGCACACATATTCCGCAGCGCTTTACAGAGAAGAGTTGAACATTCACATCGGTCCTTGCCCCAGTGGAGCTTACAATCTATATTCCCTACCACATGTACGCACACAGACATTCCAGGGTTAATTGTTCGGGAGCTAATTAGCCTACCAGTATATTTATAGATTGTGGGAGGAACCCGGAGCATATACAAACTCCACACAGTAAGGGCCATGGTGGGAATTGAACCCATGACCTAATGTTGTGAGGCAGTAATGCTAACCATTACACCATCCGTGCTGCCCCATTCTATTTAGAAACCTCCTATGAAATACTGTCTGCTGATATAAAGGACTTTATGGAATGCAAACATTAGTAATTTGGAGCGCAAACATCAATGAACATATTATACGGCATCTGAAACGCACGGTACTTCTGGCGTGTGGAAAGCAAATAAAACGGGTGTGGATTGTTTTATCGACCACACTTAGGTCGACAGTCATAAGGTCGACACATACATGTGTTAGGTCAACATGGGTTAGGTCGACAGGTTGTTAAGTCGACATGGGTTTTTGCACTGTTTTTTAACCCGAATGTCGACACAGTCGACGTGGACACAGTTGGAAGTGAACTGCAGCCCCTCGCATCGCTCGTTGCGCTCGGCACACTATTTTATTCTCACCACGCCCTAGTGGATGGTAAGGCGTGAAATACCGCCTGTCGGCACATGTCGGCTCAATAAACAGTGAAAAAACCCATGTCGACCTAACGCATGTGTCAACCTAAACCCATATCGACCTTGACACCTGTCGACCTTCGCCCATGTCGACCTAGAACCCTGTCGATCTTGCCACCTGTCGACCCAACAGTGTCGACCTAATGACTGTCGACCTAAGTGCTGTCAACAATACGACCGTATCCCAATAAAACATCCAGTCTCACAGTGAAACATCACATCCTGTGACGCACTTCCGCAGATGGGACCACAATGCAGAAATTGAGGCAGAAATCCAATTAGCAGCAGTATACTGTAAATAGGAGAAGCCCATCCTCTACCTTAGCCGTAAATTATTGCCCAGAGAGCACAAGTACTCAACTGTAGACTAGGAGTGCTTGGCCAAGATGTGGGAGGGAATGTTTTGGTTTAGGCTGCAGGAGGCGTGGGCAGGACCAGCAGTACACTTTGAGGATGTCCATGTCGACTATGTCGACATTGGGAGAAAGAAACATGGAAAAACTCATGTCAGCCTTTGAGAGGGGGCCCAGATGGCAGTGGTGTTTATGTGTGCCACCTGCTATTTCAGCTGGAGCACATGGTGGCAGCCAGGCATAGACAGTGCCGCCAGTATTTCAAACATAAAGAGGCTGCTCCTGATTGGCTGCAGGTCCCTGAGCACCAATCGGCTCGTGGCTGGATCCATATGTAAAATGTCTCTGCTTGGTCGCTACCCAGTGCTCCAGCTGCAATAGCTGGCGGTGGTGATCCATCCCGGATAAACGAGGGCCCTGCCTAAACTGTCCATTCCATTTTGTAACTGTAGTAAATCTTGTATTTCATTCTTATTATTTTCCTTCTGAGGACATGTTATTCTACCACCTGTCATTCACTAACCTGGAGTGAATGGGAGGGGCCAGGTAATCCCTTTATGTTCTTTTATTTCTGCTTTGCGTTGATTGGTTCTTGCAGTTGTTACCTTTATATAAATGAGACGCATTGCTGTGAGCTTTTGTTCTGTAAATAAATCACAGATTCATATCTTTTTCATATATTGTGTTCTGCACGCACCTGGTAAGGTGATTAATTAAACATGCACTCATTCCATTGCCTAGATACGCAATGCACAAAGTAACATCTAAAAAGCAACATAAAAGAAATATTTATATCAAAGCTAAAAAGAAAGACAAAAGATACTCTTGCCACGACAACAATGCCAGATAAATAATCACAAGAGCTGTGGATGTACAGTAGAACATAATCAGGCCCTTCTGCTTTTGACATGGAAAGTTATTATCCTTAATTTAATTCCTTACACTTATTATGACATGGATTTATATACATTAAAGTGTTCAATGGCACTAAAACTACAAAATCCATATGTTATTTCAGATGGAAGAATCAAACAGGACACTGGAAATGTAGACTTTAAGCCATGAGGCCTCAAAGTCTGTAACATGGGGTCCGATTCAGATATGGGGGGAGATTCTCTAAGAATCTCCGCCCCCCTTCGCCGCCCTTCGCATATTTAATTATCGCATATGCTGTAACATATGCGATAATTAAGGCAAAGGACAGCTCTTGCGTTTAGAGCTGTCCTTTGCGGTGAGAGTCGCCGGGTCCCAGCAGGTCCCGGCGGCTCCCCCCTCCCTCACACACCCGGCGCTGCTGCTGCTGCGCCGGGCTCTCCTCCTCCCTGCACCCGGAAGAGGATCAGTGCAGGGAGGAGGTCACAGGTCCGGGCAGCACTGCGCTGTGCTGCCCGGACACAGGTGAGCGGGGAGGGGGCGATGCGGGGCGGCGAGGGGTCGGTGCGGGGCGGCGGATGGTTGCGGTAGAAGCCCATTGACTTCTATGGGGCATCGCCAGATTTTTCTGGTGATGCCCCCCGCCGCGGTAAGCCGGTGGGGGATGCTTACAGCATCCCAAAATGCGGTAATAACCCAGATAACGGGGTTTTTACCGCATTTTTAGCTTAGAGAATCTCCCCCATGATCACTGTTGTGTGAATTCACACATCGACCGATTATCGATACACTGCGCATGGGTATGGGCCGCAATGCGCGTAGGCGATGCCTGATAGTTATGAACTCCTGCTTCTTTTTTCCTTCACTAGTCGCTCACAAGGTGATTGACAGGAAGCCGATGTCTGGGGGGGTGGGAAGCGGCTGTTTAATAGGAGTGCCAGAAAAAACGATGGGCGTAATTAGGATAACACAGGCACGCCCAAGCATTTTAGGGGAGGGTGTGTGACGTCAGCTCTGGGCCGGATATACCTTTATTCAGCGCACCGCCTTGTACAGTAGGTCTCTCCCTACTCTGAGATGTACCCAGTGAAAAATCTAGGGTGAGACTGCAACGATGGGTTTCGGACATATTCGCTCATCTGCAAATAGATTTGTAGCAGTATCTATTTGCACAGCAAGCACATTAGGACCACAAGCATTTTGGATAAGGGATTTTTTTGTGATTTTGGAATCTTTTTTTTTTCATTATTACCTGGTCCCCTGGTGGTGCCCCGATGCACACCCCCCCCCCCCCCGCACCCCCCCCCCCCCCCCCCAATGTCCAAGGTGTCCCCCGGCGTCAATGGCAGCCTTCAGGATCCTCTTTTGCAGCATCTACGGTTCCAGGAGTGCATTGCGCGAATGTGAGGACGCGCTGGTGACATCACTGGCGCACCCTCGCTTTCCTGCAATGCACCCCTGGGACCAGAGATGCTGCTGAAGAGGATCCCAGAGGCCACCGTGCACATCAGAGGACGAGGTAAGTATGAAATAAAGGAGTGGGGGGGGGAGGGGATAAATAAATATTCAGAAAAAACGTGGTTTTCGGGATATTTCGTTTTTTTGGAATACACGGATGAGGGAGCCCCGACCTGTAGTGGGTCGGCTATTTGCACAGAGTCGGAATCAGGCCCCATATGCTAACAAACAGTAAGTAATGACCCTTAGTTCTCACCTCTGTTATTGAAGGAGGAATATGATCAATAGCCGGTTTGCCGATTTCACCGCCCCCCCGAACGGCCGCCCTCCCTCCGGGACTCACCATCGAATAGTTTCTCCTGCTTTCGGCAATAAAAGTCAGTCTAAATTTACTTCTATTACAATCGCTCTCTGCCGATAAGGGGGCAGGCGCTGTCATCATGGGGGTTATTCTAGTCCATTCTTTCTGACAAAATCCTTCTTAGATGGACAAAACCATGTGCACTGCAGGTGGGGCAGATGTAACTTGTGCAGAGAGAATTAGATTTGGGTGGGGTTTTTCTTCAAAGTGAGATCTATATTGAAGTGTAAAATCATGCAGTCAGTATTTTCCCTGCACAGAAACAAAATAACTCACCCAAATCTAATTCTCTCTGCACATGTTACATCTGCCCCCCTGCAGTGCACATGGTTTTGTCCATCTAAGAAGGATTTTGTCAGAAAGAATGAACTAGAATAGACCCCTATGTGACGTCAGCCACCCGCCCCACACAGGCATTATCCCATCTGCTTTCCCAGCCGCCTCCTGCCTGCCCTCGTCACTCCTCTTAGTGTGCAAACACTTCGGCGAGTGTGATACTCGTTCGCACGGGGGTCTGCACATGCACAAATAGGTGCATGCGCAGACACACACACACACACCCAACCCCCCCCCCCCCCCCCACCACCACCACCACCATCTGAATCGGCCCCTCAGTTGGTGTGAAAATAATTTAATACAGTGAAAGCATAAGATCTAACAAATGTGGTTCTCCCTCTGGATCTGGTTGTGTTGCGGAGGAGATTGATATCAGAAAGAATTTGTGATATCCTTGTATATTACAAAGACATAATAGTTATAGCAAAATACAAAGACATAATTGATATGGCGGAATCTGAAGACGTAATCAATAAAGCGCAATACAAAGACATAATCAATAAAGCGCAACACAAAGACATAATCAATAAAGCGCAACACAAAGACATAATCAATAAAGCGCAACACAAAGACATAATCAATAAAGCGCAATACAAAGACATAATCAATAAAGCGCAATACAAAGACATAATCAATAAAGCGCAATACAAAGACATAATCAATAAAGCGCAACACAAAGACATAATCAATAAAGCGCAACACAAAGACATAATCAATATAGTTACACAGCAGAATGATGGATATTGAAAATGTGCAAGTTTTAATCCAACCAATATATAGATTGGAAATTAATTCCTCAGCGGCTGGGTGGCGGAACCCTGCCCGTATCCACTTCAGTGAGATGGGCAGGGTTTAGGGGGGGGGGGTCGGGGCGGCGGCGAGCTCCATTGCCACGGAGTGCACCAGAGTCTTGTGCGCGTGTGCCCCCTGGCGGGGACTGGCAATGGATTTGCCAGCCCCCAGCTGAATGGGCGGCGCTACATCTGTACATCCCACCCATGACGTTATTCTTACAGGAAAATCTTACAGCACTTCCTGCACACAGGATACGGCCGATGGTCGACAGTCATTAGGTCGGCACCATTGAGTCGACATACAGGAAGATCGACAGGGGTCTAGGTCAACATGGGTCAAGGTCGACACATGCGTTAGGTCAACATGAGTTAGGTTGACAGTCAAAAGGAAGACATGGGTTTTTGACTGTTTTTTGAGCCGACATGTACCGACAGGCGGTAGGTATTTCATGCCCTACCATCCACTACGGCATGGTGGGAAAATAAAATAGTTTGCCGAGTGTAACGAGCCACCGTGCCTGAAGCATAGCGAGCGCAGCAAGCAATCCGCGGGGACGCGGTGCACCTAAAACTGTATCCATGTCGACTGTGTCAACATTAGGGTAAAAAAAAATGTCTACCTTTTGACTGTTGACCTAACCCATGTCGACTGAGACCTCTGTCGACCTTGTCCCTGGTCGACCTAGACCCATGACGACCTTTCAGAATGTCGACACAACGGGTTCGACCTAATCCGTCCACACCCCCACATACTATATGATATTTTTTGTTCTTTACATAGCAAGTTATGCTCAATTTAAACATATTGGGGGACATTTACTAAGAATACGAATACGATATTTCGTATTCGTATTCTTAATACGACTGCATACGGCTCTTTCAGCAGTATGCAAATTCGTGTTCCGGAGGGTAATTTACAAAGCAGTCAAATACGACTGCTTTGTAACCCTCCGATGGCGTATTCATTCATATTAGCGGCCGTATATACGGCCACTAATACGAATTCATACAGGCAGTCTGCAGGAGCCGCTAAATTCGGCTCCTGATTGGCCACTAGGCGGCCAATAGAATCATTCGGAGGAGAGGAGCTGAAATTGAACCTTCAGCGCTTCTCCTGTTCGCTGGTGCCGGGATGTTGTTTTTTTTTTTTTATGCCAAATACCAGAGGACTACTGCAGGAAAGAAGAGGACAGATCTACGCCGGAGGAGACCCATGAGTAGAATTTCCTTCCACAGGTCCCTTATGGATTTTGGCGGACCCCTGGACCCCCGGACCCAGGGACCTACCTACGGGCTCAAGATAGGTAAGTATCAGTATGAAAGGGCTTTGGATGTATTAAAGTTTTATTTTTTTATGTGTCAGTGTATGTTTATTTAACTTTTTTTAATACTGTGGAACTACAAGTGCCAGTGGGCCCGTTAATGCCCCGCATGCTGGGATTTGTGGTTCTCCAAGTCCCAGCATGTGGGGAGGCTTGCTGGGACTCATAGTTCCACAGTATTAAACAATAGTTTATTCTTTTTTTATACACCAGATCATCAGCCCGGTGACCACAGCCCAGGGTCACCGGAGACAGCACCAGGCTTCAGCCTGGTCAGGTAAGTCCTGGAGGGGGGGACCCCTTTATTGGGGGGGTCCTCACTGCCCCAGGACACCTGGCTAGGCTGACTGGTCAGTAGGGATGAATGCTTTGGAATGAAAGTCTCCCCCTGCCTGGGGCTGGTTCTTAAAATACGGGGGACCCCTACTAATTTTTCCCCTGTATTTTGGGAACCAGCCGCGGCCCTGGAGCCTGGGGTTGGTTTTAAAAAAATCGGGGAACCCCTATTTGCCGGGTTTCCTGATTTTTTATTACCAGCCCCGACTCTTTCAGCGCTGGTGCTGGTTACGGCTGTGGGGGAGACCCCATGCCGTTTTTTTAAATTATTACATTTTTTAAATATTTTTTTTACACTGAAGCCTGCACGGATCTGACTGATCCGCGCAGGCTAAAGCCAAATACGCCAGGAAAATTAAGTGTATTTTCCTGCCGTATTTGCCCGGCCATTCGCGGCCGTTTTATGCAAATTGAAAATATGGCCGCATAGTAAGTCAGGAATCACTATTCTTCCTGTCGTATTCTATCGATGGTGTATTCATTCGTATTTGTATTGTAAATACAAATACGAATGTCCCATCAATACGAATATGAAAATTTGTATATTTGGCATAGTAAATGCCAAAAATACGAAGACGCCAAAAAATTTCGTATTTTCTTATGAAAATACAATTTTTTCCACGAATTCATCTTAGTAAATTTTCCCCATACAGTATATGAAAGCAAATTTATTAGATTAGATCTTTCTAGAAATGATTATCTCCATTTAAAGCAGGGGTGGGAAACCTTTTTTCTACCGAGGGCCATTTGGAAAATTTGAAAACCCTTCGGGGGCCATATAAAAATGATCAACTTAAAAATACATGTGGGCATTATACACACTGGCAGCGGCATATACATGTGGGCATTATACACAGGGCAGCGGCATATACATGTGGGCATTATACACAGGGCAGCGGCATATACACATGGACATTATACACAGGGCAGCAGCATATACATGTGGGCATTATACACAGGGCAGCGGCATATACATGTGGGCATTATACACAGGGCAGCGGCATATACACATGGACATTATACACAGAGCAGCGGCATATACATGTGGGCATTATACACAGGGCAGCGGCATATACACATGGACATTATACACAGAGCAGCGGCATATACATGTGGGCATTATACACAGGGCAGCGGTATATACATGTGGGCTTAATAGACAGGGCAGCGGCATATACATGTGGGCATTATACACAGGGCAGCGGCATATACACATGGACATTATACACAGGGCAGCAGCATATACATGTGGGCATTATACACAGGGCAGCGGCATATACATGTGGGCATTATATACAGGGCAGCGGCATATACATGTGGGCATTATAGACAGGACAGCGGCATATACACATGGACATTATACACAGGGCAGCGGCATATACATGTGGGCATTATAGACAGGGCAGCGGCATATACTTGTGGGCATTATACACAGGGCAGCGGCATATACACATGGACATTATACACAGGGCAGCAGCATATACATGTGGGCATTATACACAGGGCAGCGGCATATACATGTGGGCATTATACACAGAGCAGCGGCATATGCATGTGGGCATTATACACAGGGCAGCGGCATATACATGTGGGCATTATACACAGGGCAGCGGCATATACATGTGGGCATTATAGACAGGGCAGCGGCATATACTTGTGGGCATTATACACACGGGCAGCGACATATACATGTGGGCATTATACACACGGGCAGCGGCATATACATGTGGGCATTATACACAGGGCAGCGGCATATACATGTGGGCATTATACACAGGGCAGCGGCATATACATGTAGGCATTATACACAGGGCAGCGGCATATACACGTGGGCATTATACACAGGGCAGCGGCATATACATGTGGGCATTATATACAGGGCAGCGGCATATACATGTGGGCATTATACACAGGGCAGCGGCATATACATGTGGGCATTATATACAGGGCAGCGGCATATACATGTGGCCGGAGACACCAGGGCTGGCTAATTAATGCACAGCATTAATCCAGGGGTTGTCATTTAATAAAAAGTGGAGAAAGTGGCAGTGACTGTCACCCCCAAACAGGTTTATGTGATTATCTCTGATTATGATAATCAGAGATAATCACATAAACCTGTTTGGGTGTGAATCCAGGGGTAAATGACAACCCCTGGATCTGTCAGTCACTGGGGAAGGGAGGGTGAGAGGAGCAGCATTTACAGTACCTTTAACACACTGTTTTAGTTGATGGCAGCACAGCGTGATAGGTGCTGCTGCTGCTGCTGTTGTAGGATGCTTTCGCGGCTCCTGCCCATGCACTGATCCTAATTAAATCAGGCGACCAGTTTCCCTCCCTACCGCCCGCCAATCACTGTGGACGCATCACATCCACAGGCACTGTGATTGGCGGGCGCGTGTTAACATCTCCCCGCGGCAGCAGCCATCCATGTGGGCGGGCGGCTGAATAGGTAGGATAGGAACATTGCTCGGTGGGCGGGCGGCCGGCTGATTAATCAGTTATATTGGCGGCTGAATCAAGCTTAATCAGCCCACCGCCCGCCTATATTACTGATTAATCAGCCGCCCGCACAGCTATATTACTGCAGTAATATAGCCAGGCGGGCGGGCGGCTGCTTAAACAATAAAATATGCAGCTGGACGGGCGGGCCGGACAAGCAGGGTGCGGGGGCCGTATCCGGCCCGCGGGCCGGAGGTTCCCCACCCCTGATTTAAAGTCTGTCTGGAGGACAATCAAAAGGTCACATTGACTAAAGGAGCACATGGAACCCCAATTGGTGTACCACGCCCACTCACTATGCTTCGGTCAGGTGTCTAGGGGCACTTGACACACTACACCATTCCCAATAGTGTGGATGGTACAGTATGGAAAATTAAAATTTTTTAAAAAATCCCCCAAAAATGCATGTCAAGCTTTTCCATGTTGCTTGTGTCAGTGCCGATCTTGTGCATGTTGACCTATTGACTTCCAAACTACAGTAGACGTTGTCTGTCAGCCATTCGGATACTCGGCTTTGAGATCCAGGTCAGATACGGTTAGTATACACTAAAGGTGCCCATACACGTTGCAATAAGCAACGTGCAATGTGTGGGCATCACATCGCACAGTACAAAAAGTATGTGCTGCACATACTTTTTCTACTGCCCGCGGATCGCATCGCACGCAAAACGCATTCGTTGCGATGCGACCAGATGCGCCCGATAACGTGTTGCATTGCACACTGTTATCGTAATGTGTATGGGTACCTTAAGGGGGTGATTCTGGCTGCGTGTCATTTTTAGCCTGCCCGCCGCTCGCACATGCCACCACCCCCCTTCACAGGGTGAATTCACCCGAACGGCTGTGAATGGATGTTTTGCATAAATATCCATTCGCAGCCTATGGGCGACACCCACATTATTTGATGGCCGCTGACCAACGAATGATGTGGTGCGCACACGCAAATCGAAGCTGTCTTAGGGTGGGGTGTATTCAGCGGAAAATGCAGTAACACCCCATGTTTTACGGAATTTTCCTATGTACTAAAACCCAGCCGCGCCGATACCGCCTATGGGTCTTTTCGCCACCTCCGCCGCAACCCCGCCGCCTCACCGACCCCCCTCCCTCCAGCTTACCTTCCTGAAAGGTCCTCCTGGACCCCAGAAGGTAAAACCCTCCTCGCCACGCTGAGCTGTCCCGGCGTGAAGGGAGCAGTAGGCGGCTTCGTGGTGACGGAGACACCACAGTACAGGTGCGCGGTGCACTGGCATCGCGGCGGCCGTGCGGCGATGTATATTAATACATCCCGGAACATGGCAGGCAGCTGACATCCGGTGATGTCAGCCAGGGCAGCCGAGAGGTATGCCGGGACACGTCAATTTTTGGGGGCGTGGTCTAAGTGTGGGAGGTGTGTCCGCCTCCCTCACTTAGACCACACCCCCAAAATGTTTAGAGGAGGGTGAAAGAAAACTCTAAACTTAGAAGCAGCAGCAGCATCACACACCTACAGCATGTGCAGGCTCAGTATGAGTTCTCACAATGAGACGCTCATGCTGAGCCTGTTGTCAGCACAGCACATGCTGTAGAATTGTGTGCTGCTGTTGCTACCTGGGAGGGATGGAGGGGGAGGGAGGGGTCGGACCAGGGCCCCCCCTCCAGCAAGCCTGGGCCTGGGTCATTAGTACCCCCACCCCCCTTTCGGCTGCCCTGATGTCAGCTGCCTACCCCCAGCACCCACATCATCAGCCCTTTATCATGAGAACGCCTAACATTCCCATGGGCACGACTACCCGCCACCATCAAATTCTATGTTACTATTTGCATGATTTAATGATGGCCAGTGACTGTATAATCAAGATGAAAATAATAGATATTCCTGTGTGCGTGTTGTTGTCTTGGTAATTTACGTGTACGTCTTTGTACTTCTGATGGTGTCTTGCCCTATAGTTGGGATCTGTGTGCAGACATGACAATGCTGTAATTTAGCTAGCCGATAATGTCTAATGAGGCTGTAGAAAACACATGACGTTCTGTGTAAAATTAACTTTAAAATTAATATTGACAACAAATATGAATTAAAAGAGTTCTAGTGTAATGAAGCAATCTTTAAAAAGAACGCCCGGGAAACGGTATCGGAACAATTAAATAGGCCTTTTCTTGCTGCACAATAGATGTTCTGATGCCAAAATATTAATGAGTATAAGAGGTTCTCGCATCTGTTGCAAACACACGGTCTGTCGGAATATCATTTCTGCTCTTATTTTATTTGCGGGTCGGTTAATAGTTTCTGTGCTTTAGCGACGAGATGTTTTTCTTCAATTCCAGGCAATCAATTAAATTCTCTTCATTCAGAAAATCCAAAGGGAAATGTATATTCTCCAATCTCCATACACATACATGACTTTTCTATGGTGAAATCTATTATCATGTCTTAAGTCCATATGTTTTGAAAGGTTTTTTTTTTATTATATGCAGCATGTGTTTGAGCAGTGATAATGTGGGGCTCCCAAAGGACGAGACACAAGAAATGTAGCTGGAGTGCTAGAACAATGACAAGAACAGAGCATGGAATTATAGTCCAAGCATAAAACATACTGAGCGGTATACAATACAGATCTGCTGGTAGCAATTCATGTAAATCTTCAACTACACACGAGCAAATCTCATAAATTTGACTCCAAGAATTAGTTTTAGAAAAAGCCATTGTCCCAATAGTTCTATTTCAAGGGATTGTAGATTGTAAGATTGCGAGCAGGGCCCTTCTACCCATGAACTGTCTAACTACCCATTTTGTTTTATCGCTGTTTCCAATTTTTACCTTAAGCCATCCAATCAGTGCAATTCTACCTAGGAAACAGCATGCAATTGTTGCAGATAAACAAAACCATGTGCACGGCAGGTGGGGCAGATGTAACATGTGCAGAAAGAGTTGGATATGGGGGAGTTATTTTGTTTCTGTGCTGGGTAAATATTGGCTGCTTTATTCTTACACTGCAATTTAGATTTCGGTTTGAATACACCCCATCCAAATGTAGATCTCTCTGCACATGTTACATCTGCCCCACCTGCAGAGCAGCAAGGTTTTATCCATCTGCAAAAAATGTAGCCCTGCTAACAAGTCTGAATATGACTTTATGGGTGATGATGATTACCATGTATAGCTGTGTATGGTACAAAATGTGTACCACACACAACCATACATGGTAATCATCATCAATGGCTGCCAGGCTGTGTGTGGTATAGCCACTGATAATGTGACGTCCAGGCAGCTATTAGTGTCAGTATTACAAGATGATATAGTGACAGTCTGTGCAATGTTTCCCCTAGGCTAGAGATGGGTATACCTTGACAGGAGCCTATAACCAGGCAAAGAAACTCAGCGCCGCAGCGGCAGCACAGACTGCGTGCAGCCGAGATGGTGCAGCAACTAGTCCACTCTATTGGAGAAGCAGGCGGTCTTGCAGGCGGGGCCCGGGGCATCACGCACTGAAGCGTGTTATACACAAGGGCCTGATGCACTACACTGCGTCAGGTCCTTGTACACTACAGTACTGTAACACACACAGCCAGGCATGCATATAGAATCTATATATAGATTCTATATGCAATTAAATTAAATTACTGGGGGTAATGGACGGTCACGCTGCAGAGACACCGCTGGGCATGCATATAGATTCATATGCATTCCCGGCTGTGTCTCAGCAGCACGACCGTCCTTTACCCCCAGGAATTACATTTTCACCCCATTTGGAGTAATTTACCCCTGTTCCCTGACCACTGACGTATGTAGTGTTAGTACATATGCGATGAGCATCGTCGCGATGGGCAGCGGGATGTACCGCCGCTGTTTGGTGCATCCCGCCCTATGATTTGAAAACAAGAAGTTACTGTCCAGGTATTTCTTCCTGGTAAAATACTTTATACATAAATCGTGAGCTGAGAAGGAATACAGATAGTAATCCGGAGTCAGCCAGGAGCTCACATACAGTATCCCTGCACTCTGTGATGCCGCGGCTCAGTATGTGGTGTACGAGGATAAATATGTGTGTGACTACCTGATCCCGCACGCATCATTAACAACCTCATTGCTCTCAGAAGCCTCCGCTCCCAGGCCATTGCGGCACACTGTGCTAATGGTAAATAAAGTCTTTTCATAATATGGCAAATGTCACAATTGCTTATTACACTGCGGCAATGCCCCGTGCATCAGCCATCGCTGCCCTGTTTCCTTCTGTACCATTCTTGTGCTTTATTAACTTAACAAAACACACACAGGAGGTTATTCTGGTTTAGGCGCAGCGCTGCGAAGGTCGAAGCGCTGGGCATACCCATGAATGGGTCTTTCCATCAGCCGCCCCCCCCGCCCAGACTGTTGGGTGTGAATGGGAACCGGGAACTTGCAGTTCGCCTCCCCTGCATCTGCACATGCGCAGGAATGTGTATACGCAGATGCAAAACATTGCTTCCCGTGCTAACGGACTAGAATAAAGTGACAGTACACTTACAGTAGCGGGGAGTGGGGCAGGGACTGATGCAAATGTTCAACTATTCTCTGTAGAGCGCTGTGGTATCTGTGTGCGCTATATAAATAACTGGTTATAAATAAATAATAGCAATGCACTATAGGAAATACAACCTAGCCCTGTGCAGTATATGGGAACATAGGTATAATGCATAGTTCAAGTGCACAGTCTGAAGCTTATCCCTGGAGAACGAGGTGGGGACCCAAGCAGTGGGTGCCCACTTTGTGGTTCCTCTGTACCCCTATGGGCTAGTCCATCTCTATATCAGTATCAATAAATAAAATAAGAGATAAATAAAAATGATATATTTTCCAAAGATCATGGCGGCT
Organism: Crinia signifera; assembly: GCF_055691185.1. Classification (NCBI taxonomy): domain Eukaryota; kingdom Metazoa; phylum Chordata; class Amphibia; order Anura; family Myobatrachidae; genus Crinia; species Crinia signifera. Next base: position 34,174,726 of record NC_139218.1, read on the forward strand.
ACTGTAATTGTGACCTCAACGTCAAACAGATACCACGCTGTCCCAGTGAAACCTTCCCAGGTGTAATTGTGCGCACTTTCTTCAACTGTCTCCTGTTTTGTTGTCTTCCTTATAGCTTCTAACTTCCTCCCCAACAGTGGAAGCTCCAGAATCCACATAGAAAAGCCACACCCAGTGGCGTGAAAACGCTACTGCAGGACAAGCCACGGGAGCACCTTTCAATTTCCACACAGATGGCATGGAATCTGAAAAAAAGGCGTTCCGAAAAATGGACCTCTGCTGGACCTATTGGACCTATAGCGTCTGTCAGGGAACCGCAGCGAGTACAGGGCTACCAGAGGTGCAGATTCTGGGAGCGCCGGTGTGCTCTGAGCAGTAACCCCCTGGCAACAAACATCTAGCCCCCTGCCATCGAGCAAAAAACCTCCTGGCAATCAGCATGCCACGACCTAGAAACCCCAAGCATTGAGCATATGTAATATGGCAATGAGCATCTCACCCCTAGCAACAAGCATGTAACCCCTGGCAATGAGCAAGGAACCGTTGGCAATGAGCATGTAGGTAAAAATCAAAATAAAATTAATGTATGGGGGGCACCAGAAACATTTTTGGAACCGGGGTGTAAAATTTCTAGTTATGCCACTGGTAACACCAGCTGCCAGTGAGTCTCGGGCAGTGATGTTTAGAGTGGCAGTTGGTGTGGCTTCCCTGTTTGAATGTTGGAGTCAGGGGGGATTGATGAAACAATTCATGCAGTGGCTCCACCTCTTGCGATACAATGCAGTGGAATGTGGCTTTGTATAACAGTGGGCGGGGCCATTATGACATGATCTAGGCACTGAGGTCCTTGCCTCTTTCTCCATTATTCCCCTGGCCTGTACATGTTGAAAGTGGACAAGTGTGAAGGTCGAGGGAAGGTCAGATGAGTAAGCAGGTAAGTATACAACAAAAGTCCTTAAAGGTCCTTACGCGTGACGCTAGTGAGGATCAACCAACACAAATTAATCCAGATACCTACCTCTAGTGGCCTCCAGACTTATTCCATCTGTGACCTTAGACTCCGGTCAATTGGGATCCTTTCCCTACTGGTTCAGTGCAGGTTTTAATTTCTTTTAACGACTGTTCCTACCATTTACTATCGTCCATTTTATTTATTATTGTTGCTATTAAATTTTTTTCATTGATTCACTTGTCGTTTAATTCATTCTTTAGAGCATTGCTTCTTTTGTTTCTTTCTGTGTACGTTTGTTTGGGAATTGACTACTCCCACCAGCAGCTGCTTCCTTGGAGAACACCCGTGACAAGCGATCGGATTTAACACATTGTAAATATCTTTTTAGCGGATATTTCATTTCTTCCCAATACCAGACACCCTGCTAATGCTTCTTACACCTCAGAAGCCCCCCCGACTCATCAACTGTCATTTTTTTGTTAAAACAAAAAATGAGATCTCTGGAATTAAAATTCACTTTGAGATTGTAATACCTCTAATTAACACTCTGGCCCTTATTCTGATCGGTGCGGCCGGAGCCGCATATGCGGCTCCGACCGCACAGACGAATCCCCGCCTTGCGTACGGATCGCCACCTCCGTCCGTACGCGGATATGTGGCGATCCGTATGAAAGTGGACGGGGATACGCCTCCTCCACCTTGGGAGCTGCCCCTGCATTCGATGGTCGCCGAACATCGAATGCAGGGCCGCACGCTCCACCAGGTCCCGCAACACAAGACCACACGGACACTTGTCCGTGTGAAATCTTGTATTGGGGCGGGCAGCTGACATCCGGCGATGTCAGCTGCCCGCCCCCTACACGCGCGTCATGGCCTCATTACCATGCATACGCCCCGCGTTTGCATGGGAACGCCCATGAAACGCGGGGCGTATGCATAGGGAAATGAGGCTAAGTAGCCCCTCACGCCCCTATCCGCCCCCTTTGCGGCGGTCAAAAGAAGTGTGCGGCGATTTCGCCTGCACATGCGCAGAGTGCCCTCTGCACATGCGCAGAGCGAAAACATCGGCGGAACGGCCGCATGCGGCCGTTTCCGAACCGATCAGAATAAGGGCCTCTGTTAGGAACAGGGAGATCTCGCCTACCCTAACTCCGTTGTCACCCCTTGGAATTGGCGGATGCGTGCTAAGCTAACCTTCACCAATAATAGCCGCGTTCGTGGGAGCCCGTTAGTCAGGCTCCCACCCCGATGCCACCTGGTCTTACTAGTGACAACGCAGCCGCCAAGGCCGGAGGTAAACAAGGGGAAATCTACCTAACAAACCAAAGAGGCGAGAACCACCCTGCCCCATGGAGGGGGGTGTCAGTGGATAGCGGACTGGGCTGGGACCCGCGGTGCTAATACTGTGGGCAACAGGCCAGACAATGTACCGTGGCCAAACTGACTGGTATCACAATACACGAGGTGTACCCAGATGCTGAGTAAGAGTAACAATACACGGTATGCTGACACAATCCGAGCTGTTGACGGGTGTAACAATACACAATATGCTGACGCAATAAGAACTGCTGACGGGTGTAACAATACACAATATGCTGACACAATAAGAACTGCTGACGGGTGTAACAATACACAATATGCTGACACAACAAGAACTGCTGACGGGTGTAACAATACACAATATGCTGACACAATAAGAACTGCTGACGGGTGTAACAATACACAATATGCTGACACAATCTGAACTGCTGACGGGTGTAACAATACACAATATGATGATACAAAAGATAAATGACAATAAGGGAGGCAAGGAGTGAGAGTCTCCCAACTTATCTGAACACCAAGAGATCAGCAGGCAGACGCAAGCAAGGATTCTGGAGGCAGCCAGGAACAGGGACTGGAAAACAGGAACCACGGGTGAGCAGGAGCCTGGAACCGGAAACACTCAGGACGCCAAATCAAGAGCTATAGCCGGCGCCTGAGTGTTCCAGCAACCAGGTTTAAATAGCGCGCCAAGCGCTACCCTGACGCTGCGTGCGGCGTCATGCACACCCCTTCCTCCCTGCGGCCGCCAGGCGTCCTCCGTCTCCTTGGCAACCGCTGCGGCAGGGGAGGAAGGGGTTGTACGCCGGCAGCCTGACTGCCTGCCGGAAGCTCCCGGCTGATGACGCGACGGCGTCGCGGTAACCCGGCAACCGCCGGAAGAACAGAGGAGACTGACGGGCGAGCGGAGGCGCTGCCCGTGCAGCTCCTAACAGTACCCCCCCCTTGAGGAGGGGTCACCGAACCCTTAGAACCAGGTTTGAACGGGAAGGTCTTAAAGAACTCTGCTTTGAGCCTGGGCGCATGTAACAATCGCTCAGGCACCCAAGACCTCTCCTCTTCTCCGAACCCCTTCCAATGGACCAAAAATTTCAGTTGACCCCGAACAACCTTGGAATCCAATATCTGTTCTACTATGAATTCTTTGTGCCCTTGAATGAGGACTGGTTCGCGGTTGGAAGCAGGCCCTGATTGGGAAGCCATCGAGGCTGGTTTAAGAAGAGAACAATGAAAGACATTATTGATCCGCAGTGCTCTGGGGAGCTGCAACCTAAATGCCACCGGATTGACTTGAGCAGTGATCAAAAATGGACCGATGAACCTGGGCCCTAATTTAGGACATCTCTGGCGAAGCTTAATGTGGCGAGTAGACAACCACACCTTTTGCCCCACTCGGAAAAAACATGGTCTCCTATGTTTGTCAAAAAAAATTTTTGAACGTGCTGAAGATTGCCTCAGAGCCAAATGAACCTTTTGCCACGACTTCCTAAGGAAGGACACTGTGGAGAAGGGCGGCCGAGAGGAATCCCTAGGAACAAAGAAGGAGTTGCACTTGGGATGGAACCCGAAATTACACAAAAAAGGCGAGCTTTTGGAGGCCGCATGATACGAGTTGTTATAAGCAAATTCTGCTAAAGGTACCAGTTCGGCCCAATTGCTCTGACATTTGGAGACGAAGCAGCGTAAATATTGCTCCAATGCTTGATTGACCCTTTCGGTCTGCCCGTTGGACTGTGGGTGATGCCCGGAGGAAAGACTGACCTGTATTCCTAAACCGGAACAAAAACTTCTCCAGAACCTGGCCACAAACTGAGATCCCCTGTCAGAAACTATATCCAAGGGAAGGCCATGGAGTCTGAAAATATGCGAGATAAAGAGCTGTGCCAACTCTTTAGCAGTGGGAAGTTTACGCAAGGGAATAAAATGTGCCATCTTGCTAAAGCGGTCGACCGTGACCCAAATGGTGGTAAAACGAGAAGAAGAAGGAAGGTTGACAATGAAGTCCATAGAAATATGGGACCATGGCCTTTCTGGAATGAACAACGGCAGGAGAGTACCCACTGGTGATGACCTGGGAGATTTATGTCGAGCACATACCGGACAAGAAGAGATAAACAGAGCAACATCCTGTTTTATGGTGGGCCACCAAACCGCCCTAGACAAGTGCTCAAGGGTCTTGGTAACGCCAGGATGTCCAGTGACCCTACTGGAATGAAAATCTTTGAGGACCAAATTTCTGAGGTGTTTAGGAATAAACAGTCTATTATGTGGAGTCCCCTGAGGAGCAGAAGGCTGGGAAGCCAGGACACGGGAGGCCAAGTCCTGAGTCAGACCCGCAAAAATGACAGAAGACGGGACAATGGGTGTATCTTTGAGTCCAGTGCTCTGACAAGTCTGGAAACTACGAGATAAAGCATCAGCTTTGACATTTTTGGGGCCGGGTCTGAACGTAATGATGAATTGAAACCTGGTAAAGAACAACGCCCACCGGGCTTGTCGTGGGTTTAATCGTTTAGCAGACTCGATGTAGGCTAAGTTTTTATGGTCGGTAATCACAGTGATGATGTGTTTGGCCCCTTCTAACCAATGACGCCACTCCTTAAAGGCCCACTTAATGGCCAACAATTCACGATTCCCGACATCATAGTTCCTTTCGGCTGAGGAGAACTTACGGGAGAAGAAGGCGCAAGGATGAATTTTCTGATCACGAATGTCCTTCTGAGAAAGGACAGCTCCAGCCCCTACATCCGAGGCGTCAACCTCCACAATAAAAGGAATTCTGGGATCTGGGTGATGTAAGACAGGAGCTGAGCAGAAGGCCTTCTTTAACTGATAAAAGGACTCAACGGCCTGTGGGGACCAAATTTCAGGATTGGCTCCCTTGCGAGTCAGTTCCACAATGGGGGCAACAATGTCAGAAAAGGACCGGATGAATCTCCGATAATAATTGGAGAATCCTAAGAATCTTTGGATGGCCTTGAGATTGTTAGGACGAGCCCAGGACATGATGGCTTGAACCTTGCTGGGGTCCATGGAAAAACCCTTAGGAGAGATGACATAACCCAGAAAAGAGACTTGAGCAATTTCAAATTCACACTTTTCGAGTTTGGCGTATAATTGATTTTCACGCAACTTCTGAAGGATCAGGCGGACGTGTTGCCGATGTTCAGAAAGTGACTTGGAAAAAATCAAAATGTCGTCTAAGTAAACCACAGCAAATACCCCCAGGAACGGCCGGAGTACTTCATTGATGAAATCCTGAAAAACTGCAGGAGCGTTGGCCAAGCCGAACGGCATCACAAGATATTCGTAGTGACCTGAATGTGTGTTAAAGGCTGTCTTCCACTCATCTCCCTTTCTAATCCTGATGAGGTTATATGCTCCTCTAAGATCAATCTTGGAAAACACCACCGCTTCCCGGATTTGATCGAACAAAACAGAGATGAGTGGTAACGGATAGGAATTTTTTACAGTAATTTTGTTCAAGGCCCTATAGTCTATGCAGGGACGCAAAGATCCATCTTTCTTTTCAACAAAAAAAAACCCTGCACCTACAGGAGATTTAGAAGGACGGATGAATCCTTTTTCGAGACTCTCTTTTATGTATGAATCCATGACCTGGGATTCAGGTTCTGAGAGGGCATATAGACGTCCCTTGGGCAATCTGGCATTGGGAACTAAGTCTATAGCACAATCAAAGGGACAGTGAGGGGGCAACGTATCAGCTTCCTTCTTGGAAAACACATCGGCAAAGTCTCTGTAGGGTACGGGTAAAGAAGAAAAAATGGGAAGGACAAGACGAAGAGGAAGAGAGAGACAATGATCAGAACAGGAAGAGCCCCAACGTATGATTTCTCCTGTGGTCCAGTCGATACTGGGATTGTGCTTCCTAAGCCATGGTAACCCCAGGACGAGTGGCGTGAGCGGACAGTGAAACAACAAAAAAGAAAACTCTTCTGAATGAAGAGCCCCCACCGAAAGCTGGAGAGAAGGGGTGCACGCGGTAACACTGCCGTTGGCGAGTGGCTGACCATCCAGGCCACAAACCGACAAGGAATTGACCAGGGAAATGGGTTTGAGCCCCAACGAACAAACCAGCCCCCTGTCAATAAAATTGCCGGCTGCACTGCAATCAACAAAGGCAGTGGTAGCGACAGTGCAGTTATTATAGGTGACAGAAACCTGAATAATGATCGAGTCTAGGGGAGAAAAACAAGATAGGCCCAAGTGAGTTTCCCCAAACCCACCTAGGCCCTGTCTTTTCCCGACTTCAATGGACAGACCACTGCACGGTGACCCTGACCACCACAATACAGACAGAGACCCTTCAGCCTCCCACGATTCTTTTCTGCGGCAGATAAACGTGTAGCCCCAATTTGCATGGGTTCGTCACAGACAACCTCCGAGGTCTCCCCCAATGATGTGGAGGGATATACCCCGGAAACCCTCTCCCTCTGGCGTTCCCGGAACCTCCGATCTACCTTGATGGCTAACTCCATGATTTCATCCAGGGAGGTCGGGGTAGGGTAGTGAACCAATGCATCTTTTAACGTCTCAGATAACCCAATGCGAAACTGGCTACGGAGTGCTGGGTCATTCCAACCAGAGTCAATGGCCCACCTCCTGAATTGAGTACAATAAGCCTCTGCGTTACTCTGACCCTGCCGTAGTGCCCTCAGGTTGGCTTCGGCTGAGGCAGCACGGTCTGGGTCGTCGTAAAGCAACCCCATGGCAGAAAAAAAAGCATTCACAGAGGTAAGGGCCTCGGACCCTGCGGGAAGGCCAAACGCCCAGGTCTGGGGGTCTCCTTGTAGCAGGGAGGTGACCATTCCCACACGCTGGGATTCCACGCCGGAGGAGGCCGGGCGGAGTTTGAAATAAAGTTTACACGACTCTCTAAAGTTAAAAAACTGGGAACGTTCCCCGGAAAACCGGTCCGGGAGACTCAACTTGGGTTCGGGGTTTCTAGATGAGGATAAGACCCCTTGTACCCGTTCCTCTTGTGAGTTTACCCGGAGGGTCAATTTCTGAAGCTCTTGAGTAAGAGTATGCATCTGCCCCGCCAGAGCGTGATTAGCAGCCTGCTGGGCCGGATCCATAATGGCTGACTGGAAGTTGGGTGAAGTATAGGCCGGCTATAATGTTAGGAACAGGGAGATCTCGCCTACCCGAACTCCGTTGTCACCCCTTGGAATTGGCGGATGCGTGCTAAGCTAACCTTCACCAATAATAGCCGCGTTCGTGGGAGCCCGTTAGTCAGGCTCCCACCCCGATGCCACCTGGTCTTACTAGTGACAACGCAGCCGCCAAGGCCGGAGGTAAACAAGGGGAAATCTACCTAACAAACCAAAGAGGCGAGAACCACCCTGCCCCACGGAGGGGGGTGTCAGTGGATAGCGGACTGGGCTGGGACCCGCGGTGCTAATGCTGTGGGCAACAGGCCAGACAATGTACCGTGGCCAAACTGACTGGTATCACAATACACGAGGTGTACCCAGATGCTGAGTAAGAGTAACAATACACGGTATGCTGACACAATCCGAGCTGTTGACGGGTGTAACAATACACAATATGCTGACGCAATAAGAACTGCTGACGGGTGTAACAATACACAATATGCTGACACAATAAGAACTGCTGACGGGTGTAACAATACACAATATGCTGACACAACAAGAACTGCTGACGGGTGTAACAATACACAATATGCTGACACAATAAGAACTGCTGACGGGTGTAACAATACACAATATGCTGACACAATCTGAACTGCTGACGGGTGTAACAATACACAATATGATGATACAAAAGATAAATGACAATAAGGGAGGCAAGGAGTGAGAGTCTCCCAACTTATCTGAACACCAAGAGATCAGCAGGCAGACGCAAGCAAGGATTCTGGAGGCAGCCAGGAACAGGGACTGGAAAACAGGAACCACGGGTGAGCAGGAGCCTGGAACCGGAAACACTCAGGACGCCAAATCAAGAGCTATAGCCGGCGCCTGAGTGTTCCAGCAACCAGGTTTAAATAGCGCGCCAAGCGCTACCCTGACGCTGCGTGCGGCGTCATGCACACCCCTTCCTCCCTGCGGCCGCCAGGCGTCCTCCGTCGCCTTGGCAACCGCTGCGGCAGGGGAGGAAGGGGTTGTACGCCGGCAGCCTGACAGCCTGCCGGAAGCTCCCGGCTGATGACGCGACGGCGTCGCGGTAACCCGGCAACCGCCGGAAGAACAGAGGAGACTGCCGGGCGAGCGGAGGCGCTGCCCGTGCAGCTCCTAACACACTCTCACTTCAGTGAGTAATAGACAGACATACAGATAACGGTTAAAATAAATTTTTGCTTATCTTACTTCTTAGTCATACGGCAACAAGGACCCAGTTCAAGGATTCAGCATATGAAATAATGAAAGTAGAACATTTTGTATTGTGCATTGTTTTGTTGAGTAACACTACAATAAACTCAACCATAAAGAATACTACAGCTATATTTAGGAACGTCTTAGTCCCATCAATCAGGGCTGCAGATAATAACATTTTTGGATAATGTTCATTGTAGCAGTGAAATAAAAAAATTGTGAGTAGCACAAAACAAAACTGAGCGTTTATCTATTCATAGAGGGATCTGGGTACAGCATCGCAGTCAAATGCGTTTCGTCTATGAAGAAGTGATTTTTCTGGAGATTTCTGCAGTGGCAAAGTACAGGGTATGTGTAACCCTTCCAACTGACAATGGAGCCTTTGTGCACCACACAACCTGTACCGTAATCTCATAATAATAATTAATAATGAGAGATAGGAGATTTCAGATCTGCTATTAATTGAAAAACACAGGGAACAGCAGCACTCATAAATGTGAGTTAAAAACAACCAGTATTGATATAGATCCAGGGACATATAGTAGAGAGAGGCAGCGACCAGCCAATCAGGGTTAGCCACATCATAATTCCGCCATCTCCCAGGGTCTTATAATAGACATTGCGGAGCGGGGGAGTGCAGTTCGTCGACGGAGATGGAGCAGTGAAGTGCCCCCCTCCCTAGACCACTAGGCCCGTGGGTGTGAATCTGGCACTTCTGGCCTGTGCCACATCAGTCAGGCCCTTCAGGCCTGTGCTCTGTGCCCTGCTACAGGCATTCCCCCTACTCCGTCCTGCTTGTGTTCTTTCCCAGGATTCTGGCCTGTGCCCTCTGTCAGGCGTTTGGCCTGTGCCCTTTTGTCAGGCTTTAGGCCTGTGCCCCCAGTCAGACCTTGAGCCTGTCAGCCATTTTAGACTTGTAAAGTCTGTGTCCACCATTTTAGGCCTCATAAGGCTAGTGCCCCATAACTAGGTTTCCTATGGCCAAGGTTCTTGTTTAGGTTTGTGGCCTAATCTGATAAGGGGAAGCCCGCACTCCTAAAGGGTCCATGTCCCAGTAACAGTGGGCTTTGCGGCAGCTCTTCCTGGGTCTAGGACTGAGTAGGGCACAAGGAACGGTTGTTTCCTCTGCATGTTCATAGAAAGAGGTGGGTGGTACTAAGGTAATATTTTTCCCACGGATTTTGACACAGGGATAGACGGCTTTCTACCCAGGTACTGTAATTGGTGCTCTGCACTGACGTTAGCGCATGCAGTACATCATAGGGAATCGGCTTCATACACACACACACACTTGTACAATTTGGTAAGGTTAACTCTTGTTGTATGGTAATCCCTTGAGTATGCACTTGTTAGTTTAGCGTGTCAGCCTAGTTTGTTATTGTGTTCTAGATTGTTGGTTAGTCCTAGTTACGCTAGTATAGTTTTGTAGAGCGGATGTTGTGTTTTCTTCCCCTTTCTCTAGGTGCTTGGATACTCTAGCAAGGTGACAAGAATAACCAAAGTAAGTTTTGCTCTATCTGTTTCCTGTCCCCGGGCGCCGGTCCGTGGCTCTCACACACGGCCATGTGAGAGTCAATCAATACACCTACGTGTGAGAGTGCGAGGAGGCAAAATTTGGGTGGCTGAGACCTTGTGCCAATGATGATTTTCACCTAACCGGCACTCACCCACATCTAAGCGGAGATTGTTTGTGGTTTATAGGTTTTATTTTCTTTCTTTTACAGTCGCACACACATACCCTCCAACATGACCCATTCCATTAAGTACAAAATGCTCTGTTCCTGGACTTCCCTGCCAGTGGCAGTTACAGAGGTTGGACTCCAGCACAGTCCAAATTTCAAAGAGGGGGGTCACATCAACGGCCAGTGAGTCCAGGACAGTGATGTTTGGAGTGGCAGTAGGTGTGGCTCCCCTTTTTGAATATTGGACTGTGCTACAGCCCCACCTCTGTAACTGCCACTGGCAGGAAAGTCCAGGAACAGAGCATTTTGTACCTAATGGAATGGGCCATGTTGGAGCGTATGCACACACAGTGTGTTTTGACGTTTCCCAAGGGGTGATCCCGTATTGTAAGTATCGTCTAATGGCGTAAATCCATTTCCCTTCACACTATAATGGCAGCCTTACCTGGCTTCTAAGGGCTGCAACTGAGAACACAGGGGTAAATTTACTAAGATGGGAGTTCCATTGAGGATGGGATGTTGCCCATAGCAACCAATCAGTTTTTACTTCTTATTTATTTAGCACCTTCTACAATATAATAAATAGAATCTGGTTGGTTGCTCGGGGCAACATCCCATCCTCAATGGAACTCCCATCTTAGTAAATTTATCCACAGCATCGGATCTCTTGTGTAACAACGAGTTACTCAAGATGGCTGGACTGATCCCACCGCAAGGGAAAGGAAGTCTGCCGCAGTGGACACAAACCCGGGCCTTAGTGCATCTACCCTGTTCATCTTCTCCCTGCCTCCAACTGGATGCAGCCAGAACTTTGTGGGTCCCAGAGCAATACCTCTGCAGAAGTTGTTAATGTGATTCCACGTAACCATGGCAACCTGACATTTTCTGGGAGTGACAGGAAAAACACAGCTGGCACAGAGTGTATAAGGGGCACTACTATGTGGTGTAATGTGAATTAGTACTATTATGTGGCTATGCCCTAATTTTTTTATGCATGCCTATGGTGCGCATTGTCCCTATTTTTACAATTCAATTGGTACTCCGCCCAAATTGTAGGCACTAGTGGGGAGGTTTAGGGTCAGGCTGTGGGTGGGTTAGTCACCATTACATGTTCCCTAATACATTTGTTAGAATTTTGTGTATTCCCTTTTTAAATGTTATCATCCCAATCTATATATTCAGTAGTTTATGCCCATTTTCCCCACTATTTATGCATTTTACACCCATCAACTCAGTGGCGTAACTACTGTAAGGCAGCCCCAGCTGCCACTTGGGGGAGCAAGCGGCAGCAGGGTCTGTGTGGGCGCCGGTACCCGCTCAATGCACTGACATGGTGCTGCCTGCTGCTGCCTACTGGCTGAGCACTGGAGGCGAGTCTGCCGGAGCGCGGGTGTGGCCATGACAGAGACGACAAATCCCTCCACTGATTCAATTGACTGCAAACAGAGACGGCTATTGGCTACTGTGTACAGGATGGGCGGGCGGATGGCCGTGCTGGGGTGGCCTGGGATGCGTCGGAGCCAAGGGAAGCAGCAGTGTCTGCTGGTCTCTCTTCCTCTCTCCTGCTTCAGCTTCTCCATTATGCGTGTGATGTCATAACGTCACGCGCTGGGGAAACACGCTGGAGTGGAGCCCTGGGGGGGGGGGTGCCACAAACTTTTTGGCAGGGGGAGCAAAATTTATAGTGACGCCGCTGCATCAACTGTAAATGCCGGGCACAGAAGGATGAGTCATTCAGTGGTAAGTAACTACTGAATGATTTTTCCTCTGTGCGGCCACTTGCGAACAGATGTGTATGCCTACACATTCATTCGCAGGGATGCAAGTGGATGCCTTTGGCAGGGGGGAGCGTGCGTTCGCTGGGGTGGCGTTAACATGCTCGCTAGGCTGCAAAAGCCCGCAGCCTAGCAAGCAGGTCTGCATGGGGCCACATGTGCAGTGTGGGCCTCCCTTACCCAGTGACCAATGTTCTACTGCGCCCAGCTACTTATTTTATTTATTAGCAGTTTCTTATATAGCACATACATATTCCGCAGCGCTTTACAGAGAATATTTGAACACTCACATCAGTCCCTGCCCCAGTGGAGCTTACAGGCTCGGACTGGCCTGGCGGGGAACCGGGGAATCCCCCGGTGGGCCCCGGTGATTTCTAGCCCTGCCCACTTGTTTAGGGGGGCGGGGCTATTGCTCTTTATTCCCCCCCGCCACCACAGTACAGTAGAAATATCCCGGCAGCTTTGGAGCAGCCTTGCCTGGGACCCTGTCACACTGACTGCTGTGCTGCGCTGCGTCGTGCGTCATGACATCAGACGCCGCAGCCACACGCCACAGTTCTCCCGACTCCCGCTGGCGCAGCACAGGACTCTGCACGGGACGGGAGCAACTGCCACCTTGGCCCCAAGCAAAGATCCCCGCCCGCATGGTAACCACCTCCCCCGGCTGCAGGATAAGAACTGCGGGGTAGATGTCCCAAGATCTCCCGGCTGGTGAAGAGGGAGCTGCTTGCTGCTTTTGGACCCCTTCTGCAAAATGGTAGGTAACTAACCTAACCATGTGCTGGTGCTGTATTAACTTTTTTATAGTCCCTTTTTTTTTTTTAGGTGTGTGTGTGTGTGTGACCTATGTGCTATATTATCTGGGTAGGGATGACCTACTGTATGTGCTGTACTATATGGGGGGCCTATGTGCTGTACTATATGGGGGGCCTATGTGCTGTACTATATGGGGGGCCTATGTGCTGTACTATATGGGGGGCCTATGTGCTGTACTATATGGGGGGCCTATGTGCTGTACTATATGGGGGGCCTATGTGCTGTACTATATGGGGGGCCTATGTGCTGTACTATATGGGGGCCTATGTGCTGTACTATATGGGGGCCTATGTGCTGTACTATATGGGGGCCTATGTGCTGTACTATTTGAGTGGGGGACCTATGTAATGTACTATATGGGGGGGGCTATGTGTTGTACTATTTGAGTGGGGGACCTATGTAATGTATTTTATTGGGGGCCTATGTGCTGTGCTGTACTATATGGGGCCTATGTGCTGTACTATATGGGGGCCTATGTGCTGTACTATTTGAGTGGGGGACCTATGTAATGTACTATATGGGGGGGCTATGTGTTGTACTATTTGAGTGGGGGACCTATGTAGTGTATTTTATTGGGGGCCTACATGCTGTGTAGGCAATTTCAACACACCCTGTACGTTACCTTGTAATTTTTTTTTTTTTTTGCTATGTACGGCGCTGTGGACACTTTGTGGCGCCTTATAAATAAACGTACTACTACTACTGTGCTGTACTATTATCTGAGTGGGGGGCCTATGTGCTGGCCGTGGCATCTGAACTGTGCACAGGCAGCTGGGTATCGGGCTGCTGAACAAGTAAAGTGCCCAGCACCGCAGTCCCGTCTTCCTCCTCTCTTGCTGTGGGCAGGCTGCACAAGCAGCGCTCCCAGTGCTGGGGTCCGCCACCCCCCTCCTCTGCCGTGGCATCTGAACTGTGCACAGGCAGCTGGGTACCGGGCTGCTGAACAAGTAAAGTGCCCAGCACCGCAGTCCCGTCTTCCTCCTCTCCTGCTGCGGGCGGCTGGGTACAGTCACAGGCTGCACAAGCAGCGCTCCCAGTGCTGTGGTCCCGCTTCCCTTCCTCCTTTGGCCCAAGTTCTGAGCTTTACTCTGAAGCAGGCAGCTGGGTACAGGCTCAACTAGCAAAGTGCCCAGCGCCTCTGTACACCTCAGCGGGCAGCAAAGGTGCAAGATGAAGAAGGTGCCCAGTGTGTGTAGTATGTATGAATGAGGGTGGCAGTGTGTAGTATGTATGTATGACGGCGTCAGTGTGTGGAGTTTGTATAAATGACGGCGGCAGTGTGTATAGTATGAATGAGGGCGACAGTGTGTGTAGTATGTATGAATGAGGGTGGCAGTGTGTAGTATGTATGTATGTATGTATGACGGCGTCAGTGTGTGGAGTTTGTATAAATGACGGCGGCAGTGTGTATAGTATGAATGAGGGCGACAGTGTGTGTAGTATGTATGAATGAGAGCGTCAGTGTGTGTAGTATGTATGAATGAGAGCGTCAGTGTGTGTAGTATGTATGAATGAGAGCGTCAGTGTGTGTAGTATGTATGAATGAGAGCGGCAGTGGGTGTAGTATGTATGAATGTAGAAGATGCTGGTACCTGGTAGAAGATGCTGCTATTGGGTCCTAGGGGAGAGGGAATGTAAAATGAAGGTAGATTCTACCTCCATTTTACATTTTTATTTGATTTGATTTGATTGCTCTGCATCGGATTAAACATTCCAAAGTGCACTAGTGGAGGGGGGCCTTTACACTTGAAAAGAGACCCCCTCCCACCTCATAACATTTTGCATCATTCAGTGAGGAGCATACAGCGAGGAGCCCTAGAAGACAGAAGGAGAAGAAAAGAGAAGAAAAGAGAAGAAAGACAGAAGGAGAAGAAAAGAAGAAAGACAGAAGGAGAAGAAAAGAGAAAGACAGAAGGAGAAGAAAGAAGACCAAGAACATGGTAAGTAAAAGAAAGATCATTATCTTGGCAGTCAGTGGTTGTTTTAGGGTAGGGCAGTGCACCAACACCTGTCATTAAACACTAGTGAAAAACATAATAATGTGTATGGGTGGAGGCAGAAGCAGCCTAATCTGTGTCCCACACAGGGACGTAACTATCTGTGTGCCAGTTGTGCCTTGCCCACAGTGCATTTGCACTGTATAATGGACTCATTATACATAGGCCACACACCGTGATGCCCATTATACATTTGCCACACACAATGATGCTCAATATACATATGTGGCTCTCTCTGTGTCCTCGCTGTCACTCTCTGTCTGCTGTCACTCTCTCTGTCCTTGCCGGGGACATAGCCAGCAGCTCAGAGCCACTAGGCATGCCCCACAGCGTCAAAAATGGGGGCGTGGTCTCATTGAAATAGACCACACCCCCATATTGCAAGGCCACGCCCCCCAAAAAAATCGGGCGCGTCTGCGGCGCGCAACACGCCCCTTGGTGGGCCCCTGTGAGTGATTTCCCTGGTGGGCCCTTCATGCCCCAGTCCGACACTGGGAGCTTACAATCTATATTCCCTACCACATGTACACACACACACAGACATTCTAGGGTTAATTTTGTTGGAAGCCAATAAACCTACCAGTATATTTTTGGATTGTGGGAGGAAACCGGAGTACCCGGAGAAAACCCAGGCAAGTACGGGGAGAAGATACAAACTCCGCACAGTTAGAGCCATGGTGGGAATGGTACTGTTCTCCTAAAGCTTTTCTGCCTCCTGAGAAAGCAACAACCTACTGACTGTACTGCATTTGGGTGAGGAGCGAGAACTTTGCAGCTGGCTCCTTGTCTCCCTGACCTGATGTTGCCTATCCAGGATAACTACACTTTCTGACATTCCTCTTGCAGATGTTATTTCTTTGCTGTTTTCCTTTTGTTGCCTGGGACTATTGGGATTTTCCATTTTTCTGACAGTTCTATTTTTATGCTATTACAGGTTGTCATTTCTAGAACTGTTGCCTTTGTTTCACCTGTTTCATATTTTATACTGCTAATGTCTAGCCTTGTGGCTTTTGCCCTCTTATCAGTTATATTTATGTCACTTCTGTTATACCCCTACAGACGAATTGGGTTTCTCCATCTATTTGCAGTCAGTTTGTATCTGGCAGCCTATGACAGTATATACAGTAGTTGCAGGTTTATATAGAGGTTTTTGTGGCCTACTATGTTTTCCGCTATGTCTAGATGATATTTTTGCTAAGAACAGCTGTGGGCCCCTGGGATCTGTTCTCATTTGGTCTTTGCTGTATAGTAATTACTGCTTATTGTTCCCGGAGGTCTGTATGATATTATGGCCGCACTTCTGTGACGATTGGGTTTCTCTGTTTATTGCTTTTTTGTTTTCCCATTTATTCCATTGTTGTTGTTTTCATTGTCTTTTATACTTGGTTTTATCATTAATCACATATTGTGGCACTTGTGCTCCCATGTTACTGACCCGTTTATCATGTGAGTTTTTAGAAGTGAGAGCTGTTGCCCATAGCAACCAATCAGATTCCACTTAACAGTATAATGTGTACAGACTCCATGCACCACAGATGATTTATATACACTGTAGTCGAACCAATTCACTACCCCCCTGCCCCCATGCAGGTGATGCATACTCACCCACCTACTCCCCTGGAAGTTGCAGGAGACTCCGGATTTCTCCTGTAGTCCCCTGCAGCCCTGGAAAGAGTAGATGCTTCTCCTGCATCCTGCCCACTTAGGAGGTTATTCTGTTTGGTGCGTAAATTGCCGAATTCTTTCGGAGCGGTCCACACGCCACGCTGTGCGGACATGGTACGAAAATACGCCCACCGGTCCTCCGCATTCAGACGGACTCACACTTTAAGAAGAGGGCGTGTTTACGGACGACATCCAAACCTTGTGTGTGCGGTGGACACACACATATTCTGCACGGTCTTACAGCGTCTGCACGGTCTTACCGCGTCAGAACGGACGGGAACCTGGCCGTACGCACCGATGCGGTGTATTTCCGCAAAACATACTACTATCATCGGAACTCATACATTACACACATGACACACTTATGCAATTAGGCTACCTCATTAAAAAGGGATTGTTTTTAATGGTCCATTTAAGCTGTAAGGTTTCCAATTGAAGCAATGAAAAGAGTGTAATTAATGAGTAATGAGTAGAGGAGTGGATTGTATTGTGTTCAGGTGACATTGGTTCAGGTGCGGGAGTACTAATTGTGCGATCCGAATGCCTAGCGCATGACCGAGTGGTGTCCGCAAAGAAATACTTGCTTATGGACACCGCATATTTCTTGCCTTTTGGTTCGTTTGCATTCAGTGTTCAGTCCGAATGTACGCGTACTAGAATTAGCGCACTCCCTCGTGTACGCCCATGTTAACGCCCAGTTTAGCCCACTTTGAAACTACGCCCCTGTGTACTTCCGAATGATGCCCATAATACGCCCATATCTCCCGAGTGAATGCGGTGCACATTTCTGTACGGTGTTAGTGAGAACAAGTACGGAGACCTTGCGTGCCACATGCGCATAGCGTTGCCCACGCATGCGCAGACGGCTAAAAAACGCCATCCGAAAGAATTCGGAAAATTACGCATCGACCAGAATAAGGCCCTTAGTTATGAAGCTGTCAGAATAGGAAAATAATGCAGAAAATTGCGGGTCAAGAGGGTGGGGCTAAAATACCTAAATCAACATAATTTTAGCCCAGACCTGGGTTCTCTCGCTTGGCAGCATTACAAAATATGTAACTGCAACATACTTTAAAAAATTATAAAAATAATAATAACTCTTCTAAAGTGTTCCCTGTTCTATTTTTCTATGACCCTGTTTCACAAAAGCAAAACCATTATTAAATTCTTCAGTATCGCCAAAGTTCACAGTACCAATTTACAGGATAGCAGCCAGGTAACATTTGACCTTTTAGGCATTTTCTCACTAACAAGTGCTCCTGTCTCCTGAAAAACTTGCCGTTAATTACCTTTCAGGGACCTGAAGCGTCCTGCCTTATTAGCACATAGCACCGTACATGACAAACTGTTAAGCTGAGACAGCATCTTTCAAGTGACAATTCCCGTGGTGTTAGATTCTATACTCTATAAAGATGTAACATGTCCCCAAAATGTGTTCATTAAATCCATGCAACCAATATTCACGGAAACAGTCATCTTCTTCAAATCTGCTGGAGAAAATTATGAATTCAAATGTAATAGTGTGCTGGGACTCCGTGTCGAAACAAATGTTATGTCTCAATTGTATTCTAATGAGAAACGAACATTCTTTAACAGAGCATGAGATGTGGTTGAATTGATCATGGGTTCTAGATAGACAAGACTAGGCTATGGAGGGACAGGGTAGGGCTGGCCACTTGGCAGTTTTGCATATGCCAAGATGGGCCAGTCCTGCCAAAATAAAGCCTGGCTGAGCAGCTCCGTCTACCGGAGTTCAGCTGGGTCGGCATGCTTAGCATGGGACACGCCACAAGTCCATAAACCTTGTGACTCATGGCATTCTCCGAAGAGGCATGACCGCACCTCCTTTCAGTGCTTGAAAGGAAAGGCTGGGGCTAAATTAAAGGCCAAGTCCATCCCTATATAGGACCTTGTTAAGCATTAAGTTTAGGGTTCCATCCAGAACGGCACACTTTAGGTCTGATTCTGGGTCGCCCGTAACTTTATATATGGAGACATCTACCAAATTGTTTACTTCCTGCCCAGTGGTGGATGAAATCTGTGGAGGGCGCTAGGGAGTGGGGTCAATGGATGAAGCAGTGATAAGGGAGGAGAAGTGATAAAGTGCCTGATACTTTATCACTGGCCAATCAGCTCCTAACTGTCCCTTTTTAAACCCAGCCTGTAACTTAACAGTCAAGAGCTGATTGGCCGGTGAAAAAGTTCCGGGCACTTTATCACTTCTCCTCCCTTATCACTTCTTCATACATGTCATATACCCCTCAAAATCTTGAGGTCCCTCTTGCAAATTATCTTCTAATACAGTACATGTTGAATTCTCACGGCCCACTCTCAAAATACCTCTACAGAGTCTTTAATGTAAAGTTTTTGTTTCTTTAAGTGGATTCATTTTTCTCTATCTTTTTGAAACAATTTAAGAAAGCTTGAGTTTTCAAATCAATGAAATCAGTATTATTTTGATCTGTTATTGTGTGGCCCCTGAAAGGTGTGGGGCCCATAGGCCGGTGCCTACTCTGCCTATTTGGTAATCTGGCACTGTTCCTGCACATTTTAGCCGTTTCCCTTGAGAGGTTAGATGGTTTTTTTTCTGGGTGGCATTTAAACAGCAACAGCTTACATGCGCACAGGAAAGCCGTTTCGTGGGAATGCATGAGTGTGAAAGAGTCATGTGTATATATTCGGGACACCAAACTCATCTGGATCTCCAGCATCTACAGTAGCATGGAGTAAATGTTAATGCCATCGATACTCAAATTAGGTCAGTTGCTATTATACAGTATATGGATATAGAGAATCTGTGGGATGCGCACACATCAGGATGTATGTATCATCACATTAGAAGTGTAGTTTGAACCTTTTCGCATTTGGAAATGCAGATTCTCGCTATCTTTTTCTAGAATGCACTAGAGAAATGATAGACAGGATCTGATTTTGTTCCAACCAGCCAGATCTCAAGATAAATCATATTAGTGTATTGGCACCTTTACTCCTACATTTTGTTTTATAGATTGAACTTGATAACCACAGAACAAGATTGACAGTCAGTTGCTATGAGCTACTTATCCATTTGATCTCTTTAGAAGGTTTGATACATCCAATAATTACCAAAACAAGGTTGACGGTAGCCGAAAGTTCTCCAGTAATATTTATTCGGTGTTTAATATTGTGATTTTTTTATTTAGTAAAAAAGAACATACAGTATATTATTTATTTTATTTATTAACAGTTTCTTATATAGCGCAGCTTATTCCATTGCACTTTACAATAGGGGACAGTGATACAACAAACTGGGTATTTACAGACAGTCATAGGTATGAGGGACCTGCCTGCAAGCTTACAATCTATAGGGAAATAGGCATTGATACACAAGGATTGATATTCTTTATTGCATTAATTCCACCAGAATGCAAAGGTTCCTGGTGTGCTGTATGATACGGTGACCCAGCAGTTTGGCCATGGGTCAGCAGGATGGAAAATGTGACAGCTGCTAGGGATTTGCCAAATAACCAGAACAGAGGTGAGGAGTCTAACATAATGGTGGTCTTCTCCTGGGACCCACGCAAGGGAGTGTGGGATTTTCTGTACTCAACGTGAAGGTCGCCACCCTCTGCCTGGGTTTCGCAGTCTTTGAGCCTTGAACAGCGCAGTTACTCTTGGTACCAGATGTAGCGCTAAAACCAATGGTACAGGTTTACAGGCTGGATTTAATGGTTAGGTTATTGGGCCATAACCAATATAGCACAGGTTATCGGACTGGAACCGATGGCACAAGTAATTGGACTGGAACCAATGGAACAGGGTAATGGACTTGAACCAATGGTGCAGATTATCGGACTGGTATTGCTGAACTTGGTTCAGTATTATAACAGACATTATAACATTTACAAGCTGCGGAACACAGGAGTCTGGAGCCCAGAGATTTAGCTATGTGAAGCAATGTTGGTCAGAGCATCTGCGGCTTGTCTGAGCAGTACTTATATCCCCCTGGAGAGCACGGATTGGAAGATCAAGTCAGATGACCACTGCTAGGCCAGGGATTGGTTAAACAGAGAGCAGCAGTGGTTTAGTGTGCAGAGTCAGGTGACTGCTGTAGACATGGTAGTTGTGGATAACTGATGGCCAGGGCCCTTGCCACCACTAGGTAGTTTTAGGCAGTTGCCTAGGGCGCCAGCCCTGGAGGGCGGCACCACACGCTGCTGATGAATAATTCCTTTTCTATTCAGCTCCTCTGTTCCTTAAGGAGGAGTAGGAGAGATGTCCCGGCCGCCTTAGTGTTATTATAAGCCCAAACAAGGAGTGAGGGTCCCAAACAAGCAGTGGTCAAAACCAATTGATCTCCAGCTCTTTTAAACTTATACTTTAAACAGCAGACAATCCTCTTTTTTTGTCCATTTGGATATTCCTGTGTGTGTGTATGTATGTGTATATATGTATATATATATATATATATATATATATATATTTATATATTTATATATATATATACACACAGAGCCAGATTAAGGTCTAAATGGGCCTGGAGCTGAAAATGATCAAGGGCCTATTATGCGCAATGATAAGGGTTGTGGCCAGCACCTAATAATGTAGGGGGCGTGACCAGTGTTCTGGTTGGGTGGTCTGCTCATGGGTGTGTCTCTATTTGTCTAAATACTTTCAACTAATTATATATGCCTGGAAAAGGCAGGGGGCTGGCATAGGAAAAATGCAGGGAGATATATTGGCGAGTGCCCTCCAAAGGTGCACCCGCAGGATGCCGATGTCCTAAGATACTTGTGGGGTAAGGCGGCACACCAGTCATAAAAAAAAATACTGAAAGTGGAAACTTGGTAGACAACATTTCAGCACCTTTTATGTGGTCACCTACGTTTACCACACCATATACCCATTATACAAATCATGCAACACAATAGTAACCACCTTATACTGTACTTGCCTCTTACACAATATGCCACATGGAATGAGCCAAAATTCACACGGACTGAGCCAAAATTCACACTATGGCACATGTATTGAGTCATAATTCACGTTATGTCACACAGATTAAGGCAAAATTCACATTTTGCCACATGGATTGACCCAAAATAAACACTATACCAAACAGCTTGAGCAATAATGCACAGGGACATTAAAAATTTACACCATAATGCCCATTACATGTTAAAGCCACACACCATAATGTCCATTACGTATTATGCCAAACACCATAATGCCTATTAAAAATTATGCTACATAAGTGCTGCTTACCTACATGCTCATTGCCAGGGGTTCCATGCTCATTGCCAGGGGTTCCATGCTCATTACCAGGGGTTCCATGCTCATTGCCATGTGGGATTACATGCTCATTACCAAAAGGGAATACATGCTCGCGGTAACTGGGGGACAGCCGCCGCCGGGCAGAAAGGACAGCTGGGCAGAGAACAGGGGGCTGCCCGGCTGTATTCAGAGCACTGCAGGTCCCGGCTATTTGAAATAATACCCCTTTCACACCATAAAATGCAGGGACTTACCCAGTAATATGGTCCCACGATCATTCAGGGCCATTCCCGGGCTGGCCCCATTTATACCAGCATAGTCCCTGCATTTTCTGGTGTGAGGGGGAGATACCCCCCCCCCCCTTTAAACAACCAGCTATATCTTCGGAAACAACTGACCCATTTTCATGTGGGCTTCAAATGATTTTGGTCCCGTGAATCTGGGCCATTTGGCTCCAGAGAAATCTACCCTCAAACAACATGAACAGCCATGAAATTACATTTCAGAAATGACAAAAATCGGTTTACCCGCAAAATATCTCTAGAACCAATGAACCCATATGGACCAGCCTGGTATCAGATTGAAGGCCCAGCAATTTGAGATCAACCTCAGGCTTCTGTGATGCTGGAGGGGGAACTGGCAGCCGTTGGAATTAGCGGGTTCCATGTTATCCTATGGGGAAAACGTTCCAGCTTTGCCTGGCGGTATCTCCGGTTCCCGGGAGGCTAGCAACGCGGGGCTAGGCTCGTTGGAAAGCCCTGGCCCTCAGCTACAAAATGGGCCTATATTTTAGAGAGT
Organism: Crinia signifera; assembly: GCF_055691185.1. Taxonomy (NCBI): domain Eukaryota; kingdom Metazoa; phylum Chordata; class Amphibia; order Anura; family Myobatrachidae; genus Crinia; species Crinia signifera. The sequence continues at coordinate 34,197,343 of NC_139218.1, forward strand.
GGGCCTGGAGCTGTAGCTCCATCAGGCCCATTGTTAATCCGGCCCTGTATACACATATATATATATATATATATATATATATTGTGTGTGTGTATATACCTGCCAAAGTACCCTTTAATGTGGCTATGCCGGAATATATATAAATGTGTGTATGTCAAGGTTGGGGGGCTCTACTGGTATTAGTGTACTAGGCCCCAATATTTCTGTTTATATCCCCCACCCACCCTCAGAATCCCACCCCCGCCACCCAGCATATTCCTGCAATTCATCCCACACCTTACCCGCCGCCTCGCTGCTCCCTCCATTGGGACCACAAATGATGCAAGCAGGCCATGGAGCTGCGGGAGGCTGGGGGTGGCACCTTCACCTGGGGTGGAATGAGCTACACCAAACACCAGCTGATCCATCCCCCTATACAGCCAGCCCTAACCAGCAATCACTAGCACGTGCATGAATGAGACCTCATGGGTGGAATTCCTCATCCGTAGCCACAACCACGTAGAAGGGGATACAAATGAGCCTAGCCCTCCCAACCAGTGCCTAACCCCATTCCCCTCTGCCTAAACCTAACCCAGGGTTGCCAACTTTTTCTGTCTCCTCTCCGGGAAATGCCCAGAGAGGAGACATCCAGCTGCAGTTTGGGAGGCGGGGCTTGAACGTTACATCATTAAGCCCCACCCCCATGAAGGTAAAACCCCCAATTCCCGGATCTCCGTGGAGGGGGCGGGGCTAAAATGACACGATTGTGACCATATTAGCTCCGCCCCCTCCTATGAGAACACCCGACCCACGGATTGCACAGTATAAATCCAAACTGGTATGGGGGAAGACGCCGCAATCGGAGGGGGGGGGGGGGTGGCGTGGCGTGGGGGTCCCCCAGAATCCGGGAGGGTTGCCCACCTTTCCGGGAGGCCTGGAGGAGGACCCGATTTTCGGGATCCTCCCGGCCATTCCGGGAGGGTCGGCAACCCTGACCTAACCCTCCTGCCCTGCAGCCTGCAAAACCCTAAACCCCTGTTCTAATTGCCAAACCTGCCCTGCAACCAGAGGTGTAACTAGAACTTTGTGGGCCCCATAGCAAAATTTCTAATGGGGCCCCCCCGGCAATGCCCATTACGCATTATGCGACACACTGTAATGCCCCTTACAGAATATGCTACACACCACAATACCCTTACACATTATGCAACACACCGCAATGCCGTTTACACATTATGCAACACACTGTAATACCCTTACACCATCTGTGACACCCTGCAAGGCATTATACACAAAATGTGACACACCGCAATACCCTTACACCATATGCGACACACCCTAACACATTATGCAACACACCGCAATGGCCATTACACAATATACAACACACCGCAATGCCCCTTAGACAATATGCGACACACTGTAATACTCTTACACATTATGTGACACTGCAAGGCCCATTACAAACGATGCCAATAGTCACAGCCTGATATGATAAACACATTAAGAAAAAAAACACAGAAACTCAGATCAACATACAAAAAAAAAAAAAGTAGATAAATCATTTTAAAATGGTGCTGCTGCAACATGTTTATCTCACCACCAGCACCACCAGCAGCAGCCAGCCGGACTTCACCCATACTTTCTGTCGAGGCCACACAGTGAGCTGTCAGCGTGGGCCAGTCTGCCATGCAGGATGAGGGGCGGGCATTCTGCGCATCACTCCTCTCCATGTTCGGGCTTCACATGGTGACAGTACCCATGCCCCCTTGCTGCTCCTTCTGCGGTCACTCAGTGGCGAACAGCGCCAACCTCACCAACCCGCCAGCCTCCTTTCGTATGCTGCTGCCTCTTGCCTGACTACTATTGCTGGCGCTGCACGGCGCTGCACGGCGCTACCCCCCGCCCATCTCCTTCCTTATTGTACAACCCCCAACTGGCTTCTTACTTGCCGTAGTGGAGGCGCGCTGAAGCAGGCGGCCGCGGCAGCTTTATAATAATTATAAAGCTGCCGCGGCCGCCTGCTTCAGCGCGCCTCCACTACGGCAAGTAAGAAGCCAGTTGGGGGTTGTACAATAAGGAAGGAGACGGGCGGGGGGTAGCGCCGTGCAGAGCCGGCAGTAGTAGTTTAACTACCGAGGGTGCAGGGGACTGCTTGCTGTCCACGGGCCCCCCCAGCCGCCGGGCCCCATAGCAGCTGCACCCCCTGCACCCTCGGTAGTTCCGCCACTGCCTGCAACCTAACCCACCCACCCCCCTCCAACATCCTAACTCTAGTCCCTCCACTAGTGCCTAAACCTAACACCCCCCCCCCCTTTCCTGGCCGACATATACTGCTCCCCGCATACTCATCGATTGGGATGCCTGCATAGCATCTATTCATGCATTTAAAGCATGGACTGAAGGTGCAGGGCACATTTTGCCCTTTAAACATTGGGTGTAACTGCCAACTCTTAACACCTTAAGCCACTCTGGTAAATCAACCAGAGGCGTAGCTACCGTAAGGCAGCCACCGCGGCTGCTTGGGGGAGCAAGCACCAGCGGGGCGCCCCCGGTGCCCGGGCACTCTGGTCAGACCCCCCCCCCTTACCCCTCCGCATGCCGCCGGCACCGCATTCAGTCCGGCACCGCAGATAGCCTCCGGGCTCCGTCTCCTGCAGTAATGAAAAATGTCACGACAAAATGGCTGCCCCCTAATAACAGACAGTTTTTACGGATGCTAGAGGAGGCCGCCGCCTCCTCTAACATCCCTAAAAAAACTGTCTGCTGCACGGGGGCAGCCATTTTGTCGTGTCATTTTTCATTACTGCAGGAGACGGAGCCCAGAGGCTATCTGCGGTGCCGGACTGAATGCGGGGCCGGCGGCGGCATGCGGAGGGGTAAGGTAATTTTTTGGCGGGGGGGCGCCACAATATTAGTTACGCCTCTGAAATCAACCCTAATTTCCTATCCCTAATAAAATAACCCAATACACCAAACTCTAATCCCAACACAAACTGCTAAATTATCAGGCAGTGACTGTGGAACTTACACGATTCCGTGTTCGCACTTTTTCACCTGAAGGTCTCTGTATTTTGGGGAGGGTGGGGGGTGGGGGGGGGGGATTTGGGCTGACAGATTGCCTAGGGTGCCGAGAAACCTTGCACCAGCCCTGCTGATGGCAAGTGTTATGGTGGAGCCCACAGCTTGGAGATGACGGGAACACATCAGAGTACATACCAGAGGAAGATTGGGTACACTGTGGGATGCAGCGCATGCTGGGTGCTAACAGCCAATCACCAGTGCGCAGGTACCTAGCGCCGTGCCCAATAGCGATTCCTGACAACCCTAATTACATACATACTGTGCCATATACATTTGCACAATTAAAAATTGAAAAATCACAAAGGGTTAATGATCTGATGCTCAGATATATATAACTTACAAGAAAATACTTTGTTCAGGATACGGTCACCAGGTCTACAAGAATTAGGTTGACAAGCATTAGGTCGACACCACTAGGTCGACATGCATTAAGTTTGACATGCAGGAAGGTCGACATGCGGGAAGGCCGACATGACTGAAGGTCGAAATGGGTTAGGTCGACAGGGTCATTAGGTTTGCGATCATTAGGTCGACATGGGGAAGCGATCCATGCGAGGGCTATGTATTAGTGTCCATGTTGACAGTGTCGACATTCGGGACAAAAAAAAGTGAAAAACCCCATGTCAAGCTTTTGACTGTCAACCTTCCCCACGTCGACCTAATGATTGTCGACCTAATGACCCTGTTGATCTAACCCATGTCGACCTTCCTGCATGTTGACCTTCCGGCATGTTGACCCTCAGTCATGTCGACCTTAATTCATGTAGACCTAGTGGTGTCGACCTAGTTGCTGTCTATCCAATGATCCATGCCCATTTTGTTCTGATGTCTTCCCAACTACAGTATTTATGTTATATGATTACAGTTATACAGTATATATATATATATATATATATATATACTGCAGACCATGTGATTAATAATTTATCTAAACGTAATGCCCGATACATACAGTACACTGAATAATGAAACCTCATGATATATACAGCAGCACTTATAGCTGTATAATGGTAACACGTCTACCCTCCTAGTATAACAATCAGTGCAAGTAATTACTGCACATGCCGGCATGCAGAAAGAATCGTTATGGCAACCTCGAGGGTCCTATACATCAAACTCACCAGCTCTATATCCAACACGTCATGCAACTCCATCCATAAGACAATGCATTACACTAAACAGCTGCAGCTGCTACAGGGACCGTCCCCAGAGAGTCGTCTTCTGTTTCACGTTCTTTACATTTGCCAGCTCAATAGTAGCGCATACTTAATAGACCACTTAATTATGCAGTGGTATTATTTTACTTAATAAGTGTATAGTGCTAATTGTGTTGTCACACTGTTTACAATAGTTCATTTACTATGATACACATACACATATCTTCATAATTAATTGAACAAACATTCATCAAGAACAACAGGCGCTGGTGGGGGGTAGAAAAGAGCCCCTCAAAGTGAAATATAGTGAACTACAGTATTACAGTTTTTGAGAAAAGAAAATGATATACAGATGTGTCCTCATGCATTTAGCCTCAATATGCCATGTACAGTGAGATGTCTGGCATGGCTGAGCCAACAGGTCCTGTGCAACTCTGCTACCATCGGATGCAGGGCTGGATTGGGGGGGGGGGCTCAGTCGGTCAGTACTCCTGGGGCCCCCCCTCTATCTAGGGCCCCCTGTTGTCAGCATGTATTTTTCAAAATACATGTTAAAGGTTTTATGCATGGGAGTGGGGTAGTGCCGCAGTTTCACCTATTTGCCAATGTGACAATGATTATGGTGCTGAGCATTGGGAGCCAACAAGTGTGCAGTGCATTACTGGGAGATGACCCATGAGACTTTGCACAAGAGGCTGAGAAAGCTCTGATTGATGGAGCTCATCACATGTTTCTCAGGACCATGGAAGACATCAGCAGCAGCGGCTTCATCATAGGAGGGTTTTTAATCAGAGGCAGTGCTGAGCCTGTGAGGTCTCCTACAGAGTAATGTACAGAGTGACAAACACAGGCTTTTTATGTGGTATATATGGTACTTGTTTCCTAGCATGGCCACAATCGGGGGTAATCGTGTACCTTAACTTAAGGTACACGATTACCCCCGATGGAACCGATTTCCTATGAAATCAGGTCCATTTTGCCGGCAAAGGCAAAATCGGGTCCATCGCGTCGGTCGGGTGCATTAACATGGCACGCGACGCGACCGACGCGATGCACCCGATTTTCCCATAGGGTTCAATGTTAAAATATTTTTAACATTGTAATCGCGTTCATCGCGTCGGTCTTGTGCCATTATAATGGCACAAGATGCGATGGATGCGATTAAGCACTTTTTACATAGCTAACAATGGGAAATGGGCCAATATGGCCCATTTCTCATTGTATATGCCCCCCCCCCCCCCATTGTGAATGTCACCCCACGATTGACGCCAACCCGAAGCGTGGCGAGCGTAGCGAGCCCACAAGGGGCGGCGGTACGCGTCCTCCGACCTTTTCATACCCCTACTATCCACGTCGGCGTGGAGTTGAGAATATAAAGTGTGGCGAGCGCAGCGAGCCACCGAGCCCGTCAATCGTGGGGTGCCGTTAAGGGGGTTAAAATTGGGGTCTGGGGAGACTTTTACATTGAATCCAATGTAAAATAGGGTCCCAGGGACCCTATTCACATTTCAATCAATGTAAAAATCGGTACCATCGCGTCGGTCGCATCGCATGTGATCGATGCGATGCGACCGACCCGATCAACATCGGTGTGGCCGTGCTAGGAAACAAGTACCGCATATATATATATATATATATATATATATATATGGAGAAAGAATAGATAAAGCGCGCAGTCAGAAACACTATATAAGATTATCGATTATCTTTTGAATTTCATATATATATATATATATATATAATTATTAATCCTGCCTGCAGTTACCCATTGACTAAGTTTATACTGCCTTTACTCTATGTTTTGACAGTGTAATATTCTCCCGTGCATTTTGGTGCCAGCAATGACAAGTGGGAGGGGGCCCCCCTGTCTAAAGTGACCTGGGCCCCCCCCCGAAAGCTTAATCCGCCCCTGATCGGATGTCTTGCTGAAGATGCACCTTAGATGCACCCGGAGACTGCACTGATTACTTATATAACCGACACTTCCATAGTGCATTTGACTGAGTCTATGAGCCTAATTCCGAATTAACCGCAGGGCAAATATGCTCTCAAAATGGGCAGAACCCTGCTGCACTGCAGGTGGGGCAGATGTAACATGTGCAGAGATGGTTAGAGTTGGTGGGGGCAGGGGAAAGGTAAGTATAATTACTGTTAGGTCTAAATTGAAGTGGGCTAAGGGACCTCCTGATGTGACAGGGGCAGAGAGAGGAGGAGCAAGGTCGGAATAAGTGACCCAAACTGACCCTCACTTTGTTCGCCACGCTTCGTACACTAAAGGCAACCAATGGCGGCGTGGATAGTGAAGGATCAAGCCCCCTGGCCTTGCTCCTCCCCCTGGGCGTGAAAGGTCCTCTAGCCTACTAGGATATAGCAACTACCATATATTTACCGGACCCTTGTCGGGATTCCGTCTGTCAAGATGCTGGTGTTGGTATTCTAACCGCCGGCATGTATTTTCATCAGTATGTATTTTCATACCTAATGGAAGCTTATGTAGCGATCTCTTGTCACATTTTAACAAGCAATCCCCCACTTCACCCCACTATTTATAGAATCCAATAAAATTCATACATATGCAAAGCTGACTTCTTAAAAGACAGTTTATATTCTTAACCCAAGCCAGCGAGTAGAAAACATGTCACCTTTCAGTGAATAACTACGTACGAGCTTTAGTTAACATAAAGCGATTCCCCGCAGAGCAGATGTCACAGAATGTCACAGACACAACTCATTTATTCCCACAGAAAATGTGTAGTTGCGGTGCCTCTAATTGGTGCTAATTGATGAGCCAGGAGAGATGGAATTGTCAACATAGACCCATCTATCTGCATCTCCGCATTCCATTAACACCTGTTCTGCTATCTCCGAAAAGTGAAACAAGTTCACTCGCTGGGGGAAATTTACTAATACCCCTTTCACACCAGAAAATGCAAGGACTTACCTGGGAAAATGGTCCCTGGATCAAGCAGGGACATTCCCGAGTTGGCCCCGTTCACACCACCCTTGTCCCTTAATTTTGTGGTGTGAGGGGGCAACGGGTGGTGGGCAGTGGGGTCCAGAATGTGGGGATCCGGCAGCGGCGGCTTGGCGCTTTTAGCGCTATTTGCCAGGCAGCGGGGCGGGAAGTGCTGGATTTGAAAACATATTGAAAAGACTGGCCGGACACTGATTGGCTGAGAGCGTCCGGCCAGTCTTTTCAAAATGTTTTTAAATTCAGCGGGGCTTCCCGCCCCGATGCCCGGCAAATTGCGCTACAAGCTATTTGCCGGGCGGTGGGGCGGGAAGCTCCACTGAATTTGAAAACATTTTGAAAGGACTGGCCGAACACTGATTGGCTGAGAGCGTCCGACCAGTCTTTTCAATATTTTTCAAATCCAGCGCTTCACGCCCCGATGTCCGGCAAATGGTGCTACATGCGCCCAGCCGCCGCTGTCCAGATCCCTGCAGTCTGGACCCCGCTGCCTGCTGCCCGGACCCCACCACCTGTTGCCCACCACATGAACCTGGGTAAGTACCTTTCACACCAGCCAGTAACCCGGGCTGGTCACGGGAAAAAACCCGGGAATTTGGCCCTGGAACCTTGCACACCAGTGCTAGTCGCGGGTTGTTCCCAGGGCCAACCCAGGAATTTTGGCTGGTGTGAAAGGGGTATTAGATGGGAGTTGTATTTCACATGGGATGTTGCTATGGGCAACCAATCAGCATCTAATTCTTATTCATTTACCACCTTCTACAAGATAATAGATAGCATCTGATTGGTTGCCCATGGCTACAACCCATGTGACCTAGAACTCACATCTTATTACATTTATGTAATAATGTAAAGAAGATCGGTAATGTTAAGCACATTCAGCTGAAGTTCCCCTTAAAGCATTTCACAGACTGAACAAACCTGGGACAGTAATTCATTCCGCAGAAGGGGGTCGAATGGAAAAAAACGTAAGGCCAATCTCCGACAGCGAAAGGTGTGGAACAATCTCACGTCCTAATGGATAATGAGGTGAATAATTCACGGGGTCGTTTTGAAGATTTAACTCATCTCTAATTGATGACCCTCTCTTTATTCATAAAGACCGGAGGTATAGGGACCTCTGTAGACGTTACCAATGTTAAACTAGGCCAATGCGAAAATCACGTCTCGTCTTCTAGATTTAATATTCCGAGCCACAAAAGATCGAAACACATCCTTTCATCGTGATGTGGAAAGAGCAGTGTTCTAGGCTTTCTACGGTGACACCTTAATTTGGAGAAGCCAAATATATATTTTAAACTGAACGTATTATCAGTACTTAAGGATGGAACTGATTAATATAGCACTGTCCTATCTTCCCGTGGCAGACATTGTTTTATCTATCAATCCGCGGGGTGTAATAAATCACAGGCCAGGCACGGCCTGATAGAGCTTCCAATGGGAGTTATGCAAGTAGATGATATCTTCCATCCTAACTCCCTATAAATTAGGCCGCATCCATAAGGGCTTTGTAGCTCTTAAATGTTGTCAGTAAATAAAAATAAAATAATAATCCTCTCCCACCGGCCGGTCAACCGGTTGATAAAAGTTTAATTTGACATGTAATGGATTGATCAATAATTCATTGATTCCTCTCACAATGAGTTATCAAATGATAGCATTGTGTTTTAGGAGCAGAGGGTAATGTGAAGTGCGGCTTGTTCCTCTCGCCTTCCGCTGCTGTGTAGAAGTTTGATCTTAAATAAACTAAACCCATGCATACACTTTTGCTTTTATTAATTCTCAAGGTTACCATATGAAAGCATTTACCAGGCATTGCAGAGATTTATTATCAGATATTTAGCGCCGCTGAATAATGAGCGTGAGATGAATTTTAAATGAAGGCTCATTTTCCTTCTCTCGTTAGCCCACGGTGTATTTTGTGAATTTCCATTTTCTTCAAAAGCTCAGACGACCGTAAGGTGGAAATCGTTTAAAAGGCAGAGGGATTTGTCATGTTTAAAAGGGGTAAACGAATACAAACAGTTCTGTGTGGGGCAAATACAATATAAATGTCTATTACAACCTATCAGAACGCTGATATTATAGGAGCAGAGGGAAAAAAGGATCCTATTGGCTACTGGGGATTTTATGGGTTTTCTCACTAAGGGCTAGATTCTCTAAGCTTCAAAAGTGATAAAATGGAGAGTAGTAAACAGCCAGCCAATCAGCTCCTACCTGCCATGCCACAGACTGTGTTTGAAAAATGTCAGACAGGAGCTGATTGGCTGGCTGTTTATCACTCTCCTTTTTATCACTTTTGAAGTTTAGAGACTCTAGCCCTAAGGGCTATATTACTAAAGTGCCGCTTTTACAGAAGCGAAGATGTTTGCCCATAGTAACTAGTCACATTTTACTAAGCATTCGCCTAGCACCTTTCAGGAGATTATACAGGTGGAGTATCCCTTATCCAAATGCTGGGGACTAGAAGCATTTTTGATAATTAATTATTCTGTATTTTGGAATATTTTTATATTTTATTGAGGTATCTTGAGGACGGGACCCATATGTGAACACAAAATGCATTTACCTTGGATAAACACATCAAACACATGAAATGCACGCAAATATATTTTATTTGTGCATGAAACAAGGTTGCAAAACACGAAACAAAGTTTGTGCACTATCTCAGGCACTGACATTTGAATGCTAAGCAATATTTTTCTTGCATATATGGAAGTTACAGATGTCCCCAGTAGTGCCAGTTACATATCATGTCCTCAGTAGTGCCAGTTACATATCATGTCATCAGTAGTGCCAGTTACATATCATGTCCTCAGTAGTGCCAGTTACATATCATGTTCCCAGTAGTGCCAGTTACAGATCATGTCCCCAGTAGTGCCAGTTACATATCATGTCATCAGTAGTGCCAGTTACATATCATGTCCTCAGTAGTGCCAGTTACATATCATGTTCCCAGTAGTGCCAGTTACAGATCATGTCCCCAGTAGTGCCAGTTACATATCATGTCCCCAGTAGTACCAGTTACATATCATGTCCCCAGTAGTGCCAGTTACATATCATGTCCCCAGTAGTGCCAGTTACATATCATGTCCCCAGTAGTGCCAGTTACATATCATGTCCCCAGTAGTGCCAGCTACATATCATGTTCCCAGTAGTGACAGTTACATACCATGTCCCCATTAGTGACAGTTACATATCATGTCCCCAGTAGTGCCAGGTACATATCATGTCCCCAGTAGTGCCATTTACATATCATGTCCCCAGTAGTGCCAGTTACAGATCATGTCCCCAGTAGTGCCAGTTACAGATCATGTCCCCAGTAGTGCCAGTTACATATCATGTTCCCAGTAGTGCCAGCTACATATCATGTTCCCAGTAGTGCCAGCTACATATCATGTCCCCAGTAGTGCCAGTTACATATCATGTCCTCAGTAGTGCCAGTTACATATCATGTCCCCAGTAGTGCCAGTTACATATCATGTCCCCAGTAGTGCCAGTTACAGATCATGTCCCCAGTAGTGCCAGTTACATATCATGTCCCCAGTAGTGCCAGTTACATATCATGTCCCCAGTAGTGCCAGTTACATATCATGTTCCCAGTAGTGCCAGCTACATATCATGTCCCCAGTAGTGCCAGTTACATATAATGTCCCCAGTAGTGCCAGTTACAGATCATGTCCCCAGTAGTGCCAGTTACAGATCATGTCCCCAGTAGTGCCAGTTACATATCATGTCCCCAGTAGTGCCAGTTACATATCATGTCCCCAGTAGTGCCAGTTACAGATCATGTCCCCAGTAGTGCCAGTTACATATCATGTCCCCAGTAGTGCCAGTTACATATCATGTCCCCAGTAGTGCCAGTTACATATCATGTTCCCAGTAGTGCCAGCTACATATCATGTCCCCAGTAGTGCCAGTTACATATCATGTCCCCAGTAGTGCCAGTTACAGATCATGTCCCCAGTAGTACCAGTTACAGATCATGTCCCTAGTAGTGCCAGTTACATATCATGTCCCCAGTAGTGCCAGTTACAGATCATGTCCCCAGTAGTGTCAGTTACATATCATGTCCCCAGTAGTACCAGTTACATATCATGTCCCCAGTAATGCTATTACAGATGTCCCCAGTAGTGCCAATTACATATCATGTCCCCAGTAATGCTATTACAGATGTCCCCAGTAGTGCCAGTTACATATCATGTCCCCAGTAATGCTGTTACAGGTGTCCCCAGTAGTGCCAATTACATATCATGTCCTCAGTAGTGCTATTACAGATGTCCCCAGTAGTGCTTTTAGCTAATAAGATAAAGAAAGTACATTCTGGAAACTATGATTTTCCTAATAATTGGAAAACAGATATCCGGTAAAGTATTTTCAACCTGTAGCTAAAAAGTGACCCGCTGAATGTATCTATGGGGAAGGGGGGATTGTATAACAAATCAGAGACATCTGCTGCATTCCCCCATTTTCAACCATATAAGTTCCAGAATGCTAAGCTAGATGGCTTTAGCCATTGTAGCCTATGGTCTACTGATCACAAAGGTACTGGAGAGGTATACAGAGGATCCTTCCTTGCCACTCTCCATTCAGGAATCATGATTAACAGCTTGCGCATGCAAAGCACCACGTAGGGCTCCCAAAGTAGAAGTAAACTGATCATTTCAATTGTAACAAATTTTAATACATTTGGATAATTTTCCATGTATTATTGCTGCTATAAGCGTTGGCAGGCGATGGTGTCCCAATTTTACTAAGTTATACCTGTTTGTTCTATTGTTAGAGTACATACATCCAAACATAAAATGCAACAAACATTTGGTGGAACAGAATTGAAACCAGTAGTCACTTGATGAAGCTCCAAGTGGGCAACGCAAGTCATCATGGCTCGTTCATTACAAAGCATTTCAAATAATAGGGACTTTGGGGTAGAGGTACGAAGCAGTGATGAATAAGCAGAAGTGATAAAGTGCCTGGTACTTTATCACCGGCCAATCAGCTCCTGACTGTTACGTTATAGGAACAATTAGTAGCTGATTGGCTAGTGATAAAGTACCGGGGCACTTTATCACTTCTCCTCCCTTATCACGGCTTCTTACATCTGCCCCTATGTTCCGTCACTTTCTTGTTAATGGTCATTAATAATATTATAATTAATTGGTGCTCTGACTCGCCTATTACTACGAAGGAGTCTGCCACATTCTGTTTCTGTAAACATGTTTAGAATGGTGTATAAAATGTGTGTTCATTGTTAGCATAGGGATAAAAGTACCTTGAAATACACTATATAGGAATATTTCTCTCCTGACATCATTGATAATGGATGTACTTTAGGTATAAATGTGATTAGGCATCAGCACAGGAGCATGTAAAGCAAGAAGAGGTGAAGGAACAATAGCAGGGGTAAAGCAAGCACAGGAGCACATAAAGTAAGCACAGGTGAAGAAACAATAGCAGGGGTAAAGCCAGCACAGGAGCACGTAAAGCAAGCACAGGTGAAGGAACAATAGCAGGGGTAAAGCAAGCACAGGAGCACGTAAAGCAAGCACAGGTGAAGGAACAATAGCAGGAGTAAAGCAAGTACAGGTGAAAGAAGGATAGCAGGGGTAAAGCAAGCACAGGTGAAGGAACAATAGCAGAGGTAAATCAAGCACAAGAGCACGTAATGCAAGCACAGGTGAAGGAACAATAGCAGGGGTAAAGCAAGCACAGGAGCACGTAAAGCAAGCACAGGAGCACGTAAAGCAAGCACAGGTGAAGGAACAATAGCAGGGGTAAAGCAAGCACAGGAGCACGTAAAGCAAGCACAGGTGAAGGAACAATAGCAGGAGTAAAGCAAGTACAGGTGAAAGAAGGATAGCAGGGGTAAAGCAAGCACAGGTGAAGGAACAATAGCAGGGGTAAAGCAAGCACAAGAGCACGTAATGCAAGCACAGGTGAAGGAACAATAGCAGGGGTAAAGCAAGCACAGGAGCACGTAAAGCAAGCACAGGTGAAGGAACAATAGCAGGGGTAAAGCAAGCACAGGAGCACGTAAAGCAAGCACAGGTGAAGGAACAATAGCAGGGGTAAAGCAAGCACAGGAGCACGTAATGCAAGCACAGGTGAAGGAACAATAGCAGGGGTAAAGCAGGCACAGGAGCATGTAAAGCAAGCACAGGTGAAGGAACAATAGCAGGAGTAAAGCAAGTACAGGTGAAGGGACAATAGCAGGGGTAAAGCAAGCACAGGTGAAGGAACAATAGCAGGGGTAAAGGTAGCACAGGTGAAGGAACGATAGCGGGTAAAGCAGGCACAGCAGCATGTAAAGCAAGCACAGGTACAGGAATGGTAGCTGGGGTAAAGGAAGCAGCAAGCACAAGGGCATGTATAGAAACCACAGGTAAAGGAATAAGAGTAAAGCAAAAACAGGAGCATGTGAACCAAGCACAGGCAAAAGAATGATAGCTGCCTGTAAAGCAAGCACAGAAACATGTATAGCAAGCACAGATGTAGGGGTCCATGTAATTGAGCAATGTTTTGCTATGAACAAATCAGTAAATACGGGCAGCACAGACGGTGTAATGGCGCAACACCAGAGATACTTAAATACATCTTACATTAGATTATTGGTCCTGTTCACCCTAATTAAGTTGAACCGGATGTGGATCCGCCATCTTGCTATATAAATCCTGTATGCTTCACTCACTGTCTATCCTTGATAAAGGCGGCTGGGACCGCCGAAACATGTTGGATGACAAGTGAGTTTTTGTTACTTTGTTTATTTTATCTGTACTGTGGCTATTGGCCAATTGGTCACTCTACAGGCCATTTTTATTAAACTTTTACACTGAGACTGGCACCTTCCCCTTTGTTTTCCGGCTTAACCATTTGGGAAATATTGAGAGTGGATTCCTGGGGGACTGTCTCCATGAAAGATACCTTTATATGCGTATATTGCCTGCATTCGCAGTGAGTATGGTACGCCATCATTTGTGCCACCCCGATTGAATGGTTGGTGACCAATATTATGCATTTGGATTGAAAGTTTGAAAAGATACCTTTACACACTTTATTCCCACATTTTCACCAGTGAGTATGGTACGCATGCCAGAGCAACTGTTCATAGCACAGTCGGTGTACCCCTAAAGATACCTTTATGCACTTCAAGCACATCACTTCAGTGTGAGTCTCGGTACGATATTTGTCGCTGGGATTCCCTATACCCCACTTACCATTTTGCCCTTTTGTGTCACTTATACACGTTTTCTTATTTATTGTTTCCCACCCTGAGTTCATTACATCATTGGACACACCAGTCAAGCGCCATCAATTCCCTATCTTTTCCGGAATATCTTGCAATCAAGGATTATTGAGTGGTCCTTTTTCGGGATTGAGGCTGCAAGAACTTTATAGCGCCTTGGGACTTTTCTGTATTTTTTATTGTGGTGTAATGGTTAGCATTACTGCCTTACAGCACTGAGGTCTTGGGTTCGATCCCCACCATGGCCCTAACTGTGCGGAGTTTGTATATTCTCCCCGTGCTTGCGGGGGTTTCCTCCGGGTGCTCCGGTTTCATCCCACAATCCAAAAATATACAGGTAGGTTAATTGGCTTCCAACAAAATTAACCCTAGAATGTCTGTGTGTGCGTGTACATGTGGTAGGGAACATAGATTGTAAGCTCCACTGGGGCAGGGACTGATGTGGATGTTCAAATATTCTCTGTAAAGCACTGCAGGATTTGTATGCGCTATATAAGAAACTTAATAAATAAATACTCCTGCGCTACACAGCGTATCCTCAGAGATGCTGCTTTGGTGAAGATACGCAGTATCAGAGTTGTACTGGACTTTTCTCAGCGGTGACAGGGAGCTTAGCGCTTACCCCATAGATATATTCCATCTTATGGGCGTGTCATGGGAGTGTAGCGGTGACAGTGGCTGCATACACAGGCGCTCACCGCTCGCACAGGAGGCCAGACACGGATGTAGAAACTACATCTTCCATGGAGGAAGTTTCAATGGTGCAACCGATGGCGATGTCTAAAGATGCCCCAAGCGGTACTTCAGCACCGGGTATGGGTAAAAATTGGAACCGGACAGTACCCCGGAACACCGGACCGGACTCTGGAACGCCGAACCTGACAGGCTCCATTTATCAATTTCTGTCATTTTGGTCTGGGGGTGTCCTGTCCGGTGGGGCTGCTGTAACACCAGTCACCAGGGAGAGGAGATGAGAGAGAATAAAGCCTGCCTGTATGGTCCGGGCATGTAGTAAAACATGGAACGGTCTGGACCACACGGGGAGGCTGTAATCTCTCTTTACCCATGTCCCTGGTAAAAGATATCACAGGCACCCCCTGGACAGGACACCCCTCAGACCGGACACTACAAGCACCGTAATGCAGAGTTTGATATCTGGTCCAGCGTTCCGGGGTCTTGTCCGGTTCCAGTTTTTACTTAGTCCCTCAGCACCTACGAGCGCTGAAAGTGAGCACTTCAGTCCCTGTACAGCTGGACGCATGGATATATACCAGGGAAGGGCTTCAGGGTATAATTTTCATAATGCTTACATTATTGGGAAATGTGCCAACCCTTTATGAGAGCCCACAGCAACCTTCTAACCGCCATGTATGGACTGCTCTAGGGGCCAATGTATCAAGTTTCAAAAAGTGATAAAATGGAGTCATAAGCAGCCAGCCAATCAGCTCCAAACTACCATGTTACAGGATGGGTTTGAAAAATGACAGGACGAAGCTGATTGGCTGGTTGATTATCACTCTCCACTTTATTAATTTTGATACATCTGGCCCTAAGGGTGTACCTGAAAAAATGCAGCAAAAAAAACCCCAAAACAGACATTTTTTCCATATGTGCCAAGCCTTCCGGGGATTGGATGTCATGGGTAACGTCAGCTTTTGCTGGCTTCACCCTATAGAATAACAAAAAGGAGGGTTCTTGTTTGTCCGCACTCCTGTGTGATAAACAGTCACTTACAGTAGATTTCATTAGTGTCCCTACTGATGCTAATAATGTCAGGTACAAATGAATATGTATTAGGGGGTGCTGTCCTAGACAACATACAGTATTATAGCAAAGGACAAGGACAAGTTAAACAATTATTGATTGATTGATTGATTGATTATTGTCAAGGATGTGTGTCTAATACATAATGTGATACATTATGTGATACATTATGTGATAGGAGATACAATCCATTTTGTACCACGTGTGATAGACAATTTACAACTACCGAGTATTACTCAGCCTCTTAATATTAGAGGTGAGATAAAACACCCAATAAATAGGAAACTATATCACGTCGGTACATTATGTAGCAATCAGTTAATGATGAGGCTGTACAGTTAAGGCACCAACAACCTTCCAATGCACTGAATGAATCATACAATTATATATATATATATATATATATATATATATATATATATATACATACAAGGAAGAAGCTGGTGCGGCACTCAGTAGTAGAAAGTTGTAGAAAATAAACTCACGGAGCCATCAGGTTAAAGACAACGTTTCAGTTGTATTAAACAACTTTTGTCAAGTCTTACATAATTCAAACAGTGCAAAAAACATACCTTTATAGTGACATGTAAAACGCCATGTGAACAGTGATGGACGGCGCCGGGCAGGACACTGCGTCAGTCCGGAAGCCGCCACTAGTGATGACGTCATGGCGCATCAGCGTCACGCACGTCAGAGCTGTGTACCCTGTCACCAAGGCAACTGTGGGGGAAGAAACAGAGCGTAAGGACCGGCATGAATCATGAGATGCCTGTAACGAACTGTCAGATATGCGGCATGAACAACAATAAAGACATAATATGAACAAGTTACATGCGCAGTACGTAGGAGAATGTAATAATACAACAGTAAACATGGTAGGGCTAAACAAAGGCAATGACAGGTAAGATGTTTACCTAAAACATGCATACGAAATCATTTCATTTAAGCCTTTAGGGGCAATTACATCAAGGTCATGTATCCATCTGGCCTCACACTGGATGAGTTTGAGGGAGCGATTACCGCCTCTGATGGACCATGGTATGGTATCAATAATCCTATAGCGTAATGAAGATAACGGGTGCTTGGCACTGATGAAGTGGCGAGCCACTGGTTGCTCGCTAGAGCCGGACAATAACGCTTTGCGGATGGCAGAACGATGTGACTTGATGTTGTAAGTTTGTATACTTCCATCCCCCATGCTTTGGGCCTTCAGGCGACCAAACGTTTTTTGACATGTAAAAGTGCTTTCACTGCTGATCAAATTAATGTCATTATTGATTTACTAGAATTGGTGCTTACTAACAATTTTTTCCTTTACGACGGTCAGTTCTATAGGCAAGCTCGGGGCTGTGCGATGGGTTCTAGCGCAGCTCCGAGCTATGCCAACATCGTCATGTATGCCATCGAGGAGGATGTCTTCTACAACCACCCTAATGTCATGTCTAACCTCTTTTTTCTAGGTCGCTATATAGATGACGTGTTCATTATTTGGTCCTCTAGTCAAGAAGCCTTTGCTTCTGTCATAGCCCAACATAACGCTTCAAGTTGTCCCATCAAATTTACTTTCTCCTCGAGTCAGACAACCATGAACTTTCTAGACGTCACGGTTGACCTTAGTAGTAATGGTTTAAGCACCACACTCTTTAGGAAACCCACTGACAGAAACCTGCCACTCCTCTCTTCTAGTTGCCATCCATTGGGCCTCAAACGTGGGTTACCCTATTCGCAGATGATTCGCATTCTGCGAATCAATAGCAACCGTGACACTGCCATCGCTCAGATCGAGGAGTTGATTGATAAATTTAAAGCCCGTGGCTATATCCACTCTGAACTCACTAAAGCTAAGGACAAAGCCCTCAAATTTCAGCAGGACACCCTGCTTCAGAAAAAAGCATCAGGGTCTAAAAAAACATCTCAACTCCCATGGGTTAACAAATTTAATGCAGCATCACCTGTAATCAACTCCATTACTAAAAAACATTGGCCTGTCATAACATCTGACCCCCAATTGCCATTTTCTACAACATCTCTCATGCCATGTTATTCCCGTGGAAGAAACCTTAAGGATTGGTTGGTGAAAACTGATCTTTCTAAAATAAAACCCAAACGAGGTATCGACCCTTCCTCCTTTCTTAACTCTGCCCCATTAGGTTGTACACGTTGTGGCTGCGTTACCTGCCAATTCATGTTGGCAGGTAAATCTTTTCCTCATCCCCACACCGGGAAAAGTATCCCTATCAAGCATCATGTTAACTGTGACACCTCTTTCGTTGTGTACCAAATTTTATGCCCGTGTGGTTTGTCCTACATCGGGAAAACTGAATGTAAATTCAAAGAACGGATGGCAGCACATCGTTCTGCCATCCGCAAAGCGTTATTGTCCGGCTCTAGCGAGCAACCAGTGGCTCGCCACTTCATCAGTGCCAAGCACCCGTTATCTTCATTACGCTATAGGATTATTGATACCATACCATGGTCCATCAGAGGCGGTAATCGCTCCCTCAAACTCATCCAGTGTGAGGCCAGATGGATACATGACCTTGATGTAATTGCCCCTAAAGGCTTAAATGAAATGATTTCGTATGCATGTTTTAGGTAAACATCTTACCTGTCATTGCCTTTGTTTAGCCCTACCATGTTTACTGTTGTATTATTACATTCTCCTACGTACTGCGCATGTAACTTGTTCATATTATGTCTTTATTGTTGTTCATGCCGCATATCTGACAGTTCGTTACAGGCATCTCATGATTCATGCCGGTCCTTACGCTCTGTTTCTTCCCCCACAGTTGCCTTGGTGACAGGGTACACAGCTCTGACGTGCGTGACGCTGATGCGCCATGACGTCATCACTAGTGGCGGCTTCTGGACTGACGCAGTGTCCTGCCCGGCGCCGTCCATCACTGTTCACATGGCGTTTTACATGTCACTATAAAGGTATGTTTTTTGCACTGTTTGAATTATGTAAGACTTGACAAAAGTTGTTTAATACAACTGAAACGTTGTCTTTAACCTGATGGCTCCGTGAGTTTATTTTCTATAACTTTCTACTACTGAGTGACGCACCAGCTTCTTCCTTGCTATCCCCCATTGTGAAGGCACCAGACAACCATCGTTATTTCATTGGGAGTGCCTGACCAGTACTTTGCTATATATATATACATATATATATATTATTTATTACCAGTTTCTTGTATAGCGCACACATATTCAGCAGCGCTTTATAGAGTATAGTTGAAGATTCACATCAGTCCCTGCCCCAGAGGAGCTTACAATCTATATGCCCTACCACATGTACACGCACACATAGACATTCTAGTGTTAATTTTGTTGGGAGCCAATTAGCCTACCAGTATATTTTTGGGTTCTGGTAGGAACCCGGTGTACCCAGAGGAAACCCATGCAAGCACTGGGAGAATATACAAACTCCACACAGTTAGGGCCATGGTGGGAATTGAACCCACGACCTCAGTGCTGTCACGCAGTAATGCTATCCATTACACCATCCGTACTGCCCAGTATATATATATATATCCAAATCCCTGCGTTTACATGACATGTCTCCGCAGCAGGAGAAATCATTCGATGGTCGCCAACAATCTAATTACTTCTCCTGGCATCGCAAATAGAAGTCAGTGGGAACTGCCTCTTATACACATAATGCCACAGTAAGTTTCCCTTACGCATAATTGCATGGCAGTTACTGGAATGCTTTATGTATAGTATGGTGGTCAACTGGGATGCTCTGTGTGTTGCATGACAATCCCTGGAATGTTCTATGTATTAGACAGCAGTAACTGGGATCCTCTCTGTATTGTACAGTGGTCATTAGAATGATCTCTGCATTATATGGCAATTACGGAGATGTTCTGTGTATTGCATGACAGTCCCTGAAGTGTTCTCTGTATTGCGTGGCAGTCACTGGGATGCTCTTTGTATTACACAGTGGTCAATAGAATACTCTGCATTATATAGTGGCCACTGGGATGCTCTAAGTATTGCATATAAAACAGAAATAACAAATTAGGTAAAAGCAATACGCAAATCATAATAAAAAAGGCTACGTTGTCTGAGGAAAAACTAGCTACATTGTAGTTCTACTAATGAAAGCCTTTTATTCTGTATAATCTTCCCATCAATGTTGCATTTCAAGGTCACATACGGGGCAATGTCCCTTTGGTCCAAAAAGGAATATACTCTCACACAATGTACAGTACATCCCACCCATGTACAGCAAAATCCTACCTCACACACCTTTGTACAGGGAATGGAACATAAAAAAAAACAATTTAAAACAATATCCCTATTAATAAAATGTTGAAAGAAAAACAATATCCCTGCGTTACCTTATTATCATGAATCTGTGAGATACTGTACATCATGAATTTACTTCCATTGTGTCAGGCTAGAATACGGTTCTCTAATGAGAAATGGAAACATCGAGCTACATAAAGCATTAGAACAGTTTTCATTTTGTTCTGAGTATAAACCAAGGTCATTTAGCATGGATTCAGTAGTTAAAGGCTGCATTATGCACATTTATTCATAATCACTTTACATTATAAACATGTTCCATCCCATATTGTGAATGTGTGTGTGCTATTGCCAGTGTTCTAATAATTACACGTTTAACACATGTATTCAATGCCAGACCTTGAACACCCTTTCCTACAAAGCATTGCAGCAATGTGGAGCCTGTATTATCTATATCAGTTTGCAGAAGTACTTATTACTAGCATTCTCCTATTGTAGTGGTATTTTATTTGCTCGGACCCCATGAGCAGCCCACCACCTCCTCACGGAGGCACCCTCTAGCTCAGGCATGTCCAAACTATGGCCCTCCAGCTGTTGTGAAACTACACATCCCAGCATGGATTGCCATAGTTTTAGCATTCCCGAATAGCAAAGCTGTGGCAAGGCATGATGGGACTTGTAGTTTCACAACAGCTGGAGGGCCATAGTTTGGACATGCCTGCTCTAGCTGGTAATATACTTGGAAAGATGGCACAGAATAGGGCAAAGTCTCTATCACAGAGCCAGAGTCTTTCCGAGGTAGGATAAAAGATGGGTATAGGGAGGGGGGTGCCACACAGGCAGTCACATTGGTAAATCAATTGGTGCAAGTGCCACTTGGATTCATGTGCAGCATACACCCTAAACCCATGATAGATACACCATTGTCCTACTGTATGTCATGCTGCAATGACTTTATGGGCCACTAAGCTTCAATAGTGATAAAATGGAGAGTGATAAACGACCAACCAATCAGCTCCTGCCTGACATTTTCAAATACAGTCTGTGACATGGCAGGTAGGAGCTGATTGGCTGGCTGTTTATAACTCTCTATTTTATCACCTTGGAAGCTTAGTGCATCTGGCCTTATAAATCTGTTAGACATGGAGTCTAACATGCCTCTGGTCTCCACCAGGGAACCCTACAAGAATGGGAAAATTGCAACCTTGTACCCAGTTTCTCTGTGTTCCGGCTGACAATTAGAAGTCGGTTGGAACACAAGTAATCTCAATCAGCCACGGTAGCCATTTTCCCAGTGACTTTTGAAGTCAATGGGAACGCATCAGAACGGTAAGTCATACTTGCCTACTTTTGAAAACTAATTTCGGGGAGATTATAGTTGGTAATAGAATTTTGCACAGCGCCCCATTGAGGGGGCATGTCATGCCCCACCCAAAGGGGCGTGTCTAGTGCCATATATGGTGAGATTGTGAAAAGAGATTGTGAACGAGGCACCTAGAAGCGTGGGTGTGTACTGCTACATCTGAGAGGAGTCTTTTAAAATGACTTAAATCCAAATGTAGATGAGCCCCAAAGCAGTTAGAAAGAGATATTGTACTTGGTAAAGTGCTGAATAAAGATATTTTAGTTAAGCGCTCACCTAATGGGTTACTGTTGGTGAAACAGGAATATGCATAGTGGATTATAGAAGAAAAGGAGTGAGACAGAATTTATTGAAAATAAATAGTGTTTATTGTCAAATACAAATGTGAATAAACATGTAAAAACAAACAAATCGTCTCTTGTGGTGGTTGTGGGACCCTTGTGGGTCTGTTTGCGATGTTATGCCTCTGCAGTATCCCTGGAAGCCCGGCAGTGGTGGATTCAGGGGGCACCTGCCCCCCCCCTGTCATTTCATTTTGTAGCTGAGAACCAGGGCTTTCCAACAAGCCCAGCCCCGTGTCTCTAGCCCCCCGGGAACCGGAGATATCGCCTGGCAAAGCTGTAACGTTTTTTCCCTATAGGATAATATGGGACCTGTCAATTCCGACCCCCACCCAGTTCCGACGGCTGCCAGTTCCCGCTCTGGCATGACAGAAGCTTGTAGTTGATCTCATTCAATTCCAAATCGCTAGTCCTTCAATATGATACCAGGTTGGTCCATATCGGTCAATCGGTTCCAGAGATATTGCGTGTAAACAATTTTTTTATTTTTGAAATGTAATTTCATGGCTGTTCATGTTCTTTGAGGGCAGATTACTCTGGAACCAAACGTTCCAGTTTCACTGGACCAAAATCATTCAAAGTTCTTCAATATGATACTCATGTAAATGGGTCAGTTGCTTCTGAAGATATAGCCGGTAAAATGAGATAACTGGTTAAAGGGGTGGTTTTCTCTCCCCCTCACACCAGAAAATGCAGGGACTAGGCTGGTGTAAAAGGGGCCAACCTGGGAATGCATTTTCTGGTGTGAAAGGGGTATTATTTCAAATAGCCGGTACCTGCAGTGCTCTGAATACAGCCAGGCTCTGCCACTGTCAGTGGCTATCACTTCTGCCTGGCGGCGGCTGTCCCCCATTTACCGCGAGCATGTATTCCCCCTTGGCAATGAACATGTAATCCCACATGGCAACGAGCATGGAACCTCTGGCAATGAGCATGGAACCCTTGGCAATGAGCATGTAGATAAGCAGCACTTATGTAGCATAGTTTTTAATAGGCATTATGGTGTTTGGCATAATACATAATGGACAAAATGGCGTGTAACTTAACGTGTAATGGACATTATGGTGTAAATGTTTAATGCGTGCCTTTGGTGGACAATGTCCCTGTTTATGAAGCCTATTGTGGATTTTGGCTTAATCTGTGTGGCATTATGTGAATTCTGGCTCAATCCGTGTGGCATTATGTGAATTTTGGCTCAATCCGTGTGGCATTATGTGAATTTTGGCTCAATCCGTGTGGCATTATGTGAATTTTGGCTCAATCCGTGTGGCATTATGTGAATTTTGTCTCAATCCGTGTGGCATTATGTGAATTTTGGCTCAATCCATGTGGCATTATGTGAATTTTGGCTCAATCCATTTGGCATTATGTGAATTTTGGCTAAATCCATGTGTTATTATGTAAATTTTGGCTCAATCCGTGTGGCATTATTTGACTTTTGGCTCAATCTATGTGGAATTATGTGAATTTAGTTTCATTCCATTTGGCATCATGTGTAAGGGGGAAGTATAAAGGGGTCTAGTATTTTGTTGCATAATGTGTAGAAGTTGTATATGGTGTTGTAGACTACACTCAAGGACACGCCCCCTGTTGAACGGCCACACCCCTTTTCCGGAGCGCGCCTTCGGCGCGCGTACAACTACGTCCTTTGCTTTTGTCGCCATGGTGGGCCTGCGTACTTTAAATGCCAGCGCCTATTTTTAATCCCATTCCCACCCTCTCTCTGCCGCTCTCTTAGCATGTACACTGGCACCACTAACACCGCCCCTCCCCCACCTAAACCCTCTTTTATCATGGTGCCCCCCCTATCATTTTATCCTGGATCCGCCCCTAGAGCCCGGTATGGGGATGAGGCAGTGGCGTAACTATACATTTTGCTCCCCCCCTGCCAAAAAGTTTGTGGTCTCCCCCCCCCCCCCCCCCCCCATCCTCCAGGCTCCTCTCTAGCATGTTTCACCAGCGTGTGATGTGATGACGTCACATGCATAACGGAGAAGCTGAAGCAGAGGAGAGACCAGCAGAGACAGCGTTTCATGGGTGTTCTCATGCTAACGGAGCAGGAATGGACAGGCTGGGGGGGGGCAGCTGACATCACTTGATGTCAGCTGCCCCCCCCCCGCGTGGTTTTCAGAGCAACCTTATATATGAGTGCACCTTCCACATCTTTCAATGGTCGCCGACCATTGAAAGATGAGGGAGGGTCCCAGCGGCATGGAAATGGATGTTTATGTAAAACATCCAATCGCAGCCATTGCGAATGTGCACCACTTGCGAATGGTGGGTCCGGCGTACCCCCATTCACAAGGCGGATCTGGGTCACTCACAAGGATGCGAATTTGCATCTGACCAAATGAACCAGAATACCACCCTATATGTAGGGGCCACAGCGATAGCAATGTGTGGCCCTGTGCATCGCTATCACCCGGCAATTAATATCCAGCATGCTGGATAAATCTAGTTAATCGCCGGTCAGGGCCAGTGTTCGTACCGGAGAACACTCGCTCAGGAAGATCACTCAGACACAGCACTGACACAGCCTGAGTGATCTTGCTGAGTGATCTACATTTCTCAGATCGCTCAGCACTGTCGCCCCATGTGTGGGCCCCATTAGTTGCATAACTATCCAGTAACACTTCCCTTGTCCATTATCTCGGAGCCGCTGAATAACACAAATGAACACTCATTTTCTATTCCTGCATAATATAAAATAGGGGCCAAAATTCTGTAAGGAAAACATTGACCAAAATGTCATTATTAACAAGATAATGAGATATAACCAAATCCGTAATAATTATATTAACATTACAACTAAAGTGCTTTATTTTAAAAGAAATAAAATCATTTCACTGATCTGAAAGGCAAAATGGTCAATTTCTCAGACAGAACTAAATATCACATTCGATTTCTTTTTGTACAATTCTTGCCAGAAAAAGACAACCCCTCTTTGACACGGATAAAAGTAATATTTGATACATTACAACTCCAAGTTAGATTAGATGTCCTTAATCCTGCATTAATGAAGCGATTAAGTGTCCGGTGCCATCTGCTAGGGTGTTAAAATCCGATTCTGAATCTTTAACATCGCATAAATCCATAACAGAAAATTTGCCTTTCTCCACGACAAAAGTATTTAAATCTTAGACCTTTAGCCAAATGTTCTGTCATTTAAATGTGTTAAAAAAAATGTAAAAAACACAGTCTCTACATAAAAAGAGCATATGGCTGTCCCCTGACACGTACCCATAATGCAATTTTAAAATATGGAATGTCCATAGTAAAAGCCTGATTAAAAAATAAACATATAAACCTAATTCTCTTTGTTGAGAAAATGAAAGTACTTTATCGTACCCTCCAACATCTGAAGGGCAGAAACCGGCACAAACTTGGAAAGGGGGCGTGACAACAGGTAAAGGGGGTGTGGCCATGCTGCCTTTCCTATACTTTCCCCAGAAAACTGGTACAAACTTGGAAAGGGGGCGTGACAACAGGTAAAGGGGGCGTGGCCACGTCACCTTTCCTATACTTTCTCCAGAAAACTGGAACAAAGCCCCTTTTAGTTAGTCTGTGGGACTGTGTTTGGGGCACGGGGCTCTTTGGGCTGCTGTGGCTGGGCTGTTCCATGGCATCATATCGTACACCTTCCATCACCCCTTTAGTTTATTTAGTATATATATATCGGTAAAGTAATTTCCGTAAACTGAATTAGATGTTGGTGCAACTGGCTATCCTGGGGCAGAAAACCTTGTGACACTGATCTTATGAGATCATTCAAAGCTATTGGCTGAAGCTAAAGTCTCATGACCTAAAAAAGCAAAGTGCTTGTTCCTGCCTACCCAGTGGTGGCATATTTTGGGGTGAGGGGAGAAGAAACCACTCCCTCAGCTGAAAATCAGTGCCTAACCGGTGCCTATTTCTACCAGTGACATTGGAGTGCTAATTATACTTAAGGTCCATACACACTGGGCGACTATGCCCAGCGTGTATGGACAGTGATGATCGCTATCATCGCTGGGGGGAAGCCGCTCAGTGCATACACACTGAGCGGCTTTCCCCCTGCCCAGCACCGTCAGCGGGAAGAGGATGGCTTTGCATAGTGCAGCGCTATGCAGAGCCATCCTCAAAGCCGCTCATCTGCTGGTATTACCAGCAGATGAGCGGCTTTCCCGGCGATGATTCGGGAGCGTGCAGCAGCCCTCGCCGCTCATCGCTGGGGCATACACACTGGGCGGCTTTGAGCTGAAAGCCACTCAAACATGCTGTCTTGAGTGGCTTTCAGCTCAAAGTCACCCAGTGTGTATGGGCCTTTACAGTAAAGTCCCTATTCCTGTGATATGTTTCTAGCATCTCCGTGGACATGATATTACTATGTTATAACTCTCCCAGTCAGAGAGGTCAGTCCAATTAGGTGTGAGCTGCCGTTTACTCTTTGAATTCGCATTTTACTAACCAATTAGATACTCTCACTGAACCGGGCAGAACAAATGCATTTTTATGTTCAAACCTCACTGAGGGTGAGAGATGCTGGGGAAATTCATTATTTTAAGATTAGAATGTCAGGACACTGGGTAGAAGCTTTTGGACAACCCCCCAATGACTAATTAAGTAACTGGAAGATTACAATTAGCTGAATTAGTCCAATAATTACATGTCATGTTATATTTTGGGGGTTTATTTATTTTGGTACTTGTTTCCTAGCATGGTGCCCATGCTTTTGATCTTATGGCATCTTATGCATCTCATCGCATCGCATGCCATATAGCTGCATATGATGCATGCGATGCGATACGATTTTAAATTGTATAAGCACCCTAATGGGTACTAACAATGTTAAATGCACCTCCACATCACCCCCACTATCAACGGCAACCCGAAGCGTAGCGAGCGCAGCGAGCCCGCGAGGGGCGGCGGTACGTGTCCTCCAACCTTTTCATACCCCCACTATCCACTTCGGCATGGAGTTCACTGTAGATAGTGTGGCGAGCGCAGCGAGCCACCGAGCCCGAAGCGTGGCGAGCGCAGCGAGCCCCGTGAGGGGACGCGTATTACTTTACTGTATGTATTCCGCGTGCGCTCGCCACGCTTCGGGCTCGCCACACTATCTATAAGCAACTCCACGATGACGTGGATAGTGGGGGTATGAAAAGGTCAG
Organism: Crinia signifera; assembly: GCF_055691185.1. NCBI lineage: Eukaryota > Metazoa > Chordata > Amphibia > Anura > Myobatrachidae > Crinia > Crinia signifera. The sequence goes on from NC_139218.1 coordinate 34,224,648, forward strand.
AGGACGTGTACCGCTGCGCCTCACGGGCTCGCTTCGCTCGCCATGCTTCGGGTTCGTGTTGATAGTGTGGGGGCCATTTAACATTGGCCCTTATTCTGATCGGTGCAGACTTTTCCGCATTCTTTCGGATGACGTTTTTTAGCCGTCTGCGCATGCGTGGCGATCGCTAGGCGCATGTGCCACGCATGGTCTCCGTACTTGTCCTCACTAATCCCGTACAGAAATGTGCACCGCATACATTCGGGCAATAGGGGTGTGTTATGGGCGTCATGCGGAATGACACAGGGGCGTAGTTTCAAAGTGGGCTAAACTGGGCGGAAACATGGGCGGACACGGAGGAGTACACATATTTTGGTAGGCGTGCATTCGGACAGCACGCCGAATGCACGCGAACAAAAAGGGAAGAAATGTGCGGTGTCCAAAAGGTTACTCTTGCTTTGCGGACACCACTCGGTCATGCGCTAGGCAATCGGAACGCACAATCAGGACGGACGCACCTCAACCAATGTCACCTGAACCCAATACAATCACATACTTTACCCATTACTTGTTAATTACACGCTTCTCACTGCTACAATTGGAAGCATTGCAGCTTAAAGGGAACATTACATGCTGCACTTGTCACACACTTTTACACTGCAAATAATGCACACAAATTAATAATATTAATACTAATACACATGCCACTTCTGCATGTATAAATTAATACAGACATTTGTGGGGCCAAAATAACATTTATTAAACAAACTTTGGCACAAATTTAAAATACATAACAAAACAAATGGTACCATACCAGGACAAAAATTACATAATAAAGAATAAATAGCCACAGCAGAATCATTGGGAACACATCAGGTGGCTTCACAACAAAAGTACAGCACCAACACTTCAAGTACAGCACACTGAAACAGGGCAACAGAGGAACCAAACATGACATTTGAACCGCGGGCAAAAGTGGTGACCCTGGGCACGGATTTGGACACAGGCTGCTGACACACACAGCTCAATTGAAGATTTGGGAAGACATAACGGTGGAGATTAATGGGGACACAAGTTCATTTGCGAGCACGTTTGGCCCTGGCAGGCTCCTTGCCACGTGCAGCAGCTCTTGTGCCTCGTCCACGGCCAGAGGCTGATGGTGGCTCATGTGGAGCACATGCTGGTGAGGGGGTGGATCTTCTTCCCCCTCTGGCAGCAGGGAGTGATGACGTTGGTAATGCACCCGAAGCGGGTGACATTAGGGCCCTATTGCTGGTAACTAGCTCCACCATAAGTTCATTATGGCGGAGGAGGAGGTCGTTTTGCCGCAGGGCTTGATCAGCCAGCACCTGCAGGCTACCAGCAATAGCTTGTTGGCTGGCACTCATAGCCTGCAGGCTCTCAGCAATAATCTGCTGGCTGGTGGTCAAACCCTGCAGCACCTCCTCGGCCCTACGCACCCGCTCGAATGCTGACTCTCCCTGCTGCACAATACTATCCAGCACACGGCCCCACATGGACAATTCAGCCGCGGACAATCCCACCGGCTGCTGCTGCACGGGCCTGCTACTGGGGCCAGGTGGCACAGACTCCACAACCTCCAATTACCACACATTCCATGCAACATTTAAAACATCTACTTATGGCCTGGCAAATAATTACCTTCAAGAGTAGAAGCCATCACTTCAGCTGGGGACTCGCTGTCTATAGTGCTCACCCCCCGGACCTCCTCCACTGCAATACAGCACTGGGCCATCTCTTCCAGGGGGGTGAGCTCCAGCTTGGATGGCATGGGGCCAGCCCCAGAGGTCTGGCTGTGTTGCCACCGGTCGGTCAATTTCTTCTTGAGGTTGCCTTTGAAGTCGTGCCACCTGCAATCAAAGTGTACATATTAATACATGTAACTCCTCATGTTTGCTGTAGCACCCATTGCAATATGATACATAATACAACATGTGCCTACTGACACCAACCTTACATTATATTCATTTTTCATACCAACCCTTAGCAGATACAAAAACATTCACCCTCCAATAACTATCAATTCAATGTCATGGCCAACATGTCTGTGCCTCCAAGCAACGTGAACACCCATTGGCCAACTAGATCTAATATTGAATGTAAACATTACTGGACTTGTACTACTCTAATGTAACACACATGTACTTGCCTCTTCTTAACATGCTCTGCCTGTCGAACTTGTGGAGCCACTGCATTAATCTCCGCCGTTATCTCCTCCCAGATCTTCTATCTCCTTGTGTGTGTCAACTTCACCGCTGGACACTCAATTAAATCACGTGCCCGGGTCACCAGGATGTCAAGCTCCCGCGGTTCATATGCCATGTTTCTTGTTGTGGGTTCCCGTGTTGCCCCACTGCGGCCACGGGCACTGGCACGGGCACTGCCACTGCCACGGCCACGCCCACCGGTTGCTGTACCTGAAGTGCTGGGCTGGCTACTCTGTTGGGAAGCCACCTGCTGTGTTCCCAATGATTCTGCTGAGGATGGCCCAGCTGCTGATTGGCCTGCTGTTGATGGGCCAGCTCGGTCCTCTGGGTTGAGGGGTACATAGGTGGTGTTGGCCTCCATGCGGGACAACAGATTCTGCACCACCTGCTCTTCCTCTGAGTCTGAGCCTGGCATGTTTGCAACAAGTGTTAGCCTTTCTAGGACCACTTTAAATACTATTTCTGTAATTGGCGTTAATCAGCTGCAAGCTGCGTTCCGTACGGCCGCGTTCCGTACGCCAGCGTCAACCGTGCGGCGCATACGGCCCGCCCCTTGGTGTGGAAAAATATTCCCAAAAAACCTGGCAAACTCAGTAAGTCTGATTTATTTGCTAAATGCAGATTCCAACACCAATGACCAAATACAACTGAGGTCAGACATGACATGTATATTTGAATGTACTTCTGTACTGTGCACTTGTTTGCTATGTAGTACAACTGACACTACCCATTCCATATGTCAATCCAGTCCACCACTTAGCCACAAGTAATCAGTGCTAGCATCCAAATCACATGTGAAAGCACTCCACATTCAGGTTAGATGCTAGCTACTTTTCATTCCACCTCTGTAGTATGGCCCAGTAGAAGGTAAGTGTACACATGGCTGCATGGGCTCATTTTGGGAAAAGGTCTGCCTTCATTATACATTAGCTGTTTGGTACCTTGTTGAGTTAGGTGTAAGTGTCTAGAGATGCACACTATTTCACCTGTTGCTTATACCCATGTTTGGTGAATGTTATAGATTAGATATATGTTGCCATCTTATTTTACACTGTTTAGGATGGGTGTGCGATGCAATGGGTTAGCCGTCTGTTCGGGCGCATACACGCTGTTAGTGTAAAAATGAACAATAAAGTTAATACCAAATATCACTCTGATCAACCAATGACAGCACATGATTGTTAAATTTGTGCCACTCCTAAAATGGCGGCTTATGGCAGAGCAGCACCCTTCTCTGCAGCCGAACTGAGGGCACTGGTCTCCGTTATGGAGACCAGGCTGGGCCATGCTGGCCCGTTTATTACAAATAGGCAGAAACGTTCTGCCTATGCGGTGGCCCGCCGGCGGATATACGCCCGCACCCATGTGCGGCGGACCATCGCACAGCTTGAGCGGCGGTGGTCCGACCTCCGGCGCAGGGAGCCAGAGAGGCTTCAAAGCATAAGGGCCAGCATTGCTAGATGTGAGTATTTCAACAGTATTTGTACATGATTGCTTACCTGACATTATTTCATCCACTAAGGTCAGCAGCCTGATCATGAGTTAAACATGCCATACAATATGAGTGCTACTTCCTGATTGACACCCTGTAATGGTCATAAAATATGTTATTGGGGAGGATTAATGCTTGTGATGCTTACAATGGGCCAAATGTCACAGCATACCTGCCATATTACAGGCTGTGTTTTGTAAAGGCCACTGAGGAGCTGTTTGCATGTACAAGTATCAGTACCTCTAACCTTTGCATTTATAGGTTGATAAGGCTTAATACAAATTACCACTAATTGGCACTTTTTTCGTTTTTCCCAAACACAGCACGTGCACGAGCAAGGCAGGCCCGGGAGGAGGCAGAGGCAGGCCAGGCACAGGAGGAGGCGGAGCCAGCGATGGGCGAGGACGAAGGGGAGGCCCAGGAAAGTGAAGGAGTGGAGGAGGCTGAGTGGCCAGTGGAGGCAGAGGTGGCAGCCGAGGAGGAGGTCGTGGTGGCCGAGGAGGAGGTCCTGGTGGCCGAGGAGGAGGTCGTGGTGGCCGAGGAGGAGGTCCTGGTGGCCGAGGAGGAGGTCGTGGTGGCCGAGGAGGAGGTCGTGGCGGCCGAGGAGGCCCAGGAAGAGGGGGAGGATGAGGAGGCCTGTGTGGTGGAGCAGGCGGCCGAAAGTGGTATGTATACATAAAGATTCGATCTTCCTTTTGTCATCCACTATTTGATATGTAGCACTGTTGATTCAAATGTGTTTGAAAATACTATAAAGGCAAACAACAAATTGGGTAGCAACAGACACACTTTGGGGTTAGATAGGGTGCCCAAACCATACCTTTCATCCTGGACACATATTAATGACACAGGTTGTGCGGATGGCTTTCAGGTCGAATTGAAGTGCCACTGAACCTGTGTAGTTAATCTGTATCCAGGAAGAAAGAGATGAGTTGCTCATGTAAGGGTTACATGTCCCTGCTGGTTGCATACAATGTGTAGGCTCATATAGGTGAGTAGAGTTTACTGGTGAATGATCTTTGTAAACTAGATTCCGTATGGCATAAATGGAGTATGGCCAGGCGTGGCTTAGACTGGAGTAACAAGTGGTGAGTGCCCCTGGGCCCTCCTCTAGCTAACCACCCCCTGCGGTCTGCATGTTTGTTTTGCACCATAATTGTGTGTGTATTTGGTGTTAGTAATGCTTTTGAGCATGGGAGTGGGTTAGTGCTGCAGCTTCCCCTAACTGGCATTCTGACAATGATTTCTGGAGCAAAATATCAGCAGCCAAGCCATGCTTGATTGCACAAATGTACTGAGCATTCCTGAGAGTTGTGTAACTCCCCTGCCAGGCTCCATCATATAACAGACACTGAACTTTGTTTGCCGAATTGTGATTGGTGCAGCGCGTGACATGCTTCTCACAGCTTAGTCATGGGTGGGTTTGGATTGAGAAGTAGCAGTATGACTGTGAGGTGTTTGACAGAGTAAAGGGTAGAGGGCCAAAATCAGGCTTTCCATGTAGTATGTATGCATGTATGTATAGGTGTACTCAAGCTTTTTCCAAGGGGTATAGTGACCAGCCTATGGCGAGACACTGCATACATAAAAATCACAGTGTCCACCAAATTAAATCCATGATTATTGATCACATACCACCCTCTCTTAGGGGTGGGAACAGGAATAAATTACTTATGCAACGAGAAACTCGTTGGATACATCAATTAGGTACGCTGTCCCCTGATGGTTTAAATGAGACCCTTGGTCTCCAATGCTATTTATAGATTACATCTTGTGCCCAGTATTTCCGGACATCCTTCACTTCCTTTTTTGATTGGGTTGAAGGTAGTCTGGGTATTTTTTATAAATATCTGCATGATGTTTTTCCCATCTAAATGTCCTAATTGTTTATCATTCTAAAAAGCTTTTTTCACACGAGGGGTTTTTTCATGTATACGTGTTTTCATGTATATGGTTTTTATGTATTTCTTGCATATTCCGCAGGTTATAATAATGTTACTTTACCCAGGGCATACAATATTCCATGATTCAGCCACAACTACTTTGTATTATGTGGGATATAGTTGCTTAATTTTGCTTCATTTTTTATGACACAGATCTAGTGTTTACATTTCATTGTAATATGCTGATACATTGTCTTGTGTTGTCAGATTGTCAGTTTTATGCCACATTTTTTTCAGCAACCGTATATTTTCCACTATAGGCACAGGGGGGATATTTTTCCCTTATATCTGTGCTCATTTATATTATGCTAGGTATAGTCACTAGCATGTTATTGCGCAGGAAATGTGGCACACTGGCATATCGATTGACACAAGCGCTGTTTTGCTTTTAAACATGGTATGCATTGGGTTGCTAGGCAACCGTACTCTGAAGCTCCCTCCGGGAACCGCCGGCCAGGGCTACCTCACTTCCGCCTTTGGTTGGCAGTGTAGACGGCGCCTGGCTGGCGGAAATGGAATCCCGGCTGTAGCACGCTGACACACGGAGTTGACCCGATGCACATTGTGCTTCCGGGTTCGGCAGTGTCGTACAGCGATGCACAGGTGAGCTCAGTTTCTGCCAAGTGTTTGTGGGCGGGGGGGATTTTTTGCAGTGGGTATTTAAACGTTGTACAGTATGTATGTTCTGTTGTGTGTGCTGCTGTCCCTGACGACGGGGGGAACCCCGATACTGTAGGACGAATAAAGGACCATTTTATCAAGCCTGTGTGAGTGCCGCTTTTTCTGGACTACTATTTGGTTGGACCCATGTTGGATCTCATCAAGGAGGGCACCCCAGCAAGTATCCCTTCATTTTTTATTGCTTACCAAGCTATGCCTTTCATTTGAGTGCCGGACTTTTATGTATGCTGTACCAGTAACAGACCTTCCCTCGTTTGGATAAAGGTATTGTTTCTAGTCAAGGCACCTGGCTTAATAACAGATACTATCTGCAGGACTGTCCCTTCATTTTCCCTTTGACACATCATTAAGTGCAGAGTATCCTGTTCAATACCCCAGAGGGGTTTCAGCAGCAATTTGTATTGGCTATACCTATAAACGGTTAGCGTGCTATTACAATGGAGGCCAGCCAAGAAATGGATCGGGCCTTAGAATTTTTACAACTCGATGTAAAAGAAATGCATAGCGTCTCTGATGCAGAGGCGGAAGCAATCTTATCCAAATTACACATGGATGATGACCCTGTGGTACAAAGTCCTGAGGATTCTTATAAACACCTGCTGCGTCTAAAGCAGAAAGAATGTGATTATAAATACCACAGCATCAGTCTCTCCGACTACTACAGAAGCAAGCTCATCCCTAGGGGGTTTAGAATAAAAAACACCCCCACCATTGGGCGTAATAACGTCAACTTTTGTCGCCGTTGGCTCGGCGTATTGAACAAATGTTCTATGGATCTTTTGCTTCTGGTAGTGGAGGAGGCCACGAGGGAAGAACAATTATGCAAGATCAAAATTGAAGAATTTGAAAAGGTCAATTTACCTATTATGACACAAGATGTGGATAACCAATGGCTGGAAAAATTACAGACCCAAATGGACGTGTATAGAAAAAATCTCATAGCCTTCAAACGGGAGAAACTTAAAAAAGTTCAGATGGACTACGAGCAGAAGCGGGTTTACGAATGGTTGGGTAATAATAAATACACGGGCAGACCAAAGCAATATCGCAGAAAAGGGCCGCGCCAAGCAAGAGATAACTTTGAAAGTTCAGGCGCTTCCGCTGGAGACACAACTACCTCCAATGATGAGAGTGGCCCTTTAGGTGCGCAGACCAGAGCGATGGTAAAAAACCCAACCACAAAAGAACAAGGAGGTCGGGGCAAAACATCCGTGACCAAAAGAGGGACCAAAAGAGGCAGGACTGCCAACCCCAAGAATTAGTCTTTAACCTGTCTGATGCTCCACTATCCATTGCCGAGACGCAAGTCCTGGCAAAAGGATTATCATTCGTGCCCACTACACATCTGGACCCCTTCCAGTGGAAGGTAGATACTTTTAAATTAAATCGTTCATTACGTTTGAAAGACTATTTCGGCAAAAAGACACAAACTCAATCGGATATGCCACAGGCAACTATACCTCCACAACTACAAAAGATTGCCCCACGTTCCAAATTCGACCCCATGACCATGAATCCCTCAATCAGGACCTTTTCACGATTAATGGACCACCAAATTGAAAAATCAAGTGGTATACCATCAAGTGGCCTGGGGGAAAATAATTTAAGCATGGAAGAGCGGTCAGCACTCAAGTCCCTATCATCCCGAAGGGATATAGTCATCCGAGGGGCTGACAAAGGTGGGGCAGTGGTGGTTCAGAGTACACATGACTATCGCAAGGAATGTAACCGCCAATTAAATGATGCCTCTACATATAGGCGATTAGATAAAGATCCCACGGGGACTTACAAGGCGGAATTAGATGCGGTACTATGTGAAGCAGTGCGGGTGGGGGACCTTTCAGTGGAACTCAAAGCCGCACTGACAGTGGATTATCCAGTTGTACCATTATTTTATTCAATTCCGAAAGTCCACAAGGGCCTGAAGGATCCCCCTGGTCGACCCATCATTTCGGCCAGGGGGTCCTTATATCAACCAGTCTCCATTTATTTGGACAGCCTATTGAATCCTTGTGTCCAAGCATTGCCTTCATATCTAAAGGACACTACTTCCCTATTAGTCATTCTTAGGGATCTTGAACTAACCATTGATGTGTCTAACATTTCTTGTTTATGTACAGCGGATGTCTCCAGCCTCTACACCTGTATTCCCCATCAGGACGGTGTGGAGGCTGTGAGACATCTACTAACAGACAATCCTCTTTATTGTGGTCCCCCGGTGGACCTGTTTGTGAAATTACTCATGCTGGTACTAACCCGTAATTATTTTTTACATGATGGCTCCTTTTTCTTACAGCAGTCTGGTGTTGCTATGGGGTCCGCAGTGGCCCCTGCATATGCGAATACATTTATGTTTGAAGTGGAACAACGTCTGTTCTATCATAATGGCCGCCTCAAGGATCAGGTCTGTTTGTATTATCGTTATATTGACGATCTGTTGATATTTTGGTCGGGTACTGACAGATCATTAATTGAGCTGCTAACCAGCCATAATGACACCAACCATGCTGTAAAACTCACCTTTTCCATAGATCCCAAAAACGTACAATTTTTGGACGTGGATATATTTGTTGAACAGGGCAAAATCTCTACGGCCTTATATACTAAGGCCACAGATAGAAACACCATCTTACGACATAACAGTGCACATCCACTCCCTCTCCGCAAGGGCCTGCCCTATTCCCAGTTGTTAAGAGCTAGGCGAATTACATCTGAACCCTCACAGGTAGAACCTGCCTTAAACAAAATGGCAGATAAATTTATTGAGCGTGGATATCCCCGTGCCCTGATAGAGAAATCTAAACAAAAAGTCTTTAAGATCCCAAGAGATAAAACCTTGGAAGTTAGACCTAAGCCCAAGGATTTAAAGCCTCTAATCCCATGGGTAAACAAATTCTGCTCTGAAAGTAAATATACCACGAGAAAAGCTAAGCAATGGTGGCCCATAGTCTCCTCAGACACTGAATTACCTTTATTGTATGACGCCAGACTGTTACCTAGTTATACTAGGGCTAAGAACATTAAGGACTCCATAGTCAAGTTGGACATCACGGGATGGAGTAGCAGTAAACCGACACATTTTTTAACCAAAAAGAATGGATGTCACCGCTGTCTTGGTTGCATGACATGCAAGACCATGATAGTAGGTGACAAGTTTAAGCATCCCCATTCTGATAGGTTTTTTTCCATCAACTTTTCATTAACCTGCTCCTCCACCTACGTGGTATACCTCTTGACGTGCCCATGTCAGTTGTCCTATGTGGGGAAGACCCAGCGTCAGTTTAAGGAACGCATGGCCCTGCATAGGACAGCAATAACTCAAGCTTTTTCCAAGGGGTATAGTGACCAGCCTATGGCGAGACACTGCATACAGAAAAATCACAGTGTCCACCAAATTAAATCCATGATTATTGATCACATACCACCCTCTCTTAGGGGTGGGAACAGGAATAAATTACTTATGCAACGAGAAACTCGTTGGATACATCAATTAGGTACGCTGTCCCCTGATGGTTTAAATGAGACCCTTGGTCTCCAATGCTATTTATAGATTACATCTTGTGCCCAGTATTTCCGGACATCCTTCACTTCCTTTTTTGATTGGGTTGAAGGTAGTCTGGGTATTTTTTATAAATATCTGCATGATGTTTTTCCCATCTAAATGTCCTAATTGTTTATCATTCTAAAAAGCTTTTTTCACACGAGGGGTTTTTTCATGTATACGTGTTTTCATGTATATGGTTTTTATGTATTTCTTGCATATTCCGCAGGTTATAATAATGTTACTTTACCCAGGGCATACAATATTCCATGATTCAGCCACAACTACTTTGTATTATGTGGGATATAGTTGCTTAATTTTGCTTCATTTTTTATGACACAGATCTAGTGTTTACATTTCATTGTAATATGCTGATACATTGTCTTGTGTTGTCAGATTGTCAGTTTTATGCCACATTTTTTTCAGCAACCGTATATTTTCCACTATAGGCACAGGGGGGATATTTTTCCCTTATATCTGTGCTCATTTATATTATGCTAGGTATAGTCACTAGCATGTTATTGCGCAGGAAATGTGGCACACTGGCATATCGATTGACACAAGCGCTGTTTTGCTTTTAAACATGGTATGCATTGGGTTGCTAGGCAACCGTACTCTGAAGCTCCCTCCGGGAACCGCCGGCCAGGGCTACCTCACTTCCGCCTTTGGTTGGCAGTGTAGACGGCGCCTGGCTGGCGGAAATGGAATCCCGGCTGTAGCACGCTGACACACGGAGTTGACCCGATGCACATTGTGCTTCCGGGTTCGGCAGTGTCGTACAGCGATGCACAGGTGAGCTCAGTTTCTGCCAAGTGTTTGTGGGCGGGGGGGATTTTTTGCAGTGGGTATTTAAACGTTGTATGTATGTTCTGTTGTGTGTGCTGCTGTCCCTGACGACGGGGGGAACCCCGATACTGTAGGACGAATAAAGGACCGTTTTATCAAGCCTGTGTGAGTGCCGCTTTTTCTGGACTACTATATATATATATATATATACACACACACCTGTCACAATGCATGTTTAAAATGTAGGTTTGACTATGTTAAATGTATGCATGAATATCATTATTCATTTTTCAATTTGAATTTCCTCCACAGATGAGCCTGCCCAAGCAGAGGAGGGTCGCCGTGGGGCCCTCCTAAGAATTAGAGCCTACATGCGGCAGATTTTGGCCGAAATTGACCGGCTCATAGATGGCCCAAATTAATTATTTTAGAATTTATTTTTGGTTATTTATATTAATAAATAGTTATTTAAAGTTCAAAGTTGTCCGTGTTTTTTTCTAACATGCAAAAGTTTATGTGTAACTTGTTTAAAATCTTTTAAATAAGCTAAATAGTGTACATAGATGTATGTTAGGGTCACATGCTGTAAGGGTTAATGTGTGTCATGAATGTAGGAGGAATGTGGGTCAGTATAGATGAGCATTTAATTGATTGAAATTGCTAACAATCCCTTTTTCAGGAGGTTGCCTAATAGCCTAAGTGGGTCATGTGATCGCTGTGTGTACTCAGTACAAAAGTGTTGGATTGTGCGTAAATACTCCGCATCGGGGCGTACGGACAGCTTTCCGTACGTTCTGACGCGGTAAGACCGTGCTTGTGCGGGAAGACCGTGCAAGAATCTGTACGTTTCCCCCGCACGCGCACGGTTTGTATGTCGTCCGTACACACGCCCTGTTCTTACAGAGTGAGTCCGTCCGAATGCGGAGGACACGTGGGCGTTTCTACGGACAATGCCCGCACGCTGCCGCACAGCGATGCGTGAGGCCCGCACCATAATAATTCGGGAATATCCGCACCGATCAGAATAAGGGCCATTGTAAGGACCTATCAGGGTGGTTGTACATACCATGTCTTACGATGCCATATGATTTTTTATTGTACAATATCGCGTTGCGTCTGATACCAAATTTAAGCTTATGGTATACGATGCGATGGGCGCCGTGCTAGGAAACAAGTGCCTTTATTTTTTCCATGTTCACTCCCTCACATGCCAAAGGCTGCCTATGCCACTGCTACCCAGAGGATGTATGGCCTGGCCAATGTCCACATTAACCAAAAATAATAATCATTTGTTGCAGTACACAGCAAATGTAAACCCTGTAATGTATTCCAATGGCATGCAGGGAACTAAGGGAGTATGAGGCAATATTGATGAAATAGTGATGGCTTTATTCATTAGTACTCTGAATTTTCAGATAAAATGCAACTACTTGTATCATGATCTGTAGATGGGATGGTATCGGGTTTCTAGTACTTGGGATACCAGTGGTCAGAAGGCAGAAAACAGCATCCTGATGTTCAAAATTCCAATACTTTTAAGTGTGCTAACCCTCCGGCCTACTCTCATCCATTGCGTTTCACTATCCAGTACGCATTTACTAACATCTTCAGTACGGTGTCTCAAGTGTGTACCATCTGCCACAGTGGTCCAGTGCCAGTCGCGCACAGCAGTGATCTTCAGCTATTATCCCCATTCCCAGTTTTTCCAGTGAATCTGGTCCTTTCTTCTGTGTCCTTGTCTAACTTCAGTACATTCCACTGTATAGCCTCCAATAGTCTCCTTGTCCATCTTAAGACCTGAGGCCATCTGTGTACCGGGTAGACATAATCCACCTGGGATAGGTGGCTGCTCTAGGTGAAGCCTTAGCTAGCCGGACACTAGAGGATGGCTAGCATAACAACATTACCTTGGATCACCTGTAACACTTACTGTAGATGTAGACCAGGAGTTCTCAGAATTATTTTAGGACCATATAGAGACTATGGGAATTCGGTCAAATAGCACTTTTCAGAAAGTTTGAATTTACAAATATTTAAATATTTGTGTCATTCATTCCATGTACTGTAGCACATTTTTCCCCTCCAGATCTATTTGCCCAATTCAAACTTTCACTTGCCCTACTTATCATTGACCCCTCCACAAACCTCCCTCTGTCCCTCCCCCTTGTCTTTCTCTAGCCTCATATCCCCTTAATTCCCCATGGCTTCTCCAGCCTCATTACCACCCCCCACTTGTGTCTCTTCAGCGTCAAAACCCCATGTTTCCAGACTCATGAGCCCCTTTGCTGCCATCCTGCTCATTCCTTTTAATGTTATGTCTTACTGGACTTGGAGGTGCTTCACTGTTGCTGGGCTCGGTTTGAACTGTGCTCCACGGTGGGGGCCATCGTTTGAAGAAAGTCATTGCAGTAAGACCATGGTCAATGTCTTTTTCGCCCCTACTGTAGGTGGTATTTGAGCTCAAGTTCCACTTAGCCTTGCAAATTGTAGACATACATACACTGATGTAGACAATGTTATTGCAATGCAATCCAAAATCTTCATATATCGATAAATCAAATTGTTGTGATATTTCTCTGTTCTTCTCCATCTGGAAAGCAGCCTAAAAAATGACTTGTGTAGAGGGTTTTACATCTATCCACACAACTAAACCCATTTAGGTGGCCAATTGAACCCATACGGATGGTCAACATGGCCCTCTAGCTTTCCTTTGCTTCAGGAATGTACTTGCAGGTACATACAATGGCTTTGGCTGTGCTAGCCTATCTTGTACAAGGTTTACATTTAGTGTTTCTCTATCTCTTTGGAACTTCCTGTATCGGGCAACTTGTAACTTCTTCTGTGCTTGCTTCAGGCCAAAGGTATAAGGACTTTTCATCTAGTGTTACCGACTTAAAAATTGGGTTGCATACCTCCTCGATCTTCTCAAACTACACCCAATCCTCCAACACAACTCCCAATTCCAGTTAAGTCACATTAACCCTTTTGACCGCCAACAGAAGCAGTTGGAATGCCAACAGCTGGGCTGCCACTAGGAATTTTGGGGCCCGGGACTGATTTCCAGTCCGGGCCCCCCCTCATCACCCCCCAATCATCTCCCCCCCCCCCTTCACTTACTGCCCAACTCCTGCTCCCTCATCCCCTACTGCTGAACACAGCAGGTCCCAAAACACAGGCTTCTTCAATGCAGGATGCATGCGGCCAATTAAAATGCAGCACCACCTGGTGAGCTGATCAGAGCTTGTGCACCAGCAGCCGCTCTGATTAGCTAATGTTACATGAGCTCTGATTGGCTCAAAAGCTGGTCCAGCATTTTAATTGGCCACCAACATCCTGCATTGAAGAAGCCTGTGTTTCGTTCAGTGCACCGAGCGCAGCGGAAGGAAGCACAGCAGAGGGGGGGATTGCGGTGGGCAAAATGAGCTGCCGGCGCCCTTCCAGAGGCCGGGCCCGGGAAAGCTGTACCCACAGCACCCCCCTATCGGCGGCCTTGGTCAACAGCATAATGACTCCTTCTTCCCATAGACTCATGCCTGGCTCAAACAGAGTACTGCTACACCTGGTTTTCTATATACATCCAGGGAGACCTATCCCTCTCTCCCGTACTAAAGCACAGTAAATCCCACAGCACAGCTTATGCAATCATGCTCAGCCTAGCATGCAGTCCAGCCTGTCAGTTTAAACCTCTTCCAATCCTCTGTGACAGCTTACCAATGATGATAACCATTTAGATACAGACTGAGACTTATCTCTTAAGGAAATTCTGGTGTCAAATTTAACTCGCACACCTCCAGTAGGGTGTTCCGCTTATAAAGCCAGTAGTACCCTAATGCAAACGCACAGTTACGACGGACTCTAATATATTTATCAAATATCACATTTTCCATATAAATTGTCAGTGCAGATCCGTTTTCAATCTTAATAAAACAGCAAATGTCAGATATATTTAGAGAGGACACAAATGCAATGGAACAGCCTTGTATAGTTTATGTTGAGTGACTAATTACTTTGTATAGATCTGCCCCTCTCTAAATAGTACATAAACATGTCTTTCATGATTTACCATCCGCGGCTTCACGGTGGAAGGGCTTAATGAAGCAGGAAATAGACGACTTTATACAAATAAAATAAAGCACTTGAATGGCTGTTTTACTGTACTTGCAGCCCAATGTTTCATGAGCGCTTTTATAGTCTATAAACTTTTTACTATTTATTTCTGCTTAATGACTGGCAGCGGTTTGGGGAACAAGTCGATGGTTCCAGGAACATCTTGAATTTTGTCGATCTCCTGCAACAGGAATTGGGGACCACTGAAGTCCTTGGCTGTTGCCTCTTGCTTAAAACGCAACTGTCATGCAGTTTGAGTAAATCTAACAGTGAGCCAGGGTAAAAGGCGAATTATAATGTATGGTCCTTATCTGGCAGTCTGCTTTCTGAGCATTTATACGCTGTAGGCAACATTTAAATTAGCTGCGTAGGCAGAAGTTTGTGACACAGATCCCAAGTGATTGATCAGAGCCAGAATCAGCTCCTGGTGGTATCACATAATGCTTTTAGGTAGCAGAAAGGTGACTGCTCCACCCCATGTTTCTAGAGGGAGGATACCAGCCACTCCAACTACACCACAAACTAGGATGAGACAAGATTCCGAAACTTACTCATGCATAATCGTTACTTGGTGGAGCAAGGCAAAGGAGATGGAAAGGGTGAATGCTAGATAGATTCATAGGGATCTGGTTAAAATGCTAATTGAACATTTGATTCATTTTCTTCCTCGTGCATTCATAGGGGATAACGAAATGGCTTAACTTTTTTTTTTTTTACAAGGTGCCAGGGCATGGGGCATTGCTCACCCGTGTGGAGTCTTTGAGTAGTCCACAGGGGGAAGCTCGTGAGTAGACCACAGGATGAGCTGGGGTGGAGGAGTATAGTGTCTGTAAGAAGTCCACAGGCCCCCGCACCATCCAGCTGGTGTCCTAGTCACGACCCGCCCAGGCCTCCTTTTGGTCCGGGCCCGAGACTGAAGTACTGCCCGTCATCATCCCGCGTTGGATTCTCGCGAGATCGGATCTCTATATTAGTCCCGGCTCCGGTGCCATCTTCATTCGGCATGTGAAAGTCAGACAGCACGCATGTGTCCGTGCTGTCTGCAGAGAGGGGAGGGGGACAAACAACAGAGGGAAGAGCTATGGAGGCTACAGAGGGGGGAGGAGGACGACAAACTAAGGGGGGAACTAACAGGCTGCCTTATTTTATGGGGCTGCAGAAAACTAAAGGGTACTTCTACTAAGGGGGAACTAATGAGCTGCCAGGGCACAACTACTAAGGGGGAACTACTGTGATGGAATCTATACTAAGAGGGAACTACTGAAGGTACAACTACTAAGGGGGAATTTTTAAGGGTGCTATTATGGGGCACTGCTAATGGGGGCTGCTATATGGGACTGTTGTGGGGGACAACAAAGGGGCTCCAGGAGAGCTGCCCTCCATTTTTTATTAAAATAAAACATTTCTTTTTTGTTTTGTTTTTTACCTGCAAGGGGTGTTACGTGTCCCATATAAGTCCAGCTGTGCTGCCCAGTGTCCCATATCCGTCCTGAGGAGCTGCCCCCATTTTTTTATTAAAATAAAAAAGTGTGCCATATCAGTCCAGCTGTGCTGCCCAGTGTCCCGTATCAGTCCAGGAGTGCCCGCATGTGTGCCGTATAATTCCATGGGTGCCCCCATGTGTCCTGTATCAGTCCAGGGGTGCCTGCGTGTGTGCCATATACTTCCATGGGTGCCCCCATGTGTCTCATATCAGTTCAGGGATGTCCACATGTGTGCCATATCAGTCCTGGGGTGCCCGCATGTGTCCCATATCAGTTCAGGGGTGCCCACACGTGTCCCATATCAGTCCTGGGGTGCCCGCATGTGTCCCATATCAGTCATGGGGTGCCCGCATGTGTGCCGTATAATTCCATGGGTACCCCATGTGTCCCATATCAGTCCAGGGGTGCCCGCATGTGTGCCGTATAATTCCATGGGTGTCCCTATGTGTACAGTATCAGTCCAAGGGTACCCGCATGTGTGCCATATACTTCCATGGGTACCCCATGTGTCCCATATCAGTCCAGGGGTGCCCGCATGTGTGCCGTATAATTTGATGGGTGCCCCCATGTGTTCCATATCAGTCATGGGGTGCCCGCATGTCTGACGTATAATTCCATGGGTGCCCCCATGTGTCCTGTATCAGACCAGGGGAGCTGCCCTTTTTATAATGAAAAGAAAAAGGGTCTTTTTTTTTTTTTTTTACTGCAAGGGCTGTTAAATGCGCTGTATCAGTCCAGGGGTGAGCCGAGAGTGCCGTATAATTCATGGGGTGTTGCTAAATCTGCCGTATAATTCCAGGTGTGCTGGTCTTTTTTTAAATTAAAAAATAAAAGTTTTTTTTTTTTTACTGCAGGGATGTCGCCATGTCTGCCGTATCAGTCCCGGGTGCCGCCATCTGTACTGTATTAGTCCAGGGATGATGCTAAATCTGCTGTATTATTCCAGGGGTGATGCTAAGTGTGCCATATCAGTCCAGTGTTTGTGCCGCACACTTGTGCCGCTTATCATAGTCATCCAGCTCCCTCGGTGCAACCTTTTGCCCTAAAAACAATATTGTGAGGAGTGAGGTGTTCAGATTAGACTGGAAATGAGTGGAGATGAATGTTATTGAGGTAAATAATAGCGTAGGAGCAAAACAAAAACTAAATTCTGTGATTTTAGCATTTTTTATGCTTAAAAAAAAAAATCAGAACCTTGAGGGGGTGTTTTGGCAAAACCCATTAGAACCCAAAACCTGAAGGTAATCAGAACCCAAAACCCAAAAAGTGGCCGGTGCACATCCCTACTTTTAACTAGTCACAAAATATGTGGACAATTAGAACCACTGGTGAGCACAATGTACTTAGGGTTTTTTTCTGGTTGATTCGCTCGGATGCGTATACACAGCATGTATACGGACGCGGGCCAGCCCACCATTCACAAGCCACGTTCCTTCGCATTGGCTGCGAATGGATGTTTTGCATAAACATCCATTCACAGTGAGCAGTGGACCGCCCACTTCATTCGATGGCACTCAAAGGGATAACAAGCACCACATATTCCAGCTGTCCGTCTCCCTCCCTCTCCGCTCTCCAACTGCCACTCCAGTGTTGTATTATATCAGTGACAGCTGCGCTTAAATATTCCTGAAGTTCTGTTTTTTTTTCTTCTGTTTGGCACAAATACAGCTACTGTGGAAGCTCATCTTCAGCGAGATAATTCCTTTTGTTATTAAGATACCTGGTTTTCAAATTAATTGTTGCTGCTGTCATTCCTTTTGGCATTGTTACAGCAATCATTGCCTCCCTTTGAAAGTCTGTGTATTGTTGCTAAATGACAGTACACCGGTGACTCCATACTTCATTTCTATTACCTTATTTTCAATATATATGTATTAATGATTGTGCTGCAGCAGCGGAGATCAGTGGGTCCCAGCCTCCAGGGGATAATGTTCCTTTATCTGGCCATGTGGACCCTGCCACGCTCCGGCCACGGAACAATAAATACAATTTTAAAAATCCAATTATTTTAATGAAAAAAAATAGACTTTATTCATTTACAGCCGTTATTCCGTCAAACCCAAGTCCATGCATTAGAGCTGGGGTTCTCAAACTCGGTCCTCAGGACCCCACACAGTTCACATTTTTAGGTCACCCGGCAGGTGCACAGGTGCATTCATTACTCATTGACACATTTGAAAAGATCCCCAGGCAAAGCTAATTATTTCACTTGTGAATCTGTGAAAAAACCTACAAAACATGCACCGTGTAGGGTCCTGAGTTTGAGAACTTGTGCATTAGAGCAACAGACTGCACCTATTTGACCTGAATCTATGGACATGCACATGAGTTCTCAACTCTAGTCCGTAGACACCACCAGCAGGTCAGGTTTTGTGGATTTCTTTATTCATGTATGTAAAGGTGAGTTCATGTATTTTGGTGGCTCAGTCGTCATGCCATCTGCTTCTACAGACAGAAATCCTCAAAGCATGACCAGTCGGGTTGAGGTTGAGAAACACTGGTACAGATCACCAAGTGTGACCCCAGTCACAGCCACCGCTATCCGCTGGAAGGGGAGGGGGGCGCGTGCATGAGTATCTGGCACGCCCCGTTCCAATGGAGCTCTCCGACGCCTCTCTGACACTCCCCACTGGTACCCGCCGCCTTCCTGAAGAGGAGACGGGCAAGTATTCCACTCCCCGCCACTGAGAGATGGGGACAAGCGTGCCTGTGAGACGCTCGCTTGTCCCTGCCAGATGGAGTGCCTCTCTACCAGCTCTTGCCAGAAGAGGGGATCTGGTGCGGGCTGGAGCTATATAAGAGGCTTTCCATCTGTACATGAACTAGTCAGGTTTGGCCGCCCCTGCTCTTGGCCGCAATTGAATTGATACTGACTAGCTACAAGAATATCACAGCAGATGCTGAGGGTAGGAACAGTGCACCTCACAGATAACATAGAAATCTGTCCTTGGTGATTTAATGGACAACATGATAAATACTGCAAGGATAACATTTTTACTTTACCTGGAGGTGCCAGTAACTAGCAGTGTGGGATCCTCTACATCTGTCCATACCACGCATGACTGTACATCAATTATGCAAGTAACTCCAGAACGCCCCATTCCACGCACACAGATTGGAAATCATTTTATTTTGGCTCCTTAGTTTTATATAAAGGTCAAACTGATGAATTAGTTATTAGACCATATTGTCAGATGTATCATATTAGGATCCAACAATGCAGTTTGTTGGTGGTCAGCGTAAATGTGCTTGTGCCAGAGCTGATAATGTCATTGATAAAGTCTGGGAAACTAAGGACACAAAAAGCATTAAGGCCAACATGCGTTATGTCAGGCCTAGACTAATTAAAGCATGTACAGTATATAAAAAAAGAGTAAAATAGGCTAAGATGGATAAAAGACAAAAAGTTTTCCAAAAACATAAAATATGTTAGAAAACTGATTGCATGTAAGCCTAGCGCAAATTATTGGTATTAAATATATGGCATTTGAGAAAGTAGTAATCACCATTGTCCCCAGTCCCCCATCCCCACCCAAATATAGTTTATATATATTTGTTTTTAAAATCGCAAAATTAATTCTGTAAAACTCTGATTATCTGAACTAATTGGCGCTGGGGGAAGTTTAGATAATAGGTTTGTTCATATTATTGACATGTAACATTGAACTGTACAATTGCTACTGTAGTCAATACTGCCATCCGAGCACAACAGTCTAATACAGGAATGTAACACAACAGAACTAAGCTGACCTAGGGGACACCATCACTGTCCCACGGAATCTACATGTGATTGCAATAGCCCTCTGCAGCCAGTAACGCAACTACTCCAAGGGGCTCTCGGAGAAGGCACCATGACCACCAGCGCTGTACTCCTCAGAGCTAGCAGCCTTGCCCCCTAGGCATGATGTCATGATGATGTCACTGGTTTAGGGGCTAGCACATGGCGCAATGACACCCTGCGATGGTGCTGCCTGCGAGGACACTGATCTTGTTTGTTCATATTCAGATAATTGGTGTTCAAATGAACTAATATATTGTTATATTTCAGAAATGGCTTCTGCCTACCTATTGATAGTTTGCCACCAAATGTTACTGATGGTGGTGGTCCAATGGTTCTCCAGAATCGATGTCAGCAACAATGTATTTTTTTCCTAGCCAGTGCTGGGGTCATAGGACATAGCTCACTGCGCTACTTAGCCGCCAGCCAAATCAATGATTGGCCAATCATGAAGCACAAGCATGAATGTTCATTAATGGTGCAAACCATCAAAGCTTCGATGGGGACCAAAGTTGGTCAACCATTCGATGGCCATCCTTACATCTGACAGTTAATCCTAGAACAATACGGCATGGAAACTGAAGAATCCTCAGAACCTTTATGGCAGGCCTGATTTTATTGTATGCATACTGAGTCATTAATGTGCATTTAAGCATAATAATTAATGAGTCGGTTTTCAGCCCCGACCCTATTTCTGCCGGCGGAAGTATTGTCCCTCACCTATTCAATGCTGCCGTTACTGACATCATTGAAGTTTCTGCAGTTTCTGACAAAACAGATCCAACTTTAAAACACGTCAAATCTGTTTTGTCGGAAATGACCGCAGATTGTCAAAATCACAACCGTTTTTCGACAATCCGTGTCCATTTTCAAGGAATGTCAGACACTTGACAGCCAGAATATTAATTTAAGGCTGTCGAGTTACAGTCGAACAAAACTAAAACAGACCAGGATTCCGACTTTTGGGACGTTCCGACAGTCGGAATCCCGGATTGTCCCTAACTGTATAAAATGTGTTTTATTATGGTTAATTCTCTTTCTGTAACTTTTTTTTTCCCTCTTTACCGGGAAGCGTTTCTCAGACGGCCGCACCATTATTATTCTGGGAAGTCACAAGATAATTTACTGATCATCCCACAGTCACATGTGGGACATTACTCCATTGCATTTTGTATTTTGGAAATATAACATGATGTAATTTTCCCATGGATGTGATAGAAAGGATGTAAATAGTGCAGAGCTGGAGGTTATTGCGGAGCGTGTCACTTTTATGTTCCGTATGTACTGTACTATGGATTCACAACATTAGGAGCCCAGCGAACATCTGTTAGTGTCTGTGCACTTTGTGTGCTAACTAAATCAGTACTAACTGTATCTGGAGACTCGCGATGGGGGAGACGGCAGCCAGAATTTCTTGTAATTATTTCAATTTGGGCGACGGCCAAATAAAGTCTCGAAAACCTGCACAGAACAAATTAATACTTGTCAGGGAAAGGGCCGAAGCCAGCAGGAAATTATTCGGGAGGAGGGCTGGGGGGACAACGGCGCGCGCTGCTGCTCAATAGTAGCAGTTTGTCCTTGGGAGGCATCCATAAAACTAGCAATTTGAGGACAATACAGAAGTGATGGAACTGTTTATATAATAGAGACAACAAGGCGTCTATACAGTAAGTTATATAGAATGGAGTTCCCATTTGTTTAAAGGGAAAACTAATATAGGAAACTGCATACATTCCAATATTATTAAGTTCCTTTAAATGAGTTATCTTATATTATGATTATTGTTCTTATTTTTATTATTATTACTACTACTACTAATTAAAAACTGGTCAAAATGACGGCTTCTGCTATGTACTTTCACTTTGAGCTGTGACCGTTTTTACTTTCACTTTGAGCTGTGACTCAACCCCACCCCCAGTCCTTATCTGCACTTACCTCAAATCTCTGTCTTCACAGTTCTCTATCTCCATATCCAGCAAGTTTGAATCAGATCAGTGTCCCTGCAAAAATTGCTTTCACTTTCTGTGATGACATCTTTTAGCAAACAACGGAGGAAATTTACTATGGTGGCCGATCACGGCTGATCCCATTGTACACGGGATGGGCCGTGATCAGGACGAAAATATGGCCTTAGAACTTGGTAAATTTACTAAGTTGACGAGTTCTCAGAATTCATATTTTTCAATGTCGAAGGCCGGTTTTGCTCATGCCATTTTTTTTCTATTATTCTAATTTTCGTGCAGGATACATAAAAATCCAGATAGAAAATGTGGTGAATTTTCTCTTTGTATTTTGAGCTGAATTTATCAGTACGAATGATAGTAAATTTACCGATCTAAAAAAACTCCAAGGCCATGTACGGTGGAGTTCTCTCGATGGTGTATTCATTCTACAGCCAAATTCGGCTGAGCTTGCTGTCTGTAAAAACGGCAAATCAGACGAATTCTGCTGATTGTAAATTTGCTGATCAGAGGTTCCTAACAATAGTTAAGATTGAATTTATTTACCAAGATAGGATTTTTATTATGAGATGTTGCTATGGGAAACAAATAAGAATCTACAATACTTCTAATATATTTAGCACCTTCTAGAAGACAATACATAGAATCTGGGTCATCGAGTGGCCTCTAATGGTCACTGGAGGTACTTCACCTTATAAAGGCGAGAAGTAGTTAGCCTTTGATATATATATATATAGAGAGAGAGAGAGAGAGATTATCCTTTATATGGTGCCACAAGTCAGTCACAACACCCAATTACAAAGTACATAAACCAATAAGCAAAGCATATAAGCTATGATTATCTTTCCACCAGACACCACAGAAATCACTGGTAAAATGGTGCAGGTGCCATTTTCCCAGAGACCTGTGATTGAACAGTAGAGAAGTAACACGTGTAAGTGGTACCCACACCATTGTTCCAGACACTGTGCAAGTGCAGCACAAGTCCAGAGTTTACTCTGTGCCTGCACCTGCAAAAGAGTGGTGGGGTCTGTGTGGAGGCTGTATACAGGCCCCCATCCTCTCTTTTATGCCCCTTAGACAGAAGATGGGACACCATCTGAAGCAGTTGAATCAGAGTTGAACGTACGCTTGTTTGTAAAGCATCTGCACTGTGCATGCAACAAAACTGGACACAGTCAAGTACAAGCGGTGCACAGTCATATGTACTTTAATCATAATGTATACATGCAGATTGTTACTTATTCATACCCGTGGATGTTTTTAACCAATAAATGTTTATCCAACCTTATTTTAAACGTATTTATAGTGTCTGCTGACACCACTTCTTCAGGAAGAGAGTTCCAAAGTTTGACTGTTCTGACTGTAAAGACATTTTTACTTCTAGATGAACAAAATCTTTTTTCTTCTAATCTAAACTCGTGCCCTCTCGTCCTAGATTCCTGTCTAGCAGAAAAAAGGGCGCATGACAGTTCCTTATATTGGTCCCTGATATATTTATACATGTTGAGCATGTCCCCCCTTAAACGTCTCTATTCTAGTGTAAATAGTCCCAGCTTGCTTAATCTCTCCTCGCATTTTAAAGTCTCCATTCCCCTAATAAGCTTTGTTGCTCTTCTTTGGATTTTTTCTAATTCTATGATGTCCTTTTTATAGTGTGGGGCCCAGAATTGTACTCCGTATTCGAGGTGCGGTCTAACCAATGATTTGTACAGAGGCATAATTACTTTTGAGTCCCTAGTTTCCATGCCCCTTTTAATACATGCTACAGTTTTATTGGCCTTTTTAGTTGCTATATGACATTGAGCACTACACCCCAGTTTGTTGTCTATTTGGACTCCTAGATCCTTTTCGAGTACTGATTTACCCAATTCATCCCCGCTTAGGTTATAACTAGCACACTGGTTATGTCTCCCAAGGTGCATGACCTTGCATTTGTCCACATTGAACCTCATCTTCCACTTTTTTGCCCACTCGTCTAGATTGTCAAGATCGTTTTGAAGCGTGGCGACATCTTCTGATGATTTAATAACTCTGCTCAGTTTTGTATCATCCGCAAAGATGGATACATTGCTGAGCAACCCTATCCCAATATCGTTAATAAAAATGTTAAACAAAATGGGCCCTAGAACCGAACCCTGTGGCACTCCACTTAGTACTGGTATCATATTATATACGGCACTGTTCACGACCACTCTTTGTTCTCTATTACACAGCCAGTTCCCTACCCATCTGCAGATATTTGCCCCTAATCCCAGGTCCTCCATTTTATTTATCAACCTCTTGTGTGGTACGGTGTCGAAGGCTTTAGCAAAATCTAGGAAAATCACATCTACAGCATTTCCATTATCAAGGTTTTTGCTAACCTCTTCATAGACACCAAGTAGATTAGTTTGGCATGAACGATTTCTCACGAACCCATGCTGGTTATAACTGAGTAAACTATGAAGGTCTAAATATTCCTGGATCCCATCTCTTAAAAATCCTTCAAATAGTTGACCCACTATTGATGTTAAACTAACAGGTCTGTAATTAGCGGGATCCTCCTTTTTTCCTTTTTTGTATAATGGCACTACCTCTGCTATTCTCCAGTCTTTTGGTAAGATGTTTCCATGCTTAAGCTGATGATCTTCCTATTGAGACACACCATTGGCTGCGGTGCTACTCCTACTCAGTGTGTATTTACACGCACCATCGGAACACGCAACAGCCCTATTCAAAGACCCATGTACAACACGTCCACTAACGGTTCCCCACCTTTCTGTTGCCTCCCAGAAACACCCACTGTAAATCACACTTTCACACTGAGTTCATGCTGCGTCTCATTGGGGCTAACTCCTGAATCATGTCCGATAATAACTACTCACTATACCAAGGACCAGCTTCATTTCAGGAGGCACAAGTAAGGTGACTAATCATTGCTGATTGGGCAGACAAGTGGCACCCACCACCTGGCAGGAGCAGAGAGGAGCAGTCCCCAGACAAATGTAAATGAAGCTGCCTCCGCCTCCCAGTATATACCCGGTGGTTGTATAGCGGAACATTTGCTTGGAATATGTAAATGCAGAACGCTCAGCCTCCCAGTATATACCCGGTGGTTGCAGAGAGGAGCATAAACTCACCATCAGGTATCTTGATGCATACACTTTAACAAAACTTAACCTTTATCAACTTATACCTTATAATCTTAACACTTAAAATAAGACACGGACACAAGTGCTGGCGTTTCAAAATGAATGTCAAATTTATTGATTGACAAATTACCATTACTTACCAACCAGCAGCGGCGGTGCAGCATCTCCCTCCTTCACGGACAGTTGGGAGTGCACAAAGCACAGTGCAGCCTGCAGAGCGCCGAACCCTTCTGTATCCTAGGCTTGGCGCTCTGCAGGCAGCACTGTGTATTGTGCGTGCCTGGCTGCGGGGCCGCCGGGGGGCATTGTGCGTGTGTGGGGGTGGCGCCGTACCACTGTGGGCAGCTGCCTGGGCTCCTCCAGAAGCCAGGCCCAGGACAGCAGTACCCATGGCACCCCCCTGTTGGCGGCCCTGATATATGGTGGCGGCACTAAAGAATGGTCAGGGGAAAGGGGTAACATCACCATACACGATTCACACACTACTGGTGATCAACTCTCCCTTCACACCCCACCTGTGCAGGTGGTGTAAGCCATCTCATGTCCAGGAGCATGGGCTAATGACATATCTATGTCGGGAGAGCGCACCACTCTCTACATACAACTGCATAAAAACAAGGACTGTTCTTTACCGCCGCCGAGAATAGGAAAATAGGGATTAGTGGAAGAGGAAAACTTCACAATGAGGCCAATCATCTGACTCCCTGTCCTCTCACAGCCTGCCAACTCCTCCCCTGTACACCTATTGGCTATTCCCTACCTCATCAGATCTCATGGTAACTACAACATGCTACTTAAAGTGACAGCATCAAAGAACCCTTCAGTGGTTTATGTCCCTTCGACAGTGCTTAATCAGCCATTGGTTCTCTGTCACCAGAGAAATGTAAATGAAGTCTCCATCTCCCAGTATATACCCGGTGGTTGCAGAGAGGAGCAGTCACTGGGAATATGTTGCAGCAGGCTCAGCCTCCCGGTATATAACCGGTGGTTGCAGAGAGGAGCAGTTTCAAATAGATGTTCTTGACCTAATTTAATCATTGGGAGGAAAAAATACATTTTATGAGAAATTTTTGGAAATAATATTAACCAGTTAAATGGTCAAAATCTGCTAAAAAAAATGCTGATTTTAACTCCAACCTTAATTTCATATTAGGAACCAAAATTACGTATCTTAAGGGAGTAAAAAAGTATTGTTAAATTAATAATAATCAGTAAGCATTATTATTAGGTACATGAGGATAATTGTTATTTTTGTTGTTTTCTCTACGCACCCAGAAATCGGAGCTGAAACAGATGGTTTGTAGGAAGCAATTCATTACAAAATGCTTACACCATCCCAGTCAGCTGATTTTTAATCCTTTCACATGAATCAGTGTCTTTCACCCACACAGGGAAATGCATAGCTGCTGGGAATATCATGTAAGCAATGGCAGCTCCAGAGGAGGGGTTGCAGCGCAATCCAAGATTCAAACAGGGGAGCCACACCCACTGCCAACAACTGCCATTCCAAACTGACTCACTGGCAGTTGCTGTGGCTCCACTATTTGAATTTTGAACTGTGCTGCTGTCCCACCTCTGGAGCCTCCACTGCATGTAAGTATACTAAGTACAGTACATCCATGGGCCTTTCTGGTAACAGACTCCATCCCACCTTAAAGCAGCACCAGGCCTGACACAAATGGGAACACATTGACAGTGTTTGTGCAGTTGAGCAAGGGGCACCAAATTCTTTAGTTACAGCTTTGCAGGGGCTTTGTAAGAGTGGAGGAATCCGGACACCTCTGGACACCCCCAATCTGAACTCGTACTCCGAGCCTGTATGGGAGTTCCCACCCAGACTCTGAGTTTGGGTCTCCGGATCTCGCGAGATTGCTCCGTTGGATCTTGCGAGACCCGGACCCTTTAAAGGTGCGGGCGGCCAGATGCCATCTTCACTCCAGTCTAGGAGAGTGCAAAGGCAGCACATCCTGGCCACCTGCCTACCTGCCTGCTTGTCCGCCTGTTGTCCTGTCCAGTGATAGTGCTGTCTTGTCCAGTAGTGCTGTCTGCAGTATATGCTAGTCCAGTCCAGTGAAATTGCTGTATAGTCCAGTCCATTGCCAGTGTGTAAAAAATAAAAAAAGAAGTATGGTACAGCGCTGTGTTGAATATAAATGTAAATTTATTTTAAAAAGTATACAATTTCATGGCCAACAATAGACAGACAAGACTTACAACATATATAAAGCTGTTAGTCCATTCCCATCTCAACCAAACTGGTTAGTGATTCATTGCATGCATGCAAACGCTTGTTAATTGTATATCCAAAGCTTAGATTAATTATAGCTCAAGAGTTAATTTTTGTTGTGCACATGCAAAGAGAAAATATACTTAGGTTTGTCACCAGTCTTGAGGCATGGATGGGGTATTTCTTTAAGGCTTTTTGTAGAAACCAAGATGTTATCTCCGACCATTGATGCAGTCCCTATTGTATGGTCATATCTAAGAACAGTTGGTTGGTGTCTGTTTGCAGCCAAGAAGATGTCCCCTCTAACCTCTCTACGCGTTTCTCCGCCTCGATAACCGTGTCAGCGGCTTCCTCAGGAGTGGTATTGCCAGTGTGTGCCTGTGTGTATAGTCCAGTCCAGTGATACTGGTGTATAAGTCCAGTCCAGTGGCACTGTCGTTAAAGTCCACTGGTACTGCTGCATACGTCTAGTGTGTACTCGGAAAGTTTTTAGTGCAGCTGGGAACCTGGTCAGTGAGCTGCGTAGAAGGTTGCTTCCACAAAATGTGGAGAAGATGATGTTCATCAAAATTAACCTGTAATGGTAGATTGCAGCAGGTCAAATTCATAATCTGTGATGATGAGGATGTACGTACTAAAGGGGTGAGGAATCGGAGGATGAGGATGACAACAACATCTTGTCTCTATAGAGCCAGTTTGTACAGGGAGAGGTGACTTGCTTCTTTTTTGTGGGGGCCCAAACAAACCAATCATTTCAGCCACAGTTTTGTAGGCCCGGTCGCTGAAATGATTGGTTTGTTAAAGTGTGCATGTCCTATTTCTGCAACATAAGGGTGGGTGGGAGGGCCCAAGGACAATTCCATCTTGCACCTCTTTTTTTCTTCCATTATGTGCTTTGTGGGGACAAGTTTTTCAAACTGCCATCCTATCTGCCGCTGCAATGTCACTTCTAGATGAGCCACATGTTTGTACCACACACTTGTGTGGCTTAGCATAGTTATCCAGCTACCTCGTGCAACCTTTTGGCCTAAAAACAACATTGGGAGGTGTAAGATATTCAGGATAGACTGGAAATGAGTGGAAATTAATATTTTTGAGGTTAATAATAGCGTAGGAGCAAAATAAAACCCAAACACTAAAAGAGGCTGGTGCTCACCCCGAGACGAGACCCGAGTGCAGCCTCCTCCGTCCAGGCCTCATTTTCTCTGCCAGCAGCAGTGCAGCACTACAGAGTCTGAGCATTAGCGGGCTCAGACTCTAAAGTACATGCTCAGATATATATTCAGTAAAATGGCACATCGTTCATTGCTACTGCTGTCTGCTGTCGTCGCGGGACTCTGGGGGGGATGTATTAAAAATGGAAAACTGGATGTAGAGTGTGGACTCGGGCTACATTCTACATCCATTCTAAATACGCCACTGCATCTCTGCCATTTGCATATTCCTTCCCCTGAATGGGTGTGTAGGTATATTGCTTTGCCTGGGGGCCTACACTGCTCTTAAGATTGCCCTGATGGGAATGTCAGGGTGTGTTATGGGAGGAGTGTAACGGTCATGTTGTGGGAGTGTCAGTGGCGTGTTATGGGAGTGTAAGGGTCATGTTGTGGGAATGTCAGGATCATGCTTTAAAAGTCAGCCAGCCAGAGAATGTGGCTGTGTAATTCATAAGCATTCCAGGTTAAAGGTGCCATTTCAGAAGGCTTAAAATACTATGGGGCCAGATTCTCTAAGCTTTAAAAGTGATAAAATGGTGAGTGATAAACAGCCAGCCAATCAGCTCCTGTCTGACATTTTTCAGACACAGTCTGCGACATGGCAGGTAGGAGCTGATTGGCTGGCTGTTTATCACTCTCCATTTTATCACTTTTGAAGTTTAGAGAATCTAGCCCCGTAGTATTTTAAGCCTTCTGAAATGGCACCCTGCAGCCAATAG
The DNA here is from genome assembly GCF_055691185.1 of Crinia signifera. Taxonomy (NCBI): domain Eukaryota; kingdom Metazoa; phylum Chordata; class Amphibia; order Anura; family Myobatrachidae; genus Crinia; species Crinia signifera. Next base: position 34,253,922 of record NC_139218.1, read on the forward strand.
CGCTACTGTAGTGTCTGCAGTGTGCTCCTTGCAGACTGCTCCTCCCCAGAGCCAGAGGTCCCACCCCCTACGCATGACATCATGTCACGAGTCATGGTGCGGGGCTGGGACAGGGTGCACTGCTGCCCTGTTTCAACACTGGTGGGGAAATTGCAATCACAGATTGCACCCATATGGATATGCTTGTACAGCCTGTCCAGAGGGTAACTGAAAGGGTATGAGGTCATTGGATAGTCAATGTCTAAGTTGACCACTAATGGTCAAAGGTGACTAGGTCGACACCTTGAAATTGTCAACATAAACATGGTCACAACATGAGTTTTTTTCAAAAAAATAAAAAAATAGGTGGTTTTTCATACTTCACTATCCAAGTGGCAATGAGGGGTAATATAATGGTGTATAATCAGCGATGCCCCTTGCCCAAAGCATGGGGAGTGCAGCGAGCCATGCGAGAGGACGCATTACACTTATACGATGTCCGTGTCGACATATGTCGACACTGACACAAAACCTTGTAAAAAAACCTCATGTTAACCTTATTCATATGGACTATGTCGACCATAGGCATGTGTCAACATTTTGTCAATGTCAACTTTGGGTACAGTATGTCAACCCAAGGTGTCAACCTAGTCACTGTCAACCAATAGCGGTCGACCTCTACCAGTTATACTGGCTACCTCCCTGGAATTGACTTATGAAAGAAAAAAAAACACATACACTTTAAAATAAAGACGACAGCTTCTGACCTCAAGTAAAAAAAGAACAAAGATTATATAAAATATATATCCATATCCTTCTGTGCGAGGCTCATATTATATTACAGCGCACATGACAAAGTGTGATAGCAAATTGTCTGGTGCGCTGATTGCCGTCTCTGGGGTTGAAATGTTTGACAGGATCTGATAATGAAGAAAAATGCTCTGAAACAATGGCAGTTAGTTCTAAAGTTAGACAATCTCATCCCCATTCCAGTGCAGACAGTACAGCGTCACCCCACTTCTACGCTGAGAGAGATCACATCTCACATTACAGCCCAACCTAATACCTGCGAGTAGTGGACCTTGCAAATTGGTTCAATTTGTATGCAGGAGTTTTAAGCCTGAAAAGCTATTTCCTTCCTCGCTCGGCATTTTAGAGCGCCATTGTTGTGAAGGAGGACATAACAATATTACAGCAGCGTGACTGAAGTGTGGAAACAAACGTTAAAAAATGATGCCATTAGCAAACAGATACCTAGGGACAGACTATATCCTCAGTGTTATTCTACTGACGGTACACAATGATCCGAGGATCATCGTATCCAATGACAAGCAAAGTTACAGAGAAGTTGGGATAGCAAGTGGTGTGAGAGCGATGCCGGCGGTGGTTTGCCTGCTGGGAGGGCAGACGGCTGTTTATATATATATACACACAAGGGGGAGGGAATTATTAGGGGGAGCAGACAGGGCAACTATTGAGTGCGATGTTGAAATGTGCACCGGCAGGGAAGGTTTGTGTAGCGTAAATACACAGCACTGCTCTCTGCGTGCCCATAGAGGTATATGTCACTCAGCCATTGCCTGGGGAGGGAAGGCGCAGGGAAGGGGACGGACGGTGGCCTGGTGCAGGGGAACGCCTAGAGTTTTATGGGTGTTCCCATGAATATGGCTGACATTCCCCTGGGAACGCATGCAGACTGATGCCTGCTAGCAGCGGGCGGCTGACATCACATGACGTCAGCGCCTGCCCTGTATTCGGCGATCTGCAGCGGAAATAAAAGTCAGTCTAGACACAGACTGATTGTGAGATGTTGACCCACAGCCACATGTAACATCGGTGAAGCTGATTTAGGTTACCAGGCCATCGAGTAGAGCTGGATTACTTACAAGCTCTCATTTGATAATAGCCAATTTAATGGATTAATTTAAAAGCCAATAACTGGCACTTTTTATAATTTTTTAGGTACTTGTTTAGTTTCACGGCGGCAGCATGGCCGCCCGCTACTTCGGGGTTCGGCCCTCGGAAAACTATCTAAAATAAAGTCAATGCCAACGTGAATTGGTTCATACCCCCACTATCCACGTTGGCATGGAGTTGATTTTAGACAGCATGGCGAGCGTAGCGAGCCACCGAGCCCGTAGCGTTGGCGGGCGAAGCGAGCCCCGCAAAGGGGAGACAGACGCTGCTGCGACTGAGACGCTGCCGCCGTGAAACTAAACAAGTACCATTTTTTATTATGTATACATATTTACTAAGTAGGATAGTTTACAGGGGCAATATCTGCATGTCCTATCCATTTACACTGTATTCAAGATGGTATATGGTACGGTACAGATATTTTACAGTTACTGGTACATTTAAGGCTGACAATACTATCACAATCATCCAAGTGCTGCCCCCAAACATGTGCCTCACCTGCCTAATGGGTAGTTCAGGTCTGGAGGCTTCATGCTGTATCCCAAGATGGCCGCCAAGTAGTAGTAGTAGTAGTAGTACGTTTATTTATACTGAGCATGTACTGAAGCTATCTCATCTTTACTATGTAGTCACATGTTGGGAGATAGAAGTCTGCTATATAGCTCCTATGAAAGACCTGGTTAATCTGTTGGTGTGTTTCTGTATAACTACAACATCAACCAAACCTTTTTAAAGTTATTTCCTCAGTAAGTGAATAGTAGTTCAAAAGTCTATGAAATAAACATATGATTAGACAGGTTCCTTGGCAATCAAAATCGGTATCTATCTCCTATTGGAAGTGGAATCTTAGCCAATATCTGTTGCACAACGAATGACGGAGATCTAGGCCAAGGAATTCTTCTGCAATACATTATTATTAATATATAGAACTTTATACATTTTTATAGAAAAATAAGTATTGCTCTAAGAGTGCTAAGTGTTACGGTAGTCTCCTTTTATCATTGCTGCCCCTCAAGGTACCTTCTCATTTCTGTCTCGCTCTAAACAGACGTTCGTTTTACACCAAGTCCGGTTTTTTTTTTATCATCTTGCATTTTATTTTGTCCCTTAGAATTCGAAAACCCGGAGTTATCAGAAGCAAACTGGAATTATTCCTTTGTGTCTGTTACAGGCGCGCAAAAGGAAACGGCCCCAGGCTAGTGTCATTGAAGTAGAAGATAAGAGGTATTAGTGAAATTTACCGAACACAGCTTTGCAGAGTGAGAAGTGAATGCATCCCTATGGCAAAGGAGAACGTAATGAAACATGGTAATAGTCTTTCCTAGAAAAGACCAAAAGAAATCAAAGTCGATCTGATACTTACGCTACTTTGTTATTAAAATGTGCTACTTAAACAATGGTTTATACGCATTATATCTAGCAGAGTTCCAACATAAAGTAGGTTATTTGGAAATCAAAGGAAAATGCTAAGATGAATCTTATCGTTTGTTTCGAAGGCCCTGCAGCACCAACAGAGGCTCATTGCCTATCAAGTGACACAGCTGCAATGTATTACCTCTGCTTGAATGTAAATGTCTCTCTGGGATTCTAGCATTGCAAACCTGGGCTTTTATGGAGACTCAATAGAACTTTAAACTTTGTGCAAAAAAAACAACAACCCAAAACCTAATGTGTTCTTGGAGATGGGACATTAAGGAAGCCGTAGTGGTGCATCCCCTAGAGCAGTGAGGGGTAGTAAAAGATACATTTGTCTATGAGCAATACATATTCAATTGTTGTGCAAGTAAATTATGTAGCTGTCATTTCACACAACGGAATATGTGCCTGTAAAATCCTTTGCTTACTATTTGTGTGTGCATATAAAACGAGAAAATGTGCGGACACTGTGATTTCTCACCAAGGTACTGTAATACTAAGCACAGGAACTTTTGTACTTCATTTTTATTTTACACATACTGTACACATATATATATATATATATATATATATATATATATACACACACACTACCGTTCAAAATTTTCCATATTTTTTTAAAGAAAAGCACTGTTTTTTCATTGGAGATAACATTAAATTAACCAGAAAAACACTCTATAGATTGTTAATGTGGCAAATGACTGTACTAGCTGCAAATGTCTGGGTTTCGAAGGAATATCTACATACAGTAGGTGTTTGTAGATACATATTTCCAGCAACCATCACTTCAGTGTTCTGATAGTACATTGTGTTTTCTAATCACGTTAGAAGACTAATAGATGATTAGAAAACCCTTGAAAACCCTTGTGCAATTATGTTAGCACATCTGAAAATGGGTTTGCTCATTAGAGAAGCTATAAAACTGACCTTCCTTTAAACTAGTTGAGTAACTGGAGCATCACATTTGTGGGTTTGATTATGCTCTTAAAATGGTGCACAACTGAGCAAGAAGCACATTAGAGTCTCTAGTTTGAGAAATAAACACCTAAAAGGTCCTCAACTGGAAGCTTCATTAAATGGTACCCGTAAACGTCAGTGTCAAAGTTTACAGTGAAGAGGCGATTCTGGGATGCTGGCCATCGTGGTAGATTGGCAAAGAAAAAGCCATATCTGAGACTGGCCAATAAAAGGAAACAATTAATATGGGCAAAAGAACAAACACATAAGAACATTTGTGAGATGCAGAACAAGTGAAAAGATGCTTGAAGAGTGCATGACACCATCTGTCAAGCATGGCGGAGGTAAAGTTATGGTCTGGGGCTGCTTTGATGCTGGTAAAGCGGGAGAATTTTACATGGGAAAGGGGATTTTGGGTACTGCTTTCCTAGCACGGCGCCCACGATCTAGATTGTATGTGTGGGGCTGATATCTCAAGCATCTCATGCATCTTATGTGTTTGTGCGGCATAAGATGCATGAGATGATGCAATCGATGTGATCGACGAGATTTTTACATTGGAATCAATGTAAAAAGCCCTCAAAACCCCAATTTTATTTGCTAACCCCCCCTCATGGGTGAAATGGCCCCCCCATTGTTAACGCCACCCCACTATTGACGCCAACCCGAAGCGTAGCGAGCGCAGCGAGCCCGCGAGGGGCGGCGGTACGCGTCCTCTGACCTTTTCATACCCCCACTATCCACGACGGCGTGGAGTTGATTTTACATAGTGTGGCGAGCCACTGAGCCCGAAGCGTGGCGAGCACAGTGAGCTCCGTGAGGGGACGCGGAATACATGTAAAGTAGTCCGCGTCCCCTCGCCACGCTTCGGGCTTGCTGCGCTCGCCACACTATATAAAATCAACTCCACGCCGACGTGAATAGTGGGGGTATGAAAAGGTCGGAAGACAAGTACCGCCGGTCCTTGCACGCTAGCTACGCTCGCCACGCTTCGGGTTGGCGTTGATAGTGCTGGTGGCGTTAACAATGGTTATTGGGGGCTCACGATTTTTTTATCTCATGCATCTAATGGATCTCATGGATCTCATGCATCTTATGTATGCATAAGATCCATGAGATTAAAAAATCGGGTCCATTGCGTTGATTGTATGCCTTAAGTACCTTAAACTTAAGGCATACAATCAATGAGACGGGCGCCGTGATAGGAAAGCAGTACCGGATTTTGAATAAGGAAGGCTATTACTCCATTTTGTAATGCCATGCCATACCCTGCATAAAGCGATTGATTTGAGCCAATTTCCTCCTCCAACAGGACAATGACCAACAGCACAACTCCAAATTATCCAAGAACTATTTAGGGAAGAAGCAGGCAGCTAGTGTTCTGTCTGTAATGGAGTGGAGTCACCAGATCTCAACCCCATTGAGCTGTTGTGGGAGCAGCTTGACCGTAGGGTCGCAAGAAGTGCCCATCAAGCCAATCCAACTTGTGGGAGGGGCTTCAGGAAGCATCATGTGAAATTTCCTCAGATTACTTCAACACATTAACAGCTACAATGCCAAAGGTCTGTAATGCTGTAATTGCTGCAAAAGGAGCATTATTTGACGAAAGCAACGTGGGAAAATTGAATACTTAAGGTGTGTTCGGAACATACCCTAAAAGATAGCCCACCTCACCCATACCTTACTGAAGTATTCAGTTTTCCATTTCCTGCACAGTTTTTGAAACATGAGCATGTACTGCGACTTTTGAATCACTATATATATATATATATATATATATATATATATATATATATATATATATATATATATACGAAATCCTGCACATTGTTAACGATCTATTGCTAAGTGTGTACCCAGCTTAAAAATGACATCAAAATTAGAAGTGCTAATAGTTTATTTAATCAATTAACAAAATGCAAAGTGAATGACCAGAAGAGAAATCTGCATCAAATCAATATTTGGTGTCACCGCCCTTTGCCTTCAAAATAGCATCACGTGTGTGCACAGTTTTTGAAGGACCTCGGCGCGGCGGTTGCTCCAAACATCTTGGAGAACTAGCCATAGATCTTCTGTGGATGTAGGCTTGCTTAAATCCTTCTGTCTCTTTGTGTAATTCCAGACAGACTCGATGATGTTTAAGTCACTGCTTTTTGGGGGCCATACAGAGGCGGACTGGGCTGCCGGGAAACCGGGCTATTTCCCGGTGGGCCGGACCACATTTCCTACTAAACCTCCCATGTCCGGGCCGCCCCTCCCCCCCCCCCCCCCCCGGGCCGCTGCCCGGCTGTCCTGCCCACAGTAAACATGGCTTTGAGCAGTTTGACAATGGCCGCGGGCGCCGGTTGCTCCTTGATGGCGTCGCCACCGACTACAGCTGCAGTGTCTCTTAAGGTAAGCAGCGGCATCACCTCGCACCCCCCAAACGCCCCCCCCCCCCCCGCTGGTCACACACCCCTCCACGGGCTGCTTCAAAACTTTTCACGGGCCGGATCTCCTCACCAATCCGCCCCTGGGGCCATAGCATCACTTCCAGGACTACTTGTTCTTCTTTTAACTAAAGATAGTTCATACAGATGGCGCCGGGCTTGTCTTTGCTGGGGATGGCGGAGGACTCGCCACCCGCCATCCCCCGCCCCGCGCCATCTGTATGTCGGAAGGGGACGCGCGTGCACGAGGTGCACGCGCGTCCCGTTCCGACGGTGCTTTTGCCCGGGTCCCCGCCGGCTTCCCCGGGTCCCCGCCGGTCCACACCGCCCCCCCGCAGCCCCCCGCAGCCCTGCCCGTCTCCCTGAAGCTGGAGACGGGCAGGACTGCACCCGCCGCGCCGCCTCGCCGCCCGGCTATTGAGACGCTCGTGCGTGGGAGACGCACGAGCGTCTCATTCAGCCAGAGCGCCAGATTGCTGGCGGATCGCCAGGGACACGGTCCTGGCGCTCCGCCAGCAATAATAAGGCCAGCTCCATCTGTAAATGACATTGGCTGTATGTTTGGAGTAATTGTGCTGCTGGAGAATAAGTTTGGAGCCAGTCAGACGTTTCCCTGATGGTATTGCATGATGAATAAGTACCTGTCTGTATTTCTCAGCACTGAGGACACCATTAATCCTGACAAATCGCAAACCCCATTTGCTGAAATGCAGCCCCAAACTTGCAAGGAGCCTATAAAATGCTTCACTGTTACCTTCAGGCACTTATTATTGTACTGCTCTCCAGTCCATCGGAGAACAAACTACTTTCTGTTACACCCAAATATTTCACATTTTGACTCAACAGTACAGAACACCTGCTGACATTCTTCTGCACCCCAGTTCCTATGTTTTCAAGCATAGTTGAGTGGCTTGCCCTTTTTTTAAAGTCGAAGCTATGGATTTTCACCTACAATTGTTCCATGAAGACCACTTCTGGCCAGGCTTTCTGAACAGTAGATCAGTTTACCTGGCATCCATTGGTTTCTGCCAGTTGTGAGCTGATTGCACTGCTGGACTGATTTTGAAAGAAAATAAGTATGATGTGTCTTTCATCCAATGCACTAAGCTTCCTCGGCAGGCCACTGCGTCTACAGTCCTTAATTTTGAACATTTGTTTGTGCTTCTTCAAAAGAGCTTGAACAGCATATCTTGAAAACCCCAATCTGCTTTGAAATCTTGCATGGGAGAGACCAGTGGCGTAACTATAGCTCCGCAGCCCCCGCGGTGGCGAGGGGGCGCAGAGAAATTGGGGCGCCGCCGGGGGGGCTGCGGGGCTATAGTTACCCGTGGTCTGCGTCTCGCCCGGCTCTCTGCCGGGACCTGCCTGACGTCACGGTCTCGGCTGGCTCCTGCTGCAATGAAAACTGACAATTAGAAAATGGCTGACCCCATACTGCAGACAGTTTTCTGTCTGCAGTATGGGGCAGCCATTTTCTAAAAGTCAGTTTTCATTGTAGCAGCAGGAGCCGGCCGGGACCGTGACGGTCAGGCAGGTCCCGGCAGAGAGCCAGGCGAGACGCAGACCGCGGGGGCAGGTACGGGTAAGAAGGGGGGGGCAGGTTAGGTGTGTGCGGGGGAGCGCCGAAAAAACGCTCGGCGGGGGGGCGCAAAATAGTTAGTTACACCCCTGGGAGAGACCTTGCTGATACAGTATAACTACCTTGTGTCTTATAGCTGGTCTCAGTCTTGCCATGGCGTATGGTTTGACATGAAACTGTTTTCTACAACCTCACCTTTGTAGCAGAGTTTGGCTGTTCCTCAGACAGTTTTAAGCCTCATGCACGGCTTTTTTTTTGCATTCGGGGTTGCAAGATGCACCCCATAACAATCACCAAGTTTGTGGGAAAGTCAGACATTCTAACGTCCCACTTTAAGTGACTTTTTTCCGGCCACAAAAAATCATCTGCCATTACATCCTGGCCAATACTGCTATTAGGCTGTCAGTGATTGAATCCATTCTAAAAGCAGCACTGTTAGTACATCTAATGATACGATAAAAAACTGGACTCAAAGCCCAGTTATACAACAAAGCAGTAAAGTTATCTGTGCTGCAGTAATTTTAGACTTGTTTAATTAATGTAACTTTAATACACAGAGACGTGCCCACTATGCTAATCATAAAAAATGTAATCTAACTTGTATTGCTTTTGAGGTCTTTATTGGAACATATTTTAGAATTAGTTGATGAACATCTTATTACACTGAGGCTGTTTCTCTCATAGCTCATTATTTAATCTAAATAAAAGGTTTGTCTATTTCCCTATAGCCACTAATAACTCCCCAACATCATTTTCCAATTACCAATTTGCCTGCAGGAAGAAATCTTGTCTCCAAAGTATCTGCGAGAGAGATGACCGAGGCAATTTGGTTCTAGGATTATGGAACACAAACTTTTTCTGAATTCCTAATCAATTGTCCCTCATTACCAAAATGTATTATTTAGCAACCATGTATAACATTCTCATTACCCCCCCCCCCCCCACACACACACACACACACACACACACACACACCCACGCACACACACACACACACACACAATTGTCCAAATGTACGTTGCCAATAATTGCAGCCTTATCTATTATAATGTAATAAACTGCTATATAGTTTTTACTTTTAATTTTTTTAAATAAATGTATTTATAATAATGTATAAACTATTTAAGGGATTGGGAATATATGGAGTGAAATTTAACAGGATGAGAGATTCAGAAAGTGAGAGATTTGGTAAGAAATCTCCAGTTTTTTTAAAGCGGCAATCATTTACACTGCAAAATCAAACTGGTTTTGCCATGTATATGATTGCCACTTTAAAAAAAACCTGGAGATTTCTTACCAAATCTCTCACTTTCTGAATCTCTCATCCTATTAAATTTCCCCATTATCTTATAAATTCAGTTAGGAGCAATGCAGATTAGGGGCCTCATATAATAAAGATGATATACGAGGAACTAAGTAAAAAAACGGAACCGGACCCCACGGCGGAATGCCAGACCAAACATCAAAAATGTGCTAAAAAATGTGTCAAAACTCGTAGAGAGATAAAGAACCAATCAGCTTCTACATTTTACAGGCTTAAAATTGACATTAAGGAGATGATTTGTTGGTAGTATACTTTTCTCCAATCTATCTCTCTATAATCTTTATTAAATCTGTAGACTTTCTGGATTAAAAGAGATCTATAGTAGGGATGTCACTAGGAACACGCCATCCATGGATTCCTCGTGTGTGCATTTGACCATGAAGCCGCTTTTGTCTGATGTTTAGGGTGAGACCGCATTCCCCCCTTCCCCAGTTTCATCATGCTGGGTGCTTGCCCAGCTCCCCAAAAGCAGCCCCCAACCTCTCCCTAATATCAGTGCTGCTTGGTGACCAACCATCAACGGGGGTGACACCAAAATAGCAGGAGGTCTATTATATTGGTGTTACCACCATGGATGGTGTCACCCAGTGAGACCTGCACCCCCTCACCCCCTAGTGGCAACATTGACACATTTAACAGTTGTATATTTTATCACATCTTAGGAGATGTGGGGCCGATGTAGTAAGTCTTGCAGAGTGATAAACTACCAGCCAATCTGCTCCTTACTGTCATTTTTCAAAAGCAGCCTGTAACATGGCCGTTAGAAGCTGGTTGGCTGGCTGTGTTACTTTATTTCTGTTCACTGTACCGGTCTCCAAGGCTTAGTACGTCTACCCCGATTTGATGTACCAAAACTTGACCAATCAGCTTGTAACTCTTGTTTATTTATATTGCAGAGTCTAAAAAACAACATATAGATGCATATTTACCAAGATGGGAGTTCTATTGAAGATGGAATGTTGCCCATAGCAACCAACCAGATTCTACTTCTTATGTGTCTAGCAGACAACAGATAGGATGTAGCAACCAATCAGTAGTAAAATTACCCCTTATAGGGCGTATACACGTCGATTTTGACACCTTCTTTATTTGATTTTGCTTCTAGAAGCAAAATCGAATCAAAATTGAACGGTGTTGACTACCTTCGATGCAGATTCAATCCCAATGCACGGCCGCATGGCCCCACGGCATCGGGATTGAAAGCAGAAATAGACTTGGCAGGCAAGACTATTCTGCTTTGATCTGAACAATCGAAGGCAGTATAATACCCATTTTACAAAAGTAAAAGGGGTTAACCCGTGTCCCTTTACATGGGGCTTCTACCCACTTCCTGACCAGCGTAGAACACGGGCAGGACCTGGGTAGAGAGCAGTGTAAATGGGTACGCTGGGTCATCCCACCCGTCTCCTGTTTACAGCAATGGGGGATGCCCAACCTCCGGACCACAGCGTCCTGCGGTCACCATGGAGGTTGGTGAGTGGATGCCTGTGTGTGTCATCCATTCACCACGTGGATGGGGGCTTGGTGGGGGTGCACGGGGACTAGGGGCAGCCCAGCAGCTTACCTTGGTGCTGGGTTTGCCCCTCAACGTAATGAACGGTGGTCCCGGCTGGGTGATTGGCGGTCCCGGTGCTTGGAGATTATTTCATCTCCAAGCGCCACCCCATTTACACTGCGGGTAGGCACTGCAGTGTAAATGGTGCAAATCCTGGATCCGTCCTGACTTGGATCCGTGTTCCAAATATCGTGTCGGATCCAGGATTTGAGTTAAAAGGGGGTATATGCAGAGCACACACACACACACACACCTTCATCGTCCTCCCGACGTCCCCCTCCTGTTTGATTCTGGCACCCCGGAATATTGAATCAGTATTGACGGCCGCTGGGATCGAAGCATCTGTACACAACATTAGACGCTGATTGGTTGCTATGGTAACTTCTCAACTCTCCCTCTTTCTGTGGAATGAGCTCCAATCAAAACATTATTTTGCATTTGACAAGGCATTATACTATAGAACCTATGTTTTAAAACTGGTACGGTATATATTGTCCATTTATAATGGTCGGTGGTGTCTTCATTTTTTCATTATATATGATATATACCATACTTGCGCTTCTTTGGATTTTCCCTACTGTAGCATTATAATGTACTTCTAGAGATGTGCTCTCCAGGACTGAATATCAGAGGAACAGACTGTAGCCCTGTAATGAGAACAAGTGATTTTCCACTAGACTGGACTGTGCCTCTGCAACCAGTGTACACAATACTCCAGGGGTCCGGCAGCCTCTGTACTGTTTGCATTTGACGTTATCATATTTGCTCATTTTGTCTGTGCTGGAAACATGAAATTTGCACTGAACCAATACAGTAAAATAGTTGCTGGTGTTAAAATAATACTGAGGAGAATCTCGCCATTATAAATCTATTTTATCTGAGGATATAAAACTTTCAGCAGTGGCAAAGAATAGATTAAAAAACCTATTTGCTTGGAATAAAAAAAAGCAAAAAAAAAATACAATGGTTGGCGTGAAATTTCTCACTCATTTCCATACAGACAACTTACTAAAAACTGGAAGTAGTAAAACCACTTTTAAAGGAGCAGTGTACTTAAAAATAAATTATTTCAACATTGTTTTTGCTAGAACACTGAGATAGGTTATACACGAGTCATCATAAAATGTATTAAGATGGAGAAGTGATAAAATGGAGAGTGATAAACCACCAGCCAATCAGCTCGTAACTCTCCGTTTTCAAACTCAGCCAGTGACATGGCAGTTAGCAACTGATTCGCTGGTGCAGAGGTGTAGCTACGTATGTGGCAGACCCCGCGGAGGCTTGGGGGAGCGGCGCCAGCAGGGTCTGTGGTGGGCGACTCTGGCTGAACTGACAGGCGACCCAGGCAGCAGTGAGCACTGAGCTGGCCCCGCCCTGTACATATGGAATGAGCGGGTCCCCAGTGCAGTGCATGTTGAATGAGCTAGTCCCCGCCCCATGCATATGTAATGAGCGGGTCCCGCTCATTACATATGCATGGGCGGGGACCCGCTCATTCAATATGCACGGGGCACGAACCCGCTCATTAAATATGCACTGCACTCGGTTCCCGCTCCTTTGATATGCATGGAGCGGGACCAGCTCAGCGCTCACTGCTGCCTGAGTCGTCTGTCAGCTCAGCCAGCGGTGTCTGTAGTCCATTGCCTTGCCCCTTCTTTGGGGGGGGGGGGCGCTGCAATTTTTTTGGCAGGGGGGAAAAATTTTTTAAACTTAGTACATCTGGCGCAAAGTGCATCAGTCACTTATGTTGGCCATACACTTATGCGAATAAATGCGACGCCATATCAAAGTGCAATGTCCCATCAACTCCAATCGCATTTTATGGTGCAAAAAGTGCCCTCTTCCACCACCCAATGTCACATGCCATCTGTGATGGCACATTGGGTGTTGGAAGAGGGCAGGCAGCGGAGCTGCATAGCGATGTGAAAGAGCGATAGTGGGCGGCGGCGGTCAGCATGGTGGCAGAATTTGGGAAAAATATGAAAACACTGAGCGGCCCTCTCATTGGCTGAGAGACCTCAGCCAATGAAAGGGCCGCCCAGTGTTTTAAACTGTTTTTTTTTTCAAATTCTGCCGCCGCTGACACTCCCCTCCCCTGCTAGGTCTTTATCACAGTGCTACAATACTCCAACAGACTCCACCAGCGCTCCCTCTGGCCCCATCTCCCTAAACCGACACCACTGAAAGTGCTCCCTCCACCCACCAATTGCATTCGCTCCTGAAATTCGGTAAATGTTATCTGCAGCACATGATATCTATCGACGAGACATTCGACCGGCGGGCCCGCGCATCACGTCGGGGGACCCATTCGATGTGTATATAATGTTTCAATTTATCGCATAGATGTGGGACTATCGATGTGCTGCACTGCCTGCTGGTGCTGCTTACCGTTGACGCCGCCGGGTGTATGGCCGGGTGTCGGGACCCGCAGATCTACTAGTCTGCGGTCCCGGCTCTCCTGGCTGGCTCCTGCAGTGCTAATGAAAAAACAGCTCACACAAAATGTCCGCCCCCTTAACAGCAGATACTTTTTGAGGACGCTGGGGGCGGACATTTTGTGTGAGCTATTTTCTCATTAGTACTGCAGGATCCAGCCAGGAGGAGAGCGGGGACAGCAGACAAGTAGATATGAGGTCCCGGCCACACATCGGCGGCGGCAGCAATGCCAAGCAGCACCAGTGGGGTAAGGCAGGGTTAGGGGGGGGGGGTCCCAAAATTTATGGCTGGGGGGGCGCTGTTTTTAACTTTTTATAGTTACGCTACTGATTGCATGCTATATCGCCCTAGTGTATGGGCAGCATAACACTCAGTGGATGCAGACATTCAGAACAATAAATACACTTTGATTAGACAACTACTTCATGGGGGCCCCTTTATTTAACTGAGGCATGAGGCACAATGCATCTCAATTATGCCTTGTCGACATGGAAAACGGTCAACTTTCTTTTTTTTTTTTTACCAACTAGTGAGCATAGAGGGAGTAAATATTAGTACCCCATGCAAGGGGACGTTGTACACTCATACGACATCCATGTCAATATTTTGTTTGTGTTGACCGATTGATGACATCAATCTAATGCATGTCGACATTTTGATGTATCAACAATGTGCCTGTCACCCAATAGTGGTCAACCTATTGACTGCCGACCTAGACACTGTCGAGCAAATGATCCACACCCCACTCATGTCAGCATGTGACCAGCCATCAGAGAGTAAAAGGGCGACTCTACAGCAGGGCGGCGCCCTTACCACACACAATAAAACAACACGCTTGCGACAAGGGGCGGTTTTTACCTATGGGCTCCAGGGCTGCAGCTCCCCCCCCCCCCAGGTAAAATCCGCCACTGTAGTGAAGTCGGATGCAGTCTGTGAGGCTGCATTTGCTTTACTGTGACTGGCACTGACTTCCTATTGGAAGCCCGACCTGCCAGTCACCAAGGCAGTCCACATTAGGTGTTCCCTCCCTCCGGGACGCCTTTCTGTGGGCTGCCGTGCAAATTCGGAAATTGCATCCAGAGGTAGCCCCCCTCCCCCAAAAAGGTAGGAGACGCCACTGCTTGTGACCCTAACCTGGGCTTGGGGCTCTGTAGGGCTCTGTCTGGTAGTGCAGAGGAGGCACAGCCATGCAACCCCTAATGTCACAAACAAGGCAATCAATGCATGCTTTGCCACCCTTGCATACTTGCCTACCTTAAGAATCCCGGAGAGAAGACTCCCTGCAGCTTTTCCGGGGGCGGGGCTTGCCGTCATTAAGTTCCGCCCCCTCCCCCAAAGAGCCGGGAATGCCGGTATTTGACCAGCAGAGGGGGTGCGGGGGCTGGTGTGGTGGCCCCGCTAAATGCTTGAGGCCCTGATTTTTCAGGGAGGGTAGGTAAGTATGCACGTTGTAATGTATGTGAGTGACGAGGCAAAGCCCCCATCACGTTGCCATTCCTCCATTACTTGGCACGCTTTATGCGGCGTGCCAAGCCACATGCTATTCACAAAATACATTTGTTTGTTTTCAAAAAAACATTTTATGTTTGCAGTTAGTACGGACAGAGCCCCCGCTGTGTGTACAGATGCTTCATCCGCACAATATTGTTTAGTAATGTTCTTTTATTTATGTACAATAATATTACATAATTGTACCACTGGCTGTTTCTTTTCTGTCGATTATACACAACTTGTTCCTGGACGTAAAAGCTGTTTTTATTTTTATTTTAATAAACAATAAATTGGATAAATTATTTGTTGAAACTTTAAAAAAACAAGGTGGAAAATATTCAACTGGAAAAAACCTTTTCCATTCAATGGCAGGGAAGCACTAACATCCGCCAGCCCCACTTCGCCGCACATCGAAATAATCGCAATTGCACAGGTGGCGACATGTCAGCAGGGCGGTGCGAGGCTGTGGGGGTCACGACAAAAAGCCCATGGGCATCTACGAGGTATCACCAGCTTTTGCTGGCGATATCCCCCGTAGAGGTAACGTGGCGTGTAGGTTTCAGTTCATACGAAAATGCGGTAAAAACCCAGATAACCGGGGTTTACCGCATTTTTGCTGTATGTAGAGCATCCTGCCCAATATCTGAAAGAGAAAATAAAATGTTACAACAGATTTCCCATATTTCATTGATAACTCAGGGTAGCCGTTCACTTATTGCCAGAACCAATGAAAGTGCTGCTTCTATTCAGCAGACCAAGGATATAGATGTATCTATCGTACCATCTCATTGGGTAAACCACTTTAAAAATGCTGATCACAGTAACTGTACTGTACATGCTTTTTGCATGTTAAATTATGCTTCCTCAATAAAAAAAACTGACCTATAAGTAAGGAAGTTATGGTAGGAATTGCATTTAACTTGAGGGAAATTTACTAAGATGGAAGTTTTGATTCACATGGGATGTTGCTTTGGGCAACCAATCAGATACTGTCTATTATTCTAGAAGGTGCTAAATAAATAAGTAGATTCTGATTGGTTGCAACATCCCAAGTGAAACAGAACTCCAATTTTAGCCAATTTCCCCTTTAAGGAAACAAGTCAGCACTTTCGGCAACTATGAGGATGGCATCATTGAAATAATGGACAGTAAAACAAATCTACCTGTTTTAAAATACGATGTGATAGCCAGTATCTATCGTTTCTATGGCAACATTTTTGTACATCTACAACATACTCGGCTACGCAAGAGTTAAGGAAACAGAAACTTGGTGCGGTGATCAACTTCGACTCTTTTTTTTCTCAGTTTAATATGACTTTATTTTCATGGTTGCTATGGTAACCCCTGTTACAAGACACAAATGTTTGGGCTTCTCACTGTACGTACCTCTGTTGGGCAGACAGAAGGAGTGTTTAGATCCTGTATTTTAAACATCTTCTACATGTACAATTATTTCCAAAAAATATTACTTGGTACAAATACTGTATCGTCCCAATTGTTTCTGGAATTCAGTATAGTGAGTCCAAGGATTCTCTGTCTCACACTTGACATGTTATGGTGTAGACAGGAGCTTTTGTGTTACTTTGGGCCAGATGTACTAAGCTTAAAAAGTGATAAAATGGAGAGTGATAAATCACCAACCAATCAGCTCGTAACTGCCATGTCACTGGCTGTGTTGAAAAATGACAGGTAGGAGCTGATTGGTTGGTGGTTTATCACTCTCCATTTTATCACTTTTCAAGGCTTAGTACATCTCCCCTTACTGTGTGATGTTGTCAGACTGCATGTATGACCGTTACCTGAAGGGGGATATCAGACATATCATTAGAGATAACATACACATTTAAACAAGTTTCGGCAACACCAGTGGCCAACGTTGTTGGAATTGAACAGTAAAACGGCACTTGGGTTAACACAATTAGATATCTCTGTTAGTTACTGAAGGGCCTGAGAATAAACAACATACGTCTCTAAGCCTAAACTTTTCTAACTTTTAAATGATGGAACAAGGGTGGGAACATGTGGGGTAGGAAGATGAAGAGAGGTGGGGGTGGGGGGAGGATGGGGAAATGGGGATATGGAAAGAGAGGAGATTGCAGCTACAGATCATCAGTTACATACGGTCGGCAATGCGTCATCTGAATGATTATATTGCGACTACTGGTAACTCCGGTAGTTTACAGAGTTCAGCTTTGTGGGCGGGGGTACGGCAATTGATGAATGGCCCCAGGTGGAATAGAACTGTGAGGGAGAGGAGGGATTGGCGTGTCTGAGAAGATCATACTTGTCATAGTATAAGTATTTCAACAGTAGCGTTTCCACCTCCGTCACCGCGGGTAGGTGGGATTTTATCCAGGAATTGAGGATAACCTTTTTCGCTACAGTAACAATAAGGGTAAGGATAGGGATAAGTCTGGCAGAGGGAGGGGGGATGGGCCATGAATCAAAGTTAGCAAATAAAAGGGGAAGAGGATCAAGATTAGCGTTGAATCGAAAAGTATGTCTAACATAACTAACTATCTTGTTCCAGAAACGTGTTAGGTGCCTGCAGGACCAGAAGTTGTGAGCAAGGGATGATTTGGTGATCGGCATTTTAGGCAGGAGCCATCCTCATCCTGGACAAAGAAGCTTCGTTGATATTGAGAAACTTCAAGTGGACCTTCTGTAGTATCGATGATTTTAAAATCTTTAAAGTTTTGTAGTGATATTTAAATATCATGCTCAAATCTGTTAATAAAGAAACATCTTGCAACCATGATTTAGTTACTTGGGTCTGGTGTTTAGCTGCTGGTACAGCTGCTAAAGGGTCATAGAGCATCTTTGATTTAAACTTACCCCATTGGAACTTGGCCACTGCTCCGGATAGCATCAACGTAGCAGGTTCAGTATGTTTAATAGGAGGGAGGGAGCGAGTATAATGACTAAGTTGGAGAAGAGGGAAGGAGGATGAGCAAGGGAGGTTGAATATGCTCTGTAGCTCGGAGATGGTATACAGGCGGCCTCCTGGATCAAATACTTGGGAAACACATTTTAGGACTTTGTGGAAAAGTCTTCTGAAACCAGAGCATTCCAGACTAGGGGGAAGCATCGGATTGCCCCAGAGGGAAAGCCAAGGGATCAGGGGCTGTGACCCAGGGCGCCTGAGACAGATCACCATGCCATGTGTATATCTATAAATAGTTTGTTTTGAATTATATGTTTGGGTAGTTTAGGTTTTGGGGTGTGTAGCAGAGCACTTGGGGAGAACGGGTAGAGCAGAGCACAGTCAAGGTTGTAATCAGAGTAGTTCCCAAGTTCTGTCAGCCAACCCAGCGTGAAAATAGGCAACAGGGATTTGGAGTACAGTTTGAGATCAGGGATATTGAGACCACCCAGGGCTTTTGGAAGGTGTAGCTTATTTAAAGCAATTTTGGTCCTTTTCCCTTTCCACAAAAACTTAGATACATTCGAGTTAAACCGCCTAACGTCCGAGTTGGATATTTTCATAGGAATCATCTGCATAACGTAGAGTAACCTGGGGATTATAATAGATTTAACTACCTCCGCTCTTCCCAACAGAGATAAGGGTAGCCACGTCCATGAATCCATGGATCCAGCCATAGATATCATTAGGGGTTTAAAGTTGCATGAGTATAGTTTATATAAGTGATTCGGGATATATATTCCCAGGTATTTTATCTGAGAAGATCGTAATTTAATTGAGTGTAAGTTTGACCCTGCAGGGAAGAGCGGGGGAGGGCCATTTAGCATCATAAGTTCGGATTTGGTTATGTTCATTTTATAGCCTAAGAACGAGCTGAAGTTCTGGATAATGTTTAGGGCTTCGGGCAGGGAGTGCTCCGGTGAGGTTAGGAATAGTAGCATGTCGTCGGCAAATAGCGAGACACATAGGTCCACACTCCCCACCCGAATGCCTCCAAAAGTAGGGGTCTGGCGTAGGGCAGTGGCTAAGGGTTTGAGTGCCAGGGCAAAGAGCAGGGGTGATAGCAGGCAACCCTGCCTTGTTCCTCGAGATATAGGGAAGGGGTCTAAAAGAGATCCTTTGCAAATGATTCGGGATGAGGAGTTTCTATAAAGGGAACATATCAAATTAATAAAGGGGTCAGGGAGGGAAAATCTATGAACCCACACCACCCACATGGCCAACCACCCCACATACACTCCACCACACACAATATCCCCCCATCCGCCACTTCACAACACACCACCCCCTAATGCCTTTTCACACCCATAGCACCCTTGCACCCAACCTTCACACACCCATCTGTCTCCCAACCACACCACACACTTCCCACAGCACCCCTGCAAATGCATGTTTCGCAACCGGTGCACCCAAGCACCACACCTACACACACCACCCACATGGACCACCACATGTGTAACTCCACCACCCACACTATCTCGCACCTCACACTAGCCCACCCACAAGCACCCCCCGCTATACTTGAACACCTCTGCCACACACCATACTACAACACACACAACACCACCGCACCTGCTCCTCCACCACCACCCACAGCACCCCTCCATTCACTTGCTCAAACGCGACAACCGCCCCTCCCACACCTCCACTACACCCGCACCAGCCCTCCCCCACCAACACAAAAAAACGCCCCTCCAACGACACCAAGCCCCCCCCCCCCTTTCAACACACACGGCACATCCACCTGCCAAAACACTGCACCTGCCCCTCTCCATTCCGCATTACCCCTGCAACCAACAACACCAACACCACAGACGCCCATCGTCTGTAAGCACTGTTCATACCAACAAAATAACCTGCACCCTCTTCACAATCATATGCCCTTTTTATCTTAAAAATGAAACCTCTAACTATAGTACCAATACAGGTAATCCTCGATGTAATACAAACCAGATTTCACACACGTTAAGTGGGCGGAGTCCCTTACGGCGGTGTGAAGAGCGCCCATAGGGCACAATGAATCACCTAGTTATTTTATTACTTACCTTCCGGAGTCCAGTGAAGGTGGCAGCAGTTCCATTTTTGCAGAGATCAGCGCATGCACAGTGTAGTCTGAGCACTCTAGTGCTCAGACTGCACAACGTGGCCCTGCTGCTGGGGGCAGCGATGCAAACATCACTAGAAAAATGTCCGCCACGCCATTTTCCCAGAGTCTGTGCATGCTCAGACTAGACTACTGCTACTCCCTGGGGGACCTGAAATGTGGCTTTTCATGCACGTCTGAAATGTACGAGAACCTTCTCTATACTCAGCAGCAGTCTGTTGTACTACAGCATGAAGCGGTGGGAAGTTCCCTGAGCAATATTTTAATGCTGGGGACATCCCAGGTAGAGATAAATAAAAGGGCATTTGTGTCTCATGTTTCTCCCGTGGTCAATGTAAGACTGAAAATAACATATACATTGGGTGAAATACTAACACTTCACATAATCATCAAATCCAGTGAGAGATAATTTATGATATTCCCCCAGGCTTTTGCATTTACTCAGAATAGAAAGTAATCTCCATTATATACATCAACTGTAGAGAAACGTCCACAACTCTGTGTTGAGAATGAAGATGCCACCAGTCACAGTGTAATGACATTCTATAAGAAATGAGCTTATGCATGTAGATAAACAGTCGCTAGAACCGGCATTACCTTGTCACCCCGTCCATAAATCAGGACTAGCGGAAAATTGTAGAAATGCAACATGAATTATAAGTTCAGAAATCCTGGCTTTCTTCATCATTCCGCCTATCAGTCAGCAGAGATGTAGGCTTGTATAGGCAGATAATTAGCACTGAAGAATTTAAATGTCATCATGTTTACATCTGGATTTTGTAATGTGCGCTTGGTAACAATGACCACTTCTGTACACCATATATATATTTATTATTTATTTATTAACAGTTTCTTATATAGCGCACACATATTCTGCAGCGCTGTACAGAGAATATTTGAACATTCACATCGGTCCCTGCCCCAGTGGAGCTTACAATCTATATTCCCTACCACATATACACGCATACGCACACAGACATTCTAGGGTTAATTTTATTGCCCGGAGGAAACCCACGCAAGCACGGGGAGAATATACAAACTACGCACAGTTAGAGCTATGGTGGGTATCGGACCCATGACCTCAGCACTGTGAGGCAGTAATGCTAACCATTACACCACCATATTTATATATACATACACATACATATACTTATATATATATATACTGTATATACGAGTAGTGAGCCTAGGAACGCATGTTAGTTTGAGCAGTGGAACACACATGTCCCCAGTGCCTGATTACCAATAGGCTGATTACGCTGCAGCCTAGGACGCCAGGGCTCAGAGGGGGGTACACCTTGCAGATAACATCTGAGGAATACAATTAAGGCCTCATTTATTCCATGCTTGTTAGCTATCACCGGTCCCAATGTACTGTGGGGGGTAAAGTTCTTAAGGTGACTGCCAGATGTCTGTGCCAATGTAACTTATTGATGGAACCATTACTTTATGTACATTGTACTACAGCACCAGCTGGGCATCCTAAAGCCAAAGCCTCCTTCCCCCGCCACAAGCTTTAGATCCTACATGCCAGTTGTATCACCTGTTACATGCACATGGGCAGTATGACTGGAGAGTCCACGAGTGCCCATACACTTGTGTTTAGCAGCATTTCAAGAGGAGCTACATGTGTATTAGCCAAGGACACCTGGAACCTTTAATAAGGCCCTGCATGTTAGGTGGGGCAGAGGGAAACATGTTAGGTTGGGCAGGGGAACACATGTTAGGTTGGGCAGGGGAACACATTTAAGTGGAGCAATTTTTTGTGTATTGCTTTACATTGTCTGTGCATGGTAATGTCATACCTACCAACGTCCCAATTTTAGTGGGACAGTCCCGTTTTCCAGGGACTGTCCAACTGTTCCACCTGTAGTATCCAGCGGTGGGCAGGAATTTAGCAGACCCCACTCTGCATTATGCGCACAGGATCTATTCACAGGGAGAAAGGGGGCAGTTGGGAGAGGTGCACTTAAAATGTAATCTTGTGTCCTACTCACCCACTCTCCAGGAACATTTCCGAGTGTCCCAACTGATGACATGACACACCAAGAAATGCATCATCCTTGTCCCTCACCCCACTGTTATATAGAATTACAGGGAGAAGATCCATGAAATGTGATGGTGCAAGTAGAAAAAAATTCCTTAGCATTACTCTAGGCACACACAGAAAAAAATGGAGTGGCCCCATGTCACAGGATGCGAAACGAGGGAGTGACAGCATGACACGCCACCTGTTCCTCCTCACTCTGGGAGCATTCCTCTCCATTCTATTTCAAATATACTTGCGTATATGGTGATGTCATTGCAACGGGGAACATCTGAAGAAATAGATCCTCCCTGGGCAGGCAAAGTCTTCAGTCAGTATTCACTAATAAGTTGTCTGTTTGTGTAGAAAGATAGAGAGAGAGATGTATATGTCATCATCAACTATCAGAGCTTCAACCAGACTCATGCCCCCTTTGTCACTTCCTGCCCTCTGTGTCCCCTCCAGCCTTCTGTCTTTCCAGCCTCCAGTCCCATAACTCCAGCCTCCTGTCACTCCAGAACAGGGCTGGGCAACACCGGCCCTACAGATGTTAATGAACTACACATCCCAGGATGCTTTGCATTAGTTTTGCTATGTGGCCATGCTGAAACTGGTGCAAGGCATGCTGGGATGTGTAGTTCATAAACATCTGGAGGGCCAGTGTTGCCCAGCCCTGCTCCAGAACCACCTTGTGTCCCTCAGCCTACCCTCACTACCACTGTGTCTCTCAGCGCCCCCTCTGCAACAATCCTCCCGTTGTTCCTCAGCGGGGCCTCATTATCCTCTTCAGACTCGACCCCCCAGCCCAAGTCTCCCCAGCCCAGCCGGACCACACTTATCTTGCTGGTATAATAATTTGCTCTTTGAGGGCAGCCTGGCTCCTCTTCAGTGTCCAGCAGCGTGTCCAAGTCATGACATCACTCAGTTTGCGTATGCAAAAAAACTGGCCATACCCCGTCTGACTACCACAGAAGTATGGTGTACCAAATACTAAGTTCTTAATGGTATGCCATACCCCATAATAACAGCAGTGGCGCTAAGTTAAGTTATCAAGTAACCATGGAAAATTTGCCACATGACTGATTTGACAATGTTTATTTGAGATAACTCGATCATTCAGTTCGGTATTCCCACCAAGAAACCCCACCATGATAACATGGGAAGTTCTTCATGCAAGCAGATGGGTCAATTACCATCATTATCACCGGCAGGTACTTTTTACTTTACATAAACCCTGCTAAGGAAAGTCCATTTCTTTTGTTGTCAAATCCCTTATTTTATTTCTTTAAAAAATTACATCTTCATAATCTTCATTTTTTTCTGCCTTGTTCCGAGAAGAGATGAAAAGGGCGGGAAATTACAGAAACTACAACGTTATGGCGATGAGTCACTGCCATACCATTTATATAAGGGTCTCCTGCTCTTTGGGGCTGACTTTTTGTGACTCCTCACAGGCCAGAGAGCAGGCTGGGGAGATAGAACACCTACACGCCCGGATGGTTTGTTTCAGCAGAAACCAGGCAGTCCTGAGACACATAACCCGTCGTCAGCACCATACAGGAAAGAGCATAGGAAGTCTGGTCTCCTTACACTGACAATCAGGCGAAGGTTTGCGAGATGTTGGGCACGGTTAGGTAAGTATCACTGAGGAACTAAATCATCTCACTGTTACAGGAAATGAGGTTTGCTGGCTGACATAAGGTTAGAGCAGCTTTCTATTTATATGAAAATAACAGACTGTTATCAGCAGTTACAGATTGCCTCTTGCTGCTGCAAACGTGGACAGCCGTAGGTTCTATACGGCAGCTCCCAGCAGGCAGGAGATGGGATATTTACCGGTTTATTAGATGCAAACATTGGGGCTCACTGAATAATCTGGTCCCAAAGTTCTAACCCGCACATCCAATCAGTGGCGTAAGTTTGTCCCAGTTGCCCGGAGGCAAGATGAATATTGGTGTCCCCCGCACACACACACACACACAATGTTATTCAAAATATATATAGTCTGTTATGAAATATATACTATATACTGTATACAGAAAGAGAGGGAGAACACATATATATTTCGGAACTCAGCCACAGAAGCGATTTTGATGGCTTGCAATGAATGGATTTAAACTGGCACTGGTGGAGAGGTGCCCCCTTGAGAGCAGGAGCCCGGCAGCAGATGACTCCATTGCTTCCCAGAGTTCTGCCTCTGCAATCCAATCAAATATCAGCTTTCAACAGTCCGGTGCAGCCAGACTAATGAAAGCTGGCATCTGGCTGGCTGCTATGGAATATAGCATGTGTCTATTTTGAATGCCTTAAAAATGTCAGCTTGCATAGTTGTAACTTAATTTAAGGTAAAAAATATAATAATAATGATGTAGACTTTAATGGTTCTAGAACTTAATTAATGACGCACATTTAGGTTAGGAAGTTTCTGCTCATAGAAACCAACTGTTATTTTATTAATATATATATATATATATATATATATATCAGAAAGTTCATAATAAATACCTAATGCTGTGTATTTACAAACATGAAGGCAGCACAGCGAGTGGTAAAATGGAGAGTGATAAACCAACCAATCGGGTCCTGCCTGACACTTTTCAAACGCAGCCTGTGATATGGCAGGTAGGAGCTGATTGGCTGGCTGTTTATCACTCTCCATTTTATCACTTTTGAAGCTTAGTGCATCTGGCCCTATAGCTGCAGGCTCCGTCACCATGGTGACACCTGATATCAACTCAATTAGTTGAGATCCTTCAGTATGCTGGGACTTGTAGTGTCACAGCAGCTGAAGACCCCAAGTCTGAACAATGAAAGTTTTTGCTACAAATACAAAGTTTGCTTTAATTGTGCATGAAAAACTTTCTTGAATAAACCAGAAAGAGGTTTTGAGGTAAATTTACAATGATGGGAGTTCAAGTGATCATGGAATGTTTCCATAGCAACCAGATTCTACTTCTTATTTACTTAGCACCTTCTAGAAGTTAATAGATAGAATCTGATTGGTTGCTATGGGCAACATCCCAGCTGACTGTGAGCCAGAGAGTGATACTTTGATCAATACATGTTAAGCTGGCCATACATCTACAGATCGATTGTCAGATTGGGCTGGTTGGAACAAACACCTGGTAATATCTGAATGACAGTTTTTGGCATTTCAAAGCAAATGGTCAACTGTCACCTGCTCTCATCCATTACCAGGATTTTGTTCCAACAAGACAGATCGGACAATTGATCTGTAGAGTGTGTGGCCAGCTTAACTTTTGCTGCCCACTTATTCACCACGGTTTTCAAGGCTTAACCCTTCGAGTGCCAATGTTGAGAGATCCTCAAAATAGCTGCTAAAAATGGCAACGCCACTCACAGCGACTGTTCTTTTTTGGGGGGTGTAATATTTATCTAAACTTCAATTAACTGACCTGGCTGTATTTGTATTTATTATTACACCAAGAAGAACAGTCGCTGGGAGCGGCGCTGGCATTTTTAGCGGATATTTTGAGGATCGCTCACAGCAATGCTGGCACTCAAAGGGTTAAGGCTTCAGCGGAGACATTATTACAGTGAAACATTTCTCTGTTGTTCTAGCAATGATTTGCTGGCAGATGTGCGGTAACACCCTTAAAAGAAAAGGCCGATGCGGTATTTGTAGACAGCTTGCTGTTATAAAGGTTACAGGGACACCGGCACAACCGGGCAGCTTGTCCGCACCTGCAGCTCTGCGGAGACAGTGAGAGATCGCACTAATGTGCCAACGTGTGGAAGTGCTGTAAATAAAGCTAGCAAGGTCAAAATCATTAATGAAAATAAAGAGACATTTTGCACATAAAAGCAGCGTCGTACTGTATGCACCTACTGCATGACATTAAATGGAACTCAGCTGGAAGCAGCAGCAACCAATCAATAGGACTTTTAATAGTTTGCCAAACTAGATGGAACACTAATACCCCGTTCTCACTGCCGCAAAAACCCGGGTTTTTGCCAGGGCAAGCAGTCATTTGCCGTGTCCTGTCTCAGTTTGAAAGGGTCTTTGTGAAATTCCTGGGTGTTGTGCCCCGGGAATTACACACTGGTTTTTTGCAGGGTTTTTCCTGGGTAATACACGGGTGTATGGCAGTGTGAACAGGCTAGACCCGGGTTTTTCTCACAAAATGCAAAAAAGAAAGTTCGGTACTTATGTAGTATCTGGGCTGCCGATTTCAAAATCGGGTACATCGCATCGCATCGCATGCGACCATCGGATGCGATGCGATGCCCCGATTTTTCCATAGGAATCAATGTTAAAATGGACTGAGTCCATTTTAACATGGAATTCAATGGGAAAAAGGGGGCCTTTTCATACCCCTACTATCCAAGTGGGCATGGAGTTGGATATAAACCTGTGGCGAGCGTAGCGAGCCACCGAGCCCGAAGCGTGGCGAGCGTAGCGTGCCCCGCGAGGGGACACAGAATACCGGCCCCTCGCGGGGCTCGCTTCGCTCGCCACGCTTCGGGCTTGGTGGTTTGCTACGCTCGCCACAGGTTTATATCCAACTCCATGCCCACTTGGATAGTAGGGGTATGAAAAGGACCCTTTTTTCCCATTGAATTCCATGTTAAAATGGACTCAGTCCATTTTAACATTGATTCCTATGGAAAAATCGGGTCATCGCATCCGATGGTCGCATGCGATGCGATGCGATGCGATATCGCATCGCATCGCATCTGATTGTATGCCTTAACTTAAGGCATACAATCAAAAAATCGGCAGCCCAGATACTACATAAGTACCGAAATTTCATTGCATTGCTCAAAGTTTCTTTTTAATCAGCCAATCAAAGATACTTTTTAAACATCCAATCAAAGCTGCTCTGAGATGCCACACACTTGATGGCAGGCATAGTAGGGGAAGCAATGTGAACGGGGCAGACACGGGAATTTCTAGGGTGCAGTATGAATGGGGTCTGTAGAGCTGAGCTGCTCTGTGCCCCGTCAAAAACACAGGAACAAAAACCCGGGATTTTGCAGGGGCGGCAATGAGAATGCAGCATTATATATATACAGGCAAATATACAACGGCGCAGACAGTCCTGTAATACAAGTAAATAAAAATTCATATGGGTTCAAGTAGTATACAGTATGCATGATAAATGGGATAGCTAGTCATTAACGTGTAACAAAGATTGTTGAAGTAGATGTTCCTAAGGTCCCCCACTGCGACCAGGCAATAAGCTAGTTCGCTGACTTCATCAGGGGGCGGGGCAAAGTGGCAGCGCATCATCAGGGGGCGGAGCAAAGTGGCAGCGCATCATCAGGGGGCGGGGAAGAAGGCAGCATTTGGAGCTGACGCTGCCTCCTCCCTATATACCCCTTTTTATATCGCACAAATAACCCAGGTCGGACCCAGGTTGTTGCCTGGTCGACCAGGGTCGACATGCGTTGTGAAAGGGCCTTTAGAAACTGCATGGGTACAGCAACCCGGCATTCTGACCGGGGTTAAAATAAGGGTTAATCCCTCGTCAGACCTGGGTTGCTGTGCAGTGTGAACAGGTAACCGGGGTCAATCGACCTGTGTCCCGTTCACACTGTAAATTCATAATAGATAAATAGATAGATATGCAGAGAACACTGAGCAACAAAGGAACTAATAAAGTATAATTGTATTGTAGTCACAAATGATAGGCAATTTTATTATTGGTTGCCACAGTATGAGAGTCATAGCTTGTGTTACAGTTGATCCTTTTTTTTTTAATAAGCTTTATTTAAAAAAACGGCCTCCGACATAAGCCTATAAATGCAATGTGCTAATTTTTTTCTTTCTTATTCTTTGGGATTTACTTTGAATCATTTATATCGTACATTTGTCCTATTATCTGCCTCTATGAATTGTTCATTTGCATGAGTACGGCGTTTCATTTATCACAATTCAAAGTCTTTGATCACTACTTGTAAGAATATTACTAATGTGGTCTGACTGGAGTTTCCAGCCTCCGCTGTATGAAAGGGATTACTATCGTTCCTGTAAATGACTGTAAAATTCAGTGGCGAAAGACAAAAAAGTCTGCATGAACAATTTGCTTAAAAAATCCCCTGGGCTGCGATTTGCATAGGCAGATCGCTGGAGTGTGGGAGTTAGAATACTCAATCATTTTCCCCCTTACCTTTCGGTACAGCCAGGCGTTCGGCTGCTCAGCTCCAATGCTGCCGCCCCTGACGTAATAAAAGTGAGCTATCCTACGAGCTTAAAGGACAGTTATAAAGCTCAGATAGAGGAAGTGTATGACACCAATTACCACTTCCGATAGTGCTGTCAGCAAGAGGCCTACTGCAGTAGCAAGGCAGTCGCGGAGGTTAGGCTTGTGTTAAACCAATGCAAAGGGAAATTCACATTTCATGTCAGCCTTGTTTGTTTAACTCTTTGAGGGCCAAGTGAATTTGTCAAAATAGGTGTGAAAATTGGCAAGCAAACATTTGTACTCATCATAATAACCTGTAACATTTACCCATAGTTGCCTACCCTCCTGCATTCTGCAGGAGACTCCCTGAAATAGTAGCAATCTCCCTCTCTCCCTCATTAGTCTAGCAATCTCCCTCATGTCACCTAGCCCACATTGCACTGTTACAATTTTTGGGAAAAAAGGAATGATAGATAGATACAGTTACATTGAATCATCAGCACCATTTCTCAGCACTTTACCAAGTATAGTAGCTCTTACTAACTGCTTTGGGGATCATCTACATTTCGATATAAATCATTTTACACGATCCCTCTCAGATGTAGCAGTACACACCCACGCTTCTAGGTGCCAGGTTCACAATCTCTTTTCACAATATCTCCATATATGGAAATAGACACGCCCTTTGGGTGGAGCATGACACGCCCCCTCAATGGGGCGCTGTGCAAAATTCTACTTCCAACTATAATCTACCTGAAACTAGTTTTCAAAAGTAGGCAAGTATGTGTTTACCTTATATAGGATATATATCTATTTTTACACAACATTTGTCATTTGAATTTATATAACAAATGTGAGCGGCTTTGGCATTTTAAGCGGATATTTTGTACATCTCTCACAAAGATGTTGGCACTGGAAGGGTTAATGGTATACGATCATTAGGTCTACACATGTAAGGTTGACATTCATTGGGTCGACCACTGAAGGTCGACATGGCTAAGGTTGACACGTGAAATAGGCCAACGTGGATACGGTCGACATGGTTGTAAGGTTGACGCAAGCATCTGGTCAACAATGGGAAGGTCAATAGTCAAAAGGTCAACATGGGGGTTTTCACTTTTTTTTAGCCGACATTTGTCGACAGGCGGTATTTCATGCCTTATAATCCACTAGTCTTATTTATTTAGAACCTTCTAATAGATAGGTCAACATGCATTAGGTTGGCATGTTCAAAAGGTTGACATGAAAAGTGCCGACATTAGTTTTTCATGTTTTTTTTTTTTAAACCAACTTGTTCACACTTTAATAGTGTGCCATGCTCAGTGAGGCACGGTGCCCGAGGCATGCAACGGGAGATGTCTGTGACGACCGATGTCGACACAGACACCATGAAAACTCATGCCAATGTTTTTCCATGTTGACCTTTTGACCAAGTCGCCTAATGCATGACGATGTTTTTCCTTTGTCGACCTTTTAATTGCTTACCAATAGCGGTGGACCTTTTGACTGTCAACTTAGACAGTGTCGACCTAATGACCCATACCCATCCAATCCATGCCACAAGGTAAGGCGGTTCCACATACCTGTAATATTACTGCCAAAAGGGCCCCAATTTCATGGAAAGACAAATCCAGCCATGATCTGTACACCTCAAAATAGGACATTGTTCTAGTACAGTCTAGTACAATGACAGAAGCTGATTGGTTGCTTTCCACAGCTTGGTAATATATTTCTGACTCTACCAACTGAGATATAGGGGTGATGTTGGATAGCAGCCGTAGAGGCAGGCTCAGCCTTGGTACGTAGGCCCTGTCCTTTCCCGTTGGAGTTAAACAGTGAGAGATGAAGATAAGGAGTTGCTGAAAGAGGCTATACAACACACAAGAGAGCCAATCGATAGGATTTGCACTTGCAAGGCAATAGATTTGTAACTACCCGGGAGAGCAAGGCTGCAGAGGATTGCTTACCAATCGTCTTATACCATAAAGCTTTTGCAGCTGGTGTTTAAGACTTAAACCGTGTGAATACTAACGTAAAATACATCAATGGACGGTATATACAGTAGATGCGAATCACAGGAAAACAGCTGGAATCCTCAACAAAATATCCCAGTAGTTTTATTTTAAAAAAATGATATCGTACAGTAAATCTTTTGTAGCCTTTATGTTTCTTTGTATTTTATTAGTTTATTTTTTTAATGTCCACATGTCCTACATTTTTCTATCGAATCTTCAAATGTTTTTACTTGCAAAAAGCCACACCCACTGCCACCAACTGCCATTCCCAACTGACTCATTGACAGATGCTGCGGCTCCCCTATTTCAATTTGGAACTGTGCTGCAGCCCCAGCTCCGGTGCCGCCACTGACTGTAAGAAATATGCTTGTCACAAATGTTTTTAAACATGTTTACAATGTTTGTGATCATCAATATTGCGGTGCTGTTTTTATAGACTCGACTTGCGTATCTTCCATTAACCCGCCCCTACCGCAAGCCTCAGCACCATACAGGAGAGAGCACCCGGGTCAGCGCAACAGGGGCGGGGCTACCTTGATGTGATTTAGCATTTACCGTGTTATTGCCATGCCCACTTTTGTCCATCATCGGACCTTTTTCCAACCATCGGACAGCATACAGCACCGCTAAACGGCTGCTACCCCCTCCCCCCCAATTGACAGTCTTCTGCCATCCTGATTGGTTACCATAGGCAACTCCTCCCAAAGCTCTTAACTGCCATGTTACAGGCTGTGCTTGAAAAATGACAGCTAAGAGCTGATAATGTATCTCTCTTCAAGCATAGACCCTTAGATCTACTGTATAATGTCTGTGGATTTCAGTGCAAAGGTTGGCATAGACCAAGATGAAAGCTCTGAGCTCTACTACTCATGTCTTTTTATACTTGTATTACCTGGCTACCTTAATCAATACTAGAACTACAGAAAAATGATTTAATATTTTCAGAGCTGGACTCTAAACCAGGTCTGCTGTTGCCAGGAACATCGTACTGACAGAGCGGCCTGTTCCCTGTTCCCATAGTACATCAGCCTCTGACACTTGAGCTCAGACAAAAGGCAATAGCATTGCAATTGTTGTATAATTCATTGACTTGTCTTATTGTCAGCCCTGCGCCCAGCTAGTCTGTGTATTGCTGCGGTCGGATATCTGTGCTAAGCAATGTATTCATGCTGCATACAGTACAAAGCTAACCAAAGGAGGTGTCTCCTCTGACACTCGACCCAGGGTGACATTTTCAAATTCCTCTTAATATCTCTGGAAGAAAATATCCTTTTGCAAAGTGCACTAAGGCTGCAGTAATTACTCTGGTGGTGAGACGCAGTTTCCCAGTCTCGGGTATAGGTAAAAACCGGACCTGGATAAGACACCAGAATGCCGGACTGGACATCAAACTCTGCATTCCGGAGGTTGTAGTGTCCGGTCCGGGGGGGTAACCTGTCCGGGGGGGGGGGGGGGGGGTAGGTTAATAGGTTGTGAAGGCAGTCCCAATGCCGGCAAATAATTTATGTAAGTAACCTGGTGCATTTATTACACTTGAACTATTAGTAACGTACATACACAGGTTTTCCCAGAGTAAATAGGAACCAAGTTTAAAAATAGTATGTTTGATTATCAGCCTATTCACAGAAGCACAGAGCATTTCAGGAGATACATGCACTAAATTAGAGGAAGGATGTAATCTGTTTGATCCTATGATTGGACAAGGACAGCATCAGGGTGCCAGGGAGTGGAGCAACAAAGGAAGTCAGGTATGTATCAAGTCTTGGAGGGGAGATAAAGTGGAGACATTTCAACCAATCAGCCTCTAACTGATTGAGCTAGAAAAATAACAGTAAGAAGCTGTTTGGGTGCATTATGTCACATCTTCACTTTATTACTTTCCAACATTGACAGTTAGACAGTAAAAGGAGCAAGTTCCTCACCAGCACAGCAGCAATGATGTAAGTGTTTACCAGTGGTGGATATTACCTATGGGCTGCAGCTCGCCCTAATTTCACTGAGACTGGCAATGACTTCTCATTGGAAGTCCTGCCTGTCATTCATAGACACAACAGGCAATCCCATTGGGAGGTGTTCCCACCCTCCGGGACTGCCAGTCCGGGCAGCGATAGGTAAAGAGCTGGTGTAGACTTAGGAGTTTAAAAAGAAAACCTGATAATTATAAAAATGGAATTGGAATCAATATACTGTATGTTCTATTAAAGAAAAATAATTTTTAGTTGTAGCTCTGTAGAAAATAATATATTTCAGACCCATCTTCATACAAATATAGAGAATTAAATGAAAGCTACTGTATACCATAAATATATATATGGAATGTTTTTTAGCATCAGTAACAGTCTGCATTCTGGTTCTGTTTGTTGTATATCTAGGCTGCCGTACACAGCTCCTTATAAATAACATCTACATTTATTCAGTAGCATTCCGCCAGATGCTTCTCAACTAAAGTAATGTGACAAGAAGTGAAAAACAAATCTAAAATAACTGAAAAATCAAAAGTGCTGTTGTATAATAAAGTACAACAAAAAGAAAACACAAGGCGTATAAACAACATCCTTTTATTTCCGCTCTGTTGCCTCCCATGATGATGTATTATATATTTACACATCCGAAGAAAGCAAATGTCTCTCTACCCCCCCTTCTCTGTGCTGCAAAGCAAAACCAATTAGTTTGGAGTGTGTAACGTGTTGTGGAAACTGATGTACTTTGCAAAACCGTTACCACCCTGATGATAGGGGGTTGATAAAGGAACTTTAGAAAAATCATTTCTCGAGGGTCGCTCAAGATCTGTGTGTGCATCGGAATTGGAGAAAAAGGCAATTCAAGTAAACACTGCCAGCGAATGGAGTGTCCTGTAATTTAGTCTCTGGGGGTTGATTTACGGCGCCCGTTTAATATCGTGGTGCTTATGAGTTATCATTTTTTTCATGCTACATTTACTTTTAGTACTCCAATTAACTTTTTTGCCCTAGCGCGCCTCTGCGATTGGCTGAAGGCGGCTTTTTAAAGTATCTTTCGGAGTATTTGGCAGCGGTGTAATAACAATTCCAAATGAGCCATCGAAATAAATCAGGCAGTTTCAGGTGCATCACAAATAAATATGAAAGGAAAATATAGCGCTCGCTGGGTGCTTAAGATATAACCACCAAGCAGTAATTCATACAGCAAAATGTGTCTGCTCCGCGGAGACTGGAGAATATTTACCTTCCTTAAAAACTGCGCCGCTGGGCGATAAAGCCTCAGGACGACTCGGAAAATAAGTGTTGATTTCATTCCTTTACTCAGGAGCGTCACAAATCAACTATATGTGTGATCACTGTATCACCCCAGCCGGCCATAAAGAAGTGCCATAGGTTTAGAGCTTCTATTTGTGATGAGGCGCTTAATAAATATCCCATACTCATTACACTGAATGGCCTTCAGACGCTATACATACATAAAGTAAGGGCACGTTAAATATCCGGGATGGTGATATGCAACTGAGCGTAGGAAGTGTTGGGGGATCGGGAACCACTGTTATGCTGTCTATAATTATCATGCAGGATTGGCACCGATATACTGTTACACGTATAATGTTTAGGAGTTGTGTTCATTGGGTGGTAAAACATATCTGTACATTAGGAAACTCAGGGCAGAAATATTGAATTCATTAAACCAGCGGCTTGCAATCAATTTGGGGGGGGGGGAGATTTATCAAGTCTTAGAGAAAGATTGTCTGGAAGAAAGATAAAGTACCAGCTAAACTGCTATGTTACTACAGGCTGTTTACAAAATGACAGTTAGGAGCTGATAGGATATTATTTTAGCATTCTCCACTTTATCTCTGTCCAAACATTGCTACATACTTCCTAAAGTACCAGCCAATCAGCTCCTACCTGTCATTTTTTTTAAACCCAGCCTGTAACATGACAGGTAGGAGCTGATTGGCTGTTTGGTTATCACTCTCCATTTTATCACTTTTTGAAGCTTGTTACATCTGGCCCTAAGTGTAGAAAGGTAAAGTACCAGCCAATCTGCCCATAACGGTCATTACAGGCTGTGTGGTAAAAATGACAGTTGGGGGCTAATTTGGTTGGTACTTTAGGAGGTATGAAGCAACGCTTGGAAAGAGATAAAGCGGAGAAAGGTAACATACCAACCTATCAGCTCCGGAATGTCATTTTTTTCAAACACAGCCTGTAACGTAACAGTTATAAGCAGATTATTTAGTTCTTTATCACTCTCCACTTTATTTCTCGCCTTGGTTTGATACATATTGCCCTTTCTATCGCCCTACTTTATCACTCTCCAATGCTAAGCCTTAAAGAGAGAAAAATGGAAATAGGTAAAGTACCAACCATGTTACCGACACGCCCCCGAAATGACAAAACAGGTTGTTGCGGCACTTGGCCCCACCCCTCTCAGCCCTGGCCCCGCTCCTCCAGCCGAGGTTCTTGCTGGGCAACCATTTATAAAACAGTACAGACAGTATATTTGCCAGTAAGCCCCACACCTCTACGCTTTGTATCATTCTCAATGTAATAACTGATTCTGCATATACTGTACATGTGTTTTCTCTATACAGGAGCAGCACGAATGAGCCAAGCCCTGTGATTGGCTGCCACCTGTCCTGAGATGAACTGTGGGCTGTATGCTGTTAATGCTAATTGTGATAGGGGTTTTGAACTCTGACAGACTCCTACATATTAGCATTAGCAGCATGCTGCACTCCCTATTACCAGAACCAAGCTGAGCAGTGGGAGGGACCCAGGATGAGTAACCGTTTCGGGAATGAGCATATGACTGTAAGGTTAGCATTTACATACAGTATGGCTGGGCCCTGCCTAAGTCACGCTGTTCCTCTGTTGTGTGCAGAATCTGCTGTATTATTTTTAGGCGTTTACACGTCGTTTTCTGCCTTGTTATTAAGGGGCAGATTTATCATGCGCGGTGAAGTGATACAGGGAAAGGTGATAAAGCACCGGCCAATCAGCTGCTAACTGGAAAGTTACAGGCCGGGTTTGAAATATGGAGGAGATGATTGGCTGCTGGGTTATCACCTTCCACTGTATCAGGCTTAATATGCTGCCCCTAAATTTTAGACTCTGTGCCTCATTCTTTTTGCTAGCCCTTCAGTGGTGGGCTCTCATTTCTACCTCCCGGACTTTGCTTAGTACAAGGTGGCGCTGTACCCAGTGCTATTTTTCAGCAGGAACCAGCAGGAACTCAGTTCCTGAACCTCTAATTAAATATGACATCCTCAGGAACTGAAAATGTACTTTCCATAAGATAAGTTTTATTTTAAAGTCACCTGTGAGTGCCTTTGTTTCTAAATACAATACAATATATCCCTCCCTCTCTCTATTATATATATATATATATATATATATATATATATATATATATATATATATATATATATATATATATATATATATATATATTATTTTATTTATTTTTTTATTTAATTGATCCACCCCCAGACCTGGAGTTCCTGAACCTATTTTTCCAGAAAAATAGTACTGGCTGTACCAATGGTGGAGCTAGCGAGAGCTGAGCCCAGGTGCAAAAATATGATTTGGGCCCTCCTACCCTATAGAACAATGATGCAGTTAGTACAGTGATAGAATGTCTGACGCCTCCACAGCACATGACTTACTGTGTGTCACCGTATACTGCACTACATAACTACACTTCATCCCTACACTACATCCCCCTATACCCTGCTCTACATCACTACACTACATCCCTCCTATGCCCTGCACTACATCACTACACTACATCACCCTTGCCCTGCTCTACATCACTACACTACATCCCCCTATGCCCTGCACTACATCAATACGTTACATCCCTCCTATGCCCTGCATTACATCACTACACTACATCACCCTATGCCCTGCTCTACATCACTACACTACATCCCCCTATACCCTGCATTACATCACTACACTAGATCCCCGTATACCCTGCTCTACATCACTACACTACATCCCCCTATACCCTGCATTACATCACTACACTAGATCCCCCTATACCCTGCTCTACATCCCCCTATGCCCTGCTCTACATCACTACATTACACCCCCCTATACCCTGCACTGCATCATTATACTACATCCCCTATACCCTGCTCTACATAACTACGCTACATCCTTCCTATGCCCTGCACTACATCACTACACTACATTCCCCTATGCCATTCATTACATCACTACGCTACATCCCTCCTATGCCCTGCTCTACCTCACTACACTACATCCCCCTATACCCTGCTCTACATCACTACGCTACATCCCTCCTATGCCCTGCACTACATCACTACACTACATCCCCCTATACCCTGCACTGCATCACTACACTAAATCCTCCTATACCCTGCACTACATCCAGGTAAGGAAACACAGAGTGAGAGAGAGACAGGAGTGCAGAGAAAGAGAGAGAAGGAGCACTTGCCGAATGCATTAGCTCAGGTGGTTTGCATATGTGCAGACCCCCTCCCCCCATCAGCCGGAGGACCGAATTCTGCCTGCAACGAGCGGGTCTGAATCACCCCCTTCATTTCAAAGACTCCGCTAGATAAAGGATAACTACAGTAGTAGCCGAGTTGTTTGCTTTGGGAATCTGCTCCACATTATGGGGGAAATTTACTAAGATGTGTACTCTACATGTGATGTTGCTATGGGTAACCAATCAGATCCTGTCTACTATCTTCTAGAGGGTGCTAAATAAATAAGTAGTTGTCCATAGCAACATCACATGTGAAGTAGAATACACATCTTAGTAAATTTCCCGGTACTTATGTAGTAACTGGGCTGCCGATTTTGAAATCGGGTCCATCGCATCGCATCGCATCCGACCATATCGCGTGCGATGCGATGCGATGCGATGCGATGGACCCGATTTTTCCATAGGATTCAATGTTAAAATGGACTGAGTCCATTTTAACATAGAATTCAATGGGAAAAGGGGTCCTTTTCATATCCCTACTATCCAAGTGGGCATGGAGTTGGATATAAACCTGTGGCGAGCGTAGCGAGCCACCGAGCCCGAAGCGTGGCGAGCGTAGCGAGCCCCGCGAGGGGACACAGAATACCGTCCCCTCGCGGGGCTCGCTTCGCTCGCCACGCTTCGGGCTCGGTGGCTCGCTACGCTCGCCACAGGTTTATATCCAACTCCATGCCCACTTGGATAGTAGGGGTATGAAAAGGACCCCTTTTTCCCATTGAATTCCATGTTAAAATGGACTCAGTCCATTTTAACATTGAATCCTATGGAAAAATCGGGTCATCGCATCGCATCGCATCGCATGGTCGTATGCGATGCGATGCGATATCGCATCGCATCGCATCTGATTGTATGCCTTAACTTAAGGCATACAATCAAAAAATCGGCAGCCCAGATACTACATAAGTACCAATTTCCCCCTATATCTCTCCAGGTCTTGATACAACTCCCCCCCATGTCTTTAATTGGCCATTTAAACATGCTATGGAATTCTATCCTTACTGTATGTAACCCTCCTATTATCCCTATAGACTGTAAGCCTGCGAGCAGGGCCCTCCTACCTCCATGTCGGTTTGTATATACCCAGTTTGTTTAATCACTGTTGTTTCCAATTGTAAAGCGCAACGGAATATGCTGCGCTATATAAGAAACTGTAAATAAAATGTAAGGTACTCTTTACCTAGAACGGCGCCCGTCGCGGGCATCGCGGGTACATTTATGCCTGCCCGCGACGCGACCGACGCGATGCCCGCGATTTTCCCATTGAAAACCATGTTAAACCTGAAAAATCGCGTCGGTCGCGTCGCGGCCGGCCATAAATGTACCCGCGATGCCCGCGACGCGATGCTCCCGATTTCCCATAGGAAGCAATGTTAAAAGCCGCGATGGACCCGATTTTAGTGTTAAATGCCTCAATCCACCCGATTTGGCCATAGAAATCAATGTTAAATGGGCCACAGAGCCCATTAACCCTTAAATGTCCCCCAAAATTTTTTACGCCACCACACCATCCACGCCAACCCGAAGCGTGGCGAGCGCAGCGAGCCCGCGAGGGGCGGCGGTACGCGTCCTACGACCTTTTCATGCCCTACTATCCACGTCGGCGTGGAGTTGAGAATAGAATAGTGTGGCGAGCGCAGCGAGCCACCGAGCCCGAAGCGTGGCGAGCGCAGCGAGCCCCGCGAGGGGACGCGGATACCTTCACAGGTAAGCGCGTCCCCTCGCGGGCTTCACAGGTGTCCGTGGCCACGCGGACACCTGTGAAGCCCGCGAGGGGACGCGTATAACTGTGAAGGTATCCGCGTCCCCTCGCGGGGCTCGCTGCGCTCGCCACGCTTCGGGCTCGGTGGCTCGCTGCGCTCGCCACACTATTCTATTCTCAACTCCACGCCGACGTGGATAGTAGGGCATGAAAAGGTCGTAGGACGCGTACCGCCGCCCCTCGCGGGCTCGCTGCGCTCGCCACGCTTCGGGTTGGCGTGGATCGTGGGGTGGCGTACAAAAATTGGGGGGACATTTAAGGGTTAATTGGGGCTATTTGGGCTCTGTAGCCCATTTAACATTGATTCCTATGGGAAAATCGCGGGCATTGAGGCATTTAACGCTAAAATCGCGGTCAATCAGGCTTTTTAACATTGTTCTCTATGGGAAAATCGCGGTAATCGCGGGTACCCGATTTTGATGTACCCGCGATTTACCCGCGATGCCCGCGATTACCGCGATTTTACCCGCGATGCCCGCGATTTCAATCGTGGGCGCCGTTCTAGGTAAAGAGTACCAAATGTAAAAAATAAAATAAAAACCTATTAAACCAAACATCTGGCTGATATTTTATTTAGAACTAGAACGTTCTCTGAGCACAGGTCTGTGGTGACGTTCTGTGGAGCTGTAGAGGTGGTTCCTTAGAGAGATAAGACTCACGCGCAGAGAAGTGAAAGCCTCCAGCCTCAGATAGGCATCAGCCACTGAAGGACCGAGCCTCTTATAACATGTGTGCACTGTAATATTCCTCTGAGTATGTGCCAGATAGCCACAAGCCATACTGTCATGCGCTTTGCACCAGCTCTCCTCAGTCATTTAAAAGCAAAATAAAAAACTAAATATGGAATCCCGGTCGTAATGCCAATACTAATCCATGTATTAATAATTCACCAGCAGGCGTCCTGCTGCTTCCCCATCCGCTGCTGGAAAAGCCTCAAAAGTGACAGCAAACATTATAGATGAGAAATAATTTGCCATAACAGGTGCGGAGGCATCGAGTGCATAGGTCTTTAAATATTTATGTCGTGTCCTGCCTATGCCTAGCCAAAAGCTAAATGTCACCTCTGTTTATGGCAAACACACCTGTATAACGTAGAACGTGACATAAAAATATGATGTAGATGTTTCAAGCCTTCAGACATGGCCGGATCCAAGGAGGGGCAACAGGGGTGATTGTGCCGGGGCCACCACACTCTCCCCCTGAATTGAAGCACAGCAGGATTCAGCTGTGTCTCCCATTGCCCCACTACACAGCCGCCGCTTGCGCCGCCCCGCAAGGTGCTACTGAAGTCACGGTCAACCTCTCATTGGATTTTAAAGTCACTGCCGCAGCCGCTGGGATTTCTGTGATGTCCAGAGAGAAGCGGCGCCTTTCCACTCAGTCTCTGCTCCTTACTCAGTGGTGCCGGCAGTGCTTGGCTGTGAGCTTTAAACTTTGTGGTGCCCAGGGCCGGCGCCACCACTAGGCAGGTCTAGGGCGCCGGCCACTGAAGGGCGGTACTGAGCCACCGAGGAGAGGTACCATAGAAAGCAGGGAGCGGGGAGCAGGTGAGACAGTGAGCTTCCCCCCCCCCCCCCATCCCCTGCAAATGCTTCAGCAAGTGTGCCCATACAAATACTTCTGGATCGGCCCCAAAACGTATAACTCCAATTGTCAATGACCACCCCAAGTTTTAAAGATTCATCTTGTACAGTATCCCCTGGTATTTAATGCTGCCCAGCAGTATAATAAGCTGCCCCTTCTCTGCTTATTAGATACCACTGACAAACGTCTGAATAAATGCCACCAGAGCCATGACAGTCCAGGGCTCACAGATGTGGGCCTATTACACAATGATTCTGTTGTTCAGCGCACAGGCAGAGCGGCAGGATCCCCGCGCGGTCAGATAGGTTAATCATTCTTTTCCCTGGCGGAGAATGAACTTGGACATTTGCAACAACTGTCGTTCGGAAAATCTGTACAGAATACAATAAGTAAAATGA
This sequence comes from Crinia signifera, assembly GCF_055691185.1. Taxonomy (NCBI): domain Eukaryota; kingdom Metazoa; phylum Chordata; class Amphibia; order Anura; family Myobatrachidae; genus Crinia; species Crinia signifera. Next base: position 34,294,452 of record NC_139218.1, read on the forward strand.
GACAATTTTTCCATAAAATGATCTGTTACTATAAAACTTTGTAAAGAAACGTTACTTCTTGTTGCATTTATAAATAATCTGGAAGATATATACTGTATATATATTTTTTCTTTGAATGCTCTACATTATCTATGAGCTGGGAGTGATCCGCTGATGAAGGCTGTACAGATTTGGGAGTTACGGGCAATTACACCGCTGTAATAATGCTCAATACTGCGCTGATTAATACAATCAGCAATTACAGAGATGATAAAGTCTTCCTCACCTAACCTTACCTGCTAATTAGCGGCAGGCGGTACCTTCCTCGGTAAGGTCAGGAAAGGTCATCATCCAAGAACGTGTATCTCACCGGGATCATTAGGGAAATGGGAATAAAAATGTTCTGTGCAAATATTTTTTTATTGTTTATTTTGACTAATGTTACATTCTTATCTCTGAGTCCATACACAGGGCACATATAGGGGTACATTTACTTAAGCATCCAATAATGTAAAGAGGTGATGTTGCCCATAGCAACTAGAGATGTGCAGGCTCTGATTTACTCTGTTTTCAAAGCAGGATCTTATTGGCTATCAACGGTCAACAACTGTCATGTGATTTGGGATAGCCAATAAGATCCTGCTTTGAAATCAGAGTAAATCAGAGCCTGCACATCTCTAATAGCAACCAATCAGATTGTGATAATTTTGTAAGATGCAATAGGCAGGCATGTCCAAACTGCGTCCCTCCAGCTGTTGTAAAACTACACATCCCAGCATGCCTTGCCATAGTCTTAGCATTCCCTAATAGCAAAACAGTGGCAAGGCATGATGGGACTTGTAGTTTGGACACGCTTGCAATAGAGAAATGATAGAGAGAATCTGGTTGGTTGCTATGGGCAAAATCACCTTCTTTCAGTTTTAGAAGCTTTAGTAATCTTACCCTATGCTGTGTGTTCCATGGTTTCACACTGAGGGGGAGATGTACTAAGCCTTGAAGAGTGTAGCCCCTGACTGTCAGGTTGCAGACTGCATTTGAAAAATGGCAGTTGGGAGCTAAATGGTTGATACTTTGGGGCTGATTCAGGATCATTCGCAGATCCACGTGCTCACCCAAAAGTCTCCTGCAGTCCCGCACAGTCTCTCCACAGGCTTCCATAGACTAAGTGTGTGTCAGCACTCTCATTGGTGGACTACAGCCATCCACCAATCAGCACGCTGACAGTAATTCACAGTCTGGCTCCAGGCTGGGAGGCAGGTAGTGCTGCAACCTGATTGGTAGACAACATTCTCTACCTGTCTCCCAAACAGCTACAGATATCACCCTGGCCCAGCTTATCCTTACTTGAAGGCCCCAAGGAGTGTGGTCCCCTGGGCAGCTGCCCAGCGTGCCAATACGCTAATACGATAGCGATACTGGCTGTAGGGTGCAGTTCCAGGCACCGTACTAGACAGATACAGGGACTGTGGTACAGCGACCGTACGTTTACAGAATCCCTAGTTACGGCCCTGACTGCAGTCTCCCAGTTGTACATAAGCAGACCATGGGGCTAATTCAGTATTCATCAATCTCCGCATACAGCCTGTAACATGGCACAGAAAAACAGTCGGCATGCCTAAGGTTAACACAATATGTTGCATTCTGTCGACACTGGGAATGTCGACGGTCAAAAGGTCAACATGGGTTTTTCATATATTTATTTTTAGCAGACATGTGCCGACAGGGGGTATTTCATGCCCTACCATCCACGTGCGAGCGTGGTGGGAGAATAGAATTGTGTGTCTGAAGCGTGGCAAGCGCAGCGAGCCATGCGAGGGGACACGGAGCACCATGTCGCCATTTGGGACAGAAAAGGGTGAAAAACCCATGTCGAACTAATGCTGGTCAACCCTATGGATCTTAGGCATGTCAACCTTTTTCCTGCGTCGACCGAAGGCCTGTGAACCCAATCTATGTTGACTTTAATTTGGTCGACCCATCGGCCCATACACCTCCCAGCCTGCAGCCAGACAATGAATCAGTATGCGGATTGCTGGATGACTGGAGCTGTCCACTACTCAGAGTGCTGAAAGCCATTCATTGTATGGAGGCAGAGACAGCACAGGAATGCGGGAGGGACATGTTCTGATTTTTATTTTTGGACTGGGTCCCATGGACGGGTGAGTAGTGGTCCCAGCGCATTGCTTTGTCCAGGGACTACAATGCTGTTCAGACAGCCCTGGCCTGAGGGGAAAAGTGTTCTGTGCAAAACATGCCTACAGGTTTAGGACCAATTATGTCACTTTCCCAATAATACTGCGCGATATAGCTTCACTGACGGATGAAGATGAGAAGATATCAGTACAGTAGCAAAAAGTGCTGCAGAACACAACCACTGGCTGTAACATGTGCACCTATACAACATATTAGGGCATTGTCTCATGGGATCCAAAGTTATTTAGACTGTATCCAGTATTGTTCTTTTTTTTTTTTTGAGTCAGTGGAATCCATACATTTATACACACGCAGTGTGATCTCTTCAGAATGTGTGACAGCAAAAGGGGCATGGCCTTGCAGGTAAGGGGGTGTGGCCTTATGGCCTGAACTCCCCTCTTGCGGTCGGTAGTAAGCAGATCATATGTGCTTTTAAGCATATATGATCGCTCGTTTGACCGTTCTTATGACCTGCATATGACCAGGTCCAGTGGCGTAACTATAAAATGTGCACCCCCCTCCCCCAAGTAAAGCTAAAAAAAAAAACCCTACCTTACCCCTTGTTACTTGTCTGCTCCTCCTGCTAATGAAAATTGACCTCACAAAATGGCCGCCCCATTTTTAAAGATGCTAGAAGAGGCCGCCGCCTCTGTCTGCTGTAAGGGGCGGACATTTTGTGAGGGCCATTTTTTATTAGCAGTACGAGCGCCGGGACTGCAGACTAGTAGAATTGTGGGTCCCAGCCACAGATCCAGCAAGCGGAGGGGTATGGCACGTGCCAACAGTGGAGCAGCGCGATAGCCCCCACACTTACTCCGTGCCTCCGCCGCCAGCACGGGGTCTGCTGGGCTATTGTTACACCACTGATCAGGTCAGCTTTAGGGCCAGATGCACTTAGCTTCAAAAGTGATAAAATGGAGAGTGATAAACAGCCAGCCAATCAGCTCCTGCCTGCTATGTCACTGGATGTGTTTGAAAAATGTCAGGCAGGAGCTGATTGGTTGGTTGGTTATCACACTCTATTTTATCTCTTTTGAAGCTTAGTGCATCTGGCCCAAATAGGCCATTCACATATAGCGATGTGTATAGGGCTTCCTAGCTATGCTAGGTTGGGCAGTGTCTGATATTGTTGTAAAGTTATGTCTCCTGTGAGTATTGGAATCAGGACATGTCTTATTATGTGGGTAAACTGTAGGTGACCCTGGTTTGAGTTTGAGGCCTGTATTCCCTCTGTTTGACATCTGTAGAAATCCTCTGGAGTTAGGATCTAAGATAAGATCTGAGACCCCTCATAAACCAGATTGGGGGGAGAGCAATAATGTCCAGCCAACAGGCCAAAGTTGCTCTGGCCCTCCACTAAATTACCTCTTATCACTTGAGGAATGTATAAAATCTACTTCAAAGCAGGGACAAATTCTTTATGGGAAAGATCGTATATCTAGGGACCTTCCCTAGGCTCAACAAGGGAATGGTTAAAAATCCCAAGGGTGGGAGGGATGAGGGAGGCTGCAGATAAAACCTCTGTACCTTTAAATACCCGGTTGTCACTACCTGGGGGTGTAGCAAACAGGCTGTAAGCGACCAGAGATTTCTTGTGGAGAACCCCCCCACATCAGGATTGGTACTTAAGTGTAAGATACGGTTCTGTCATTTTTCCCTTTTATTTTATTTCTGAAATTGCATTTAATCTTGTGTGCACTTTTAAAATCATTGTAATATCTTGTAACCATTTTTTAAAGCTCTGTAGTATTTCTAGGAATAAATAATAAATATTCTCATTTCTGGTTCTGTGTTCTTAAGACTCATTAGCCTCAGAAGAGAAACGCTAAAAACGTTACCATTGTTATATTGTATTGTGTGGTCAGGTGCAAACCAAGCCGCCCCTTGCGCAGTTTCAAGCGCTAAAATCAGGTTTTGGCTGGTGGCAGTGTACCTCAAGGAAAGGACCCGAATGTCCTAAGTGAACCCCAGTCACGGCCGGAGCTGCTCAGATTGATGTATCGGAGCAGGCGACCGGTGGGTCCGTGACACTTTCTTAGATGGACAAAACCATGTGCACTGCAGGTGGGGCAGATGTAACTTGTGCAGAGAGAAATAGATTTGGGTGGTGTTTTACTTCAAAGTGAGATCTATATTGCAGTGTAGAAATAAAGCAGCCAGTATTTACCCTGCACAGAAACAAAAGAACTCACCCAAATCTAATTCTCTCTGCACATTTTACATTTCCCCCCTGCAGTGCACATGGTTTTGTCCATCTAAGAAGGAATTTGCCAGAAAGAGTGAACTAGAATAAGGCCCTCTATGCCCACTGGGATGGTAAAGTACAAACAAGTCCATTTAAAAAATAAATCATGAGAAACTCATGTCAGCCTTTTTCCATGATGACATTTTGACCATGTCGACTGATGACCGCATACCGGCGGGAGCGCTATTGGATTTTTCGGGTGCCTGGCGGCCATTCCAGGAGACTAAACAAGCATGTGATGTGGAGAGATGAATGCACCTGTCATATAGCAGAGAAAGTATTCCATTCTCCAGCTACAATGCAATAGACCCCGTCATCTTGTAAACATCATATACTAAACTCATATTTCATGCACAAGATGCAGATCCTATACGCCAGCAGCTTGTAAGGCCTGATTAGATAAATAAGTGATGAACGCATGTCGTTAGCCGGGCCTATTTGCTTGCTGAACGGTAAATCTGGAATGTGTTTATATTCTTAACAGTATGTAGCAATCTCAGCTCCCGTCCAGATCCAACCTGGCTCCTTGTCAAATTGTGCCATCTACTGTAACAGCTCGCCCTAATACATCCAGCAAAGTGTAACCCTTTTTCTCCTCTAATGCCGAGACATGACTGTTATCACCGATAGATATCACAGTACGTGCCCGGCCTGCTTATGACTTCGCCCTGCAAAGCAGAAGCCAAGTCTGGAGACGATTCATTGCCTTGTAAATATCAGAGTGCCGTCTCCTCCCAAATATTTGCTTTGCAATCAGACTTTACTTCTCAATGTCAACACAAATTATTTGTCTGTAAAAGAACACAACTGCTCCTTATTAATTGTGCTCTGCGATTCACAGTAATACAATAATGTGTAGTTAGTGTTATCTGGTACAGAATCATTTATCGAGATTTTGTCATTTTTGTTCCATAAAACAAAATTGTTATTGAGGGGTAGCTGTACGAAGCAGTGATAAGGGAGGAGAAGTGATAAAGTGCCTGGTACTTTATCGCCGGCCAATCAGCTCCTGGCTGTCCCTTTTTAAACCCAGCCTGTAACGTAACAGTCAGGAGCTGATTGGCCGGTGATAAAGTACCATGCACTTCAGGGGCGGATTGGGAATTAAAACCAGCCCGGGAAATATCTTGAAACAGCCCTAATGATGGGGGGAGCTGTCGGGATATCACTGAGGCACAGGCAATCGGACTTGTACATCTACGGGTTTGACAGAAACAAAAAGTCAACACGTTCCATTGGTCGATATGTTTTTAGTCAACACACACATCGTCAACACAAGGTGGGACGGGGTTAAAAAAAAACTTTTTAAATAATTTGCCATCCAAATATTAACCTGTGAGAATTGGTTCACATGCCGAGTGCAGTGATAGGGGAATGAGGAACCTTGCCGGAACCATGACTAGCAGTGGTGGCTCCAGAGGAGGGGCTGCAGCACAGGTCAAAATTCAAACGGGGAAGCCACACCCACTGCCAGTGAGTCCGTTTGGAAAGTCAGTTGGTGGCACTGGGTGTGGCTCCCACATTAGAATTTTGATCTGTGCGGCAACCTCTCCTCTAGAGCCACCACTGATGACGAGTGGGTGCGACTAGTCACAGTCAAGCACACTTAGTCATTGCCACGATTAGTATGTGTCTGCTACATCTGTATACTGAGGCAAAAGTAGGGACTCATATAATTTATAATAGATTGGCATGTTATAATAATACTCATCCCCCCAATCCAAATTTTGCCAATTATAATTTTATACTGATTTCGGATTTTGCACCAATTTATGCCCCACCCCCTCTAGCGCCACACACCGTATCAACAGCTCTGAACCCCCAGGGTGGGCCCTGACTGTTTTACCAGTCCCAGGTCTGCAGCCATCGACCACCAGTGGCAAACTAGCAAAAGGTCAAAGGTCATCCCTATTACTCTATTAAGGTCAACATGCATTGCGTCGACCACTGAAGGTCGACACCTGACATAGGTATGGTCCACAGGGTCGGAAGGTCGACACAAGCATTGGGTCGACAATGGGAAGATCGACGGTAGAAAGGCCAACATGAGTTTTTCACGTTTTCTTAAGCCGTGGATATTTCATACCCTACCATTCACTACGGCGTGGCAAGAGGATAAAATAGTGTGCCAAGCGCAGCGAGGCACCGTGCCAGAAGCATGGCGAGTGTAGCAAGCAAACTTAGACGGTGCCCATGTCAACTGTGTTGACAATCGGGACAGAAACTTGAAAAACTCATGTCAACATTTTTATTGTCAACCTAATCCTCGTGTCAACCTTCCAACCCTTTTGCCCGAAGACCTGTAGACTTTCAGCGGTCAACCCAATGACCCATACTAGTTATATGTAGAATGACTTAAGCCAATTGTAAGGGGGAAAAAAAGTGTACACATACTAGATGCTACAAACGCGCACATGCAGATTACAGACCGCAGGATATAAAAGCATAAAGCATCTACATGTGAAACATTTACTTACAAAACAAAACTTGTGGAGAAATGAATGAACTGCCCACTGTTCAATTAATAACTCAGACACCGCTAAATGCATTCAATAAAAAGGACTATAAATAATATTAGTTTCATGAAGGCTGTAAAATAAAAGCTTCCAACGAGGGCTGGAGGAGATACTGAAGGGCATTATATCCCTCTCTCGCTCGCTCATCTTCACTAGCACAGCAGTTTCCAGGATTAAAAGATCAATATTTTATTGCAGACTAAACCAAGGGCTCCTGTTACTAAGAAACACTAATTAGCCACACAGTGCATTAAAAATTACTTGGATTAGAAGATAGTTAAGAACTGTAATGAATGTATTTCGCCATAATGAGGGAATGGTGAATAATGAACTCATGCCGAGTGTTATTTCAGGGCAAGGCAACATACAGTTCTCACTACGTTCTGAATGACGGCAGCTCTGACCACATAGAGATACAGTAGATAGACGTTCTAGAGCACAACTGCAAAAAAGTCTCAGCATGCTACTGTATGTATGTATTATACATATATCTATATAGTGGATTGTAGAGGCAGCGCTCAAGCAGACACTGCACAGGAGCGCAAATTGGGATTGAATCTGTATCGAATGTAGAAAAACCTTTCAATTCCCATTCGATTTGATTTTTGCGTCTTTAAGCAAAATCAAATAAAAAAAATAGTGCACAGCTCACCGTGTGTACCCTCATTTATACACGCTAGTATCCTGTTATTTGTTACATGACATTGAGCACTACACCCCAGTTTGTTATCAATTTGGACTCCTAGATCCTTTCCCAGTTCTTTACCCAGAGCCTCTCTGCTTAGGTTATAACTAGCACACTGGTTATGTTTCCCAAGATGCATAACCTTGCATTTATCCACATTGAACCTCATTTTCCACTTTTTAGCCCACTCGTCTAGTTTATTAAGATCGATCGGAAGTGCGGAGACATCCTCGGTTGATCTAATTACTCTGCTCAGTTTTGTGTCATCAGCAAAGATGGAAACTTTGCGGAGTATACCCACCCCAATATTGTTAATGAATATGTTAAATAAAAGGGGCCCTAGCACTGGCCCCTGTGGCACTCCACTTAGAACTGGTCTCACACTCGGTACTGCACCGTTTACAACCACTCTGGTCTCGATTCCGCAGCCAGTTTCCTACACATCTACAAATTTTTACCCCTAGTCCCAAATCCTCTATTTTATTTATTAACTTACGTGGCACCCAGTGCCGTTTCTAGTGGCAGAGGAGCCGTGAAACTATGACTGCACAGCTCCACCGCTGACTGGCCCTGCTATTCCCGCCAGCTGACCCTGACCCACCAGCTCCCCCTTGCTGAGTTTCACTTTTCTCTTCCTGACAACACCAGCTCCGGGTCCCTCAATTTGTTCCTCCCTGAGACTCAGCGGCGAATAGCCAGTAGGCAGCATCGGGGCACAGGCCAGGGAGCTGGTGGCACCCGAATCCCCTCAGTAGCATTCAAGCATATGGTTTCGCTAACACATCCGATTGCATGCAGACACAAGTATGGCTCACCATCAAATGATTTTTCCATTGTTCAGCCTGGAATGACTTATTTAGCGTACGCTTCCCGATGAATTTGGGGTGGGCACTGATGTCATGTGATATCAGCCCCCCCCCCACCCGAAGCAGGCTTGGGCACGCCCATAAAACACTGGTCTCATATACGTTCAGTCAGGGGTTTTGCACATGCACATATTCCAGCATGCAGAGACCCCAAACATCGGAAAGGGGTAGTGATTTCGGCACATGCTAGAGGGTCTGAATTACACCCAGAATTCATAGATAGCACCCTCTCCGGTTAGTGCTACTGATGTTTCAGTGTGAGCTTGAATTCAAATACCCAACGCGTTTTGTCTTATGCAAGACTTCATCAGGGGAACTTTCTACTGAATGGCTCTGGGACCTTGTACAATTACCCATCCTACGTGTAGATAATAATTCTAGTGATAATTCTGGCAGAACCATAAGTTGGTGACTGGCAATACCAGATAGTAATTAGTTCTCCCTCTGTAGTGAATATATTGTAAAGAGACAAAGTGATGACCGCCACAACAGGCATTAATCTCTGCCCCTCCTCCAAACACCAAAGCTTGTCATTCATGCTGCAGCTAAGTGGTGGATATATGAAGAACAGGTTTTGAACCATCAGATTTGTATGTAGACAGGGTTTGCATACAAATATGAGTCAGGCACCGCATGCACACACCTATCTGCAGAGCGAAGAAGCGCCGATCAGGAGAGGCAGTCTCCCCGCTCTGAATCCCAAGAGGGCAGTGAGCGGCAGGCAGGGGAATGTAGAAAAAAAACATAAAAAAGAATGGACGCGATGATTGGTGGTAAGAGCTCTATCCGCCAATCAGCAGCTGCCCCTTCATTTAATTTTTTTTTCTCCTGCCTGCAGCTCCGGTTGAGAAGTATTACATGCGATAAATACAAATGTACTTTAGTAAAACCATGTTGCACCACAGGTGGAGCAGATTTAAAATATGCATAGAGATCTAGATGTGAGAGAGGCCCTGAGTCACAGATGTATTATTTTGCACATGAGCTACATCACTGGTTGCAGCTGCGGTGCAGAGAAAACCCTGCTGCAGAAGCACCGTCAGTGTTGCAGGGACTGTTGACCTAGACACTGTCCATCTAATGGCCGTATACCGCCTGGTAACCCCTTATTGGATGCAATTCACAAACAGAATGCCAGCATTCTCTGCCTGCTCTCCAAGAAGCACCTGAGATTCCAGCCCAAGTAGTAGATTCCCTCTGTCCCAGCCTACCCTACTCGAAGGCCTCTAGTATCGTAGTGCTCTGGGCATTGCCCAGTCTACCTACTGTATATGTTACTATGGTCTTCGTCCCACATAGAAATGCACCCGGGAGCCCCTAGTGTAGTATCTTCCCAGGGCATGATGCGGTGTGAATGTGTAACCGGTTCGAGCGACCCGGGTCCTGTTCAAAGTATGGAAGAGCGCTGTCAGTACCAAGTGCTGCCTCGTTCCCGCCCATCGACGATGCGCTGTTGGTCCGCCCTGCCCCCTTGTGACTTCACCGACCCGGTAATAAGCCGGACCCCATGAGGAGCTTGCAGACTGCAAATGGTGGGGTCACTCCTGGAATGGACCCGTGTCCTAATCGGCGGCATTAGCCGTATGAATGGGGTATTACATAGCTCTTGCACAAAGTATCTAACATAATAATCAGTGAACCCTTATTTATGCACATAAGCCATATAACTGGAGAAATCAGCTCTCAGAATACAGGATGGAGCTTATATTTCCCCTTTCCTACTACAATATATTAGTTAAAATGTTGTAACTTCACGTCTCCATCCCACTTATTTATAAAAAAAAAAAAAATGATTTTATAAACTTTTTTTTGTAACATGTAATAAAGCAAACTGACATTTAACAACAAATAATCAAAGCAACGGCCATTCAGACAAACAAATACAGTCCATAAATGTTTAAGGTTAAGACAAAAATGTAAGTAGCCTTGAGCGATAAACAAACAAAATAGCAAACACAGCACAAATAACCTTCAAAACATATAAACAACATACATTAAAGGTCCATACACAATGGGTGATTCTGCCCAGCGTGTATGCACAGCGAAGATGGGGAAAATCACTGGGCTGAAAATCGCTAAGTGCCTACACACTCAACGATTTTCTCCCGTCTAAGCGATTTTTACTGGGGGTGGACGGCTTTCCATAGCAGGACGCTACGGAAAGCCGTCCACCCTGTCGCTCATCTGCTGGTAATACCAGCAGATGAGTGGGGGTGGCCGGCGATGATGCAGGAGCGCGCATTAGCGATCACCGCTGCCCCATGCACACTGGGCGTCTTTTGAGCTGAAAGACGCTCAAACAGCAAAACTGAGCTGCTTTCGGCTCAAAGTCACCCAGTGTATATGGTCCTTTACAGTTTAAAACAAGGGTTCTCAAACTTCTCGACACAGTTCACGGTTCAAGTTTTCCAGGTCACCCAACAGGTGCATTGATTACTCATTGACACATTTTAAAAGATCCACAGGTGGAGCTATTTTGTGAGGAGACATGGAAAACATGCACCGTGCGGGGTCCTGAGGACCGAGTTTGAGAACCTGTGGTTTAAAAGAAAAAAATCTATAAGAGGTGCGGGAGGCCAGGAAACCGCTATAGAAGGGGGACAGTCGGGTATTGTAGATTATATTTAATAACTTTGATAATCTGAATATTACAGTGTGTTACCCACTTATGTAGCCCAGACACGCAATGAGAAAAGTTTTGTTAAAACGAAAAAACTTTATTTTTTCTTTCCTTGAATATAAATGTGATTTCTTTGAAAGGAGAAAAATTTAAAACCTTTGTAGTAGTGATATGCAAAAAAATAAAGTAACAAATTAAAAGGGTAATGTATGTCCTGGTCAGGGCCGGCGCCACCACTAGGCAGCTTTAGGCATTTGCCTAGTGCGCCGACCACTGGAAGGCTGTGGATAGCAGCTGCAGCAGAGGGGAGAAAGCGGCTGGGAGCCTGCGTCTGGAGCAGGTGAGTCAGCCAAACCCCTGCCCCTGGATTGCTCCGCCCGCACACCACTAACCCGCCATGCCCGCCCAGAGCTGCGGCTGTTACCGCATCTCTAATTCCCCCTCCCCGTGGAGTGATGCTGTGGCATCTTATCCCCCAAACCCCCCCCATGGATCAAAATGGCAGCGGCCGCATCGACCCCCCCATGGTGGAGAGGGTGAGCGCTGAGGTGCCCCCCCGCCTGGGGCACTCCAGCGTGTCGCACTGATCCTGGTGTTTATAAGGTTACGGTTAAAACAGATAAAAATAAATAAATCAGAAAAAACACCAATGTTCCCTCCTGTTCTCTTCTGCGTCCATCTCTAGCCACTTTTGTGAACGCACCTCGACCTTGTAATAAAAGAAAGGAATTCTGAAATGTTACTCAGAACATATTTTCTATACACTTGTATGTGGAAATGGCTTCACGGCTCAGACCTATAAGGTAATGCACTTAACATAAAACCAGACAATATCAAATGGAAGACAAAATGTTATTTGAGGCCAGTCACTAACTACAATCATAGAAACAGAATTAGACAGCAGTTGAGAAACACTTGGCCCATGTAGTCTGTCCAGGCATGTGCTCTTACAGACACGCACACGTTAATTGTTTTGTGGGCGCCAAATAACCTACTCATATATTTTTGGATTGTGGAAAGAAACCACAGGAAAGCAAGGGAACAGGGAGAATATACAAACTCCACCCAGTTTGGGCCGTTGTGAGACTCAGACCCACGTCCTAGCAGCACTGCTCGCAGTGTGGGTCATCCACTGGTGTCTGCGATATTAACACCTGCACACGTCTGTGCAGGGCCGGACAGAGAATAAGCAAACATAGGATTTTAGCGCCCCTCACGGTGGATATTTTGGTTGGAGCTACAATGTGGTTGGAGTATCAACACAGCAGTGCCACTTAGACACACTGCAACAGCTAGAGCCACTCAGACATAGACACACTGCACCAGGATTACACACACCGTAATGCCCATAACACATTGTGCCACACACCGTGATGCTCATTACACATTATACCACACCGTGATGCTCATTACATTTATACCACACACTGTGATGCCCATTACATATTATGCCACATACAGTAAGTGCCACTTAGGGACATGCTCATTGCTAGGGGCTTCTTGCTTAATGCCAGGGGTTATATGCTCAATGCCTTATGGGTTTCATGCTCGATGCCAAGGAAGATTGAAATGCTCAAAGCCAAGGGGCGGGGGGGTTAAATGCTCATTGCCAAGGTTAAAGTGGCAACTTGTGAGTGGCGACAGCTGGGCGGAAGCGGTGGGCAGCCTGGCTGTATTTAGAGCAGCTCCACGGCTATTTCAAATGTTGTGTCTGCTAGCCAGCCAGCCAGCCAGGAGAGAGAGCGGTGGCTCCCGATTGCATCTGGACCACCAGCTCTGATTGGCAGGCGAGCTGGCATGCGATTTTAAATAGCCACGGACCTGCTCTGAATACAGCCGGGATGCCCACTGCTCTCTGCCCGCCTGACACCACTTTCTGTCCAGTTGTTCCCATTACCGCAAGCTGCAGGGCACAGCAAGGCGCCATAGTAATCAGAGCGCTGACCGTAATGAAGAAGACACAGTCCTGATGGCGCCTTACTGAGTAATCCGTGTAACGGGAGTATCCCCCTCTGTCTGTGATGTGCAGTCGCGAAAATACTGTAGACATTTTGTAGGCCCTATTGTACAATGATGAAAAATATGCAGTATATGACACATGTAACTTACACAGCTTTGGGCCCCATAGCAGCTGCACATATAGTAGCTACGCCATTGGTGACATGGGATCCCCGTGGTGAGAATATCGATACCTGCATTCCGATATAGCAAGAATCCCGACAATTGCTTACCCAAACCTTAACCTCCACCGACGCTTTGATTCATGATATTGGCTGTCTGGAATCTGGCGTCGGGATTTTGATTGGTGCACAGAGAACCCCCCACAACACCATTGTCTTACATCCTCTAAGCGGAAACATTAGGAAGAATGGACACACATCACAGTATGAATTGTCAGGCAGAGCGGCGGCACTGCTAGTCCACCGGGAGACTCTACAGCTGGGAAAGTGGCTGAGTAGTGAACACCCATAAAACAGTCCCGACAGACCAGCATTTTTTTTCCCACTAGCGCCAGGAACAGCTACTGTGCTGAAGCCAATACGTGGATTGCGTTGGGATCAAATCAGTCACAGCTCAGCCGCCTTGTGGGTGGTCAAATAATTCAGGTCTGGTTTTTTTTTTGGTTGACTGACAATTGAACAGTTGGAGGAAACAGTCATTTAATACTCCAGAACATTTTAAAAACAAATCTGTCTGCAGTGAAATTATACCAGGGGACGGGTTACTGATTTTTCCTTTTTTCTGAATCATATTTTTGTGTATTGTGTAAATCTGATCTAGGTTTAGAAAACTAATGCAGTTACAGGCTTATATTTCACCCAACATGTAAAAAATGGAATTAAGGTTTCCTCGTGATACGCAGAATGAGAGGTCAGGTCTGCCAAACAGATGTTCCAGGCAGAGACAAATGACAGCACGGCTACAATCTGGCTCCTGTTTATGGAGAACAGCCAGAACGCTACAATTTACAAATCTCTGCAAACAAGATGAGAATTCCCGAAGCAGCATCTGTATCAGTTACTTATATATAGCCAAAATAAAAAACATAAGGTATGACAGCTGCTATCGTTAGAAGTATTACACACGTTCCTAATAGGGATAAACCCTTAAAGCACGCTGAGGCAATCATGCGGTTCTCTAGTTGCGTATTTACAAGATGGCATGCTGGGAGTCCTACAATAGCTTCAGGTTCATGGATTAGAACGGTCCTCATTTTATATATATATATATATATATATATATATATATATATATATATATATATAACTATCAAAAACAATAGTGTTATACAGCGCCCAAATACAAATGGTAAAATAATTTATGTCTTTCCTCTTTCTTATATAACCATAACCAACAAAGACTATCTTAAATATAAAACATTTATTAAAAAACAAGCATTAAAACAAGCTTTTTTTTTTTATTATTAAATCTTGTATCAGAAGTATTTTCTTGAGATTATGGATCATAACAAGTATCCGACGCGTTTCATCTCTTTATGAGACTTCATCAGGGGTGTGACACTTTTAATATGAATCTTTAAGGATTCAGCAGAGTTTAACTTTAGTGGAATTTCAATGAATTTCTTAACCTCAGTTGTTCAAAGCAAAAAAATATAAGATCTTACTGTAAGTGTATTATCTGGGCGCCCGATTTTTTCATTGCATGCCACTACTTAAAGCATGCAATGCACTGCAATTTTTTATTGTATAGTCACCCATGGGTGATTTCATACCACTATACAACTACGCATGGAGTTGATTTTTATATAGTGTGGCCAGCGCAGCGAGCCCGAAGCGTGGCGAGCGCAGCGGATTACTTTACATGTATTCTGCGTCGGTGGCTCGCTGCGCTGGCCACACTATATAAAAATCAACTCCATGCGTAGTTGGATAGTGGGGGTATGAAATCACCCATGGGTGACTATACAAATAAAAATCTGGTCTTTACAATGAAAAATCACATTGCATTGCATGCCTTAAGTTGTGCGATGTGATGCAATACAATGAAAAAAGTCGGGTGCCCACATATTACACAAGTACCAAGTGTTTTATCCTAAACTTGTGTAGTCTACATCAGTTTTTCATTTTCTTTTATATCAGTAGAAAGTGAAAAACACATTTTTAGGTGAGTTGTGATCTCATCATTCTATTTGGAAGTGATACTACAATCAGAATATATATATATATATATATAGTTTGGGGTAGATCCGGCACTCTGAGGGTATATCAGGTGAAGTGTACCCTCAGAGTGCCGGATCTACCCCAAACTATTTTGGACTTCAGCTAACCGCAACTGAGGCCCAATCAAGGCACCTACCACATCTTTCCCTGACTGGACGTCACCTGGGACATCGCTACATACAAGCTTACCATTGCTGTTGCTGCACACCGATACTAAAGTGAAAGGCAAGATGGCGACTGGTACCGACACTGGACCTCCTTTTGCCAATTTGGACTCGGGAGACCATTTCAGTTATTCGGATGTGGAGGTGGATAGGATTCTCTTCACAAGGTCCCTAAGAGGTGAAACCACCACACCTGATTGTAACGAACTGTACAATGAGTGGTTCCGTTTGAAAAAACGTGAGACCGATTTCCTATACCACGGCATCACTCTCTCCGATTATCATAGACAAAAGCAAATTCCACGAGGCTTCCGAGTGAGAAATGTCCCGACAATTGGCCGTCACAGCCCTGCCTTCTGCAAAAAATGGCTAGGGATACTTAATAAATGCTCGATGGACCTCATACTTTTGGTCGTGGAAGAATCCTCCAAAGAATTGTCCTTAACACAAGCAGAGTTGGTGAAGTTCGATGCGGATAAAAAACCTGTACTCCTAGCCGATAAAAACACGAACTGGCTGGAAAAGATTGACACAGCTGTCGACCGCTACACCAAAGAACTTATCTGCTTTAAACGAGACAAGGCACGTAAGGTGCAAAATGACTATGATAACAATTCCGTTTATCCATGGCTAAACCCACAATACTCCCGAGGTCCAAGAGCCCAGTCCTACAGAAACCGACAGGGTCGCCCCCCCCGGCCCAGAGCTCACGATTCCAGTACCTCTGCGAGTGATGCTGACTCTACACAAGTCTACTCCAACGATGCTGCTATCCCTTTAGGCAGCCGCCCGCGACGACTGGTCACGCTGAAAAACAAACCCGTCGCACAAGGAGGGGAAAACAAAACGAGAGGGAGAGGTCGGTCCACCGCAAGAAAACCCAAGTAGAAGATCTGGTGATCAATCTCACGGGTTCTCCTTTAACGGCAATTGAATCTACAGTCCTCTCTAAAGGTTTGACTTTTATTCCTACTAATTTTCATGACTCCATTCAATGGCAAATAGACAGTTTTCGGTTTACAAGATCCTTACGCTTAAAAGACTATTTTGGCCGCACATCTAATGTTGGACTTATTACTGACACTGTACCTGTTCCCCTACGTAAACTAGCCCAAAAATCTACCTTTGATCCCCCCACGAATTCACATTCTATTAAAGCCTTTTCACGCATATTGCTTGGAGCTCCCGATATCTGTGTAACATCAAATAAAAAGCATTGTAATTTATCTCCAGATGAGCGTAAGGCTCTAGGAAATCTCAGTGAACGTAGGGACATTGTTATACGTATGGCAGATAAGGGGGGCGCAATTGTGGTTCAGAGCACCCTGGCATATGTGACGGAGTGTCAACGACAATTGGATGACTCCTCCATTTATGCCAGGTTGGACTCTGACCCAACACAGGGCTTTAAACAGGAATTAGATGCATTGTTACAGGTCGCCCATGCTAATGGGATCCTATCTGAACCTATAGTTAAAGCATTGACTGTCTCCTTCCCAAAGGTACCCTTGTTTTATGCCTTGCCCAAGGTACACAAGAGATTGGTTGATCCCCCTGGCAGACCCATTATATCTGCCAGGGGGTCTTTATATCAGCCGGTCTCTGTGTACCTTGACTGTTTACTCAATCCCTGCGTACAGGCAACATCTGCTTATCTTAAAGACACCAATGACTTATTAAAACGCTTGCAGGACATGGTACCGGTTGAGAATGGGTTAATTCTGTGTACAGCAGACGTAACCAGTCTCTACACCTGCATCCCCCATGCCATGTTGATGCAGGCTGTGGAACTACTCATTACCAATAACCCTTTGTATGATGGACCAGACATCTCTCTTTTTTTATCATTATTGAATTTGATACTAACTAAAAATTATTTTTACTTTAACGGGGTGTACTATCTACAACTGTTGGGGTGTGCGATGGGGTCCTCTGTGGCCCCATCGTACGCCAATGCTTTTATGTGGGCTCTTGAGAGACAACTCTTTGCCCCACTACATCAGAGCGGACATCTGTCGATGTATGTACGATACATCGACGACCTACTGTTTCTATGGTCCGGTGAGGAAAGCGTTCTGCTTGAGGTTCTCAGCTCACATAATGCTACTGATCACCCTGTTAAATTTACCTGTGTCACTAGCCATGAATCCCTTAGCTTCTTAGATGTCCAAATTAAAATCTCTCGAGGCGTCTTGTCTACTGGTTTACATGTTAAGGAAACAGATCACAACTCGTTACTAATGCATAATAGTTGCCATCCCTTGCCACTACGTCGGGGCTTACCGTTCTCACAAATGCTCCGGGTGAGGAGAATAGTGAGCGATCCTGATGAGACCATCAAATCTCTTGATACCATGATTGAGCGGTTTGTTGCTAGGGGTTACCATCTAACAGAACTTCTATCAATTAAAGCAAAAGTGTTAGGTATCCCAAGAGCTGAGTGCTTGAGTGGGGTTAAAAAAGACAAGGAAGCTAATACCATTGTACCATGGATTAACAAGTTTTCAGAAAACAGTGATACCATTACCAGATACATTAAAAATATGTGGCCCATTATTAACACAGACCGTGATTTACCAGCTCTTTATAAAACAAGGCTGATGCCAGCCTATTCACGGGGTAGAAATTTACGGGACCACTTGGTTAAAACAGATATCACTGATTTTCTGAAACCTAAACCCCCTGCTCATTTTCTCTCTAAGACTCCGGGATGCTACAGGTGTGTTGGTTGCACCACCTGTAGCTCAATGTTGACGGGTAGTTCCTTCCTACACCCGTACAGTGGAAGGAAATACCCCATCAAACATGTTCTCAATTGCTTATCTAAGTTTATTGTATACCTCTTATACTGTCCATGCGGATTTGTGTATGTAGGGAAGACAGAAACCACATTCAGGGAACGAATGGCCAATCATAGGTTGGCTATTCGTTCAGCTTTATCGTCCGGAAACAGTGATCAACCTGTGCCGCGGCATTTTCTTGCAGCCGGACACACTGTAGCAAGTCTACGCACAAAAATAATAGATCATGTCCCGGAACCCCGAAGAGGTGGGAATAGAAGCCAATTATTATTGAGACTGGAAAGTAGATGGATTATGAAACTAGAAACCATGTCACCCCGTGGTCTCAACGAACAGTTGGGACTACACTGTTTTCTGTAAAGCCTCTCAAACATCTATATATTGTAATCTTGCCCATGTTCAGATTGTATTTACCTAACATCAGTCTAATTTGTGTCGTAACATACCTATTAAAGATCTCCCTTTTTTTAGGATAATGCCGTAATGAATATTCTTCTGGTTAACATAGGTCTTAATGTGTAGACGTAACATTCTGCTTGTATTTTTAAATTCTTTCCTGTTTTTATGTATTTTTTTATGTATTCTAGTTTTTTGTACACGTTTTGTTTGCCTTACTTTTTATTATAGTATTTTTGATTGAGTCACTGACGTCATCCCAGACCACAGCCTTGATGGACATTGGTCTCTAATTGGAGCCATAGTCTCAGGTGTGGTGGGAGTGTCTGTCTCTAAGTATAATACACAGGATTGGTTAAGATGTACCTGACGTTTTGTATAAATTTACCTTTTGTTTCACTGTCTGTATATCCCTGACGACGGGAGGGTTACCCCCCGAAACATGTCGGATTAATAAAGTATTCACTTGTTTGAAGTTACAAAGACTGGAGAGTGCCGCTTCATTTCCCACGTTATATATATATATATATATATATGAAATAACTGGGCACTCGAGGACTCACAGGTGCAGGTGAAACCAGACCAATTTAATCCATATGAGGTCTTACAGGCGTCATCAACGTTTCGGGGGCCGTACCCCCGTCATCAGTACCAAGTGCAGACAGTGTGAAGTACTTCACACTGTCTGCACTTGGTCCTGACGACGGGGGTACGGCCCCCGAAACGTTGACGACGCCTGTAAGACCTCATATGGATTAAATTGGTCTGGTTTCACCTGCACCTGTGAGTCCTCGAGTGCCCAGTTATTTCTTCTCTATATTCTGTGGGCAGTGCTACATTGCTGCCCTCTGCAAGTTGGCACCGGGGCAAGCTACCGACTTCAGCTCACTTCAGCCCAGAGTGACGGCCCTTCTGGATATATATATATATATCATTCCAAGTGCCCGGCACTCCTATGGATGTCTTTAGTATGACCCGGTGCCTTCCTTGTAGCTTTGGTAAGCTCTTGTAGATGCTGGGATGGATGTAGGCGGCACTCTCGGATTTAGTGAAGCAAAGCAAATTTATTGTGGCTCCAACATGTTTCGGGCGCCCGAAACATGTTGGAGCCACAATAAATTTGCTTTGCTTCACTAAATCCGAGAGTGCCGCCTACATCCATCCCAGTATATATATATATATATATATATATATATATATATATATATATATATATATATATATATATATATATATATATACATACATACATATATACATATATACATACATATACACACACACACATATATATATATATATAGAAATTGGATGTAGTGGCACTCCGACTTGGGGCTGTAGATGCTGCAAAACGATGATATCAGATGCCCTCCGTGACAAGTCAGCTGGCCGCTGACTGTGTATGTAGCAGGGTGGGGGAGCAGCGGCACTCAAATAAATGACACCAGAACTCTGGTTATGGTCACCAACGTTTCTGAGCCGGTGTGGCTCTTTCATCAAGGTGCAGAAGACAAATACATGTGATAAATGAAAAGTTTAAATACCTTTCCAACTCCCGCGCTGGCCACCGGATCTGCAGGCTCTGTCTGATGACATCACTGCTGCTCTAGCAGCCGGGTAGAGGCGGGGGAGGAGGACGGGCATACATGTGACTGTAAACAAATATATGAATGGAAAGTGCATAAGTGCTTGTACTATAATACATCATACAACAAAAACATGTCACATATGTTTTTGTTGTATGATGCCTTATAGTACAAGCACTTACCTGGTAGGTTTGTCCTGCCCCAGCAAAACCCACCACTTAAGGGGTTAAATTGATAATATAATCACTTTCAAGTATCAATTTTTGATATTCTCCATGGCAACAGTTAGTTCTTTGGAATTCTTCGGTAGATGTTAATATTGTAGAACTTTGAGCAGTTATGCAGGTTAGTTCAATCAAAACCTCATAATGAAAAGGTGTTAGTAGGCTGGCAATGGGTTAGTGGCAAAAAATAGTTGTTAGATAATACTCATAGGTTATTCCTCCTGTAGCACAAATGAGATACAGTTCCCATTCCCGGGAGTAGTTTATCTTCTCTAGTGCGTCACCAACTGGAATGCCTTTTACGCTTCGCAGTGATCTGGACTCTTCCTCAAATTTACACTGGAGCCTGTGTTGGCGTGCCCTCATCTAGTTGCCACGCATGAGGGGTTTGAGTGCTGAAATGTCCGCTGGCAGAATGTCAGTGAGCAGAAGATGTTCCTGATCTGATGTGTTTCCCCACCTGCGTGTCTCGGCGGCTTTTTCAAAGGTCGCAGTGCCTGGTCGGACCCGGGATCCTGATCTCGAGTCTGGCACTTTCACACTAAACCTGGGTCACCCATTTAATCCTTTCTTATAACCTGGGTCGAATTTCCGGGTTGGTCGACCCAGGTTATTAGAGGAGGTCCTTTCACACCGCACCTTGACCTGGCAGCAACCCTCCAATTACCCGGATTATTGTTGTGAACTAGAAGGGGTATAATACCCATTCACTCGGTTTATTGCCGAGTAGCTGCCACCTTGACCCGGGTTGAGGTGTGGTTTAAAAGATCCTGGGTCAGACTTGGCATTACAAAGTGAAAGAGGTATAAAAGATAACCCAAAAACCTCATCAGGTGCCAGTAATCATTCCACAGTCAAAGTCACATAGACCTCATGTCTTCCCTATTCTAGTGTTTGGTCTGATCAACAACTGAACCTCGACCATTTACACCTAGTATTTTATCTGACCAATAACTGAACCTCTTGACCATTTACACCTAGTATTTTATCTGACCAATAACTGAACCTCTTGACCATTTATACATCAGTGTTTGTGGTTAGAGAATAGACAACGGGGAACGAAGGAAGAGCGAGTACTATGCATTCGGTCATAGCATAGTTCACGGTTTTCATGTCACCCAGCAGGTGCACAGGTGCACTCATTACTCTCGGACACATTTTGAAAGATCCACAGGTGGATTATAATTATTTCACTTGTGATTCTGTGAGGAAACCTGAAAAACATGCACTGTTGGCGATCTTGAGGACCAAGTTTGGGAACCACTGCTGTACGAATACCCAGAACCTCTAGGAAAGCTCTATTTGCGGGTGATCGGGGACAGGCGCATATACTGGATAATGGCCACCACCAGAACTTGTCTACTGGACCCAGGAAGATTGGGCGGATACCCCATAATCTGCCCACTTCTTAGTGGTATGGGCAACAATGGAGAAAGAATACTGGACTGTGGTTCTGCATGGAGAGGCGGGGCTTATCAGATGTGAAGTGCATCATTTTAGCCCCTCCCCTTCCACACAGTACCACAAATCACAGCACTTTGCTGTGGCAGCACCAGCACCTAAGGACAGGTGAACAAGGCCCTGCACCACGGAAGAGGTCAGCTACTGGACCTTGAGTACGCACGAATAGTATGCTAATATTCTATTGTATCTCAAACCCTGTATAGGCCAAAAGCTATTTTTGTATGCAACTTGTTCTTCCTAAAATTACTATACCTTAATTTTGTGGCCAGCCCTGCGTATTTATTTCTTTTATTTTTTATTTTAAAAAATTCTTGCTTATTTTGGTCAGAATTGAAGTTATTTTTTGTTCTATTTTTGTACTTCTACAAAGTAGCACGACACATTTCTCCTAATAACCAGACGCTCGTGTAGAAGCAGGACTCCATTCTCAATGGTGAAATATGCGCAGGAAAGCACTTTACAGAACATGTTCGCTTTGAAGGGCTTTGAAGAGGCTTTTAAGGACTCCGCTGATTGGAATAGAACGCTCCTCAACACAAGGAAAGCGGCCTCCGTGCCCTTGATGCTTTCAAAAGTGGGGTCACAGGAGGTACAGTAGGTCATACGCTACCTAGAGAGCAGGTTATCATCCTACCATCTCCCCTGTTGATACTGCGCCCCCCCCCCCCCCTCCAGCAGAATCCCCGCAATACGATGCATATACGCTTACACATCCGCCAGCATGCGGCCGCACAGAACAAAAGTCATTCGGTGGTCGCTCACCATGCAATGATCCCCCCCCCCTCCTCGCAGATAAAAGTAAGCCTATATTTTTAATCTGCACAGATATTGGCCAACTGGGGGGCGGGCACTGACATGTGACATCAGCCACCTGCGTTTGCATAGGTACGCCCAGCGATTCTATGGGCACGCCCCCCCATTTCTGCGGGACCACCCTCCCTGCCTATCCACCATTATGTGAATGCCCCAGCGAGTGTATAACTTGCTGAAGGCCTTCACTCCCGTGGTGTGCACATTCACACAAGCGACAATGGGGCAGATGTATTAAGCCTTAACAAGAGATAAATGCAAGGGTGATAAAGAGAGATAAACGTCCAGCCAATCAGCTCCTTACTGACTTTTTTCAATTACAGCCTGTAACATGGCAGTTGGCAGGTGATTGGCTGGACGTTTATCTCTCTTTATCACCCTTGCATTTATCTCTTGTTAAGGCTTAATACATCTGCCCCTATGTGCCTGCGCACTCCCCAACCAGGTCTAAATCAGCCACACAGTGCGGAGAGTCCAGAACGGTGCGTCACCACGCTGGCAAGCTGGGTTTGAGAAAACAAACACTATATTTAATGATATTAATGATATATTTAAATAATGGCCGCTTTATTTTTACACTGCAATTAAAATTTCAGTTTGAACACCTTCTCACGCAAATCTAAAGGCCCCCATACAACCCGATTTAACCCTATTCCGGCAGATCGGAGCAAGAAATCAGGTGAAATCAGGCAAAATCGCAAGTGTATGGTATCCGATGAGAGTAACAGGAAACATGGAATGATGGGTCAACTCATTGACAATAACCTGACATGACAAATATACAAGTAAAAAAGGGAAAAACAGTTTAATTTGGATATACAAAAAAAACAAAAACAATTTAGAAGTGAAAGAGGTCTCCGAATTACGCAGAAGGTTCCGATTCTGGCTCCTTCGCTTCCTTCTCCGTGACCTGTGGGGACAGGAAATATAACTGTAACCGTACGGATATGATAATGCTGTAATTATACATTCACGCTGCAAGATATGATCAGCCTTTGTGCCAAGAAATCTGTACAGTAGGTATATTGGACACAAGGGGGTGATAGTTCTCTAAAGGCAACAGAAACCACGGAAGCCTCATTATAAACACCACAATTATGATCTAATAATGTTTATTGGTCCAACAAATCTCCAAATATTCTTTCTTTAAATTGAAAATGCCGTTTGCACCAGTACAACATGCAGCCTCTGGTAATATGTAGGGCGTTTGTGAAGCCTCTGAGAAATGACATTGCCCACAGCTGCAATAATCTATACATCACTGGCTTTGTAATAACAGTGGGCTCAGATGTTCCTTATGCTGTACGTATTAGTGCCAGGAGACTCCACAAACCTCTCCAGTTATTCTCCTCCAGTAGATGTACTGGAGATGCACTAAGTCTTGAAAAGTGATAAAACGGAGAGGGATAATGCTGCAGCCAATCAGCTCTTGACATTTTTCAAACACAGCCTGTAGCATGGCAGTTAAGAGCTGATTGGCTGGTGGTTTAACACACTCCATATTTTTACATTTTCAAACTTAGTACATCTGGCCGAGAGACTCCTGTAACGGCAAGACGTTCACGTTGCCTTGGTTACACCTTCTATATAATTGGCTTAAACGGTATAGGTTAATTTGCTGGAATCATGCCTACAACTTGCGGGCTATTCCATTATGTTTGATCATGCAAATCTGGCCTAGACTGCTGCCACATTGCACTGTGGCATCATTGTAGGGGTATATGGGCCACACCCAGGTGTCACCCACCCTAGGTCCATCCGCTGCCCATCACTGCTGTACAGGATTCATTTTTACTTGGTAATCGCAATGTGAATATACTGTAACTGTTATTCATACAGTGATATAGTTACACTTGTATATAAGCCGATGCGTGTTGGGAGCCTTGTGCCATTAATGCCATTGTATGATGATGTTATACAATGCTTGCAAAGGGTGTAATAAATGTAATGTGTGCGAACTTGGAGCCACCTACAGTATGTAACATGTGGTGGTGTCAGAAAACAGAGGCATGCGGTGTATTTATCTGTAGTACTGATGTGTTCCCAGCCTGCAGTGAGAAGACAGGCACGTTCTATACACCTGAGCCCTGATTCAGTCTCAGGTCCATGAAGAGGTAACGGATGTTTTCTGACAGGTTCGTTCAATCAATTGTTGTTTACGGACACAGAGAAGTTCAGACAGAGTTATTCTTGTCTGTTGTGTTCCTGCCTGCTAGCTATCGTTCCTGCAGTCTTAGCTGTAACCACAGCACACTGGAGAGGAGAACAGAGATGGGGGGGTTGGGGGAGAAAGCGCAGATGGAACATCCACAAGTACTCTACTTTATTGATGTATGTCCTTTATACAATCAAATTTCAGTTTTACTGCTAAGTTTAATCATAGTACCGCAGCAATAGTCAGATAGAACAGTAATGCAGGGCACATATTACGGGGCCAGGTACCAGCGAGTGTTTACACACTTGTACTAACGTTTGTACTAACTTGTACTAACGTTTCTCATGATCAGCATGAATATCCCCAGATACTATATTTCCCAATGAACACATTAAGAAGCGAGGTATTCCATCCTGGGGGCCGACAGTCGTGACCCCGGCCCATTCTTGGCTCGCTGGCCTGTTATTCGACTTTGAATCCCGCCTGGCGAACAACGAAAAGGGGGAGTGTCCGCGGAAACGGCCGTGGATCATGGAGCTACTGCTGTGATCTCGGCAATCCACGGCCATACTTGGCAAAACAGGCCCGACTGCTTCTAAAAGCAGTCGGGTCCATTCTGCCGCAATGCCTCTTCAATGCTGTCAGGAAAGGCAGCATTGAATAGGCGCCCGCCGCTATTTCCCCCATCGGAAATAGCAGCGGGGGATTGAATACCGCCCTCAGGGAGGAATTCAATTGTTTATGTAAAGTGACGGGGGATTGGGGGGGGGGGGAATATTCCATTTTTCCTTCTGCACTCAGTCATGATTTAGCCGCATAAAGCAAACAACCCCATCCAAAAGTGCTGAACGAGCAACAACCCGGGAAATTGGTCAGTGTGAAAGGGTCCTGAAAGATTTTCCTGGGTCCAACGTTCCTAGGATTTCAACCCAGGTCTTGACCAGGGTTGGACTCCGGATGCTCGCGGGTTCAGGGGCAGTGTGAACGGGTAAGAGGCAGAGCGATGTGCTGTAAGGAGTGCTTCGCAATTTTGGGGCGATTCAGACCTGTTCTCACAGGTCCGAATTCGTCCCCATCCCTGATGGTGAGGGACTGTGAATAGGTGCTAATGCGCATGTTCAGTCCCCCGCAGCGAGAGCCTTCAGTAAGTTTTTCTTTTGCCTTATTAACCGGCAGGGGGCGTCCCATGGTGGACCCCCGGTGTTTCATGGGCGTGCAACAAAAAAAGCAGTTGGCGCGCCAATAGAAACGCTGGGCGAACCACCCAAGAATGCAGGTGTGCCCCTGCCTGCTCGGGGCGGACAGGTCTAGAAGATGTCCACAGCAACCAATCAATAGAATGTACCTGCACAATGTATTTTACTCTTATCATTAGGAGCTGAGAAATATTAGAAGGGGGGGGGGGGGGGGGGTTAATCCAAATCCACCTGGTTAATTGCTTTCTCCATTTACATCTAATCGTTGTGAGGTTGCATATTAGTCATTAAATATATAATTTAGGAAATTAGAAAAGTGTTAACGATTGGATCCGTTCATTATTATGTCGCCATGATCAGCAGAGAGGGGATCAGGCAGCCGTTTGTCTGTTGGAAAACACGATAACACCAGGATACACTTTCACGCGATCGGCGGAATCCAATTGTGGGCGGGAAAATTAAAAGAGCCCGCGGTGCAGGTTTGGTATCCAACTGCAGGACAGAACACGGGATGCGGCGATTTCTATAGAAATCACTGCGCCTGTATTCCACATACATCCTGACTTGCTCTGGCAGCCCCCTTGAGGACTAATTAAGCAATTGGAAGTTTCCAGTTACCTTAATTAGGCTGCAATTACTCACATTCTGAAGCAGGGTCTTCCAGCATCAAGATTCTGTCTCCTGCAACAGTGTGCGTGTGTGTAAAAGTGTGTAAGTGTGTGTGTGTGTAAGCATGCATGTGTAAGCGTGTGTGTAAGCCCAAGTGTGCATGCGTGTGCGTGTGTTAAATAATTATTCCAGGAACCCTTGCACTCCCCAGCACCCCGCACCCCAGTGGAAAGATGGAGCGGAAACCACAAGGCGTCACAGGGACCATGGGAGAGGTTGTTGTTTATTTACGCCCTGCTGGGGTTTTCAGCGCAGAAAACCACTTGACTTTTTTTATTTTTTTAAACTGGATACCAATCGGAGGACTATGAAAAGAAAAAAAAAAGGGGGGGGGGGGGTTTGCAATCAATCATTCTATACAGTGAAGAAGTTGCCCATAGCAAGCAGCTTTGAGCTAGCATTTATCAAGTATTCTTTAAAACAGGCATGGCCAAGCTTGTGAAACTACACATCCCAGCATGCCTTGCCATAGTTTTAGCATTTGCTAATAGTAAAACAGTGGCAAGGCATGATGGGACTTGTAGTTTCACAACAGCTGGAGGAACATAGGTTTGGACAGGATTGATTCACCTGACATTAGAAAAGGTAGAGGTTCGAGGAGGGTAAGTGCGCATTGCTGCTACAGACCGTATCGTCACATGCACTCTCCTGCACATATCCCAAACAGGTCTGTGCCCCTTTAAACCTCCGACCGGGAAGAAACCATCATTATTACGGCAGTTACTAATCAGCATAGGCCAATGATATCCCAGTGCATTGTCACTAATCATTACTCATTCATCAGAAACAGACGCAGGATTAGATAGTTGTCACTAAAATAAACTGTTATTTTAAGTGTTTATAGTTCCACTATAAACGGTAATACGCCGACAGACGGAATTGCTGGCAACGTGTGTGTTCCGTGAGGCTTTTAACAGAACGAGTGCCAAAAAAGCTGCAAAAACATATGTCCTTTCCTTTTCTATAAGGCGCTGAGTGACTTGACATTATAGCTAAACATGGTAAAGGCAGCCAATACTCGTGTCACACTGATAGGACTAGCAACCAGTGCCATTAATGAGGCTGCTGTGTGATCTGTACAACGTGCGCAGCAACATTCACAGAGTTCCACTGCTAAGGTATGAGGTACATCGTGTCTCATGCCTCAGCAAATGTTTGCGCGTGAGGCAACAGTCTCCATTGAGAGGAGACAGATCAAAGAGATCGAGAGTTAAAAGTACCATCCAATCAGTTGCCAGGTTACAGGCTTTGTTCACAAAATGGCAGGAGCGGATTGGTTGGTATAAGAGATAAATATAAAAAAAAAAAAAAAATTAATCACATTACAGCAAACATGTAACAAGTTTGTATCATTGTGAAATGACGTCCTCTTACCAGTTTCTGGGCTCTTGTTCGTAATTTATTCCAAACTGTGTGATGAGCCTGTGGCAAAGAGAGTGACAGTCATCTACAGTACGTGTGGGGAATGATTCAGGCAAACTCTCTCCGCTAACGCAAATAATATTAGTTAAACAAAAAAATACATTCATTTTTCTTCATTCAATAAAAAGGAGTTATCTCATGCGTGATGCCAACCAAGCAGCTCCCAACTGTCACTTTTCAAACACAGTCTGCAACATGGCAGGAGCCGATTGCTTGGTACTTTATCCCTCTACACGGCTTGATACATTTCCCTCAAGGGCACAGGTTCTCAAAGTCAGTCCTCAGGACCCCCACACAGTGCATGTTTTGCAGGTCTCCACACAGAATAAAGATCCACCTGTGGATCTATTAAAATGTGTCAGTCAGTAATGAGTGCACCTGTTGGGCGGCCTGGAGACCGTGCACAGTGTGGGGGTCCTGGGGACCGAGTTTGAGAACCACTGCTCTAGGGGAATGTGTTACGCCTTCTAAAAAAAACAAGTGTATACTGTAAGTTGCAGATAGCATTTACCACATACATTCTATAAGATTAAAGGTAGAAGCAGATTAGTTGCTATGGGCTGGAGTAGGGGGACAAGGGGTGGGAGTTGCCAGCTTCTAGAATGGAAATGAGTCAGTGTAGCACCTGCTTGCATAGGAGCTGCGGTCATTCAATCAGAAGCCACATCCAGTCCACACCTGCTCCCGTACTTGACCAACTCACTAGGACAGCTCCATACGTACTGAGATTTCTCTTCTGTACTGTAATTGGTGTTCATTCTAAAACTCTGCACCTTTCAAAATCCATGCAGTTCCCCTTTTCTGCCTGGGATGTCACTCACTGCAGTGGTACTTCTAGCACAGTTTGGTCTGTATTCTTCCACTGAAATACAGATCAAACTGTGCTAGAAAGGTACAGGGTGCTAAAATGTACAGTAGCATTACACCACATTCTAGCAGGTGGTGGTTGGGGTTACTAACATGCCTTGCAACAGTGTCAAAATGGCCAAAAAGCAAAACTGTAGCAGGGCATGCTGGGAGGTGTAGTTCAACAGCAGCTGGAGGGCCTACCCCTGACTTACAGCATGCTCAGAAGCGTTCAGCAATCATCCGCACCTGCCACAACACTCCTCCCTTGGCCTTGACAACAAACTGCCAGCTCAGCGTGATCCTACACAGGGACACGGAACAGAACGGCCTTTCAAATCCAACGCAGGAGTTAATAATTCAGAAACTCCAGCTCCTTATTAAGAAGGGAGGAATAAAAGCAAGCTGTTCTGGGTCCAGCGGAATGCTGCAATTTCTGCTTAGCACTCAGCAAGTACGAAGAAGCCAGTCTCCGACCACTTGGGGTTCTCTGAAGCATTTGTAAACAGCCGTCCTTCCTCATTATGAAGGACATGAAAGAGAGAATCCAACTACGCACAATGATTCATACAATAGAATCCTGGTCTTGAATAGCAGGACTTCAATGTGAGGCCATAAAGAAAAAATATGTTCATTTAAAACTGTATAGACATGGTTAAAAATAAAAAAAATAAAAACATTTAGAACACACGAGTATCTCCTATATAATCTATAATGCACCCTTTCCAAAGGTACGTGAATGTTTTTTTGCAATGGTCTCTCAGATTTTGAACACTGATTTGCGTCAAGGGCTGAACGCCTAAATAATCAAAGGATCTCAGCGGTATGAACACAATACAGGCAAACACTTAGAACACAAGACAGTAATAGGAACATTGCCAAACTGCAATGCAGTGTTATGGTCTAATTTAAAGTGAGAGTCCAAGTAAAAATATTTCCCAAGTTACACTGCCCTCGCCGAGCCAGACAAGCCGCCCATGGCCCCGTATCGTTGCCACCAGCAGAGAAGACGACAGAAAAGCTTGTTCGCATCTCTGATGCACAATAGGAAGCCGGGACTTTTATTGCAGCCATTCAGCAAATGAGCGAGTAACCGGCAATTTGCATCTCACCACCCAAGGTGTGTATTAGCTGCAGGAAATACTATATTCAATAAAGCTCCCAGTGGAGACGGCATCCCCTCAGTAGCTTTGTCTGTCATAACAGCATGTACGAGCTTAGATACAGTGCACCCAGGGGCTTATTTTGGGTCATTTGAAAAGGCAAAATCACTCTCAGATGGACGAAACCATGCTGCACTGCAGGGGGGGTAACATGTGCAGAGAGTGTTAGATTTGGGTGTTATATTGTTTCTATGCAGGGTAAATACTGGCTGCTTTATTTTTACACTGCAATTTAGATATCAGTTTGAAGTGCACCCCCACCCAAACGTAACTCTCTCTGCAAGTTACATCCGCCCCACCTGCAGCGCACATGGTTTTGTCCACCTGAGAGTGAATTTGCCTTTGCGAGTGAACCAGAGTAACCCACCTAGTGCCTGCAAGGAAAACCGTGATCCAGGCACCTGCAAGTTCAGCGTACAAAGACCAGGCGTGCTCACAGACACTATGCCTTACCCTTAACTGCCCAGGCAAGGAAACGCCCTGGAAGCGTCTAACATGCTCAGAGGGGATGGGCAGGGAATGTGCGGCTGTGACCTCGTACTGCATACAAAAGCTGGTCCTGGGAATGTGAGGTCCTTCAGAGAGATCCACAAATTCACCAAATCTGCAGGAATAAGGGCAAGAGAGTTGGCGTGAGTCACTTGAATGGTAGAACAGGTGAAAGCAATCCATGACTCATTTGTTACACTATAGATGTATAGGTTTTCTTACTAGTGGAATCAACAGTGCAGCAAACAGTACACATTATCTACAGCAGCTTAATCTGCAATTTAATGGTGGTTATTTTATTAACCATGGACCATGTTCACCGTCTTGTCCCTGACTGGCTGCACATCATGGTCAAAGATTGAAGACCGTTGTATGCAGCCAATCAGGGAAGAGTCTTGTTTTACACAGTCACAAATGCAGACCAAGACTTATCCCTGATTGGCTGCACCCCATGGTCCTCCACAAGTGACCTTGGTTTGCAGCCAATCAGAGTTAAGACTGTGTGAACAAGCACCGTGGCTCCGGAAGTGACCTTGGTTTGCAGCCAAGCAGAGACAAGCACCGTGGCTCTTAAGCAGCTGTAAAGCAATCAGCCACTGAGAAATCAAATAAACTGGTATATATAATGGGAGACCAAAGTCCACATTTTGACTCGATATATACTATACTGACCACTGGGAGTAATATACAGCACATTACTACATTCTATATATACTGCTTGCATAGACAAAGTCTGACATCACTAGCCTAGTAATAATATATTAGGGCACACCCCCGCCATGCCATCTTCCTCTAACATACCCATGTCATTCCCAAAAGTATCCCCACCCGGTCCCTCCTCCCATGCTGCAACCAGTTGCAGAACTCTCAATAGAGATTTATGGTTTAGGAGTAAAAATGTTGATCTATAAGAAAGTAATCTAACAGGAACTGGGATGTTCCCCCCTACTGGGACATACAGGGATATTAGCGCTCACGCAGGTGGGGCAGAATCTTATGACAAGTACTTTGGGGGTTACTTAGACCTGGATCGGTTCTCCGTGATCAGATAGCCGCCGCCCCGCCAGAGAGAAATCCCGCGCTGTGCAATGCTGCGATTATCTGCAAATATATTCACAACTCACCCATCATATAATGCATTTTCTGGTCTGTGTGTAACTCAGCTGGTGCGATTAAAACCAGCTGATCGGGGCCAGAGCGGACGTTAGACTCCATCCATACGGCCAGCAATTAAAAAATATAATTCTGGATTTTATCGCACATGCAAGTTGTAGGTATAAGCAGTCTATACATAACCGCCCAGCCTAGGATTCGCAGCCCAGCAATCTGGTCTGAATAACCCCATTAACCTGCAGAATGCCTTCTCACGTGGGACGCTTAAAAGATCTCAGCATCGCCCCAAAATTGAAAGGCAACCTATGAATCAAAGGACAGTACAGAAAGGCCAAGTCATAGCTGTCTATTAAACAGTGGGTAGCTACGTTATCCTTAATCAGTGTTCTCCATTCCCAGCCTTAGAACCTTCGGATCAGTTTGGACTCTACTGGTCTTACTCTCAGGGAAATGGATCGGACATAACCCATTGTTCCTCCTGCCGCCCCTGTGTATGGGAGTTCAGATAAACACTGACCTGTGTAACATCACCTTCCCTTGGGGATGCTGCGCCGCCTTTTCTTCCAGCAAGATCAATTTGTACCTGGGAGAGAAACACGTGTCTTATCTCTATACAGAACATAGCTAATGTGCCAATAAGTAACAAAAGGGAAGAAACTTTTTTCCTTGATACTCCCTTTAAGAGTCGAGTTGTAACCCATCTTTCACCGACTTTTAGATAAAAAAAAAAAAAAAATGTTCTCTCCTTCTCCACCGCAGCAAATAGGAAACCCTGCACAGAACTCCCTGTACCTGCTAGAGCTTTGAATCCACCGATACCGCTAACAGAGCTGGTTTGTATTCCAGCAGTAGACTACAGCAATGACTGATCCATGGCCCTAGCTAAATATGGAGGTGTCAGGTCAGCAGAGATCATTCCGAAGTTACAGATATAGGGGTCATTCAGGCTGGAGGTGCTGTTACTGTTGCTTCCTTGGAACCACCAGTGATGGCTTAGCACGGTAATGCAGCCGGGGGGCGAGTCAAGTAATGATCTGACGTCAGCCAGATTGTCAATCAATGACAGCCTGATGCTGAAAATCACAGGTGAAACCAAACCTGAATGACCTCCATAGTGTCCTCCAAGTGTAGGTAGCATTAGACTTGGGACACACATTTCACTTAGAACTCTGGCCAAAGAAAAACCCTTTACCTCATAACCTTGTAGAGAGGACAATAGGAGAAATATAGGTACTTGTTTCCTAGCACGGCCACACCGATTTGCATCGGGGTGATCGTGTCGGAAAAATCGCTTCAGTCGCATCGCATGCGATGCGACCGACCCAATTTTTACATTGAATCAAATGTGAATAGGGCCCCTGGGACCCCATTTTACATTGGATTGAATGTATAGTATTCCCCAGACCCCCAATTTTACCCCCTCAACGCCACCCCACGATTGACGGCAACCCGAAGCGCAGCGAGCCCCCGAGGGGTGGCGGTGCGCGTCCTCCGACCTTTTTCATCCCCCCACTATCCACGTCGGCGTGGAGTTGAGAATATAAAGTGTGGCGAGCCCCGCGAGGGGACGCGTATAACTTCACAGGTATACGCGTGCGCTCGCCACATTCTCAACTCCACGCCGACGTGGATAGTAGGGGTATGAAAAGGTCGGAGGACGCGCACCGCTGCGCTCGCCACGATTCGGGTTGGCGTCAATCGTGGGGTGACGCTCACCCATGACGGGGCCATATACAATGTGAAATGGATCATATTGGCCCATTTCACATTGTTTCCTATGTAAAATGGACTTAATCAAGTCCATCTCATCTTGTGCCATTATAATGGCACAAGACCGACGCGATGCTCCCGATTTCAATGTTAAAAATATTTTAACATTGAAGCCTATGGCAAAATCACGTACATCGCGTCGGGGGCCATGTTAATGCACGCGACCGACGCGATGCCCCCGATTTTGCCTTTGCCGGCAAAATGGACCTGATTTCAAAGGAAATCAGGTCCATCGCGTCCATGGTGTACCTTAACTTTAAGGTACACGATGCCTGCGATTGTGGCCGTGCTAGGAAACAAGTACCGAAATTTCATTTAGCTTCCCCTGTATATATATATATATATATACACATCTCTGATTGGAACTCACCAAACGTCCAACAGTATATTCCATTGCACCTGCGTATAACACCCGTATGTATATACTGCAGCACCTGTGTATAACGCCCACATGAATATAACCGCTGCACCTGTGTATAATGCCCGTATGTATACACTGCTGCACCTGTGTATAATGCCCGTATGTATACACTGCCGCACCTGTGTATAATGCCCGTATGTATATAATGCCAGCATACCCTGCCACTATTGTCAGCAGTATTGTGCCAGTGCATGCTGGGAAGTACAATTCACAACAGCTGGATCGTTTTTCAAGCGGATTCTCTACCCTTAAGGGCCCATTCATATATTGGGCATATAATCTACTGCACTGACAGCACACAGACATCAGTAGCTGGGTCTCAGGCAACCAAACAGCCCCCCTTACACTGTGTATAGTGGGAATGGGTACAGTTTAGCCCTATAATTACACCTGATTAATGCTTTAACGCAGTTTCCCAAAGCACCTGAATTACAGTCCAGGTCC
Organism: Crinia signifera; assembly: GCF_055691185.1. Lineage (NCBI taxonomy): Eukaryota > Metazoa > Chordata > Amphibia > Anura > Myobatrachidae > Crinia > Crinia signifera. The sequence continues at coordinate 34,328,870 of NC_139218.1, forward strand.
TAAGAATATGCATGCTTAAGCACAGGTGACTTAATGAGTCCCTCAGTCAATTTGATTTAGCCATATAGACTCAGGCACAGATACATCCTTACCCTGTACCGTAATGGGGAAATTCTAAATCATAATGAGAGACTTAGACCGACACAAGCAAAAAAGGTCAAAACGGTCCTGATCGACACGCGTAAAAGTCAACATGAGTTTCCCGATTTTCCGGCTCATTTTTTTTTTTTTACTTTTTCATATTGTACCAACCAAACAGTGGAGCAAGGCATATGACCCGACGGAAGGTGAGCCACATGAGGGAATGGGTACATTAATTGGGGAGTCCACATGAACAAATCTAGAAATTGGCACCATAAAAAAATAAAAAAGCTTAAAAAAAACTCGACATTGTGTTGACTTCATACACGTCGACTTACAGTTGACCCTATACACCTCGAAGTGTTGGGGAGGGGGTGTTAATTAAAAAGCTGATCAGCCTTGTAAATATGTCAGGACCTGTCGATAACGCCTTCATCCAGCACAGCGCACAACCACCGCTTAAATGTGCCCTTTATACACGTTCTTTTTATATAAACATTTATCAGAAACATACTTCAAGTCCGGCACAATCGCGAGGCTGACATAGAAGGCAAAAGCAGCAGGGCCGCAATCTACAACATATAAATACTAAAGTGCATAAAAACATTTCTTTATAAAACTTTTGTTCTACAAGAAATGAGCATGAGAATAGATCCGTGGTTTTCAAGCAACTCAGTGTTATTCCTGCGAATAGCGAAGCCGCCGGTGCTGTGTGTATTCCGTGCAGCCACAATAGGCCCGAGCTAAATGAAATCACAATAGTGTTCAATAGGCTGCAGAGACGTCGGCTTTATCCGCTTGTACTGGGCCCAAGGCTGCCCTGCGTGAATCCGAGAAAGAACACGCAGGCAGAAAATACAGACCATTGCCAAGGGCTTGCAAACTAATAATCAGATGGCTCCGTCCACCACAGCAGCAGCAATGCGGGCAACATAGCAATCAGCCCAGGGCAACATAGCAATCAGATGCTGAATCTCACAGACTGGTTTATTAGGAAGAACCTTCAGTGCGCTGTGGCATCCAGGCATCTTTAATAAGGCCCCCATACCCTGCCTAATTAGATTGTGAACAGCAGAATGAACATGTTCTTTGTGCTGCTGATGTGGAAAGCGGACTGTACCGTGGTGCGCAAACCTGAGTATTAAAAAAAAAAATGTTTCAGCAGTTGCTTAATGCACACTGCCACATTTCAGAAAAAATATCCAACATGTTCATATAAAAAAAAAAAAAACTGACATGATGCCTATAATGAATAGAACCCCCCCCCCCCCCCCCAAGCCCACTTCATTATTGATAGGAAGTCCTGAAAGGAGGTTATTCCATAAGTGTTTCTTTTTTTTTTATACTGTAACAGCTTCTTAGGGTTTTTGAAGAGGACAATCACCTATTACAACAGAATAAAGTAACTCACGGATTATGCAGAAATATCTCCCTTGCAACCTTTTCCTCTACTTCCAGACGCTCAAATGGCAGATCTTTTTTTATAAGTCTAAGTGCATCCTTCGTGAACGAATGAAGATTCTCCTTCAGAATAAAAAAAAAAAACAGGGAAACATTTGTATTATTTACTGGTCACACAATGTGAATACTGCATAAGAGCTACTGTATCTCTCTCTTTATACACACTGCATTCACAACCAGGCAAGGGGTAACAAGTACATCTGCTACTTGGAAATGACAAAACCAAACCAGATGAAAAAGTAGCCCTTTTTTTTTTTTAAACACTAAAAGGGCCCCTTGCACAGATTGTGTCAGATTTGACCCAATTCAGATGGATTGGGCCAAATTTATCTGACCAAATCTGATGTGCCTGAAGCTGTAGGACCATATGCACGTTCCCGTGCGCATTGGGTCTAACCAAGAGATCGATCCTCTTGCACATAGGATAAATCTCAAGTCAATCAGGTCCAACTAATCCCTCAGACAAGTTTGACAAGTGTAAGGGGGCCTTAAGGTGGATATACATCAGAAAGACCAGTCTACATTTACGATCGTGTCCAACTTTCCCTTCAACTCGCCGGCAGTCCTTGGTTGTTTTTGGACACACAATGTAATCACAATCTGTCATACAATCCAGCTGCTGCATACGACCGGTCGTCTCACAATCGATTGTATGCACCTAAACTGCCACTCAAATGATGCCGATTGTATGATCATTCAAACGACCGATTGCATGTGCTTAAAAGCACATGCAATTAGCTATGAACCCAACTGATCAACTGATGCAGCACTTCTGATCAGAGGACCAATCCTACAATCCATCATACAACCAGTTGAGATTGTACGATTGGGTACAATATCTTTCTGATGTATGGGGCCTTTAAGGTTTAACAGCGAGTAATATTCTTATTATGTGGTGTTGCTGTGGGCAACCAGTCAGAATATACTTCTTATTTCTTTAGAACCCTCTAGAACATAGTAGACAGGATCTGGTTGGTTGCCCATGGCGGCGTCCATGTGGAGTCTGGTTCCCATCTTGGTAAATTTCCCCCATAATGTCTGCATGTGAAGTATAACTTGCTGTTGCATTATATCCTGCATAGATCGGGTTGGAAGGTCAACAGTCAAAAGGTCACAAGTTTTTTGCGTTTTTTTGTCCCAAATTTCAACGTGTTGACATCGTGAGACGCTCTGCCAGTCCCTCCATTGGTTGCCTGTATTTTACTGTATGTAATATAAAACCCTTCTACTCGCATATAAAGCTAATAGGAGGAGTACCCTTTCAATGCGCTACAATATATGGGTGGGCAGCAACTAAGTGGGTCCCCCCTGTTAGTGGGGGAGAAGGGGAAGAAACAGCAGACAATGGACAAAGTGCGCCCTATTAAGATGTATCCACCAATAGAACAAATAGTGACAATGTGGTCACGATACAACAAATTTAATATAAAACAGATAAAATATAACAATAAAACACTTTTTTCATCTGTGTGGAGTCATGGATTCTATAACGGTCAGTATAAAAGGACACCCAACGCGTTTCGTCGTTACGACTTCCTCAGGGGTAACCGTCAGCAGGCAACTCAACTTTAGGACAAGATGTTTCAGTCACAGTGTAATACAGCTTTCAATTTAGACACAGTGGGCAAAAGCAAGGGAGTGGATCCTTTGTAGATCTCAATCCTGATGCATGACCGCATCTAAAAAGTAGTAAATTTCCATACAAAACGAGGGATAAAGAAATGGAGTAATATCCCGAAGACATTCAAGATCACTCCTTAATGTAGTGCCAAAGACCTCAATAGGTTATGCTAGGCAGCCAAATATGGGACCAGACTCCAGGTCTCACTATTGGTGGTGGATACATCTTAATAGGGCGCACTTTGTCCATTGTCTGCTGTCGCATATAAAGCTATTAACCATACTGCACCAGCATAGATCTCTCAAAATATCTCCCATCTCGACCACTCCGCTCTGCACAAGATCTGTGTCTCTCTTCCGCACGGATCACCAGCTCCCATTCACTATTACAGGACTTTCATCGGGCTGCTCCCACCCTATGGTATGCCCTTCCACGCACAATAAGTCTCTCCGCTAGCCTCCAACTTTCAAGCGTTCCCTGAAAACTCACCTCTTTAGGCAAGCCTATCATATTTAAGTTCTACACACATAACCCTCTGAGGCACTTATGTATTATATAGCTTCCCTTCTGGACTTGTAACCTGGTGGGACTGCTATGCTATTACTGGTGCCTGCCCTTGTGCTTCCCTCCTATGTCCCTATAGACTGTAAGCTTGCAGCAGGTCCCTCCTACCTCCAAGTCTGTCTGTCGTTACCCAGTTTGTTTTATCACTGTCTACTATTGTAAAGCGCAACGGAATCTGCTGCGCTATATAAGACACTGTAACGGAATCTGCTGCGCTATATAAGACGCTGTAACGGAATCTGCTGCGCTATATAAGACACTGTAACGGAATCTGCTGCACTATATAAGTCACTGTAACGGAATCTGCTGCGCTATATAAGACACTGTAACGGAATCTGCTGCACTATATAAGTCACTGTAACGGAATCTGCTGCGCTATATAAGACACTGTAACGGAATCTGCTGCACTATATAAGTCACTGTAACGGAATCTGCTGCGCTATATAAGACACTGTAACGGAATCTGCTGCACTATATAAGTCACTGTAACGGAATCTGCTGCGCTATATAAGACGCTGTAACGGAATCTGCTGCGCTATATAAGACACTGTAACGGAATCTGCTGCGCTATATAAGGAACTGGAAATAAATTAATCTCTCTCGGTAATAATCTTAGGAGCTCCAACCAATCAGCTCATCAGCTCATATCATATACCAAACACAAAACAATAGGGATTTCCAAATCTTGGGTGCCATACTTGAATAAAAATGAGTCTGAAGCTCTGTATCTTCAGGTATCTGAAGATACAGAGCTTCAGACTCATTTTTATTCAAGTATTGCGCCCAAGATTTGGAAATCCCTATTGTTTTGTGTTTTGTATTTGAAGGGTTATTGGGTGATAACCAAGGGAAAGTACAGCTCATAGGCAGCAGTGCGCCGTTTCAGGTCATATTCCAGATCTTTTTTGCAGCTCATATCATATGTTAAACACAAAGACAGTTAGGAGCCTATTGGTTGGCGCAACATATAACATTAGTAATGAGTGGTGACAAGAATTTTACTCATTGTTAAACCTGCCCCAAGGGGCAATAGTATTTTGCATACATAGACGACAATAAAGCTGTGTACACACGGGGGGCGATATGGGCTATAATCGCTGGGAATATGGTCGCAGGCGACCATATTGCCAGTGATGGGAGTATGGCCCGGCGATAAATCGCCAGGTGCGCTCTCCCGTTTTCAGCCCCATTCTAATCGCTGGTTGCAGGAGCTTGCTCTGCCAGGCACCGCCGGCAGAGGTTCCCTTTCATCAGCGACCATCTCTGGTCGCTGATGAAAAGGAGAAACTGAGCAATATATCTCCCCCGTGTGTACGGGGCTTAAAAGTGGCAGACTTTCCTGTTCACTGCTAAAACCCAGGATGTTTGTTGTAGCGAGTTCCTGAGGAAAAATGCTTTGAATAACCAGAAAACTTGCGTTCATCGATGTTGAAATAATTACCCATTTTCAGGAGATTGTAATTATACTTTCTATGCTCTCCCTATTTGTTGTTATGCTACTGGAAATGCTGCTAAGTGGCATCCTTCATATTGTGCTATAGAAGTCACAGGCCTTTTTTTAAAAAAAGGGGGGGGGGGGAGCCGCCGAGAATAAAAAAAAAAGGGGTTAGATATGCCAAGAATAAAAAAAGGGGTGGCACTGCCAAGGGAAAAAAAGGGGTGGCACTTCCAAAGGGAAAAACAAGGGTGAAGCTGCCCAAAAAAATAAATGGAGGATCTGCCAACAGAAGCCTTTTTTTGGTACTAAAAGTACCATTAAATACTCCCAGATATGCACTGAAAAATATAAGGGTACTTTCTCATCTTTGCGGACACTGCTACGCCAGTTACGTCAACCGCTACATAAGGATTTTTCGGGTACTTGCACCCTCCAGTGTCCACGCCACCATGTATTACCTTTAGTAAAGTTGTGGCAAATGGAGTGTGCCACTTCCCCCGAAGCGTGGCGAGCGGACCATTGATGCTTAGCTGCACCATTATCCCCTCGCGGGTCCGCCAGTATGTAAGTTCCATGGGCGTTAGCGGTGGTCACAAAGATAAGGAAGTACCAATATAAGTTTAAGTTTTTCAAATCATAAATGATTTCGCATTTAAGGTACTTCAGCTTGTGTCCTCTTCTTCTCGCCACTAGATGGCCTTATAATTCTGCACAGTGCTCTACTGCAATGGCGCCCTACTCTGATGTCCTTCCATTGCGCCAGAAAACCGCCTACTAAATATGCATTGAATATAATAGACATAGCGCACACCAAAGACCTCCGTACTAGCGCATTACCAAAAACAGGAAACCGTGCCCTCAGTTATTGTGGAATTCATTATTTTTTGAACACTTTGTGCACCAATAAAATTTAAAAAGAGGATTTGTCAAGAGGACAGATAGCTGCTGCGTTGTACATAACACACAGCGTGAAAAGAACAGCTCTCCAGTGATCTCACCGGGTCAGCTTACTCCTTATACCCTGTGGTCTAAGGGAGGAAGCTGCCAAGAAGCATTTTCTTCTGAGAGCAATAGGGCTACTTCATGACCCATAACATGTGAAGGGGCAGTCACAATACAAGCACAAAGCACTGCATTAAAATATATATTTAAATGTAACAAGAAAGGGTATCAGATCTTATATTTACTGATCATTTACAATCCCCTTTCTCCATCACAGATATTTCTGTAACAATGGCTATTCATGGAACACATTTACAGTGTGTTGGAATTGGAAGATCAACAGCGCCACCAACTGGCCACAAGAAATCCAAATAAATCAAACCTCTTTTCAAGTCAAAGAAAATGCTCCAGAAATTACACCGATTTCAGGTGTTTTATCCTTTTGATATCTTGTAGCATGTTCTGAGAGGGGCCGGGCTTTTCTCTCACATTGGGGAATACGAACACAATGCTCCCATTGACCAATCACACACACATAAACCTGTTGCAGGTGATGTCATAGCGCCTAATGTCATTTCACCTTTGATAGGTCTTAGTCCATAACTAAAACAATTACCCTCTAGACATCAACTTCGTTTCCTGCGATCACTGAAATGAAGTTGTGGCACCGCAGCTGTGATCATGGCTAAGTCGCTTTGTGATCTGTGAAGGTTGAAAGCTGGAGCAGAACCACATGCACCTCGTACATTCATGTCCAATTCCAACTAACCTTTGTCGGCTTCCAGTCATCCAGCCTGTTGTCCAAGACCACGTCGTAGCAGAAGGCCCCAGAGATCACTGTACAGGCAGAACACATTGAAATGTAGGATGTTAGAGGGATAAGATCTCTGTGTAAGCCGCCGCTGCGACGGGATTAGCTTAAGCTTTGGCATGCAGCAATGCGCTGGAACATGTAATATACATGCCGGACCGCTGTAGCTCCCTGCCAAACCAAGTGTGTCAATATTACGTCTGTCCAACAACGAAATACATTTCTGCTGGAATCCAGGCCGGTGGTTCTCAAAAGCTTTTACACTTGGGCAACCCCCCCCCCCCCCCCCCCCCCGGCAGTACAGTTACCTTAATTGTACCGCTAACATTTGCAAGCAACACATTTGTGATGACTTCATTTGCTATTAGATAAAGTGTTGCTATATAAGAAAGCAACACGTGATACAAACAAGATTATTTTTTAAAGAAAATGATACACAAATAGAATTGAATATATACATTTCTGAAAAATTGCATGTACAAGCCGTAAATACTAACACTGCTAATCAGAACAATTATTATTAACTAGTATAAGAGTAAAACAGGGGGTACTTGTTTCCTAGCACGGCGCCCACTAAGCAAATAGCTTAGTGGGCTATTCTTCGTAGGAAAATCGCATTGCGTACCGTGTATAGTGCTGTGCGATGCGATGTCCACAGAGTGCTTATATAATGAAATATTGCATAGGATGGCATGGCACCAAATGCGATGCGATATTTCATTGTACAAGCACCCATGCCATCAGATGTGATTACAATTGTAAGCACCCATCACATGGCATTGTTTTGCGTCACCCCCTGTATCCGCGTCATCCCGAAGCGTGTCGAGTGCGCCCTCCGACCTTTTCATACCCCCACTATCCACGTCGGCGTGGAGTTGATTTTATATAGCGTGGTGAGCGCAGCGAGCCCCGCGAGGGGACGCGGATTACTTTACATGAATTCCGCGTCCACTCGCCACGCTTTGGGCTCGGTGGCTCGCCACACTATATACAATCAACTCCACGCCGACATGGATAGTGGGGGTATGAATAGGTCGGAGGATGTGTTCCGCTGCCGCTCGCCATGCTTCGGGGTGTCGTGGATACAGGGGGTGACGCAAAACAATGCCAGAGGTGCAAGCACCCATCACATGTGATCACATCACAGGGAGCGGGAACGTGAAAATTGCATCGCATGCTAGTACTTTGCGTTATGCGATTTGACTACGTTTGCGTACGTAGCAAATCTGGGCGCCGTGCTAGGAAACAAGTACCAGAGATTGGGTTAGTGTGGCCTGGGGCTGCTTGTTTTTGTTTTACAAAAGTTAACAATTTAAATCTGGGTACACTGCACGATTTTTGTAAACAATATATTTAATGATATTATTGTGCATATTGTCTAGTGCAGGGCTGGGCAATTGCGGCCCTCCAGATGTTGAGGAACTACACATCCCAGCATGCCTTGCATCAGTTTCAGCATGGCCACATAGCAAAACTAATGCAAAGCATCCTGGGATGTGTAGTTCCTCAACATCTGGAGGGCCGCAATTGCCCAGCCCTGGTCTAGTGTGTACCCACTATGGAGGGTATTCAATCCCAGGCCAATTATTCGCCAGGTCAAAACTGACTTGCCCTATTCAATCCCAGTGCTGATTTGTCAGGATACGGTCATACAGCCAACCTATTAGACAGTCATTAGGTTGACATGAGGTTTTTTCACTGTTTTTTGAGCCGACAGGCGGTATTTCATGCCCTACCATCCACTAGGGTGTGGTGGGAGAATAAAATAGTGTGCCGAGCGTAAAAAATAAATTGGGGTAAAAAAACAGTGAAAAACCCCATGTTGACCTAACCCATGTAGACCTAATGAGCATGTCGACCTTATGACTCAGTCGACCTAAACCACGTAGACTTTCCTGCATGCCGATGTAGACACATGTCGACCCAATGACTGTCTAACAACTTGCTGGTGACCAACTGATCCACACCTGAATTTTCACCTGGGCGAAAAATGCAGCATCGGCGAAAACCACATGGATCAGCGAAATTACAACAAATTTGCGTATTTTAGCAAATTTGTGGCCGTTTTTGCCCATCCTGATTCACCCCCTCAAAAATGGGTGAAACCCCCCGTGATTGGATACTAATCAGCGATTTATTGCAAATTTTTCGCCTGCCAAGGAAATTCAGATGGATTGAATACCCCCCTATATCACTATCGATGTTACCGGCTCCAGTGTGTTGTAAACAAATCCACCACTACATCGTCATCGAATGCATGTTCGGCGGGGGAGCGGCTGTAACATCACAGTCAACCATATAGCTTTGTGTTTTAGCAGAACATGTGCCCAGCTTAAAAGACTAATTATTACCTCTAACCCAGCGGTTCCCAACCTGGTGTACCCATACCCCGATGGGTACTCTGCAGACCGGTTGGGGGTACTTGAAAATAATATTGTAAATGGTGGAAGAAGTCATCTCCTGATGGTGGAAAAAGTCTCCAAGTGCCATGGTGACGACCAGGGCCGGGCAGCGGCTGATTGAGTGTTCAGCGGTGCTGCCCGGACCCGGGAGATAGGCTGGTTTCACACACTCCGGTTTTGTCCGGACGGCAAAAAGCCGGACACATTTTGTCCGGCTTTTTGCCTGACAGTTGTCTCTTTCACATGCACCGGCTCAGTGAGCCGGTGCTATGTAAATTTGAGGGTAAAAACTGAAGTGACGTCAGTTTGAGGGCGGTGGAGAGCTAAAACCAGACACCAAATGACCGGTGTGTGTGAAAGGCCCCCATCGCCCTCAGCACACACTGACCTGTGAGGACGGGACGGCCACGGCACGGCAGCCGGACACTGCAGTGGAAAGATCCGGCTGCTACCCGTGCCCGTCCTGTGTGAATGGACACATAGCTGTCCATTACACACTGCAGGGACGGCACGGCTTTTAAGCCGTGCGGGATTTCACCGTCCGGCAGGAGCCGGACAGTGTGAAACCAGCCTTACTGGTGGGGTTTTTTTTTAGTGAGAGCTCCCAAGAAGAAAAAAAAAAACTTGCCCAGTGGGGAACGGTCCCCCCCCCCCCCCCCCCCAAAAAAAAAAAAAAAAACACACCACTGAAGGGGTAAACAAATACGGTGCACGAAAAAATTAAATTCTGAAATGACGTTCGATGGCAGGATATTTCCAAGAACGTGTTAGAAGGATGACGGCCAACTAATCACCACTGTCACTAAATCTATTGAAGCCCAAATTACTTTTATTCATGCGCTAATCTAAATGAGCAGTTCTTAAAAATAACTCACTGCAAAATTATATTCTTATACTGAAAGGTCTTTCCCGTTGTCGAGGGGTCAACCAAGCAAATCTGCGAGGAGCTTAGTTAAAAGCGTAAGCTGTTCCTATCCGAATAAGCATCCTGTGACAATAATACCAACGTTATAACACAGACACAGACACACACACTATGAGCGGTATTCAGTGACATGGCAGGTAGGAGCTGATTGGCTGGTGGTTTATCACTCCATTTTATCGCTTTTCAAGCTGGCCCATTGACAGTAGAGCTAGTGTTCCCGCTAGGCTGTTTTAGCTGGGCGCTGCGCCCTGCCCGATTTTTACAGGGCAAAGTGCGCCCTGCCCTGCTAGCAGCGCCCCGTTAAAACAGCGTGGTGCCTGCCCTGGCTGTGTGCATGGGGAAGCGCAGCACCGCCTTAGACGGCGATTCCCAGCGCTTCCCCGGCAGCACGGTAACTTCGGCGTGCCGGCCCCGCCTCCTTTAGTGACGGCGCCAGCCGGGCCTGCCCCTTTTCACGACGACGCGGTCCGGGCACGCCCCTTTTCATGACGTCGCTGCCCGGGACCGCCCACAATTGTGACGTCGGCGGGCCCGGTCTGCCCCCCTTGTGCTGCGGCGCCCTGCCCGCCCTCATTTCTAGAGGGAACACTAAGAGCAATATTAAACATGCTTGGAATTGACATATAAAAAACTAAGGAACACAGAGGGTTGAGGTTCCCACAATGATAAAAAAAAAGAAAAGAAGACGACCAGACGGACCAAGTGGTTCTTATCTGCCACCACATTCCACAGTATGGTTCTGTATAGCCTTATCGAGATAACACAACTGTATGGTTTTAGGCCGTTTACAAATCTATGGGCCGCAAGGAGATAATCATTCGATGGTCGCTCAGCAGAACCCAAGCAATCTACAGCGCCCATCTTGTTTGCAATTAAATTTATTTCTACTCGGGGGTGCACCACTGACCATCACGTGTCTTCAGGCCACTGCTTAGTGCATAAGCTTGAGGGTGATGTTAGCAATAAATTATTTAACATTATAGTCAGTTCTTTCCCAATCTCCTTACCCCTTTTAAACCTTTATTTCCAATCTTTCGTGCAGACCCCTCCCACCCACTCTCTTGTATCATCCACGGAACGGTTAAGGCCCCCATACACTATACGATTTGGGCACGATTTCACCCGATTCGGATGAATCGGGCCATGAAATCGGCCCAAATCGCATGGTTTGACAGCCCCACCGATCCGATGCGCGGTCCCGTGCGCATCGGATCGGAGTCGGGCAGTCGGACCGGCTGCACATAAGATTTCCTAAATCTTATGTGCAGCCTCCGGGCGGGGGACGCCAGAGCCAGGCAGGGGGAGAGCGGGCAGCGTCAGCGGTGACAGACGCTGGGGAGGGCGATGCTGGAGAGCCGGGCTGGGGACACAGGCAGTAGCGGGCGGGGGTGGACGCCGGTGAACAGAGCTGGCCGGGCGCAGCATGACCGGGGACGGGGAGAACGCTGCAAGAAAAAAAAACCCCATTACAAATGAATTGGAAGCCAGTGATTGGCTGAGAGAGCTCTCTCAGCCAATCAGCAATTGGCTGAGAGAGCTCTCAGCCAATCACTGGCTTCCAATTCATTTGTAATGGTTTTTTTTTTTTTCTTGCAGCGTTCTCCCCGTTCCCGGTCATGCTGCGCCCGGCCAGCTCCGTTCACCGGCGTCCACCCCCGCCCGCTGCTGCCTGTGTCCCCAGCCCGGCTCTCCAGCGCCCCACCACCGCCCGCTGCCTATTTGACAGCTACAATGCCCGGCTCCCCCCCTGTTGCTCCCCAGTGTCCCTCACCCCGCTCTCCCCCTGCAGCTCCCCCGGAGTTTTATATGATAAATCTCATGGCGATTTATCATATGCACAACTTGGCACATCAAGTGCCTTATCATGATGGAAACCTCCCGGGGAGCTGCCGGGGAAATCGGGTCCGACTTGTCCCTAGGACAAGTCGGGCTAATGTATGGGGGGCCTTAGCTAGGCTGCCGATCTAGACCATAAATACAGAACACACAGCTAAATTACTAGCGACTTCCGCTTTAATCTCCAGACCTGTGAAGTTTATTTACAGAAGGACATTTTTTTTTTACAGGGAGTGAAGAAATTGCACACATTAAATGATTTGAAGCGCCTTGATCATTTCTCACATGTACTACAACACCCCAAAGAAAGTAAAAAAAAAAAAAAAAAAAAAAAAATCATCTAATTTTCAAAGTACAAGCTTGGGGATGGCAGATGATGTTGGCACTGTCGCATGTTTCTTCTTGTGCTTGTAAATCTGCCATTAATTAATAATGGATGGCATTCCGTTCCATAATTCTGCCTCCGCGTCGCAGGCTTCATCAATTCTTAATAACATGCTGTTTATTGTTTTCATTATAAAGATACAAAACAGACATGACTGCACGAAGACTCGAAGATGAAAAGTCGTCTCGTGTAGACTAATCTACCTTGCTAGGAGGCCGTGTACGTACTGAACAAGACTATCTTCATCACTTGTTCATAAACTGTGAGGCATGCCAACCAGGACTCACAGCCTATGCTAGTCATCTGGAGCGGAACTACAACTCCCAGCAATTATAAGTGGGAAATCTACATATGGCTAACAGCAGGACAGGACAACCTGTGGCTCTCCAGATGTTGTGAAACGGTACTCTTTACCTATCACGGCGCCCATCGCGGGCATCGCGGGTACATTTATGTCTGCCCGCGACGCGACCGACGCGATGCCCGCGATTTCCCATTGAAACCCATGTTAAACATGGAAATCGCGTCGGTCGCGTCGCGGCCTGCCATAAATGTGCACACGATGGCCGCGACGCGATGCCCACGATTTGCCATAGGAATCTATGTTAAAAGGCCCGATGGACACGATTTTCATGTTAAATGGCTGAATGGACCCGATTTTACCATAGAAAACAATGTTAAATGGCCCTTAGAGCCCAAATACTTACCCTGAACTCTGAAATGGCCCCCCCAATTGTTTACGCCACCCCACGATCAACGTGAACCTGAAGCGTGGCGAGCGCAGCGAGCCCGCGAGGGGCGGCGGTACGCGTCCTCCGACCTTTTCATACCCCCACTATCCACGTCGGCGTGGAGTTGAGAATAGAATAGTGTGGCGAGCGCAGCGAGCCACCGTGCCCGAAGCGTGGCGAGCGCAGCGAGCCCCGCGAGGGGACGCGGATACCTTCACAGGTAAACGCGTCCCCTCGCGGGCTTCACAGGTGTCCGCGTCGCCACGGACACCTGTGAAGCCCGCGAGGGGACGCGTATAGCTGTGAAGGTATCTGCGTGCGCTCGCCACGCTTCGGGCTCGGTGGCTCGCTACGCTCGCCACACTATTCTATTCTCAACTCCACGCCGACGTGGATAGTGGGGCTATGAAAAGGTCGGAGGACGCGTACCGCCGCCCCTCGCGGGCTCGCTGCGCTCGCCACGCTTCGGGTTGACGTTGATCGTGGGGTGGCGTAAACAATTGGGGGGGCCATTTCAGAGTTCAGGGTAAGTATTTGGGCTCTAAGGCCCATTTAACATTGTTTCCTATGGTAAAATCGGGTCCATTCAGCCATTTAACATTAAAATCGTGTCCATCGGGCCTTTTAACATTGATTCCTATGGCAAATCGTGGGCATCGCGTCGCGGCCATCGTGTGCACATTTATGGCCGGCCGCGACGCGACCGACCCGATGTCCATGTTTAACATGGTTTTCAATGGGAAATCGTGGACATCGCGTCGCGTGCGGGCATCTTTAGCCCGCATACGACGCGACCGACACGATTTTTTACCTCACGATGCCCACGATCAAGATCGTGGGCGCCGTGCTAGGTAAAGAGTACCTGTGAAACTACAAATCCCAGCATGCCTTACCACAGTTTTAACACTCCCTTATAGGAAAACGGTGGCAAGGCATGACGGGATTTGTAGTTTGACTACATCTGGAGAGCCACAGGTTGGCCAGGCCTGGCTTAAGGCCCATACACACTTAACGATTTTCAGTTGAAAATCGTCAAGTGTGTATGGGCCAGCGATCCCCGACTAGCGATGATGCGCGCTCACGCATCATCGCCAGCGAGGTGGTCCATCTGCTGGTTTTACCAGCACACTAGCGATGATGGCTCATATTTGCGCCATCATCGCCTAGTGTGTACGCCACATTAATGTACCATTAATGTATACATTGCAGGCACAGGCAAGCAATGTGGGTTTGATACGAAAACCCGACGTTCGGAATCCCGGCGTTCAAAATCCCAACCGCCGAAATGAATGCCGGGATTATAAATGCATCCCAGCAATGTATATGTTATTAGTACCAATGATCTATTAGCCAGTAATATATACATTGCGGGCACAGGCCAGCAATGTATATATTATCGGTACCACTGGGCACCAATGATCATGTATTAGCCAGTGATATATACATTGCTAGCACAGGCCAGCAATGTATATATTATTGGCACCACTGCCCCCCCTCCCCCCATTCACTTTGTACCGCTGTCTGTCCCTGCCTACATCGCTAACGGAAACAGCCGGGCACAGAGCTGGGAAAACCGGCTATCTCAGAGAAGGTCCATCCGTCTGTGGCGTGGCTATTTCAATTTATGCGCCGGCTCGTGACTCGTGAGCCAATTGGTGCTTGGGGCCCGACAGCCAATCAAGAGCTACCGATGCACGAAAGGCTGCTGGGCTACAAGTTCCAATTGGCTTGCGAGCGGTCATCATTGAAATAGCCACACAATGGATGCATAGACCTGCTCTGAGATAGCCAGGTTTCCCACCACTCTGTCTGGCTGTCTCCTTTACTGCACAGTGCAGGGTACACAGTAGCTTACCCCTGGCACTGTGCATGTTACCCCTGGCACGGAGCCTGTATGGTGTGTGACATATTGTGTAATGGAAATTACTGTGTGTGACATATTGTGTAACGGGCATTACGGTGTGTGACATTGTGTAATGGGCATTACAGTATGTGGTATAATGTGTAATGGGCAATATGGTGTGCATAGTCCCCTGTCCAACAAAGCCATGCCTTCAATTTTTCACAGGCCAGCAATGTATATATTACCACCGCCACTGCCCCCCAATGTATATTTTTTATGGCATAACATATACATTGCTGTCAAAGTGAATGGATTTCTCCCTACATGCACGGCTGCAAATTAAATGTTTGCCATGCACATGGGTGGTATTTTGCCCGGTCAGGGTGGTGCGGGGTGGAGTTTACTTGATTGTTGGGCTCCTAATATAAGCAGCCCAGCTGTCCGTTCTGAATCAGGCACAAAGAACAGGAATGCACTGAAAACAATGGCCCCTGCTCCAACCATTGTAATTCAAACCCCGACTATTATGTAAATAGCTCAGTGTGTAAGCACTACTTTGGTGACAGATATATCTATCAGAGATTTTGGCAAAGTGTTTTGAAAGGAAAATCTTCTAGTGTGTATGGGCCTTTAGAGAGACCCTAGGGGGTCATCAGACAGTAATGCGACAGTGGGAATTCAATGTTGCGGCTGCCGAGTGTAGGAAAGTACGTGGATCGGCTGTCCATTGACGAAAAACGGGCAATAATTAAACAATCCGCGGCAGTTTCCAACAAAACAGATCATTGGAAAAATTGGATCTGACACTTCAATGCTGTCGGGATCTATCAGCACAAATTCAATAACCCCATAAGCCTTAAAATTCTCATGCAGGAGCAAATAGCCCCATCAGTAAGGTGACCAGTGCAATAGGTCAGGGGTTCTAATACCGGTGTCGCATGTGCTAAACTTTGTTAATATTAAACATGGTATGTGCAGGGCCTAGAGGAGGAGCCGGCACAGACGGGATAACCCCTGCTATTAAATAACTGATTGAAACAGTTTATTGAATGGTCCAATGGTACCAAGGTCAAACAGGCTGGATCAGACAAAAGTTCAGAGATGCTGGAATTGTGAGATGCAGAAATGGTATCCTGTTGGGGTGCTATACATTTCACTGATGCGTTTCACTGCTATAAACAGCCTTTTCGGCTTTGAAACGCGTCAGGCTGGCCGTTTCAAAAGGAAAGAGCTTCCTTCTGATGAAACGGCCAGTGCCTGAGGCTGAGAAATGCGTTAAGTGATTGGCACCATTATTGACCCTATCATTCCCAGTAATAACCTGGGTTATTGTGGCAGTGGAAAGGGGGTATATGTCTCTGTGCATCACATCTACCCCACCAGCAGCGCAGTATGGTATTACCAATTTACTTGCGGTTTATTACTGTTCTAACCAAGTGCGATCACACAAAACCTCTCTCTCTCTATAGGACTTTTTAAAGACATAAAACAGTTCAGGTCTCATAAACAAGAATATCTAACTATTTTTCTTATGGTATCTTGCAAGACAGAGGCCTGTGCATCTTACATGGATCCCAAGTATAAATTAGACAAAGGGCATTTAGTGCAGTGGTTCTCAACCTCGGTCCTCAAGTACCTCCGAGAGTGCAGGTTTTCCACATCTCCTCCCGGAATCACAAGTGAAATAATTAGCTCCACCTGTCTATCTTTTAAAATGTGAAAAATGAGCGCACCTGCGCACCTACTAGGTGACCTAGAAAACGTGCACTGTGGGGGGTACTTGAGGTCGAGAACCACCCTTTTTCACTGCCTTCATAAACCCGTTTTCCTGCATGGGAACATACAATGACCCGGATGCAGTGACCCAGGCATCAAACCCAGGTTGCAGCAGGGTTTGACCCAAGAAGGACCTGGGTAAAGGGTGCAATGCAAACCAGTAAAACAGGTAATTTGATCCAGGTCCTGTTTACAGCATTGGAAAACTTTATACTTCCGAACTGCAGTGTCCTACGAGCAGTCGGGGAACACAGTCCCCATACTGCGGCCTACCCTGCTATGCAGACTGAGCAGCAATGCCGGGTGAAGGTGAATGGATGCGCATCCATCCAATGCACAGAGGAGTCTTGGGGCAGATGCCAGAGTGCTGTATTTGCCCCAAATGTTGAAATGGAAGAGTGCCTCTGCGGGGAAACTCCATAAACACCAAATATGATGGATATCTCCCAGCCATACGCCATGTCTGCTGACCGTACATATATACCAGAATATAGAAATGCTTAGGGCAGGGGTGGCCAAACTTTTTTCGGCGAGGGCCAGATTTGGTGAAGTGTAAATGTGTGGGAGCCGACCATTCTGCCTGACATTCTTTGAATCATTAATCACATCAGAATGGTCCCCCACTCTGCCCCCATTCACTCTATGTCTCCCAGCCTGCCCCCATTCACTGTATGTCCCCCAGCCTGCCCCCATTCACTGTATGTTCCCCACTCTGCACCCATTCACTCTGTCCCCCAGCCTGCCCCCCTTTTCAATGTCCATCAGTGCCTCCATTCATTGTATGTCCCCAAGCCTGACCCTCCTACACTGTATAACTCCCAATCACTGTATGACCCCCATTCACTATGTACCCCACTCTGCCCCCAATTCACTGTATGACCCCCATTCACTCTGTACCCCACTCTGCCCCCATTCACTGTATGTCCCCCAGCCTGCTCCTACTCCCACCTCTCTCAATAGTCATCACTGCCTCCATTCGCTGTATGTCCCCCAGCCTGACCCTCCTTCACTGTATGTCCCCCACTCTGCCCCCTCCCTTCTCTGTATGTTTCCCAGCCCCTTGTGTGAGCCAGAGGAAGGAGAGGCAAAGCAGGCACTGCAAGGACAGGAGATGCTTGGGCTCCCGCTGCTGCCCTCCTCCGCTCTGCATGTTACGGGAGCAAGCTTCCCCCTTGCTGCCCCCATCCCCAAACACTGCTGTCACTGTGATTGTGGAGTAGGGTGATATACAATTGCAGCAGCAGGGGTAGGACGCCAAACACATCTGACTGTGGCGGCCGGCACCTCCTCACTGCAGCAGACAGCAAGGTAAAGGCATGCTTGCCGGGGCCCCACCTTTAGTGTCCTGTGCTGTGCTTCCCACCTGATGCTCTGCCCACTTCCAGCTGGAGGCTGCGGGCCGCTTGAAATGACAGCACGGGCCGCAATTGGCCCCCGGGCCTGACTTTGGACATGCCTGGCTTAGGGTGAGAAAAAAAAAAAGAAGCTTATAATGGAAACAAGGACTGATCCTGCGACCCCCTGATCACATCGACAATAGGAGACGTGACGATTAGCAAGAAAAATATCACAACACTGCAAACACACAAACAACTGGTACGTGTAATTATAAAGCCAGCCAGGCCGAGGTCTCACTATGACAGATGCTGTGTATAGGCTGTGTAATGAGATCACAATGTGTCATTTTCAGTCTCTGGCACTGCCCACCTTACGCTAGCCCTCTAATTACTAAGTCATTACATAGCTTGTTTCATTACCGCGCTGTAATAACCACACTAATTACCGCAGGGCGAACGCCTCGCTTATCCCTACATGGCCACATACGTTTATTATTTTCTTCCCTTTTATTTAAGTTGTAATTTATATTGGAAAATTCATAAGTAAAAAAAAAAAGAATAATCTAAGTGATATAATCATTATTACAGCTGTCTGACATAGGAATTTTTTTTTTACTAATTTCACTTTTAATCATTGACAAATACTCTGACTACATTGTATTACATAACAATCTAGGTTATAAAGGATTATCATTTTTGACACCATTTGCGCTTTAACCAGCAGTGGATGTGCATTAATACATTAGCGATGTTACACCAATCAGCAAAGGCTCCAAGGGGGACAGATTACAGAAGTGGGGGAATGAAGGGTCCTGAAGGGACAGATTATAGAAGCGGAGGAATGAAGGGTCCTTGGGATAAGCAAATGAGAGAGTTTTAATGCCTTGAGCAGGTATAGGATCAAGAGGAGAGGTAGTGGAGTAGGAGGATAAGAAGAGTGTGGATAATTCATTTTCAGTTGTGGGCTCAAATGAGTCAATTGAATCAAGTGCCAGAGGGTTCAGGTGGGGAAGTAAGTAGGTTAAAGGATGCAGAAGAGCATAAAATTTCATCTCGGGTGTTATCAATCTTGTTCTTAAAGTAGGAGGCAAGTTCTTGTGCACTGGTGGTAGCTGGTGGAGAAGCAGGGGGAGGGTACAGAAGATATTTAAATGTGTTAAAAAGCCCCTTAGGGTTGGTGGCATGAGAAGAGATGAGAGATTGGAAGTATGTTTGTTTGGCAGTGTCCAAAGCATTGCAGTAGGAGTGGTAGATAGTCATATATATATACCCAGATTACAAGATTTATACCATTGGCGTTCTACTTTACGTGACTGATTTTGTAGTTGTCTTGTTATTTTCGAGTGCCATGGCTGGCATCTAAGCCTGCGTGGGAAGCTGGAGCCACTTTGTCAAGGGCATCAAGAAATTGGTGAGAGCGGTTGTTGAAGAGAGGTGGAAAGTTGTGGAAAATTAATAGCATTAGTATTTCTGTTGGTTAGAGTAGGCTTGCATGAGTTCTGTGTCAGTGAGCTTGGGGTAACGGAGGAGAGCGAGAGGGTAATGAGATTATGATCAGAGAGAGTTAGTAAAATCAGAGACTGGGCACAGAATGGTGAAAGCAAGGTCAAGAGAGTGGCCTCTCTCATGAGTAAAGGAGTCAGACCACTAGGAGAGGTCGAGAGAGGAAGTTAGAGAGCGGAGATTGTAGACTGTCAATAGAGATATTGGAGTCACCCAGGATGATAGTGGAGATGTCAGAGTATAAGAAGTGGGGGAGCCAGGTAGAGAAATCTTCCAGAAATTGAGTTTTGGGAAGCCCAGGTGGGCGATAGATAGCAGCAACACGCAGAGAGAAAGGGGAAAAAATCCTAATAGAGTGAACTTCAAGCAAGGGGCTTTGTTGCACTGGCCACGCTGTCTGAGTCCGGCCAGTCGGGATCTCGACTGTCGGAATAGCATACCACACCCGTCTGATTGTGTGAGCCAGGTTTCTGTAATGGCCAGCAGGTTGAAGATGTGAGAGATGAAGAGGTCATGGATGGATGTTAATTTATTGCAAACAGAGCGTGCATTCAATAGGGCACATTTAAGTTGTTTGGTGTGTGGTGGGAGGCATGTGATATTTATGAGGTTAGCTGAATTTCAATAAGGATTGGAACCAGTTAAATCTGAGTGGGACAGGTGGTTGGGGCCTGGGTTTGGTGATATGTCACCAGCTAATAAGATTAGAAGGTGGATGTTTGTGGTTTTTATATTGGTGGTGGGATGTGGATGTGAAAGTACAAGTAGAAAAGTAAGGAAAGAGCTCACGAGTGTTTAGAAGAGGGGAGTGAATATTAGAAGAGGCAATGTGCACAGAGTGGGGAGTGTCAGGGAGATTCACTTTTGAAGCTTAGAGAATCTGGCCCATATACTGTATAACAGGCAGGTGTACACAGGTGTATGGTACAGGTACTTATAGGTATCCTGCAGCTGGATGATGACCGTATAGATGGAGGTCTATGCAGCAGGCTTGAAGTCTGCACAGAGTACAGGCTAGTAGCGGTCTTGGTCTGTGAGGGCTTATAGCGGGGCTAGTGCTGCGGTGCTAGATATGAACTCTGAGGCGGTGATTGACAGGGCCACTCTCTCCCCTTCAGCGGGTCTGTAAGCCGAGTCTCAGGCAACTTCACAGGGTGCACTGACAGCTCTCCCCGTCACACCAGCTGCACTGTCATTCTCCTCACAAGCGCAGTGTGGGCTTCCCTCACAATGCTGGCTTACGATTCGCTGGGCACGCTGTCACTCACAGGAGACCGCGTGACTGGGACCGCCTACACGCAGGGGACAGGGAACGCAAAGGGACACAGTCTGGAAGCTGATGCTGCAGCTGCAAGGAGGCAGGTGCTGAGTGCACCTCTTCAACACAGCATAACCCCATAACTAAAAACCGGCTGCCGGTACATACGGATTTGCAGCAGCGGCACCGCCGGAGTCCCCTCCTATTCCCTATCGCACCGACTACTGCTGCACATCAGTGGGACCGTGGCTGCAGAGGCGTAACTATCATCCCGCAGCCCCCGCCGTAGCGGGGAGGCGCTGAGGGTATGTGGGCGCCGGGGGGGCTGCGGGACGAGTCACTGTCTGGCTGCCTGTGTGCACCGTCCGGGTCCCAGCTCTCCCGGCTATTGCCGCAGCGCTGCTCTCACCGATACAAAAAGTGACACTTGGAAAATGGCTGCCCCCATACCGCAGACAGTTTTTCGTCTGCTGTATGGGGGCAGCCATTTTCCAAGTGTCACTTTCGTTAGCAGCAGTAGCCGGGAGAGCCGGGACCCGGCGCGGACGGATGCGGCCCAAGGTAAAATACACACACACACACACACGCACGCTCTCTCCCATCAATCCCCCCCCCCGCGTGCGCCACGGCTCCCCGCTGCTTGTTTTTATTTTTTTTTAGGGGGGGGGGCGCCCCCCTGCATTTTCGGCAGGGGGGCGCACAATTATTAGTTACGCCTCTGCGTGGCTGTACTTGCATACGAAATGCTGTGTTCCTGGAAAACACGAACACGTACCGTGTGCAGACATAACCAGCCAGTCACACTCAGAATATGGGAATACCACATTTTAATCAGCAAGGTCTGATGAAGCACTAGCAACCAGACGTTAGCTGAGGTGAACGGGAACTGCTGGCTCACTCATGCATCTCACTTTACAAACCATATATTGGAGGGAAGACGTATGAGGACACATCTGTATAGCGGATCATGGTTCGACTCCGTGGAAACCCCTGGGGACAGAAAGTTCTACCGGATCCCATGTTTTATCACCTGAAAACTTGACCTTAATTCGCATTTAAAAAAAAAAAAAAAACACAGACTAGAATTGGATAGCCCAAAAATAATAAATTATATTCAGTATTAGCTTCCAATATAAAACTGTAACCAATATTTTTATTTAAAAGGGCATTCTTAAAGCTTGATTCATGTGTTACAGACCCTAATGTTCCCTAACACCATAAACTTCACTTCAACAATATTATAGCAGGTACCGTCCACTTCTTTACTATAAAAAAAAACAAAAAACTTTCTTTAAACATCTTTAAGAGAGCGCACATATCTGAAGACCAAGGACAGTATTCAATGAGAAAAATTCGCCCTGTTTTATGGCGAATTTGTGCTTTTTTCGCCTTGGACAGAGAATTTTGCTCTCCAAAAGCGAGCAACCCTATTCAATGTGAAATATTCGCCGTCTTTCTAAGTGATTTTCGCCGTCTCTCTCCTTGTAGCAATTCTCCATCTTTTCATGGAGAGCTGGAAAGCTAACTTTTAAACTAAAAGGTTTTTTTTTAATTTTGGTGTCAAAAAAATCAGGTTTTTTTTCTGTGAAGGGGCATGTTATTTTTATTCATGTGCTTATAGCACATGAATATATATTTAATTTTTTAAAAAAAATGTAATTTTTTTTTTTTTTACACCGAGCAGCCAGCAGGGGGCCGGAGCGCTCGAGCCGCTCATTAGATATTCATATATTCACTGCATCCGATCATTACATATGCACGATCGGGTGCAGTGAATACTGGGTCCCCCGCTGGCTATAGGGGGGGGGGGGGGCAGCTTGTGCTGCCTGGGTCCCGGGGAGCCCACCTCCCCTCCACATATGTTCTGGGGCAGCCAGGGAGACTTTAATCTCCCTGGTTGCCACCGTCCCACGGCTCCCTGCCAGCTCCCTGGGGTTAAGACTCGCCGCCACTCGCGGCGAGTCTTAACCACGTTGAATAGAGCGAGCAGGAGAGGCAGCGAGCCCTCCGGAACACGGCGAGTGCATGGCGAGAGAAAAAAATCTCTCGCCATGCACCGCAAATTTTTTTCATTGAATACTGCCCCAAGAGACAAATAATCATATTCTGAGAAAGTTACTTATGTCACAAATAATTCCTTAAAGATGCATGTGCCGGCGAATCACTTATTCTGTAATTGTGATCATTATCCCTTTGAGTGCCAGGTGAATTTGTCAAAATTGGTGTGAAAATTGGCAAGTATTTATCATAATGTCCTGTAACGTTTCCCTTATATAGAAAATAGAACTATTTTTTTTTTTTTTTTACATAAAAAAATGTATTTGAATTTATATAACAAATGTAAGCTGACATTTTTTAGCGGATATTTTGCGCATCTCTCACAGAGATGTTGGCTCTCGAAGGACTAAAAATTATAGGTACACATGCCAGAAAATATAGGATTTGCAAAAATTATGCCAGGTCATTAACTATGTTCCCTTGGATCCTTCCCCGGTACCGCAGGCAAACGATATTGAGCATACACACTGTACGGTACTGTTCAATGACGTTATCAGGTGCCAGCTCCGTCGTTGATGATATAGTTAAATGCATGTACAGAAGACTGATGGCGCATTGTTAACAATATTGAGCATACACAGTAAGCGATATTAAAAACTATATTGCCCAGAAGAGCTACAAAGAGGGATAGGCTTAAAAAAAAAACTTGTAACTTCCCTATATGACGAAATAGAAAGAGTATATACCAAAAAGTGTACAAATTTACATTATTTGATTAAAAAAATAAAAAAAATAAAAAGTGGGGTTTCATTTAAGGGGGAAATATCCGGATGGTTTAGATCAGGCATGTCCAATCTGCAGCCCTCCAGGTTTTGAGAAACTACACATCCCAGCATGCCTTGCCACAGTTTGCCTATTAGGGAATGCTAAAACTATGGCAAGGCATGCTGGGATGTGTAGTTTCACAACAGCTGGAGGGCTGCAGATTATATGCGCCTGGTTTAGATGAACCCAAACTAATTTCATGGACAATTCTTAAGGGCCCTACATACGCAGAGATGTGTGCCAGAGATACATAACGGGAGATTCAGCACAAGAGATTTCACTCTTGTGGCTCATTTCAGACAATGGGGCAGATGTATCATAGCAGCGCTTATCGCGCCGCTATGATACTTTCTGCTTCGCATCAATAGCGAGGCGAAGCAGGAAGGGACATCGACAAGATGTATTAACATCTTGTCTGCCGAAGCGGGGGAGCGTTAACTCCCCCCTTCAGCGATGTCCCTTTCTGGAGATAGCGCATCAGTTAATACTGATGCGCTATCTCCTGTCCCCCGGCCGGCCGCACTGGGCATGCGCGGGATCTCGCTGTTCACGCGAGATCCCCAGCGCAGCCCACAGCTGACAGCAGGGACAGCGCTGTCCCTGCTGTTTAGATAGGGCTTCGCCAGCCTGATGCTGGCGAAGCCAAACCCGGCTTCGTGCGGAACGGTCAGCGATGCTGACCGTTCATACATTCGGCCTGCTATCATTTTGATAGCAGCGCCGATATGGACAGGGGAGCATAGCGCCCCTGTCCATTACCGCATCCCGGCACGATCATACATGGGGGAGAAGCGGTATCAGTGCACATAACGTGCGCTGATACCCTTCTCCCCCATAACGACGGATCATACATCTGCCCCAATGAGCCACATACCGAGAGATTTGTGTCAGAGATTCAAATTGGGAGATTCAGCACGGGAGATTTCAAATCTGTCACAGAAAGTGAAGTACAACACTGCA
Organism: Crinia signifera; assembly: GCF_055691185.1. Taxonomy (NCBI): domain Eukaryota; kingdom Metazoa; phylum Chordata; class Amphibia; order Anura; family Myobatrachidae; genus Crinia; species Crinia signifera. The sequence continues at coordinate 34,353,567 of NC_139218.1, forward strand.
CTTCATCACAAAAATGTTATTATTACTGAACATTACTTATTTTTCTTTAATAAGTATTCTTTCACCTCCCTCTAATACTGCCCCCCCCCCCCCCCCCAAAAAAAAGTTAATCATTGGTGGCTAGTGGTTCCCCCTGCACCGACCGACCCCCCCATATGCAAACTTTTTAACATTGGTGGTACAGTGGAAACGGACATAAAAAAAAAATACTTACCAAGCCCGGGGACCAGCGTCTCGTCCTGTCATACAATCATTTTGTAAAATAAAAAAAATGGCATGGGGTCCCCCCCCCCAGGCATGACCAGCCCCGGGCTTTTTGAGTGGTCCTGGTTCCCGAAATCCAGAGGACAAAGTGCGTGGGGTCCCCCGGATTTTGGGGACCAGCACCAGGCTCTTGAGCTGGCCCTGGTTTCCAAAATACGGGGGGACAAAATGAATAGGGGTCCCCCGTATTTCGGAGACCAGCACCAGGCTCCACTAGCAGGGGGTGTAATGCCATAGCCAGGGGACACGATTGATGGTGTCCCGTGGCCAAAGCATTACCCACCCTAACTAGTCAGCCCAGGCCGGGAGTTTTTGGGGAGGTGGGGACCCCCCAAATAAGGGGGTCCCCCCTCTCCAGGACACCCCAGGCCTGGGCTGCAGCCCGGGGCTATCCCCTGCACCCCTGGGCGGTGGGTGCAGGGTTGATTGCTTGTTTAACAGTAATATTGTCTTTTACAGTAGGACTACAGGTCCCAGCAAGCCTGCCCCACATGCTGGTACTTGGGAGAACCACAGGTACCAGCATGTGGGGCATTAAAGGCCCGCCGGTACCTATAGCCCCCCTGTAAAGGAAATATTAAAATAAAACACACAAACACTGGTTTTAAAATATTTTATTAATCTGATTCTTCTTTTTTCACCCAGGGGAGCTCAGCCCCCCAGGGCTTCTGCGGCATCTTCACCTGGGGGCGGCAGCCGCCTAAGCTCTTTTGCATGGCTGCCGCCTCCCAGGGCTTCTGCCTCTTCATCTGTGTTCTTCACCTGGGGGCGGCGGCCTTTTAAGCTCTTTTGCATTGGCCGCGCCTCCCAGGACTTCAGGAGCTCTTCTCTCCTTCTCCGCCGTCGGACTGACTGCCCCTACCCCGTCTCGAGCTGGCTAATATAGCCAGCTCTAGGGGGCGGGGCAATGACGCGGCGAGCCGTGATTGGCTGGCCGCGGCCATTTTGAAATTTAAATTTATTTTTATTTTTTTTTAACATGTCCGCCGCGCTGCCGCCCCGCTGCCGCCGAGAGGAGAGGTGAGGTGGGGGTGGCGATGGGTGCTACAGCTGGTGGGGGAGGGGGGTCAGGGGTGGCGGTGGCGGGTTCTGCGGCGCGGGGTGCGGCAGGTCTGCGGCGTCCGCAGTCGCTCGGCCCTGCTCATCTGCCCGCAGCCACACATGCGGGAGATGAGCAGGAGCTTTCTGAGCGACTGCTCTGAATTGTACAGCCCGTCCGTTCTGAATCTATGACAGATTCAGAACGGCGGGTGCGCGCATGTAAATCGCTGTGTGGGCTATATACACAGCGATTTACATGCATCTTCAGGCATTTTCTGAGCGATTTGTTAGAATCGCTCAGAAAATGCCTGAATATCGTGCTGTATGTGGGGGCCTTTATGAAGCATGGACCGATATTTAGACAGCTTCAAAATATTGTATATCCATGTAAAGGAACAAGACCCATCACTGGGGGGGGGGGATTTACTAAGATGTGAATTCTACTTCATATGTGATGTTATATGGGCAATCAATCCGATCCTGTCCTCTATCTTCTAGAGCAGGCATGTCCAACGTTGGCCCTCCAGATGTTGTGAAACTACACATCCCAGCATGCTTTGCCACAGTTTTGCTATTAGAGAATGCTAAAACTATTGCAAAGCATGCTGGGATGTGTAGTTTCACAACATCTGGAGGGCCAACGATAGACATGCCTGTTCTAGAGGGTGCTAAATAAATAAGAAGTACATTTTGATTGGTTGCCCACAGCAACATCACATGTGAAGTAGAATACACATCTTAGTAAATTTCCCCCACTCTCTGTATTCATGAAATCCACACACAATGAGTAATATTTCTGACCTCTATGAAGTGTAGTAATAAGTTCGAAAGCATATTGTGTATTTAAATTGTGTCTTTATTCTGAACTGTAGAAAAGATTAAATAATTTTAAAGAACATTACAAGTTTTATATATTTTTTCTTAACCCTTTGGCCAGTATGCAATGCGGAGGGCGAGCTGTGACAGCTCGCACGGTCAGTATTACACTGACCCCTTGCATACGCCGATTCCCCCAAGCTAGCTTTTTGGAGCGAGGGGGAAATCGGCGTATTCGACCACTAAAACAGCGAGGCTCGTGGCTAAATGCAACGGGCTCCCTGCATTAGCTGCGAGTCTCTCTGTTTGAGGGAATCCTCCTGTCATCTGACAACGAGGATTCCCCCGTAACGTAGAATAAGGTGAGCGGCCGGCGCGGGAGATAAACGGCGAGGGTCGCTTGTTTTCGGTGATCCCCACCATTTAACCCGCTCTCCAGCCGCATTGAATACCACCCTTTGAGTGCCAAGTGAATTTACCATTTATAGCGGATATTTTGCGCAACTCAGAGATGTTGGTACTCAAAGGGTTTATATATTCTATCTAGTTCACGCCGTCCCTAACCGTTCTACTTATATTGTCTTGTAATATGCTTGTGTTTACTACATTCTTCCCCTAACCCCGTACTGTCGTCACCTCTCTTCCTTTTGTCTCGTCTTCCCTTTCTTCTTTTTTTTCCCATTTTTTTTTTTTTTAAACAATACATTATTCAGAGGAAGAGATGCATTATGTAAATGACACACAAACAACTATATAAACAATCAGCAACAAGCAAACAGTACATAATAAAAGAGCATAATAAGATGCCTGTCTATGGAAAAATAATCACATCAAGTTGTTAAGACTCATGGAGTTGTTTTGTATCTCTGAAGACAGAACAAAGAAAATAGAATATAGACAAAAGAGCAAGGTAAAGGTACGGAGTAGCCATCTACTGTACCTAGGAGATAAAGCAGCAAACAGAAGCGGCAAGGGTAAGGGGGGGGGGGGGTGGAGAGCTTGGCCCAGCCGGAAACACCGCAAATATCTTTGATGCACTCAAGTAATCTAAAGCGCCTACCTACTAGATGGGAAATGATAACCGATCGCTCAGAAGGGCTTAGAAAAGTCTAGTGTTTACTCTTAATATTTTTAACAACCTCACCCCCCCCCTGCAGCGAACATGCAGGTCGACTTTGGCTACATAGTCACCAACCCACATATTCAGCGGGTTCTGGTTAAGTCACTGAACAATACCGTTTACCGATATCGTTCAGCGTGTACACTTAATATCGTTAATGATTCGTGCTCCCGCACATCATTAATTACCCCCTCCTCCCCGTCTGCTGTGAACATGAAGGTTGAGTTTGGCTACATAGCCACCAACCCACATGTTCAGCGGTTCCCGGTAACGTCAGTGCACAATACCGTTTTACCATATTAGCATGTGCCGCTAATATATTTATATGGACAATGCCCCTAGTCGTCTAGTGTATATCCTGCTTTAGAGAAGAAAAGGTCTTCAAAAAATTAAAAAGCGCAGATTCAGTCAATCATTTCTCGATTGCATTTCTATGGGCGAGATCAACTCTTTATTTCTTCATTTTCAGAAGCTTTGGTAAAATTTACCAAAAATCTGGAATGAGGAGTCTGTTAAAGGCTGGGGGGGTGTTAAATCCAAGCATGCGCCTTTTTCCCCTAAAGGTCCATTCACACTGGGATTTTGCTCAGCAACAACCGCTGTCAGCGCTGGGGGGAAATCTGCTCAGTGCTTACACAATGAGCGGCTTTCCCCCTGCCCGGCGCTGTCAGCAGGGAGAGGATGGCTTTCCATAGCACAGCGCTATGGAAAGCCATCCACAAAGCTGCTCATCTGCTGGTAATACGGCGGCCGGCACTGATGATGCGGGAGCGCATAGCGGCGCTCACTGCTCATCGCTGCCCTGTACATAAGCAGCTCAGATGAGAAAACTGAGCAACTCTGACATGAGTCGCACAGTGTGTATGGGGAATAAGACCTCAGGGCCTGGGGGTGTCAGATAAAACCTCTGATATTGGGCAGTATAAACTGTGCAGTTTAAGCTATTGCTTTTAGGATGTTTTTTTGTAGTAGTTTTTTTTCTCGTCTTTTCTTAAGAAAAATAGAATGTAATATAATAACGCAGAATTCAGGAGCCATTTAGAAAAATCTAGTGAAGATATAATCGACTGGCATCAATCAAAATGACTTTATATCTGGGGCCACCCTAAAGTCTTTCTATGCAATAAATCACATGTAAAAATGGCACAGCAAGCGCAAAATCGTATGTGAGCCTCCTGGGAAGCCGCCGGGCAGCTTGTGGGGGTATTGGATGTGACTCTCCTCGGAGAAGTCGCTTAGTGTATGGCGGCCTTTAGGAAACAAATGCAGATGATGAGCCCCATTTGTCCAACACAGTTGGTCTTATCTCCTATCTTTATTCCCCACATCGGCCCATCTGTACACACCTTTAGGAACCACTATATTAAACCCAATTTTTTTTCTTATTTTTTTAGAACTACAATATTATTGTTCTAAAGCAGGCATGTCCAACGTTGGCCCTCCAGATGTTGTGAAACTACACATCCCAGCATGCTTTGCCACAGTTTTGCTATTAGAGAATGCTAAAACTATTGCAGAGCATGCTGGGATGTGTAGTTTCACAACATCTGGAGGGCCAACGTTGGACATGCCTGTTCTAAAGCATTATGCAAAAATAAAGAAAAATATATGTGTGTGATGCTTTTTATATTTTAAACAAACAGGTAAATATTAAAAGTATGACAATAAAAATAAAAAAGTACACACATAATATAGTTCTCTGAGAAATAAACCGTGTCATTGAATGAGAGAAATGTGAAAAGACCTTTTCTAACCTGGTATCTCAGGAGCTCTGACGAGATTCACCATATAATCATCTTTGAACGCTTGTTCCAACACATGTCCCAGCATTGCAGCACAGGAGCGCCAGTACGCCTGAAACCCAGGAACCCGTTAAAAATGCACAAGTTCTTATTAAAACATCGGCAACTGGCAAACATTTGCAGACAGGAAGAGTTACTTCTAAATCACACAGAGTCTGAATGGGAGCAGTTTGGAAGAGACCACATTTTATTTCATGACAGGAGCAATATTAGCCAACCACTATCCTCTATAGAAAGCATTGGACCATGGCCCGCGGTATCCTAGGTAACATTTGTGATAAGTGTTTAATGTTTGTATGGTGTATGCTTTCCTGGCTGTACCAACATACTTGGTACTGAGGGAGTGAAACAGCTTTATGTTATGACAGAGACCTTCTACAGGTCACACTAACTTTGGTTGCCATCTCTAAGTTACTGGCAGTCCGCTGTAAAACGCACCTGGCAACAGTGGAAATTCTCAAAGTCAGTGTGCACGGCAAATCACTTTAGCAAGAGGAAACAATTGTATAATAATGGCAGACTGTGTATAAAAGTGAATTGTCTTTTAGGTTTCTTTTGTTTTATTTTAATTCAGGAAATTTCCCATTATTATTTACATGGTGCCACAAGGGTACAGAATACGGGTATGGGTCAACACAAGCATTAAATCCACTTTAGTAAGGTCAACAGTCAAAAGGTCAATGAGGTTATTTTCACTTTTTTTTTCCCCGTCGACATAGACACTGAAAAACTGCACCGCTGCGCTCACCATGCTTCGGGCTTGGTGCCTCGCTCTGCTTCTCCCACTATTATATTGTCACCTCCATGCCCTAGTGCAGGCATGTCCAAACTGTGGCCCTCCAGCTGTTGTGAACTACAAATCCCAGCATGCCATGCCATAGTTTTAGCACTCCCTAATAGCAAAATTGTGTCAAGGAATGATGGGAGTTGTCGTTTCCCAACAGCAGGAGGGCCATAGTTTTGACATGCCTACCCTAGTGGATGGTAGAGCATGAAATATCGCTCAGCGACCATATTGCCAGCGATAAATGCCTGTGTGTACGCACCTTAAGAAGAAAAAGTACATGAGGAGAGAGGGCCCTGCTTGTGAGAGCTTACATTAGCTTGGTAAATCCCCTTTTTGGGTTATTGGTTAAACTGCAAAGAGCCTTCTAAAATTGGTCATAATGTACAGAATAAGGACAGACCTTGCAGGGGTGTTCAGTAAGCGGCACTCCAGCTGTGATGGAACTACACATCCCAGCATGCCCTGCAACAGTTTTTGCATGGCCAAATAGCAAAACTGTGGCAGAGCATGCTGGGATGTGTAGTTCCACAACAGCTGGAGGGCCGCTTATTGGTCCACCTCTACCTTAGAGGACGGAGGACCACTCTGCGAGCCCCAGAAATTAGGTCATTATTCAGCAGAGACAAAGCGGGGATGGGGTGGACCGAGGTGACCCGGCAGAGTTTTTAGTAACACGGGAAGTCGTTTTAATAAAAAAATAACGCGGGAAATGTACAGACTGCAGAGTGACTGACGGCTCCATCACAAAGACACCTGGAAGGTTTTGTATACGGTTTGATGACAGTTGAATCTACAGACAGAGGAACGGACACCAATGGGTTTGAAGCCGTGCAGCTAAAGTTGTCAGTATGTATTAGGATCTCGTTGTGCAGCTGTTCTCCTGCTTCATCCTCTAATACGCTCGGACAAACACCTGTGGGGCGTCCACAGTTACTATCACGCTGTATCACAATGTATTTATTTTACTAGTCTAGATTGTATCTCTGTAATTAAGCAGCGCACTTGTATCCAGGTGCTTTAAGTCTATTGATAATTGGAAAGCAAGGACTGTGGCTTCTGCAGACCTGTCTCGTTGTGATATGTATACACACACACACACACACACAACGGCCGGTGATCGCTGTACAAATACAAGGGTAAATGTGATGCTATTGAGAAATCCGCACACAGGGATGCACATGAGCATCTGTTGGAAGCATGAGGTTCTAACAGCAATCTCACCACTGATCTGTCAATTCCCCTGTTGTATTGATCATACGAAGGAACGAAAAGGTTGCGTGCGGTGCACGGATCAGACAATAGTTCTCTGTATTGATGCGGTTACAATCTATGCGACCATAAGTAGGTGGCTTATTTTCCCTACAGCTGGCAGGACACGACGTTGTAGAACATCATGTCCCACTATGATGTGGTAGAACGTCATGTTGGGACATGGGCACATGAGGGTTAATCAGAGGGAATCAAGAGACAAATGGCAATAGTTTAAAGTAAGAAGATCCGTGCTCCCATTCCCCCAACTCACACTACAACAATTAACTACAATCCTCTGCAGACAGAGGACTAGTGTCTGCAGCTTCCTGTAGCTGTGCACTGACTGCAGAACTGACCGGTTAAGTTATAACTGGTACAGTCGTGCCCACGTACATCCATCCTCCCTGTCCTACGTCGTGTTATACATAACACCCGAGCTCTGTGTGACTCTGTAGCACCAGGTGTCATCATTTTGACTTTATTCCGTTCAAAAGCGTTGTATATGCAAATGAGGGATGCACAAGCAGCACCTGCTTTATAAAATGTGTGGTATATTCAGTGTGTGTGACTGCCGCCGCATCTGCTTAACAAATAGATCATTACAATTCTCCAGTAACGAGTAGGGCTGCTTAGTGCGAAAGGAGGCTAGATGTAAGTGCACACATCTCTATTAATCAAATTATGTAAATAAGTGTTATTTAATGCTCATTCGGTATGATTTTATTAACAAATCGACATATTTAAAATCAGCCCATATTTACCTAAATTGAGTTAAAAAATAAATAATAATCTCGAAACGATTTTTGAAAGAAAAACAAACAGCATTAGCCAGTTAAGGGGTTAAGCTGCATTTGAACTGTGGGCCTGGCGCAGTGCTGGGAGCAAGGTTTATGTTGCACTCAGTGAAGACCTGTGGATTTGCCGCAATCGGTAACATTGGTCACAGTTAGGCCCCATACAGACTTGCCGATCTCCGAGGTGAGCGATGGTCATGCTGCCACTGCAGCATTTCCATCGTTAATGGGGAACTTCCTCGCCCAGACATGCTAATGACAAGGAGCGTACACACTAGGCCATATTGTCCACAATATGACCTAGATTGTATGGGGCTTAAGGATTTATTCATGGATAGACCGACAGCAAGGGAGCGTCTGTGGTAGGTAACGGAGGGAGTGACTACTCAAACGCAGGTGTGGCGTGACCGTTTTTGGGTAGTGTTTACACCTACGACGGTGATCCCATAAGCAATAAAGGGCTCTAGCATCTTATTACCAGCGGCCACAGTGTTGATGTACATAATGCTAGCAGACGCTCATTACCGGCATCGCTGTAAAACTCCTGACGGAAGAAACATTAGCATATATGCGCACAGCTGCAGCGCACAAATGAGCAGCTTTACCTTTATCTCTGAATCAGAACTGGCGTCCGTATACTGATGCCGATTATGAATGTTGTTTCCCATGTACATGACAAATGCCCAAGTCCTTCTAACCACGGATGAAGTACTACCGTCACCAACGCCCAGTGACCGCAGCAATATAGTAAGTTTGCCTAATATCCCCCAGAACCTCATGCATCAGCGATGCGGATACAGAATTGCATTCTGCTGTGTTAAAGTAATGGGAGCACTTTACTTTCAAGGCCTGTACCTGTAGTGCTACAAAGATGCTGTTAGAGTTCTATACGAGTTACAGTAACCGTCCTGTTATAGGCAGCGAAGGGTAAGCCAAGTGGTCAGTTCAACACTGTTAGGTAAGTGTAAATAAATGAACAGCACAGATGGGTACTGACCTTATTAACTTCCTCCGGGTCTTCCTGCGTAAAGGTGAGGAACTGGATATCACAGGATTTAGTCAGCGGTCTGTACATATCCCAAATCTCCCCGTCCACAAGGGCCAGCACGGACTTTGTGCAGTACCAGTCGCTGAGATCTGGAAGCAAGGCAAACACATTACGTGAGAAAATATGTAAAATCATGAAAAAGTCCAGCCTTGTTTGATATACTGTACTCCATCATGTACCATAGCTGCCAATAAGCGAATACAAACTCAATATCAGCAAAGGCTGACTCCTACTCACCATTCTATCCCTGGTTACCCCCCCTGATCAAGGTTATTGTACATGGAGGGAACACCCCTGCAGTAAGCAGATAAACCGAGTATCCTCACCTAATAGTATCACTGGCAATCACAGGGATATTTAATCCTTAACCTCCTGTGCTCTCAATCACCAGCACCATGCTTGTTTTAAGAGTGGACGTAGTTCTGTACGTAGTTTGTATGTTCTCCCTAATTTATTTATTTTTATTTCTCAAGTACTACACAAATGTACTGGTAGTTAAAACAGGTTCTAAAAACAAACACCACAAGAGTGTGTAAGTGAATGTGTGTACCTACTTGTATATTAGGGAATTTAGAGTGTAAGCTTAAATGTATATCACTGGGACTACATAAATTAATGACAGGTATTAAAAACTAAAAATGTTGCGTCACCTCAATTTGCCACTCTCAACCAACCTATCCCAACTCAGCTTTTAATGTCCATCCCAAATTGTATCCATTACATATGAACTGAAACTGTGGTTTGCCACATTGAAGGACAGATAGAACAACTGCAGCACTGTTGAAATGATTTATCGTCACACCTCTACCTGCTGTCATTTTAACATCCACCTGTATTATTATAGCTGAACTCTCTGGATCTTATACAATTTGTAGGACATGAAGGGTCAATCTGCACGTAAGCCCTAGGTAAATCCTCAACTGGTTAGAAGCCATTTATTGTCCAAAAATGGATCTGCATACATATACAATCGTTGGCCTGTTCCCCCAACATCAGGTGATGGAGCATGGATTATGGATTGTATATTGGCCAAAGGGTTCCAAAACCGGAACAGCGAAGATTTTCATTTCTATCACGGTTGCTTCCGAAAATGTATCCGAATCTACATTTTCAAAACTCATCTTACTGCAATCACACATTACAGACGTACAGTACTGTACCTACAACATGCATTATGAATGCCCAGTATTCTGCAAGCTTGTTTTCCAATTCATGTTTTTAATTCAAATTGAATAGTTTTTTTCTTAAACACGTTCTATAATTAAAGTAAAAACACAAGTTTTCCTGAAGTCTTAACAGGCTTAATTCTGCCCTACTGGGAGCTTGCACAAGGTCAGCACCTATGGACCAAGAAATTCTACATAAACAGGCAAAGAACATTGGGAATCTGTACATTAACAACAAGACAATCAATTCTAATTATGTTGGGAGACCTGGCTAAACAAGATTAATTGTATCTATCAATATGCAGGCTGGTCCACCTGGTGCCCCTTCTAGGACACAAACGTAGATTAGCTGTACTGTAATCTACTCATCGCTCAATGAATCCCGGCACTCCACAAAGCCTCCCCATTACGTACCATCAGCCCCTTATTCTACTGGGTCAAAACCTTTAAAAATATAAATACCCATCTTTTAGACACTATGGGCCTATTAGTTAGCAAAGCAAAAAAGGCCCACAACCAGGCAAAACTAAGCTGCACTCCAGATGGGGCAGATGTAACATGTGCAGAGGAATGTTCAAACTGAAATCTAAATTGCAGTATAAATATAAAACAGCCAGTATTTACTCTGCACAGAAAGAATAGGACCCACCCAAATCTAAATATTTCTGCACATGTTGCATTGGGCCCACCCGCTGTGAAACATGATTTGGAACATTTTTTTCTATGCTTAGAAATCTGACTCAGGCACAATGAGCTCTGTGCATCCCAGTCCTACCTGATGCAACGGATTGGGCATACCTGGGTAGCAACTGAACCTTTCATTTCAGATGGTCGATATCAGCCATCGCATTAAAAAAAAAATATATATATGACTATTTGATTTTACTGGTGCCTAATATTTTACATAGCATGTGAAAAGTGTATTGGAGCCTGTATTTAGATTTATAAAGCACCTGTTTCAGAAGGATACAACTGTTCTATATAGAGCACCCATAAATGCAGGTTGTAATGGCCGATACACACTAGGTGATTTTGCCTATCGATGATGGGGAAAATTGTTGGGCTGAAATAATAATAATAATTAACCCCTTCCCGACATTTGACGTATATATACGTCATGGCCGGGATGTACTTCCCGACACATGACGTATATATACGTCATGACTTAAAAGTGCCACCGCGTCTACAGACGCGGTGACAGAGGGACGATGTCTGCTGTCCCTGAAAGCAGACATCCTCCCTCATTGCCCAGGGGGGGCAGGGTTGCCCCCCGTCTTGGGCGATCGCTGCGATTGGCTGTCCAAAAGTGAACAGCCAAAACCAGCGTTAAACTGCGTGTAGTGTAAAATTTAGACGCTGCTGCCCCCTAGTGTCCAAAAAAATTAAAGGAGGTTAAAATAATGATTTTTTAATAAAGTATAGATATGGTCTTTGTTAGTTATTAACTATTTTGAGTGGTATGATTATTTGTCTCACAAGCAGAAAATGTAACATTTTGCAAATAGCAAAATGTTCCATTTTTTTACGACATTTTGGTATTTTTCACACAAAAAAAAAATTGTATGGACCAAAATTTACCACTAATTTAAAGTACAATGTGTCACGGGAAAACAATCTCAAAATCACTGGGATAAGTAAAAGCAAAAAAAAGTTATCCCCACTTAAGTGATACATGTCAGATTTGAAAAAAAGGCCTCTGTCAGGAAGGCAAAAACATGCTGCGGCGGGAAGGGGTTAATAAATCGCTCCATGCATACACACATCTGGAAGGCCATCCACCCTGTCCCTCATCTGCTGGTAATACCAGCAGATGAACGGCGGCGGGCAGCGATGATGCGAGAGTGCACATAAGCGCTCATCGCTGCCCTGTACACACTGGCCCTTATTCAGATCTGATCGCAGTACAAATTTATTCTTAAAATGGGCAAAACCATGTGCACTGCCGGTGGGGCATATGTAGCATGTGCAGAGAGAGTTAGATTTGTGTGAGTTTCTGTGCAGGGTAAATACTGGCTACACTATTTTTACACTGCAATTTAGATTTCAGTTTCAACACACCCAAACCAAATTTAACTCTCTCTGCACATGTTACATCTGCCCCACCTGCAGTGCACATGGTTTTGACCATTTTGGGAACAAATTTGTACTGCGATCAGATCTGAATAACCACTGGGTGGTTTTGCGCTGAAAGCAGCTCAAAACGACAAAACTGAGCCGCTTTCAGCTCAAAACGCAAAGAACAATAAAAAAGGTATTGAACAATGTATTTTTTTTTTTTTTAAATCGAATCCTCCCATCAAAAACCCCCAAAGGGCAAACACAAAAAGACTGAAGTGATTGCACTGAAAGAACATAAAAAAAAAACACAATAAAAGAATCGGAAAGAAAGAACACAAAGCGTGAAGCAGGTTTGGGTATAACTGCTACCAAAAATAAAATTAGAAATGTAATTGCATTTTTTTTTTCTGGTAGAGTGCATTTAATTAACTGTTGCTGCCTAATTAATTCGGAATTATTAACAAAAAGAAGACAGTTAATTGAACTACGAAATTTTAAAAGGCGATATCCATATCTGATCTCTCCAGCTGCGCCTAGGTCACTGAATGCGGTATTAGCAGACTATAATATTACAATTTTCTCCTCTGTTCTCCGAACGTATGCCTAGACTACATATTATTCAATTGTATTTCAATAAATAGGGGATTTCATACTTTTAAAAGCTTATTTTCTCCAAGTAGGTCAAAGACATTGAGCGAAAAGTACATAATTATCACTCTATTGATTCTGTACTATGGTATACTTAAAATACAGTACCCTCTGGAGCATCAGCATAGAACTCCATTAAGTATCCTGAACTTGTATTATATAGGGGTTCTGTATAAATGAATGAAAAAGCAGCGGCAGCAGTTAGAAGAAAAGCAAAAATCGCTCGAAAAATTTAAGTATTATAGACATCCCTGGTCTGTAAAATAAAAGGTAGAGACTCAAGGCTTCCGAGACTGGCTACACCATATCATTAAACGGGCGTTCTGCTTTCGGGAAAAATATTTAAAAAAGAACGACGTCTTTTTATGAAAAGGAGCCGAAAGACGCACAAGCCTAAAATCAGACAAAAGATCATAGATGTCAAAAAAGGAATATAAAAAAATATATATATATAAGATTCTGACGCCATGAACGGGACTATATAAAGGCTGCAGCTTTATAAGGGGCGAGGGGGTGGATGGATTAATGGCCAAGAAAAGAATTCTCCTGACGCAGAATTCAAAAATAGCTGTTATATTTTTGTTACATTATTAGTATTCATTATTGACCATTTTGAACCAGACCGTAAATTAAAAGAACACTTAAGCCCCATACACAATAGGCTAGGAAGCCTGCAATCATAGCGATGAGGGGCCAATGTACTACGCTTCAAAAAGTGGAGAAAATAGAGAGAGAAACTACCAGCCAATCAGCTCCTGTCATTTTTAAAACACAAGGACCTGATTGGTTGGCACTTTCACTTTTTTTAAGCTTAGTACATCTGGCCCACAGACTATAAAACCAACCCCATGAATAGGGGCACTGCGCCCACACCAATGCATGCCATACCATATTACGGGCATATAGTCTCATTCAAGCGAATGCGATTTCGGCTAGTTGTGAACGGCATCAGGAGTTACTTGCTACAGACGTGTTAATAAGCATGAAAGTGAAATGTCTTTAAAGAAAAATCCGCCTTAGGAAATCATTTGCTGCAGACTGGGCAGTTCTGATCTTCAGGGCACCCACAGAAAAGAGTTAGGTCCACAGAAATGTTTTCCACCGGTCCAAACAGATTTTTTTTAAATTGAGGTAAAGTAATTCCAATTAAAACAGAATTTCTTAGCAGCCTCCTGTGGTTATAAAATTAGTTTACATGTATTTCGGTTATGTAACATTATTTCCTTCTCTGCCCTGTACTTCAGTTCAGTGTCACAGTATATACTGATGAGCAAAAATAGAATTAACCGAGGCTCTGTGGGTAATACAATCTAATGTACATCCCTAGAACACTGCATCTTCCAAAACCTGCACAGTGCCTCTTTCCTGTCTGGGACGTCTCTCCCTGCTGTGATGCTTCCAGCACGGTGTGGTCTGTAATTCAGCACTGATATACAGACCAGACCTGTGCTAGAAGCATACAGCAGAGGGGTTGGGATCATTTGGTCTACAGCATGTTGGTCAACAAGCATTAGGTCGACATGGGGAAAGGTCGACATGGGACATGGTCGACACATGCATTAGGTCGAGAGTCAAAAGGTCGACATGGTGTTTTTCACTTTTTTTAGCACGACTGTCGACATAGTGCTTCGCTCACGGTGCCTCGCGGCACACTATTTTCCACCACACCCTAGTGGATGGTAGGGCATGAAATACCGCCTGTCGGCACATTGGCTCGAAAAACAGTGAAAAACCTTATGTCGACCTTTTGACTGTTGACCTAATGCTTGTGTCAACCTAATGACCTGTCGACCTATAACCCATGTCGACCATCATGCTGTAGACCAAATGACCATATCCCCAGCAGAGAGGGACAGAGGCAGGGTAGAGGAATTGCACAGGTTTTGGAAGATGCAGGGTACAAGAATGAACACTACAATCAACACAATGGAACCCTCCACGTATCATGATGCCGGCTGCAGCGTTCCACCCAACGTGACCCAACGTGATTTAACATTTAAGGTTTTGTGTTTGTGATTCATCTAAATCAGGGTTCGCAAATACTCGCTATAGCGAGTATTTTACCCCCTTTTTTATGAATGGCTGGGTCCCCTGGGACCCGCTCCGCCCATTTCGGCGTACACGCCGTGTTGATATGTGTGACAAGGGCAGAGGGATCGGTTCCCCCTCAGTTGTGATGCGACCGTGGAGAAGACACAGCGTGACTTACGGCTGATTCACACATCTGCTGGGCGCGACAATGAAAGGGTCCCGGTCACCGCAGAGTCTTAGGCAGCAGTGCACGGAAGCCGCGTAAGCTGGCTCCTGCACTGTGCCTCAACATCAGACGGCTGGAGCCAACACCAGAAGCAGCTGCTCAGCAGGGGAACAGAGCTGCGGCTGGTGTGAGGACGGAGCACGAGAAACTGAAACCAGCATTGGGGGCCAGAACCAGGGAGGTGTGACCGTGATGATGGAGCAGACCCGGGCAGAAAGTATAGGTAAGAGGGGTGCGTGGTCCATTTAGCAGGCTGCTTGGCTGTGTCATGTAAGGGGATTTATTGCTAGCAGGACTCGGGCTGCAAACTTCCCTCCCCCCCTCCTACCTCGCGGTGCTGCTCTCTTGTGTGTCACTGTCACCTCCTCCAGGCTCTGAGTGCTGGCTGTTAATGGCCCACTTGTCCTCTCCTCCCCTCACTGCACGGCTGGCAGAGAGGATACAGCTCGCCAATTTACTCTTAACAGGCAGAGCTGCCTGTGGGAGAGGAGCCTATAGACTCTGCTGGGATTTCACTAACCCTATCCCTCCTGTTCCTGCTGCCATTACTTTTAACTTTGTTCTAGAAACAATGGACAGGGGCAGAATCCTGATTGGTGCAGCACAGGTGTCCCTATTCCGACATTATGCCTTTTTCCAGTATATGTGTATCTTGCTTTATGTGAGTGGGCAAATTGCCAATTGATACCACCCCACCCCCCCCCCCCCCACCCCCCACCCAATAGCCACAGTTTTGAGGTGCACAAATCTATGTTTGCTTACCAAAAAAAAGGTATATGCCATATGGAGGAGAGGAGGAGGCTTCTGTATGTGCCATGCTGGGGAAGGGGAGAGGAGGCTCTATTCCGTTGGGACCCAGAAAAGGTCAAGAAGGACCCCGATTTTTGTAAGTGAGGGGTCCCAGGGACCCATCATTTTTTGGGAGTTTTCGCGATCACTGCAAATACTGGAATTAAGATGGGAAAGAAATAACCACCTATTACCAGGAATTTCCCTCATGGTGCTTTATGATCCGATACAATCCACATAATACATGAAAGTCACATTCATGTTACAGGGTCAGCCTGGAGGGGAAAAAAGCAGAGTGCTCCGCAGAGGTTACGCTAACAAGGCCACACTCCATTTACAGGTTACAGCAATTCCAGCTGAAGGAATTTAAAGGATCTGCAATGTTACCGGACACATAGGGCCTTATTTTGGTTCATTCTTTCTGACAAAATCCTTCTTAGATGGGCAAAACCATGTGCACTGCAGGTGGGGCAGATGTAACATGTGCATAGAGAATTAGATTTGGGTTGTACTTCAAAGTGAGATCTATATTGCAGTGCAAAAATAAAGCAGTCAGTATTTTACCTGCACAGAAACAAAATTACTCACCCAAATCTAATTCTCTCTGCACATGTTACATCTGCCCCCCTGCAGTGTACATGGTTTTGTCCATCTAAGAAGGATTTTGTCAGAAAGAATGAACCAAAATAAGGCCCATAAATGGAACACTGTCCTGTGAACTGGCTGTGACCGCAATCACTTAGCACCCTGTAAAAGCTTACGGTTATCTTCTGTGTCTAAAATATACCTTAGCTAACAGGATATTACATTAGTCATTGTACATTAATGAATTGGTGGAATCCAATTGTTTTTGTTTACAATGACGGAGCTATTGAACGGTTTGTGTTGCAGGCGCCCCAAGGTGCGACCAGATATCTGCTTACAGTTGGGGCATTTGGGTGCTCAAACATCAGCACCCACAGAAGTATAAAATCAGTGAGGTGCAGCCAGGGCAGGCAGAGGCTACTCTACTGTCATAATCCAGTATAACTTATAAATATCATCTTTCAGTTATTCTAATAAATGTTATTGTTAACACTTCACTTTGTATAATGCCCACATGAACCCTGGTGTTCATACGTGTGTGTGTTTCAATCTGGTTCGGATACTAGCCAGTGCCTCCCTAGCCATTGACCCCACATCGCATCCGTGGCGGTCATCCCCAGCGGAACAAGGAGATTACCCCCTTTACCCAAGGACAGTTCTGGCGGATCCGGTCTCGCTCAGTGATGCACTGAATGAGGAATACTCTGCTCCTGCACAGACCGCTTACTTTAGGATTGCCAGAACCTGTGCGGAACTGACTGATGACGAAGGTGGTTTTAAGAAGTGCAATCACAATTTACGTGGAAGATGTCATATTGGAAGGTCTGTCTCAAATAGCGAGTCACCAGAATCTTTTTACAACGCGGTAACGACCGTAAGTGTCTACTCATTCAGAGCTCACAGTAACAACAAACTTCGGGGGACAGATGTACTAATCTTTGGAGCGGCCACAGCCTGTAACAGGGTCGTTAAGTTGGTCATTGATCTTTCTCCACATCTTAGTACATCTCATTTGGGTACTTGTTTCCTAGGACGGCGCCCAGATTTTCTACGTACGGCACCATAGGGAAAACGCATCGCATGGGCCGTTATAGCGGCATGCAATGCGATTTTTTCATGTATTTTTTTTCTCATTGTACACCACTATATAGCATCGCATGTCCCGCAAAATGACATTAGGTATACAATAATATGATTGTATGTCCCAAAAATAGGTTTAACGCCCCCCCCCCCCCCACTATCCACGCCACCCCAAAGCGTGGTGAGCACAGCAAGCCCCGCGAGGGGCGGCGGAACGCATCCTCCAACTCTTTCATTACCCCACTATCCACGTCGGCGTGGAGTTGATTCTATATAGTGTGGCGAGCGCAGAGGAAGCGTTCCTCTGCTGCTTGCCACGCTTCGGGGGTGGCGTGGATAGTGGGGGGATGTGTTAAACCTATTTTTGGGACATACAATCATATTATTGTATACCTAATGTCATGGCATCACACACCCTATAAAATCACATGCGATCGCATGCGATTTTGCGGCAGATGCGATGCGATGGCCGGGGGCTGAGGAGCAGTGAATAAATTACATAGGAAAATCGCATTGCATCGCACGGCCCTAAAATGGCCGATGCGATGCGATTTCACTACGCAGAATAGCCCACTAAGCAAATAGCTTAGTGGGCGCCGTTCTAGGAAACAAGTACCCTCATTTGTGTTTTCTCTCAGAAAACTTTTGTTTGTGCAGAAATGTATACGCAGCATATGGGTGGTTCCATACATAACAGGGCCTGGTTCAGTTTGGTTGGCAAAAGCAAACTCTTTCTTTAATGGACAAAACCGTGTGCACTGTAGGTGGGGCAGATGTAACATATACAGAGTTAGATTTGGGCGGAGATATTTTGTTTCTGTGCAGGGTAAATACTGGCTGCTTCATTTTTACACTGCAATATAGATATCAGTTTGAAGTACAAACCCCACCCAAATCTAACGCTCTGCACATGTTACATCCGCACATGGTTCAGATCCGATCCCAATGCGCATTCACATACAGTGGAAATGCCAGGCTAGACTATAGGAGTAGAAATCGACGGCATATCGGATGCCAGATCTAACCGTGTGTACACACCTTTACAGAGCATGCCTGATAAAGCAGCTCTCCCTGATTCTGCCAGCTAGATTTGCAATAACAATGTCTTTGCTTACGAAACATGGTCTCACCCCAGTTTTGAATTATTTGCATTGATTACATACGTGTGCTAGAGCAGAATACTTTATAGCCCAACTTCCAAACCTACAACCGGTAGTAAAAAGGATTAATCTTCTGCCAAAGTAAAAAAAAACAAGCAATAGTCACTCTCATGTTATACTGTACACGTTTAGCTGCCCAGTAACAAGCAATAGCTTTGTAGTTCTACCAAACTGTGGGAGACGTACACCCTCTAGTGGCAGCTTTCTGTATCTACCTGTACGTGACTTTAACCAGGCTAAACCAACAAAATGATTCCCCCGAGCATGGTCCAGATAGTCTAGCTGCAGACATAAAGACAATGTTAGTGTACAGGCTTCCACTTACATATGCTGGGACAGTATACACTGGGTGATCCTCGCATTCAAAAAGCATAGTAATGCCTAGGACTCAGAGCCAGTTCTGAGCTTCCATCAATAAGAGACAGAGCATATTTTGCTTGTTAACTTGCACAAGTTGAGTGTCCCTTGTCCGAAATGCTTGGGACCACGAGCATTTTGGATAAGGGATTTGTTCTGATTTTGGAATTTATTTATTTTTTCATACTTACCTAATCCCCTGGTGGAGCCCCGATGGTGCCTAGACGTCCACGGCAGCCTTCAGGATCCTCTTCAGCTGCATCTACAGTTCCAGGTGTGCATTTCGCGCTCATGCAATGCACCCCTGGGACCGGAGATGCAGCTGAAGAGGATCCCGGAGGCCGCCGTGGACATCGGGGGACAAAGGAAAGTATGAAAAAAAGGGGCTGTGTGTTTTCACGGTTTTCTGAATATTTTGGTTTGTGGAATACACGGATAAGGGAGACCCGACCTGTATATTGAAGTAGTATCAACTTTTATTTATAATTACTTATATAGCAGCCTTTAGCCTGCCTGATGCATGGACGTTGAACTTGCTGTTGTCTTGACAAAGACCCGTAGAGCAGGGGTCTTCAACCTTTACGACAGTGTGGGCCACATTAAAAAATTCAACGACGCCCGAGGGCCACTAATCTCTACTGTGGTATTTAGCACAGCCCTTCATAGATAGACATCACAGCCCCCATAAAGCACAGCCCTTTATAGATAGACAGCACAGCCCCCACATACATAGCTGGCACAGCTTCCCATGCACAGAAACCCCACCCCCAATATATAGTCAGCACAGGACTATTGCTATACAATTAAAAAATGCAGCTCCCTCATACATATTACTATATTGAAGAAATTTCATGCGCCGAAAGTGCGTGCTCCCAAAAAGGGGTGTGGCCTATTTATAACAGTGTGAACTAGCAGGAAAACCATTACCTGACATCTCACTTTTGCAACCTGCATGACCAGACATTGGTTACAGCAGAAATGGTTATTGTCCTTCCACGCTTAAGTTGGCTGGCAAAAGGCCGCACAGTGACATATAAACATGAAGGCCCACACAGTGACCTAGAACTCCTCACAAATCAAGCCCAAACAATGACAGGCTACTTAAATCAATATACACTGTTTATCCATAATGCCCATTACACATTATGCCACACACCGTAATGCCCATTGCACTATAATGCCCCCTATACTCCTGCTTATACATATGATGCCACCAGTAGTGTGGCTCACAAAATGCCACCAGTAGTGTGGCTCACAAAATGCCACCAGTAGTGTGGCTCACAAAATGCCACCAGTAGTGTCCCTCACAAAATGCCACCAGTAGTGTCCCTTACAAAATGCCACCAGTAGTGTCCCTCACAAAATGCCACCAGTAGTGTCCCTCACAAAATGCCACCAGTATTGCCCCCCCCCCCCCCCCATATAGTCAGCACCACATTGCACAGCCTACCTGCCCTCCCATAGTCAGCACCACACAGCCAGGTAGCCCCCCCTCATAGTCAGCACCGTATTGCGGCCCATCCACCCCCCCCCCCCATGTTCAGCACAACATTGCAGCCAGCTCACCCCCGCCCTCCTCCATAGTCAGCAAAGCATTGCAGCCAGCCCCATAGTCAGCACCGCGTTATCCAGCTTCACCCTTCCCTAAGAAACCTGCATGAATCTCTGTGTCCCTTGCAGAGGTCTCAGGAACCACAGCAGCTCCGTCAGAGGGCTGCTGCTGGCGGCGGCGGTTGTCACTCACTGAAAGGTGCAGGCAGAACGGGTGCACGGCATCAGGAAATACACAATGCGCATGTCCGCGCACAGTCCCATTCGCCCCAGCCATTGCACATCCACCTTCGCCGCATCCCACATGCAAAGGGACTAGTGCGGAAGTATTTTTTATTTATTTTTTTACAAGGCATTAACAGGCAGGCCACTCAAAACAACTCAGCGGAGCCACGGGTTGAAGACCCCTGCCCTAGAGGGTCGAAACTTTGACTTTTCTTTGCATGGAGTAAACAAGATTTATAACTGCAATCTGCCTGGTGAGTGCTCCTTGATACAGGAGACAGTTTCTGAGCGATTTGGGGATTATATAGCGAATACATAGGTGCGTACACACTGGGCACATTTTTTAAGGACATCGCTCATTTTGTCCCTTCCGAGCGATATCGTTTAAAATATCTCCCAGTGTGTATGCTACAAACAACGAAAGAGGTGCGCTCCTGCAGATCATTAGCGACCACCACCCCCCTCCCCTCCATCGTCTGTGCATGCAGCTCAATTTAAAATATCGACTAAGGATTGCATGCCCAGCGAGGAAACCCGGTGACGTCACTGAACGATAGGCACTAGAGAGGCCATTGATACAATTTTAACATCAGTATATGATCATAAGGATGTCCACAGGGCAACCTCAAAATGATAATCTAGCATGACTTTCACATCACCATCCATGGTCACTATACACAAGCTGTATGCTAGAATCATTAATCCAACCCTGAAGCAAGGGATGGCATCAGTGTGTTGACCATCGATGACTGCAAACTATGTAATTGATGACCACTGATGGTCATCCCTATACTTTTAGCGAATAGAACCATCAGGTGGTTCTGTGTCACGTTGGCAGGGAACCATATGGTTCTAATCAATCAGGTGCAGTCTTTCAGTTCTGCAGGCACTTGGAAATGATATAATCAGGTTCTCCCTGCTTTTAAAAGGGAATTGGGTGAACCATTACGATTTTAGTTTTTTTGGAGACCCCTTTTCCACTGAGCCGCAACCTATATAAAGAACTACAAGACTTATTTGCAGCATCAGATACCAACATATGGAGGTCAAAATCATTAGCATTCATTAGCATAATTATGATCTTTTATTTCAAAGGAGCATAAAGAACCCAAAGGTAAAATACCAATCACTCAGCTAGGAGCAATTTTCCCACTTCTCGTTGGCAGAGATTCAATTGTTTACTCAGTAAATAACACTAAGGTTCCCAAAATGGAGCAATTCAATTGTTCCATTTAGACATCCATTAGCCAGAGTGAAGACATTTCGTATCGCTTATGTGCGCATTGGTCATTGGTTTAAGCAACCCAACTGAGTTTACGCACCCTAGCCGGGACTTTAGATGGGATTAGCCAAAATTCACAACCAAATCTATTTGGGGCGCACATAAAGTAATGGAAGACTTATCAGAGCAACAATTGAATTGCTCAAATAAATGCCCATAAAAAAAAACATTTGAATCACCCCACGGTTAACAGACTGGTGGTGAGAGTCAGGCCCACTGAACTAAGGAGTGTATACTGATATACAGGACATCAGGGCTGTAGGCAACTTCTAGAACAGGGATGTTGAACCTTCAGCACTCCAGCTGTTGTTGAAATACACATCCCAGCATGCCCTGCAACAGTTGTAGCATGGCCAAATAGCAAAACTGAAGCAGGGCATGATGGGATGTATAGTACAACAGCAGCTGGAGGGCCAAAGGTTCCCATTACTGTTTTAGAAGATAATAAATGGAATCTTATTGGTTGCTTTGAGCAAAATCCCATCGCCAATAGAACTCCCATTTTAGTAAATATACCAGTACTTGTGTAATATCAGGGCACTTGATTTTGTGATTGTATGCCTTAACTTAAGACATACAATCAGATGAGATGCGACTTTTTGCGATAAAATCGCATCAATCGCATTGCATGCAACCAAATCGCATGCGATGGACGCGATTTTCCATAGGAATCAATGTCAAATGGTCCCTGAGACCATTAGGGTCAATGTGAAATGCCCCCAAGGCCCCCCCATTGTTTGTATGCCCCCTCATTGTTAACGCCACCCCACCATCAACGCCAACCCGAAGCGTGGCGAGCGCAGCGAGCCCGCGAGAGGCGGCGGTATGCGCCCTCCGACCTTTTTTATACCCCCACTATCCACGTTGGCGTGGAGTTGATTTTATATAGTGTGGCGAGCACAGCGAGCCCGAAGCGTGGCGAGCCCCGCGAGTGGACGCCTAATACCTGTGAAGTAATGCGTGTCCCCTAGTGGGGCTCGCTGCGCTCATCACGCTTTGGGCTCGGTGGCTCGAGGGGGCATTTCACATTGACCCTAATGGTCTCAGGGAACATTTGGGAACATTTAACATTGATTCCTATGGAAAAATCGCATAGCATGCGATTTGGTTGCATGCAATGCGATTGACGCGATTTTTCCGACCTGATTAAAAAAATCGGGCGCCCAGATAATACACAAGTACCAATTTACCCGTAGTAAGGGTGCACAACTGTACATATATTACGGCTTGTTATAACACTAAACACTCCAGTGCCTAAAGCAGGGATGGAAACTTTTGCCCCTCCAGCTGTAGCTGAAATACAAATCCCATCATGCCCTGCTACAGTTTTGCTATTTGGCCATGCTAAAACTGTAGCAGGGCATGCTGGGATGTGTAAATAAACAACAGCTGCAGAGCCTAAGGTTCCCCCTGCCTGGCCTAAAGAAATTACATAGGGTCTTGTTTCTGTATTAGAAGTTTAAACTATAAGGAAATTAAATCCCATTTCAGGACGTCAACCTTCATTTAGGAATTTAGTTTATTAATAGGGTGGCAATATACAAATTTTCATTTTTGTAACAATTTGAACAATTTATTGTTTAGGTTCCCAAATTGTGTGTCGCAGCACCCTGAGGTGCCTCAGTACACTTGCAGGGGTGCCTTGTATTTGTGGACCAGACCAATTCATATTATTTATGGTCAATGCAATAGGTAACACCAGTGCCTGTGGCTGCCAATCATAAAATATTTAGACCAACAAAAGAAAATCTGGTCCATCACCACATAAGTGAACCCAAGGATGACAAATTAAATAAATGTAATATTTTTTTTAGAAATTTCTCAACAAGAAGCTTTTAGCACAGGGGGGAAAAAATACTGATACACTAGGGTGCCATGATTCAAAATAGTTTGGGAGTCACTGGATTAGGGTATTGCATGGCTAAAAGACTATATCAAATTTAATGAAAAATACAGTAATTTAACACATATACGGGGGAAATATTGGCAAATGTATATGATGCCATTATTTCACCCAGAGGTACAATCAAGAACCATTAGGAATTGTAGAGTTCACTCTAGCACTTCCAAAACCCAAGCTGTCCCTCTTCTCTGCCTGGGGTGTAGCTCACTGCTGTGGTGCATAGGTCTGGTCTGAATATCAGTGCTGAAATACAGACCACACTGTGCTGAAACCAACTCAGAAGAGAGCTACACCCCAGGCAGGGAAGAGGAACTGCACAGGTTTCGGAAGATGCAGGGTGCTAGAATGAACACCAGAATTGGTTAATGTAGCAATGTATTGATCCATTTGCTTTATCAAACTACACAATGTGGTCGATTCAATCTAATGAGAGTTGAATAGCGCCAGAAAGAAGCTCCTAGACCTATTCAAATCAGTGCTCTCCTATGCTCAACAGAAGGATTGGAGCGCAAGCAGAACTATGACAAAACGAGGTCCGTGATGCTGTTTTGTGCGCAAACAAACGCAGCAAAACCAAGTCTGAGAATGCGGGTTCTCGCGACTAAATACCCTGTGCAAGAACCGGCATTGTCTGACATAGCAGCGTGTTTAATTGAATAGGTCCGGGAGCTCCTTCCCAGTGCTAGTCAGCTCATGTTGAATCATATCGACCCCAGTGATCCAGTCTTGCCAACAATTGAATAGCAGGTGTGAACATCATTACAGTAGCAAGAAGACCAATTCAAAGCGCTTTAGCCTAACAGACCCACTGAAAAGCTTTAGAACCTGTTACTCACGCATGGCACAGTTGAATGGCGTAGAAAACCCTTTGTTCATCACAAACACGGTCTCTGGATTGCTCTTCCCAACGTACTTCACCTCAATCTTCTCAGTGCGTGGATAAAGAGATAACTGTCTCTCCTTCTCTTTCTCAAACAGCTCCGAGCGCCTTTGGGCAATTTCAGCATTGGAGAGTTTAGCAGCTGTGGCCAGAGAGTACAGACCTAGGGAATGACCAAAGAGGCACTCAGTTACCACAAGCACAATGATGTCATTGGAACATATACTTGTTACTATCGTTACCTGTTATTTCTATGGCACACAGAGAATATAAACAAAATCACAACACGCCGATTTATTAAATACCATAGAAGAGAGGCCAGACACTGCTTTGCCATGGGACTACTAAGGGCTATTTCACACGCTCCGGCTCCTGTCGGGCGGCGAAATCCCGCACGGCCAAAAGCCGTGCACAGTAGTGGTTAATTTACACTATAGTGTTTAGAATGGTGGGGATGGCCACAGCCCGGTCGCCCGGTTGTAGCCGGATCCCACCACTGAAAGGGACGGCTGCCGGGCTGTGGCCATCCCCACTATTCTAAACTACTGAGTGCGGCACGGCTTCCTGGTCGTGCGGGTTTTCGCCGCCCGGCCGGAGCCGTAGTGTGTGAAATAGCCCTAAGGGAAGCCAACTGCATCGCTAGCCTGTCCTTTAGTACATTTTGAAGAAGCAGTAATAACCCTTTCTTTCTGCATAGGGGGGGGTTGTCATAGGGGGGGTTGTCATTAGCTAATTAATGCATCCGCACCTATATCACACTTTTGCCTGTGGAAAATAAGTAGGAAAAGCAGCTGTCTCACACAATGGGAAGGTCAGAAGTGGGTTACATGGGTGAGCACCTAACATTGCAGCAAAAGGGTTCATCGATGGTTGATGTATCTGCCCATGTATCACACTGCTGTTAGTGATTGTGAATATAAGTAGGGAAAGCAGCAGAAAGCTCTGTATCACATAGAGCAGGGATGGGGAACCTTCGGCCCTCCAGCTGTTGTTGTACTGCACATACCAGCATGCCCTGAAACAGATGTAGAATGGCCACATAGCAAAACTGTAACAAGGAATGCTGGGACGTGTAGTTCCACAACAGCTGGAAAGACGAAGGTTCCCCATTCCTGACATAGAGCAGATATGAGGAACCTGTGGCCCTCCAGCTGTTGTTGAACTACACATCCCAGCATGCCCTGATACAGTTTTGCTATTTGGCCATAATAAACTGTTGCAGGGCATGCTGGGATGTGTAGTTCAACAACAGCTGGAGGGCCAAAGGTTCCCCATCCCTGACATAGAAGGAAAGGCAGAGGTGAGTGCACATACAGCAGCCAGGACGGGGTCAGACTGTCACTACAGCCACCAGGCACTGACACAGTCACAGGCAGTACACTGTACAGCGCCATGGTACAGGCAGCAGCTATATAATGACACCATAAAGCTGTTAGAAGGCTAAAACCCCACTCACTTCCCCGGCCGGCCCGCAGGGCGCAGCTCACTGCCATCCTGGGTCTACTCCACATCCCGGTACCGGTGCAGCGGCCAATGTGACATTCATACCCAACACATGCTGCCCTATGGGTGCGCGAACAAATCCTTCCCCAACACGCAGAAAACATGTTACAAAGGTTCCGGCCTATCCCTGTTGCCGCCGCCAGGGGGCACTCAGTGACTGGCAATGCAACCAGAGAGTATATGGTGTGGGAGATTTCTATATAATCAATCACATCAGTACCCCCTATTGTATATTTTCAGAGATCATATACTGAACCCTTTCACCCTCAGCAACATTCCTTATTTTTATGTGGTAAATATTACATAGTGTCCCCCCCCCCCCCCCCCCTTTTTTTTTCCACCCACAAACTGCAGTAGGAAAATATTGTAATATATTAGGCGTATATGCTGCACTTACAGGAGCACATAGATAAATTATTGCACAGCCCTGTAGGACTGGGAAGAGAAATTACATGCATGAAGGGACAAAATCATTCGATGGTCGCCGATTCGAAGAGCCCGGGGCTGGTTATAGCTGAGCGGGGGAACCACAAGCCATTTTTTTTAACATTTATTTATTTTTCCTATCTTTTACACAGAGAAGCTTCGCTCGGATCTGACTGATCCGTGCGATGCTGGCGGTCATCCATATTTGGCTGCCGGTAAATTTGTCAGCAAGCCAAATAGGCATGGCATCGGAAAATATGAATCCTGAGAATAAGGAGGCTTAGTAAATTAGGTCGTATTTTCGGACCTATCCAGATCATACGCGATCGTACAGGGAATGTTAAGTGTTGCAGTAATAAGAGGTATAGGTGACAAATGTCTGAGAGGTGGCAATTAAAGTGTTAAAAAGTGTTACATTAATAAATATGAAGACAGTTTAAGTACTGGGAAACGCCCAGCGTTTTCTTGGGGACGCCCTTAAAATGCTGGGCATTCCCCTGCTGCTGGCCCCTGCCAGCCCCCCGCCTTCCCCTACCTGTGCGAACACCTCGGAGAGTGTAATTTCCCTTTGCCGTTCGATGCCTGCCTGTGGTTGCTATGGGGCCCATTTATTATGGATCGCGGTTACAATGCGATCAGGGCGGAATGTTACCTCCCAGGATCACATTGTAAAATGTGATCCATCGGTGGGATGTATCATCCCTGAGGCGCAGGAACAGGGCTCCAAAAGGAGCCTGTCCCTGCATTCTGCTGAGTCGGAAGCTGAGCGGATCTACACATGCGCCATTAGCGCTGATCCCCTGCTGACCGCACTGCTGACCGTACTGCTGACCGCACTGCTGACCGCACTGCCCTGACAGCATTGCGATCCTTAGCCCATAGACTACCACCATCTCAGAATGGCAGTAGTCCAGGGGTGCAAATCGCTGCTGCCCGGTGTTGATACATCGGGCAGCTTCGCATCCCCCATAGAACATACTTGCCTTCCCTCCCCGAATGCCGGGAGACTCACAAAAATCAGGTCCCCCTCCCTACCCCTCGCAAATCACATCATTTCACGTCATTTTAGCCCTGGGGCTTTCAGTCATCAGCCTTGTCCTCGCCCCCCCCCCCCCCCAATCAGGAGATGCGGCTGTCCTCTCCGGGCTTCTCCTCGGAGAGGCAAATTCAAAAGTCGGCAAGTATGTCATAGAAACCTATGGGGGATGCGGCCAGCGACGAAGCAGGGGGATCGCACCAAGGATCGTAGATTCCTGCTGCGGTCCCTCCTACATACATAGGGTGATACTTAATATTTCCGCCTAATCCCTGAAACCGGGTGTTTTTAGGGATTTAGCCACAAACATTGATAAATGGGCCCCTTAGTGCCTTCATTGTGTTGGACGCTGCTTTTGTAATTGCCGTGCTTTATAAGACTGCACTTACCGTGGCCACCAACCTCCATGGGAGTGCATTGTCTGTGTAACCAGCAGGGGCTTATACGCGCATACTAACTGGTATTGTTCTGTATTTTCCATTCATTTCTATGGCCTCCAATCTTTTCTCTCACCCATTCTATTCAGCGAGGCTTCCACTTGTTGTAGAAAGGAATAAGCTATAGTAATGCAGTTTCTGTGGAGTTTCAGCATGTAGGTCCCCCACTGAAATGAGTAGGCTATAGGACTCATTGGAGCTGCACAGCACCATGGACACCTCCTCCCGCACTGGCCCTCTTCTCCACTCTACAAAGGGGCTTATTCAGTCCTGTTCGCACAGGTCTGTATTCGGCCCCATCCCCAATGGTACAGGGGCTAATCATACGCATAGTCACTCATGCTCATGGGATAACCCCGGAGCGAACGCCTCTGGTGAGTTTTTCACTGGCCGGGGACGTTCATAAAATGATTGGCAGCCAGAGGTCAGTTGGCCGCTGAGGTCCACCCAGCTTTTCAGTGGGCGCAATCTTAAAAACACTGTTCGTACCCCTGCGAACACAGGCATGCCCATTCCTGCTCAGGGAGGGTGGATGATGTCAGATGATATCTGCGAAAAGAGGAAAAATCATTCAATGTTGAGCGACCAATGAATGATTTTTCCTCTGTGTGGGTGCATCTGCTCGCAGCGTAGTGCGGAGATTCGCGCTGTGGGGTGGCCGTGCATTTGCGGGACGGTGTTTACCTTTTTTAAGCATATTCATTGAGTCTGCAATCACAACCGTCTCAGGCAGAATATTCCATAACTTTACTGCCCTTACTGTGAAGAATCCCTTCCTTCGCTGGGTGCAAATCTTCTCCTCCAACCTCAGTGGGTGACCACGTGTCCTATGTGCAGACCTCATGGTAACCAGATCACCTTATAGTTCTCTGTATTGACGCTTTATGTATTTATATACATATTAATCATATACCCTCTAATGCCCGGTACACACCAGGACGATGGTGCTCGTGAGCGGGTCGTCACAGGATCGTACGACCCGCTCACGAGCTGACGGCGCCACCGACCTGCCACGAAAATGCCCCTAATGTGATCGTCATCCGATCGCGACCCCCACCCACTACAATGGTCGTTTCTGAAATCCTACCTGCAGCAGGTAGGATCTCAGAAAAGACCGACCGACCCGCGGGGAAGCGCATCGGATCGGGATTGCATCAAAAGGGCTGCAAAATGGCCCAAAACATGTCCAATTTACATACAATCGGTCGAGATTGTATCTAAATTGGCTCGTTTTGGGCCATATTGTCCTGGTGTGTACCCCACATTAGTCGCCTCCAGGGCAGACTTAAGGTCTGTCGGGGCCCTGGACAACAAACATGTGACGACCCCTAGCAATAAAAGTGATATAATGGCGTTATAAAAATAAAGTATAATTTATCCTTTTATCTATTAATATATTACTTATGTTATAATATTTTCTTGGAATTCAATAATGAATCTTTGGTGCATTAATTCTAAGAAAATACAAATAATAAGTAATTAAAAAAAACGGGAAGAAAATGGGACTCAATACATTTGTTAAAATTAAAGGACATATTAATAAAAATGGCAGACTTAAGATTACTAAAGGTAGCTCAAAAATATTAGTAGTTAAATTTATACCTCTTTTACACTGCACAAATAACCCGGGTTCGACCTAGGTTGTTTCTGGGTTGACCCCGGTCTCTGGGTGGTGTGAAAGCGGCAAAAGAAAAAAACAGCAACCCGGCATTCTGACATGGGATAAAAGAATGATTTTACCCGGTCGGACCTGGGTTGCTGGGCAGTGTTACACCCCATTCTAACTGCCACAAAAAACTGTGATTTTACCGTGTCGTGTCTCAGTGTGAATGGGTGTGTGTGAAATTCCTGGGTGTAATGACCCGGGAAGTGCACATGGTATTTTTGCAGGGTATTCCTGGGACTTACATGGGTGTCCGCCAGTGTGAACACGCATGACCTGGGGTTTTCACACAGGATGTGAAAAAAGCAAGCTGATTGGTGAATAAGATCAGGTGACAAGTGACATCCATTTAATGTTGCAGAGAGGGGATGAGACATGGCGCACTGGAGGGATGAGGAGGTGCTGGAGCTGATGGCTGTGAGAGGGGGTGTGGTATAGGGTTCCGACAGTTGGGATCCCGACAGTCATTAGCCCGACGTCGGGATCCCAACTGCCCGGACTCAGACAGCATGTTGAGTGTAACAAAGCCCCTTGTGGGCACTATTCTATACTCCCTCTATGGGGGTCGTGGACCCCCACGAGGGAAAATAGCGGGTGGCCGTCGGGCACCTGCCTGTCGGCGTTTTGACAGTCGCGATCCCGATGTCGGGTAAATAATAGAGATGTGCGGCGGGCACTTTTTCGGGTTTTGGTTTTGGTTTTGGATCTGGATCTCCCTTCGTGTTTTGGATCTGGATTGGTTTTGGCAAAACCACCCTTGCGGGTTTTGGTTTTGGTTTTGGATCTGGATTTATTTGGAAAAATGCTAAAAATTGCTAAAATAATAGTTTTCAGGCCTGTTTTTGCCCCTAAAGTGTTATTAAGCTCAATAACATTAGTTTCCACTCATTTCTAGTAAATTTTGATCACCTCATAGCTTACAAAATCGTTTTCATTTACTGTAGTAGGGCCAAAAGGTTATCCTGAGGTAGCTGGATGTCTAGGCTAGGCGACAGCAGTGGGCATCACATACAGGTGGACCTTACACTTCCAACCTGGCACATGTTAGAAGCAGAGCAGCACTGCAGGGGCAGATAGGGTGGCAGTTGAAATTGTCCTTGTAGCTGCGCTCCTCTGTTAGAAGAACCTCCACACAAGTACCAAGAGCCCAATGTGGATTGATTTTGCAGTTTGGCATGTGCAGCCAAGGAACAGTGGGCGTTTGGTGCAGCATTGACTGTGTCTGCAAGTTAGTATCTGTTTGTATCAGTTTAATATCTAATAAGACCACTATCTGGCGTGAGGTCAAGTGGTTTCTGGATGCTGGGAACAGTTGCCTGCTTATCAAGCTTGAACAGACTGTATAGGCGTGCATTCCACCACTTCACCACTTGATGTGTGTTCCTCCCGAAGCCACGCGCTTGGTCTAGTACGCTGACCATCAGCAGCTGTTGGGCCTTCTTCTTCCCAACCAACCATCCATCAATCCATCCATCATATCCCAAAAGAGCCAAAAGACACCAAAAGACGAGGTAGAAAAAGATTGGCTGGGGCCCTCCCACCCAGCCCGACATCCGGGACATCCCATCCAATAAAAATATATGATAATTAGAGGAATGGCGAAGACCATGGATGTCTCTGCTCCAAAGAGCCAAAAGGCACCAAAAGACGAGGTAGGGCCCTACCACCCAGCCTGACATTTACATGTCCGATTGTACAAAACAGAAAGAAAAATGACCAAGCCATAGTACAGAAATGCAACAGAAAAATCTACCAAATGATCAGTCTCCCAGGAAAAGGATCTGCAATGGAACCTCTGCAGAGAGTACAACTTACTCCACGCCCAAAAAGCAAAAGGTGATGAAGTCTTCAGAAAAGTCTTCCGAAAAGAAAAGTGAGGAAACCAGGGTGAAACGTCGATTAAGTGCAAAATCACCAACTGCTTTCCAACGTATCGACCAAAGTCCTGTAAAAAAGAGTCCTGCAAAAAATTCTGTACAAGAGTCCTACGAAAGACTCACCACAAAAGGAAAGCAAAGCGCTTGTCAATTCAAGTCAAAAAAATAAAAGGCGAGAATATGTAAAAGATATATTTAGTATCTGTTTGTATCACTTTAAAATCTAATAAGACCCCTATCTGGCCTGATTTTCTGATTAATTATTAATTGATAATATAATAAACTGATTGGTGTACTGGGGAACATTTCCAGTCGCCTCTTCATTTATCACCTAATTGGTGGAGGGGAGGGGGGTAGTTGGTGGCAGATGAACAAATTCCTCCACCTCTCTAGGACCCCAGGTTTGGAGATCTAGTCCACCCTAGACTGTGGTGTTTGTGAGGTCAATGAGTCTGCGACATCTGTCACCCAATTTACCGCTAAGGTTAATTTGTTTGGTATGGCTGGCTAGAGCCAAAAAAAGATGAAAAAAGAAGAAGAAAAACATTTGCTGGGGCCCTCCGACCCAGCCATCCATCCGGGACATCCCATCCAAAAAGAAGTACGATAATAATAGTTAGGGTGAGTTCATGGATGTCCCCGATGACATCATTGAATCTATAATAGATGAGGTGGCAAGATAAATCGCCCATCTCCCCACCATTCATCCATCAAAGATTTTAAAATGAATGACGCTCCAAAGAGCCCACAAAACGACGCAGAAAGAGGTGCAAGATGACATTGTCCTTGGGCCCTCCCACCCACCCTTATGTTGAATACAGGACATGCACAGTTTAACAAACCAATCATTTCAGCGACGGGGACTGCAGCGGGAGGGACTGTCAACTGTGGCTGAAATGATTGGTTTGTTTGGGCCCCCACGAAAAATAAAAGGCAATGGGCATTGCACAAACTGGCTTTACAAGAGGTCATCCTCAGCGTCAGATTCCTCAGCCTCATCCTCTTCTTGACACACAATTAATTCGTCGTCGCTGGAATCAACCAATACAGGAGGACTGTGTGCAGTAGGAGGACGTAAGTGTTGGCGAAGGAGGTCCAGTTCGTGGAATTTGAAATTCATTTTTATGAAGAGCATCTTCTCCACGTTTTGTGGAAGTAACCTCCTACGCCGATCGCTAACAAGGTTCCCAGCTGCGCTGAAGACTCTCTCAGAATAGACACTGGAGGGTGGACAACTTAAATAAAGCAAAGCCAGTTTGTGCAAAGGATGCCACATTGCCTTTTTTTCCTGCCAGTAATGGAATGGACAGTCTGACATACCTATATTGATGCTATCAGCAAAGTAGTCATCCACCATTCTTTCAATGGTGATAGCATCATAGTCTGTGGCAGTCGACGTGTCCATGATGCTAGGAAGCTCCTTCAGTCCGGACCAGATGTCAAATAGATTTCCGGACTGAATAGCAGTCGGTCTTTTAGGAAAATTTAGCTTTTTCCTCGCAACCCCTGTGGTAGAAATTGAAGGAGAAGTTGTGCGCCTGCCACGTTCCGCTTCAGCTGACAATTTTTGGACCAAGAGGTCTTTGCACCTCTGCAGATTTGTTCCCATTGGTAACAAAGACACGATGTAAGACTTAAACCTAGGATCCAGCATTGTCCCCAAAATGTAAAGATCTGATTGTAAGACATCCGCGACCCTTGGATCGTTGCAAAGGGAACTAATGGCGTGATCCACTAGCCCAACATATCTAGCAGAATCAGTGTACTTCAACTCCTCCTTCAATTTCTCCAACTGCTTCTGCAAAAGACCTATCAAGGGAATGACCTGGCTCAAGCTGGCAGTGTCAGAACTAACTTCGCGTGTAGCAGCCTCAAAGGGCTGCAGGATCTTGCACACCACGGAAATTATTCTCCACTGAGCTTGGCTCAGGTGCATTCCCGTTCCTCTCCCTATGTCATAGGTCGAGGTGTAGCTTTGGATGGCCTTTTGCTGCTCCTCCATCCGCTGAAGCATATAGAGGGTGGAATTCCACCTCGTGACCACCTCTTGCTTCAGCTGATGGCAGGGCAAATTTAGCTTTTCTTGCAAGTCTTGCAATCTCCTGCACGCACTTGCAGAATGGCGAAAATGTCCACAAATTTTCCGAACAACGGACAACATCTCTTCAACACCCCTGTCCTTTTTCAAGAAATGGTGCACCACCAAATTTACTGTGTGAGCAAAACATGGGACATGTTGGAATTCGCCCACATGTAATGCACTCACAATATTGGTGGCATTGTCGGATACCACAAATCCCGAGGAGAGTCCAAGTGGGGTAAGCCATTGCGCAATGACTTCCCATAGTTTTTCTAGGAGGTTTTCCGCTGTGTGCCTTTTACTGAAACCGGTGATACACAGTGTAGCCTGCCTCTGAATAGCAATGGGAGATGATGTTGCTGCTGCTGCTGTTGGTGCTGCTGCTGAAGGCAATACATCCACCCAGTGAGCAGTCACAGACATGTAGTCTTTTGTTTGCCCTGTTCCGCTTGTCCACATATCCGTGGTTAAGTGGACAGTGGGTACAGAGGCATTTTTAAGGACAGTAACAACGCTTTTTTTAATGTCCGTGTACAGCCTGGGTATTGCCTTCCTGGAGAAGTGGAACCTAGATGGAATTTGGTAACGGGGACACAGGATCTCTAGCAACTGGGTAAAACCCACAGAATTAATTGCGGATACTGGACGCACGTCTATTACCAACATAGTTGTTATGGCGTCAGTAATACGCTGTGCAACGGGGTGACTGCTGGCATACTTCATCCCCCTTTCAAAGGATTGACTTACAGTCAGTTGCTTGGCTAAGTGATCAGGACTAGCATTCCTGGTCCCTTTTCTTGCAGCAGCAGCAGCACCAGCAGCAGCAGCAGAAGCAACAGGTGTACCTGATAAGGATGCTTCTGAGGAATCCAGGATAGGAGAGGATTCAGTCAGGATCATGACATTGGGTGCAGGACTACTTCCCAATCCCATAATCTCTGAGGATGGGGATGATGCAGTTGTTTGAGGAGATTGCAGGACCTTGGATTTAACAGAGAAAGGGGAGCAGGACGGTGACGCTGGGCGGGCTGCTACATGTTTGTTCACAGTTTCTTTTGACAAAAACTTCTGATGGATGCGCTGCAAATGCTGTAACAGTGAGGAGGTCCCAAGGTGCTGCACGTCCTTACCTCTACTTACAATAGCTTTGCAAACGCTACACACGGCTTGACAGTTGTTGTCCGGATTTGGGTAGAAATAATTCCATACATACGAGGTGGATTTTTTGGTCTTTTGCCCTGGCATGACAATGGGCTTTTCCACACCCCGGACAACAACTGTCTCCGTCGGTGCCTTAAAACAAACAACATCATCCCCAACATCGTCATCATCCGCATCCCTCTGTGTGCCAGCTTCACCAACAGAATCCACATCCAATTCCTCAGAAGCATCCTCAATAACCAGGTCAAAATCTTGACTGGGGATGCTCTTGCACACACTTGCAGAGGGCATGCAAATGGTGGAATGAACCTCCTCTTCACAAACAGTATTTGAAAGGTCCGGCTCACATATGGCATCCACGGACACACTTAGACTCTCCTCTGGGATTTGTGACGTTTGTGAACTCGCCTTTGTCTTAAAAACTTTCATTCTTTTTTTTGTAGTAGCAGAAGGGCTACCATCATTCTTCTGAGACGCTGTACCATCAGTCAGAAACAATGGCCAAGGCCGTAGCCTTTCCTTCCCACTGCGTGTGGTGAACGGCATATTGCCAATTTTATTTTTCTCCGCACGTGACTTAATTTTTTTTTTATGGACCATTGTAAAATTTGATTTCTGCTTTGCTTTTACATGGCCTCTAGGCCTTTGACCATCGGCCTTGCCATCATGAATCTGACTGGTGGTAGCAGCTTCAGAAGTTCTATCAGGTTGCTGATCTCCCACTATTTCCTCCTCCATCATCCTCCCCCCAAAAAAATTTTTTAATACTTTTATTTATTTTTCTGATTTTTTACACTGGACACAGCCTGTGACACTGGACACTGCCCCTGGTCACTGGACACTGCAGCACGACACAGCCCGTTACACTGGATATATGTCGTCACACTGGACACAGGATATATGTCGTCACACTGGACACAGGATATATGTCGTCACACTGGACACTGGATATATGTCGTCACACTGGACACTGGATATATGTCGTCACACTGGACACAGGATATATGTCGTCACACTGGACAATGGATATATGTCGTCACACTGGACACAGGATATATGTCGTCACACTGGACACAGGATATATGTCGTCACACTGGACACAGGATATATGTCGTCACACTGGACACAGGATATATGTCGTCACACTGGACACTGGATATATGTCGTCACACTGGACACAGGATATATGTCGTCACACTGGACAATGGATATATGTCACGCTGGACACAGGATATATGTCGTCACACTGGACACAGGATATATGTCGTCACACTGGACACAGGATATATGTCGTCACACTGGACACAGGATATATGTCGTCACACTGGACAATGGATATATGTCGTCACAGTGGACACAGGATATATGTCGTCACACTGGACACAGGATATGTCGTCAGTCGTCACACAGGACAGGACACAGGATATATGTCGTGAGTGACTTGTGACACTGGATAAGATATAGGCCGTCACACTGGACACAGCCCCTTGTATTAATGCTGCCCCTGTACACAGTGTACTACTCAGCAGCACTGCAGCACCTGCGTGTGAGCACTGCAGCATGACACAGGATATATGTCGTCACACTGGACACAGGATATATGTCGTCACACTGGACACTGGATATATGTCGTCACACTGGACAATGGATATATGTCACGCTGGACACAGGATATATGTCGTCACACTGGACACAGGATATATGTCGTCACACTGGACACTGGATATATGTCGTCACACTGGACACTGGATATATGTCGTCACACTGGACAATGGATATATGTCACGCTGGACACAGGATATATGTCGTCACACTGGACACAGGATATATGTCGTCACACTGGACACAGGATATATGTCGTCACACTGGACAATGGATATATGTCGTCACAGTGGACACAGGATATATGTCGTCACACTTGACACAGGATATGTCGTCAGTCGTCACACAGGACAGGACACAGGATATATGTCGTGAGTGACTTGTGACACTGGACAATGGATAAGATATAGGCCGTCACACTGGACACAGCCCCTTGTATTAATGCTGCCCCTGTACACAGTGTACTACTCAGCAGCACTGCAGCCCCTGTGTGTGAGCACTGCAGCACTGAGTTAGTTAGTTAAATCACAAAAAAAAACAAAGGGTTCAGGGCTAAACACAGGGCTTAGGGCTAAATAAATCACATCAGGGCACGGGCCACAGGACAGCCCCTGGACAGTGGACACTGCAGCCCCTGCGTGTGAGCACTGCAGCACGACACAGGATATATGTCTTCACACTGGACACAGGATATATGTCGTCACACTGGACACAGGATATGTCGTCAGTCGTCACACAGGACAGGACACAGGATATATGTCGTGAGTGACTTGTGACACTGGATAAGATATAGGCCGTCACACTGGACACAGCCCCTTGTATTAATGCTGCCCCTGTACACAGTGTACTACTCATCAGCACTGCAGCCCCTGCGTGTGAGCACTGCAGCACGACACAGGATATATGTCGTCACACTGGACACAGGATATGTCGTCAGTCGTCACACAGGACAGGACACAGGATATATGTCGTGAGTGACTTGTGACACTGGACAATGGATAAGATATAGGCCGTCACACTGGACACAGCCCCTTGTATTAATGCTGCCCCTGTACACAGTGTACTACTCAGCAGCACTGCAGCCCCTGTGTGTGAGCACTGCAGCACTGAGTTAGTTAAATCACAAAAAAAAACACAGGGTTCAGGGCTAAATAAAATAAATCACAACACAGGGCTTAGGGCTAAATAAATCACATCAGGGCACGGGCCACAGGACAGCCCCTGAACAGTGGACACTGCAGCCCCTGCGTGTGAGCACTGCAGCACCTAGTTAGTTAAATCACACTACAGGGCTCAGGCCACAAGTCTACAACACAGGGCAGTGAGGGCAGGTCACGGAGCACAGCACAGCACGGAGCACATGGCACGGAGCACAGCACAGGGCAGTGAGGGCAGGTCACGGAGCACAGCACGGAGCACATGGCACGGAGCACAGCACAGGGCAGTGAGGGCACAGGTCAGGTCACGGAGCACATGGCACAGAGCACAGCACGGAGCACACGGAGCTTCCCAACCACCCTCTTCCCTCTCCAAGATTGGAGTGAAGATGGCGGGCGCACGTGCGTCTTTTATAAGATCCCGCTCCCGCGAGAATCCGACAGCGCGATGATGACGTTCGGCCTCGTTATTGGTCCGGAATTCAGGCGGGAACACCCGAGCCGGCTCGGATCTGTCGGATCTCGGGGATCCTGACCCGCTCATCTCTAGTAAATAACTGTCGGGATCCCGACTGTCCAGACCGTGTCCGGTACCCGTGAGAGGGGAGGGGAAAATAAAGAAGCAAGTGACTGGCACTGTCAAGGATTTGACAGTTTACAACAACACATCAAAAATACTGTCTGACCATGGCATCCATAAACCCAGCAACAGGTTGTGAACAAACAATGACATCATCTTAGCCAGCCAATAAAAGCTGGCTAAAGTCTGGGCTCCCAGACTGACCCAGACCCTGGGCTCCCAGCTTATCTGCTCCTGGTATTAGCCAATACTCTCTCCCAGCCATGTCCTTGTGTCCTGCTTACCGCTCAGTCCTGTGTATGTACTCCAGTTACCTAGAAACCCCAAGTTCCTGCTTCCAGCGCCCTCCACTGGGCCACCAAGGTCCTGACAGCCGGCAAACAGCAGTCTGCCTCGCCGAATCACTCACTGCAGTGCTGCATTACTGCAGCACAGGACCATCGGCTCCCAGTCTGACACCTTCCTCGTCTCTCAGTCCTCAGCTCCGAGGCCGACCCAGACCATGGGCTCCCAGGCCAACCCAGACCATCTGATTCCAGGCCCCTGCAGACCCTCGGATCCCAGGCTGATACAGACCATCTGCTTCCAGGCCCCTGCAGACTCTCGGCTCCCAGGCTCATACAGACTACCGGCTCCCAGGCCGCACTCTCGGTTCCCAGACTGACAGCGATACCAGTGATACCCAGACTGACTATTACCAGTATTACCTACCTGCTATACTCATTCCCAGTGAGTAAAGACCTTCAGTCACACACAGTTGGGATCAGGGGATCAGAACAGAGGGTCGCGACCTGCTTACCGGGTGCATCAAAGACCAAAGCCCCTTGCAGGGTTCCCTGGCTAAGACCACTGGCGGGTAAGACCCTGCTTCTCTGCTCCTGGTATTAGCCAATACTCTCTCCCAGCCATATCCTTGTGTCCAGCTTACGGTTCAGTCCTGTGTATGTACTCCAGTTACCTAGTAACCCCAAGTTCCTGCTTCCAGCGCCCTCCACTGGGCCACCAAGGTCACAGCCGGAAACACAAATGATCCCGGGTCCTGACAGCCGGCAAACAGCAGTATGCCTCGCCGAATCACTCACTGCAGTGCTGCATTACTGCATCTGCACTGCGTGCAGGTGGGATGGTTTGTGGCTATGTGAACTATGACATCACGCTTTCACATTGCCATCTATAGGATCAGACTGCTCCTGGGCTACCTAGAACATGAAGAGCCATGGATTGGTCAAGCCAGGTTCTAGTGGTCAATTGGTCAGGAACCCAGGTCCCAGAGACAGCTGCACTGTTCCCACCATGGGGTGGTGCCCCTGTATGTTACAAGGAACTCCATGATTGTTATCATGCGACCAGCCCAGCCTGGCTACAGCTGTCTCACACTAATTTCCACTGTAGCAGAGGGACCCCATGCTCCTTACTAATAGGAACAGAACAAGCCCTGGATTTATTGTTGAAGACCAGTATTTCCTGGATTAAATGGATTAGGTTGATATTTTTTTGCACAGCTGTTGGTCCATGAACAGTTCTGAGATGTTTAGTTTTAAACTACTGTTCCAGTTTCAATGATTGTAAAAACAGTTACTTCAACTTGATGTCGTTCTGAAATAAGTTCACAACAAATATACGGGGCAAGCGAGCCAAATCCGCACCCACAAATGCCGGCTTCCTGTCAATCAACTTGTCTCCTCTCTGGCAGAAGCCTGGAACTGTCAGCTGCAGTTTGGGGGTGAGACTGATATCAGTGTCATCGAGCCCCACCCCCAGTATAGCAAATACAGCAAGTTGCAGGTCTACGAGCAGGAGGCGGGGCTTAAATTATGCCATTTGTTTCCTTTTAGCCCCACCCCTTCCCAAAGAGCTGTGAATTGCGGTATTTGAACCTGCGTGCGAAGGAGATGCGAGTGGGTGCAGGAGTTCTGGGGGCATGTGGGAGGCTTGCCCACCTTTCCGTGGGGGCCGGGAGGGGACACGATTTTTGGGAGCCTCCTGGCCATTCTAAAAGGTTAGGCAAGTATGAAATGGTCCTGACATGACTGTCCCGTCCACTCCTGGGACATGCTGTGTCGCTGCCCCCTGACACTCGTTGCTGTTACACAAATTTGCAATCGCATCCTTATGGGATATGACTGCACTTTGAAGCTTCCAGCACTGTGCAAAAATCGCTTAATTGCACCCAAAGCTGATTCCGGCCCTAGGTGTAGCTCCCAGAGACATTGGAGGCACGTGCCTCCAGGCTTCAGCTGTTAGAGGGGCACCAAGTAGGTTGCTAAACTAGGACAGATCTTTCTCCACTCATTTTATAGAGATTTGCTACAGTCACTGCTGACTGCTGTCCAAGTTCACAAGCCCCCTTTGCAGCCCCCTTCAGCTGGAGTCTGTGTACTGTATAAATGGACCTACAGCTCTGCTGTTGTGCCTTATATGATGAAAGAAAGGAGAGCAGAAGTTTTTATTTTTAGGAAGTGCACTAGTTGTCATCATCTATTTTTCAAAGCTTGGAGAGATATAATGCGCCCACCAATCTGCTCCAGCCTGTAACATGTAAGACAGAAGGCTACTGGCTGGAACTTACCTTACAGACCTTATCGCACGGCTGTTAATTTGCAGTGACCAGTGATCAGGTAAATGCCGCCCCGTCCAACATTTAATATATATTTATATTGTAGTTTTACTTGCAAATCCACTGATAATACGTATAACACGGTAATTACATAAGCATACACATACAATTGGGTTAACTGCCCCATACACTTGAATTGGGCCCGATTTCACCCAATTACAACGGCCCAAATCGGATGTGTCTGACATTGCACATCGGATAGGAGTCGGTTAAATTGTATGTGCAGTCGTGAGCGGGGATGTGCCTGCAGAAGAGACATTCTCTCCTCTCTGCATCCCTGGCTGGCCGGCAGCCGACTATGGACAGTGGGTGGCAGTAGAATAAAAAAAAAAAACATGAAATAAAATGGGACGGCCGCTGATTGGCTGAGAGCCATCCATTATTTGAAATGTTATTTTTTTTTTTTAATTCTCCTGCCTCCCGCCTTTAGCTCCATGGGAGTATTACATGTGATAAATGCACATAAAAATGGCACATCAGATGCCAGATCGTATGTGAGCCCTCCCAGGGGAGCTCAGGGGAAATTGGGACCAATTTGTCCTCAAGGGTTGGTATCGTTTAGTCTACAGAAAGTTGGTCGACATGAGTCAAGGTTGACATGGGTGTAGGTCAACATGGGTCTAGGTAAATAGGTCGACACAAACAATAGGTCAACAGTAAAAAGGTCGAAATGGAGTTTTTCACAGTTTTTTACCCGAATGTCGACACAGGACACAGTTTCCAATGCACTGCATCCCCTCGCATCGCTCGCAATGCTTCGGGCACGGTGCCTCCCTGCGCTCGGCAAACTATTTTTTTCTCCCACCATGCCCTAGTGGATGGTAGGGCATGAAATACCAACTGTCAGTACATGTCGGTCAAACTGCAGGGGGTTTGGGACTACGATCCTTATGCTTTTTTCTGAAGCTCTTTCCCCTCGCAAGACGGTACGCATGCGCAGATATTCTGTAATTGCTCATTCCGCACACCAACAATCATCTCTGTATCAGGCCCTAAATATCTGCCCAATAGTTAAAACACAAGGGAAGAAAATTTATGAAAGACTCATTCATTCCAGGAGAGCCAGGCATCCCAAACCTGCCGGAATGTATGCGCCTTGTTTTTGTCAAATGGAACTTTCTCCATACTGGCCGCCAGCCAGTTAGTAGGGATTATAGAAATCACCCAGTGAGGTATAGTTTGTGTCCAGGCACTCACTACACCACATCTAGTAGCGCAGACAGTATAAATGGATAGAAGAATGACTGGAAAAAAAAAGGCAAAAGGGTTTGTCCCCTTTATCATAATACAGTAGAACCAGGCTCCGCCGGATTGGCCAATCGCACTATAATTGGCAGCAGCATATAGTTATAGGTGGGCAGTGGATGTTTCCCTGATCTTCAGTGATAAGGCCGCCATTACAGACCAGACCAGACCTCCTGTTATCACATGAGGGGGTCGCGGTAGGTTTTACCTTTAAAAGGCAAAAGAGTATATTCTGAAGCACTGTCCCTCTAAAATCGACGTCGATTTCTCCTCACGTCCTACACTCTATCTCCATTACATTCTGGAAGAATAGAGAAGAAATGGATATACAGTATCCCATTAGTTTGCAAATGTTGTGAAATCTTCTAATACTGATGCAGGTGATGCGGGGAACCAACCTTGTCCAAGAACCCTGTGTGCATTAGATATAGATGTAGGTAAGTATAATATTCAAGCTTTTCCAAAGGGAACAACACTCACCAATAGAGAGGTCCTTATGTTCCTCAAAAAGTATCTTTAGACTTTATCTCATTCCATCCCTCCATATACAGCAATGTACTTAGGATGTAATAAAAGTCTGAGGTATTTATTCCAATAAAACAAGTTAAAACGTCAATATAAGAGTGAAGCGTATTCCAGGAGGAGAAAGCCTAAGGTCCATTCCATCGGTCCACTTTGTTTCTACCTGCCTCCTACCCGGGTGAGCTCAGGAGAATTCGGCTTCCATACCTCTGGATTATTATATATTTTTACCCTTATATTGACTTTTTAACTTTTGGACTTTATTACATCCCGAGTACGTTTAACAATTTTGTGTATATCCACTGGCGAGTTTACAGATATATAACACTTACACAATGTGCTAAGGTATATTCGTTTAGAGTCTCTGTGATCTAAAAGAAACTCAAAGGAGAAAAGACCATAGTGCAATATTGTCTGAAACAAGATGCTGGTTTGATGTTGTATTCAATGCACTCACATTTCAGATAGATATTGTAGGCATATCAAAAGGTCTTTTCCATCCTCTCCAATCTGTCACATGAAAATGTCCCTGTGGACTTGATTAGAGGTATATATAGTGCAGAGACGTTTTTTTCAAAAGTACAAATTAACACTTTATTAGATACACTCACATGTGGTAGGTAAAATCAAGCAGAAAAAAAACCCTCAGGGTGACAGGATCCCAGAACTGTGCCCTGGAACATGCAGGTCCTTCAAGCAACCGACCAGCGGTGGATGTTGGAAAGTGCAGTCCCTCTCTTGCGGCCTCAGGAACAGGATCCGTTCGGTGGTGTTCACTCAGCTTAAGCACGCTTTCGGGCTAATGTGCCCTTCCTCAGAAGCGTAGTGGACACCATCGGATGGGGCCTTCTTATACCCCCCCCCCCCATACAATTAACAGATTCTCATCAGCTGTGGCATCTCCGATCTCCCGGAAGCCGCGCTCCGATCTCAGTAGCCGGAAGTGATGTCACGGGCGTCACGTACATGTCCCTCCGTCAGTTTCCTGGCTGTGGAACGCAAGTTTTTCTTTCTTCCGGAACGCACCACCATTACTTATGACGCAGGTCGTATTCGATCCATTATTGGTGGAGACCAGGTTAGATGGTATATCATAAATAATGGGGCATGAGTCCAATCAGCTCACGGGGTGCATTGGACTCATGCCCCATTATTTATGATATACCATCTAACCTGGTCTCCACCAATAATGGATCGAATACGACCTGCGTCATAAGTAATGGTGGTGCGTTCCGGAAGAAAGAAAAACTTGCGTTCCACAGCCAGGAAACTGACGGAGGGACATGTACGTGACACCCGTGACGTCACTTCCGGCTACTGAGATCGGAGCGCGGCTTCCGGGATATCGGAGCTGCCACAGCTGATGAGAATCTGTTAATTGTATGGGGGGGGGGTATAAGAAGGCCCCGTCCGATGGTGTCCACTACGCTTCTGAGGAAGGGCACATTAGCCCGAAAGCGCGCTTAAGCTGAGTGAACACCACCGAACGGATCCTGTTCCTGAGGCCGCAAGAGAGGGACTGCACTTTCCAACATCCACCGCTGGTCGGTTGCTTGAAGGACCTGCATGTTCCAGGGCACAGTTCCGGGATCCTGACACCCTGAGGGGTTTTTTTCTGCTTGATTTTACCTACCAC
Organism: Crinia signifera; assembly: GCF_055691185.1. Lineage (NCBI taxonomy): Eukaryota > Metazoa > Chordata > Amphibia > Anura > Myobatrachidae > Crinia > Crinia signifera. The sequence goes on from NC_139218.1 coordinate 34,397,973, forward strand.
ATGTGAGTGTATCTAATAAAGTGTTATTTTGTACTTTTGAAAAAAACGTCTCTGCACTATATATACCTCTAATCAAGTCCACAGGGACATTTTCATGTGACAGATTGGAGAGGATGGAAAAGACCTTTTGATATGCCTACAATATCTATCTGAAATGTGAGTGCATTGAATACAACATCAAACCAGCATCTTGTTTCAGACAATATTGCACTATGGTCTTTTCTCCTTTGAGTTTCTTTTAGATCACAGAGACTCTAAACGAATATACCTTAGCACATTGTGTAAGTGTTATATATCTGTAAACTCGCCAGTGGATATACACAAAATTGTTGTATGTTCTATGTTTTAAAGCCACGGTGAAGGCTTTGTTGTATCTCCTGGGCTGAGTTTAAATTGCGCTGTGGGTTGTCTAGTAAATTCTTTTCTCTATCCCGAGTACGTTTGCTGTATATTGAGGGATGTAGAGATGTGTCGTTCATGAGTGAACTGGTTATTTTGAACCGTTCTTTTACAAGAGTGAGTGAGCTGTTGCTCACTAAAAGGTGAACAGTTGTTCTTCAGTACTTCTTGGAGGCTTATACCCCTTTTACACCAAGGAATAACCCAGGTTGGACCCAGGTCGGACCCAGGTCAGCGTTGGTGTAAAAGGCGCCAACCCAGGTCCAGTAACACTGGTCTCCTACCCAGGTCCTGACTAGGGTTGAACACTGGTTGGGGTTGTAGGCGGTGTAAATGGTCCCAACCCAGGTTGGGACATACAGGTAGTGTTGAAAGGATACCAGAAGTGCTGGATGCCTTTCCACAGTGCGCTGCAGTGGCAAAAGACAGCAGTCAGGAAGGATACGGGCAGTGCACACAGAAATCATATTTGGATTCAGTATCATTTATATATTTATATTTGGGGGGGGGGCTGGGGTGTGTGCTTGAGCACTGAATAAAACTTTTTGAAAAATATTTTACAAAATAAACAAACCAACATTTTTCAATGCTAACTTGTCATGTCTTTTAATTTTTATTTAAAATAATTGAGGGAAGGTTGGATGGCATTTTATTAGTCCTAAAATGGACATGTTTAATGTCATCCATAGGGAAAATCAGGGCTGACCCAGGTTCAGTGTAAACGGTGCAGACCTGGGTCCGACCTGGGTCACATTGCTGTGTAAATGGGGTATGAAGCTGGGTCCAACCCTGGAAACTCCCGTGTTCAAAGACCAGGGACCGACCAGGGATTTTGGTGTAAAAGGGGTATTATTGTTAATATGTTCAGTTTCGTTTTCATACAATGCATTTGCCTAAGCACAGCAGTGCCACACATGGTAGCTTAGAGGAACTGTACTGATTGACTCATTAGGGCTGTATGAATCAGTGAACTCACCGATGCTGAGTAGTTAAGTTCAAGAGTTCATTGAGTGCTGAACTCACTGAACTCTTGAACTTAACTACTTGCAAGGACTCATGAGTCATCAGGGCAATGTAGTTCATCCAGCTCCGCAGAGTACTCTCCACACCATGGGGGAAATTTACTAAGATGAATTAGTGGAAAAAAAATCGTATTTTCATAGGAAAATACGATTTTTTTTGGCTTATTTGTATTTTTTGCATTTACTATTTACTTCTCGGCTCCTGATTGGCCGCTAAGCAGCCAATAGAATCATTTGGAGGAGAGGCGCTGAAGATGAAACATGAGCGTCTCTCCTCAGTCCGTCACGGGTACCGGCCGGAATAGTCGGGTGTTTGTTTTTTTAAGAAGACCTGGACTACATCGGACAGAAAAGGAAGTGAACTTCGCCGGAGGACCTTGGTTAGTAGGATTTTCTTCTGTAAATAAAACTAACAGATACTACACTCAAACCGTAAATAACCATTATTTTTTTCCAAAGTGTGCTAGTGAGCCGTTCAAAAGAACCGAGCGATCAATTGATCACCGCTCTCTTTAGTGAGTCACTTTGTCCATCTCTAGAGGGATGGGTCTCTCCTCCCGCTTTCCACTGTGGAGGGGGCTGCTGGAAGGGGAGGTGGCTGCTGGGGGATTTAGTTCTCCTCCCAGCTGCTGCCTCCAGGGGGTTTATACACAGGGTGATGACACACCCCGGGTTCAAACACGCACACACACTCACAAACTAATTAACAATTGGTGATTTCTATAAAAATTAACTGTCTCATTTTCTGTTCTTTAATTAAATAGCAAAACCATGTGACTGCAGTATTTTTTTAATACCCATCCAGTAATTTAATTCCTTGTTTGTATCAGGCCGTCTGCATAGAATACTGTTGAAAAATGTTCTATCCAAAATGAGCGACAGTTCTGTGGGATGCTAGAGGAGGTGGGGGCCATTTTAGGAGGACAGAACAGAGGACTTGCAGGCAAGCACATACAGTACATCCATTGCTGGGAATACGATAGACAGCAGCAGCTTGAAAAACCACTGGAAACAAACGGGTAATGGAGCAATTATAAGGGCATTATGTTGTGAGGTATAATATTGTGTCAGGGGCAAAATTGTGTGGGGCATAATATGGTGCAAGGGGCATTATAGCATACCTCTCAACTGTTCAAATTTATGCAGGACAGTCCCGTTAATTTGGGACTGTCCCGGAAGTGTTCTGCAGTTGAGAGTCCCCCCTGCTACCCGCTGTTCTGCTGAGCAGAGCAGCGGGGAATAGAAGCTGTATGTATGTGCATAATGTCTATTCAGTCAGACAGAGGGGCTCAGGGCATGGTCAGCAGCAGGGGCTCAAGGCATGGTCAGCAGCTCGCAGAGCACTGCAATGTAAGACATGCCCCTGACCGTGAGGAAACCCCCTCCTATTTTTGGGCATGCACCTTTAACACGCTCAATTGTCACTACTCCACTGCCACCAATGATGGGGGGTAAGTTATGAGTGAATATATTGCAAAGGGCATTACTGGTTGCGGCATAATACGGTGTAAGGGAAATCACTGTGTGGGGTATGATATGGTGTTAGGTTGCATTATTATTAAGAGGTTGTTAAAGTGGGGGGGACATGGTGGAACTGAGTTCAAACTCCTGTAATGGTGAGGATCGAACTAGTTCCACCTCTACCTTGGCCCTGTACGGTAATTCTAGCAAAAAAGCATTATAGTTTGCAGGGGGATGCCAAACACCCTGTCAGGGCGGCAGACGCCCGGCGGCAGGGGGACGGTGCACGGAGGGTGCACAGGACACATCCGCCCAGCACCGCCGAGCGTCCGTATAGCACTTCCGCCCGGCGGCTGAACGTCACTTCCGCCCAGCAGGGGAGCGCGTCATCCAGTCCTCGGCGTTCCCCTGCAGCCGCTCAGCGGTTGCCGGGCAACAGGGGACGCCGAGGGACTAGTAGTGTGCGCTCGGCCACCTGAAGTTAATTTAGGCTGGGGGCTGGTGCTGGGGGCTGGTGCTGCGGGCGGCCGTGGATTGGCGGCCCCATCCCTCTTAAGGGGTGAACACAGACAACATGGCGCCGGTTATAGTTTCTTCTGAAGCTCCTGCCGGTCTGGGATTCTGCTCCTGGTCACTCGTTCCAGCTGCCCTGGTTCAGCTTCTCTGGTGCCTGGATCTGCCCCGTTCTGTCCCCCAGCCTTGGGTGCTCCTGTGGAGCCTGGTTATTTTCTTGCCTTTTGCATTTTGGCAGTCTGCCATTATTCTTTTATTTGATTGGCTGACCAGCCTGTTATTTCATTTGGGAGTTCCGGTCTCGGCCCCGCCGTGGGCTTTACCTGCCTCCTTCACTGGTGGTTACCAGTCTGTTACATTTATTTTCCCATACCCTGCCATTTTAGTTCCGTTCTAGGTAGGGCCCCCTGGTTCTGTCCTGGTTTTGCTTTGGGGATTCGTGTCTGTTGTTACCCTTTGTTTGGTGACTCCCCATCTGTCTCTTGTGTCTGTGACTGGGTCGCATTCCCGTCTTTGGCCAGGTGCCGGTAGTCAGGGGTGCTTTCCCAGCCAGGCCCAGTAGCTAGTTTATCCTTTTGAGCTACCCCCTGACGATTGCTCGCCCCTTGTCCTATCCTAAGACCTAGCTGCATCTGGGTTGGAGCTGGCATAACCGGCTCCTTCGAACGCGGCGGCCACAGGCGAAGTCCAGTTCCTGCAGGGGTTTGTCATCTGCCCGGGGGACTCAACAGAGTCAGAGTAGGGTTCGCTGTGGCCGTCCTGACCGGCGGTCCCGGCTACGGGCTCACGCCTGACTCCTGTCTCCAGTTTTCCACCCCGTGTCCAGGCGGACATCATAACACACCCTACCACTGGCCCTGGGTCTGCCTAATGGGAGGAGGGGTAAATAGGTGACAGGAGGAAATTAGTTCTCCCACCCCTCTAGGACCACTTTAAGTCCTTTCCTGCAAGGGCACACCCACTTGCAGTGAGGCCACGTCCACCCCTTTTATTATTGTCTGGCAGAGATAGCCATGTTACTCCTTATTGCTTTTTTATTAGTGTTTTACTCCCAATTGTAAAATGCAACAGACTGTGATGGTGGTGTAACTTTTAATAGAAAAAAGTAAGGATTGAATATACGCAAATAACTAAAAAACAACATGTTAGCAAAAGTACCAAAAAAATATAATAAAAAAAAAAAAACGGTACTTGTTTCCTAGCCCGGCGCCACCGATTTCCATTGTATGACATTGGGTCTGAATTTTTTTTACATTGGATCCAATGTTAAATGGTCCCTGAGACCCGATTTTACATTGGACCCAATGTTAAATGCTCCCCAGACCCCATTTTTAATTGTATACCCACCCTGATGGGTAATTACTATGTCAAATGCCCCTCCATTGTTAACGCCACGCCACGATCAACGCCAACCGGTACGCGTCCTCTGACCTTTTCATACCCCCACTATCCACGTCGGCGGGGAGTTGATTTCATATAGTGTGGCGAGCGCAGCGATCCACCGAGCCTGAAGCGTGGGGAGGGCAGATAGCCCCGCGAGGGGCCGTGCATTACTTCACACGTATTGCTCGCCACGCTTCGGGCTCAGGCTATATAAAATCAACTCCACGCCGAAGTGGATAGTGGGGGTATGAAAAGGTCGGAGGATGTGTACCACGCTTCGGGTTGACGTTGACAGTGGCGTTGCGTTAACAATGGGTGGGCATTTGACATAGTAATTACCCATCAGGGTGGGTATACAATTAAAAATCGGGTCTGGGGGGCATTTAACATTGGATCCAATGTAAAATCGGGTCTGAGGTACAATTTAACATTGGGTCCAATGGCAAAATCGGGTCGGTCGCGTCGCATCGCATCACATGCCATTATAATGGCATGCGATGCGACCGATTTTTTTAATTGTACGGGAAACGTCTTTAAACCTTTAAAATCGGGTCGGTTGGGTCTGATCGGGTCCCATCGCATACCTTAAGTTATGGTATGCGATGGGACCCGCCGGGCGCCGTGCTAGGAAAGAAGTACCAAAAAACTTAATAATTCAATTCAAACTATATTCTATGTTATAGGCAAAAGAATGGCTGCTAAAGGTGTCCTAATATAAGCCCCTTGATGTTTGTGTTAATATTTTAAATAATACGTCGCACTATGAGATATTACTTAAACAAAGAAACCACTTGCCTGGTATTCGTCAGCCTGTGTATAGACTCTCTCACTGTGTTTATGCATGTTAGGACTGTACGTGAAATGATGAATATTCTTTAATTATTGTTAATGTTCTCCTTATACTGTAACCAGAGAATATGGACTGAGGGCCTAATATAGGATCATTTGCAGTTTTACTAAGAAAAGCAAAACTGCAGCTGCCGTCTCTCGCATATTGGGGGCCATGCAGCACAGAGCAAGGCCCCACCCACCACAGAGCAAGGCCCCACCCACCATGCCAAGCTCCTCCCCATAATGCAATTGCACAATAACTGTAAACGAATTGCACAATATTATACCTCCCAGCTTTTCACAGGACGACCAAGATTTTTGGGATGGTCCTGCCTCCCGCTCGGTGCCAGCAGTGTCCCGCAGTAGGGGGAAGTCGGGAGTCCCCGCTGCCAAGGGCGTAACTACCATAGGTGCAAGGGGTGCAGCTGCTATGGGACCCAGAGCTGAAGGGGGCCCATCTTTGCTGTCTAACTAATATTTTTTACATACATTTATCACCATCAGGTGCTAAATAGGGGGCCCTTACAAACTTTTGCTATGGGGCCTATGAATATGTAGGTACGCCTCTGCCCCCTGCCCAGCATTGCAGAGGGGGGAATAGACGCACAGCATCAATTCACGGAGACAGAGGGGCTGGGGGCACAGAGCCACTGGCCATGTCCCCATAGTGGCATAAATGGGGACGTGGCCTCATGGGAGCCCCTCATAGGACATGCCCCCTTGTCTCTAGGCTATGCCCCCAAAATTTCAGGTGCGTGACTTCGGCATGTGCAATGTCCCTCCTTCTCAGACTCAGATGTTGGGAGGTATGCAATAACTGCAATCGAATTGCAGAAATGCAAACACATCCCAGAAATGCGAAGGCAGACACAGTGCCGTCATTTTCTGCCTTTCAGCGGCTGCGTGTGATGTCACTCCACCCAGAAAACACATAGGCATGTCCGGATCAGGCCCCTCCCCCCCCCCCTCCCCAACGTCCCTTTGCCACCCACTCATCACCACCACTTTTCATTCTTTCGGGATGTAACCGCAATTTGAGCCATGCAGCATGTGCTCCAAGGTGGGCGCGCATCTGCAGTTGTACTTAAATCGCCAAATAGCGATTATTGTGCAGCTGCGGGACAAGCAGAATTACTGTAGGTCCCTTGTCTGCTTTGTTGTAAAACCTGCAGAATGCTATTTGTATCTTCCGTGCTGGAAATATACTGTAGGTGATGGATGGTGCTGAGTCTATGGGGTGGGAGGAAATACTGACAGACCCCGCTATGCTACTGTCGTGGGAACGCTGCCAGAATTATTGTTGCTCTTGTTGATAATATTTTACTGTACTACTGACATAATAGTTTTTTTTCCGGCAATGTAAAGAAAAAGGATTATCGGGTCGCAGTTTAGAGCTAGTACATGACTCTATTCAAACCCACTTAACTGCTTAGCAATTTTTTGGGGGGGTTTTAAATGTTTTTTTTTATTTTTTTTTGTACAGTAGTTTCTTAGTCTCAGCCTGACAGCAGATATGTCACAGACCTGACCATTTAACCAGTATTTCAGAGATGGCTGTTGAAAGAGACTAAGGGCCTTATTCTAGTTCACTCTTTCTGACAAAATCCTTCTTAGATGGACAAAACCTTGTGCACTGCAGGTGGGGCATATGTAACATGTGAAGAGAGAATTAGATTTGGGTGAGTTATATTTTTTCTGTGCAGGGTAAATACTGACTGCTTTATTTTTACACTGCAATATAGATCTCACTTTGAAGTAAAACCCCACCCAAATCCAAAGTAACATCGGTACTTGTTTCCTAGCACGGCCACAATCGCGGCCATCGGGGGTAATTTTTAGTGGGCCGCGACGCGACCGACGCGATGCCCCCGATTTTTCCATTGAAATGCATTGAAAACTGTGAAAAATCTGGTCGGTCGCGTCGTGTGCACCTAAAAATGCTTAAATGGTCCAGACGCGATGCCCACGATTTCCCCATAGGGAACAATGTTAAATGCCTCAATTTACCCGCGATGACCACGATTTCCCATAGGAAACAATGTTAAATGGATCAATTTACCCAAATCAGCATAGGGAAGAATGGTAAATGGGCCAGAAACCCCAAAAAAAACCCACAGAGCAGTGGAATGTCCCCCCAAAAGTAGTTGACGCCACCCCGCCATCAACGTGAACCCGAAGCGTGGCGAGCGCAGCGAGCCCGCGAGGGGCGGCGGTACGCGTCCTCCAACCTTTTCATGCCCTACTATCCACGTCGGCGTGGAGTTGAGTATAGAATAGTGTGGCGAGCGCAGCGAGCCACCGAGCCCGAAGCGTGGCGAGCGCAGCGAGCCCCGCGAGGGGACGCGGATACCTTCACAGGTAAACGCGTCCCTTCGCGGGCTTCCCAGGTGTCCGCGTCGCCATGGACACCTGGGAAGCCCGCGAGGGGACGCGTATAACTGTGAAGGTATCCGCGTCCCCTCGCGGGGCTCGCTGCGCTCGCCACGCTTCAGGCTCGGTGGCTCGCTGCGCTCGCCACACTATTTTATTCTCAACTCCACGCCGACGTGGATAGTAGGGCATGAAAAGGTCGGAGGACGCGTACCGCCGCCCCTCGCGGGCTTGCTGCGCTCGCCACGCTTCGGGTTCACGTTGATCGCGGGGTGGCGTATAGTACTTTTGGGGTGACATTTTTATGTTCAGGGGTGTTTTTGGCCCATTTACCATTGTTCCCTATGATAATTTGGGTAAATTGAGCAATTTCACATTGTTTCCTATGGGAAATCGTGGTCATCGCGGGTAAATTGAGCCATTTAACATTGTTCTCTATGGGGAAATCGCGTGCATCGCGTCTGGCCCATCGCACCCGATTTTTTTAGTGGCCGCGATGCCCGCGATGGCCCCGATTTTACCCCCCGATTACCGCGATTATGATCGTTGTGGCCGTGCCAGGAAACAAGTACCGTAACATCTGCCTCACCTGCAGTGCACGGATCACATTCATCAGTATTGAAATAAATATAGAGCTGCAACAAACAACTGACATCGCCGCTTGCTTTCAGTTAATGCTGGACTGATGTATGAATCACTCTGCTGCTCCCTTTATAAAAATGATTGACTTAAAGTCTTTAAATGTCTCTACAGTTTAATGGCTCTGTTGAACATGGATTTCTAATAAATGAGTTTGAAAATTGAGCGTATATCGTATGACTGCACATGCGTACCGTAGGCATTGAGCATGTGCGAGGGGAAATAGCAACAGAAAATGTGCATGAATCGCAATCCACTTGCAGTTTGACTGACAGGAAGCCTTCATTTCAGGGCGGAAACCTGACATTTTCTGGGTGTGTCAGAAAAAAGGATGGGTCTCTGACATCAGTGCTGGCCTTGTTCATCGTGATTAGTGGCAGCCTTAAGCTGGCCATACATCTACAGATCGATTGTCAGATTGGGCTGGTTGGAACAAAAACCTGGTAATGGATGAGAGAGAATGACAGTTGACCATTTGCTTTGAAATGCTGGAAAACTGCCAAAAACTGTCATTCAGATATTACCAGGTTTTTGTTCCAACCAGCCCAATCTGACAATCGATCTGTAGATGTATGGCCACCTTTAGACTTATTCAGATTTGCACAGATGGAAAATTCTCTTCGATGTTTCAGGAATTGCACAATTCACTTGTTGTTCCCCAGAAAATGGCTGGATACGACCCCCAATTCCAGCTTCCTTTCAGTCAACTTGCGAGGGGATTGTGATTTGATCCATATACATATTTTATTTCACAATTTGGGGTTACGCATGTGCGATACGCAGGGCCAGCGCCACCACTAGGCAGCTCTAGGCATTTGCCTAGGGCGCCGGCACCTGGAGGGTGGCAGTTCGCCCCTCACCCCCAGCGAACTGTGTAAAAAAATTGCTGCCCCGGCCTCCCTGCAGTGCTGGGGCGGTCAGGGGTGTCCGTGCCATAGGGGTACCTGCGGCGCCGTCATGTGTATAAAGCTGGCTGCGGCCGGCGGGGTCCCTGTAGTGAATAGCAAATAACTAGCGCTATGCGCGCAGCGGCGCGGGAAGTGCTAGTTATTTGCTATTCACTACAGGGACCCCGCAGGCCGCAGCCAGCTTTATACACATGATGGCGCCGCAGGTACCCCTACGGCACGGACACCCCTGACCGCCCCAGCACTGCAGGGACGCCGTGGCAGCAATTTTTTTACACAGGTACCACCCCCCCCCCCCTCCCCCCGGCACCGGGGCGCCCCCACCCCGACTCGCCTGGGGTGCTCCGGTGCCTTGCACCGACCCTGGCGATACGATTCATATGCATGCTTAGTCATTCAACAGTCATTAGGGTTGTGAATTCGCACCTCAGCGATCAACTCCGAATCGGGCCCCTATAACGGATAAATTGTTGAGCTAATACATGATCGCCCGTTATTGGTTCTTTAAACGGAACATTACCAATCTCTCTGTTCCGATGTTGCAATTTCTATCCATAAGAATTATTCAGCTGTTAAAATAAATCTTCTGTGTAGATTACAATGGAAATGGTGACGCAAGCCGGCTATAAAAGAAATAATTAGGCTTTAAAAAAAAAATCATTCATCAGGCAGAAATGATAATACCATCGCTGTAATCAGTTGGCCCTACACAAAAGATCTGCTTTCAGATATTTAGTTCTGATGAAATAATTTCCTCTTTCGGAAAAACCGTCCTTGTATTTCACTGGAATCAGTGTTCTGAAAATTTTAGTGTTAAGCAGTTTTTGCTATGTATAGCTGCTCATCATCATCCGGCTATTATTACGGTATAGGAAGTATAGGAAGCATGACGGTAGTCCTAGAGAGCTTATAGCTCCAGGAGTTTGCCAGAGGCTATAGAGATTCAATTGCTGGTGACAATAGGACAGGTGAGTCGGTGCAAAGGGTAAGAAAAAATAAGCACCTGTACTAAGAACCTGATTCAGAGATGGACGCAGATTGCTATGCTCTGCGATAACTCCCAGAGACATTGGAGGCAGTAACCAACGGGCTCCAGCTGTCAAAGGGGCCCCAAAAAAGGAAGCTGCTGAACTAGGATAGATCACTTTCTCCACTCATTTCATAGAGATTTACTACAATCACTACTGAATCACAAACGCACTTTTGCAGCCCCCTTGGGCTGAAGAGTCTCGGAATCTTATGTCGGTTTCACATCGCAAAACACAAGTCCAGAGTGATCCCGGGTTTGGTGCATTCACATTAAACCCGGTTGCTTATTATACAAAGAGCGACACGGGTTTAACCCATCTTATAACCTGGGTCTAATTGCCTGGCTGCTCTATCCGGGTTATAAGGTTGGTGCTTTCACACCGTAACTTGACCTGGGTCGTTCCGTCAGCAACCTGGCAGGAATAGGCCTGAGGTGCAGTGAGAATGGGGCTTTAGAGAACAGAGTAGAGTGAGAAAAAGTTATTTTAGGAAAATGCACTAATTATTATATTAAAAGTTATTGGGGGGGGGGGGGGTTATCAAAGTTTAGAGAGAGATCACATTTTTCAATCATAGATTGTAACCTGTAAGGTAGAAGCTGATTGGCTGGCACTTTATCTTTCAGAAATGTATCTCTCTTCGAATGGCATTAAAAAAATACCCTCAAGGCTCTATAAATTATCATTTGTAGCCACAATTAGCTGCAATAAGGAACAAGAAAATACTGTGAAAACTGTTCTGAGCACACGTCAAGGCTGGATTCTCAAAAAGAGCTGCTGCTGGAGGAATTAGTCAGATCCCAGAGTATAAACGGGGCACAAAACATAATAGCAGCACCAGGGCCGCCGAGAGGTATGCCAGGCCCTGGGAAAATTTGGGGGCGTTGCCTAATCGCAGGAGGCATTACCACCTCCCGCGATAAGGTCTTTCCCCCAAAATGTTTAGGGGGGGGGGTTAAAAAACACTCTAAAGTCAAGGGAGGAGTGTTATTGTCGCCCCCCTCAGCAACAGCAGCGGCATGTGCTGTGCTGACAGCAGGCTCAGCACGCGCTCCAACGCTGTCAGTGAGGTGCCAGGGCTCCCACCGGCCCCTCTAGCAAGCCTGGGCCTGGGTAATTAGTACCCACTTTGGAGGTTTTGTTATCCAATATGTAATTACCTTGGTATGGATAAGTCCTCTCTGGGGGTATGGCTTGCATTTGCCGGGTGCACTAACCCAACATTGCGGGGGTGGATACTCGCCCATGGGAACGCCCAGCATTTCATGGGTGTTCCCATGACAACGCTGCCCATTCCCATAGAAATTGCCCAATGATGTGGGAGCCGGGGGCGGGCAGCTTACATTACTGGATGTCAGCTGCCACCCATTTCCTTCCGAATGTGCACACATATCTGAGTGACCTGAAAGTCACTTTTGATATGCCTGCATGCACTGCATCTTTCGATGGTCTGTGACCAATGAAAAATGTGGGAGTTTCCCCCTGGCCTGCGAATGGATGTTTATATAAAATATCCATTCACATGCCAGGGTGAACGAGCATGGTGTGCGAATGGGTAGCAGACGCTCTGGCATTCGCAGGGCGGTACCTAGTGGACTCTTAAGGCTGCGTATACTGTCGCAAGGCAGGAATAAGGTCCTTTGACCATACCTCCCAACAGTCCCGCTTTCTGCAGGAACACCACGGTTTTCGGGGACGTCACGTACCCACGTCCCGGTGGGGTTCGGCAGTGTCCTGCGGCGCGGGGGGGGGGGCAGTTGGGAGTCACTGGTCATTGGTCAAATCTGGTACCCCTCCCGGGAAGGGGGGCAAGTCTCCCGCATTTTCCCCACAGCCCCTGCTCCCCCTTCCCCGTGGTATAAAACTAAGAGGGGAGGGGGCGGGACTAAAATGATGCATCACTTTAGCCCTCCCCCCAACCAAGGACCCGAAAATTGATGAGGCTATCTGTCATGGGGGCGGGGCTTGGTGACGTCACCCTCATCGCGCCCCCAAAACTAAGCCTCTTCCCGCCCCCTCCCGGAGAGGAGTGTGCAAAAGTCGGCAGGTATGGCCTAATGGTAGAGCCATCTTTGAGAATATTACACTGCAACACCCTACTCCTATCACCCCCAACAAAGGTAATACACAGGAGCGAACCACACCCCCCTCGCCCGATGTTTGCGTGGGGCGGTTGGCTTTTGCCACATAATGTCAGCGTCTGCCCCGAATTTTGCCATATCCGTCAGAAATAAAAGTCAGACTATTTTTTCTGACAGAGAGGGGGGGGGGGGGGGGTGGGCGAGCAGTTAGTCAGGTGGCACCTGTTTCCTAGGCTACGAACATACTCAGTCTAGTGAATTAGGCCCTTGGTGCATTTAAAAACCGGGCAACCAACTGCTGAGCTCTGTCACAATTATTCATAATCGCCATTTGTTTTATGATCCTAAAACATATCTGGAGCTGCGGCTCATTCCTGACTGCAGATATGTAAACATTTCATGGCTCGATCCATACTGCGCTAAGATGGCCGAGAGATGTAAACGATGCCAAATCTATGATAAATCACACTATTTTTATATATATATATATATATATATATATATATATATATATTTTGCCCGGGTCTGAGGCCGCAGAAGATATACAATGCCAAACTTTAAACATGATATGTTATAGGAAACTCTACAAGACTTCAAAAGGTTTTCTGCAAAAAAAGAAACAGTCCGTATTGTACATTGGCTGCAGGATGATCCTTCATAAATTAGAGGCACGGTCACCTATTCTTATCCTTCTCTTACATTAAAGTATGTGAGATGGAAAATGTGCTTGAAAACAAACGTCTACTGATAGGGTTGGTTTTACTTTTCTCGGAATATATGAAATGATTCGTCTTGAAAGTTGCATCACATACGGGGCCTGGTTCAGAGATGTGCGCAGCATCGAGCGGTCAAATGATGTGGAACCTGCACATATATCTAAGTGACTCTCAGGTCACTTAGATTTGCGCACAGCTGCCCGCCCCCAGCACTGACGTCATGGGCCGATTACCATAGTTCTCATGGGTGTGACTATCCGTCGCCGCCCCCCGGCAGCAGCCTTGGGTGCATGCACCCAGCGAACAATCTGTTTGCTGTGGCCGCATGCAACTGGTGTATGCACATGCGCAAAAATGCAGCTGCGCATACGCAAAACATCGGCCCTTGTGCGAGCGAACGCTGGCTGCAAGTGTATGCAGAGAGCGCTGTAAATGGAATCTTTCTCAACAGGTGCGTAACTAGATGTTTGGATGCCACATAACAAAAGTTTATAAGGGCCCGTTTGTACCTCCCAATGGTGGAAAAATATAACACGTGGTTTTGGCAGGTAAGGTGGGCCACTTTCAGCTGTGAACCCCATAGCAGTTGCACTCCCTGCACCGATGGTAGTTACGCCCTTGGCTCTCAATAAAGCTAGCATCCATGAGGGTTTCTGGGCACAGTTGCTGATTTCTAGCTGCCTCCCTCCGGCACAGCAGTGGGTGATGCAGGGGGGCGCGGCTTTGCTCAGGGGCGGAGATGTGGTTTGATGCCGTGCTAGAGGCTGTGGGTGGGGGCGTGGCTGCAATAATAATACTCTCATTGTACAGTGGGGGCGTTGCTACAATGATGTGATTCAGCATAAATCATGTTATCGGTAACCTGGTCTGTCCACTTCACTGGGATGCAGGCTGAAGTGGGGGGGGGGGGGGGGCGGTAGAATACTTGCCTACAAAGTGTTGTGGTCCTCAGCACTGGGATGCTGCATTCCTAGGGGGAGGGGGCACCCAATTATCGAAAGTGGGCATCTCAGGACTTGCTATCGCATGATGGGGGGGGGGCTGAAACTAGCTTTTACCGGGTCTTCAACACTGCTTTATTCCCGGTAATGTTGAATCGGGTTGACCTGTTCACAGCAGAGAAGAACTGGTGTTATAGGGAAAATTACTGGGTGAAAATGCTTGACCCAATAATTTGCTTGACAGTGAGAATGGACTGTTATATAGGCATGGAAATTGTATAAAAATAATCTTGTTTGTTTTGCTAATTTCACTATTGGAAAAAAAAACGCAGGAATTAACAGCGGAAAAATTGCTGGTATACATTTTCCATATATGTCACACAATATTTCCGCTGATGATTCCTAATCTCTGGTTTTACAAAAGTCCTTACCTGTATGTAACGTGACACCCGAGCTTTCCTCCTGCCGAGCAAATGTTCTACGTGTTTTCGTGATCAGCTAGCACTATGGCATTGGGGTTTTTTTAATGTATAAGACCATGTCCCACTTTATGCCAGTATAACACTGTGATATAGCAAACACAAGAGATATAAGATACAAGACAATCCTAAGATTCCCTATCTGGACTATTATATGGCCAGGGGTGATTTTCAGGGATTTCATGCGGCATACACAATCTGGTTCCAAATTATCGAAAGCCATTCCGTATTTATGGAGATACTAGTAAAGATGATGCAGTTGGCATACCGGTGCTTAGGATGCCGGCAGTCGTAATACCGGGACTGGTTAGAGGACATGGGCTGGAATCCCGACATCGCTCACAATGTTGATGCTAGAATTCTGCCTATCAGTATCCCACATGTTAGTGTGCTGGGGAGGGTTAGGCTGGGTTTGTGGGGGGATTGTTTAGGATTGGCTTAGCACAACCAGGTGGGGTAGTGGTAGACTGGGGGTAGGGTTAGGCTACTGGGGAGTGTTAGGCTGCAGAACACACCTGCCGGACTGGCACCGCAATACATCCGGTCCATGGTCTGTCCTGTCTTTCTGTCTTCCTAGCAGTGTGAGCCATTTGGGAGAACACATGTTGGAGATGGGACAGACTCTGCACAATATAATATAGGTTGTACCTTACCTTCCACATCAGGAATTCACCCCTGCACAGGAGAGAGAGGCCTCAGTTCTAAGAACAGTAACTGCACCATAAAGAATGTAGTCATCATTCTGTCATGCTCAGCAGATGAATTAGGTGTTAGGGAGGAGCATGTGTTGTGATCTTTGGTGTGTTTCCCAATGCCTGGGAAGCCAGCCATCCTGACCCTATTGGGATGGTGATTTACTAATAAACTCCGCCTCCCTGTCCAGGCAAATTACAGCAATGCCGTATTGCAGCAAGAACTATCTTGCAGGTCAAACAAGGTTATGCAATACTTATTGGTGGTTCCAACTAACAAAAATATTTTTAAGAATTTATGACAAGGCAGAAAATATCTACAGAAGTATAACTGAACGATGTGTGTGTGCGTGTGTTCGTTCCATGGTAACTCTCGAACGCATTGTCTTCAAACTTTGCACAATACCTTATCATCTTAAGGGAAGATATAAGTTTGGAGATGGGTTTAACTGGATGAGCCCTTAAGGTTGCTGCCATAAGGGTCCATGCTATTTCTGTTGTTTTCATGCATTGTGATATGTCATTGGAAAGCTTATGACTTTCTGAATTGAATGCAATAAACAGACTCCCTTAACTGGACTCTAATACTGCTTTCACATTGCAGAAATGGGTAATGACACGGTATTCTTAAATGGGACTTTAAAACGGGTCTGAGCCTTGAGACCTTTCACATTGCAGGTGAAAACCGTTTTAAAAATCATTTAATACCATTCAAACATTCAACCCGTTTAACCCCCAAGGGACACGTTTCAAGCCATTGAAATAGAGCTGTTCAAACTGCCAAAAAAACGGCTTTAAAACGTGTAGGACTCTGCTTTTTAACCGTGTTGAAATACCGGTTAACTTTAACCGGCAAATCAACTTTGGCACTTTCACATTGCAGCCTTAAACGTTTTAAAATGGAAAAAAAACGGCAATATACCGTTTTAAAAGTGCGATGTGAAAGGGGTATTTAAAGGGTCCATTAAATGAAAAACATTTTTACAAAACTTTTGACAAACTGAAATGAATAAGCGACTTATCGGCAGAGTGGTCTGGGAATGGAACACTGTAGATATCGTTGTGAGATCCATGTGAGATTGATCCCCAATCAGTTCTTTTTTCTCTTGATTGTTTGCTAATTCATTAAGAGTTTTCAGGATCCTCTGTGCCTGCTGCAGCAGCTTCTGCCCTGCTGTGGTTGGGAAGGGAAGGTGGATAGTTGGAGACTTGCTCTGGCTGCTGCAGCAGCTTCTGCCATGCTGTGGTTGGGAAGGGAAGGTGGATAGTTGGAGACTTGCTCTGGCTGCTGCAGCAGCTTCTGCCATGCTGTGGTTGGGAAGGGAAGGTGGATAGTTGGAGACATGCTCTGGCTGTTGCAGCTGCTTCTGCCCTGCCGCAGTTGGGAAGGGAAAGTGGATTGTTGGAGATGGCCGATTTCAGGGCAGGCACGTCAACCGGCTGTCCCAAGCAGGCATCGACATGCCTACATTCTCAGGGGTAAGGCCAGTGTTTCTATGGGTGCACCCAATGTTTTTTTTGTGGGCACAACAATGAAAGCTAGGTGGTCCCCTGTGTCCGCCCCCTGCCTGCCCATCCTGGAGCGAACGCGGGTCTGAATCGCCAGTAACCTGTGCCTAAGCCTGGATAGCCATCAATCCTGGGCTGTCGGTGTGCAATGAGACCGCAGTTGAGGACCACTGGCTTAAGGGTTTATGACCCAGAAGTTCAAACGCTCATGCACAGCCATCAGCTTCTATAGAAAACAATTTGCTGGGATCACAAGCATACGTTTTCGGAGCTTGCGGTATGTGGTCACATAGCAGTCCTCAAGGGCAGATTCAAGAGAGGGGATGCCTTGTGTGCACCCTCCATGTGTGGGGCAACCCCTCTCTCACCAGCTAATTTCCAGAATATACTATGGCACCTGAAAGAGTCCACTGCGCATTGCTGATGTCTGTAGTCCCCGTGCAGAAATATGGCACCACTGCAGTTGTCAATGAACTGATCAACCTGTCTGCACTTTTCCTCTCCATCCGTGTATATATCATACTTGCCTACCCTCCCGGAAGGGCCGGGAGGCTCCCGAAAATTGGGTCCCCCTCCCGGCCCCCCAGCAAGGTAGTCAAGTCTCCCGCTTTCCCCCCGCAGCCTCCGCACCCCCCTTCACCGCTGTACCAAGTTTGCCGTGTCAGGGATTTTGTGCATCTGCGCCAAAGGAGTGGGTCTAAAATGACATGTAATGTCTCTGTTTTTTAGCCCCTCCCCTAATCCACGGACCTGCGAATCGCTTAGTTTGATTGACATGGGGGCGGGGATTACTGGCATCAACTTTGCCCCGCCCCTCCTGACAGCAGTATCTGCTCTCCTCTCCGGGCTTCTCCCAGAGAGGAGAGAAAAAAAGTCAATAAGTATGGTTTATATGCATGGTACAGCAAATGCACAATTCTTATATTTCTGTGAAATCCATCCACAGTTGTACTCGTGTCTGATTCAGGCCCACAGTGGCCAAAAAATATAAGATATAAAAACACTTTGCTATAACCCCATTCCTCCCAGTGTGTTTTCCATCTTTAACAATCAGACAACACCCTCGGCAGTTTTATTTGTGATACCTAAACCACCCATTGGCCGGGAGGATATAAGATAGCCGGTATAATAATGTGTAGTGCTTTTTTATTAAACGGCACAAGGAACTTGTAACCCTCTCGCATACACTCATTTCACGATCTCCGGCTTCCCGTAAATGACAGAGGCAATCATGGATTTATTCTCTTCCATTGACAGCCATTTAAAGGGCAAAAGGTCACTATCCCCAACCACCCATTAAAATAATCATACGACATATAGAAGCATTGACTTCAGTGTGTGAGCCAATCTCATCTTTGTTATTACAGAGCTGGGAGTTCCCATAGTAAATTCTCCTATTGATTACTTTTGAAATAGTGGAGATGAGAAATATCTTCAGCACCCTGTTGATGTCTGAGGGTAAATGGGGAGAAACACTGATGTGATCCCTCAGCGCTTAACAGTTGTGTTTGCTATTCAGCAACTTTCATAACGCCATCTGGGAGTGGCATAATGTAAGGAAAAATCCTTATTTCAGCTGAAAACTGTATGGACAAGCAAACACTGGGATGGGTAGACACAACAGGAGCTGCCAAATATATTCCTCCTAGGATTATCTCCAGCACTGGATGATTTGTAGCACTCCACCAATAAAATAGTTGCTAACAAATGGGAGTGCTGCTTCTCCCACTGACACTGTTTGACTCATCTAGTGCTTACCAACTGTGCTACCAGGGCCGGTGCTATGAGC
The DNA here is from genome assembly GCF_055691185.1 of Crinia signifera. NCBI lineage: Eukaryota > Metazoa > Chordata > Amphibia > Anura > Myobatrachidae > Crinia > Crinia signifera. The sequence continues at coordinate 34,416,734 of NC_139218.1, forward strand.
CCTGAGGTGGCCATATTTGTTTTGGGCTATCCTGCCCTTCTTTATGACCAGGCTGCGGCCACTGGTCGCTGGTTGGTGACATCACCTGCTAGCCGACTTCAGCCTGGCGGTGCGGTGGGTGACTGGTGCCTGGCCCAGTAGCATAAACCCCCCCATGGTTAGTAGCGTGCGCACGACACCCGTTAACCGATATCGTTCAGTGGCGCAGATGTATTAAACTTGGTGAAGAGATAAAGTGGAGAAAAAAGATATAAATGGAGATAAACTGGAAGGCAATAACACAAAAAATGACAGTTGGGAGTTGATTGGCTGGTGCGTTATCTTCTTCCAGTTTATCTCCAGGTTTTCTCCACATAGGGGTCGATCCTATTAGTCCCGAAGGTTACGGATGATTTGCGAGTGGTTAGCCAGAAACCCCCCTTCTCTTGACAAAGTACCTTAAATAGAACTGGTATATAATATGATCAATAGAGCTGCCAGCACATCATGCAGTGTAAGGGACAGAGCAGAGCTGCTGCACATGACCAGTGGTAGCAGCTTCTTCTACCACATTTACTGTATGTGTGTCTCTGAGCCCTTAAACACTGCAATGGACCAGAGAGCAGCTGCCAGGAGGAAGAGACAGGAGCCTTACCATGAAGTGGGAAACTGTGAGCTTAGAAAGTGCAGTACTGGTTTTCCTGACCACTTTAAAACGGCATATACTAAAGACCATCTGTACTGTTAAATATTATAACTCTATTTCATACAGTATCCAGTGAATAAAAATATCAATTTTCAGGGCTGTTACCACTCCCTCAGACTCCCATACTTACTCCAATATGCTGCAGAGTCAGAGATTCATTTGGAAACGCCCCTTTAAAAATCCTGCATTTGCCACTGCTGTATGTATGTATGCATGCATATATGTACTGTAATATGTTTATGTATTTGTTTCAGTTTGAAAGAGCAACAGAGTGTGTAGTGTGGAGCTGCACAGCTAGGAGGCGCAGCTGAGCCGCACACATCCTCCCATTTCCCATGCACGCTGCTCGGTCAGACCTCCCCGTTACATAGTAGCAGCAGGCAGTGTGTGTGCAGTGTAGGCAGCCTGTGCTCAGTCAGTGCTCACACCAGTGCTTCCCCGGATTTGAACTCTGCTCCTACTTATCCCTCCAGAGAAGATGCTGCTCCCGGCTTGGGTGTTATTTCTGGGATACTTTGTCACTCTTTGCTGTAAGTTTCTGGTGTCTCCTTTCCTGTCTTCCATGGCTGTGGTTCTGTACTGACTTTTCTTTGTGAACTGAGTTGTGAAACAGGTCTGTGCTTTGTGTTCTGCCATTGTGTGGTGTGTGCCTGGTGGGCTGCCAGCCAGGGCTGTGGTGGGGAGACCCCCTTGTTGCACGTCTACTGCTTCTGCCACCCTGTACCTTCTGGTGAGGCTGGATTCTGGGAGTATTGGGTTCTCCTATCCTTCCATCTCATGTATTGTATTATGCTGACTTGTAAACTTTATTATTGTGCCCTTGTAAAGTGTAATAATGTCAATAAAATGCATGTGCCAGCCAGCAGTGTCATCAGATGTCGGCAAACAGACGTCAGCAGCATATAACAAATGATAACTTAAGAGTACATTGTGTGTATACTTATCATTTATTAGTTTGTTGTTATTATTATTATTATTATTATTATTATTTTGTAATTAAATAGCATTTAAAATCCATAATTTTAATTTTAAAAATAACTTTGCTTGCTTAAGTCAGAAGGGAATGTTACGTCATTAAAGGGTTAAAAGACTGCTGCGCTAAAGTGACATATTCCACTTTGTGGTTAGGGCTCATTCACACCAGTCCGCCAATAAGTAATAAAAACTGCATTAAAAGGAAGTCTAGTTAGATACGGGCTAATTAACACCATGGCGTTTTAAAATGTTAACACTTTCTTTCAAATTTTTAGAACCTATTTTTAACATGCCGCATCGCCACAATAGATTGCGTCGACAACAGCGACATGCCGGAAAAATCACAGGAGAAGGCGTTTAATAGGCTAACTTGCCATGCGTTTTACCCGCTATGTATGTGCGAACAAGCTCTGGGCGCAATCTCTGAGATTCTTCCTGAGGAATTCTAGCCAGACAGAAATAATTGGCATTTCAGGTTGGCACATATCGTTATTCCGAACAGCTGCAAGGCCGCATATTTTTGCAGTGGGGCAGGCAGATATTGGGAATTTAGTAGAAGTTCCAGTAAACTCGTTTATTTCCACAGTCCTCTCCCCCCCCCCCTACACTTGTGATAAACCTTAAGCTGTCTCACATGGGGAATATTGAAGGCCGCACAAAACATAGATTATTGGTGTCACAAGAAACAGGGTGACAAATTGGCCGAGTGTGTTGTCCTGGACCAGGATGCAGTTTTGCAAATGAACTTTTGCTCCAGTTTTAAAGTGATTTCATGCATTTGCCATTACTAACAGCAATTATATAGTGACATTTTTGTACTTTTTATGTACAAATTGACTAGTCTTTAGAATATAAAAAAGGTGAATTAAGTCTCTCTCTCTCTCTCTCTCTCTCTCTCTCTCTCTTTCATTCATGTTAGACAACTTTAAAAAAAATATAATGATTTCTTTTGCATCCCTCCACATGCTGAAGAAATCAATCGATGGTCACTGACCAGATCTGATCGCAGTACAAATTTGTGTTCAAAATGGGCAAAACCATGTGCACTGCAGGTGGGGCAGATGTAACAGGTGCAGGGATTTGATAAATCTTCTTCTGACATTTTTCACTGTGACACAAAAAATAGGCACAGTTCATACTGGTGTGTATGGGTCTAATTTGTAGTCTAGGTTTAGATTGTAAGCTCTCACGAGCAGGGCCCTTTTCCTTGGACACCATATCATCATTTCCTCCCCACTAAACAATACTTATTATTTTGTTTATATAGCGCTTTTCTCCAGCGGGACCCAAACAACAGCAGCTAACCTTTGGGTACAGCTAGTGCTGTGTATTTGGGTATTATGGGTATTGTGACCGCTGATGCAGCAATGTTTATATAGCTTGCAGTTCCTGTTCTGCAATGGTTTGTACTTTTTTTTTTTACTTTATCAATACAATTTGTGTTTATGTGCTTTGTAAGGCGCTGTGGACCCCTTGTAGTGCCATATAAATATAACATAATAAGGATTTCTTCTGTAGATTGTGATGTGATTACAGTAATACCCCAACAAGGTTTTAAGGAGACAAATGGTCCCAAGGATCCATAACAGTATTGTACAACAGGATTGTACAACAGGATACAATATGAGTCCCAAGGATCCATAACAGTATTGCAGGTTATATTTCTGAGTGATGTCATTGTAATGATCTTTGTTCTTTATGAAGAGTTATAAGAAGAAATGACTGAAACTTTCTTTACCGTAATTGCCGTTTCGTGCACCAATTTATTAATATTTACCTAGTGCCAACTGTTTTTGTGGGAACACCCAGGAAACACTAGGCTTCCCCGTGTGAACACCCCCTGCCCGTCTCAATCCTGCCCCCCCCCCCCCTCGTGTGAACTCTTCGCGGCTGTGCAAGTCGCTGAAGGGCGTCCGCACAGCAGCCCTGCATATGCGAATATTCACATGTAAAGTGCGCAAACATCGATGGTGACCGATGAGATTAGAATCAGGCCCTGTGTTTGAAAAATGATAGACACTTTGATATATCTCCGCCTGTAAGAATCTGCCCTGTATCAAGATCTAACACACAAAAATAATTATACACCCAGCACTTGTAACGATGCCGGACGTCATTTGATCATGCAGTTGCCTGAATTCTTCTCACTCTCTTATCTGTGATCCTAAAAATGCTGTTTGGAAATGTGAACCCCAGCTTAGCACCGTCTGTGGGATTTCAGTCCCAGGAATGGAACAGTCCCAAACAATTACCCGCAGGTCATCCCAGACACGTTGCAGATGGCGTACCCTGACTGGGAGCACATACGCACTGGTGGGAACAACTGCTCTGTGGTTGGAACTGTCCCATTGTCACCTTTTGTATTTTAATTATTCAAAGAATTTGGAATGCTAAACGTTTAACGTGTGGTTTGTCTAGCACAGATTCTGCAGATAGATATGTGACAGAATGCACCCCCTGTAAGCGTTGTGCTTGGTGCTTAGACACTGTAAAACGTGGTTTTATTTACAACAGGCAGAATCGCGCAGCCATGTGGCTTCTAGGATACAGCTGTACGCGAGGGTCTGTCTATATAAGACTGTATAGCAATGTCAGGTTCTACAGCAGAATTCAAACATTGGACCTGGTTTTCATTTGGAGGTAAAGCAAGAAGTTCCAATACAATTCAAGTGGAGCAAATACATAGATTTTTTTCTGTGCAGGGTAAATACCATCTGCTTTTGAATGTAGCCCATAAATGTTAGTTTTATTTTCACACTGCAATTACGATTTCAGTTTGAACATAGGCCCTTATTCAGATCTGATCGCATTCCAAATTTGTTCTCAAAATGGGCAAAACCATGTGCACTGCAGGTGGGGCAGATGTAACAGGAGCAGAGAGAGTTCGATTTGGGTGAGTTATTTCGTTTCTGTGCAGGGTAAATACTGGCTGCATTATTTTTACACTGCAATTTAGATTTCAGTTTCAACACACCCCACCCAAATCTAACTCTCTCTGCACGTTACATCTGCCCCACCTGCAGTGCACATGGTTTTTCCCATTTTGAGAACACATTTGTACTGCGATCAGACCTGAATAAGGGCTATAGCCCACCCAAATCTAAAGCTGGGTAAGGTTGGGCATCAAAAGGTCGACATGTGCCGACAGGCGGTATTTCATGCCCTGCCATCCACTAGGGCGTGGAAGGAGAATAAAATAGTGTGCCGAGTCTAGCGAGGCACCTAGCCCAAAGCAGGGCGAGCACAGCAAGGGGACACTGTGCACTTTTTTTAGTGTCCATGTCGACTGTGTCGACATTTCATATTTTAAATCAATTCCTTATTTTAAAAGTTCTATCCATTCTACTTATATTGTGGGTATTGTTCTGTACCCCTGAAAAACTCATGTCGACTTTTTGACGGTCGACCTAGCCGTTGTCAAGCTAATGCTTGTGGCGACTATCCAGCCCAGTCGACTTTAGCCACGTCGACCTATTTTATGTGTCGACCTTCTGTGGTAGACCCAATGCATTTTGGCCAAATATGGGTCAACCCAATGACCCATACCCCTTTGTATTCCCCGATGGAACTGTACAGGAAATGATCTTATACCTGACTTGTTCTTTCTTATTAGATGATATGTCACTTACTTGTCATTTCCTGCTTTTGTTACTATGTAACCGTGACATAACAATACCAGCAGGGTTCCTCCCCGTGTATTCTGGGGATTGATTTATTAAGCTCGGTGAAGTGATAAAGTGTCTTGTTTTAATCACCGGCCAATCAGCTCCTACCTGTGAATTTACAGGCTTGGTTTGAAAAATGACAGGTAGGAGCTGATTGGTCTGTAATAAAATCCAGACACTTTATCTCTTTACCGAGCTTAATAAATCTACCCCTCAGTTTAAACCCTACAAGGCTTTCACTCTGTGGCCAGTGACCCCCCGCATTCCGTTTTGAAATATCATTAGTATGAGGATGGTTAGGATAATTGGAATTGTTTTGGGGGTAGAGATGTCAGTTGCTCTGTTTTTATAGCTGCTACTTGGCAAACAGATGCAGTGTAGGCCTGTCAGGTCATTCGATGTAATGTTGACCTGTCAGGTCATCCCAGTCTTCAGCATGACACTGCTGGTAGGCAGGTGGCCCCCTGCTGAGACCATGCTGGGGCCCAACACTTCAGCTGGACTGCATTTACTTTTCTTAAAGCTTTCTGTAGGCGGCACAATCGTTTATAACAGGATTACGATCAAGCTTCAAACAGTGATACAATGGAGAGTGATAAACAGCCAGCCAATCAGCCCCTAACTGCCATGTTACAGGCTGGGTTTGAAAAATGACAGGTATGAAAAATGACAGGTAGGAGCTGATTGGCTGGCTGTTTATCACTCTCCACTCCATCACTTTTCAAAGCTTGATGCATCCGGCCCCCTGTGAGAAGGGATCGTGGTACTTTGTTTCTTTTTTTGAGGCAGATGTTGTTGTAGAAAGTTTCCGGCCCCTGTTTTGGCACTGTGTGACGTTATCTGATCACACCGCCTGTTTCCGACACACGCGGTGAAAGCAACAATTATAACATAAAGATCTTTTTATTAACAAAATGTTATATTATGTCTGGTAAAGGCGGTACATTACGCCAGCTATGGAATAAATGGTTGTTAAGGTGGAATGAACTGTTTACAATATAAAATCGGTGACATAATCTGGTGGCATATATTAGAAATATCTAATACGAGAAATATCTGACACCCACCCCCCCCCCCCACCCCCCACGCACACACACACATTTACTTTATAAAATCAGTGATTGAACCTGGGGGGGATACATTATTCCAGTAATATCACATCGCACATCTGAGCACACAAACACATACACACACACACACCGTCCCGCCCACCCGAACAATGCCCAGATCCCAAAATATGGCAAATACCTTTATAATATAAAATAATATAATTATAATATATTCTGTAAAACTCTAGGGGAGATATATCGAATCTTGGAGAGAGATAAACTGCTCATAGCGAATGAATCAGCTTCTATCTGGCATCTTTTAAGCACAGCAATGTCTGCACTTTATCTCTCGCCAAGATGTCATAAATCCCCTCCTGTATTTTTTCTCCTAGGATAGGTATAGCCATAATAGCAATTATGTATAGCAATTAATAATAATATAATAATTATATTATTAATACTATACCTATTATTATTATTATTATTATTATTATTATTATTATTATTATTATTATTATTATACCTATATTATTATTACTATATCTAATAATAATATTACTATACCTATTATTATACATATTATATTATTATTATTATTATTATTATTATTATTATTACTATACCTAATAATAATAATAATTATTATTATTATTATTATTATTATTGTTATTATTCTATTACTATACCTATTATTATTATTGTAATTATTATTATTATTATATATATATATATATATATATATATATAAACATATAATAATAATAATAATACTAATAATAAAATAGGTATTAGAATAATAATAATAATAGTATTATTATTGCTATACCTATTATTATTATTATTATTATTATTTTATTGTTACTACCCAGTTTGTTTAATAAAACTCTTGTTTCCAATTGTAAAGTGCAAGGGAACATTCTGCGCTATATAAGAAACTGTAAATAATAATAATAATAATAGGTATAATAATAGGAATATGAATAGATATAGTTATAGCAATGAATGCATAAGAACCAACATATTGAAACCATTTATTCTACAAAGAAGAGCAATGTATGTGAGCACAGTCACTTTGCTCCTGATAACACCCCTCAGTCCCTGAACATCATCCTTTCCTGGGCCCTTATTCTACTCGGCTCGGTACGGCCCGCGTGCGGCCGTACCGCCGATGTTTTTGTTCTGCACATGCGCAGAGGTCATTCTGCGCATGTGCAGCCCCCTTCGCCGCAGACGGATTTCGTCCGCCGCAAAGGGGGCGTATAGGGGCGTGAGGGGCTTCAGCCCCTCATTACCCTATGTGTACGCCCCGCGTTTCATGGGCGTTCCCATGCAAACGCGGGGCGTATGCATGGTAATGAGGGCATGACGCCCTCATTACCATGACATGGGGGCGGAAAGCTGACGTCGCCGGATGTCAGCTTTCAGCCCCCTTTCAAGCTCCCACACGGACGATTGTCCGTGTGGTCTGAGCTTGCGGGAGCTGCCGCGGCGTGCGGGCCTGCCTTCGATGGTCGTCGACCATCGAAGGCAGGGGGCAGCTCCCACCATGGTGGAGGCGTAGCCTCCACCATTTTTGTCCGGATCGCCAGCCGTCCGTGTACGGACGGCCGTGGCGATCCGTCGGGTGGGCGGCCCTTGGTTTGTGCGGTCGGAGCCCCGTGTGCGGCTCTGACCGCACCAACCAGAATAAGGGCCCTTGTATTGATCCCCTTCCTCAGCTCCACGCTGTTTTTGTTGATCCAGAAGACGCTGGAAGTTTATCACAATATTAAATATTGCGTAACGTCTGACTGATCTTTAGGATGTTTTCTTTTTATGATTCCCAGAATCCCCCTTAGCTGTGCCTCTGGCCAGGAGGAGGATGAGTGAATCACAACCAGGGTTCCTTTGTGTTTGCAGGGCTGTATTGTTACAGGCACTTTCTAGGCATGTGAAGAAGCGCGCTCTCTGGGAACGTGTTTCCTTGGACACAGAAGAACTTGTAGATGATATTTAAAGTCCGCTGCAATGTTTGCTCTGCCCTCACCCATTGGAAGTTTACGTCTCCAGGCGCTTTGACCTGTGGAACAGGGAATCAGAGTCTGTTAAATACATATCCAGTGTTGTTTCATGCTCAGTTTAAGAATACATTTGAATTGGGGGAACTCTTCTTTTTTTTTTTTTTTTTTGAAGTTGTGTAACCTCTAATAGAGACAGACCCCATGCACACTTATACCCCTGGAGTGGCAGTGAATAGACTGTTGCTGCTTTTACACCGCAAAACCTGCTTTGACCCCGTTTTTTAAATGTTTCTTAAAACGGGTCAAAGCAGGTTAAACCCCTTTCTCATCGCATGCCACTGAGGTCCCGCTCTGTGCATATCTAATGAGCGGTACCCAGCGCAGTGAATATTTATGAGCATGTCTCCGCCCCCTGCATATGGAATGAGCGGGACCTGCTCCATGCAGTTAATATTTAATGATCGGGTCCCTGCCCCCTGTATATGTAATGAGCGGGTCCTGCTCATTCCATATGCGGGGGGCGGGGACACGCTCATTAAATAGTCACTGTGCTGGGTCCCACTCATTAGATATGCACAGCGCGGGACCAGCTTGTGCTCACTGCTGTCTGGGTCGTAAATACCGTTTCAGACCCGTTCAGACTGCAAGAAAACGGTTCTGATACGGGTAGGACCCTGCTTTTTTACCGTTTCCAAATGTTTTTGGAAACGGTAAATTCACTCGTGTGGTCTGAAAGGGGCATATGTGGGCATGCTGTTGTATGGTGGACAGTTATTAGGTCGACCACTATTGGTCAACAGGTTGACGGTCGACACACAAAAAGGTCAACATGTAGACAAAAGGTTGACACAAGCAAACGATAGAAATGGAAAAGGTTGACATGAAATAGGTCGACATAGATTTTTTTACGATTTTTTTGTTTAAAGCTCTTGTTAATACTTTACCATCCCAGAGGACATGGAGGGGGAATATAATAGCATGCCATGCACATGGTGAGCGAAGCGCGGAGGGCTTATACGGGGCCCATGTCGACTTTTGCCGACAAAGACACCAATTGTTTTTTGTAAAGCATATATCAACAGACTTAGGGGAGTATTGTCGATCCATCCCAACAGCCGTGACCTTGGCCCGTTTTCGTTTTGCTCGACAGCATATTGCCAGGCAGGATTCAATGTCTCACCTGCCGATCTGCGAAATTGGGGGAGTGTTTGCGTAAATGACCGTGGATTGTCGAGATTTGGCTGTGATCGTGACAATTCACTGCCGTTATCGAAAAGACGGGTACAGGACAGCTTTTAAAGTCGACCATTCTGTCAATCCGCCTCTTCAATACTGTCGGCCAAGACAGCATTGAATAGGCGCCCGCCGCTACTTCCCCCGTCGGAAATAGCGGCAGGGATTAGAACCCTCCCCTTTGTGTTAGTGGCCTGATACATATCATTGTTTCCGTTATATAATTCTACTCTTTTGTTAGGGGAAAGAAAACCCATCTGGTTTCTATTTATTTATTTGCCAATTGTACACAAACTACAAACTCCTCGGCAAAGGACATTTGACAGAATATATAGTAATCCATCCCGGGTAAGGGTTAACGTTCTTGCTCCGGAACCAGTTGGCGGTGCAGCTTACTGACTGCAGCCGCGCCGAAGCTTGATTTAATGGAAGGTATAAAGTGGGAGATTTACCCAATCTTGAAAAGTGATAAAGTACCAATCAAGCAGGTTCTGTCATGTGTTTGAAAAGTGACAGTTAGAAGCCAATTGGTTCAGCACCGTTTATCATTCATAACGCTGTTTTAAAAAGTGACATTTAGGGGCTGATTGGTTGGAACGTTATCTATCATTAACTTTATCTCTCTCCACATAAAAATAGCCACTTTGAAAGCCTAATTAAGGAAACGAGAAAGCATTTCTATGAAAGTACATCAGGTTCCTTTGCACCTATCTGGCCTCAAATAACAGCAGGTAAAAATAAAACATTCCACATACCATGCAAGAACACAATGCAGACACTCATCCAAAAATGTATTAGTGTCATGTGACATTACAGCACTACACCCAAGCCCCCCCCCCCCCCACACAACTTAACTGCCAACTGCTGCTCTAGTCATGTGAAGGAAAGCACCTGTAGCATAATGCCACAAACTGGGGCATTACAACGCAGGGGGCGGGACATTCTTATGCCGATCATGTTGAATTGCAGCATCAAACTCCCGCCCACTTGTGGGATTGTTGTGGGAAGGTTTCTATCACTTCTGAGAACATCCCCAAAATGTGGGTGTCTAACAGACATGGAATGTGCTGTGGTATAGTAGAAGTTTATTTTTATTATTATTATTATTATTATTATTTATTAATAATAATAGTAATAATAATATTCTTTCAAGAGAGGGGATGTTGTGATGGGGGGGGGGGGGGGGGGCCGAAGGATGAAGGGGGAGGTTACATGAAGTGAGAGGTGAGAAGGACACAGTGCTGGTTCCAGAAGAGGGGCCAGCCAACAGTAAATAGCTACACATTGTAGGCAAGGCGTAGAAGGTTCAATAGCCGGGTGGAGAAGAGCTGCATGCTCAGTCTAATTCCGAAATCCTGGGATTGGGAACTCCAATCCCGGGATTGAAATCCCTTAAATTTTGCAATCCGGGATTCTGCCGATCCTTGGATTGGCCACGCTAGCTTGGAATAGGCATTCCAATCATGTCAACATTTCATCAGTGTTGACATGTACGGATTTCAACGACGTGTATGAATTTCAACAAGATATACCACATCCAATCAGAGACCAGAAAGAAGGTAGCTATGGGAGACATGTTATATATTTTATATTCTCATATTAGTCATTCTAGCATCCTGCACCTTTCAAAATCTATGCAGTTCCCCTTACCAGCCTGGGGTGTCACTCTCTCTGCTTTTAGCACAGGTTGGTCTGTATCTCTTTGCCGAAATACAGATTTGGCTGTGCTAGCTGCCCTGCTGCAGAGAGTGACGCCCCAAATAGGAAAGAGGAACAGCACAGATTTTGAATGGTGCAGGGTGCTAGAATGAACACAATTCTTATTTCTGTTCATTTGGATAAATGTCCTCTGCTTGTATAAAGCAGCAAGCGTTTGGTCATTCAAGTCTATACTTACCTTTCGGGTGGCCGCTTTCTGCCAAATTGGGGGCGGGCACTGACGTCATGCCCCGAGGATGCATGGGCGCGCCTGCGTTTGCAGGGGTAATCCCAGTGCTTCTATGGGCGCCCCCCGCCGTTTTTGTGGGCATTCCCATAAAATACTGGGTGGCCCCTTGAATCCACCCCCTGCCTGCCCATCAGGTTGACAACGCCCCGGAGACTGTATATCTGAATGGCCCCCAGTGAGAGCTGCTGTCAGTAGGTCCGGCTCTCTAGGTTCAGTGTATATTGGATTTCGTTATATATAATATCACTTGCGGAATTCTGTCCTCGCTGAGCATGTCAGAACACGAAATGCCATGGTGCTCTCAGGCTGATGTACTGACATTTCTATATACTGATATCTGTATATATAGAACCATTAAGGATTTTGTGGAAAGCGCCCTTGGATTGGAAAACATTTCAGAAATGCCTTGTGCTCATGTGGGACCATTTGCTTGTTGTGTACGGACTAAGGGAGCTTTCACCGAGTGTCAGGAAAGCCTCTTAATCATATTAATTTAAATGCATCATATAGGAAGTGATGTTTTACATGTGTCACCGAGATATATGGCCAGAACATATTTGTAGAGTCATGTCACGCAAAGATCAATGTAATACAGGGGAACGGGAAGTGGCAGGGGAGGGAGGGCAACAAAAGGCATAAATCAGGGGTACTGTAAGATGATTAAGGTGGACCTGTCCCCTACACTCAGACAATAGGAGCAGACATGTTGTAGGGTCACAATACTTCCCTTTAATTACTTAATCATGTAAATTACCCGGGTTCCATGTCTAATTACATACAGGTAAGCCACAAGTGATGCTAATCTGCCGCGGAGCCCGATTCATGTCTGTGCTTCATTAGGTAAAAGGAAGCAATATTAATGCAGTTTTTCCCCCAGGGGCGGAGGCCCAATTCCAGAGAGGGCTAGTTGTCCAAACTTGGCTTGTGGCACTCCGATTGGTGGATAGCAATCATCAGAGTAATCAGTGGATGATCTGTGCACTGCGGCACTTTAATGCTCAGCACCATAAACAAATTATTGATGGGATATTGATGGGATTTCTCTAGTCGGTATGAACGCTAGACATGATCCTAAAGTAATGTGTTCATAATCTAATTATATTACACCCTATACAGACATAGGACACCACACCCCAACATGTCCTGACCGCTGGCCATAACACATCTATTACACCCTATACAGACATAGGACACTACACCCCAACATGTCCTGACCGCCGGCCATAATACATCTATAACACCCTATACAGACATAGGACACTACACCCCAACATGTCCTGACCGCCGGCCATAATACATCTATAACACCCTATACAGACATAGGACACTACACCCCAACATGTCCTGACCGCCGGCCATAATACATCTATAACACCCTATACAGACATAGGACACCACACCCCAACATGTCCTGACCACTGGCCATAATACATCTATTACACCCTATACAGACATAGGACACTACACCCCAACATGTCCTGACCGCTGGTCATAATACATCTATTACACCCTATACAGACATAGGACACCACACCCCAACATGTCCTGACCACTGGCCATAATACATCTATTACACCCTATACAGACATAGGACACTACACCCCAACATGTCCTGACCGCTGGTCATAATACATCTATACACCCTATACAGACATAGGACACCACACCCCAACATGACCTGACCGCTGGCCATAATACATCTATTACACCCTATACAGACATAGGACACTACACCCCAACATGTCCTGACCGCTGGTCATAATACATCTATACACCCTATACAGACATAGGACACCACACCCCAACATGTCCTGACCGCTGGCCATAATACATCTATTGCACCCTATACAGACATAGGATACTACACTCCAACATGACCTGACCGCCGGCCATAATACCTCTATTACACCCTATACAGACATAGGACACTACACTCCAACATGACCTGACCGCCGGCCATAATACATCTATTACACCCTATACAGACATAGGACACTACACCCCCAACATGACCTGACCGCCGGCCATAATACATCTATTACACCCTATACAGACATAGGACACTACACCCCAACATGTCCTGACCGCCGGCCATAATACATCTATTACACCCTATACACACATAGGACACTACACCCCAACATGTCCTGACCGCCGGCCATAATACATCTATTACACCCTATACAGACATAGGACACCACACCCCAACATGTCTTGACCACTGGCCATAATACATCTATTACACCCTATACAGACATAGGACGCTACACCCCAACATGTCCTGACCGCCTGCCATAATACATCTATACACCCTATACAGACATAGGACGCTACACCCCAACATGACCTGACCACTGCCCATAATACATCTATTACACCCTATACAGACATAGGACACTACACCCCCAACATATCCTGACCGCTGGTCATAATACATCTATTACACCCTATACAGACATAGGACACTACACCCCCAACATGTCCTGACCGCCGGCCATAATACATCTATTACACCCTATACAGACATAGGACACTACACCCCCAACATATCCTGACCGCTGGTCATAATACATCTATTACACCCTATACAGACATAGGACACTACACCCCCAACATGTCCTGACCGCCGGCCATAATACATCTATTACACCCTATACAGACATAGGATACTACACTCCAACATGACCTGACCGCCGGCCATAATACATCTATTACACCCTATACAGACATAGGACACTACACCCCAACATGTCCTGACCACTGGCCATAATACATCTATTACACCCTATACAGACATAGGACACTACACCCCCAACATGACCTGACCGCCGGCCATAATACATCTATTACACCCTATACAGACATAGGACACTACACCCCAACATGTCCTGACCACTGGCCATAATACATCTATTACACCCTATACAGACATAGGACGCTACACCCCAACATGTCCTGACCGCCGGCCATAATACATCTATACACCCTATACAGACATAGGACGCTACACCCCAACATGACCTGACCACTGCCCATAATACATCTATTACACCCTATACAGACATAGGACACTACACCCACAACATATCCTGACCGCTGGTCATAATACATCTATTACACCCTATACAGACATAGGACACTACACCCCAACATGACCTGACCGCCGGCCATAATACATCTATTACACCCTATACAGACATAGGACGCTACACCCCAACATGTCCTGACCGCTGGCCATAATACATCTATACACCCTATACAGACATAGGACGCTACACCCCAACATGTCCTGACCACTGGTCATAATACATCTATTACACCCTATACAGACATAGGACACTACACCCCAACATGACCTGACCGCCGGCCATAATACATCTATTACACCCTATACAGACATAGGACACCACACCCCAACATGACCTGACCGCCGGCCATAATACATCTATTAAACCCTATACAGACATAGGACACTACACCCCCATGTCCTGACCGCTGGCCATAATACATCTATTACACCCTATACAGACATAGGACACTACACCCCAACATGACCTGACCGCCGGCCATAATACATCTATTACACCCTATACAGACATAGGACACTACACCCCAACATGTCCTGACCGCCGACCATAATACATCTATTACACCCTATACAGACATAGGACACTACACCCCCAACATGACCTGACCGCCGGCCATAATACATCTATTACACCCTATACAGACATAGGACGCCACACCCCAACATGTCCTGACCGCCGGCCATAATACATCTACAGTATTACACCCTATACAGACATAGGACACTACAACCTAACATGACCTGACCGCCGGCCATAATACATCTATTACACCCTATACAGACATAGGACACCACACCCCAACATGACCTGACCGCCGGCCATAATACATCTATTACACCCTATACAGACATAGGACACTACACCCCAACATGACCTGACCGCCGGCCATAATACATCTATTACACCCTATACAGACATAGGACACTACACCCCAACATGTCCTGACCACTGGCCATAATACATCTATACACCCTATACAGACATAGGACGCTACACCCCAACATGACCTGACCGCCGGCCATAATACATCTATTACACCCTATACAGACATAGGACACCACACCCCAACATGACCTGACCGCCGGCCATAATACATCTATTACACCCTATACAGACATAGGACACCACACCCCAACATGTCCTGACCGCTGGCCATAATACAACTATTACACCCTATACAGACATAGGACACTACACCCCAACATGTCCTGACCGCTGGCCATAATACATCTATTACACCCTATACAGATATAGGACACCACACCCCAACATGTCCTGACCGCTGGCCATAATACATCTATTACATCCTATACAGAGAGAGGACACTACACCCCAACATGTCCTGACCGCCGGCCATAATACAACTATTACACCCTATATAGACATAGGACACTACACCCCAACATGTCCTGACCGCTGGCCATAATACATCTATTACACCCTATACAGATATAGGACACCATACCCCAACATGTCCTGACCGCTGGCCATAATACATCTATTACATCCTATACAGAGAGAGGACACTACACCCCAACATGTACTGACCGCTGGCCATAATACATCTATTACACCCTATACAGACATAGGACACTACACCCCCATGTCCTGACCCTTGCACATGACCATAATTCAATTCTATTACATTCCAATGCTGAGATGTTACATAAGGAGACACCAGAGTACTGTATTCTGTAATCAGACCAAGTAACTTTGTAAACATGACCTTCTAGTCCTGGAACTGTTCCTAAAAATCAGATACAATATACAATATGCATTTTCATTCTGTTGATTCAGCTGCTCATAAAACAACCATGTACCTGCCAATAAGGTATAGAGATACAGTATAAGATAATACATGTCAATGTGATTGTCAGGGATTTGCTTCTTTCACTGTTTCCCAGTATGAAGAAATCTCTCTTGGACCCATCCATGTAGTGTATAATAAATCAAGTGCAGGCAATGACCTGGGCGGAGGGGGGGGGATTTATACAAGATTGGAGAGAGATAAAGTACCAACTCATCAGCTCCTAACCGTCATGTTACAGACTGTGTTTGAGAAATATTAGTAGCTGATGTTTTGGTACTTTGGGGTCTATGTACCCAAAAGTCTCTGACTTCCCGCTGCAGGGAGGGGGGCCAAGTCTGAGATGATACACGGAGCACGTATGATCTCCGGCTCCGATCTGATGCGCACTGGACCACGAATCTGATCGCATGTCAACACAGGTCCGATTCAGCCATATCAGACCTGTGTATGGGCACCTTAAGCCTTGGGGGGATATAAAGGGCAAGAATTAAAGTACCGACCAATCAGCTGCTAACTGTCATGTTACAGGCTACGTTTGAAAAATGGCAACAGCTGGTTGGTTATTACTTTTTCTCTCTACGCTTTGGGGCTGATTCAGGCCTGTCCCCGATGGGGCCTGTCCCCCATGCTCATGTGCATAGGCGATAATACGCATTTTCATACCCCGCCAGCAAATGCATTCGGTAAGATTTTCAATTGCTGGGGCGTTCGCTGCCTGATTGACAGGCAGGCAGCATTTTGGGGCCTGCCCAGACAAAACGGTGGGCGCGCCCATAGTTCGGCGGGGCAGCGTTAACCTGCTCAATAAGCAGCAAATATACACAGCCTAGGGAGCAGGATTAAATCGGACCCTTTATCTCTTGCCAAGCATTTATTCCTATACCCCTTAACCACTATATAAAAGTAATGCAGCCCTGTAAATCCAGCTGAAATATAATAAAAGGTGTCGTAGACAACACTTGTCTTAGATAAATGATTTAATTCCAGAGAACACGGATATCCTGTTGAGTTATACCAGGGATGGGGAACCTTCAGCCCTCCAGCTGTTGTTCAACTGCACATCCCAGCATGCCCTGCTACAGTTTTGCTAATTGGCCATAGTAAAACTGTTGCAGGGCATGATGGGATGTGTAGTTCAACAACAGCTGGAGGGCAGACGGTTCCCCATCCCTGTGTTATACGTTGCTTACTGTAAGGGCTCAGAAGTGAGACGCTCTCTGGTACTCTTTACTTAGAAGGGCGCCCACGATTTTGATCGTGGGCATCGTTAGTAAAAAATCTCGGGCATTGAATGCACTAAAAAATCGGGTGCGATCAACCGACGAGATGCCCGAGATTTCCCATAGGGAACAATGTTAAATGTCTCAATTGACCCAATTTTCCTGTTCAATGCCTCAATTGACCCGATTTTTCCATAGGAAACAATGTTAAATGGGCCACAGAGGCCAAATAGGCACCCTGAAGTGTATAATGGCCACCCGAATTGTTAACGCCACCCCACGATCAACGTCAACCCGATGCGTGGCGAGCGCAGCGAGCCCGCGAGGGGCGGCGGTACGCGTCCTACAACCTTTTCATACCCCCACTATCCACGTCGGCGTGGAGTTGAGAATAGAAAGTGTGGCGAGCGCAGCGAGCCACCGAGCCCGAAGTGTGGCGAGGGTACGTGGACAGCTGTGAAGCCTGCGAGGGGACGCGGATACCTGTGAAGGTATCCGCGTCCCCTCGCGGGGCTCGCTGCGCTCGCCACGCTTCGGGCTCGGTGGTTTGCTGCGCTCGCCACACTTTCTATTCTCAACTCCACGCCGACGTGGATAGTGGGGGTATGAAAAGGTCGTAGGACGCGTACCGACGCCCCTCGCGGGCTCGCTGCGCTCGCCACGCTTCGGGTTGACGTTGATCGTGGGGTGGCGTTAACAATTCGGGTGGCCATTATTCACTTCAGGGTGCCTATTTGGCCTCTGTGGCCCATTTAACATTGTTTCCTATGGAAAAATCGGGTCAATTGAGACATTTAACATTGTTCCCTATGGGAAATCTCGGGCATCTCGTCTGTCGCATTGCACCTGATTTTTTAGTGCATTCAATGCCCGAGATGGCCGAGATGGGCGCCCTTCTAAGTAAAGAGTACCCGCTCTCTATTAGCAGCTGAATGTGGTAATTTGTTGATTTGCAGATGAACACTTTAAAGCTGAACATTCCTGCCATTTGTCCCCAGGGCTTTGCTGGAGGTACGCTGGTTATACAATGAGCAGAAATGAGCCCGCAGTAATTAAGGAGAGTGGCCATAATTCAATTGAGAGGAGCATTGCAGCTCGTTTGGGTCAGCAGGTTTAACTTGGATTCTGGATTCTAATTAATAAAACTGGAGATGAAGAGTCAGTTATATCCTTAGCCAAATAGGCAGATGATTCACCTTCTGAGTTCCCGATAGGCAAACACATTTCATTTTTTTATTTTTAAGTTACTGTAGTATTTCTTAAGGATGTCGTTTTACGTCCGGTAAGACATCTGTGCTATATTTGGTGCTCCAACGGTTGGACTCGGCTAAGCATCCCATGTACGGTCACACTTATGTCCTGTAAAGTGGCACGACAGCTGATTAACTCTGGAATTGCTGCACAACGTACTGTACTGTTCCTTCCTACAACCTTCTATGTATCCCACATATATAAGCATTGCCGTCATGTATTAAAATAAGTCTTGCTGGCTTCTTTTGTACTTCAAAGGGGCGGCGGTAAGGAACGGCCTGGTGCTTAGGGCGCCCCGGGTCACTGTGCGGGCGGGTTGGAAATTTCTGGCAACTTGGAAATTACAGTCAAATAATTATAGGGAAATGGAGACCTTATAGTGTCCTCTGCGCAGCGGCCACAGGATAGCCTGGAGGGGCCAAGAACAGAGAATTTAGCTCTATTAAATGCAAGTCAGCTATTGGTGGTGATTGTGAGTAAATAGATCGGTATTCTCTGGGTGTGAATTCACCCCCATTCGCACAAAACTGTACCACTATATGATGCTGGCATTCGCATTTGTTCTTGGTTAAATGATTGTGTATTAGCCTTCCACTAATGCTGGTACTGCTTTCCAAGACATCCATTACTTTGGCTTCTTCCAGTAGGCTTCCTGCATGTCATCCAGACCACCCACCTGGATGTTACTCTGTCGGGGACCTTTAAAAAGTCTCCTGTGGAGGAAAGTAAGTATGGCCTATATCATTTGCAGGCAGGCGTTAAAGTGATGGTAGAGGAAACTGGTTCTACCTCCACCACAGCCCTGTACAGTAATTCCAACAGAAAAGCCTGTCCCATTAGCTTACTTTTCTGGCATAGTGTATGTAATGTCATGCCGTCACCGTCACCGTCATTGCAGTTTTAACATGCCATATTTCTGATTTTTAACTGCTTTAAAACGGTACCAGCTGCAATATGAAAGCTCCACAATCAATTTACCGGTTAAAAAATACCGGTATTTTGAAACATGTTAAAAGCAGGATCCTGCAGGTTTCTGAGCCGTTTTCCCTGCAGTCTGAACAGCTCAGAAACGGTATTTGCTACAAATGATAACCACACATTATACCCCCGCCCACAAGCAGGACATTTTTTTTTTTTTAAATGACATTGTATGGCTTTCTATGGGTGAAACGGGTTGAATCTAAAGGTACAAAAATGGTATTGAAACTGTAATATTCCTTTACAACATGCAATATGAAAGGGGTTTAACTGGCTTTTGACCCTTTTAAAAAAACGTTTACAAAAATGAGTTAAAAGCAGGTTTTTGCAATGTAAGTGGAGCGACACGGAGAGGAGGTAGAGCTGCCGGAGGTACATTGGGCAAGATACAGGCAGTCAGCTGCTAGAGCAACAGAGACAGCTTTATATAAGTGTGACTACTGTGGGCATTATGTGTATAAGGGGCACTACTGTGGACATTTTGTGTGAGGGGTACTTTCGCTGTGGGCATGATGTGTATAAGCTGCAATACTACTGTGGACATTATGTTTAAGCAACACTAGTGTGTGGCATACATGTAAAAGGAGTACTACTGTGTAGCGTAACTTTAATAAGGGGCACTGCTATGTTGTGTAATGTGAATCAGGGCACTACATGCAGTTTAATGTAAATATGATTGTGCTACTGTGTGGCGTAATTTGAATTGGGGGTATTATTGTGTGACCACAGCCCTTTTACTTTTGTGACCACTGTCCCTTTATATAAGTATTGGAGGTAGGGCACAAAATTATACAGTGCTTAAACCCCTCACACTGGCCTGGGCCCTGCCTAATGAAGGGGGGCTGAGGCGCTGGCAGAGGAATTAATTTTTCCTCTGCCAGGACCACTTCAAGCACTGTATGCAGGGAACAGATTTCACCTCAGGCAGGATGCTGTTAGACAATACCAGCCTAATTCTGGAGTTCAGATCAAGGGAGGGAGGACCCTGTTGTTTCTACTGGAGAAGATTTAGTATTGGTCAGAATGGGTCATCTTAACACAACGGGTTCAGACAGATTGTCCATGAGGCTTGTCACATAAGTTTTGGGAGAACTTGGCCCAAGAGTGCGGCCAATAATAATATCCTGCAGTAACTGAATGCATTGATCTGTTAATGACATCACACATAGCAGAATCATTTCTCTAATTGCAGAACATCCCTTTTTCATTTCATTACTGGCACATTTCCTGTTAACGTTCCTCTTCAAGTGGATTGCTGATCATAGCGTTTTTACACTGTCCTGATCCAAGATATAAGAGCATATTAAACCAAATCCATTTTCTGGAAAGATGCGAATAAAAGCGGGCCAAAATGAATTAATTATGGCTACCTGGTGGAAAAATGATTAATCTGGGCAATTAATTCCTGGTGCAGCGCAGTCTGTACACCTGTATCTTGCCTGTGCGGGATCTGTAACCACGTGATACAAGCCACCTTTATTGTAAACCTTTTCTTAGCTTATAGTCAGCAAATAATATAAAAATGTCAATAGTAGAATGGACCGATTCAAAAACAACAGCTAGCGTACACATTAGGAGAAACAGTAGCGAAGCATAAACACAATATTGGGGGGGGGGGACGACGACAAACAAATGTAAACAAACAAACTTTTTTTTATAAAATCTGCTAAAAATCTGCTTAAAAAAACACTGGTGAAGACTAAAGGCTGAGAAATCGGCCCAAATTGGGTTCTTGTGCTGTCCACTCGGGTCCGATGCACGGTCCCGATATGGAAATTTTGCCAATGGCCACACAACTTGCCCCCCTCACTGCCTGATCTTGCACCTGAGTGCTTTGGGCCTGTGAACAAACATCCACTAGCCCGGCGGTCCTGGAAGTGCGGCATATAGCAGCACTTACTCATGGATGCGATTATGTCCCATCTCATTGAATTGACCACCATGGGCCTGGTGCAGAGTGATTACCACGCCAGTTGTTGCGGTGTATGTTGCATGGATTTCCAACTCGACTGCCTAGAACTTTGGGTGCGTGTAAGTTTGCACAATGGACAATCAGTATTATTGGTGGGTTGTCAGGGGCAAGTGCAAATAGCGGACGATCTTTGGGCCTTATTCTGATCGGTGCGGATTTTACCGCATGCGGACGTCCCGCCGATGTTGATCGTCTGCGCATGTGCAGAGGTCACTCTGCGCATGTGCAGGCGATTTCGCCGCACGTATTCTTTATACGCCGCACAGGGGGCGTAGAGGGGCGTGAGGGGCTACTTAGCCTCATTACCCTATGCATACGCCCCGCGTTTCATGGGCGTTCCCATGCAAACGCGGGGCGTATGCATGGTAATGAAGCCGTGACGCGTGTGTAGGGGGCGGGCATCTGACATCGCCGGATGTCAGCTGCCCGCCCCCATACATGATTTCACACGGACAAGTGTCCGTGTGGTCTTGGGTGGCGGGACCTGGCGGAGCGTGCGGCCCTGCATTCGATGTTCGGCGACCATCGAATGCAGGGGCTGCTCCCAACATGGAGGAGGCGTATCCCCGTCCACTTTCATGCGGACCGCCACATATCCGCATACGGACGGAGGTGGCGATCCGTATGGAAGGCGGGGATTCGCCTGCACGGACATGACCGCATATTTCTGATCGGGCCGCACCGATCAGAATAAGGCCCTTTATGAGGATAGTCCCCAGAACTAAGCAACCACTTGTGAATGGCTATTTGTGAATGTTCCATTGATGGTGATTTCAACATATATATTATACCTATAGGTGCCCATACACTAGTAAGATTTATCTTCAGATCTGGCTGGTTGGAACAAACACCTGGTAATATCTGAAAGACAGTTTGTCGGTTTTCCAGCATTTCCAAGCAAATGGTCAACTGTCATTTGTCCCATCCATAACCATGTTTTTGTTCCAACCAGCCAGATCTGAAGATAAATCTGCGTGTGTATGGCCCTAAAGGGGCACAGAAATTAGTCCTTGTGCAAACCCGAATCTAATAGTATTATGGCGGCAGTGAGATCCATTATAGACTAAGCTCATTACTGAGTGTCCCCAAAGGGTAAAAAATAAAATGAATAATAAAGTAATGTAAAAATATAACCCTGTAAATGTTAATTTAAAAAAGCATCATAAATAAAGTAGCGTTTCAGAAGTGAGCAGCAGCGTTGATAGAAAGCTGTGTATTAATATTTCACATTTCACAGTTATAGTTTCTGAAACGCGTTTCTGGCTTCCTTGGGGCCTCTTCTCCCTACTTCCTATCATTGTCATTTACTTCTATTAGAATTCTCTCATTGTACTGGAATATGTTGGTGCTTTAGAAATAAGGCATAATAATAATAATAATGATAATTAGCATATCGGCATTCACGAGTGGTCATGTTGACATGGTTAAATCGTCAAGATTGTTAATGATGATGCCAGAATGTCACCATCTCCAGCAGGTTTAGGGTTACGGTTAATGTCTCTGTTGGGGTAAGGGTTGCTACTGGAATAATGTTACGTTTGCTGTTAGTGTTAAGGCTGTGATTAGGGTTGCTGATAGGGTAATAGGGCTGCTGTGTGGGTTATGGTTAGAGAGTTGCTGTTTAGGTTAGGGTTGCCATTATGGTTAATGTTGCCATTAAGTTATTGTTTGGGTTAGGGTTGCCGATAGAGTTGCCATTAAGGTTATGGTTAGAGTTGCTGTTTGGGGCAAGGATGCCATTAGTGTTAATGCTGCCATTAGGATAATGGTTTGAGTGGCCATTATGGTAATGGTTAGGGTCTCCGTGGGTTCTGTATGACGGAGCAAGAGTTGGGAATCCCGACTGTAAAATGCCCAACAGTCGGGATCCTAACCGACGGGCTATTCTTCCTCGTGGAGGTCCACAACCCCCATAGAGGGAGAATAGAACCTGTGGTGAGCGCTCGCCCCTCTATCGGTATACCGGTAGTCGATATACTGACCGTCAGAATCCCCCGTCTGGCCAACATTCCACACTTGGTTGGCGTTAGGGTAATAATTAGGATTGCCTTTAGGGTAATGGTTAGGGTTTCCGTAAGGATAATGGTTAAGGGGTAAGGTCATGGTTAGGGCAAGTACCCTGGAGTGGCCGGTTGGTTCCCGAGAATCTGGTCCACCTCATGCCGCCCTTGGAAGATTGGCAAGTACCTGCATTTTCCTTTGACCCCTGGACCTCCCGCCTGCTGGCCCTCATTGCCCTTGAGGAGAGAAATTAAAGCAGCCATGATTCACGGCAGGGGAGATTCGGGAATAAAATGACACAAATTGCGTCCTGTACCTTGAAGGGTGCAAACTATGTGTAAGGGGGGGGGGGAACTACTGAGGGGGACAAATGACTTTGTTAAGCAGCATCTTCATTAAGAATGGACTAAGAGGGGATCCAGAGAATATCATCTGTAGGAGCTGATTGGTTGCTATGGGCAACTCAGCCATTCTTAAGAATGTTTGATACCCCTTAACTGAATGGATTCAGTCATCAGATATTACAAAGCATCTAACTTTCAATGACCTATTATTCCGTGTACACTACAGTAGAGACCCTTCAGTATGATATAGCGTATTGCCGGTGTTGTAGGACAGATGTGACACAGGAGAAGTTCGGCCATATCAGTGTGCACCACATTCTCGCAATACGCTGTGATCATAGTCTTGTTCCATCGAAATACTTTGTACTCTCTCACAGCAATATATGTAGATTATAATGACATTGGGAGAGGTGATGTTATTTTTAGTTCGTTTAGAATGAAATCACCATAATGTATGCTAATAGGACACCTATCGTCTCGCTAAAGAGGCTCGCGGGTTGGGTTCCACGGTTATATCATTGCTTCTAGGCTTAAACATTTGTCTAGTACAGCTGTATCTCTTTCTGCATCCGAAACCTTTCCCTTTGTTCTGCTTTTCTCCTTCTTCTGCGTAGGTTGCATGGGCAGCACGGTCGGCGTAATGGTTAGTTACTGCCTCACAGAGGTCATAGGTTCGATTCCCACCATGGAGTGTGTGGAGTTTGTATAGTCTCCCCGTGCTTGCGCGGGTTTTCTACAGGTTCTTTGGTTTCCTCACACAATCTCTTATATATTTGGCTACATCTGTCAATCATCTGCGGCTGTAACGCTGGGCGGGGTCACACACCACCCAGCCTGCAAAAACAAATGTAGCCAAATATATAGGAGAAATAGCCCTGCACGTCCCACACCTATCCCCACCTAACCCCCGCAATCACGCACACCTTACTCTCGGTCCCGGTCCCTGTGCCCCGGCTCCTGCGCTCAGGGCAGACAGTGTTCAACTGTCGCGGGAACACGGCCGCACATACACTGCTGAGACAGCCGTGCGCCCGCTGCCTCCTGCGTCCAGCCACCCGGCAGCACCCCGATATATGTCGCGCACAGCCGCACTTACACGGAGGGAGAGGAGGGAACCGTCTTCTGCTGCAGATTCTGTCAGTGTGTGTAGCGGAGTCTGCAGTAGCGGAGCCGGGGATGCCACTGTATCAGTCAGTGTCCGTCAGACAAGCAGCCCTGGCTCCACTACTGCAGGCTCTCAGCTACACTGACAGAACCTGCAGAAGACGCGGCTCCCTGCTCCTGCCTCCCCCCCTCCCCTGCCCGCCCATTCACCTGCGCAGGGGGGGTGAGTGATGGCTTGGGAGGTCAAGCGGCCACTGTCGAGTGTGGGGGGGAGCTTGAAGCGGCTAGCGCCGCCGCCAAATCCGGGGGGGGGGGGGGACTTGGGGGGGGGGGGGTACTGCGGTCTACGCCGAGTCTGGGGAAGGAAGACGGAGGAATGCGGCCACCGCGTGTAGCCAGACCTGTGCAGCAGTGCAGACAACTGTCTGCATCCCCATTACACTAAGCAGAAGTTCTGTATGCGGCTTCCTCCACCTTCTACTTTCGTCTACCTCCCATGTAAGTACAATGCGGCTGTGTGAGACATAAATCCGGCGACTATTACAAATAAAAATTGAGTAAAACATTTTATTAGAGGGTGCAGGGGATAGCCTGCTGGGGCCTCAGCCCTCCCAAGTCGCACCCTCTATTATTATGCCATTGTCCATCACTGCCGCTTTCACTGCCCCTATCACTAGCCCCCTCACTGCCACTATTACTACGGCCATCATTTCTCCTATTAATATCCCCATCACTGCCCCTATTACTACCCCTGTTACTACAACCATCACTGCCACTATTACTACCCCATCACTGCCCCTATTACTACCCCTGTTACTACAACCATCACTGCCCCTATTACTATCCCCCATCACAGTCACTATCACTTTCTCCATCACTTCCCCTATCACAGCCACTATCAATGCTGCCATCACTAACCCTGTCACTGCCCCTATCATTGCTGTTATCACTACCACCATTACTGTCACTATCCCTGCCACCCTCACTACCCCTGGTCACAACCCCCTCACTTCCACAATCACTTCCGCTATCACTGCCACCATCACTGCTGCTATCCTTGCTACCGTCACTACCTCTGTCACTGCCCCTAATACTACTGCTATTATTGCCCCTATGTAGCCATGTAGTGTGTGTGTATATGTATATATATATATATATATATATATATATATATATATATATATATATATATATATATATCTCTTATATATTTGGCTACATCTGTCAATCATCTGCGGCTGTAATGCTGGGCAGGGTCACACACCACCCAGCCTGCAGAATCAGTCGTAGCCAAATATGTAAGAGAATGCACACCTTAATGCACAAGCACGGTCCCGGTCCCTGTGCCCTGGCTCGTGCGCTCAGGGCAGTCAGTGTCCAACTCTCGCGGGAACACGCTCCGCCCTGCCACCTCCCCGCACTTGGTCCCAGAAGCCTGGCTCGCACAGGGCCGCAGCAGCCCTGCCAGGCGCCCACCACCCGCACATGGCAGCAGCAGCTCGCCCACCTCCCGGCCTGCAAGCAGCAGACGCAGACCCGACAACCCCCGCACATGGCCCTAGCATCAACTCGCTCCCCCCCGGCCTGCACACAGCAGCAACCCGGCCACACACCCCCGCACATGACCCGGCAGCTGCCGCCACTAACCTACAGTCGCTGTCGGAGCAGGGGGACTTCCTTCCCCTGGTGACTAGAAGCCACTGGTGTAACTACAGCCTACCGCAGCCCTGCCCCGGGAACCGCAAAACTACAGTGGAAGTGAGTGATAGTGCCGCACACACCTGCAGCTAGATCTGTGCCATGCTCAAGGGGGGGTCCTGCTTACTGTCTGATGCTACAGGTGATATGGGCCAGGTACACAGGTGTACTGTCGCTCACTGACACATTTCCCACGTCACCCGGCAGGTACACAGGTGTACTCACTAACACACTTCCCAGGTACACAGGTGTACTCCCTGACACATTTCCCAGGTCACTGGGCAGCAGCACAGGTGTACTCATTACTCACTGACACACTTCCCAGGTCACTGCACACACACAGGTGTACTCATTACTCACTGACACACTTCCCAGGTCACAGCGCAGACACACAGGTGTACTCATTACTCACTCACACACTTCCCAGGTCACTGCACACACACAGGTGTACTCATTACTCACTGACACACTTCCCAGGTCACAGCACAGACACACAGGTGTACTCATTACTCACTGACACACTTCCCAGGTCACAGCGTAGACACACAGGTGTACTCATTACTCACTGACACACTTCCCAGGTCACTGCACAGACACACAGGTGTACTCATTACTCACTGACACACTTCCCAGGTCACAGCGCAGACACACAGGTGTACTCATTACTCACTGACACACTTCCCAGGTCACCGCACAGACACACAGGTGTACTCATTACTCACTGACACACTTCCCAGATCACTGCACAGACACACAGGTGTACTCATTACTCACTGACACACTTCCCAGGTCACCGCGCAGACACACAGGTGTACTCATTACTCACTGACACACTTCCCAGGTCTCCCGTATATGGAGCATAACATGTATCTCAAAGGGTTTAGTTTGAGCATCTTTCTAATGGTACCTATACACCTGACTGATGTGACAAACAGCACTAGCTGAAACTAAAGGATCATCCGAAATACATATGATTTGGAGTGTACACATACTATACACCCTTCCCGAAAGAGGCAGGTCATTATGGCCTGTGGTATAGTATGCAATGGGTGTGTGACGTGTAATAAGCATTACATTGACAATTTTGGGTGCAGACTGTCCCTATTTTTAATTTGTCTGCCTCCTACACTTTGATACGGGCTCCTACTAACCAGCGCTACACCTACATTGTCATCAACCGCCACCCACATATTACAAACCAGCAGCATCACCCTGTCCGGGACCTGCGATCCGAGAAGTCGCGCAGGAAACACAGGGCAAATGCAGGAAACTCACAGTCTCGCGGGAACTGCCGCAAGAGCACATTCCGCACAGTGCTGCAGAGTGCGCACGATGCTTGCTGCAGCCACAACTGCCAAGCTCCCACTCCCCTCACAGCCGCTAAGCCGCTTACTACCTCCGCGCTGCCAAAAGTGCCGCTACCACCCCCTCCAGCCGCGACCGCCAAGCTACCACTCCACTCACAGCTGCAAAGCTGCAAAGCCACCCACTACCTCTGTGCTGCCGCTACCCTGACATCCGCCACTGCATTCAACTATCCGCCGCCTGCTACCTCAGCACCTGCAAGGACTCCTGGTACCCTCACGCCAGCCACTAGCCGGAAACTGCTGCCTGCGCACCTGACAGGATCTCTTACTATACCACCAATGGATAACAGGTACCATTTTTAAAACAATACACTATTCCACCAACGCCTACGCTGTATTCACCATAGCCAGCATCACCCCACTGAAATATCCAATCCAACACACCCCTTCCTGGTACCACCACCCCCACTCCAAAACAATAACACACACACTCTCTTTGCACCACTATACCACCAACACCTGCACTCTACACCTAGCCAAAGTATCATACACCACCCCACCAAAATCCCTAACCCAACACACCCCTGCCCGCCAACACCATCCCCCCACCCCATAATTAAACACATTCATCCACAAATAACAAACATAATTCACATTATAATATATTTCTAACTTTAATGGGGCGTAGCCCCTTACGACGGTGTGAAGAGCGCCCGTAGGGCACGATGAAACACCTAGTCCATAAATATACTGGTAGGTTAATTGGCTCCCAACAGTATTAACCCTAGAATGTCTGTGGGTGCGTGTACATGTGGTAGGGAATATAGATTGTAAGCTCCACTGGAGCAGGGACTGATGTTCAACTATTCTCTCTGTAAAGTGCTGTGGAATATGTGTGCGCTATATAAATAATATGTCTCAGTTACCAGTTGGATCAGGCACGTTTCTGTCATCTGGTGCAACATGCCTGATATTTACTAAATAATGTTTAATAACGATGCATAAGTTATCGATAATGCTGCCACACAGGGGGTCACATTCGGAGGAGGACTCAGGACGGCATCTTCAGACCAAATCTGTAGAATTGGTTCCGGTTTAGACTAATGCTGAAGAATTGGTTCCGGTTTAAACTAGTGCCGCAGAATTGGTTCTGGTTTAGACTAATGCCGAAGAATTGGTTCCGGTTTAGACTAATGCTGAAGAATTGGTTCCGGTTTAGACTAATGCTGAAGAATTGGTTCCGGTTTAAACTAGTGCCGCGGAATTGGTTCTGGTTTAGACTAATGCCGAAGAATTGGTTCCGGTTTAGACTAATGCTGAAGAAAGACTAATGCTGAAGAATTGGTACCGGTTTAGACTAATGCCGCAGAATTGGTTTCCGGTTTAGACTAATGCCCAAGAATTGGTTCCGGTTTAGACTTAAGGTGCCCATACACTGTACAATTATTGTATGCAATCTGGACTAGATTGCATCGCATACATTTTGCAATGCAATGAGAAGCAATCTAGTACAAATGTGCAGCACATACTTTATGAGCTGTGCGATGGGATGTGCATGGGAGCGCACATCTCAACGCATCTGCCAATTGTACCATGTATGGGCACCTCAATGCTGCAGGTGGGTCAGATGTAACATGTGCAGAGAGATAGATTTGAGGGAGTTACTTTGTTTCTGTGCAGGGTAAATATTGTCTGCAGTACATGGCAGTATGTGCAGTAAGTCTAAGATGGCTGAAAGTGAAGACTTTGGAGCAGATGTAATAATATGGTCCTTTTCCCAGAGCCAAGACAGTCAGCATCATCCCTTATTGTACAGTAACTCCTCTCTCTAACAATATCTGGGGTCTCTGTACCAAGCCTGGAGAGAGATAATGTTGATGGAGTTAAAATACCAACTAAAGGGCCCCTAACTGTCATTTTTTTTCAAACCCAGCATGTAACATGTTAAGAGCGGATTAGTCTGGTACTTTAGCAATCCGGCCATTTTTTGCACTTCTGCATATGTGCAGGGTGAGCCAAGGCTCAATATACGATCACATTTTGACAGCGGTGAGCATTGGGATTGTCGGCGCTGCGTCTGCCTTCGCTGCCAGGCTAAGGAGTCAGGGATACACCCCATCCGCAGCAATGGCAGCGAGTTCAGTGATGCGATCGCAAACTATTTCAGTTGGGCATTGCCCTGTGCTGGATAGCACCCAACATGCGGGAGAAAGCAGTTGCAGTTTTGATATTGAAGCTGAATTGGGCCGTTAGTACATATCTCACAACAGCCAGTGATAACCGGGTTGGCAGTACAGCTGCTGATGATAACCGGGTTGGCAGTACAGCTGCTGATAACTGGGTTGGCAGTACAGCTGCTGATGATAACCGGGTTGGCAGTACATGTGCTGATGATAACCGGGTTGGCAGTACAGCTGCTGATGAAAACCGGGTTGGCAGTACAGCTGCTGATGATAACCGGGTTGGCAGTACAGCTGCTGATGATAACCCGGTTGGCAGCACAGCTGCTGATGATAACCCGGTTGGCAGTACAGCTGCTGATGATAACCAGGTTGGCAGTACAGCTGCTGATAACTGGGTTGGCAGTACAGCTGCTGATGATAACCGGGTTGGCAGTACAGCTGCTGATGATAACCCGGTTGGCAGTACAGCTGCTGATGATAACCCGGTTGGCAGTCCAGCTGCTAATGATAACCGGGTTGGCAGTACAGCTGCTGATAATCGGGCTGGCAGTACAGCTGCTGATGATAACCGGGTTGGCAGTACAGCTGCTTATAACCGGGTTGGCAGTACATGTGCTGATGATAACCGGGTTGGCAGTACAGCTGCTTATAACCGGGTTGGCAGTACAGCTGCTGATGATAACCGGGTTGGCAGTACTGCTGCTTATAACCGGGTTGGCAGTACAGCTGCTGATGATAACCGGGTTGGCAGTACAGCTGCTGATAACTGGGTTGGCAGTAGAGCTGCTGATAACCGGGTTGGCAGTACAGCTGATGATGATAACCAGGTTGGCAGTACAGCTGCTGATGATAACCGGGTTGGCAGTCCAGCTGCTGATGATAACCGGGTTGGCAGTCCAGCTGCTGATGATAACCGGGTTGGCAATACAGCTGATGATGATAACCGGGTTGGCAGTACAGCTGCTGATAATCGGGCTGGCAGTACAGCTGCTGATGATAACCGGGTTGGCAGTACAGCTGCTTATAATCGGGCTGGCAGTACAGCTGCTGATGATAACCGGGTTGGCAGTACAGCTGCTTATAACCGGGTTGGCAGTACAGCTGCTGATGATAACCGGGTTGGCAGTACAGCTGCTGATGATAACCGGGTTGGCAGTACAGCTGATGATGATAACCGGGTTGGCAGTACAGCTGCTGATGATAACCGGGTTGGTAGTACAGCTGCTGATAACGGGGTTGGCAGTACAGCTGATAATGAAAACCGGGTTGGCAGTACAGCTGATGATGATAACCGGGTTGGCAGAACAGCTGCTGATGATAACCGGGTTGGCAGTACAGCTGCTGATGATAACCGGGTTGGCAGTACAGCTGATGATGATAACCGGGTTGGCAGTACAGCTGCTGATGATAACCGGGTTGGCAGTACAGCTGATGATGTTAACCGGGTTGGCAGTACAGCTGCTGATGATAACCCGGTTGGCAGTACAGCTGCTGATGATAACCCGGTTGGCAGTCCAGCTGCTAATGATAACCGGGTTGGCAGTACAGCTGCTGATAATCGGGCTGGCAGTACAGCTGCTGATGTTAACCGGGTTGGCAGTACAGCTGCTTATAACCGGGTTGGCAGTACATGTGCTGATGATAACCGGGTTGGCAGTACAGCTGCTTATAACCGGGTTGGCAGTACAGCTGCTGATGATAACCCGGTTGGCAGTACAGCTGCTGATGATAACCCGGTTGGCAGTCCAGCTGCTAATGATAACCGGGTTGGCAGTACAGCTGCTGATAATCGGGCTGGCAGTACAGCTGCTGATGATAACCGGGTTGGCAGTACAGCTGCTTATAACCGGGTTGGCAGTACATGTGCTGATGATAACCGGGTTGGCAGTACAGCTGCTTATAACCGGGTTGGCAGTACAGCTGCTGATGATAACCGGGTTGGCAGTACTGCTGCTTATAACCGGGTTGGCAGTACAGCTGCTGATGATAACCGGGTTGGCAGTACAGCTGCTGATAACTGGGTTGGCAGTACAGCTGCTGATAACCGGGTTGGCAGTACAGCTGATGATGATAACCAGGTTGGCAGTACAGCTGCTGATGATAACCGGGTTGGCAGTCCAGCTGCTGATGATAACCGGGTTGGCAGTCCAGCTGCTGATGATAACCGGGTTGGCAATACAGCTGATGATGATAACCGGGTTGGCAGTACAGCTGCTGATAATCGGGCTGGCAGTACAGCTGCTGATGATAACCGGGTTGGCAGTACAGCTGCTTATAATCGGGCTGGCAGTACAGCTGCTGATGATAACGGGGTTGGCAGTACAGCTGCTTATAACCGGGTTGGCAGTACAGCTGCTGATGATAACCGGGTTGGCAGTACAGCTGCTGATGATAACCGGGTTAGCAGTACAGCTGATGATGATAACCGGGTTGGCAGTACAGCTGCTGATGATAACCGGGTTGGTAGTACAGCTGCTGATAACGGGGTTGGCAGTACAGCTGATAATGAAAACCGGGTTGGCAGTACAGCTGATGATGATAACCGGGTTGGCAGAACAGCTGCTGATGATAACCGGGTTGGCAGTACAGCTGCTGATGATAACCGGGTTGGCAGTACAGCTGATGATGTTAACCGGGTTGGCAGTACAGCTGCTGATGATAACCCGGTTGGCAGTACAGCTGCTGATGATAACCCGGTTGGCAGTCCAGCTGCTAATGATAACCGGGTTGGCAGTACAGCTGCTGATAATCGGGCTGGCAGTACAGCTGCTGATGTTAACCGGGTTGGCAGTACAGCTGCTTATAACCGGGTTGGCAGTACATGTGCTGATGATAACCGGGTTGGCAGTACAGCTGCTTATAACCGGGTTGGCAGTACAGCTGCTGATGATAACCCGGTTGGCAGTACAGCTGCTGATGATAACCCGGTTGGCAGTCCAGCTGCTAATGATAACCGGGTTGGCAGTACAGCTGCTGATAATCGGGCTGGCAGTACAGCTGCTGATGTTAACCGGGTTGGCAGTACAGCTGCTTATAACCGGGTTGGCAGTACATGTGCTGATGATAACCGGGTTGGCAGTACAGCTGCTTATAACCGGGTTGGCAGTACAGCTGCTGATGATAACCGGGTTGGCAGTACAGCTGCTGATAACTGGGTTGGCAGTACAGCTGCTGATAACCGGGTTGGCAGTACAGCTGATGATGATAACCAGGTTGGCAATACAGCTGCGGATGAAAACCGGGTTGGCAGTCCAGCTGCTGATGATAACCGGGTTGGAAGTCCAGCTGCTGATGATAACCGGGTTGGCAATACAGCTGATGATGATAACCGGGTTGGCAGTACAGCTGCTGATAATCGGGCTGGCAGTACAGCTGCTGATGATAACCGGGTTGGCAGTACAGCTGCTTATAATCGGGCTGGCAGTACAGCTGCTGATGATAACCGGGTTGGCAGTACAGCTGCTTATAACCGGGTTGGCAGTACAGCTGTTGATGATAACCGGGTTGGCAGTACAGCTGCTTATAACCGGGTTGGCAGTACAGCTGCTGATGATAACCGGGTTGGCAGTACAGCTGCTGATGATAACCGGGTTGGCAGTACAGCTGATGATGATAACCGGGTTGTCAGTACAGCTGCTGATGATAACCGGGTTGGTAGTACAGCTGCTGATAACGGGGTTGGCAGTACAGCTGATAATGATAACCGGGTTGGCAGTACAGCTGATGATGATAACCGGGTTGGCAGTACAGCTGCTGATGATAACCGGGTTGGCAGTACAGCTGCTGATGATAACCGGGTTGGCAGTACAGCTGATGATGATAACCGGGTTGGCAGTACAGCTGCTGATGATAACCGGGTTGGCAGCACAGCTGATGATGATAACCGGGTTGGCAGTACAGCTGATAATGATAACCGGGTTGGCAGTACAGTTGCTGATGATAACCGGGTTGGCAGTACAGCTGATGATGATAACCGGGTTGGCAGTACAGCTGATGATAACCGGGTTGACAGTACAGCTGCTGCTGATAACCGGGTTGGCAGTACAGTTGCTGATGATAACCGGGTCGGCAGTACAGCTGATGATAACTGGGTTGGCAGTACAGTTGCTGATGATAACCGGGTTGGCAGTACAGCTGATGATGATAACCGGGTTGGCAGTACAGCTGCTGATGATAACCGGGTTGGCAGTACAGCTGATGATGATAACCGGGTTGGCAGTACAGCTGATAATGATAACCGGGTTGGCAGTACAGTTGCTGATGATAACCGGGTTGGCAGTACAGCTGATGATGATAACCGGGTTGGCAGTACAGCTGATGATGATAACCGGGTTGGCAGTACAGCTGATGATGATAACCGGGTTGGCAGTACAGCTGCTGATGATAACCGGGTTGGCAGTACAGCTGATAATGATAACCGGGTTGGCAGTACAGTTGCTGATGATAACCGGGTTGGCAGTACAGCTGATGATGATAACCGGGTTGGCAGTACAGCTGATGATGATAACCGGGTTGGCAGTACAGCTGCTGATGATAACCGGGTTGGCAGTACAGCTGATGATGATAACCGGGTTGGCAGTACAGCTGATGATGATAACCGGGTTGGCAGTACAGCTGATGATGATAACCGGGTTGGCAGTACAGCTGATGATGATAACCGGGTTGGCAGTACAGCTGCTGATGATAACCGGGTTGGCAGTACAGCTGATGATGATAACCGGGTTGGCAGTACAGCTGCTGATGATAACCGGGTTGGCAGTACAGCTGATGATGATAACCGGGTTGTCAGTACAGCTGCTGATGATAACCGGGTTGGTAGTACAGCTGCTGATAACGGGGTTGGCAGTACAGCTGATAATGATAACCGGGTTGGCAGTACAGCTGATGATGATAACCGGGTTGGCAGTACAGCTGCTGATGATAACCGGGTTGGCAGTACAGCTGCTGATGATAACCGGGTTGGCAGTACAGCTGATGATGATAACCGGGTTGGCAGTACAGCTGCTGATGATAACCGGGTTGGCAGCACAGCTGATGATGATAACCGGGTTGGCAGTACAGCTGATAATGATAACCGGGTTGGCAGTACAGTTGCTGATGATAACCGGGTGTCACAATCCTGCCAGAACTCAGTGTGTTTGTCCTGTCTTACCTGCCTGTCAGTCTTGTTTCTCAGCCTGCTGCAGCAAGATCTGAGTATTTGCTTGTAACGAGCACCTGGGTGATTCTGATTCAGCCATTAACTCTGTGGTTACCACTTGAAAGATACAAGTTCCCTGTTTGGCCTCATCCAGAGACTGTTCCAGGTGTGGCCATTCCCAATCACCCGGATGGCCAACCAGTGCTGCTCTGAGGGGTTATCCTCCCAGCCCTGCATAGACACTTTGCTTTTGCATTGTTGTCAATAACTTGGAAGGAAGCTTCAGCTTGTGTTCCTGCTTAAGCTCTGTGGTATTCCAGTTACCCAGCATTTGTATCCTGCTTCCAAGCATTCCTACACCTGTGAGCTTCCAAGACCCTGCACCAGCATTCCTACACCTGTGTGCTTCCAAGACCCTGCTCAAGCATTCCTACACCTGTGAGCTTCCAAGACCCTGCACCAGCATTCCTACACCTGTGTGCTTCCAAGACCCTGCTCCAGCGTTCCTACACCTGTGTGCTTCCAAGACCCTGCACCAGTGTTCCTACACCTGTGTGCCTTCAAGACCCTGCACCAGTGTTCACCTGTTCCTGCATTACAAGTACCTGCACCAGTGTTACCCTGTACCTATATCCAGTACCTGCTTCCTGTCCCAGCACCTGTGTTCCCGAGTCGCCTGCACCTGTGTTCCCGAGTCGCCTGCACCTGTGTTCCCGAGTCGCCTGCACCTGTGTTCCCGAGTCGCCTGCACCTGTGTTCCCGAGTCGCCTGCACCTGTGTTCCCGAGTCGCCTGCACCTGTGTTCCCGAGTTACCTGCACCTGTGCTTCAGAGTTACCTGCACCTGTGCTTCAGAGTTACCTGCACCTGTGCTTCAGAGTTACCTGCACCTGTGCTTCAGAGTTACCTGCACCTGTGCTTCAGAGTTACCTGCACCTGTGCTTCAGAGTTACCTGCACCTGTGCTTCAGAGTTACCTGCACCTGTGCTTCAGAGTTTCCTGCACCTGTGTTCATCTGCACCAGTGTTCATCCGTTCCTGCATTCCGAGTTGCCTGCACCTGTGCTTCCGAGTTGCCTGCACCTGTGCTTCCGAGTTGCCTGCACCTGTGCTTCCGAGTTGCCTGCACCTGTGCTTCCGAGTTGCCTGCACCTGTGCTTCCGAGTTGCCTGCACCTGTGCTTCCGAGTTGCCTGCACCCGCACGCTCCAGCATCTGCACCTGTGTCCACCTGTCTCTGCGTGCCTCAGTACCTGCACCCGCAACCACCTTCACCACTGCCTACAGTGCTTCCGGCACCTGCTCTCCAGTGGTCCAACTCCGTGCTTCCGGCACCTGCACTCTAGTGGCCCTACTCTGTGCTTTCCAGCTCCTGTGCTCCCGTGCCTCTACTACGTGTCTCCAAGTAACTTATCAGTTCCAAGCTTTCCAAAGACTTTTACAGACTTTCAAATGTCCCCTGTACCAGTTCATTATATGCAATAAACATTACCCATTTGTATCCACTTGCCTCCGTCCTGTTTCCATTGGGTTGTCAGCTAGCCACCAAGGTCACTCCCGGGTCCCAAATCCCCAGTCGTGACAGTATGCAAAAGCCCCTGGACTTGGCTAGTGACTTTAAAGTGGCTATGCAAAATCTGACAGCAATACCAATGGGAACCTACCACCACTCACTTATCCAGCTGCAAGAACTTTTGGCAAAAATTTTTCCCATAATAACTACGTTACTCAGTTACACTCCTGAGGTTGTGAAGCCCATCAGCTACAGCTCCAAAGTGAAAGGAGTCTCAGTGAAAGTGCCTGTGAAATCTGAAAGGCCTCCCAACCTTCAGAGCGAAATTTCTGTCCAGGGCAAGCGGAGGTCCCAGCTTTCAGAATCTGAACGCCAAAGACGCAGGTCTCTCCATTTATGTTTCTACTGTGGTAATCCAGACCACTTCATTGAGAATTGTTCACTCCGCAAGCCCAAGAACAAAGTGATTCTGACCACATCCAGTCTCCAGCCCCAAGTGGGGGTCCGCAGTCTCCAGCCCCAAGTGGGGGTCCGCAGTCTCCAGCCCCAAGTGGGGGTCCGCAGTCTCCAGCCCCAAGTGGGGGTCCGCAGTCTCCAGCCCCAAGTGGGGGTCCGCAGTCTCCAGCCCCAAGTGGGGGTCCGCAGTCTCCAGCCCCAAGTGGGGGTCCGCAGTCTCCAGCCCCAAGTGGGGGTCCGCAGTCTCCAGCCCCAAGTGGGGGTCCGTAGTCTTGTGTCCACTCCGGTTCCAGCCGGTTCAAGTACCTCCATTGATGATCCGGTTCCAGCCGTCAGTCAGGAGGCTCATTCGGTTCCAACCGATTCCGACACCTCTGGACCTCATCCGGTCCCATCCGTCAGTCCAGAGTCCACTCCGGTCCCAGCCGGTTCAAGTACCTCCATTGATGATCCGGTTCCAGCCGTCAGTCAGGAGGCTCATTCGGTTCCAACCGATTCCGACACCTCTGGACCTCATCCGGTCCCATCCGTCAGTCCAGAGTCCACTCCGGTCCCAGCCGGTTCAAGTACCTCCATTGATGATCCGGTTCCAGCCGTCAGTCAGGAGGCTCATTCGGTTCCAGCCGATTCCGACACCTCTGGACCTCATCCGGTCCCATCCGTCAGTCCAGAGTCCACTCCGGTCCCAGCCGGTTCAAGTACCTCCAATGATGATCCGGTTCCAGCCGTCAGTCAGGAGGCTCATTCGGTTCCAGCCGATTCCGACACCTCTGGATCTCATCCGGTCTTAACCGTCAGTCCAGAGTCCATGCCGGTCCCAGCCGGTTCAAGTATATTCAGGGATCATCCGTTGCCATCCATCAATCCTGAGTCCATGCCGGTCCCAGCCGGTTTAAGCATCTTCAATGATCATCCGGTCCCATCCGTCAATCCAGAGTCCCTGCCGGTCCTAGCTGGTTCAAGTACAATCGGATGTCCTCCGGTTCCAGCTGGTCCAAGTTTGTCTACTTCCACGTCTGTACTATCCTTCAGCCCAGAGACTCTATACTTTAACACAGATTTAGCTCAGTCCTCCAAGATGGAACTCTCCGAACAAGATCAAGCCCTTCTTGACCAATATATAAAAAAATTTCGGGCTGCCAGAAAACAGGCTGGTTCACAGTCGTCACCGAAGACTCAGTCCATAGATATGGAACTAAATTATATGGCTCTGTTTCCTTCCAAAGATTCCTTCGAGTTTTCTGCTGAATATCCCACATCTTCAAGGTCTGTACCCATGAGCTTAAGAGTTGGCTGTGTTTCTCTGTCTCATCCTCAAGTGGAACCTTCTACGGTACCTTGCCCCAACAAGTCTTCAGAAACCTCCAGTCAGAGCAAGGCAGTCTCAACTCTAGACATGGATTCTGATTCCGAGTATGATGAGGATTATGACTCTACCCCTTTCCTTGAAAATCCTGTTTCACCTTGCCCTGTCTTACCTCTGAGAAAAATTAAGTTAGATGCTAAAGATGGCTATCCGAAAGCCCCTGGATATCGAACAAGATTTAATTTGAGTCTTAGTGGTGCCTTAGCCTCAAGGGCCCGATCTTCTCGTCTCTCAGTTCCAGTCAAAAATACTTCAGTTATCCCTGATGAATTTGATTCTACGTCTTTCTCCAGTGGTCCTCTTCGTCCAAGTCAAGTGTTCCTTCCGGACGGAAGTCATCCTCATTATCATGTCCAATGGAACGGGAATTCCGTTTACGTCGACGATGGATGGTCCACCTGTTCTGATGATGAGGCAGAATTGTGACTTTTCTTCAAAGTTCCTGAAGTGTCCGGTGGCCACCCGTAAAGGGGGGGTACTGTCACAATCCTGCCAGAACTCAGTGTGTTTGTCCTGTCTTACCTGCCTGTCAGTCTTGTTTCTCAGCCTGCTGCAGCAAGATCTGAGTATTTGCTTGTAACGAGCACCTGGGTGATTCTGATTCAGCCATTAACTCTGTGGTTACCACTTGAAAGATACAAGTTCCCTGTTTGGCCTCATCCAGAGACTGTTCCAGGTGTGGCCATTCCCAATCACCCGGATGGCCAACCAGTGCTGCTCTGAGGGGTTATCCTCCCAGCCCTGCATAGACACTTTGCTTTTGCATTGTTGTCAATAACTTGGAAGGAAGCTTCAGCTTGTGTTCCTGCTTAAGCTCTGTGGTATTCCAGTTACCCAGCATTTGTATCCTGCTTCCAAGCATTCCTACACCTGTGAGCTTCCAAGACCCTGCACCAGCATTCCTACACCTGTGTGCTTCCAAGACCCTGCTCAAGCATTCCTACACCTGTGAGCTTCCAAGACCCTGCACCAGCATTCCTACACCTGTGTGCTTCCAAGACCCTGCTCCAGCGTTCCTACACCTGTGTGCTTCCAAGACCCTGCACCAGTGTTCCTACACCTGTGTGCCTTCAAGACCCTGCACCAGTGTTCACCTGTTCCTGCATTACAAGTACCTGCACCAGTGTTACCCTGTACCTATATCCAGTACCTGCTTCCTGTCCCAGCACCTGTGTTCCCGAGTCGCCTGCACCTGTGTTCCCGAGTCGCCTGCACCTGTGTTCCCGAGTCGCCTGCACCTGTGTTCCCGAGTCGCCTGCACCTGTGTTCCCGAGTCGCCTGCACCTGTGTTCCCGAGTCGCCTGCACCTGTGTTCCCGAGTTACCTGCACCTGTGCTTCAGAGTTACCTGCACCTGTGCTTCAGAGTTACCTGCACCTGTGCTTCAGAGTTACCTGCACCTGTGCTTCAGAGTTACCTGCACCTGTGCTTCAGAGTTACCTGCACCTGTGCTTCAGAGTTACCTGCACCTGTGCTTCAGAGTTTCC
Organism: Crinia signifera; assembly: GCF_055691185.1. NCBI lineage: Eukaryota > Metazoa > Chordata > Amphibia > Anura > Myobatrachidae > Crinia > Crinia signifera. The sequence goes on from NC_139218.1 coordinate 34,457,204, forward strand.
TGCACCTGTGTTCATCTGCACCAGTGTTCATCCGTTCCTGCATTTCGAGTTGCCTGCACCTGTGCTTCCGAGTTGCCTGCACCTGTGCTTCCGAGTTGCCTGCACCTGTGCTTCCGAGTTGCCTGCACCTGTGCTTCCGAGTTGCCTGCACCTGTGCTTCCGAGTTGCCTGCACCTGTGCTTCCGAGTTGCCTGCACCTGTGCTTCCGAGTTGCCTGCACCCGCACGCTCCAGCATCTGCACCTGTGTCCACCTGTCTCTGCGTGCCTCAGTACCTGCACCCGCAACCACCTTCACCACTGCCTACAGTGCTTCCGGCACCTGCTCTCCAGTGGTCCAACTCCGTGCTTCCGGCACCTGCACTCTAGTGGCCCTACTCTGTGCTTTCCAGCTCCTGTGCTCCCGTGCCTCTACTACGTGTCTCCAAGTAACTTATCAGTTCCAAGCTTTCCAAAGACTTTTACAGACTTTCAAATGTCCCCTGTACCAGTTCATTATATGCAATAAACATTACCCATTTGTATCCACTTGCCTCCGTCCTGTTTCCATTGGGTTGTCAGCTAGCCACCAAGGTCACTCCCGGGTCCCAAATCCCCAGTCGTGACACCGGGTTGGCAGTACAGCTGATGATGATAACCGGGTTGGCAGTACAGCTGATGATAACCGGGTTGACAGTACAGCTGCTGCTGATAACCGGGTTGGCAGTACAGTTGCTGATGATAACCGGGTCGGCAGTACAGCTGATGATAACCGGGTTGGCAGTACAGTTGCTGATGATAACCGGGTTGGCAGTACAGCTGATGATGATAACCGGGTTGGCAGTACAGCTGCTGATGATAACCGGGTTGGCAGTACAGCTGATGATGATAACCGGGTTGGCAGTACAGCTGATAATGATAACCGGGTTGGCAGTACAGTTGCTGATGATAACCGGGTTGGCAGTACAGCTGATGATGATAACCGGGTTGGCAGTACAGCTGATGATGATAACCGGGTTGGCAGTACAGCTGATGATGATAACCGGGTTGGCAGTACAGCTGCTGATGATAACCGGGTTGGCAGTACAGCTGATAATGATAACCGGGTTGGCAGTACAGTTGCTGATGATAACCGGGTTGGCAGTACAGCTGATGATGATAACCGGGTTGGCAGTACAGCTGATGATGATAACCGGGTTGGCAGTACAGCTGCTGATGATAACCGGGTTGGCAGTACAGCTGATGATGATAACCGGGTTGGCAGTACAGCTGATGATGATAACCGGGTTGGCAGTACAGCTGCTGATGATAACCGGGTTGGCAGTACAGCTGCAAACATCCAGTAAAGCAGCTTGGATAAAGTTGCACCTTCTCATCCAGTCACCACGCTGTAAGCAACCTTGTCTGCCTGCCTGCCGGTTTCTGCCTGCCAGGATCCACACAATGACTGTCGATCCCATAACTACTTCCCGAGTGGCTGCGTGCCCAAGGATGTGTGATGAATTACAGGTGATCTGTGCCCAAAGATGAGTCATAAAGTACAGGGGATGTGTCACACATTGCATATAACAGCGTAGAAGCCAGAGAGTTGTGGGACTCATTTGAGATGGCAAAAAGAAAATATTAGGGAGCAACATATGCCTCGCAGTTTGAGTGGCAGGAAGCCGGCGTTTGTGGGTGGTAACTGGCAGTTTTCTGGCCATGCCCCAAGCAAGAGTCTATAATCTCCCTGAAACATGTTTTCAAAAGTAAGCAAGTATGGTCTGAATAGGGCCCATGTATCTCATGTATCCAAGAGCTCTTCCCGTTAGACAGAGAAGAGCGGATAAAAGACATTTGTGACCAGATTTTAAGCTGACTGGCAGGGAATTTTGGCTGCAGTACAGTGTGACGCTTCGGGATAGCTGACGCTGTTATTGTGGCGTGATAACCCCTGCTTTGTCTATACAGAAAACAAAACAAAGCATCACCTAATGGGACAATGTTAGACCGTGAAGCACCACAGCTTTTACAACCTGTAATTGTATGGGGCTGCTCACTGACTGTGTAGAGAATCACAGGGATTCTTCCAGTTGCTGCAGTTGTTGTAGTGTAAATCGGACGTACAGCAGGCAGTCGCTGGCTTATTGTCAGAGATCCTCTTTTATGGCCAGAAAATCTCCTCAGCTATTTTAGGGCTGACTACACAAGGAGGATATACAGTACTGTACAGATGGAGAATACCCGGACAGCTTCTGTGTATTTGGTACAAGTATTTCTCAGTGTAGCCATGTCTGGAGGCAGAAATCTGCATTTTTTGGGGAATATAGTGTAAAAATAATGCAGCCAGTATTTACCCTGCACAGAAACAAAATAACTCACACAAATCTAATTCTCTGCACATGTTACATCTGCCCCACCTGCAGTGCACATGGTTTTGCCCATTTTGAGAACAAATGTGTACTGCGATCAGATCTGGATAAGGGCCTAAAAGTGCTGACGTATAGAAGAAACTGTTAATAAATGAATAAATAATACTGTAAATGCCATAAAAATGACTTACATTCAAATGTAAATGAGCCCCAAAGCAGTTAGGGTCCATACTGGGCGATTTTGCCCAGAATGTATGGACAGCGATGATGGGAAAAATCGCTGGGCTGAAAATCACTTTTCGCCCATCTAATCGATTTTCCTGGGGGTGGACGGCTTTCCATAGCAGGACGCTATGGAAAGACGTCCATGTTGCTCATCTGCTGGTAATACTAGATAAGGGGCAGTGGGTGGCAATGATGCGGGAGCGCACATCGGTGGTCATCGCCGGGCCATACACGCTGGGTGGCTTTTGAGCTGAAAGCAGCTGCAACTACAAAACTGAGTTGCTTTCAGCTCAGAATTGCCCAGTGTGTATGGGCCTTAGTAAGATTTACTTGTTAATGAAAATGTGCTGTTATTTTATAGGGCTTGTCCGTGTATTGTGTTTTACAAGTGGTTCCATATAAGGAGATGGGGCCGACAGTTAGAAGACCGAGAGTCAATAGGTGGACCACTATTGGTCAACAGGTCAGAGGTCAATACATGAAATAGGTCGACATGGTCAAAAGGTCAAAATGTCATAGTCAGTTTTTCACTATTTTTTTTAAGTGTTTTTTTCATACTTTACTATCCAAGTGGACATACAGTTAGACCATAATAATGTGGTCTAACTCATGTCAACCTATTGCTTGTGTCGACCCTTTGACCATCAGTCTAAGGTATGTCGACCTTTTTTTCAGGTGTCATCCTATGTCACTGATGATCCCATTTAAATGTATATGGGGGGTATTCAATGTCAGGGGCACGGCTGTCGAGCAAGCTCAACAGCTCGACAGCCGTGCCCCTGTCCCGTTCTCGCTTGGCTCGACTGGAGCTCGGCGGTCGGGATTCAATGTCCCGACCGCCGAGCGGCGAGAAGGGGGCGTGGCTGTGAGCTGAGGACGGAAATAGACGAGCTCCGGCCGGGAGCTCGCCTATTTCTGGCTTTTCTCGGCAGAACGAGCCCGACAGCTTGTGATGTCGGGCTCGTTCTGCCGAGAACCCCTGTTCAATGCTGTCAGGGAAGACAGCATTGAATAGGGCCCCGCAGCCATCTCCCCCGTCGGGAGATGGCTGCGGGAGCACGACCATCATTGAATACCCCCCTATATCTCTGATTTATTTTTTCCCTAAGAATGTTACAGATACATAGTGATAAAATGGAGAGTGATAAACAGCCAGCCAATCAGCTCCAACCTGTCATGTCACAGACTGCGTTTGAAAAATGACAGACAGGAGCTGATTGGTTGGTTGTTTATCACTCTCCATTTCATCACTTTTGAAGCTTAGTGCATCTGGTCCTATATAATGAGGTAACTGGAGAATGCCGGACTCTCAGGGAGTTAGGGAGATTGCTGCTATTTCAGGGAGTCTCCGTGACAACTAGGGAGAGTGATTTGGATAATGACCACTTAAGCATGTCTGTGACTATGCTAATGCTGGTAACAGCCATTCATTTGGAGTACTAACGTGTGCATGTATGTGGAATACCAATTGGTTCATCTTTAGATGCCACCATCGGTTATACCATTGAAACTTTCTGCGGTTCTATGGTAGGTGCAGAGTCTTCATTTGAATACAGCCTTCAATGTGATTGATGTAAATGTCTGTGTACTGTACACAATCTCCATATGTCTTAATGGCCGCCTCCCAGTGATCACCCAGGAGCTCCCAGCCAGTACATGTCTTATACCATGCTTCTCAGTTATAACTGTATCTACATTGCATACGGGCAGTGGCAGAAAATCACTCAATTCCATGAACATCGGCATTGCGTGTAAGTTAGAATCAGGGTAAATGGATATTGTGGTTCAGTTGTAGTAAGGACTACTAACAAACATCAATGGTTAACAACCATTGATTTTTCGCCACCGATGGTCAGTGAGTTTTCCCATTGATGGCAGAGACCCGGTGGTTCTACACCATCGATGGCAGCAATTTTTTAAATCTTAATACAGGGGAATAGAACTGTGCCCTGCCTCTGGCCACACATCTAAGCCCTGCTCTTCAGTGATTGGCCCACTGCCTAGCATTGTGTACAACATTTCCATCAGTGGTGTAAAACATCAGCGTAAAATGTGTAAAACATTTCTGTTTCTGTTTATCACAGATAGCACCACCCTTTATGACAGGGGTTCTTAACCTCACACAGAGTCACAGGTTAAATAATTAGCTCCAACTGTGATCTTTTAAAATGTGTCATTGAATAATGAGTGCACCTGTGCAGGTGCTGGGTGACCTGGAAAACGTGCACTGTTGGGGGTCCTTGAGGACCGAGTTTGAGAACAACTGCTTTATGAAATTAGCGTCATGCATCCAAACCGTCCATCAGGATTGTCACGGGGGTGCATCCAAATCTGGTTCCTGCTGATGAAGCCCTTGTAGAGGTGCCTCGTGTTGGTGGTCCAAGATCAAAACAAATTATATATGGTCAATTTAATTGACAGGCAAAACCAGCCATTATAATATATGTGGATGACCAAAACGAAAGTATGTCCACCACCACATAATGGTGACAGGTCACTTTCAGACAACCAAACATGACCCCAAATACGCTTCACCACGCCTGAGAGCTCGTTTCCAGATACTTGTTAAACCTCTCGGGAATATTTAGATCCCTCATCTGGAATCCTCCAGAATTTGCCATTTATCTGTCTATGTATACAACAGAAAAGGGGTGGAGAGCTGCGCTAATAAAAATATCAAGTACCATGGAAGAATACACTTACACAAAGGGGGTGTTTTTTATATTTTTACTGAATATATTAAATCGTATTTTAATTTTTAAGAAAAAACAATTGTACATAAAAAATAGTATAAAAATTCATATACTTTCAAGGTGGCCACCTAAAGACATATATCAATATACATTAGTACATAAAAATGCAATTGGATGAATTATAAACGTATACGTTTTATAGTAAAACAGGTGTTTGTACTACACCCTATAATTTGCAAATAAAGGAACAATAAAATAAACAAATCCTGTCTCCATATTTTGGTACCACTTTAAATTTAGTGGTTATAGTGCAGTCACAGTTTGTGGTTATAATCTGGATTGAAAGTGTGTATGCAGACGCTGAATGCGCGTCTCTCACCTGCGCCTCCGTGCGCTGCTGGCTAGAAGATCTGAGTGTCCCTCCGGAGCAACGGTGGAGGGGAGCTGGCCAGGTGGATGTTGTTGCTGGCTGCCGCTCTTACCCTCTGGACCCATGCCACTATTGATGTTTTGGGCGGTGTCGTCTCTCTCACAGACGCTGGGTTCACTGGTGCATCATTGGAGTTCTCAGATGTGCCGGATGGAATATGCAGGGAGGTGGCAGGTGGAAATCGCCGGTGCAGGTGCCGTAATTTTTCTGCTAGTTTTGTAAGTTTGCAGGTACAGGTTCCACAAGGCTTTATGCACTGGGCAGGCTGGAAATTCTCCCTCTAACGTGTTTCGCCCCTAACAGGGGGGCTTTTTCAGAGACAACCAAACATGACCCCAAATACGCTTGCCCACGCCTGAGAGCTCGTTTCCAGATACTTGTTAAACCTCTCAGGAATATTTAGATCCCTCATCTGGAATCCTCCAGAATTTACCATTTATCTGTCTATAGTAAACATGGGAGAATTCCGAGCAGCTTAGCGTCATACCGTGTTCCCCGCGTGGTGAAAGCGATCCATCATCGCACGTGGCCCCCTACAAAGGAATAACATGCGTTCTTTATTAGTGCCATATAAAATCACATATATACTAGCCGGTATGAGCTACCCCATAAAATTGATCCTGATGGCAAAGTGGCTGCAAAACATTTCACCGCGTGCCCACTTATAATTATTATTGCCTCTTCCTGGAGCGCCCTGAACAATGTACAGCGCAATGCATGGAGACGTTTCGCAGTGTAAACACTTGTGCTCGCTTGTCATAACAAACTTAGAGATGTTTGACATGTGAGCCGAGATTCACTGTATAACGCTCGCACGTGGCACAAATCGCATTGCTTGATTAATGAAGATGCTAATGGAAATTCCCCTTCAGCTTTTAACCCCTCAGATATAGTTGGCAATCCTATAGGTCTGCGTATCTTACATAGGCAGTAGCATGTGCCCGTGGCTGCATTGAGGTTGCTTCTGTCTACATTGTTTTTTTTATTATTATTATTATTATTATTTGAAGTCTTTTAGTTGCATTGAGGAATCCCTATATTTTTACTGCAGGTCATATATGTATTGTACGCAGCATAGGGGCCCGATTTTGGGAGTGGCCCATGGGACTAGCAGCCATTCGTCCCGAAGTTACGCCTCTCCATACACTCCGATTGCCGCATCTTCACCCCTGAAGCCGTGTGGCCCTGAGCACAATTAACTTTTTGTTTAATGCTTGAGAACAGGTGCAATGATCTATGATACTAGTTAAATGCTTCGAAAGCTAGTATGCTACCTTGTGATTGTCTCTGTGTTTGTGCATGTGTGAGAAAGAGATGTAGTTTCACTCGCTGCCAACAGATGGCAGTGTTTCAGAGACACACAAATGGACACTAGACATATATATATATATGTCCGGTGCAGCACCAGTGTTTTAATTAAGTAACTCAATAGATCTACAGGTGGTACTAAAATATTTCTGAGGATACCATGAAAACATGCACTGTTAGGGTTCCATGAGTGCAGGTTTCAGAAAGACTGGCTCATCCTATTCCCAGAAATACTAATAAAATAGTGAATGTTTTATTAGAATCAGTTAAGTAGGTTTATGAGGTAACCAGGAACAAACAGACAGACAGACATGTCTAATTCCGTCTACGTACCATAGAATCTACAATGACAAGTTATTGTTTTATCTATATGTATTGATTCATTATAATTCTTGACTTCATCATTCCGACTGTAAGCCGCTGACCATCGAATGATTCTAATGCTGCGTGCACATGCGAGGGGATTTGTCTTCGTAAGACATCCCCCCGCTTTGCTTGGTTGCGAGGAAAAATGACAGCAGGGGGGTATTCACCGGGGCAGCGCCACAAGGATTCGGTGAGCTGCAAGCTTCGCAGCTTACTGAGACAATGAGAATCACCGCCCACTTTCACTTCATGACCAATAAGCTTCTAGCTGTCATTATCTAGTACAGCCCATAATATGACAGTTATATGCTGACTTGTTGTAATGGGCAACTTCTATTTTGGGGATTCTCACCTTACCTTAGGGTTGAATACCTGCAAGATGTCTTCCAGACAGGCACAGTTATACCTTTTAGGTGACCATTTTGGGTGCGTCTCTTCTACACATGCCCTTACTGTAATTTGGCTAAAAAAAACCCACAAACTCTCATCCCAGCCTCCTTAATGTATTACGAGTTATAAGTGCAATTTGCGGTCAGGTTGCCAAGGCAAATCACGTGCGCCGCAAAAACATGGCCATACACACTAAAAAAGGGATGTACAAAAAAAAAAGCCTCAACTTGCTTTTACATCCAACTCATTTACAGGTGAAATGTATCAAGAGAGAGAGCAAAATGGAGAGAGCCTTGTGACTTGCTGACGTCTTATTATTGAGGAGAGTCAGGATAAAATATAATAGGATGAGAGAATCAGAAAGTGAGAGATTTGGTAAGAAATCACCAGGTTATTTTTTAAAGCGCCCATCATTTACACAGCAAATCCAGTTTAACGTTGAAGAGTAAATGATTGCCCCTTTAAAAATAAACTGTAGTTTTCTTACCAAATCTCTCACTTTCTGAATCTCTCATCCTATTAAATTTCACCCTCAGGGTTTAAGTTTTATTTCTGGAAATGTTTGACCCTGTCCCTTACGAACCGCACAGTACTTGTTTCCTTTATCTGTGTGTACCTCAATGGGTTCCTACTTAAAACTGTACAAAGATTTCCTATTTATAGTATGGAAAAAGTGACACGGGCGTCGCTAGTGAAATTGTCATGATGTCATAACTGAACCGCACTGAGATCTACTTGTGCTGCGCTGCGTGCGACATGCCCAGAGGCAAGGTGTCCAAGGATATTACACTCATGATGTCGCTAACTATGACACTGGTATTTTAGTCATGTGAAAAAGAACAACTGCAACAACATTCTAGAAATTCCTGGCAAAGCGCAAACTAGTGGAGGGTTGTATTTTATTTGTTTATATATACTTTCCCTTTAAAGAGACAGCAGTCATTTTCTTACCCGGCAGTCTATGTGGGCCCGGCTGATGGTTGCCGCACACTGAGTGTTGACACACGGGGCCTAATTTTAAACACAAAACAAAAGCAAAGTCACACAGTGAAAATACCCCGGGACCAGCTGTAACATTCCAGCCTATGGGAATCAGAGGGGGGAATGTGGTGGAATGTGACCATCCGCAGCACCAGGTTCTAGTGGCTGGCGACAAGAGCTCCTCCTGCCACCATTGTCTGGAAATATTCAATTTAGCCTGTTACTCCAGTGTGAATGGTATTTGGGATGCCCAAATTGCTGCGATGCCTCCTGTGACCAGCATTCCTTGGCTTCTCCACATACCACATACTTGTGATGAGCTGGTAACCGCATCTAGCTGCATTCCAAAAAAGTCCAAGGATACATTTTAGGCCAACGTGGTTACAGATAGCACCTGGCCATACATTAGCAGCATAACAGCCATTGCTGACTGTTCTTTCCTCTCAGGCCAAGTAATCAGCTGCAAGAAAGGCCTTGCCATTATTGCCTTCTGTCTTCTTAAGGCAGTGATTCCAAAACTTGGTCCTCAAGAGATCCTAACAGTCAATGTTTAATGATGTCTGGGGCTTTTGCTGTCGACACAACCAAAAGTCAATGTGAAAAAGCTCGATGTCAGTTTTTCGTAATTGTTTACCATCCACGTGGACTACAATTGGGAATGGTAAAGTGTGCCGACCGAAGCGAAGCCCTAGGTCTGAAGCATGGCGAGCGAAGTGTATTCCCAGCTTAAGATGCGCTGTTGACAAAATAGACGCCCGACACTTACCCCTTTCAGATCACAAAATGCAGGGTCGCACCGGGACTTTAAAACGGTTCAGTCCCGGTGCGACCCTGCATTTTGGTCTTTTCAGACCTCCTCCCAGCAATATTGGCGGTTCGCTGATGTCATCCGGGGGCGCAGCGGAGTGTCATCGGGGCAGGGAAAGAGGCTCCAAGCAATGCCTCCTCCATTGGTGTGAATGGGAAACGGGTCACTCGAACCGGTAAGAACCCTTCTTTTTTACCGGTTCGTATTGCCGTGTTGCTGCTGTTTTGCGGGACCTGGTAACCCCTTTCACATTGCACCTATTACCGTGTCGAACCGGCAAGAAACCAGATTGAACCCATTAATTCGGTGCGATGTGAAAGGGGTATAACAGAGTCCCATGACACCTGGTGCGCTGTGAGGAGCTGTTTGGTGTGACTGTAGCAATGATTTCTGAGGACACATCTGTATACCCCTAATATGCAGCTGTACGCTCCTCTAACTAAAGACCTGTTTGCTAGGCTGCTTATACTCAGCTGCCCGCCCAGAGCAGGCATCGCCATGCTAGCAAGTGCAGGGGAACGCCCAGCATTCTTATGGAGACTCTATAATTACATATGTTGCATAATTTGCCATAAAGAGTTAAATGAATACCAAAGATACTTTAAGTGAAACAAAAACAAAAAGTAGCCACTGAAATTTACTATGTATCTTTGTCGACACAATGGCAGTTTACCATGTGATATTGTCGACACAGTAGCAGTTAGTGGTGTTATTAAGTAATCATATATTGTTAATATATGAATTATTAAGGTCCTTAATAGGCCCAGCTGATGACACGTCCAGAATCTGTGAGAGGTCTGTACTACTGGCACGTCCTATATTTTAAAGAAAGGTTTTTTAGAGGGAAATTATTTAGCCATATACAGACACTTGATCACAGAAATACCCGTTGGTGGTAAAAGGTGGTATTAGTACATAAGCAAAAATGAACACATTGTTAACATATCAGGTATCCTTAAAGGTTGGAAAAGTGACAGTACAGTGAATTAGATTCAATTATTTCTGCTGCACAATGTCTTCACAAATAGGAGCGGACAGAGGGTGAGAGAAGAGATTGATGCACTGATAGAAAAAAAGCAAATAAAAAGAGGACACTTCTGTATGTGGTGTTAGGTCCACCCTGATACCAAAGCCTTGCAGGGGGGAAATGCGCCACCAGAAAGTCTCTCCTCCACGGAAGAAGAGAAAAATATTTATATTTAGGACAATAAAAAGTTCAAATTGGGTGGGTTCAGTGTGTGTGAGTATTTAAATCTGGTTGCGACAACCAAAAATATTAATATTAGGACAGATCTCTTGCTGCATCGATTTATTGTACAAAGCGTGTCAGAATCAAGGCCGACCAGAAAAATGACTGCCAGATAGCAGGTTATAGTCAATCTGTTGACACAAATGTGTAAAGTTAGGTTGGCAATCAATGTACCAGTAACATGAAACAATGAATCCAACCTAATATCTTAGTGTAGGTTTTTTAAATTAAAGCACAAATGATGAGAGCGTTGATAGCAGCTAGGTAGCAAAGTATGATTAATCTGTCAACACATCAATGTGTGTAGTTGGATTAGCAATAATCACACAAATAGACAGAAAAGGTAGATCTGACCCAATATCTTATGGTGTAGGCTTCATACTCAAAACATAATAATGGGAGCCAGGCAGCAGGGTGTAATTAGTATGTCGACACTAATATGTGTCGTTAGTTAGCAATATATACACCAAATGAGAAAACACAAATAATTCTGACCAAATATATCGTAGTGTGTGTTTATGGATCAGAATTGGTACCAGAATTAGCCAAACAATATATAATGTATAATAATAGAACAAAAAATGTCAGAAAATAAATATGTACACACAACTCGTAGCTTAAATAATACATATAACCCAAATGAATGAACGATTAAGAATATTTGAGGGAGAAGCAATGAGTAGGTAATGGGCTGAGAAAAAAGGGGAGAGAGAAGAGCAGTGTTTGGACGCAGGGATCAGTCACCAACGACCCGTCATCTATGAGCGGACGGGAGGTAAAGGAGATGAAGCCGGCACACTGTGAAGGAAAAAATTAGAAGCGGTGTGCGGGGACAGAAGCTGTATGCGGTGTTAGGTCTGCCCTGATACTGGAGTAGAGCAGGACCAGAGATGCGCCGCCAGCGTGTCCGTTGGCACCCTAAGAAAGAAGAGGGGAGGGGGAGGATTCAGCCCGTAGCTAAAATGAAGGGGGACCAACCCTGTCTTGGCCACACAAAGGGGGCCAAGACAAGGATGGGCCCCCTTCATCGATCTCAGATCAGTTCTGAGACTTCGTGTATCGGCAGTATATATTGTGTTGATAACTTGTGGAGGAGGGTTACCCCCGGCCCCAGCATGCATAGCTGACACTAGAGAAACGTTCCTATTGGTGGCCTTATGGTTCTCCGCCAGTACGTCTATTCTGACCCAGTTCCAGCAAAGGAAACATCTGCCGATGGCTCTTTGTGAACTGTTTACATGTAAAGAAACAAATAAAGTTCTGTGGTCACATTGTGTCCTTATGGGATTAATGGAGAGGTTCTTAAAAGGGAACCTGCGTCTCCTTCTGTATAAAAAGGAGAAAACAAAAAACATTGCTGAATAGACATTAGTGTTTCCATAATAAATAGCTGAACTGCTTAAATCAGGGATTCCCAACCATGGTCATCAAGGCAGGTATGAGTCATTGGGTTGACCACTGAAGGTCAATGGCTTAGGTTGACATCTGGATGGAAGGTCGACAGTGGCTAGTTAGACAGTCAAAAGGTCAACATGGGGTTTTCGCTTTTTTGTTTTGTTTTGAATGTCGGCATGGTCTAAATGGACACAGTAAAAAATGGCCTATCAAGTGCCAAATCGTTAGTGAGCTCTCCCGGGGAGCTGCTGGGAGAGCTCAGGAGAAATTAGGTCCAACTTGTCCTTCAAACAAGTCAGCCTAATGTATGGGGCTACTCGCTACATACATTTCTTCATTTCTCTCTCAGGATCCCATTTATCGTATAATATTTGTGGTTTATTCCCTGAAAACACCCATTTTGCAGTGGTTAGTCACAAATATTAAGTATCACAGAATTTATGGAGAAGGGACCGCATCTGCAGGGCCCGTGTCCCTGTGTCTGCAGGTTGATCCTAAAGGATCGCATATTGCAATGCAGTGAGATCCTGGGCGGTAAATGCCCCCTCAGACCCTACACTTGCACCAACTGCTTACCGCCCAACTTTGTAAACAGTTGTAGCGGGACTTCCAGGACCGTGCACTCCCAAAAAGGGGTGTGGCCTCACAGGAATGCTACAAATGTGAGCCAAGCCCCTGTTTTCGCTACTATGGGGCATGCCCAGCGCTCTGTGAGCTTCTAGCCATGACCCCTGTACATAGATTATTCCCCACTGCTCTGAGCATAGCAGCAAGTGAAAGAGGTCTCCCAACTGCACCCCACCCCCATAAGACACTACTGACAGTCGGTGGGACGCCCCCCCCCCCCCCCCCAAAAAAAAAGGACTGTCCCGCAAATAATTGTGACAGTTGGGAGGCATGCAACTATGGGTCCCAATCTCGGTCTTTAAAAGTGCCCATACAGGGTGCGTTGCGCACTGTGCGTTTTTGAACTATGCGGCACACACTTTTTGTGCTGTGCGATGTGATGTGCAGGGGAGCACCGTGTATGGACACCTTTAGGAAAACAAACAGTCCAGGTTTTTAGTATATCCAAGGTTAAGCACAGTTGGTTAAATCAATTTTATTTATATGTGGATACACCAGTATAACTATAAAGGATGAAATGTAATAGGGTGAGAGAATCAGAATCTCCAGTTTTTTTAAAGCGGCAATCATTTACACTGCAAAAATCATACTGGTTTTGCAGTGTAAATGATTGCCACTTTAAAAAACTGGAGCTTTCTTACCAAATCTCTCACTTTCTGATTCTCTCACCCTATTACATTTTACCCAAAGTGTTTTGTTGCAGGCTTATTGCCTGCAGTACCTTCTTATATAATGCAGGGGGAGCTGTTACTATTTCTCCTTGCCTTGCATGTTCAAGCGCTGGTCATTGGTCAATACTCTATAGTTGTAAGCTACTGTCAAACTATTACAATTAACTGCAGCTTATTAATAATACTTTAACTTTCAATTGACACATTTCCACAGTAAAACATTAGCAAGTGAAATCTAAAACATGATTAAATACGGCATGAGACAGCTTATCGTCTGCTCCAGCTGACGGTTCCAGTTTCGTATGATGAATTGATAAAGTGAAATTAGTTTTCTGCTAATTTACCATTTATGTGTTTTTTTTTTTTAAATCAGAACTACTGCAGAATGTTAGGACAGATTGTTAAAGTCACACAAAGACGGGCTTCCAGGATTGAGTTGCACATTTTTGCCAGAGTACCTAAATGTAGATTCTCCGTGTAGGTGCTCCTAGGTAAAACATAAGCACCTGTGTGTTGCACAGTGATTAGCATTGCTTCCTCAGCATTAGCAATGTCGCCATGGGTTTGCAATGACCGTGGTGGTATACGCCTGGTAAGGTTGAGTTTAATTGCTATATGCAAGGGAGTTAAGAAGCTGGTGGAGCTTGGAGATTCCAATGACTTCGGCCATTTTGAACCACACTAGAGGCTGAGGAAGGGCTTTGTGGTTTGTATGGTTGAGCTGCCTTTGTCTAATCAGGTTAGACAGCATAAATAAGCTGGTGCATCGTGGAGTTGAGCTTCCGCATGGTGTCCACAGCTATCTGATTAGTATTCATGAAGTTCAAGCTGACCGTAGTGTTGCTTGCATGATGTGTACGGGCTGAATTCTGACCAGAATGCAGATCATGTGATATGAATGAGTTCTAAGAAGAAAATAAAATGTGCTGCCCCTTAACCCGCCTTATGATTGGCACTGTAGGCCCTTCCCACTCAAGCCTAGAGCTGATTCTGACCAGCGGACCATCAATGGTTGATGGTTTTTAACTATTACGGAAATAATTTATGGCTACACTCTCAATGGTTGAAGTCAACGCATGCCAAAAAGAAAAGAGACTATAGTTGCTCATGTAAGTGGTGGAATTTTGAAATCGGACCTCGCCCATTGATGCTTAAGGTATGGCAAAGAACAATGGTCAATGTCCATCATTTTCTTTTTTTCTTTTCCAATATCGGAATTTTACAGAACTTTCGGTGTGAAACTTTTCTTCGAAATGGTAGGAAATTATTTTTTGTTCGGGTTCCCAAAGTGATCATGCGCGGTGAGTTTTCACAGTGGGCTTTGTGAAAGACGGGTTTATTTAATTCGATCACATGCTTACTCGCTGGCTCATCAAGCATGAACATTTTATTTCATGTCCCTCTTGAATCAATTATTTACATCTCAACATCTGAGCACCACTGCCAAAATGCAGAGTCCTTGTACCAGCCTCCATTCTCTGCTAAGCCCTGTACGGTAATTGCAGGAAAATTCTAATTAAAATTTGGCGTGTTCTTTAACTATGCCATTGGATGCGAAAAACAGTCACAGTATTCCAGAGCCGTGTCTCTCCGTAATTTGGGGTCATTGAATAAGATATTTGCAGTGGAAAACAAGCCTGGGGCTATGTATCTGACTACTGAACTAACACAAATTGCTTTGTCAGGGTATGGATGGCAGACATGTGAGTTTAGGAGAGCTGATTTCTAAAGTTATTGCAGAGGAGAACATTTCATTGGTGATTAATAGCACACAAAGTTTTATACATTATGTTCTTTCTGTGAAAAGCTACTTAAGATTAGACAGTAAAATGCAGGCTCGGACTGGCCTGCCGGGGCACCGGGAGATTCCCCAGTGGGCCCCATTGATTTTAAACTCCACCCACTTTTAAAGGGGTTGGAGCCTACCGCCTGACATGTCAACAGCAACGTCGCCAGTCCGCGTAGTCTTATAGAAGCCGCAGGGTAGTCAGTGGCATTCCGCTAGTAGCGGATGACTGACCCGGCGGTTTAGGCAGCCGGCAGCTGATTGACAAACGGCCGGCAGCTGATTGACAAGCTGCTGCTGGGCAGTTTGTGCGGACGGACGTCCGCAGTGTCATGACGTGTCATGTCTGGACCTGCCCGTGCTTGAGTGTCCACGGAGGGCAGAAGGGGGAAGTTTGCTGCGTCACACAATGGGGCAGATGTATTAAGCCGTGCGAAGAGATAAACTGGAGATAAAGTGGAAGGAGTTAACGCACCAGCCAATCAACTCCCAACTGTCATATTTCAAACACAGCTGATTGGCTGGTGCGTTATCTCCTTCCACTTTATCTCCAGTTTATCTCTTCGCCCGGCTTAATACATCTGCCCCTTTGTGTGTGAGCTTCCTGCCCGCTCTGCTGGACGCACGTGAGTGACCTGCCCACCCGCACTGCTGGAAGCACCCGCGGCGCCAGCTCACAGTCACAGTGACTTGCATTACTGGAAGTACCCCTTGCCTTGCCAAGTTATTTTTGTGAGTAGTGAGTTGCATATTTATTTTTTGGAGGGTTGCTTGTTTTGGGGCTTATTATAATATTTTTTTGTAGCTTGTTATGGACTTGTTTTATTTTGGGCTTCGTGTTTTTTTTTTTTTCTAATTCAGACAGTCATTTAGCACAGAGATGAGGGACAAACACATAGGTAAGTATAACATGTTTATACTGCGCTCTCATGGTTATACCGTGCTCTCAGCCAATCATAGAAAGACCAGTCATTTGACAGGAGATTTTAAAAATCTAATACCTGCCACTGCACGTCCCGCTGATGAGATGATATCTATGATCCCGGCCCGCTAGCGCAGCGGTCAGCACTCGTCGCCCGCTAGTGTAGTGCTCAGCACCCGCTGCCCGCCCCACTGCTCCCCAGTTAGGCTGCAGTACCCGCCACTGCCCGTCCCGCTGAGGATAATCACCACCCGCCCATTAGCGCAGCACTCAGTACCCGCTGCCCGTCCCACTGCTCCCCCGGTCAGGCTGCAGGGCAGGCATATGCATACAGTGAGGTCAGATGTGATCTTATGTGCTGAACATCCGACCTCCCTGATCCGGTCGGATCAGATGTCACACACCTGCGATTTTGGGCCAATTTTGCCCGATTTTGGGGCCAAAGTGCCGAAATCGGATGAAATTGGCCCAAAATCGCATAGTGTATAGCCACTCCTCTCTGATCAGGGGGCCACACCCCTTCAAAAAGACCACGCCCCTTGGTGGGCCCCTGTGAGTGCATTTCCCTGGTGGGCCCTTCATGCCCCAGTCCGACACTAGTAAAATGCAAGTTACTGTGCACCTGTCCAGCTACACACAGGAGGATGCCATGGTTGGATGCTGAGCCAGCATTCGAATGCTGAAACAAAATGGCCGCTCTCACGTCAGAATAGATTTGCACAGAGAGATGGTTATGGGAGCTGAATTTTGTCTCAAAATTGTACCATCTTGGATCTCAAATAAATGTGCTTTAATAAATAATTGTGACAACTTGTCATTGCAAAATAACATTTGTGCTGTCACTTCTTCTTTTGGGGTTCATGAATGTACAGTATCTTACTGGGTTGCAGTTTCTGGATTTGCCAGCTAACACATCTTCAGTGAAATTTAATTTATTTATATGCATAATGAACAGAAAAAATGTGTGGACCATTATGAGGTGGACACATGGTTCCCTATGCACATGTGGCCGTCCTGCACTGTGCATGCACTGTGATGGTCAGCACACAAAGGACGAGATGTACTCAACTCTGAAAAGTTATAAAAAGGAGAGTGATAAGCTACCAACCAATCAGCTCCTACCTGTCATTTTTCAAACACAGCCTGTGACATAGCAGGTAGGAGACGATTGGCTGGTGGTTTAACACTCTCCAATTTATCACTTTTCAAGCTTAGTACATCTGGCCCAGAGTCAAATGAATTGCATGGAGAGTGATGTAGTTCCGATGCACGGGCCTGTTGGTGCCAGCACTGTCAATGGAGTCATGAGGGCAGATGCACTACACCTCAGAGATGTATAAAGTGGATAGAGAGATACCGAAGTACTGACCAGCTCCCAACTACCAATTTTCAAACAGCATGTGTCATGACAGTTAGGAGCTCATTGGTTGGTACCTTTTCTCTCACTCTCCAATGCTTAGTACATCTACACCAGGCATGTCCAAACTATGGCCCTTCAGCTGTTGTGAAACTACACATCCCAGCATGCCTTGCAATAGTTTTAACATTTCCTAGAAGCAAAACTGTGGCAAGGCATGATGGGACCTGTAGTTTCGCAACAGCTGGAGGGCCATAGTTTGGACATGCCTGATCTACACCATGTTGAGGCAAACATTCTGCGGTTTCCATAGCATAGCATCTATCAGTACAGGCCATGGAGCCGGGGGCTGCTCAGGGAGCACTGGGCACTCCACCAAATTGTTGAGAGCCAGATGCACTAAGCTTCAAAAGTGATAAAACAGCCAGCCAATCAGCTCCTACCTGCCATGTCACAGACTGTTTAAAAAATGTCAGGCAGGAGCTGATTGGCTGGTTGTTTACCATTCTCCATTTTATCACTTTTGAAGCTTAGTGAATCTGTCCCTGAAAACAGTCGTGCCCACCCATGGATCAGCCCCCTTCATGCCGATCTCCTAAGCCCCACATACATTACGTGATCCCCGCAAAGTCGATATTTGCGGTAGCGGGGAGCCGTCTTTACTTGCCGCTCCTGGCTGGGAAGGGAGCGATGGTGGGGGGAGCATGGCCATGCTGCAGCTGCAGCATGGCCGTCATTAACGAGGACCTCCCTGTCTGTACATGTTCAGGCCCTTCTGAGCGATGGGGGTGTGTATGGGGCTTTACACAGTGAGAGGCCTTGCTTTCTGGGCTGCACAATTTGCATTAAGATGGAGCTGTCATTTTACAAGCTGTGTCTGAGAAATGTGAGGAGCTGATTGGTACTTTATCTCTCCCCACTTTATCTGTCTCAAAGATTTGATCAATCTGCCCCTGGCCTCAGTGGGCTGTGTGTGCTCAGAGTATGGGTGGCCTCACCTCAGCTACCCTGGCCAGATAGTGTAACAGGAAAGGATAGAGGGTCACAGGTTGCTGGCTCCAACCACAGGAGATGCTATCAGTGCCAAAACAAACAGTGACAGGAGGGCAGTCTGTACCTGCTCTAGTGCACTTATGCTGTTATTTACTATATGTCTCCTGCATAATTAGTGACCATTAGTGACTGTCTCTTCATGTTTCCACAGGTCGGGAAGCGTCAGCTGTAATCCTGGAATCTGATAATCTCAATGTGAAAGAACTTGAGTTTGGAGGTACCTTAAACTTGTGCAATATATTATGTCAGAAGTTGACAACGTGCTCTCACATATCTATCACTTGCTCAGTACTACTTCCTGTTTTATGTGCTCAGTATCTCTGCGTGTATGTTCATCTCACCCCCTGGTAGCCTTTGAGGGTGGCTGTGGAATATGTATTTACTGTGCTACCTGTCAAGCACATGCTTGTGTGGGCATATCTACGGGAAAGGTAGAAAACAATATGAACCATTAATCGCTCTTCAGTACTGGGGGCATTATGGGGGTTATTCTGGTTGATTTGCAAGGATGCGGATTTGCAGCTTTGCAAAGTCCACCAAACCGCACCCGGCGTGTAAATGGTGCTACCTGATTCTGCTACTGTGCACATTATGGGTGTAAATGACACTGCCACTGGGGGCATTATGTGTTTAAACTGCGCTACTACTGGGGGCATTATTTGAGCAAGCGGCACTGCTACTGCAGGCGTTATTTGTAAGCTTTGCTGCTATTGTGGGCATTATGTGTAAAGGGCACTATTGTGTAGCATAACATGAATAAGGGGCACTGTGGTAAAATAGGAATCAGGGGCACTATGTGTGGTGTAATGTGAATAAGATTGTGCTAGTGTGTGGTGTAGTTTGAAATTGGGATACTCTTTTGTGTCCGTGCTCCTTCATTGTGAGACCACACCTTTTTTTGAAGTGAGCACCTCTGGCATGCACTGTCCCTTGTAAAGTATGGGAGGGGGCAAATTTATAGCTTGTAGGGGGGGTGCCGAACACCCTAGCACTGGCCCTGCATGTATATGTCTTAGAGAAAGACAGCGAGGACATCCAGCAATTCTTCCAGTTTGATAAACAGGCTGGTACATCAGTCACTTGCTAATCAATATATTCTTACACTTCACAGAAAATTAGGAATATCATTTTTGCTTGGATAATGTAAAGGCCTATTTTCAGTATAGGGCCATAAGGCTGGTTCTTCTATCAAATCGAAAATTACTTATTGGCAAAATATATATCAATAAAATATGGATGCAGCGGCTGATTGATACTCAGATGCTTTGTGCCCAGAGCTGTAAGGATTACCTAAGTGCTTTGTTGGACCTGTGTCAGGGTATCGGCGCAGAAAGTCATCAGTATGGTGTGGAGCAGCAGCCATTTTCTTGTAGCACACCTCCTCCCTAGTGGTTCCTCAATGGTGGGCAGATAGACAGTGATGACATCCCTTGTGGACTCCCCCAGACTTATTAATTCACATATAAACTTCAGGAATCCTTCAGCCTATTATAGTTTCCTCCTCAGTGTACATTTTATTCTTTGTCAGCAAGTATCTGACTGCAATGTCAGACTGTCTCTGCAGAGACTCAGGGCCTGATTCTGCGCCGCAGGTAAAGTGGCCGAGACACTGTCCGTGTTTGTAAATAAATGCAGATTTCTGACTGTATTCTTAGACAGCTGCATCTGTGTCAACTGCACTGTCCTCATCGATTGGCTGGTCGTCACCATCATTAGCATGCATTCGCACGAGCCCTCTCCTGCAGGCAAGAGATCTGACTGAGGAACTTTGCATATGTGGCATAGGTGTCTGATGTGCAATATCCCAATTGCCACCCAGTTGCACCCATGGGCCTAATTCAGAACTAATTTCTCTTACCATCGAATAATGTGGAATGTGCACGCAGTTCTAAGGTTGCTCAGAGCAACCTTACATCTGTGTGCACATTCTGCCATTTTCAAACCCAGTCCGTAACTTGACAGTTAGAAGCTTATTGGCTACTGCATTATCACATACCCTCCAACTGTACCGAAATTGCCAGAACAGTACCGTCTTTCAACAGTCTGTACCTGCAAATTAAAATTGTACCGAATGTACCGTTTTTATTTTTTACTTCCCTGCGGCAGTCAGTTATCTCTCTCTATATCTCTCAATCAAAATCCTCCGTGCTCCCTGGCTCCGCTCCGTCAGCTGCCTGGAGGTGCTGCGCTGGCTCTCCCCTCTCCCCCGTTCCCAAGAGTGCATTGCGGGCCGGTCCTGTGCGTCATGACGTCACGGGCAGGCCCCGCGCACACTGCTCTCATGGCAAAGGACATATCCGCATTCGCAGACTGTTGTGGGAGAGAATCTCTGCGCTGCCTGAGCGCTGAGAGGGGAGAGGTGGCCAGCCCTGGCGGTGGGCGAGCATGACGCCATCGGAGCCTGAAACTTACAGACAGTACTGTACATATTTAAAATTAATGTATGACCACGCCCCCTATATCGATGACCACGCTCCCTGTACCGGTTTCCATAGGCAAAATGTTGGAGGGTATGTTATCACCTTCTACTTCATCACTTCACCGAGCTTCAGAAATCTACCCCCTATAAGTTAGCAAGTTTTTAACCCCCTAGGATAAAAGTTAAGGTACTTGTGTATTTTGGCGGCGCCCATCGCATCGCATACCATAAGGCATACGATGGTATGCGATGCGACGCGATATCGCGCGATGCTGTACAATGTCATACAATTTTAAAATTGTATGACATTGTACATGGCATACAATGCCATACAATGCGATGCGACGCGATTAAACATTGTATAAGCACCCTAATGGGTGCTTACAATGTGAAATGCACCCCCACGCCACCCCCCCACTATAAACGTGAACCCGTGGCGAGCGCAGCAAGCCCACGAGGGGCGGCGGTACGTGTCCTCTGACCTTTTCATACCCCCACTATCCACGTCGGCGTGGAGTTGAGAATAGAAAGTGTGGCGAGTGCAGCGAGCCACCGAGCCCAAAGCGTGGCAAGCGCAGCGAGCCCCGCGAGGGGACACGGATACCTGTGAAGCCCGCGAGGGGACTCCGATACCTGCGCTCGCCACGCTTCGGGCTCGGTGGCTCGCCGTGCTCGCCACACTTTCTATTCTCAACTCCACGCTGACGTGGATAGTGGGGGTATGAAAAGGTCGGAGGACGCGTACCACCGCCCCTCGCGGGCTCGCTGCGCTCGCCACGCTTCGGGTTCACGTTTATAGTGGGGGGGGGGGTGGCGTGGGGTGCATTTCACATTGTAAGCACCCATTAGGGTGCTTAAAAGCACCCTTTAGGGTGCTTATACGATCTTTCATCGCATAGGGGGCAAAAATCGCGTCGCATCGCATGCTATGCGATGCGACGCGATATAAACATCGCGCGATGTACATCGGGGGCGCCGCTATAATACACAAGTACCAAAAGTTAATTATTGATAAATTTGGGAAAAAATATTAAATTAAGCAAATTGGGCCTACGGTATAAATTTACTGAGATGGGAGTTCTATTTAGGATGATGTGTGGCCCATAGTAACCAATTACATTCTATTAGGGGTGTAACTCCAAGAGGCAATGGAGCCTCGGGGCATCTGCATAAAAAGCAGCACCTGTGCGGTTCGCAGCAGGATCCAAGTGCGACCGTTGCTCTTGCATTGGAGCTCTGTAGTTAAATGGCTCTATACCAGGAGCCCTGCTAACACCTGCAATAGTGGACAGGATGGCTGCTGCCTGGTACCACTCAGCCTGCGCTGCAGCAAGCAATGCTGCTGGACTCTAAGTAGATGATACTCACAGGTATTGCCAGAAGGGCGACACAAGCTTAATGTTGACATGGCAATGGTAGACACTCAAAAAGCTGACACAAAATTTTCACCTTTTTTTGGGTGTCTATATCGACTTATGTTGACATGGACACCGTATAAGTGTACCGCGTCCCCTCACATGGCTCACTTATACCCTCCAACTGTACCGATTTAGCCGGTAAAGTACCGTTTTTTTATGGTCTGTACTGGCTAAATCAAAGTGTACCGAATGTACCGGTTTTTGGCGGGCACGGGCACGGGCTCACCTTGTCTCCCATGCTGCGGCGGGAAAGGAGGAGAGGAGGCTGAGCGAGGAAGCCCGGACAGCGAAACGGGGAGCAGGCGGCTGCACGACCTCTGTCTGTCGCCACACATGACCCATGCCCGGCCAATCACAGGACGCACATGGCTGTGTAGGACAGCGGGAGAGACGCATCATCTCACTCGGCGGCTGCTAATGGTACCGCAGTCACTGGTGACAGCAGCAGCAGGGGATGAGGAGAAGGGCGGCAGCCGGGCTGGGGAGAGGACTGTGCGGGGGCTTGGGGAGAATACTAGGCCTACTGTATGTGTGTGTGCGAACGCCATGTGCCATTATCATGCTGCTGTGTTATGGCCGGCACACGGGGGCAGCGGGGAGGTGCTGAGCGGAGAAGCTGCTCAGTATGCTGAGCATTGCTGATATTTTTATATTGCATGATGTTAATTTTAAAAACATACATCTGAAAAAATGGCCAGTATACATTCATAAAGGGGGCGTGACCACGCCTCCTTTAGTCATGGCCACACCCCATTTCCGTATGTGTACCGATTTCTGCCCTTCAAATGTTGGAGGGTATGGGCTCACTGTGCTCGCCATGCTTCGGGCACTATTATATACTCACTCTATGCCAACTTAAATACTAAAGTATGAACCAAGTCGGTGTACACCCCAAAAAAAAAAAAATATTGTGTCAATTTTCTGTCAATGCCGACCTATGTTATATTGACCATTTCCAGATGTCGACCTAGTCACTGAAGACCATTAGTGGTCGACGTAGTGACTACCGCTAGACATTGGTGACCAGGGACCGGCTGGTCCATCAAACCATATGGCACTAATTCTCTTTCTTCATCTAGTCCATTTTCTTTTTTTTCAACATATTCACCACCACCTCCGGGTGTAGAATCTGTGTTGGCTCCCCTCTGATTAGCTGATTTGCAGACCAGAGGTGAATCTGTGACAGGAGCGATACTGCGTCTCTTCATAAATAATTACCTAGAAAGACCTGACTCTGAACAGACGGTCTTTGGAAACCGGTCCTGCGTTTCTAATTTCTGAAAACCACCTACAGTGTGACACAGATTGTACATCCCTGGGAGCTTCTGCTTATAAAGTGTTTAACAACTAGACCATGATCCATTTGTGTATAGTCAGCGCCAAAAATGTCCCAAGCTTCAGGAAATTAAAGTTTGTGGTTTGGAATCTCTAATTCCAAATATATTTCCTGTTGAAGCATGTAAGCTGGGTACACATTGGACAGTGTGTGTGTACCCAGCAACATGCTCCGTCATCCTGCATGTACAGACGCTTACACAGCTTTCAGTTAAGCCACTCCCCCCCCCCCCCCCCCCCCCGAGTGAAATCCCATTCGCAGCTGTCCGAAAATTTACGATTTTTACACTGGCCTCAAGTCATCGCAGGTGCCGCATAACCCAAGACTTACCTGGCAGTGCGATGGATAAAGGCATACTGACAAATCACAAACGCTCCTCTACAATGCTCAGGCACGCCTAGCATTTCCCAGCGTTTTTCGAGACATGCCTGCATTTTTCTTAACACTCCCACTAAATGGACGGTTTCCACCCCCCACACGCCTACTTCATTCATGACAATAACCTTGCAAACGCTGTGCGTTCAGAAAAAATTGCAGGATGCCCTCATGCATGCGTACTGAGAACCAGATGCATGCAGAATCTATCAATAATATGCCTCTGTGCAAATTCACAGCAGTACGTTCAGATCTGAATTACCCCCATAGTGCATACACACTGGATGACATTCTGATTTGGTCATTCCAACCAGTCAGAATCAGCAAATCAGTAAAGCTCAGTAGGTGCCATGCCATTGTGCTAATAAATATAAGCAATATAGATAAAGATTAGTCGATAGAAGAGGAAGAGCAGCAACCAAGTACTAGTGCGTTGCCAGTCATGCTAATACTACATCATCCAGCTGCAGTGGTCCAGGGGTCATAAGGTTTTAAAAAATATCAAAATGTTTCACAATGCTTAAAAAAAAGGGGTAGAGTTGTCACATTATAAACCAACAAATCAGTGCCCAGAAAAAAAAATCCCTAAGGAGTGGTGCAAACTCTAGCCATATGCGAGTGTGACATTTCCCAGACTGCAGCCTTAGAGAAGCCTCCTTCACTTCCTTTAACCATTTCTGCACC
This sequence comes from Crinia signifera, assembly GCF_055691185.1. Lineage (NCBI taxonomy): Eukaryota > Metazoa > Chordata > Amphibia > Anura > Myobatrachidae > Crinia > Crinia signifera. The sequence continues at coordinate 34,482,025 of NC_139218.1, forward strand.
ATCTGCAAATGTGGGGGTGAGCACGACAAGAAAAGATGGCGATGATGTCATAATAGAAATGGAGGATGCTAGTGTGGAAGTGGAACATGAGTGGATATTTGTGTACTAATGCTACCTAATATAATGCTACTGAAGATGTTGGGGATGTTGATGATGTTGTTTGGGTAAGTCAGCCACCAGTTGCTGCAGTTGACTGGGCATAAGACCAAAGAAGCCACCTCCTGGGTGTGGGATTATTTTTACCCAAATCTTGATATAATTTGTCAAGGCATCTGCCCCATTGGTGAGGTAACACTTAGTAGAGATAGAAACTTTAACTATCTAGTGTTCAATGAGTTAATTCAATTAATTTTACCCAGTGGGGGGGGGGGGGGGGCGGCTTTGACAAATCTAAATCCCGACGACAAATTATAACCAAAACCAAGACACGGGGGTTGGTGAACATTTTTAGTTGCCTGCTGACGGGGGAGCTCAGTTTACTAATGTGTGACTTTTAATCTTGGACAAGTCTCCTGTGCATTAATCTGAACGCACAAGATGGCTGCTTCCACTAGATACACATTTCGGTCACACCACCAAGAACGAGATCTGATAAAACTATTTTTCTTTTGTTGCTGTCTTGCAGAGACGATCCTCTCGTGTAAATACAGACTGGAGAAGGAGCAACAGCACAGGTTAGAATGGAAGAAAACCGCCCTCAATGGAGTTGTCTCCTTTGTCTACTTTAATAACTCACTATCAGGTAAAGTATCGTCCTTCACCTTCTGACACTGAACATGCACTGAATGCTTCTGTACCCTAATGACTTACTTCATCACATCGGCCACTGAGACGTGCATGGGGCACAGTAAATATGGTGGCAGTGTTCATTCTAGCCTGTATATCATTGCCCACATTATTTTGCTTTCATCAGGGTAGTAATAAGAGCTAACACTACAATAGGTGGGTGCCGGACGAAGTTCCGACAGTCGGGATCCCGACAGACATTCACCCGACGTCGGGATCCCGACTATCAAAACACTGACAGCCGGGTTCCCGACAGCCACCCGCTATTTTCCCTCATGGGGTCCTCGACCCCCATAGAGGGAGAATAGAATAGGTGGCTCACGTAGCCATCGTGGCTGCAGCGTAGCGAGCCCGCAAGGGGCTTAGTTGCGCTCACCATGCTGTCTGGGTCCGGCCAGTCGGGATCCCGACGTCGGGATAATGACTGTATACCACACTCCTATAGGCATACCTGCACACCTCTAGTACAACATTGTAAAGAATTCTGAATGTTAATCTGTAATTTGAGATTTATTTGTTTATTTCTTTATACTTCCTTTGTGCTAACAGCTGAGCTGCAGAAGCGAGCGGAGATGATAGGCGCGAGCCTTAGGTTTAGAAATCTCACCAGAGAGGATGCTGGGAGCTATCGCTGTGAAGTTAGCGCACCTCAAGACAAGAAAAACTTTCAAGAAATCACTATCACATTAAACGTTTTAGGTAAGAGCCCTCGGTGATGTGTATCTACTGGGCCCGGAATTGTGATGACATACCATACTTATACATACCTGTCACTGATTTTTTTATTTACCCCGTGATAGACTTTTTTTCATACCTCTATCTATGATTGATGCTCCTGGCTTAACTACTTAACTACTGTTCTCACATAAGCCAGGGGTCATAATAACTTTTTTTGCTGTATGGGGAGCATGGCGGTGTCATGGTGAGTACTGCTACCTCACAGAAGAGGTGATTGGTTCAGTTTATAGTCTTGACCTTCCTGCGCAGAGTTTGTATGTTCTTTACATGTTTGTATGAGTTTCCGACTTACTCATACAAAAAAAAAAAACCATACAAACCATGCTGCTAGATTAAATGGATTCTGACAGAATTAACCCTAGTGTATATGTGTAGGTGTGTGCTTGTATATTTCAAATATTTCTGTAAATAAATATAAATTATTTAAAGAGAATACAAATTATTTTACAAATAAATTAAACTGAATAAAAAAAATATACGGTAAGTAATAAACTTATCATCTAAAATTCAAAATAATTTATTAATAAACAAAAGAAGTAATTTATTAATGTGGTTACATTTTGGATGACACATTGGGGGAAATTTACTAAGATGTGTATTCTACTTCACATGTGCTGTTGCTATGGGCAACCAATCAGAGCCTGTCTACTATCTTCTAGAGCAGGGCTGGGCAACACTAGCCCTCCAGATGTTGATGAACTACACATCCCAGCATGCCTTGCATCAGTTTCAGCATAGCCACATAGCAAAACTAATGCAAAGCATCCTGGGATGTGTAGTTCATCAACATCTGGAGGGCCGGTGTTGCCCAGCCCTGTTCTAGAGGGTGCTAAACAAATAGTAGATTCTGATTGGTTGCCCATAGCAACATCATTTGTGAAGTAGAATACACATCTTAGTAAATATCCCCCATTTTCTAGTATTCCTTAAAGTGGGGGTAAGATTGTTTTTTTTTCAGTGTTACATACCTCCCAACTTTGAGGAAGATGGGAGGTACAACTGGTGCGCGGTGGACGCTCGTCCAAAAAACTATTTGGGGGCGTGGTCTAAATGGAATGGGGCGTGGACTATACTTGTGATGTTCCTGCGAGGCCACGCCCCTGGTTTTGCCCCTGCGGGGGCATGAATAGAAGCTGTGCACATGCACACAGCGTCTATTCACAGGTGACAGGGGGGACCTTCCGATTGCCCCCCCACCCCACCCGCCTCGGAACACTGCCGGACCCGGACCTTTGGGAACGTCCCCAAAAACGGGACGTATCCGTGCAAAGCAGGACAGTTGGGATGTATGATGTTATATTAAAAACTTTATCACTATCAGATTTTTTTTTTACTTTTGGTATTATCCTGACAAAAAAAGTATAAATTATATACAGGATATATTTTATTTAAATAATAGTAGTAGAAATAAGTATGCTACAGTATGTTAAAATAATGACTCAAATGCTCCAACACTTATCCCCCCTCCCTTTAAACTATGTGATAATGTGTTCTGTTTATTCTCATTGGCAGGATTCATTTTTGGTTCTTATCCATGAGTTTTATTTTTTTTTAAATGTTCTTCTGAAGAAAATCATTGGGGGAAAATGGAATAGCCATGCAGAAATTGGTGCGACTCAGGCTAGTCTGATGTTTAAAAGCGTCAATGATTTAAAAGGCTGGTTTTTAAATTATTGCTGATTTTAAACTTCGAGCAGACTCGCCGAAACCTCAACAATACTTGCATTTATCCCTGTGTGTTGAATTATGCTCGTTTCTTAATAATCTGTTGAATTCCTACAAAAATTTTAATATAAATAATTTTACAGAATATATTGATAATTATAATTAACCATTATTTATATAGATCAATAAAAATGTTATGTGAATGGTCGCCAATCATCGAATGAATTCTCTCCCCTTCGGAAATAAAAGTCAATCAGTCGAAGAGGGGGCTGGGCGTTCCCAGGGACCCCATAAAACACTGAGTGCCCCCCTTCATATGCCACCTAACCTGCCTCCCTCCCCTACCCGTACATTTGTTCATACAGCGGCCCTGCACATGCACAAATCCGCGCATGTGTAGAGCCACACAATCGGTCCCCGGAGCGGAACCGATTGATCGTGTGTTTTGGCGCTGTGAATCCTTGTGGCGCCATATAAATAAACAAAAATAATATTAATAGTAATAACTCATTCAACCATACAAAAATAAATAACACAGCTGTATGGAGATAAATAATGCAATCAAAGTGTAATTTATTGAGAAGAACAAAATGTATACATTTAAATTGAGTCATTTTCTTATACTAATAGGTATAATAACAGGTATAGTTAAGATATCATTGGTAAAGATTTGTCGGTATAAGGTGGTATGTGATGAGGCAAGAGGTGCTGTAAGCTATTTTATAGAACCTACTAATTAGGTGTGTCGTGTTTTCCTATCTTCGTCTTCAAATACAAGTAAAGAGTTACTTAGGGGGGGTACACACCAGAACGATTAGGGCTCAATTCCATCAATCTGGATCCAATTCCGACCGATTGGATGCAGATTGTATGTAGATTGGGCATGTTTAGGTCCAATTCCGATCCGATTCCAATCCGATGCGCGTCCCCGCTGTCGTTTGGTCGTTTTACAGATCCTACCTGCTGCAGTGAGGATCTGTAAAAGATCCATTCAACTGGATACAGATTCCGATCGGATTGGGATCAGATTGGAAGCAGATCGTTAGCAGATTGTTAGCAGATTGTGTGCTCCAACAGATCGTGCGAAAATCACACAATCTGCTAACGATCTACTAACAATCAGGATCGTTCTGGTGTGTACCTGGCCTTACTTCTCAGGTGTAGTGGGAAAAGATTTGTACAACCAATTACAGGAAGGAGATGTACAATAGTGGTTTCCAGCTCCCACAAATCTCTCTCAGCGCTGAGCAATGATATAAACATATAAATAAATGTATTACCTAATTGTAACTATCTAAGGAAGATTTACAAGCGAGCTTCCTGCTAATTGTCTGACAGGGCACTATTCAGTTTTACAAGAAGCAGATACTTCGTTATTAATTGTGGGAGACCCATCCAAAAAAATCACGTAAAAGAGCACTTTGTTAAATAATGGAAATGCTGGCAGTTAGTCATGAAAAGACTGGGAATGAGTAATACAAGGTGGTTGGAGAACACCGTCCAGTGTTATACTCCCTGACAGCCTAGGATTCACACCAGAACATGTCCATGCGATACCAAATGACATTCTAATAACATATAAATAACCAAGTGATCATAAGTAAAGGTGATTCAGTGGTGGACGCAAAGATGGATGCAGTGCAGTTATTCTTTATCACTGCGAATGCATACAATGTACGCATGTAATGCTGTGTACACACGGTCCGATTTCCTTTCCGATGTTGACAATATAGTCAACATCGGATCGGCATCGGATCAACATCGGATGAAGATCGCAAGGGTTTCAACCCTTGCGATCCCGATCCGATCCCAATGCGTGTTCACGTATCGGAAGCCAGAAAGTCTTGGCTGCCTTGTCTATATAGTGCAGATCTGCACTATATAGTCAAGATAGGATGCAAATCGGATGTGCCTTAAGATCCTATCCACGATCCTATCTGATCAGATCGTGGATAGGATCTTAAGGCACATCTAACATGTGTACACACCATAAGTCGCACTGCGCATGTGTCGCAGTGGCCATGCGATGGTAGTCGCAGATAGTAAGCGGTCATTTGCGGGAAATGAGGGGTTAGTTAAAACGCAGACATGTTGGACATGTTGCAATTGACCTATTGGTGTCAATATAATGGGGTACATTTACTAAGTGGAAATGGGAGTTCTATTGAAGATTGGATGTTGCCCACCTCAACCAATCAGATTCTGGGCCAGATGTACTCAGCTTGAAAAGTGATAAAATGGAGAGTGATAAAGTCCCAGTTGATTCACCCCTAACTGTCTTTTTACGGACTATTTAAAAAATGACTGTTAAGAGCTGATTTGTTGGTGGTTTATCACTCTCCAGTTTATCACTTTTCAAAGCTTAGTACATCTGGCCCTCTATCTATTATCTTCTAGACGGTGCTAAATTAATAAGAAGTAGACTCTGATTCGTTGCTATGGACAACATCCCATCTTCTGTCTGTCTATCTATCTGTCTATCGAGCTGTCTGTCTGTCTGTCTGTCTATCTATATATTTTTTTCCTGTCCCCTCTTTTTTATTCTCCCTTTCTCTATGTTCCCAGTTTCCCTCTTTTTTGTTACTTATTTCATACCACTATATGTGCTGGGATTTAAGAACGTGTTTGGTTTTATGGCAATATAGAGCACAGACTAAATTCTAAATGCTGTGTTCTCCCTTCTTAGATTTTTCTTCTACATTTGTTGTTCCGATGATTTGTTGTTGATTTCCCAACCTGTATCGCTGCGCTCTGTGTCATGTAGTCATTTGTTCATTGTCTCTTGTGATACTGATTGAGAATCAATAAAATATAACGGTACTTATGTATTATCTGGACTCCCATGTTAAATGCACCCCATTTTTTCATACCCCTACTATCCAAATACGCATGGAGTTGATTTTATATAGTGTGGCGAGCGCAGCGAGCCACCGTGCCCGAAGCGTGGCGAGCCCCGCGAGGGGACACGGTCTCATAAGAAAAACGGGAGCCCAGATATTACATAAGTACCAATATAACTTGCAAATAAAAAGGCGGACACTGCATCCGTCTCCCACAGCCTCTGTACTTGGATCCTAAAGTAGTTAGTGCAAATTATTACTAGATGAGATGTTATAGCAATACAGGTCGCTGGCACACAATGTAGTTCTGATACATTACTGCACTGTGTCTCCAGTCTTCTACACGTTCTACCAGGGTGGTCCAGTAAGTAAGATAACAACCTCTCATTGGGGTTTATTCTAGGTCATTCTTTCTGACAAAATTCTTCTTAGATGGACAAAACCATGTGCACTGCAGGGGGGCAGATGTAACATGTGCAGAGAGAATTAGATTTGGGTGAGTTATTTTGTTTCTGTGCAGGGAAAATACTGACTGCATGATTTTACACTTCAATATAGATCTCACTTTGAAGTCAAACCCCACCCAAATCTAATTCTCTCTGCACAAGTTACATCTGCCCCACCCGCAGTGCACATGGCTTTGTCCATCTAAGAAGGATTTTGTCAGAAAGAATGGACTAGAATAACCCCCATTGCGTATATGTATTCATCTCATACATATATGTATAATCAATAGTATGGCTTTGGACAGATTATTTTTCCACACACAGATGAATCCGGGCTCATTCAGGCTGGGGCTGGCGATCGAATCGCTAGCCGCCAGCCTCTACCATCTGCTTCCGGCCGCCGGAAGGGGCGCGTGCGCACGGGACGATGGAGCTCCCCACCGCCTCCCCGCCGATCCCCCCCTCGGGCCCCTGTACACGCGCTCATTGCACACATTATAAATACGCCACTGGTGGTCTAACCTGCTCTGGCCTAGTGTGAAATGAGAATGAACTAGAGAACATTACACACATGAGAGGTCATGTGACCTTACTTATTGCACCACCCTTGCAGTAGAATGCTCATGATTCAGAACATACTCCTTAGGATCCCATGGTTTCTATAGCTCTTCCTATGACTGACGCAGCACATGGCTACAATAAGCGCCGGTTAAATTAAAACACACGTGCATTCACATGCATTCATTTCATTCTGCATTGTGAGCCGCTGGCTTCTCTGGGATGTACCTCATTGCCTAGCCATTAAAATATAATAAGTACTAGCTAATACAGAACTAAGGAGGAATATAAATATCTCCTATATAAATAATAGTATACATTATCAAAGTACTAATTCATGTATTTGTATTTGCAACATGTAGTTACGTACTCTGCTAATATATTTATTTATATTGATCACTAATAATTAGTTTTTAGATCCTTATTCTGACCCTGATTTGGGAAAATCTGTAAATTAATGTTTTTTTTTTTCTTTCGACACAGTGGCCCCAAGCATCCCGGTGTGCGACATTCCGAACTCCGCCATGAGCGGCAGCGCAGTTGAGCTGAAATGTTGGGAGAAGCAAGGAAATCCAGCTTCAATGTACCAGTGGTTTAAGGATGGCGTTCCCTTGGATAGCCACAGCCAAAATGCCAAAGCTATCAATTTGACATATAAAGTGGATACAGCCACAGGCACTCTGGTGTGTACATCTTCCTCCTCATGTATCCTAAGCAGTATTCAGTAATAGCATCTATTCCAGCATAAAATTAATAGGCCCACCCCTCCTTACTACTGATTCGGCATACAAAATGGCTCCCGGTGTGCCTGAGACTGTGGGGAAAAGATGGATGATCTATTGAAGATAGGATGTTTCCCATAGCAACCAATAAGATTCAATATATGATCTCTTACAACAGCGATAGGGAAGCTGTGGCCCTCCAGCTGATGTTGGACTACAATCCCAGCATGCCTTGCTATAGTTTTGCTATTTGGCCATGCTAAAACAGTTGCAAGGTATGCTGGGATGTATAGTTCAATAACAGCTGCAGTGGCAAAGATTCCCCATTCCTTTTCTAGAAAGTGCTAAATAAACAAGAGGTAGAATTGTATTAATTGCTATGGGCAACATCCAGTCTTTAATAAAAACCATCTTAATAAATTTCCCCCTTCAACCGGTCAATTTAGAGGTTGCATTCTAAGTACTGGAGTAACCAACAAATGTTGGCTCCATTTTGTACCTCATGAAGTGTCACTGGACCCTAATGAACGAATTGTTTCCATTATTTTGCATATTCCCTCAGGCTACAAAATGGCCGCCTCATTTCGGACTAGGTGGTGGGTGCACTGTAAATGACTCCTATGGCATGTGACCCCCATTAGTGTGGCCCTTTTCAAGCTCAATTTAAAGTATCAGAGAATCTAACAGTTTATTTTTGTCTCTCTGATCTAAACTTGGTAAGTTGGGTGAGACATAACATAAGCAGCAACTGGTAAGAACTCATTTAAAGGCTTACTAAAAGGGGACATATCATGAGCCGGTCACATAACTGCAGTTGTGATCGGCTACTCCAGAAATGCCAGTATATAGCTCTATAGATATTCAGCGCTGGTGGAAATCTAGGTGGGCGTCTGCCAATCAGGTGCTTAGTTAAGGACAGTGCTGAGTTTAGTCTGCACTTTGTATATGCCCTTGGGAAGATGTGCTAAGACTTGGATCGGGACATTTTCTAAGATGGGACTTCTATTTCATATGGAATGTTGCTATGGGTAACCATGGGGGAAATTTACTAAGAGGAGTTGTTGCTATGGGCAACCAATTACATACTATCTATTATCTTCTAGAACAGGCATGTCTAAACTGTGGCCCTCCAGCTGTTGTGAAACTACACATCCCAGCATGCCTTGCCATAGTTTTAGCATTCCCTAATAGAAAAACTATGGCAAGGCATGATGGGACTTGTAGTTTCACAACAGCTGGAGGGCCACATATTCTGATTGGTTGCCCATAGCAACAACCCGTGTGAAATAGAACTCCCATCTTAATAAATTCCACCCCAGAGAGTGATAAAGTGGAGAGAAATAAAATTCCAACCAGTGTGCCCCTAACTGCCATTTTAAGCATCACCTGTAACCTGACAGGAGCTGACTGGCATTTTATTTATGTCTTCACTTAATTACTCTACAAGGCTTAGTACATTACCCCACGTGTATTCAGAGCCTGACACTGGACAATGCAGAAACAGAATTCTCTCACCTCTGGGCAGGCCGTCAGAAACTGCCCATAAGTCAGATGCTTCACTTCTAGTAAGTTTTATTTTTGTCTGTGCCTGATGCAACATCCTATGAAAGTAATCAGGAGGGCAGGAGGTCAGCAGGCAGTCGTCTGGTAGCGGAATAACAGCCCTGTTGATGTAGTAAGGTGGAAGTGAAACCATAACTTTCCTGTTTGAATCTGACATATAAACAAACTAGAATTATTTTGCACAACAGAGGAGGAGGTGGTGTACTGGGACAGGTGCCTTTGTTGCAACATGTAAGTCTATGATTTACAGCCAAGTGTACACATGGGGTCTGCAGGAAGCAAAATGGGGTCTGCAGGAAGCAAAATGCTAAAGTCAAAAGTTGACATGCTGACCTACAGGTGTGTCGTAATCAGTGGAGTCTACAGAGGAGACACAGTTCAAAATTCAAATCGGGGAACCGCACCAACTGCCAGTGAGTGAGTTTGGAATGACAGGTGGTGGCAGGTGCTGTCCCTCCCCAATTTGAATTTTGAACTGCACTGCAACCCCTACCGCTGAGCCTCCCCTGGTCCTCATACATCTTTGCTGCAGTCACACCAAACAGCCTCTCCTGGCATCAGAACCTTCTAGAGAGTAAAGGGACGCAGAAGGAGACTGTGCTGGTTAATGTGATATATGACACCTGTATATCTGTGTGTGACTGAGTCTCTGAGGGCGGGATGCTGGTATAATCGCGGCGAATGTGCATAATTACCGCAAGGTGGCCGTCACTACTTCGCCGAGTTTCCGCTCTTCTCATCTCCATATGCTGTAAGAATGCAGTTACCGCAATCTGTTTGCGGTAACTGACCCCTGCGCGATCTCCGTCGTTTTGTGTCTAGTGCGCATGCGCCCGCTGTGTGCATAGCGGACATGCGCACTGGGCACCTTCCTGGACGCTGAGTTACACAAAATGGATTAAAAGGTCTTGCCAATAGGTCATGATAACCTACACAATACAATACAGTATTGTATCAGAGGCACATGGTTAATGATTACGCTACTGTTTATAGGAGTTGTCATGTCCAAATGCAAGGAATTATTGGCTGCAATTTACATATACAATAAAAGGTTCAAATTAAACTATAAAAAAAATGTTAAAAATAAATAAATAACATGGCAGGGAATTAAATCATCTTCATCAATTACTCCCGTCCCCCTTGTCTTATTATGGATCCACCAAATATATCTGGCTGTCAAAACACACCCCTGGGATTTGTGCCTGTGAAACACAAGGCAGCAGCTGTTTGGCAACATAACTGAGGTCTAACAGCAATTGCAGGAATATTCTTATTTTACCAGATTCTAAAGACTTCTCCAGCAATGTACAACATTGCATCTCATGAACAAATAAATACAATGAGATGGCTTCACGGGTACAGGTTAGAAAATTGCCTCACACCTCAGGAGGCAAATCTATTAAAAAAAAAAACACCTCAGAACACACATAAAACCGCAAAAAATTACAATAAAACAAAATTTGGGGTGGATTAATAACTCCCCCATCCCTGTGTGCATCCAGCTGAGCACAAGCTTCCATCCCACCGCAGTAAACACCCATGTCACTCACATTCCGCTTGGTAAAAGTGGCGAGGTGTAACACAGTTAAGAAAAGAGCGTCGGATAATATAGCATACGGTGCGCGTGCCACTCCAGTACAAGTGTATGAGGAGAGCAGCGCGCACCGATACCAGCGGGAATGCGGAAGTGCTGAGAGAAGCACAGATCGCCCGCATCATATAGCATACCAGGAGATGACAGCGGCGGCTAAAAGGTCCCGGCATCGCAGCGGTAAGACATATAGAATCCCGCCCTGAATCTCTACATGAAGTGTTTGAATGTAGCAGCCACAGTTTTTCTCCAATACAAATTCTGCTCTGCTTTGTTAATACGCCATGCAGTGCAAGATACCTGTTGCCAGTGAACCGTCTTTTGTTGCTGAAAATGAGTCTTATTCACAGTGCAACTAGGTCGCACATGGTGACTGTGCTGATTAATGTGATATGAGACTGTATACTGTGTGCGACTGAGTCTGTATACGGAGCAGAACAACACATTTATTGGAAAAAAGGATGCGGCTGACTCATTGTAGCACGTTGTGTACAGATACAGAGACTCAGTCGCATGTTTCACATGGGTTGTTGCTATGGGCAACCAATTACATACTATCTATTATCTTCTAGAACAGGCATGTCCAAACTGTGGCCCTCCAGCTGTTGTGAAACTACACATCCCAGCATGCCTTGCCATAGTTTTAGCATTCCCTAATAGAAAAAACTATGGCAAGGCATGATGGGACTTGTAGTTTCACAACAGCTGGAGGGCCACATATTCTGATTGGTTGCCCATAGCAACAACCCGTGTGAAATAGAACTCCCATCTTAATAAATTCCACCCCAGAGAGTGATAAAGTGGAGAGAAATAAAATTCCAACCAGTGTGCCCCTAACTGCCATTTTAAGCATTACCTGTAACCTGACAGGAGCTGACTGGCATTTTATTTATGTCTCCACTTAATTACTCTACAAGGCATAAGGCCAGATGTATCAAGCTTCAAAAAGTGATCAAATGGAGAGTGATAAACAACCAGCCAATCAGCTCCTACCTGTCATTTTTCAAACCCAGTCTGTAACATGGCAGGTAGGAGCTGATTGGCTGGCTGTTTATCACTCTCCATTTATCACTTTTTGAAGCTTGATACATCTGACCCTTAGTACATTACCCCACGTGTATTCAGAGCCTGACACTGGACAATGCAAAAACAGAATTCTCTCACCTCTGGGCAGGCCGTCACAAACTGCCCATAAGTCAGATGCTTCACTTCTAGTAAGTTTTATTTTTGTCTGTGCCTGATGCAACATCCTATGAAAGTAATCAGGAGGGCAGGAGGTCAGCAGGCAGTCGTCTGGTAGCGGAATAACAGCCCTGTTGATGTAGTAAGGTGGAAGTGAAACCATAACTTTCCTGTTTTAATCTGACATATAAACAAACTAGAATTATTTTGCACAACAGAGGAGGAGGTGGTGTACTGGGACAGGTGCCTTTGTTGCAACATGTAAGTCTATGATATACAGCCAAGTGTACACATGGGGTCTGCAGGAAGCAAAATGGGGTCTGCAGGAAGCAAAATGCTAAAGTCAAAAGTTGACATGCTGACCTACAGGTGTGTCGTAATCTGTGGAGTCTACAGAGGAGACACAGTTCAAAATTCAAATCGGGGAACCGCACCAACTGCCAGTGAGTGAGTTTGGAATGACAGGTGGTGGCAGGTGCTGTCCCTCCCCAATTTGAATTTTGAACTGCACTGCAACCCCTACCGCTGAGCCTCCCCTGGTCCTCATACATCTTTGCTGCAGTCACACCAAACAGCCTCTCCTGGCATCAGAACCTTCTAAAGAGTAAAGGGACGCAGAAGGAGACTGTGCTGGTTAATGTGATATATGACACCTGTATATCTGTGTGTGACTGAGTCTCTGAATCTCTACATGAAGGTTTGAATGTAGCAGCCACAGTTTTTCTCCAATACAAATTCTGCTCTGCTTTGTTAATACGCCATGCAGTGCAAGATACCTGTTGCCAGTGAACCGTCTTTTGTTGCTGAAAATGAGTCTTATTCACAGTGCAACTAGGTCGCACATGGTGACTGTGCTGATTAATGTGATATGAGACTGTATACTGTGTGCGACTGAGTCTGTATACGGAGCAGAACAACACATTTATTGGAAAAAAGGATGCAGCTGCCTCATTGTAGCACTTTGTGTACAGATACAGAGACTCAGTCGCACACAGATATACAAGTCATATATCATATTAATTAGCACAGTCTCCTTGGGCATTCTAGCCACATTGTGTTGCAACTAAGAAGCATTTTTTGGCAAACAATAAGTCTGATGCCTGAATATTCTCACACGACCTGGCGTGCCAAGAGGTGCTGTTTGGTGTGCCTGCAGCAAAGGATGTATGAGGACATATCTGTATACTGTTCCCCCGGGTCCTAGGTCGCCATTCCCCAAAGTTATTTTGCACCAGAGAGTGAGTTATGTAACTAACAATACTTATTTCTTCAACCAGCATTTCAGCACAGTCACAAAACGGGATACTGGAGAGTATTACTGTGAGGCCATTAACAGTATCGGCAAGCAGCGGTGTATAGCCAAGAGAATGCAAGTCGGTGAGTAGCCTCGGCCTGCGGAATGAAATATTAGCACGTCTACAGGAAGCTTACAGTGTGTATCAGGGTTTCAGGGGATGCATGAAACCTATGAGAGAGATGGAGATTTTATCTACAGTTATTGGGCACCAAGGGATTCGTCACGCTGGTGAAGCTACACATACATATTCCAGTCTAGCCCACAACATGCATTCCTGCCAGTGATCTGTCACACGTCAATTCTGATCAAGGGGGATATATGTATCAAACTTTCCAAAGAGGACAGGTGGAGAAGCCGATAACAACTGACCAGCTTGTAGCTACCATTTTATAGAATGTTCTAGAGCAGGGGTCCTCAAACTATTTTGCTCTGGGACTCCATCATACAATAAAAATAATTACGGGACCCCAGCAAGTCACTGCAGAAGGTCATCACATCACATGTGTAGTCAGCAGACAGCACATACATGGCAGCATTGTGAAGGCACAAAATGATGGGAGGAGTCTAACATAACAGACAATTCAACAGATCTTTCAGACTTCTTGAATCACTGAATGAGATTAGAAAAGTCATCAGCCTGATGGTCAGCAACCTGGAGTCGCGACCCCATGCTGAGAAGGTCGGGACCCACTTTGGGGTCAGGACCCACAGTTTGAGAACCGCTGTTCTAGAGAAATGATAGCTAGAGCCCGGTTCGCTTCCATGGGCAACTTACCCACTCTTAGCGGTAGATGTATGAAGCAGTGATAAGGGAGAAGTGAGCCACAGGAGACATGGCCCATGGCAACCAATCAGCTGCTCTGTATAATTTGATATTATCTAAATTATGAATGTTACTTCAGTGCTGATTGGTTGCCATGGGCCACTCCTCCTCCCTTATCATTGCTTCAAACATCTACCCCTTTGTCTTTATAAGGTTTAATACATCACTAGTTTTTGTTGATTACATTGAGAGGTGGCTGGGATGCATATGACTCTGAACTGCACGCAATTGTCATGGACGGCACAAAAAGTAGCAAGACCCATCTCAGTGGTGGCTCGAGTCGTGGGCAATTGGGAACCAGGCCCTAAATTTACTATACTTTTTGAAACCAGCAAAATCACCATACATCTCACAATCAGAGGAATTAGGGACTTTGCATTGTCACATATAGAAAAGGGTCAATTTGAAAAATGCTCATGGATGGAAATCACCAAAAAGAATCAGCTGCTTATACATCAAAACCAGTGAGGTGAGGTAGATGTAATCATTCATTTCAATGGACAATGTGAAATTAAAACAAATCATGAAACCCCCACTATTTGCTGCGTCTTGTGTAACTGCAGACCACACCGGAACAGTTCTGCAATGGTATTTCATTGTTTTTTCCTTTAGTGCCATTGTTTTCAGTGGGGATGGAGTTCAGTGCTCAGCCAGTCACAAGCTGCCAGAGTGTAAACATTGCTTGTGATTGGCTGACCCCCAATCCATTCTAAAGGATTTTTTTGTGCCAGTTGAATAAATGTATATATTTTTTTTTTAAGATTTGAGAGTTGAAAAATTAATGAACCATTTATTATGTTGATGTTGGGTGATTTTACCATCAATAGATCTCCCACAAGCTAGTAAAAATACTTACATTTAATGTTAAGACAAATGGTGCACTTTAATTTAATGACTAATTACCAGCCTGTCTAAATGACGGTGCTGCTGGGAGCTGGGGCTCTGTCAAGCTGAGGTGTGTAGGTGTAGACGGGTGGTGGTGGGTTTGTCCTAACGGAGCTCCACCTAGGTCCCAGTGTCCGCCGGTGCATCCTAGAGGCGAGGAACAGTGTTAGCAGTGTAAGGCCCCCAAACATTGAGCCAATTTGGTCCGATTTTGGACTATTGCAACCAATTGGGCCGTTAAATCGTACCAAAACGGCTGTCCCGGCGGGTCCGATGTATGGACACCTTTTCTCATTTATACATTTAGCATCAAGAAAGTGTAGTCTGAAACAGTAATTTACCATTTTTTCTCAATGGAATAGAATGTAACCAAAAAATAACAAACATACTATTAATCCTCGTTCCTTCTGACCCACGGCTAACCTCAGATTTCTGTGGGGATTTTTTTCATGCCGTTAGTGGAGGTTTTAAGACTGTGCAAAAATATCTGTTTCAAGGGAATAACTAGTAGCACTTATTTAATATTTACTGTACAGACATCTAAGTAGATGCATTCGCCTGTTAAACCTAGTTATATGTGTAACCTTTTTCTCTGCTGTTGCATAGATGACTTGAACTTGGCTGCAATCATATCGGCGGTGGTGATTGTCAGTCTGCTGATCACGTTGTGTAGCTGTGGGATTTGTTATGCACAGAGAAAAGGCTACTTCTCAAGTAAGTGTCCTACTTTCATACCATCATCTTACCCCCTTTAGTACCCTATTACCTCTGTTCTTTTCTCTTGTCCCTCTGGTGTGTCTGTTAAATGGCTGTTTTGCATTCATGAGTTGAGATTGAGATTCGCCAGCTCACTAATTACCATAAAACATAACTTGGTATGCAATGCAATATAGTACTAAAAGCACAGAGTTCATCCCACCATGTATGGGCACCTTTAGGAACTACTTGATCTAGGTACCACATTGTTTGATCACCAAGGTAACCGTTTCCTCACTACATTTATCTCTACATATTTAATTGGTTCGGCGTCTACGGGTATTTTTTTGTCTTTTAAATAAGTATCTTAATTCCCTCCTCAGCCTTTGTTATAGCAAAGCAGGGCCGCTGAGCTCTGAATGCGACCTGGGTACAAGGGGCGTGGTCAAGTCTGAGAGCTGTGGCCAGACTCCCTTCCGAAACAAAATTAAAAAATGTTATGCACTTCCCTGTGATAAGGCACTGTGAGCCACAAGAGAGGGCATTCGTCCTTGCCGGGCCCTTCTAACAAGCCTGTAATCAGTACCCCCCCCAGCACGCAGACAAACTGGATGAATTTGTGGCCAACGGCTGTTAATTTGCATCACCCACAAATTATTCCTCTTCCCCCTGTGTCACCGTAATAATCAGTTTTGAGCTTATTGTGTAAGTAAAAGGATTCTGTTATGATATAGAAGGAGCAGTCAAACTTATGTTCCAAAGTTAAATTTAGTTGTGTATAGCATTACACTGGGAATGCGGTGTGGCCAGCTGTATTAATAGTATTGGAAAATAAAATATATTTAGGACTATTTCCTTGCGTCCCACATTGTAATGATTCAGGGTTGGGCCGGGGATCATTATAATGATCAGACTGAGAACTATCATTGTGTTTTTATAGCAGTGGCGAAAAAAAAAAACTGTTAAGGAAAAATATATATTCTATTTTTGTTTGTCTTTTTCACGTAATTTTTTATTACCGATGTCAGTGGAATCTGTTAATCTATTCAGAAAAAAACTTACTTCTGTACTTATCTGCATTTTTTACCAGGGCACCTGATATTTTATTGGTACCTCCAAATAAACATGGGATTATATTTCTCGGTCAAAATAAAGTAATTATTTGTAGATACTAATTTATACGATATTATGAGCATCTTATTTCTATGAAGCATCATTTATTTAATACCAGTTATTTATATACAGTAAGGCTCAGATATTCCGCAGCACTTTACAGAGAATAGTTGAACATTCTCATCAGTCCCTGCCTCAGAATCTATATTCTATTATATATTTATAATCTAAATGATATTATAATTTTTTTGTTGTGAGTAAATTACCCTAGCAGTATATTTTTTGGACTGTTGGAAGAAACCGGAGTACCTGGAGGAAACCCACGCAGGCACAGGGAGAATATACAAAGGGGGTTATTCTTATTCATTCGGTCCTCCGTGCATTCACAAGGAGGATCAATGTTGCGCACATGCGCAGGCGCGTTTCTGCGAATATTCTGCTCGCAGGGTGCACGCACCCTACAAGGCGAGCGGAGGATGGAGAAGGGCGGGATGCGCCGGGAAGCCCACTACCATATGGGAACGCCCAGCGCCTCATGGTAATGAGGCGGCGACGGGGGTGTGGGGGGCTAGTAGCTGACATCACCGGATGTCAGCTGCAAGCCCATATCCATCCCAGCTTACACGCATATGGAAGTGACTTGAAAGTCCAGACATTCGTAGGGTGGGATTTTGGTGGATTTGCGAATCAACCAGAATGAACCCCAAACTCCACACACTTAGGGCCATGGTGCGAATCAAACCCATGGCCTCAGTGCCGTGAGACAGTAATGCTAACCATTACACCATCCAGGCATATGCCAAATTAAAGTTATTAGTCCGTAGATGTGCAGATCTAAATGGGTGTTGGAATTGGTTGCCTTGTTTTGGAGTTATGTGCCAAAACATCCGCTGGCCAATCACAATGCATCACCATTGAGCTCTTTAAAAATATGACAGTTGGTCAACTCTGCCGGTGCACCTGCCAGACATCCTGGACCGTGTAACCTGCTGGGTTGTCTGAAAACTGTGACAATTATGTGTAGCCACCCACTAATCAGGGGATACTATTGGGTATCGACTCCCAAGGGGGTGGAAAGGGGTAAAATGTTTCGGTCTTGTACTGAGAAAAGGCTACCTGATACAATTACATGGTACAGTGATCATTAAAAAAACAAAGTTATAATAAGTCAATAGTCCACATTTTAGACCTGTAGGGTTTGTTATTATTCATATTGTGCTTAGATAACATCTGCAGTATATCTAACAGATAATCCAGCAGCCCGCTGTCTGTGCAGGGGGTGGGGCAGATATGCCTGCTCGCCACTCTATCAGGCTGACGTCAGCATGTTTGAATTGTTCCCAGTGATAAACTGTTTGTTATTCTACTAGTGAGCTAGGCCAGCTGTTCTGTGTCGGGGAGAGAGCCCTATAGCACTGATGTAGATCAGAATGACAAGTGTCACTGATGCATACACACAGAACCGTATCTGCAGATTTATCTCTCTGCTCCTTTAGTTTGAGTTGCACACATTTTAAAATATGTGGAACCTGTAATCCGGCATACATATAAATCTATCGCTGCCACCATCATCATCCTCTTCTCTGCAAACGGCATTACACTTGAAGGGGCTCCCGATGATATAAACACCATATATAAGATAATATAAAATCACATACACATATAAAGCCCCATACACCTTAACATACAACCTAACGAGAAAATAACAGATATCGCTCAGAAGGGCCCTTCTGTCCGATATCTTTTTTTTTAAAAAGTCTTGTGTGTACACTTTGTATATTAACGATGCAAGCTCCCGCACATCGTACCAACCCCCTTTGTCTACTGAACATGAGGGTGGACTTTGGTTATGTAGCCAACGACCCGCATGTACAGCAGGGCCCAGTGATGTCACTGAATGATATTGTTGACCGTTGTGTACATTCAGTTTAGTTTGACTTGCGACACTGCCAATATAGTTAAATATAGTCTAAGGGTCGGAACTGAGTTTTATTTGCGAGTCCCAGGATGTCAGCCGCCTGCCCCCGGCACACATCGTCCCGCCCATGGGAACCCGTCCCGCCCATCGTGTACCCATGGGAACGCCTAGCATATTCATAAGGATGCCCATAAAACGCTGGGCGACCCCCGCCGCCGTCTGCCAGCGGCCCGCCACGATCCTTGCGAACGGCTTGGCGACTATGGAAGTCGCCGAAGCCGTACGCAAAGGGGAGCTGCACGTGCGCATAATATACCATGCACATGCACAGAACCCCAAACATTGGAACGCGGCTGGATTCGCCCCATTCCCAATTATTTAGAGTGAAGACCTTTATCTCTATACATTATCCCTCTGCAATGTTTGTTACATTTCCCCCTATTACATCCATTTAATTAAACAATTAACCTTAAATAATAGTTTTTAACCTCATGTTGCTATTTATCATGTTCCACTTTCATAGAACAGATCCTTTACTTTATTTAAACTTCACAATTCCACTGGTTGTAATCCCATATTTCTCTGCCCATGTTTCAGTTGGGATTTAAATCCCTAAATTCATGAATGGTATAAAAAGTATTTTGAAGCGGAGCTGGGACTTCTGTCCTCAATTCCCAATCTTGTAAGAAAAAACAAGAACATGGTGGTAAAACTATCCCCCAACCTACTAATATACATTCCTATTGGGCCATTTCATGTTACAGATGTTGAACCATGTTAGGGGTTATTCCGTCCCAGGCCACGACAGCTGTGACCCTGGCCCGTTTTCGTCTCGTTTCGACCGCTTATCGCCAGACGGGATTTAATATTCTGCCGGGCGATCAGCAAAAAAGGGAGCGTGTCCGCGTAAACGGTCGTGGATTGTCCAGATTCGTCCGTTATCGCGACAATTCATGGCCGTTATCGTTAAAACGAGCCCGACACCTTTTAAAGTTGGGCCTGTTCTGTCGATTTGCCTCTTCAATGCTGTTGGGCAAGACAGCATTGAATAGGCGCCCGTGGCTATTTCCCACCGTCATAAATAGCGGCGGGGATTGAATACCCCACTACTGTAGTCACACTTAGGGCACGATTCAGACCTGATCGCTACTGGGCGATTTAGCAGAGCCCTGTAATTAGCTGCTGCCCAGACAGAGATAAATCCCAGCCAGTGCAAGTCTGCGAATGGCTTGCAAAAATCTTTCCAATAGGTGGCCAGCCGCAAATCCAATCGCAACTCACTCCCCATCTAATGATTTTTCCCATTCTGAGCTGACTTAGACTTGCGGCATCCAGGTCCAAGAGCTGTCCATCTGTGTTTGCGTGCGGACGCGCAGCGTTTTCCCCATATGCATGCCACTGCTCGTCTCCACGCCGGGGACCATATGAACTAGAATCAGGCCCTAAGTGCTCATTTTTGTTGCTGTTTGGCCTCGCACATGTGCGCTATGATTTCTACGCTTGTGCGGTTGTTCAATAGCACAGCAGCGATCAGGACTGAATTAGGCCCTTAGTTGTGAGTGTGTTTACTAACTCCAGGCATTTTTTTGTTATTTTTCCCCCCCTGAAAATTGGCCTTATTTGCATCGCTATGCAAATAAGATGCACAAACAGACACTGCTGATTAAAATGATGCGAAAGCTACAGCTTCAGCTGCACAGAGAAAATAGGCATGCCGCATATTTCTTTAATCAGCAACATCTGCTTGTGCATACTATTTGCAATGCAAATAAGATGCAACTAATTATGCACGGAGGCTAGATGAGGAAGTACACATCTGTACCTACACAAGCGCCAAGGTGCACAGCTACACATAAAAGCAGTATGTTCCCTGCGGCCTGCCCAGCCATCCCCTATCTATGGTTTTGTTGTAGAGGTCATTATCGCATATTTAAAGCCCCAGATAGACCACATGTAAAGTATAGATTACTATAATTGCTGCTGAGAGATGAGAGACTTCATAAGTAGGGAGACATAGCTAATGTCAAGGCCAAATGTATATAGGAGGAACAAGCTTTATGTGAGGACAGACAGTGAGCAGCTGACAAATTAGAATTAGGACTCCATCGGGTACCTCTGTGCCCCTTACACGCTTTCCTATGGCTAAGAATGGCCTGCTGTCAGATGTGCAAATGTCTATTGAACTCAACTTCCCTGACAGTTTTTTTAATTCAATAATTTTTATTGAGATTTTTCATATAACAATACTACAGCACCCCTTATACATAGAGGGGCAATTAGAGCAACAACATAAACTTGCAAGGTGGACATGAAGAGATACAGTATGAGTAAATGGTCTTGTGATCATCAGCAGGATATATATAATGCAAGAATGCAGAATAATTCCAGAGAGCAATCATGGTATTACATTCCCCGAAGGCGCCATTCAGGGATGACCAAGCATGTACATAAAAAACGGATAATATAATATTCATTACGGATCGGAGTATTCAACAACCTCCCACTTAGTAGGGGACTCTTGCTATATTGTTCAATGTCCAAATAGACTTAAGAGTACCTATTATATGCCCAATTACCCAAAATTATAAATAAAATAATGCCCAAAACAAACCTACCCTAAAACCCCCCACCCTGTATAACCTACCTCCAACTTAGGTATACATGCCCCCCCCCCCCCCCCCCCCCCCAGTAGCCATGTACATCTAGGATATGAAGCGTTTGGAAATATATTGTATTATCAAATAAGAATCAGCACAAACATACTAAACATAGTGTATACTTAAGGATAAAGCAGTATATATCACAAAGAACATAATGGTAAGGGAAATAAAGTAGTAAGAACCGAGAGGTATGAGAAAACATTTCAAGCCAACATGTATTATATGAGTCTAGTCAGGCCAGCTCTCCAGTCCCAGGAGTGATCCACATGTAGCATATATAAGAAGTTCAGGCACCCACGTACCCAATGAGGCAGGACCGGAACATTTGCAAAGTATTGTCCAGGATCTCAAAACTTCCCTGACAGTTAGTTGGCAGATACTTTCTATATAATTAAGAATATTATTATTATTATTTTTATCATTATTAATAAACTTTCGCTATACAGTGCCACATGAGGTCAACAGCACCTTACAGGGAATGTTATTGGAACACAGTGCATACACAATAAGAAAATAGCACAAAAGATGTACACGTCACACCAATGCAGAATAATGGGCACTAGCCATATAAACATTGCAGCATATGCCAGGGCCTGGCATAGGTGCAAATGATGCCTTTGCAAAAGGGACAAGAACTTTGTAGGCGGCACTTGCATGTGGCTTGTACAGTGCAGCCAGTATCAATATAGCAGAGCTGCCGTTCCAGGTAGACACCCTGTGGCGAGCTGTGGGCGGAGCTGTCTGCCCCACCCCCTAGGAGTCATGGGTTAAGGGGGCGAGACCAGCACAGGACCCACTGCCGCCCTGTTATATAGCTGGTATATGCTGTCAAAATACCTCCAAATGCAGCAATGGCTGAGCCCAATTCAATCTCGCTGTTGGTAATGAGCAGCACATGATGGTATAGGTCAGGGAAGTAAAGCACTAAAGGGAAGAGGGCCCTGCTTGTCAAAGCTTACAATTTATTCTCACGGTGTTCTTGTAATTATGTAGGTTCTTAACTTGGTACTGACCAGTGGCGGCTCCAGAGGGGCTGCAGTACATTTCAAAATTCAAAGAGCAGAGACGCACCCACTGCCAGTAAGTCAGTTTGGAATGGCAGTTGTTGTTTCTTCCCTAAGTGAATTTTGAACTGTGCGGCATCCCCCCTCCTGGAGCCTCCCCTGGTGCTGACATCATTTTGCTCCATCCTCTTATTAAGCTCTAAAGAGCATAAAGAACACCTAGCATCTCAGATTAGTGTGGCAGCCATATTGGCTCCAGGCTGCACTTCATCTGCTGACATCACTATATTAAAATAAAAAAGCCATACAGAGCATTGAGTAGATGTTCTCCTAAATAACATGCCCATTCAGACCCATTCATTCGGGTCCAAATTCGTCCCCTTCCCCGATGTTCGGGGTCTGCGCATGTGCAAGCGTGATTATGCTCATGCGCAAACCCCAGGAGTGAACGGCTTTGACGAGTTCCACACTCGCCAAAGAGAGGGAGGTCCGGGGTGGGCAGGGGGGCAACAGCAAGGGGAACGGCCAGCATTTTATGAGCGTTCCCATAAAAAGCTGGGTTTTCCCCTGGGAACGCAGGTGTGTCATTGCCTGGGTGGGGAGGGGGCGGATGACGTCACATGATGTCAGCACACGCCCCCTTTTCGCCCATCTCCATCCATGATAAAAGTAAGTATAGACTAATTTTAACAACGAACAAAGAGTCATTCGATACTCAGCGACCATCGAATGATTTTCCGCGGTCGCATGCGAGGGGGTGTGTTCTTGTACTCTAGCGAGGGGATTCAGGGGGGTTGCGGGTGTTCGGCGCTTACCTGTTCGCTAGGCTGCGAGTATACACAGCCTAGCAAACAGGTCTGAATTAGGCCCCAAGTATGATGTGAAACTAATAAAGAACAATAGACCGACTTGTGGTTCCCCGGCTGTAATTGAATGTCAGCTCCCAATAATGACACCCTTGGCAGCCACGATTGCCGACGTAAGTCCGACGCAGGCTATTAATAAGCTTTACATTTTTTTTTTTTTTTTTTTTTTTTTTAAACTTTCTTTATTGCATAAGCTTTACATTTTATAAAAGGCCACCAGGCAGCGCATGCAACCTGCAGCCAGGGAGTTCTGTATTGTACACAGCAAACAATACGCTGCACGCAGCAGAAGGACAGGAGTAAATGGCCCATTCAGTGTTATTTTTGAAAGCGTTAAATCCAAAACAAAACAAGTGAACGCCCTCATAAGCGCTCATGATGCCAAGCCACGGACAAAGACAGGAAAACGGGCAGCAGTCAATGAGCACTACTGATAGCGCAGGGGGTACGGGGCAGGAAATGACGGCTCTGCAGTCCCCACATGTTGCTCGTTCTGTGTTTGTCAGTGATATATTCTGTTAGCGCTCAGAGCAGAAATACTCTGTGTTCTATAGGAGAAAGGAGGACGAGTCTGCACTGGATCTCTCACATGCTGACAGCCGGAGAATAATGGTTCCAGTTAAATGTCTGCAGAGGAATTATATTGTGTAGTCCCTTTACTGTTCGGCCTGTTCTGCTTCACCGGGTCATCTAACGTTCTCCTGCGGTGCAGTCTGCGGGTATACGTACTGGCGTTACCAGTATATAGCTAGGAAAGCACCAGTGATACATCATGGCCATCATTTATCACAGCTTGGAGAGATGATAAAATGGAAAGACAACCCATAAAATTACGAAATCTGATTGGTTGACAGGTGTATTAACCCCTTCACTGGTAATCCCGAGAATTTTCCGGGCTATGCCTTAATGCCCATGCCGGCAAGCCCGGAAAATTCTCGGGATTGCCAGTGATTAGCGCCGGGCAGTGCTGCTGAGTTCATAGCTCAGGGTCGGGCAGCGGCTGATCGATGGTTCAGCAGCGCTGCCCGGACCCGGGGAAACAGCGATGTTTTTTTTTTTAGGGAGCGCTCCACAGAAAAAACTCACCCAGTGGGGAGCGCTCCCTAAAAAAAAAAACACCACTGAATGGGTTAAGCTTAAAAAAGTGGTAAAGTGGAGTGGAGAGTGATAAACAACCAGCCAAACAGCCCCTTACTGTCATTTTCAAACTCTGAGTGTAAGGGGCAAATTTACGAAACCTTCTAAAAGTTTAAAGAGGTGATGTTGCCCATAGCAACCAGATAGAAAGAATCTGATTGGTTGCTATGGGCAATATAATTTTTTCATTTTTAGAAGCTTTACCCCTAAGTGCCTTACTTTTTCGATAGAAAATAGTGCAGTAGATGAATGTTTATTGAAGTATTGAACTGTATGGTTCTTGTAGTGTTGCTAAGCTGTTAATAAAGCTTTCTTTTTTTGAAAAGAGCATTTAATGGGGGAAAGTAGAACTATTGATGGCACACATTGTAACAAGCAGCTTGCAAAACTTACTGTACGATGAAAACCTTTTCCTTAACCTCAGCAGGCCTGCACAATGTCCTGCACTATCTGTTACTAACAATAACAAGCCGAACGTAGACTGCTGGGTTCCCTCAGAAAACAGGCTGCAGCTGCTATTTCTGTATCTAGCATAAGATCTGCCTCATTCACCTAAAGATCTCGGGGCGATATATGAGCCCCCCCATCACATTCTCTTCCACTAATAATCCCCACCACATGCGCACCTCACACTGTAAACATCTTGGTTTACAGATATTTGATGTGATTAAGGAGACAATGGGGCTGATAGTGTATGGGGAGACTGAAGTACACACCCACATGGCACTGGCCACACCCCCTCGGCTTCTCACAATAGGCCCTTGATCATTTTACGGCCCAGGCCCATGTGGGCCATCATACAGCTGTGTTATATGTTACTCATAACCTCCAACACCTATAGAGCACATTCGGAAAGGAGGTGTGGTCATGGGTAAAGGTGGCGTGGCCATGACCCTTTCCTATACTTTCAATGGACAGTTGGAGACCCAGAAACACGGTACCAGGGCCGTTTCTAGAGGCGGACAAGCCGTGCAGCAGCCCGGGGCGCCGCACGGCTTGTCCGCCTCTGAAACAGCCAGGGCGCCCGGCAGTCTAACCCCCCCGCCCGCAGCCGCAGCCGCTGCCGCTGTCTCCCCGGCCGCCCGACTCCACGCTGGAGAGGGGAGGGGAACGCATCGTGCGTTTCTCCGTCCCCTCGCCCACGTCACTGGGCTGCCGCTGTCAGCCAATAGGAGCTCGGGCGCGGGATAGGAGAGAAGCACGATGCGCTCCCCTCCCCTCTCCAAGTAAGTTTGTTACTGGGGGCATATGTTTGTGACACTGGGGGGCATATATCTGTGGCACTGGGGGGCATATATCTGTGGCACTGGGGGCATATATCTGTGGCACTGGGGGCATATATCTGTGGCACTGGGGGCATATGTTTGTGACACTGGGGGGCATATATCTGTGGCACTGGGGGGCATATATCTGTGGCACTGTGGGCATATATCTGTGGCACTGGGGGCATATGTTTGTGACACTGGGGGGCATATATCTGTGGCACTGGGGGCATATATCTGTGGCACTGGGGGCATATATCTGTGGCACTGGGGGCATATATCTGTGGCACTGGGGGCATATGTTTGTGACACTGGGGGGCATATATCTGTGGCACTGGGGGGCATATATCTGTGGCACTGGGGGCATATATCTGTGGCACTGGGGGCATATATCTGTGGCACTGGGGGCATATATCTGTGGCACTGTGGGGCATATGTGTGGCACTGTGGGGCATAATTGTGGCACTGTGGGGGCATATATTTGTGGCACTGGGGGCATATGTGTGGCACTGTGGGGGCATATATTTGTGGGACTGTGGGGGCATATATTTGTGTCACTGTGGGGGCATATATTTGTGTCACTGTGGGGGCATATGTGTGGCACTGTGGGGGCATATATGTGGCACTGTGGGGTATATATTTGTGGCGCTGTGGGGGCATATCTGGCACTGTGGGGGCATATTAGTAAACAGCATCGGTTGTGCGGCAGCGGCACATGGGGCATAATGTGTAATGGGCATTACGATGTGGGGAGTATTGTGTAATTGCCATCACAGTGTGTGGTCTAATGGGCATCTTGGTGTGCGGTGTAATGTGTAATTGTCATCACGGTGTGCGGCGTAATATGTAATCGTCATCACAGTGTACGGCGTAATGTGTAATTGGCATCACAGATAAATAGTGTATAATGATTTAAGTAGCCTGTCATTGTGAGGCGTACTAGGTCATTGTGTGGCCTTCAGCCAGCCAACTTAAGTGCGGGAGGACAATAACAATTCCTGCAGCAACCAATGTCTGGTCTTGCAGGTTGCAAAAGTGTGATATAAGGTAATTGTTTTCCTGCTAGACCACGCCTTACATTAAGCCACACCCCTTTTAATATCAAGCCACACCCCCTATTTCGGCGCGCGCCTTCGGCGCGCGAAATTACTATAATACCATGCTATGTATTGGGGGGGGGGGGCGCATTTTTATTTCTTCGCCCTGGGAGCTAAATTGTCTAGAAACGGCCCTGCACGGTACAAAGCTCTTTTTTGCCGGTACAACCCTTAAAAAAATGGTACTGTGCCACAGGTACCCCATTTCTACCCAAATAAACCATAAGGTAAATTACAGTGTTTAGTTTTACTTATTCTTACTGCAGTCCTGTTACAATTCATTACTTCCCCTCCTGCAGCTTAATCCAGATTCTACATATTTGGGACAGTGTCCTCATACGATCTCATACATGCAAAACATAAATATCCCTCCCTGTGTTGGCTCAGAAACAGTAGCAGCACAATGATGTTACTTACTGCAGTAGCTATACTGGATGTTCTTATACAGAATCATTCATATTGCACAACAGATCGCGCTTGGGGCATTCCTACAACGAGCACCTGTATCATTGTAAACTGTAAACTGTGACCCACGCTTCACATGACACTAACTATCCAATTCATAAAATAAATTGTGGCTTCCCGTATTTGTCCTTTGTGTTGTTACGCAATGAGCCTTGGATCAGGTTCCTTCAGATGAGATCCAAGTTCTCCTTATCCTTGTCCTGGCAAATGCACTTTCCAAGAGGAAATCTGTTATCTTAGTACAATGTTCCCTCTTCTGGATGCAACAATAAACAAACAGCACAAGGAACTAAACAAACCCCTACACACATGTCTTACATCATATCCGCACTCACAGAAAATTCTGCAGAAACAACATACAGTAGGTGCTCTGGAGCAAATACACACTGCAATATATTATAACTAATGTGGGACATACATCTAAGGGGCAAATCCCCGATTCCGTTTCGTTCATCGATCCATTGGTCTGGGATTTCTTGGGAGGAATGTCAAAATCCAGCTTGTTAAAACTCCTTGACTTGTTGATAACATTTTGGGGTTGGAATTGACGAATTGAGATTGTCCAACATGTTGGATTTAGCTGATCACCCGACCCTGGCATCGTACAAATTGCCCCAATACTTTTTTTTTACTGGAGCTTCATACAACATACACCACTGTGAGCTGTTGATATTAGATGCTTGGATTGGCTACATGTTCAATTAAACCTCCCACATGAACCTGCAGCCCCCAGATTGACACCATGTATGGGATTGATAAATCTCCCCCCTAGGTCTCCTAAACCTATATTAACTCTTTGAGTACCAAGATCTCTGTGAGAGATGTGCAAAAAAATCAGCTAAAAATGCCAGGGTCGTTCACATTTGTTATATAAATTCAAATAAAAAATGTTGTGTAAAAAAAAGATTATATTTCCTATATAAGGTAAACATTACAGGTCATTATGGTGAATACAAATGTTTGCCTGGTCAATTTCCACACCTATTTTCACAAATGCACTTGGCACGGAAAGGGGTATATTCAGCGGTTTTTGGTGAGCTGTTACAGCGCGCGGGTCAGTATTCAACTGACCGGCCTGCACTTGCTGGGTTTTCGGGTGGAAACGGCAAGTGTGGCCCTCAAAATGGCGAAGCTCATGGCTAAATGCAGCGGGCTCACTGCATAAGAGGCAAACCTTGCCGTTCAGGGAAATCAGAGGGGAGTCAGAGGACGGCGAGGAGTCCCCCGGAATTTGAATAGGGTAAATACCGCCCCAAAGGGTTAAAGGCAGACATAGCAGGTATAGCCAAGACGAGACTTGTCAGTCACCACCATACATTATAGGGTCAAGACTGAAAGCCATAGCAGCCAGGCAGGTATTGATGCAACCCTAAACAGGACACAGGCACTTAAAGGTTTATTTACTGAGATGGGAGTTGCTATGGGCAACCAATCAGAATCTACTTACAGTATCTATTTAGCACCTTCTATAAGATAAAAGATATAGGGCCAGATGCACTATGTTAATGGTGATTAAAATATAACCAGAGTGACAATAAGTGAAAAGCGTTGATTACGTAATAAGTCCGCAACCAACGTACCCTTTATACCTAGCTACGTGTGAACAAAGCGTAGCGCAGCGTAGCGTACCTTTTATTGTATTATGTATACCAAGAACCAATACCTTAATCAGAGATTCCTTCGCAGTACTTTGTCTCTAATCTGCGAATATACCTTATCGGACTGTGTCCGCAATATACCTTATCGCTATTATGCGAATAAACAGACAACGACCATTGTATAGAAATATGGAGATAAGAGCTCCGTAAAAAGGTTGTATTTGAGTCCCTAATGGACAAAAGGGGGTTACAGAAATAAGAATAAACAGGTATAACAAGTAATACAATATACTAACAATGAACGCTAAACAGACTCTGCTAAGGGGAAAGAATACAGATACAAGACACAACCAGCCAACTATACAATAAGTATAAATACCGTTAATGCAACCGTTACCGTTCTCATCAAATATGCGAAGTGTAGTCCGGTCAGAGCTCACTATCGTTCAGGGATGAACTATAGTCCGGTGGTCAGGTCAGGGAAAGGTAGATGTGCCGAAGAGACTTTGGCTGCTCTGGGTCGCCTATCTTATAGGGTCAGAAAGGGGAGGTCAAAGGCCATTCTCATTGGTCAGAGATCATATGTCCGGTCCACTGTGATTGGAGGTTAGACGCTGTACCTGGTCTGACCAGGTGCAGGGGAGTGAACTTTAAGAGTCCTTTGTTTGGTGGTTTCGGCGTCAGCAGGGATGAGAACTGGTTTCATCTAGTTTCCTTTGTTAACTACTTTCAACAGAAACTGTCTCTGAGTTATGGATTATGTCCATAACTATCGGGCAGTGTACATTGTGAAATATTCGCAATGACCGGAATACTTCGCATAATGAGCTGAACGGAACGGTACTAAACATGATACAGACAGATGTATGCGGGGCTAACTAAGCTATGTGTGGCGTTCTAAACCTTTAACTACATTTTACTTAGTGTCAGTATGTATTTATGAATTTATGTGTGATAGTATGGCTACTCTTCTGGTCCACTTTGTCACGCATACTCGGGTATGGAAACTTTATTTGCGCAACTCTGCGAACCAAAATGGCGGCCATACTATCCTAAAATGGCGTGTGTGTAACTCGACTTCCATAGTCCACCCTTTAACAGTAATTATAAAACTGTTACAATACAAAACATTTCACACGACAATACAGAAATTCATAATCCTAACAGAGAAATTGGGATACATGAATAAAACATATAAGGGGAGTAAACCATCTGCTCTCGGCCGATCCAGGATCATGGATAAACGATGGGCCGCATTTATCGAACAACCTACTCAGGGTCACGAAGGATAATGTACAATTTTGGGATAAAAATAAAAACAGGGGTGGTTACAACATATACACGTTCACAAATATGGTTTCTTTAAAGGGAGGTGGTTTCGATTTTAGGGTCATATACCAAACCCTGGTCTTCCTCTGTATCTCTCGTTCTTACACTCATGATTTCGGTACGTTTTGTCTTTCCCCGGGTCACCACCTTTATACATTTGAACAATAGCACAAAGACTATGATGGCACCACCGATACAGAGAAGGAGTTTTCCTATGCTAGCTATGATCCCTTGCGCCCATTCTCCTAAACCAGAGAACCAGTGCATTGGATTCAACCAGGAGGTCCATTCACTAACTTTGTTACCTATTTCTGCCAGGCTGATATTATGTTCCCTTCTAAATTCCCATTTAAGCTGAAGAATCTCATCCATCCGATGATCGATGATTTCTTCTGGGTCTTCAGTATTGTTGGTGATATATGTACAACACTTCACCCCAAACTGTGTAGAGAGGGTGACACAATATCCTCCTGTCATAGCTGTCAGATAGTTCAGCACCATCCGATGTTGGACTAGCTCTCTTTTATATGCTTGCAACTCCTTCCCAGTGTATCTAAAGGTGTCATCATAAATCTCTGTGATGTTATCTACCAAGCTGGCTAATGCTTGTATATATTTAAAATTTATGACTCCTCTGGCGGTATGGGTGATATCTAAAGCAATGAGGAGTTGGATACCGAACGACTCGTGTATCATTTCGGAAGCTAGGGGTTCTTTCCTGATGGTTAAATCCCTTTTATGGATTTGGTCATAATGGGTATGAGTGTAAGGAGGAGAAATACCTCTGTGTATGTTCATCATCTCATCATGTGTGAGGGTCATCACTTCAGGTAACACTCTGCCTAGATAACAAATACCAACGTAGTTCATGGAGAGCCATTTGTACGCCCTCCTACCACAAATATAATAAACATCGTCAGGGAGAAAATAGGGGACAGAGTATTTCATGATCTTGTCACACATTATCCATAAGAACATCCCCGTCCCCTGTTCCCTGACTTGTTCCTCACAGATCTCTGGCTGTAGGGTTACATTACAGTAGCCGGCTGATACTCTGCCGGCCATCATTTTACTTCTCTTCACCGTGTAGACATATTTATAGTGTCTCCCACTGGTTCGGATTTTTAACAACAATTCTTTATCAATAGGCTCTCCATCTGGACGCTGGGAGTAAGTTATTGTCTGGTTATGCCATGTCACTTCCCAAGTACCAATCGCTCTGGAACTTGAGAAGTTCATACATACCAGGGATTTATCCACTTGGTATGGGTGTAATCTAAGACTAGGGGACCTGGTATACAGGTATCTCTTATCCAATGGCCTCCCCTTATTTAATACGCTTATCTCTGAAATATTAAGCAGGTATGGGACTAGGCCTACACTACTCCTTTTATGTAGCACTTGTGAACACACCCAGCATTCTGTTTGGTTTAAAACCTTACCCACTAGTGAGTGGTAATCACTCAAGGGATGTCGGCCGGTAGTTGCCTTACTTGTCGACTGACATCGCTGGATGCATTCTTCTTCCATTTTAGGTTGACAATATCTACAGACACAGTACTCACCAGACAATAACTCATCACATAGCCCTTGAACTACGTTTCCCTCATACCTTTTACCTTCTCCTGTCATGGGCAAAGTGTCAAGCTGGTTTAGGGATTCTACCTCACCCATATCTGGGTCCATTATTACACTGTCAGAACTCCGCTCCGATCGCTCTAGGATGTGGCAGCCACCGAGTATCTTTGGGTGAATAAAAGAACACAGAAAGAAAACAAAGACATATATGCATAGCTGTGAACCTTTTGCTTGGAGTCCTTCCATCATCTCTACCAGGGGACTTTTATTTTGCTCTGCTCTTAGACCTTTGTTCGCTCAGGTTGCTCGACCTTGGCTGCTTCTCAGTGTTCCCGAAACAATGCTTCTAGCGACACTTCTTCTCTCTCGCTCTCTGCACACTGGGACTCTGGGTTACTGGCTTTCTTGCAGTGGGACGAATGTATCCAAGTCTCTCTCTCTGCGACTTTAATTGATGTAGTGCTGGTCAACAAAACTTGGTACGGTCCTTCCCAACGGTCTATCAAACAACCTGAGCGTAAAAAATTTCGGATCATAACAAAGTCTCCTGGTTTAAGATTATGACAATTCTCTGTAGGCATATCAGGGTTCAGTAATTTCAGCTGCTTTTGTTGCTCCCTTAGCTGTTTGTTTAGCTTTAGGAGATACTGTACAGTTAGCTCATTGTTACATTTGAGATCATCCTGTGGGTCTATCATGATGTGTGGCTGCCGACCAAACAATATCTCGAAGGGGGACAAGTTGAGCGGAGTCCTGGGAGTGGTCCTAATGCTATACAACACAATAGGCAGTGCCTCTGGCCATAACAACCCTGTTTCAGCCATCACTTTACCCAATTTGTTCTTAATAGTACCATTCATTCTCTCAACTTTGGCGCTCGCCTGGGGACGATATGGAGTATGAAGTTTACTATTAATCCCCAGGAGTTTACACATGATTTGGAAGACCTCTCCTGTGAAGTGAGTGCCTCTGTCACTCTCAATGACCTTTGGGATACCATACCTACAGACAAACTCCTGACATATTTTCTTTGCTGTAAAGGTAGCAGTGTTGGAGGCAGCGGGGAAAGCCTCCACCCAACTGGAAAACATGTCAACACAAACTAATACATATTTCAAATTTCTACAGGGTGGTAACTGTATGAAGTCGATTTGTATTACCTGGAAAGGGCCTTCTGTAGGAGGGATGTGGGATGGCTCTGTTGGGATGGCTTTTCCAACGTTCTTCCTCAAACAGGTGAGGCATGACATTGCCACTCTACCTGCTTGAGAAGCGAACCCTGGTGCACACCAGTAGGCCTTTACCAGCTTGCACATACCTTCCTTCCCAAGATGTGTCAGCCCATGGGCCGCCTCGGCTAGACTAGGAAGGTATGCTCTGGGGGCCACTGGTTTCCCGTGTCCATCTCTCCAAAGTCCGGTAGACTCTTGGCCACATCCCTTCGACTTCCATACTGCTCTTTCCTGTGGGGAACACAAATTCTGCATGTCTATCAGTTTGGATGTGGATACTATGTTCAGTGTACAAAGGTTGGTAGGATGGGTGAAAATATTTACAGGGCATGCGGCCCTTTTCGCTGCCTCATCAGCGCGGCTGTTACCAAGTGACACCGGGTCCTTCTCTGATGTGTGAGCTTTGCACTTGATAACAGCCACTCTGTCTGGAAGCTGAATAGCTCCCAGAAGTCTCCTAATATATGTCGCATGCGCCACTGGTGTGCCAGCCGCCGTCATGAAATTTCGGAGGCGCCATAGGGCTCCAAAATCATGGACTACTCCGAAAGCATATCTGGAGTCGGTATATATGTTGACTGATTTTCCTTGGGCCAGTTCACATGCTCTGGTCAGTGCCACCAGTTCCGCTACTTGTGCTGAGTGAGGTGGTCCCAAGGGTTCAGCTTCCACAATACCTTCTCCATCTACTACTGCGTAACCTGTGCACAGCTCTCCCGTGTCCGTCTGTCTATGACAGCTACCATCTGTGAATAAGGTTATGTCTACCTCACTTAATGGGCTGTCGCTTATGTCAGGACGTGCTGTGAAGGTCTGATTCAGGTAGGACATGCAATCATGTTTGTCCTCACTCTCACTAAACTCTGCTTTACCATATTCAGCAACATTCCCATCACCCTCCACCCTTTGTGCCTTGGAAGGCACATGAGGAAGGAATGTGGCTGGGTTTAGTGTGTTGCATCTTTTGATGGTAATATTTACTGGGGCCATCAGCGCCAGTTCCCACTTAGTGAACCGTGCTGAGGACACATGACGTGTTTGGGCAGAATTTAGGAGGGCAGAGACAGCATGGGGAGCATGAACAGTTAAATCGTGTCCCAACACTACGTCCTCACTCTTACTTACTAGTTGTGCTATTGCAGCCACACTTCGTAAGCAAGTTGGGAGTGAGCGTGCTACTGTGTCCAGCTGGCCACTGTAGTACGCTATTGGTCGGTTGGCATCACCATGTTTTTGTACAAGCACTCCTGCCGCACACCCACCTGATTCAGTTCCGTACAGTTCAAAGGGTTTCCCATAATCTGGCATTCCCAGTGCTGGGGCCTTGGTTAGGCTCACCTTTAGTTCCTCGAAAGCCAGTTCAGATTCCTCAGTATGAGAGACCCGATCAGGCTTAGTTGAGGAAACCATCTCTTGCAGTGGTAATGCCAGAATAGAGAATCCTGGGATCCAATTGCGACAGTATCCACACATGCCTAGGAACGTACGGATCTGATGCTGGGTCTGTGGCAGTACCATGTTCTGAATCGCTTGGATTCTGTCGTCGGTGAGGTGTCTCAGCCCTTGGGTGAGGCAGTGTCCCAGATACTTAACCCTGGTCTGGCATAATTGCAGCTTATCCTTTGATACTTTATGTCCCGTCTCTGAGAGATGCATCAGTAGCTGTCTAGTGTCATCCACTGATGACTCCAGTGACCCAGAACACAACAACAAGTCATCGACATATTGTATCAGTATCGAACCACTCATGGGTTGAAAGGATTGTAAACAATCATGCAAGGCCTGGGAGAAGATGCTGGGGCTGTCTATGAACCCTTGGGGTAGTCGTGTCCAGGTATACTGTACTCCTCTGTAAGTAAAAGCGAACAGATACTGGCTGTCAGGATGCAAAGGGACGGAGAAGAATGCTGAACACAAATCAATGACTGTGAAATGAGTACAATGAGGTGGGATTTGCATTAGGATGACAGCTGGGTTTGGCACTACGGGGAATTGGCTCTCAACTACCTTGTTTACCCCTCTTAAATCCTGCACTAGTCTGTAGCCCCTCCCCCCGCTCTTTTTCACAGGGAAGATGGGACTATTGGCCGTGCTGGAAGTTCTAACTAGGATTTCCTGTTGGAGCAATCGTTGGATCACTGGAAATATTCCTAGCTCAACTTCAGGTTTTAAAGGGTATTGCGGTATTTTTTGGGGCTATCCTGCCTTCTTTTAAACGGATCTCTACTGGAGCTACATTTGCCATCAGCCCAGCATCCTGTCCATCTTTAGTCCAAAGGGAACTCGGTATTTGTGCTGTAATTTCAGCTACCCTAGATGGATTTGATTCTACAACAGTGGAATACAACATTAGCCTCTGAGGACTGTCCAGCATATCTTGCACTTCTTGTGTAAGATTTTTAGGAGTATCTAGGAATACCCCATCGGGAGTGCAATAGATGACACATCCCATTTTACATAGTAAATCTCTACCCAGGAGGTTAGTCGGGGCCGCTGCAGCCAACAGAAAAGAATGTTTGGTATGCAGAGGCCCGATTGTAACCTCCGCTGGTTTCGTCAGTGGGTAATGTTGTATTTTTCCTGTTACCCCAATTGCCGCTACTGATTTGTTAGTGAAACCCAAGTGAAGAGGAGTGTTGAGAACAGATCTGGCCGCCCCTGTATCAACCAAAAAGGTTTGTCTTACTCCAGCTATATCAACCTTCACCTGAGGTTCCTCTCCAAGGTGTTGTGTTAGTCTAACTGGCTGTAGGATACAGGTATGACCTGTTTCCTATGGTCTGACCTGGGTTGCCCTTAGCACAGTGTCAGCCATCAGATGGGGAGGAGGCATGTTGCGTGACCTGTCTGTCTCCTCCCATTGTCTAGGGGCTGGGTATCTCCGTGTCTCACCTTTGTGAGATTCCCATTCTCGCTTATGTGTCTGATAATTCCTGTGGTTTCCTAACCTACAATGAGCTGCAATGTGTCCCTCCTGATTGCAGTTGTAACAGATAACTGGCTTTCTACCTGTGTCCCTGGTGTTTCGTTGGTATGCAGCTTTGTTTGGGGCATTAGTAAGGGCTTGGATGCTAACCATCATCAGTTTGTCAGTTTGCAGTTCTCTGCGTTTCTTGATGTTACGGTCGTGGTCTACAGCAGATTCCCGTAGGGCATCCACTGTCATTCCACGCCAATTTGGAAAAGAAGTTTGGACTCTGGCTCTCAGGTTTTCGTTAAGCCCTTCCACCAGCACAGAGACAATCAGCTCCCTCAGGTGGGGATCGTCCTTAGGCTCGGAGACACCAGTGTACTTTGATACCGCCATCAAACCCCGGTTGAAATATTCGCTAGCTACTTCACCATCTTGTTGTTTGATAGTGAATATCTTGCTATATTCCACTGCTGCAGGAAAATACACTCCCAACTGTAAGTTAATCAGGCGTATATTCTCCTGGTTGATCTCATCATTTATCTCCTTGTCCACTTTCAATCCACTATCCTGAATGAATTTCGGGATGTCAATGTGAGTGGGGAGACAGGCCCTCAACATGATTCTCCAATCCTTGTTTGTGGGCTCATCAGAGTTTCCCAGATCCCTTACAAATTTCCGGCACGATGCTAGATCTTTCCTTGGGTCAGGGAAATCTGTAATGATGGACCGCAGCTCTAACCGTGTCCATAGGTTTAGCATGGTCATCTTTCTGGTAGGTATCACACCCTCTCTGTCTGCCTTACCATAGGGAACCTCCAGTGTGCGTACAGGGTATGTTTGTACCACATTCGCATTACTGGGACCTGCTTGGGAGTCATTTGTGTCTGTGCTGTGTGGTGCATCATTACCTGAGTCCAATACTATGCTGTTGGCATCAGCCGTCTCCTCCTCCTGTGCTGGGGCCTCAACAGCGGGTTGAGCTTTTCCCTCAATCATATTAATTGCATGAGAGACGGCCAGTGCCAACAGCTGCTCGTTTTCCTCTCGGGTTTCCTTGTAAGGGGATAAGACAGGGTACAGGTTAGCAACGGATACATTATTACTTATTCCCTTCTTATGAGTCATTATCCCCTTCGGCACATATGGGGGTGGGGGAGCTGATTCTATTATGGCAGCGGTTGCATTTATATTTTGGCTGATTGTGTCAGGTATTGCCAGAACTCTGCTTCCCCATTGTTCCTGTCCTTCCTTCTGCCACAATTTAAGAATCTCTATATGCTTCACTCTCTCCTTACGACTGGAGAGTAGGCATATTTCATCTTTTACTGCCGATAAGATTTCTGGATCGAAGCTACCAACACTGGGAAATTCTAACTTGCTGCCTTGTGTCATTTTTCTCCATTTATTTTGGTAAACAACTGCGAGTTCACCGTGCTTCCTGCACATAATAAAAGCAGCCGATCCTTTTGGCCGGCTTGCTTCCTCCCTAACATGCACGTTATCACAGCGTGACCCGTTATTACCCATAATTACAGGAATAAACGTTCACAGCTTAATAGATATCGGTGGGTTATTACTTATCTGAGAGCTCCCCAACCACTCACTTCTCCACACAGCGACACTACAACGCAATCAAGCGAAGAGCCCACAATGCGAGGTAACGTACTCAATCACCAAGTCTTTCAACTAGCAGCGAACTTCTAGCCAACTTGCTTGGCGCGGCACAATTTTTCCAGGGTATAACAAACTTGTTTTCCTATACCCCCAAAAATCGGATTTCTAAAGTAGCTAATCGGAAACAAGTGCGTTCCGATATATCTTCTTGTACCCTCCTAGCGGAATCAATTCCACTGAAGGGGCAGTTCCTATGGGCACGTCGTCACGTGAACCCTAACCCTGTCCTACCTGGACTGTCCTACACTGGACTACACTGCGCTTGAGTCGTGTCGTCACACACCCGTTCGCCTCAGTTATTTTTCACACTGGGCGCTGGTTACACCTTGGTCTTATGCATATATTTGAAATATTTCTGTACAGAAAGTTTTCCCAGGCCGGTAGCTTTTCACTAGATACTTATGCAGGTATAAATCCCTTATAATACGCTATAGGAATCTATTAAAATAATGCTTGAGTTGCTTGCTTATGAGAAAATGAACAAAAAGAAAAAAAAACTTATTTTCTCTTTATTTAATCACCACCTTATCCACAGTATATTGCTATACTGTTTAAATAAAGCTAGTGGTTCAATACTGTTCACCTTTGAGTTCCTATGTGTGCTGCATGTGCAGTACCAATGAACAGTCACGTGTGTACATGCGCTGTTCACAGGCCGCCGGTGAATCGGCCACCCACGTGTTCTATAGTGTATTTGCAAGGTTGCACTCGGGTTTCGCTATACGCAGTAATTGCGCTTAAATGTGGAATAAATCCCTTAACTCCGTCCGAAAGTTACGTATCAAGATGCGAAATAAATCCCGCACTTAATCCGTAAATCACGTACAAAGATGCGAAAATTTCCCGATATGGGCACGTGCGCGCGCACCTTGCGTAATACACAATAGACGCTTTACGTTACTGCAAAAGGCCCAGGACTTGTCGCCACGTGGCGGAGTCCCTGTTTTTGCGGTAACTAACAATAAACAATTATAGTTTTGCACAGAGGGGATCCTCTATGTACTATAATAAACACAGATTCCACGTGTGCGAACCTTATCGCACGTGGTACATATACTGTAATGAACAAGCAACTCAAGACACTATACCCCGTTAAACTACTTGTGGCAGGCAGAAGTACAGTTTACTAAACACTTAATATATGTTTTAAAACACGTGGCTTTCACTTATTGTACTCCGGGTTCAGCGCTAGCACTTCCCGAACCCCGCACCGCCGCGGACTCGGCCTATCCAGCAATGGAAACAAATAAATACTTCCACCCTTTTGCTGGTATAGGTCGGGTCGCACGCCTGGTACTGAGTTCTGGACTGTGGAGCGGACGGACGAGCCCTCAATTGTTAATGGTGATTAAAATATAACCAGAGTGACAATAAGTGAAAAGCGTTGATTACGTAATAAGTCCGCAACCAACGTACCCTTTATACCTAGCTACGTGTGAACAAAGCGTAGCGCAGCGTAGCGTACCTTTTATTGTATTATGTATACCAAGAGCCAATACCTTAATCAGAGATTCCTTCGCAGTACTTTGTCTCTAATCTGCGAATATACCTTATCGGACTGTGTCCGCAATATACCTTATCGCTATTATGCGAATAAACAGACAACGACCATTGTATAGAAATATGGAGATAAGAGCTCCGTAAAAAGGTTGTATTTGAGTCCCTAATGGACAAAAGGGGGTTACAGAAATAAGAATAAACAGGTATAACAAGTAATACAATATACTAACAATGAACGCTAAACAGACTCTGCTAAGGGGAAAGAATACAGATACAAGACACAACCAGCCAACTATACAA
Source organism: Crinia signifera (assembly GCF_055691185.1). Classification (NCBI taxonomy): domain Eukaryota; kingdom Metazoa; phylum Chordata; class Amphibia; order Anura; family Myobatrachidae; genus Crinia; species Crinia signifera. The sequence goes on from NC_139218.1 coordinate 34,521,464, forward strand.
TAAGTATAAATACCGTTAATGCAACCGTTACCGTTCTCATCAAATATGCGAAGTGTAGTCCGGTCAGAGCTCACTATCGTTCGGGGATGAACTATAGTCCGGTGGTCAGGTCAGGGAAAGGTAGATGTGCCGAAGAGACTTTGGCTGCTCTGGGTCGCCTATCTTATAGGGTCAGAAAGGGGAGGTCAAAGGCCATTCTCATTGGTCAGAGATCATATGTCCGGTCCACTGTGATTGGAGGTTAGACGCTGTACCTGGTCTGACCAGGTGCAGGGGAATGAACTTTAAGAGTCCTTTGTTTGGTGGTTTCGGCGTCAGCAGGGATGAGAACTGGTTTCATCTAGTTTCCTTTGTGAACTACTTTCAACAGAAACTGTCTCTGAGTTATGGATTATGTCCATAACTATCGGGCAGTGTACATTGTGAAATATTCGCAATGACCGGAATACTTCGCATAATGAGCTGAACGGAACGGTACTAAACATGATACAGACAGATGTATGCGGGGCTAACTAAGCTATGTGTGGCGTTCTAAACCTTTAACTACATTTTACTTAGTGTCAGTATGTATTTATGAATTTATGTGTGATAGTATGGCTACTCTTCTGGTCCACTTTGTCACGCATACTCGGGTATGGAAACTTTATTTGCGCAACTCTGCGAACCAAAATGGCGGCCATACTATCCTAAAATGGCGTGTGTGTAACTCGACTTCCATAACTAAGCTTCAAAAGTGATAAAATGGAGGGTGATAAACAACCAACCAATGAGCTCCTACCTGCCATGCCACAGGGTGTGTTTGAAAAATGTCAGGCAGGAGCTGATTGGTTGGTTGTTTATCACTCTCCATGTTATCACTTTTGAAGCTTAGTGCATCTGGCCCACAATCTGATTGGTTGCCTCCCTTCCACCACCCTACTCTGGGGAACTGTGCTGCAACCACAGGAATTGCAACTTTAAGATCCACTGGAAAATATAAGGATTTATAAAAACGGACACATGATAATATCCAAATATTGTGCTATTTCATTGTCTGTTTCCAGTTGAGCAGTTCATGTTAGTACATAGAGAGTATATCGCTTCTGGATTGCTGGATTATATATGTGATATATAACTCTTGTTTTTTCTTTTTCCTTATCAGGTGCAAAATCGTCTAAGTAAGTATCATTTTACCTGTTTTATCTGAAACTTTTCTTGTGTGTTTATCTGTCTGTCTATCTATCTATCTATCTATCTATCTATCTATCTATCTATCTATCTATCATGACTAATATATTGTTGCATACTTTCTCTTTCTCCGGCAGGAAGGAGAATGCGCACAAATTGGCATCACAATCAGAAAATGTAAGTATGATATAAATTACTACTTTGTGTAACGGGACACGGCCATAAATCTCTGACATCACTGTAGATGTGGAATCTCGCCACCTTTTGCGCTTTGCTCGCCACAGCTTACTATTCCCAGTAGACTCGTAGATAGTGTTTAGAAGCAGTTTATTTATGTTAGCTTTGCGCACCCGAAAATGCTTGAATTGCTCTGTTGGGTGCCATCTACTAGGGTGCCCCCCCCCCCCACACACACACACACACACACACAGTGGGGAGGAGCAGAGTTATCCTTTTATTTTATTAGATATATCTGGGGTGGCCAAACCTGTTCTCAAGATCTACCAACAGATCATGTGTCTCAGGCTGCCTGTGGTTCTATAGTAGGAATGGATGCAGCAGGCTTGAAAATGTAACAGTTAGTAATGACTACAGTCAGGGCCGGTGCAAGGCTTCTCAGCACCCTAGGCAAAACTTCAAGCTACTCCGCCCCCCCCCCCCCCCCATTTTTTTTAGATCATGTGGTCATTCAATCCCCATGACCCCGCCCCCCAGAAGGTAGACAAGTCCCCTGCTTTTCCTCTGCACCCTCCCCTTTACCACCCACAATAGAGTACAAGGAGGAGGGGGCAGAAATGTAGGAAGTATGACTCAAGGGAAAGTATGGAGGTGAGGTCTTAGAAGTTCCACAGCCCTTATCTGCATTAAGTACAACAAGGATCCTCATAGACATCCTTGATTTTTTGATTTGCAGACTTGGTGGCGCCCCCCAGATCCTGGCGCCCTAGGCAGCTGCCTAAAGCTGCCTAGTAGTAGAGCCGGCCCTGACTACAGTGATTTGGGTCATGTGACAGTTAGTAATGACTACAGCTGTGCACCAGCTAAGTGATTTGGGTCATGTGACAGTTAGTAATGACTACAGCTGTGCACCAGCTAAGTGATTTGGCTCATGTGACAGTTAGTAATGACTACAGCTGTGCACCAGCTAAGTGATTTGGCTCATGCGACAGTTAGTAATGACTACAGTGATTTGGGTCATGTGACAGTTAGTAATGACTACAGTTGTGCACCAGCTAAGTGATTTGGGTCATGTGACAGTTAGTAATGACTACAGCTGTGCACCAGCTAGGTGATTTGGGTCATTTGACAGTTAGTAATGACTACAGCTGTGCACCAGCTAGGTGATTTGGGTCATGTGACAGTTAGTAATGACTACAGCTGTGCACCAGCTAGGTGATATGGAAAACGTGGACCGTTGGTAGATCACGGGGACCGGCCTGACCACCCCTGCCTGTAACATAAATCAGCCCCATAGAGTGATAGAACCATCAGATTTGGTCTTTAAAGTGTTGCAAACACCTGTAATAGGGTGCAAAATGCATATTAGACCAGTGGTTCTCATCTCCAGTCCCCAAGTACCTCCAACAGGTCATGTTTTCTGAGCTTCTTTACTTATGAATAGATGACATATCTATTTTACTGGGACTACAGTATCCCATCTGTTTCCACAAATTGAAATCTTGAAAACATGACCTGTTGGGGTACTTGAGGACCGGATTTGGGATCCACTCCTAGACTAATAATGCAATTTATTGTGGGCGAATTGATCTCCTGGGGTTATTCAATATTGTGGATTTTTTACACCTCTTAAAATAGGCCCAAAAAAATCCACCAGCGGTTTAATATCCTGTTAAAACATAAACCCATCAAGTATTCTTTGTACTAACATCTGTTAACCCATATTAATGCTCGTTAACACACTAAAGCTGTCAAAAAGGGAGTCGGGTCAAAAAGGGAGTGCAGTTAAATAGCCAGGGGTGTTAAAGCCCAATGCTACCTCTCTTTTTAACCCTCGGTAAATTTAGTACTGTCCCATCCCCACCATTGTCGATGTGGGAGCTTGAGCCACCTATTTGGTCTAGCGTACAGGTAATGGCTATGTCTAACTTAAAACCCAGCACCATTTCAATGATAGGAGGCAATAAAGTATTTAAGGAAAACAATAGGCAGACATTGTAGTCTGAAATGTAAACTTTTGTTTTGTTTTGTTTTTCTGCAGGATTTCAAGCATACAAAGTCATTTGTCATATGAGAAGACATTTTGTGAAGGCGGCCATTTTAACTACTTCCTTTCCCAAAATGGCACACTCCATTGTGAATACGATAGACTTGAAAAAATATCTATTTTTACATGAAATAAATGTAACTGACCATGTTCTGAAGAATCACTTTGTGCATTAATCCGGATCAGCCTATGGGTATAGCAGTTGAATGTTACCCCGTTACAGATCTTCCGATCTTCCGATTGCCGCTGTCGCAGCCAAGGAGATTCTGCTGCCGCGCTGAAGCTTTTCCCGTGTGAATGACATTTCAGCATGCGGCTTTCCAGTATTTTATTTCTATACATGCTAAATAGTGATACATAGTGCACGAGAATTAGAACCACAGGAGTTCCCTCCAATATAAAGCAGGTCCCTCTGCCATTTTGTGTGGGGTAACAGAGAATGTACAGGAGTCTAATATGTACTTATGTTAACCCATTCAGAAGTATGGGGGAGATTTATCATAGCTTAGAGATAAATAAAATGGAGAGATTAAGGGGGTATTCAATCCCGAGTCACGACAGTCAGGACATCATGGCAGTCAGGACGTCCTAACAGTCGTGACCCTGGCCCGTTCTCAGCCCGCACGACTGACATTTGGCAGTCGGGATTCAATCTCCCGCCTACCAAACAGTGAAAAGGGGGCGTGCCCACGAGAAATGGCTGCGGTTCGTCGAGATAGGGCCGTGATCTCAACAATCCACGGCCGTCCTTGACAGAACAGGCACGACTGCCAAGATGCCTATTCAATGCTTGTGGGAAAGACAGCATTAAATAGGCACCCGCCGCTTCCCCCCCCCCCCCCCCCTCGGAAATACAGTAGCAGTGGGGGATTTAATACCCACCAAAAAGTACCAACCAATCAGCTTCTAACTAATTTTTCGAACACAGGGAGATGTGCTACGGGGGGGGGGGGGGCGGGTTCAATCTGTGCCAATATTTACCGACAGCATTGTAGGGTGTCCGATCTGGAAACGGCCCCGGATTGTCGAATTCACTGCCGTTTTACGAATTCGGCCATTTTTGCTGATCTACAGACTTTCCGACACTCCTTAGTGGGAACATTGAATTAGGTAACATGGTAGGACCTAATTGGCTGGTACTTTATCTCTCACCAAGTATCAGTGCATCTACCCCACACCCTGTAAAAGGATTGGTTGGTACTTTTCTCGTCATTTTATCTCTCTCCAAACTTTTATAAATTTCCCCCTAATTATTTCAATGCAAAAAATAATGGAATAAATACAATTTCCTAATGTTCTAGCCTGTTGGTGCATAACCTAGTTGTGTAGTGTTCTAGCGTACTGTATGCAATAGATCACTGATGTGTTATATAAATAGCAAATCATTTTACAGCTAGCAAATAGACATGTGACATAAATACTACGTAGAATGATACAGTGTAAAACACCCCACCTAATTGCAATTAGAAAGTGGGGTGTGCTACTTGGACCGACGACATCTAGATACTTGTGGGTATTAGAAAAAGGCTCATATCAGGATAAAAATATCCAATAAATTCACCGGAATATTATTTTATATGGGTAGCAAAACTGCAGTGATAGTGTGCATCCAACACTTACATATAATCAGATTTTTCCGTCTTTTCAGAGATAGAAAGTGAGAGATTTGGTAAGAAATTGCTAGTTTTTTTTTAAAGTGGCAATCATTTACACTGCAAAATCAAACTGGTTTTGCAGTGTAAATGATTGCCGCTTTAAAAACTTGAGATTTCTCACCAAATCTCTCACTTTCTGAATCTCTCATCCTATTACATTTCACCCATAGATGCGGTTCACCACATTCTGTGTATATTATACTCCCAGACATTCATAGTCCACTAAATCCTAATTAAAATAAAGTACATGGAGGGGCTGCATAGAGACCTTCCAAAACACAAAGCAAAGAGTTAACATCACTGTACCAACACTCTGTTGGATTTTCTGCCAACTAATTAACTTTTCTATGTTGAGTCTGACAGATTAGCAGGAGGCCTAGGTGTTGCCCCTAACAACCAATGGGATTCTAGCTACCATTAATGTAGTACACAGGTTCTCAAACTTGGGGACAGTGCATGTTTTACAGGTCTCCTCACAGAATCACAAGTGAAATAATTAGCTCCACCTGTGGATCTTTTCAAATGTGTCAGTGAGTAATGAATGCACCTGAGCACCTGCCGGGTGACCTGGAAAAACGGTGAACTGTGTGGGGTCCTGGGGACCGAGTTTGAGAACCCCTGATCTAGTACCTTGCAGAAAATGATTGCTCGAATCTGGCTGGTTGTTATGGAAACACATTTACTTTTTCATTTTTAAAGGTTTATTAACTCCGCCCCTAAGGATCAGTATGAAGTTAAAATGGTAATAATAACTGGACAAATATCATAGGAGGGATATGTACTAAGCCTAGGAAAGAGGTAAAGTGGAGAGAGAAAAACTACCAGCCAATCAGCTCCTTTCATTTTTAAAACACAGCCTGTAACACGGCAAGTTAGGAACTGATTATCTCCCGTCATTCTACCCACTTTATCTCTCTCCATACTTTGATACATCTCCCTGTAAATGAGGAAGGCAAGGACCGCAAGAAATAACACTCCTTAAAACAACACCTCAGATTTATCCCAAAACTAAGCATTAGAAGCACTGTCATTAAGGAGTCTCAATGGTTGAGATGTATCGGACATTCTAAAGCGAACAATAGTGGAGGTGTTCCCATCATCAACCAATCAGATTCTAAGGATCATTTATATATTTGTACATTCGATAAAATGTAAGCTGGAAGCTGATTGGGTACTATAGGCAATTTCTCCACGTGTCCTCCTTAGTAGAATCTCCCCTTGTGTGCTTGGTATTCCCATGTAACATAATTTACCAAATGTGGTTCTTATTCCTTTCTGTTTCACAATTAACGCAGGCCACAGTGTTGCGTTAATGACAAAAGGTCCAGAAGGGGCGTATCCTGTTGGAGGTGTGGCTTCAGGCAGAGTAGGGTGTGACTGGGCCGATTATAGCATGACTTGTATAGCTTAGGGGTGTGGCTTATTTAGCCTTGGTGTATATTTTAGTTATCTACCCTGATCAGTCTAAATTCAGACTGGTTTTTATTGTTATTTATAAAAAAAAACATACCATACAGAAGCCTATTGCCACCATCCAAATATAAATCCACATTATTAAAATAATAAATAAACCACAGAATATGGTAGTGTGAAGCATGTAACCACTAGCAATGTGGTGATAATTTGACTGTATAAAGCCGAATTCAGGTATCTTCTGCCAAATGTATTGCACTCCAAAGTTGCCTAATTTGTAGAGCTCCCATCTGAAGTTCCCTGTCCCCCCCCCCCTCCACACACACACACACACACACACAGTGCGGCTTGCACAGGAAGGCAGGTGATTAACACAACCAGGGTCAACAGCAGCGGAAATTCCCACTGCAATGAACGGTGCACTGAGTTGTGTAGTCCTTCGCCATAACGTCATTTATGTACAGCAAACGTTTGTAATGATTCCCTTATGTACTAAAAGTATTTTTTTCCTCAGCTTATTTTTCTCTAGATGAATACATGTGCCTTAAGTTAAATTTCACATGTGAGAATGTACAATTTTTTTTTCTACTGAATAAAATATATATTGCTTACCGTCATATATGCCAGGCCTGTAAATGAGCTGTGTGATACATACACCTTTGTGTGCTTCTGAAAGTAATTGCACTACAGTGGCGTCTGTCACCTAGCATTGTGCATGCCCAATACCATGTCAGTATAGATACAGTCGCACTTTTTGATCATTGTAAGATGTTTAAACATGATGTAGGATATGGTCTAAAGTAATAAAGTTAGTTTTTTGTTTACTTGTGTGTGTGTGTGTGTGTGTGTTAATTGCTTCCATAAATTTGCTCTTGCACCCAGTGGGATACTGCTGACCGGCGCCGGTTGCTGACAGCACAGAGGCGGGTCTAGGTTTTGTGATGGGGAGGGGTTAGCAAGTACATTACGAGGGGAAAAAAACATTTAAACGCAAATTCATATGTAACATACACTTATTACCGCGAAAAACCCTTATGTCATTAAACACAAAAACACATACACACACACACACACACACTGAAATATGGGCAGGCCGGAATTACAAATGAGTAAAGGTGCGTATAGACTAGAAGATAAACTGTATGATAAGCACGATAACTATATCATTTTCATTATTTTATCGTGCATATCGTCTAGTGCATGCATGTCCAAACTATGGCCCTCCAGCTGTTGTGAAACTACAAGTCCCATCATGCCTTGCCACATTTTTGCTATTAGGGAATGCTAAAACTATGGCAAGGCATGCTGGGATGTGTAGTTTCACCATATCTGGAGGACAACAGTTTGGACATGCCTGGTCTAGTGTGTGTGCACGACATTGTTAACGACGTACGCTCCCGCGGGTCGTTAAAGATGTTCCCTGTCGTACAGACGAGGGAGGACATGGTTAATGAGTTGGGCTCTCATTATCGAGGGAGGAGATAGTTAACAAGGGAACAGGACCCCCCACACCAACGCTACCATTGTTGGCTACACACCGTGTATTGTGTACCCATGGGAAGATGTATCTTGGAGAGAGATAAAGTCACAGCAATCAGCTCATAACTGTCATTTTCAACATAATCTGTAACATGTTAGGAGCGGAGTGGATGGTACTTTATATTTCTTCACTTTATCTGTCCAGGCTTTGATAAATCTCCACAGTAATCTGTAGCGAGGGGGGGGGGGGGGGGGGGGGATAGAAAGTAATCCAACAGTGCTTAAGGCCCCCATACATTAGGCCGACCCAATTCTCCTGTGAGCCGCCCGGCAGCTCCCCAGGAGGCTCACATACAATTTTGCAATTGATGGGCACATGTAATGGGGAGCTGCAGCGGGCGGTGAGGAGCAGGGGGCGGGCAGTGATCATCATCTGCGGGACACCGGGGTGTGCAGCAGGTGCTGAGTGCTTTCACTAGCGGACGGCGAGTGCTGACCTGCGAGAGCTCTCTAGGCCAATCAGAGAACGGCCAGTCATTTGACAGGTTATTTTAACAATATAATACCCGCCACTGCACTGCCCGTCCCGCTGATGATATCTGCGATCACCGCCCGGCCAGGTCAGCACTCACCACCTGCTAGTGAAAGCACTCAGCACCCGCTGCACGCGCCGGCGTCCCGCAGATGATGACCACCGCCCGCCCCACTGCTCCCCTGGTCAGGCATATATACAGGGAGGTCGGATGTGATCTTATGTACTGACCGTCCGACCTCCCAGATCCGGTCCAAAGTGCACGATACCGCGCATCGGATCAGATGTCACGGGATGCGGTCAATTTGCCGGCGGTCGGGATCCCGGCGTTCAGAATCCCGACACTGGAATCCCGACCGCCGAAATCCCGAAACTTTCTCCCTCCGTGGGTGTCCACGACACCCATAGAGGGAGAATAAAATAGCGTGCCGAGCGTAGCGAGGCACCGGGCCCGCTGCGTGGCGAGCGCAGCGAGCCCGCAAGGGGGGGCGATCCACGTCCTCCCCATGTCGGGATTTCGGCGGTCGGGATTCCAGTGTCGGGATTCCGGCCGCCGGGGTCCCGACCGCCGGGATTACGTATCGGATCCGATGTCACACACCTGCAATTTTTGGCCGATTTCACCCGGTTATCGGCCCAAAGTGCCGAAATCGGATGAAATCGACCCAAAAGCGCATAGTGTATGGGGGCCTTTAGTGTCACTTTCATATTAATTCACCCATTTGTCTAGGTACCTTCCCTGAGAGTAGGCGTTGGGTATACGTTAAAACCTATAAAGACCCAACAGCTGTGAAATCTGGAGATAATCTCACTCATCAACATGTCGGACCATAGCTGAGAACTGATGACAGCTCTGCGGGTCCAGCACCCAAGATTGATAAAGAATACTTTGTCAAATGTAACTCCGCCATATTTAGCAGGCGGTGGCGCGCTTATTTTAGTACTCTCTAGCTGTACACCAGTGCCAAATATTATGGTCCATTATAAATAGCCCATAATAAATTAATTTCATGATCGAGAGCGCTGGAGCTTTGATATGAAATGGATGTAAATTTGGCAACAGAATCCCTCCTACCCCGAAGGTATTTGAAGACCGTACACAATGCAGACTGTATAATGCTGATGTGACACATAGCGGACTATTCTGATCTCTCCCGGCCACATGGATGCTGTGGTCTGGTTGTTCCCAGAGATCATATATAGTGATATACAGAAGTGTCTATAAGTGGTTACATCCCATGAAACGCGTAGCATTTTATTAGCAACAACAACTAAACAATTCCCGAGTCAGCTGAATGTCGACATAACGGTGGTTAAGATCGACAGACTCAAAATGTCAACATGAAAAATAACGACACAAATTTTTGTTTTCGCTATTTTGAGCCAAATCTTCTATGTTTACTGTTATCTAACCTCCACAGGTTACTATTCCCAATAGATGTTCCGGTGGATAGTAAATCAAGTGATATGGAAGAAACATGTCGACAATCAAAAGATGGTGGACATTTTCAAGCCGACTTTAGGCACAGTCAATCTGTCAACATCTATCCACCATATGGTGTTGACTTATTGACTGTTGACCCACAGTATACAGATGGAGCCGCAGTCATCTTTGCTACCTATGGCATTTGTGTCACCAACTCGCCATAGCATGCCTAGTCGCACGGCAGCGCAGTAAGTGGCACAACATGGCGTATGGCATTACCGGATGAGTGCAATACCAGTGATCATTCACCAGATGTCGCTGTTTAAAATCACTACTGTGCATGCAATAGATGTCTAATGCAAAGCTATGGCGAAAGAATCCGCGAAGTGTCTATTGAAATGCACCATAGAGCAAGAACTACTTTACTCTACAATACTGTACTGTTCAGTATGTAAATTGACATTTTTCTCCGAAAATACTATTTGCATCTCATTACGCTATTTGTAACGGTCTATGGGGATAAGTGAGCAAGTATATAGTACGTAGGGGGTTAACAAAATGGCTTCCGAGTTCAGCCAGGGCTTCATGGGAACCCACCTCTATGGAGCTAGCGATGGCATAGGTTACACTTGTGTAAGGGCACTGCCGTACATGCGGCTCATTACACTACACTGATTAAACTCAGATTTACGCTACAGAAAGCACGAGTACTGTACAGTATGTTAAAGAGTTCAGTACCACAGTATGCTGTGGATCGTGCGTATTGAGATGCTTGGAAAGTATTTATGCAAATAGTTTTTTTGTGTAATAATAGTTATATTAAAAATAATTGTATTGAATGTTTAATAAAAAAATAAAAAAAAAACCTCACTCTGAGAATCAAACCCCGGGTCTCCAAGCATGGGAAGTGGCACACTTATGCACTAGCCTACAACACCTGCTGATAGCAACCTGTGCTCTTGAGTCTATGTAAAGTGTGATCCCATGACATCAGTTATTCTTACTGTATGCTGCCTCGGCTACGGGAACTGCAGTAGAATTTGCCAGAGCTCGTATTGTACTGTACAGATGGAGCTGCAGTGCCATTCACAGAGAATGAGACTTGCGAGCGTCTCATACGCAAAATTACAGTTGTCGCAATGTACTTGGACACACACACATATATCAGTAAGCCGAAATGAAGACAGCATCTGTGAAATACAGCTGGTTAACACTTGTACAGATGGAGCCGCAGCTCCGTTCACTGAAAATGAGACGCACAAGCATCTCACACGCATGCGCGTCCCATTCTCAGCAAAAGGTTAGTGTATAAAGTGTAATTTACAGGATGACTATAGGTCCCTGCCAGCTTCCCCTGCATGCTGGTGCTTGAAGAACCACAAGTACCAGCCAGTGGGGCATTAAGGGCCCGCTGGTACACCAAAGGTTTAAATAATTTATTATATAGCATCTTCAGCCTATATGCTCTTTGTGGGGCCACCGCCTCCCCCTGGACTTCAACAGCATCTTCTTCATTCTTCACATGGGGGTGGAGGCCTTTAAGCTCTTTTGCATAACCATCATCCAAGACTTACAGGGCATCTTTCGGAGTGCTGTGTATCCAGGGCCGGCGCCACCAATAGGCAGCTGGAGGGTGGCACAGAGTTGGAAAGAAGCCAGGCGAGGAGCAGCAAAGCAGCCACCAGCCCATTACTCAGCCAAGCCGGGGCATTATCTTCAGGAAAAAGTACGGTCATCCTCACACTACCAAGCTCCACCCCCCCTCCCCCTGTGGAGTAGGTCAGCGGGGGGGGGGGGGGGGGGGCACCACTGAGAGAGAGCACTCTCAGCCTATCAGTGGTCTCCCTTCCGGGCGGCCGCTGATTGGCTGAGAAAGCTCTAAGTCAATCAGAGGCCGGCTAGTCATTTGACACTTTCAAATTCTAATACCCGCCTCTGCCCGTCATGCTGATCACTGCCCGCTGCTGCTCAGCACCCACTGCCCACCCCACTGCTCCTCACCTCCTGCTGCAGCTCCCCGGTTACATGTAATAAATTGCATGCGAGTTATCCAATGTAAAAAATGGCACATCGAGTGCCAAATCGTATGTGAACCTCCCAGGGAGCTGCCGGGCGGCTCACAGTAGAATTGGGTCCGGCCGTCACACTGTGCTGCCCATCCCTGTGGCTATACTGTAGTATTGTTTTATTAGAAGTCACAGCACTAATTGAAGTATTTAGTAACTGATTTTAGTGTGTGCACCCTTCATCCTGTGGCTGGACGTTTATATTTAGCCACCCTGTAGTTACACCACTGGCACATCCACTTGTACATGGTTTGTCCTCCATCTCCCCTGTGTGTTAAGCCGGTACAACTAACTGAACCTCTTGACCATAATGTTTGCATGCATTTATACATTGAGTTTTTACCACAAGATTGGCTGACTAGATATGTGGTTTAAGATATTTAACCCCTTCCCGACATTTGACGTACATTTACGTCATGGTCGGGATGTACTTCCCGACACATGGCATAAATGTACGTCATGCCATTAAACTGTCACCGCGTCTATAGACGCGGTGACAGAGGGACGATGTCTGCTGTCCCTGACAGCAGACATCTTCCCTCATTGCCCAGGGGGGGCAGCGATGCCCCCCCCCCCCATCGGCGATCGTTGCGATTGGCTGTTTAAATGTGAACAGCCAATTGCAGCGTTTTATGAGTTATGTGTATAATTTTGACTCTGCTGCCCCCTAGTGTCCAAAAAAAATAAAAGGAGGTTGAAATAATGATTAAAACATAAAGTATACATATGGTCTATGTTAGTTATTAACTATTTTGAGTGGTATGATTATTTGTCTCACAAGCAGAAAATTGAACATTTTGCAAATTGCAAAATGTTCAATTTTTTTTACGACATTTTGGTATTTTTCACAAAAAAAAAAGACTGTATCGACCAAACTTAAAGTACAATGTGTCACGAGAAAACAATCTCAAAATCACTGGGATAAGTAAAAGCAATAAAAAGTTATCCCCACATAAAGTGATACATGTCAGATTTGAAAAAAAGGGCTCTGTCAGGAAGGCAAAAACAGGCTGCGGCGGTAAGGGGTTAATAAAGCAGCCAGTGAGTATATATATACCTAGATATAGCTCAGTTACCCTAAACATGAGTCAGGGGCAGGCCTTAAAGTAGACATGTTGCTTAGAAACATTCAATGCTGCCATTTTGTAGGATGAGACAATACTCACAGGAATGCATTGTGACATATCACTAGGAACGCATCATCACTAAATTGGGGACACCTGTGTGAAACTTGTGTTTCCTTAAGTTATCAAATGTTCTTTACTTGTAGTATTTGTAGTAACAGTTAAATACTTTTATTATAATTCTCTAATAGGAAAGGATAGACAATTGCTTCATGTTCACAACACACAATCAAGACCCTGACTGGTAATCACACGACTAGTGAGACACCTAGTGGCTACATGCATTACTACATCCTCTAATATACACTGCTCAAAAAAAATAAAGCGAACACTAACATAACACATCCTAGATCTGAAATGAATGAAATATTCTTATTAAATACTTTGTTCTTTACATAGTTGAATGTGCTGACAACAAAATCACACAAAAATGATCAATTGAAATCAAATTTATTAACCCATGGAGGTCTGGATTTTGAATCCCACTCAAAATTAAAGTGGAAAAACAAACTACAGGCTGATCCAACTTTGTCCTTAAAACAAGTCAAAATGAGGCTCAGTAGCGTGTGGCCTCCATGTGCCTGTATGACCTCCTGGGCATGCTCCTGATGAGGTGGCGGATGGTCTCCTGAGGGATCTCCTCCCAGACCTGGACTCATAGTTGCCTACCCTCCTGCATTCTGCAGGAGACTCCCTGAAATAACAGCAATCTCCCTCTCTCCCTCATTAGTCTAGCAATCTCCCTCATTTTACCTAGCCCACATGGCACTGTTACATTTTTGGGGAAAAAAGGAATGAGAGATAGATACATTTACATTGAATCATCAGCACTATTTCCCAGCACTTTACCAAGTATAGTATCTCTTACTAACTGCTTTGGGGCTCATCTACATTTGGATATAAGTCATTTTAAAAGATTCCTCTCAGATGTAGCAGTACACACCCACGCTTCTAGGTGTCACATTCACAATCTCTTTTCACAATCTCTCCATATATGGAACTAGACACGCCCTTTGGGTGGAGCATGACATGCCCCTCAATGGGGCGCTGTGCAATATTCTACTACCAACTATAATCTCCCTGAAACTAGTTTTCAAAAGTAGGCAAGTATGATTGGACTAAAGTATCCGCCAACTCCTGGACAGTCTGTGGTGCAACATGGTGTTGGTGGGTGGAGAGAGACACGATGACCCAGATGTGCTCAATTGGATTCAGGTCTGGGGAACAGGCGGGCCAGTCCATAGCATCAATGCCTTCGTCTTGCAGGAACTGCTGACACACTCCAGCCACATGAGGTCTAGCATTGTCTAGCATTACCCAGGGCCAACCGCACCAGCATATGGTCTCACAAGTGATCTGAGGATCTCATCTCGATACCTAATGGCAGTCAGGCTACCTCTGGCGAGCATATGGAGGGCTATGCGGTCCCCCAAAGAAATGCCACCCCACACCATTACTGACCCACTGCCAAACCGGTCATGCTGGAGGATGTTGCAGGCAACAGAACGTTCTCCTTGGCGTCTCCAGACTGTGTCACGTGCTCAGTGTGAACCTGCTTTCATCTGTGAAGAGCACAGGGCGCCAGTGGCGAATTTGCCAATCTTGGTGTTCTGTAGCAAATGTCAAACGTCCTGCACGGTGTTGGGCTGTAAGCACAACCCCCACCTGTGGACGTCGGGCCCTCATACCACCCTCATGGAGTCTGTTTCTGACCGTTTGAGTAGACACATGCACATTTGTGGCCTGCTGGAGGTCATTTTGCAGGGCTTTAGCAGTGCTCCTCCTGTTCCTCCTTGCACAAAGGCAGAGGTAGGGGTCCTGCTGCTGGGTTGTTGCCCTCCTACGGCCTCCTCCACATCTCCTGATGCACTGTCCTGTCTCCTGGTAGCGCTTCCATGCTTTGGACACTACGCTGACAGACACAGCAAACCTTCTTGCCACAGCTCTCATTGATGTGCCATCCTGGATGAGCTGCACTACCTGAGCCACTTGTGTGGGCTGTAGACTCCGTCTCATGTTACCACTAGAGTGAAAGCACCGCCAGCTTTCAGGTGACCAAAACATCAGCCAGAAAGCATAGGAGGTGAGAAGTGGTCTGTGGTCACCCCCTGCAGAAATACTGCTTTATTGGGGGTGTCTTGCTAATTGCCTATAACTTCCACCTGTTGTCTATTCCATTTGCACAACAGCATGAGAAATTGATTGGCAATCAGTGTTGCTTCCTAGTGGACAGTGTGATTTCACAGAAGTGTGATTGACTTGGAGTTACATTGTGTTGTTTTAGTGTTCCCTTTATTTTTTTGAGCAGTGTGTATTTATTAACAGTTTATTATATAGTGCATCAGACTCTTGATTTACAATGGGACTAAGTAAATACCAGACCCGGACAAGGAGCCGGACAAGACCCCGGAATGCCAGATCGGACACCAAACTCTGCATTCCGGAGCTTGTAGTGTCCGGTCCGGGTGTGTCCTGCCGTGAAGGGGGGGGGGGGGGGGGGCTGTGCTTGTGATGGTGGTCAACAGGGAGAGGCAGACGGAGAGAATAAAGCCTCCCTGTATGGTCAGGGCATGTAGCAAAACTTGGAACGGTCTGGACTACACAGGGAGGCTGTAATCTCCCCTTCCCCATGTCCCTGGTGAAAGCTATCACAGGCATCCCCCGGACAGGACACCCCCAGTTCCAGGGTCTGGTCCGGGTCTGGTGTTTCCTTAGTCCAGTAGGGGAGATTACAGCCTCCCCGTGTGGTCCGGACCATTCCATTTTTTGCTTCATGCCTGTACCATACAGGGAGGCTTTCACCCTCCTCCTCCTCTCCCTACTGACAGCTGTCACAGGCAGCCCCCCCAGACAGGACACCCCCATACCCCTTTACAATTGCAACAACTGTGATTGAACAAAACTGAGGCCGGAGGTTGATTACCCAATGGCTGTATAATGTCACAAACTTTTCTAAACAATAAATGATTACTCACAACGCCATATAAGCTTAAAAATAAATAATAACACGTAGTGTACAGATGGGGAAACGTAAATGATGCCGTCCTGTTCACTACTTTCAAGACATAATAGTGGAGTCAGACTCTACAAAATACATTTAAGCTTCTTCTGACAATTTAAATTAATCATGTTTTATCAAACTATCAAGTTAAATCATAGACCACAATAATAGGGGGCCACTGGAGGAGAAATAAAATGTTTTGGGCCACAAGAAAATCAAATGAATCTCTTCTCCAAACAATGTTATCTGTAACTATAAAAATACTTATGAGACAAAATAAAAAAACAGAAGCCATCGAACATGGACTGGTATTCTGATGCCACCTGCTGGCCAGAACTGGCATTGCAACAGCAATACTAATGGGACGATTCTTCAAACTCAACTGGGCCATAGGTTTAATCCCTAACAGGACAGCACACGTGTGAAGTTTGAATGTTCTACATATATTTGCACTATATGCTCCAGTTTTCCTACCAGAACTAAAAAAAAAAAAGCCTACAAGGTATATGGTCCAAATTAATTTAGGCATGCAAAAAAAAAAAGCGTAGGGAGGGCCCTGCACTAAATAAAGCCCTAAATGGAAGCAGACACGGCTGAAACAGAGGAGCAGGTTTAGTCAGGAAAGGATATTAGGAGGGTACATTACAGTTGGTGGCATAACATTGATATGGGGTACACACAGTGGCACAGATAAGGCTAAAATAAACAAAAATGGATGTAATTATATGTGCATGTATGGGGCATCACGGATGGTGTAATGGTCAGCATTACTGCCTCACAGCGCTGAGGTCATGGGTTCGATCCCCACCATGGCTCTAATTGTGCGGAGTTTGTATATTCTCTCCGTGATTGCGTGGGTTTCCTCCGGGTACTCCGGTTTTCTCCCACAATCCAAAAATATACAGATAGGTTAATTGGCTTCCAACAAAAATTAACCCTAGAATGTCTGTGTGTGTGTGTACATGTGGTAGGGAATATAGATTGTAAAGCACAGTGAATATTTAATGAGCGCTCATTAAATATTCATAGCACTGGAGCCCGTCCCCCGACCCCCCTCACCCCGCAATGTGTATAAGAAAAAAACCCGACCCCACCCTGCAATGTGTTTAAGAACCCCCCTTCCGTGCAGCCGGTACCTCCCATTGCAGATCCCGGCACTACTGTATGGACAGATGCGCTTATAAAAAAAAAAAAGTGACTTTCGGAACATGGCTGCCCCATAGGAAAACCTGTTTAAAAAAACTGTCTTTCGTATGGGGGCAGCCATTTTCCGAAAGTCACTTTTCTTATAAGCAGCAGGAGGTACCATACAGTACTGCCAGGAGGAACGGGCTGCACTGAGGGGGGGGGGTTCCCTTAAACACATTGGGGGGGGCGGGGGCGCTGAAGACTGCACTGGTTTTGACCCTGTGTTCGGTCCCGGCACCCGTTGATACCAATTCAATAGCGACGGGCGCCAGAATGGAACAGGAGGGATGCTGCATAGAGCCGCATTACACGGCCTTCGATCTTCCAGTTTGATGCAGGGATAGATTTCCCAGGCAATACTATTTCTGCGATGGATCCCTGAGCCGTGGGGGCTGCGCATCGGGAATGAATCGGCATCGAGGGCAGTTAACACGCGTTGAATCAGGGTCATTTTTAACTCGATTTTGAGTTTATAAGCAAAATCAAATAGGAGAATAGTGGATATTTCACCATGTGTACCCACCACAAGAGGTTTGACACCCCTCTCGTGAACAGCCGCTTTGACAGCGCCCAGTGATCCGGTCACTAGGTCGACATGGGTTAGGTCCACATGTTTTTTTTTTTAGCTGACAGGCGGTATTTCATGCTCTACCATCCACTAGGGCAGGGGTGGCCAACCTGTGGCTCTAGAGCCGCATGTGGCTCTCCCCCTGTTAAAGTGCGGCTCCTGCTCCCACTGCTGCCCGCCGCCCACCGTCCCTATCACCTGCTGCCGGTTCCTCGAATCCCTTCTCCTTCTGAGGGGAGGAGAGCGCGCATCGCTTATCTCTCCTACCCCTCACTGTGCATCCTTGTGACTGGGTCATCCGCCAATCAGAGTTCGCGGGCCGGCAGCCAATCAGGAGCCGGCCTGCAAGCTTTGATTGGTGGACGGCCCAGTCACAGGGAAGTGAGGGAGGGAAGGAGACACGCGGTGTGCTGTGCTCTCCTCCCCTCAGTGACATGACAGGACTGCAGGGGAACACCAGACTGTCCTCTCCACGCCCGGCAGCAGCAGCAACAACGATGAGTGCTGCTGCTGGGAAATTAGCACTTTGGGGGCATAGCAGTTGTGGCACTGTGGGGGCATACCAGCTTTTTGGCACTGTGGGGGCATAGCAGTTTATGGCACCGTGGGGGCATATGTGTATCTGGCACTATTGGGGGCATAGCAGTTTATGGCACCGTGGGGGCATGTGTATCTGGCACTATTGGGGGCATATGTATATATGGCACTGCACTATTGGAGGCATATATGTATCACACCCACCCAAGGGGTCCAAATAGACCATGCCCCTTTTTTGGCACGCGCGTCGAAGGCACGTGCATGTTGTTGGCTACAGAAATTTTTCGGCTCTTTACCTCTGACCGGTTGGCCACCCCTAGGGCATGGTGGGAGAATAATATAGTGTGCCGAGCGTATTGAGTACCGTGCCCGGAGCATTGGGAGCGCAGCGAGCCATGTGAGGGGATGTGGTGCTACGTTTCAGTGTCCATAATTCTTGTGTCGTCTTAATGACCCTGTTAACCTAATGCTTGTCGACCTAGTTGGTGTCTATCCAATGATCCATACCCGGTGATCCACACAGTTGATATTTGTGAAGGTAACAGCTGTAGCACTGAATGCCCTGTGTGGGTAGCAGCACTGGATGTTTCAGGGGGAGCTGGAGGTATACATAGTTACATAGTTACATAGTTACATAGTAGGTGAGGCTGAATAAAGACTTGCGTCCATCTAGTTCAACCTATGTTTTAATAGTTTATCCCTTGTTGTATATTATGTTCTAAAATTATTAAAGACAGATTATGATTCTTATTTGTACCCTTGGATGTTTTTTAATTCAGTAATTTTTATTGGGTTTTACAATAAAAACAAAAACAAAAAAACAGTAAGGTAGACTTGTCAAAAACAATCGATGCAAAACCTTCCAGCACGTTGCAATGATACACAAACTGAGATGACAATTGGTACAATTACGGATATTTCAACAATCCACCCAGTAGAAGGCGCCATTCAGACCGGATGGATCTCATAAACAATAGGTACAGAAGCAGATATCGTCCGTGTATCAAAGCATACTAAGCAAGTATAGGTAAAAACGAATAAGATAGCAACACATCGAGTCATGGGACAAAGAAAATAGTGAGGTCTACCATGAGAAAATAACCCCCAAAACAAACCATCCCCAAACAATTGCCCAAAATAAACCCTCACATAACCCCCCACCCTGTACAACCCACCCCCAACTCAGGCGTACTTGGATCCCTCAAATCTTATTCCCCCTAAACTATGCTAACCTAAGCAGGCTCCCCCCCTCCCCCTTCTAGATTATTAACTTTTTGAGTCGTATCGGAGGGAGAACCTATTAAACTATAGAAGGAGATAAACTAGTGGTCTTAGCCAAAATCTAATAAAATCTCAAAGACAGGATATCAATAACACATTTCAAGCTAACCTATACCAAAACCTAGTTTATTCCTCCCAACCCCCCCACCCCCACCTAACTGAAGAATAATTGCCGTATGGACCGCCAGGGGCAAAGGAGTTATAGAAATATAGTGCGAAAGACATATTGTTGTAAAAGGATAATTTGAACAGGTTATTTAAAACTATACCTAGTTTACCATCAGATGCATGTTAGTTGCTCCAACAAACAGGAGTAACATGGCAATCGCCATAGTTAGGCTTAAACAAGTACCCTCTGCAACATGTAGTATATAACGGTCACATATTACAGAAAAAGCATTAGAACATTAGAGCATGTATGGCCAGGCAAAGACAAATAGTCCCAAAAATAGTAGTCCCTCCATCAAACACCCAAAAGTAGTCAAAAAGGAGCTTAAAGTTATGGTCCGCATCACTAAAGGAGGATGTCATAAAGTCAGTAATGGCCCAATTTGCACAGGTATAAGCAAGGGAGCATCCGACACTTGTATTGAGCACATTGTGCAGGTTTGGTGCAATCAATAAACTCAGGGTGGTATTTTTGAAAAGAACTGTAATAGCATAACATCCAGGAGTGTAGTAACAAAAGGATTTAGCTTCAAACATAGGCATAGGCATCAAAGGAGCATGGTCAGAAGCTGGTGTTTTCAGGTCTACAGAGGCAGACTTTGGGTGTATAACCTGCAGGTCTCCCTCACTGCACCGACCACAGTGACAACCTGAAGAAGCAGCATGCACCGGTGGATCATCAAATATTTTGAGGAGTCTCTGAGTCGAGGCGGATGTGGCACAGAGAATCTGTTGGAGAGGGCTCCCCATGGCCCAAGTAATGTGACCCTGTGCAAGAGTGACAGCACAGCAGGTAGACTAAAACACTGAAGTACAATAGCTGCAAGCTGGCAGCGGCTAGCATGCCACCATAAAGGTATGAGATATAGAGATTCAGTGTGCCAGGAAAGGAGGCCTGCGTTCAAAGGCAGGTGCAGCTCTGTGAACCAGGTCTAGTGGAGGATTGGCCGGTGAGGTTCTCCTACAAAATGGCGCCCGGTCACGAGCACAATCGAATCAGGCCTTCAGCGGGGATCAGAACAGAGGTCCCACCATCCACCCGCCAGAGACCAACAGCAGCTCACCGCGATCGGCGCAGACGGAGGGCAGGAGAGCAGCCGGAGAATCACTCCAAGATGGCACCAGGTCCCGCAGCAGCGTGAAGTAGGTAGCGGCCAGCGAGCCGGGGGTCTCACCGCGGCCGCTCCGGGCACTTGACAGGTGTCCAAAGTAGCCTGCTATAATCAGCGCCGAAGGGAAGGCAGGCGCAGTCCAGTTAGGGATGCCTGTGTCCGCTTAAATAGGATTTTTTTTCAGGATTTTGGACGGAGCTCCCTTCCTCTGCTACCGCTCATGCACTCGTCCAAGCCACGCCCCCACCCTTGGATGTTTTTAAGCAATAAATGTTTATCCAATCTTATTTTAAACGTATATATAGCGTCTGCCAACACCACCTCTCCAGGAGGAGAGTTCCACAGTTTGACTGGAACTCGTGCCCTCATGTCCTAGAAACCTTTCTAGCAGTAAAAAGGGCGCATGACAGTTCCTTATATTGGCTCCTGATATATTTGTACATGTTGAGCATGTCCCCCCTTAAACATCTCTTCTCTAGTGTAAATAGTCCAAAATTGTTCAATCTCTCCTCGTAGCTTAAATTCTCCATTCCCCTAATAAGCTTAGTTGCTCTTCTTTGGGGTTTTTTCTAATTCTATGATGTCCTTTTTATAGTGTGGGGCCCAGAACTGCACTCCGTATTCAAGGTGAGGTCTCACCAATGCTTTATACAGAGGCATAATTACTTTTGAGTCCCTAGTTTCCATGCGCCTTTTAATACATGCTAGAATTCTGCTGGCCTTTTTTGTTGATTTGGGCCTTATTCTAGTTCACTCTTTCTGACAAAATCCTTCTTAGATTGACAAAACCATGTGCACTGCAGATGTTACTTGTGCAGAGAGAATTAGATTTGGGTGGGGTTTTTCTTCAAAGTGAGATTTATATTGCAGTGTAAAAATAAAGTATTCAGTATTTACCCTGCACAGAAACAAAATAATTCACCCAAATCTAGTTCTCTCTGCACATTTTACATCTGCCCCCCCCCCTACAGTGCACATGGTTTTGTCCATCTAAGAAGGATTTTGTCAGAAAGAGTGAACTAGAATAACCCCCATGTGACATTGAGCACTACATCCCAGTTTGTTATCTATTTGGACTCCTAGGTCCTTTTCAAGTACTGAATTACCCAATACCTCCCCGCATAGGTTATAACTAGCACACTGGTTATGTCTCCCAAGGTGCATAACCTTCCATTTATCCACATTGAACCTCATCTTCCACTTTTTTGTCAAGATCATTTTGAAGCGCGGCGACATCCTCTGTTGTAATAACTGTTCAATTTTGTGTCATCTGCAAAGATGGTTACATTGCTAGATTACGTATTAAGATAGAGTTTTGTTTCCAGGGACCCCAGACAGCCCAAAACACACGAAATTGGTGTCTTCTTTCATTTATTTATAAACATTATTATGTGTGTAATAATATTTCACCTACAGCCTTGTTCCGTTTATTGTCCCCTCGCACCAATATCCAAACCGGCTATTGAAAGCAAAATTCCTAATCACCTGCTTCGGGTTCCCTGGAGATTTGCCACCTCGGAGCAAAGTATAAGCAGCATGTCTGTATATGTCAGTGTGTGGACACAAGATTTCACAGCAAACACAGAAACCACACTCTGAAAATCACCATTGGTTTATTAATTTACTAGTAACACAGCCAAGACAGGCGGCATTAGCACATCAGTCTAAAATAACTTCATTTCTGAACATCCTCCAGGTTGGGTTCTGAAAGAAAGAAAAAGACATTACCTAGATTGTCAGCTCTTAAAGCAAGGCTCTGCATTTCATATACATTGTTGCATTGTCAGGAGATCTTGGGAGGTGTAACCTGAACTTGTAATGAGGTGAGGATTAAACTACTATACTATAATAATACTGCACCCACACTACGTCTCATGGCTCCTCTAATCACATTCATATTAACAGGCATTGTTCATCCTGTTGTGACATCATTCACAGTGAGCTCTGTAGGGCTTATTCAATAACAGGGTGCAAAATTATTGGTTACAACCACTGCTACAAATCAGGGCAATTAGATTTAAAAAAAAAAAAAAAAAAAGAAGAAAAAAGAAGAATTAAACATTTTTTCCTCCCATATTTTATTACTGCTGTAAATTATCGCAGAAACATTATATTGTGTAGTCAGTTTCAGGATGTGCGCTATTGGTCGATGGGTAATAGGACACATGAAAAAGGTCGTCATGCAAGTCGACATTGACAATAGATCGACATAAGATTTTTGTGTCTATGTGGACATATTAGTGTAACGCGCCCCCTCGGCATACTGCTATAATCTCCCTATATGCTCGCTTCGATCGTAACATAAGAACAAGTCAGTTAATAAAAAACCATGAAAATCTTGTGTCAACCTTTGGCATATCTACTTTTTTCTTGTGTCGACCTTTGGTCAAGGTCTACCTAGTGCATGTCGACCAGATCACTTTTTAAATCACAAAAATTGAAAATCAATGGTTTCAGAGCATTTGTGTTTTTGTTTTTTTTCATGATCCCATGGATTTTATAGGATTTTTTCCCCATTTATGCATTTCACCCTCTTCACAAGGCTGCAATGGCATCTGCATCCATGGACAGGGGGTGGGTTTTTGTTCTCGGGTAGCTGGCTGTTTGCTGGGCTCCTAAGATTTGCATAGCAGCGATCAAGTCTGAATCATGATCTAGGTGTACTGCGGACTTTGGAGGACATTCTAGTTCGTTCACACGAGGGGGAAGCGAGGCTTTGTTTCTGCACATGTGCAGGCTCTGCTGCGACGCAACAACTTGCATAACTGCCGAACCCATCGCACAGAGCAGTGCGGGATGGGGGGGGGGGGGAGGAGTCACCAGAGAGAGACTTTGTTGCAAGTGTCGACGACCATCAAATGATTTTGGCCCCGCGCGTAAGGCTGTGATTGGATGTTTATGCACAACAACCATTCACATGCGCGTGGGGACGTTTGCCATGCGATCGGGAGGCGTTTAGCTGGCTTGCAAAGCTGCGAAATTCCCAGCTTTGCGAGTCAACCAGAATGACCTCCTTTGCATATTAGAGAGGTGTGTGTGTGTCCGTTCTATGGATGTTTTGCACCAGACATCAGTTGATAAAGTGCACACTGATATTACTGCTGGCTATGTAACCAAGCGTACATGTTGGGTGAGTCAGGCCTAAGATGTAGTACAATATCTGCATGTAGACCCAGGCACCTAGTGCATGTCCATCGCCGCTTACTGGGCATCACTGCAAACAAAATAGGTTACATACGCAAGTATGTATGTATGTATGTATGTATGTATGTGAGCTTCTGAATTAATCACTCCCCCCACACACACACACCAGAAATAGGGACAGTCAGCTGGAGCTCTAGTGTAGGTCTCCTCCAAGGTGGCGGACATTTTTTGAAGGGGGTGTGGTTCTGTCGGTCATTAGTGGGTGGCTAATTCGGGGCAGTACGGATGGTGTAATGGTTAGCATTACTGCCTCACAGCACTAGGGTCATGTGTTCGATTCCCACTATGGCTCTAACTGTGCGAAGTTTGTACATTCTCCCCATGATTGCGTGGGTTTCCACCGGGTACTCCGGTTTCCTCCCACAATCCAAAAATATACTGGTAGGTCAATTGGCTCCCAACAAAAACCTCTGTTCTCACATTTCAATTGTGCTACGATTTATACCCGCATCTCTTCTCACTCGTAATCGTTCATCTCTTCCAACGATAACCCTGGTAGTAGACGCACAACTCCTCTGCTTCCCTACAGATCAGCCGTATTGTGCTGCTGATTGGTACAGGTGCTTGATTGCAGTTGTAATGTCAAGGTCTGTGTACCCTGTATTGCTTTAATGTGTGCCCTATGTATGGCGCTGCCAACCACTTGTGGAGATTTATAAATAAAATGTAGCAATAATAATCTGTATTGCCTTTAACCACCAACATATTGTCAGCTGGAAAGAGTGTTGTCAAAAAATGTCTGTCAAGTCCAAACCCTTCAAATTTATCTATCAAAAGCAATGATTAGTAAATTGAGGCCAAGTGAATGGGTGTGGCGGGAACGGTCCCATTTGATTTGGATGGATGGAAGCAAGCAAAAGTCACGATACCATAGCCCAGTCAAATTGAATACTGCTCAAAGCAGCCAAGTGGCCTGACGTGCAGGGAGGGGCTGTTCAGGGTGATTGAGGCCAATGTGTCCGTACAAATCTGTATACACACACACACACACACACACACACAATTTGAAACTATTAACCTTCAAACTTGAACTCTGGAAACTTTTCCAAGTCTCCTCCTCCGAATAACCTCTGCAGCTTGTTTAGGTCTTCATTGAGCTCTTTCTGGTAAGCCGGAGAGTCACCGACTATGCCGCCAGATTGCCTGCAACAGATGAATGTTGTATAATATAGCAGAAATTAAAGAGACGGCAGCAGAAGCTACAGGACTGTATTTCCAGTAAAGCCCCGCACACACTGGGTGACTGAGCGGAAAGCAGTTCAGTTTTGCGGTTTGAGCTGCTTTCGGTTCAAAAGCCATCCAGTGTGTACGTGGCAGCGATGAGCGGTGGGCGCTGATGCGTTCTCCCGCATAAATCACTGGCCCAGCCCCTGATCTGCCGGTATCATCAGCATATGAGCGACAGAGTAGACGGCTTTTAATAGCATCCTTATTTGGAAAGTCGTCCACCCTGGGGAAAATCAGATCAGCATCTAGTCACATTAACCAGTGCATATGGGGGAAGCCCAGCACCGCTGTAGATGCCTGGCCTGCCCCCCACATTAGCGTCGGCAGGTCCGGTCCACCCCAAATGGTGTAGATCAGTATGGGTGTTTTGTAGGGGGAAGTGGAGGGGGGTATTTGACCCAAGTTGGTATCGGAGTTCCAGTTTCAGTGCTATATAGGACTGCAATAGAAAGAACAGCTCCAGCTTATAAAACTATATAAAGCAGTTGATCTTTATATACTAGAGTTAGCAAACTGGAACAAAATCATATTTCAGAGTTAAAGCTGGTGACATTAACTTACTTGCTCTTTGCCTTGTAGTCTTGGATCTTATCCACAAAGAGTTTCTGGATGGGGTCTAACTCCTTGGTCTTGTTGAAAGCTATGGCTGTCATCCCAATGTTTCTCCTCAAATGAATGGAGATTGCAGACCGGAGGATGGAGGAGAAGCGGAAGAGATGCTGGAGAACCATGGTTGTACCTGAACCTCACCTAGAGCCAAAGTCAAAAAGGGTAGAAATAAAAGAATTAACTCTGAACCAATACTCACAAGAATGGAACGTATTCGGAATGGTCATGAAGTGACTCATGAGATAGCACCGATATCCTGCCAAACTGATAACCCGCATTCTTCTGCTTATTGGACCAGCCAATTAATTAGTACTACTCTAGCATATAGGAGACGCAAAAACTTTACTGATACAATAAAAGTTCTAGACCAGTGGTTCCCAACCCTGGTCCTCAAGTACCCCCAACAATGCACATTTTACAGGTTACCCAGCAGGTGCACTCATTATTCAGACACATTTTAAAAGATCCACAGGTGGAGCTAATTATGTTACTTGTGATTCTGTGTGGAGACCTGCAAAACATGCACTGTTGGGGGTACTTGAGGACCAGGGTTGGGAACCACTGTTCTAGACCATCATGTAAGGAGGAGCCAAAAGGTAAGACAATTTTTAAAGCAGCTTACAACATGAATGGGTGGTACAGGCAGCTGACATCAGAAGCTGAAGATTCTTAAAAGCATAATATTATTAATATGGAACTTTGTTACTATTAGGGCAGCACAGATGGTGTAATGCAGGCATTCCCAACCGCGGTCCTCAAGGCACACTTAAGGTGGCCCTACACTGCTCTGACTTTTTGGAGCAGTGTAGGACCATCCGATCCCCAGTGGGCATGTGGTCGTTTCACATGTGATGTATTGCATGTGACCCTATTCCCTGCCACCGGGAGGGGGCCGAATCTGGATTGAGGAGAGGCAGACGAGGAGAGGCAAGGGGCACAGAGGCTGGAGGGGAAAAGGGGCACAGAGGCTGGAGGGGAAAAGGGGCACAGAGGCTGGAGGGGAAAAGGGGCACAGAGGCTGGAGGGGAAAAGGGTAACAGAGGCTGGAGGAGAAAAGGGGCACAGAGGCTGGAGGAGAAAGGGGCACAGAGGCTGGAGAGGAGGGGCTGATGCCGGCATCCCTAACCTCAATCCTCAAGTCACACTAGATGTCACTAAAACTTGAGAACCGAGGATTGAAATGCATGGCTTAGGCACTGGAGGTGTTTGGGTAATAAACCCTGCAGGCAGCTGGTAGGGCACAGTGGTGGCTGCGCGCTACGCATGATGGGAAGACAAGGGTCACCCTACCCCGGCTGTGAGACTGATGACAATGTGTGGGAATACCCCGTACTACAGCCCAGTGACTATAACAGCCGCTCCATACAGTGACCGTGCCCCGTACAGCCCCGGTCACCGGCTTCCACGCCGCAGCTTACCTCTCCGGTCACCTTGCTGTCTGTCACTGTCCGCAGAAGGCAGAAGCACAGTGATGACGTCAGTACGTGGGGTGTTCCAGCAGAGACCCCGCCCCTTGTAACAGCGTCAGAGCCGGTGCCCCGCCACCTCCTTGGTTTCTGCTGCGGTAACCTGTCACTCAGCCTTGCCCCGCCCTCAGGCTCTGATCCCAGTCATTCCCAATGGTGCTAGTAGCTTGTTTAGTGATCTTTAACACTGACAGTAATACTACTGGTACTCTGTAAAAAGCTATACAACCCATGATCTACAGCACAGAGCACACTGTCACATAAACACAGCTGCTAGGGTAGTTACAATGAGTCTGTCCCAAAGATATGCGTTACATTGTCATGTCGACAGGTGTCAACATTGACACACACACACAAGGTTGACACGAAAAAGGTCGAAAAGTTTTTTTTCATTTTTCTTTCCGAAGAAGGTGTGATTTTTTTTGGGTACTTGTGTATTATCACGGCGCCCGTCACGTCGCATCGCATACCACTAATTAAGGGATGCGATGGCATGCGATGGACCCGATTTGAGGCTTTTCCCGGGATGAGTGTACAATTTTAATATTGCGTCTCATCGCATGCCATTATAATGGCATGCGATGCGATTTCAATGTTAAATGCCCACCCAGACCCGATTTTCAATATACCCAACCTGATGGGTAATGACAATGTTAAATGCCCCTCCATTGTTAATGCCACCCCACTATCAATGCCAACCCGAAGCGTGGCGAGCGCAGCGAGCCCGCGAGAGGCGGCGGTACGTGTCCTCTGACCTTTTCATACCCCCACTATCCACGTCGGCATGGAGCTGATTTTATATAGTGTGGCGAGCGCAGCGAGCCACCGAGCCCGAAGCGTGACGAGCGCAGCGAGCCCCGCGAGGGGACGCGCATTACTTCACAAGTATTACGCGTCCGCTCGCTACACTTCGGGCTAGGTGGCTCGCTGCGCTCGCCACACTATATAGAATCAACTCCACGCCGACGTGCATAGTGGGGGTATGAAAAGGTCGGAGGACGTTCATCGTGGGGTGGCGTTAACAATGGGGGGCATTTCACCCATGAGGGGGGTATGCAATTAAAATTGGGGTTTCGGTTTTTTTTTAACATTGGACCCAATGTAAAATTGGGTCTCAGGGACCATTTTACATTGATTCCAATGTAAAAATCGCGTCGATCGCATCGCATGCGATTTGGTTGCATGCGATGCGATCGATGCGATTTTTTTAGGTCCCGATGCTTGAGATAAAAATCGCTGGCGCCGTGCTAGGAAACAAGTACTTTTTTTATACTTTACCACTTTACCATTCAAGTGGACATAGAGTAGGATTTTAATAGTGTGCCTTCGCTCACCCGAGGGGACGCAATACACTTATTTATTTATTTATTAACAGTTTCTTATATAGCGCAGCATATTCCAGTGCGCTTTACAAAGGGGACAGTGATACAACAAAACAGGGTATTTACAGACAGTCAAAATGTAGGAGGGCCCTGCTCGCAAGCTTACACAGTGTAAGTGTATTGCGTCCCCTCGGGTGAGCGAAGGCACACTTTTAAAATCCTACTCTATGTCCACTTGAATGGTAAAGTATATTAAAAAAAAATCACACCTTCTTCGGAAAGAAAAATGCAAAAAAACTATGAAAAACTCATGTAGACCTTTTTCCTGTTAACATGTTGCTGAACCTGTTGTCAAACTTTTGACCATATAGACCTAAGGCATGTTGACCTTTTTGAAGAGTTGACCAATAGTGGTCGACCTTATTACTGTCTGGCCTGTGACCCATACCAAAGGGGGTTCTCAGAGTAAAGCCCCATACACACTAGGGCCCTATTCAGATCTGATCACAGTACAAATTTGTTTGGAAAATGGGCAAAACCATGTGCACGGCAGGTGGGGCAGATGTAACGTGCAGAGAGAGTTAAATTTGGGTGGGGTGCGTTGAAACTGAAATCTAAATTGCAGTGTAAAAATAATGCAGCCACTATTTACCCTGCACAGAAACAAAAAACCTCACACAAATCTAACACTCTACATGTTACATCGATCTGCCCCAACTGCAGTGCACATGGATTTGCCCATTCTCCAAACAAATTTGTACTGCGATCAGATCTTAATAAAGGCCTAGGTGATATTGTACACAAAGGGCTTTCTGAGCGATATTGTGGACAATCCCCCTCGCTGTCGCTCACCACTTTCCACTGCCTGAAACCCCCCCCCCCATCCGGTCCCTGATGCCACTAATATTGGAGGGAGGGGGACACTGGGCCTCTAATTTGCTAGATACTCTATTTGTATTACAGTAAATATATTGTTTTGTTGCCAGTCATGATTGCCAACCCTACATATACTCTGGTTAAACAGTGTCTAGGTCGACAGTCAATAATACCCCTTTTACACTGCCGCAAAACTCCGGGTCTTCGGCGGGTCAGTGGCGGTGTAAATGGGACACGCCGTGTCCCTTTACAGTTTACACAGGACTTCTACCCAGGTCCTGACCTGGGTAGAACATGGCCAGGACCTGGGTAGAGGGCGGTGTAAATGGGTACGCCGGGTCATCCGACCCGGCTCCCATTTACAACAATGGGGGACGTGCAACCTGCGGACCTCAGCGTCCGCAGGTTGGACGGGGGGCACAGACAGCCTGTGCTACTGTCTGCTATACTCTGCAGACAGCTGCAGCGGAGGAGGTGAATGGATGCCAGTGTGCGGCATCCATTCACCTCCCGGACGACCGCTGAGCTGGTGCACGGGGGCTGCGGGCGGTGTAAATGGAGCAAACGTCTGGTCACACCCGGTTTGAAGCAGGGATCGAAAACCCGGGTGCGACCCGGCGTTTTTGGTGTAAAAGGGGTATTAGTGGACCACTCTTGGTTGACAGTTAAAAGGTCGACAAAAGAAAAAAGGTAGACATGGTTTAGGTCGACACAAGCAAAATGTCAACATGAAATGGTTGACATGAGTTTTTCATTTTATTTATTATTTTACAGTTTCTTATATAGCGCAGCAGATTCCGTTGCAGTTTCTTATATAGCGCAGCAGATTCCGTTGCGCTTTACAATAGTAGACATTGATAAAACAAACTGGGTAACAGACAGACTTGGGGGTAGGAGGGCCCTGCTGCAAGCTTACAATCTTTGATTTTTTTTCCGGGAAAGATCTGATCCTGTGGCATCGCTCTTCCAACGCAGCGTCGGATCACAGAAGCCGGCAATGGTCGGCCTTTACTTAAGATGCTTCCTGCATCTTTTGCAGAACTTTGCACGGCCTCTGCATACAGTACAAAGCTTCTGTGCGATTAGTTTCCATGTCAGAATCACCCCTACATAACCTTGGGATGTCTGCTATGGAACAGCTGAACGTCACTGCTATAACTCAAGGCCAGTGAATCGTTGCTCTAGTTCGACAGGCCATTAAAAAAAAAAGTAATCACAAGTAAAAAGTCGACACAAGAAAAGGTCAACATGAGTTTTTCACAATTTTTTTTCATGTTTTGGTCTTTTTCATACACGCTGACTTAAATCGGGAATGGTAACGCATGCCGAGCAAAACGAGTACTCTGAAGGGATGAGCTACACTAATTGGGGGTTCATGTCGACATTGACATAAAAAGTGATGAAAGCGCATGGCGACCTTTTGACCCTGACAAACTTTTTTTACTGTGTAGACTTTTGCATGTTGACCTTTTGTTGTCAACCTGTTAACTGTCTACCTAGAGTCCTAGACACTGTAGAGTAGACCATTCAATCCACACCCGACCAGGCAAATATTACTGCAGGGTCATCCTGAGCAGCAAATGCTGTGCTGCAGGTTAAAATACTATCTAATCTATTGGTTTCCCTGAGTCAGGGTTCTTCTGCCCACATCCAACATGGCGACCAGCGGTTCCTCGGCGCTGATGGTGGCGGCGGCCGTGGCCCTGGGCGGCGGGCTGATCCTAGTGGCTCGCCGACTCATGAGCAGCAACGTCCGGGCCGCGGCCTCTGCCCTGATGCGGGGCAAGACGGTGATCATCACCGGGGCCAACTGCGGGATAGGCCGGGCCACGGCAGCAGAGCTGCTCAGGCAGCAGGCCCGCGTCATTCTGGCTTGCAGGGACAGGGACCGGGCGGAGGAAGCGGCCCGGGAGCTGAGGCTGGAGGCCGGGGACAGCGGGGAGATCAGTGTCAGGGAGCTGGACCTAAGCTCCCTGCAGTCAGTCCGGCGCTTCTGCCAGGAAGTGGTGAAGGTATGGAGCCTGGGTACTGCTGCTGGCAGCGCTGGGAAGTAGGGACTGTCAGAGAACATAGGGATGGCTCAATGCATCCTGGGACTACCAGAAAATAGGGGCAGCTCAGTACAGTCTGGGACTTCCAGGAAAATAGGGACAGCTTGGTACAGTCTCAGGCAGGGACTGTCACAGAAAATAGGGACAGCTCAGTGCATCCTGGAACTGCCAGGAAAATAGGGACAGCAAGGTACAGCCTCAGGTAGGGACTGTCAGAAAAAAATAGGGACAGCTCAGTGCATTCTGGGACTGCATGGAAAATATGGACAGCTCAGTGCATCCCGGAACTGCCAGGAAAATAGGGACAGCTCGATGCATCCCGGAACCGCCAGGAAAATACGGACAGCTCAGTGCATCCCGGAACTGCCAGGAAACACTAATTTTACGAGTAGAACACTTGGGTCAGAATGGTAATTCTCCACTGCATTTTAGTATATTTTAGGTATATTGGTTTAAAATGACTCAATAATTGCCGATATAGGACCAGATGTACTAAGCTTGAAAAGTGATAGAATGGAGAGTGATAAACCACCAGCCAATCAGCTACTACCTGCCATGTCACAGGCTGTGTTTGAAAAATGACAGGTAGGAGCTGATTGGTTGGTGGTTTATATCACTTTTCATTTTATCACTTTTCAAGGCTTAGTACATCTCGTCCATTAGTAGTTACTTTGATCATTATAGAAATAATGGTACTCTTTACCTAGAAGGGCGCCCGTCGCGGGCATCGCGGGTACATTTATGTATGGCCGCGACGCGATGCCCGCGATTTCCCATTGAAACCAATGTTAAACATGGAAATCGTGTCGGTCGCGTCGCGGCCGGCCATAAATGTACCCGCGATGCCCGCGACGCGATGCTCCCGATTTCCCATAGGAATCAATGTTAAAAGGCGCGATGGACCCGATTTTACTGTTAAATGGCTCAATCCACCCGATTTGGCCATAGGAATCAATGTTAAATGGGCCACAGAGCCCATTAACCCTTAAATGTCCCCCCAAATTTTTAACGCCACCCCACGATCCACGCCAACCCGAAGCGTGGCGAGCGCAGCGAGCCCGCGAGGGGCGGCGGTACGCGTCCTCCGACCTTTTCATGACCTACTATCCACTAGGGCGTGGTGTGAGAATATAATAGTGTGGCGAGCGCAGCGAGCCACCGAGCCCGAAGCGTGGCGAGCGGACGCGGATACCTTCACAGTTATGCGCGTCCCCTCGCGGGCTTCACAGGTGTCCGTGGCGAGGCGGACACCTGTGAAGCCCGCGAGGGGACGCGTCTACCTGTGAAGGTATCCGCGTCCCCTCGCGGGGCTCGCCACGCTTCGGGCTCGGTGGCTCGCTGCGCTCGCCAAACTATTATATTCTCACACCACGCCCTAGTGGATAGTAGGGCATGAAAAGGTCGGAGGACGCGTACCGCCGCCCCTCGCGGGCTCGCTGCGCTCGCCACGCTTCGGGTTGGCGTGGATCGTGGGGTGGCGTTAAAAATTTGGGGGACATTTAAGGGTTAATTTGGCCTATTTGGCCCCAAATCGGGTCCATTGAGGCATTTAACAGTAAAATCGCGGTCAATCTGCCGTTTTAACATTGTTCCCTATGGGAAAATCGCGGGCATCGCGGCCATCCCGATTTACCCGCGATCACCGCGATTTTTACCCCCGACGACCGCGATTTCAATCGCTGGCGCCCTTCTAGGTAAAGAGTACCGAAATAATTAATATAATTATTATTTTTCTTTCTTCTCGTCCCATTTCCCTTACAGGAAGAACCTCGGCTCGATGTGCTCATCAACAATGCCGGCGTCTTTCAGTGCCCCTACATGAAGACGGAAGATGGGTTTGAAATGCAGTTCGGTGTGAACCACCTAGGTCACTTTCTCCTCACTCACCTCCTCATTGGCCTCCTGAAAAGCTCCGCCCCCAGCAGGATCGTGGTCGTTTCCTCCAAACTTTATAAATACGGTGAAATCAATTTTGAAGATTTAAACAGTGAGAAGAGTTACAGTCGAAGCTTTGGTTACAGCCGCAGCAAATTGGCTAACGTCTTGTTCACTAGACAGCTGGCCAGGCGCCTGGAAGGCACCGGGGTAACGGTCAATGTCCTTCATCCTGGAATAGTCCGAACCAATTTAGGAAGGCATATAAATATCCCTGTCTTGATAAAACCCCTGTTTAATGTGGTGTCCTGGGCTTTCTTTAAAACTCCCGAGGAAGGAGCTCGGACCTCTGTCTACTTGGCATCCTCTCCAGAAGTGGAGGGGGTATCTGGGAAATATTTTGGTGACTGCAAAGAGGAAGAACTTCTGCCAAAAGCTATGGATGACTTGGTCGCTAGGAAACTCTGGGACATAAGTGAAGTCATGGTTGGGCTTATTAAATAATTGTAGGACAGATTAGATCTGGTTACCAATTGTTTTTCCACTGTAAAGTACTGTAAAGAAGATGGGTTTAAGCAAAATGCAGAATATTCTTAGCATTATATATATTAAGTCAATCTGAGCACGAATCGATGTTATTTACCATTTGCTGTACATTAAAATCCATTATATTAAATTATTGATCAATGGCCGTAATGTGATGTGTTCTTCGTTTGATGTTAAGAAATTATAAATACGTTGTTTCTTCTTCGGGATAGTGTGCAGTAAATATTGGGGGGGGGGGGGGGGGGTAGGGGTGATTCTGATCTAATTGCAATAATGCAAGTTCGTCCCCATCCCAATGTTTTGGGGACTGTGCATGGTCTATAAAGCGTAAATGCAGCTCCCCTTTGCGAATGGCTTCAGTAAATTGCATTGTCGTTGAGCCGTTTGCAAGAATCGGGAAGGTCGGTGCCGGAAGGATGAGAATCTCCCACGGGATGGTCGTGACAATGGAATGATTTCTCCTGCTGCGGAGACATGCGAGGGGATGCGTCTCTGGTTCTTGGTAATCTTTGATTTTCGCAGTTTACCGAGCCAAACAGAATGAGGGCCATTGGGTATTTAAAGTACTAGTCATAGGGAACAGTGAATAGAACAACTCGACCCAAAAGTGAAAGTGTGGCGAGCGGCGGCAGAACGCGTCCTCCGACCTTTTCATACCCCCACTATCCACGTCGGCGAGGAGTTGATTTTATATAGTGTGGCGACGCTGACGTGGATAGTGGGGGTATGAAACCATCGGAGGACGCATTCCGCCGCCGCTCGCCACACAGCAGTGAACAAATTACATAAAAAAATGGCATTGCACGGCACTAAAATGGCCCATGCTTTGCAATCTCACTACGTTAATGTACGTAGGAAATCTGGGCGCCCTGCTAGGAAACAGGTACCAACGCCAGGCCTAGCCAACTATGGTTCTCCAGATGTTTGGAAACTACACATCCCTGCATGTTTTGCCACAGTTCTAGCATTCTATAATAGCAAAAGTGTTGCAAGGTATGCCACAAGTTGGCCAGGCCTGCACTATAATCAGTGCCATTGCTCAATTTAGCCTTTCTGAGCGATATCTCCAATGGAGCATGTTCCCACTGACGGCTGATGCATGCACCCGTGGATCCTTAATGACTCCCCCCTCCGTCGTATGCATGTACTTGTCACCTGTTGGTCTTGGCAAGTGTGTATGCACTTGCTGATTATGGTACCTCATGTGTATGCACCTTTAATCTTAAGGTAGACTGTGATGGAACAGGGCCAGGCTATTCATGTAATTATAATATGGGTAAGGATTAGCACTGGTAGAATTATAATTTAGGAAGATAATCGGTAAAGACCAACATAAAACTGCAAAATTAACACCTGCGGTAACTGGTTGGCGGTGCTCCTAAATATGTTCAGCGTAACAACTGAAAGAACAAGTCAAGAAATGACCAAGGAAGAACACAATGGATTTTGGGCCAAACTTTAAGAATTATTGATAAATGAGTGATTTAAAAATTAACTTTTATTTAATAAAATAACCACTCGTGAGCATTTGACAAAATAAATAAGAAAAGTGATAGTACATATAAATATAATAGGTATTGAACAACAATATTTGATCATTTAGCTATTCACAAGTAATCAAGGGTGAAAATGATTGTGTAACTGTTTCTTCCAAATGTTTTCATTCCATCAATATGTGCTTCTATGTACTGGTTGAGCGTATAGGATATGAGGATGGAGAAGTACAGTTAATGAACGCCCTACACTAAATCCCAAAAGTCCACAATTAAAAAAAACAACTATGATCTTAGTCAGTAGATGTCACAGTCCTCTGATGGAATAGTTTGGCCTTACACACAGAAATGAAAAGGGGACAGTGCTTCTGTCTGGATAAATTACAGCCTCCGGTATTCCGTGTTGGTCTCCCAGACAGGTACTGACCCAGCCACTCACTGCTTAGCTTCTAAAGCTGTGTACACACAGTGCGATTTGGTCGCTGAGCGATTTTGGCTTAAAATCGCTCAGCAATATATTGCTCAGTTTACTGCCAATTTCAGCTATATATTGCTCAAACTGTGTACACACAGAGCAATATGATCACGGCCAATACATTGCTAGCAATATATTGCTCAGCAATCATATTGGTCAGTGTCCCGTTTTCATCAGCGACCAGAGATGGTCACAGATGAAAATGTCACACTGCTGGGAGAAGAGGCAGGGAAAGCAAGCTCCTCCGACCAGCGACCATTAGGGGGCTGCAAACCGGACCTCGCACTATGGTCGCTGAGCAACCATATTGCCAGCGATTATAGTCCGTCTGTAGGCACCATATGTGTACCGTTTTCATCAGCGATTTTGGCTGAAATGTGCAAGCTATTCTGTCTCTACCTCATTTTGACTAGAAATCGCTGGTCGCTGGTGTACAGTGCATTGTGCACCAGCAACCAGCGCTTTTTAGCCATAATCTGAGGAGCAGGCTCCTGCGACCATGAAGGGCTGACAACAGGGGCACACTCCCGGCAATTTATCTCCCACAGCACATGAAATCACTGGCAATATGGTCGCTTAGCAACCATATTGTCAGCGATATGTGCAGAAATCGCCCTTGTGTGTACACAGCTTAAGTTCTGATGGAATCAGGCAGCCCAGTGATGTATGGCAGTAACACTTACTTCAAAGATGAGAGGAGACCAATGGCCAAGAGGGAGCCAAGGCATGCTTCTGCTTTTTCCATGTATGTTTCCAGGACACCCCGTTACATAAATGGTATTGCAATGGGGCCTGGTATGGTTCAGCCAATGAGAGAGCAACAGATTGACAGTATGAGGTGAAAGATGGTGGGTTAACACAGACTACCTGACCCTCTCCATGCGGGACAAAATGCTCTGTTCCTGGAGTTCCCTGGTAATGTATGATTGCCATCACCTGTGGTGACACCTTTATGATCAATTACCTAGCTCCCCACAGGTGATGGCAATCATACATTACCAGGGAACTCCAGAAACAGAGCATTTTCTCCCTCATGGAGAGGGTCAGGTAGTCAAGTATGACACAGACAGCTCCACCTTCTACCGTCCATCTTGTGCTGGCATCAAATAGTGGATGAGAGTGGAAGGAGCCGGTGATCACCCCTCAGAAAAAAAGAATAAGCTTTGTGAGTTGTTTAGCACAATAGCAGTTTTGCCAACAGAGTATCTAATACACATATGGAAAGACATAACTATTTACCAAACTTATAATATTGTAAATGATAAATAGATGTATCCACTGTTCAGTTATTGAGACACGCACTAGGTGCCAGTAACTGGGAGTAGTGCCCACCTATGGGCATCCAGCGGACAGTATATTGAGATTCTGGTTGGATGATCAGAATAACAAGTAAGGTAATAAATGGTCTGTGCTTGCCAATACCCAGTGTAGCCAGGCATGTGTCTGCATAGAACAGGGGTAGATGTATATATTAACTACAATCAGTAAACCTGCTACTCACACAAAGGTATGAATTGTGACAATTGCGAGGGGGACTCCCAATGAGGGTGAAGGGGTCGCATCAGCAGTGACAGCTGTGGGCAGGTTCAGTGGGGACTAAGGATGGCCATTGTTGCCATTGTCATCGATGGTAATATCGCATCTGACCATCGATAGTGTTACAATATGCAATGGATGACCATGGGCTTCACAGTGTTGGGGGGTGGAGCTATCACAAGCATTGGTTTTGCTGTGCCATCGATAGAGGATGCTGGCTACCTTGGTTTGTGCAACATGGCGACAGAGCCCACAGACAGGAGTGCAAAACCTACAGCCCTGATATGTTTTGAGGGCAGGAGTGGTGAGGCTATGAATGCTCTCTTCCATGATAATGGTTGCTGCGGGATGAAACCCATGGCCGACAGTATAAGGACTGCAATAATAGTGCACACTATGGGCCAGGGCAGTGGAAGCTATAGATTCGCAGGCTGCTAA
Organism: Crinia signifera; assembly: GCF_055691185.1. Taxonomy (NCBI): domain Eukaryota; kingdom Metazoa; phylum Chordata; class Amphibia; order Anura; family Myobatrachidae; genus Crinia; species Crinia signifera. Next base: position 34,559,523 of record NC_139218.1, read on the forward strand.
ATAAACTTGAAAGTGTGGGATTGGATTATAAAACAATTAAATGGATAAGAACCTGGTTGCAGGATAGGAAACAGACAGTTGTAGTAAATGGAGTGCATTCTATGGAAGGATATGTTACCAGTGGAGTACCCCAGGGATCTGTACTTGGACCAGTGCTCTTTAATATCTTTGTTAGTGACATTGCAAATGGTATTGAAGGGAAAGTATGCCTTTTTGCAGATGACACAAAGATATGCAACAGGGTAGGGTACTTGTGGATTATCACGGCTCCCATCGCATGCCATATATAGTGGCATGCGATGGGATGCGATTTTTGCCGTTTTTGCATGCATGCAATTTTTAACAGAAAAGCATCCAAATGCAGTGAAATTAGTATGAAACATGTTCAATGGCCCCCAAATGGCATGCGATGCGATTTTTTCATGTGCGATGGCCATCGTGGGAGCCGTGATACTCCACAAGTACCCAGAGTAGACACACCAGGAGGGGTAAATCAAATGACTGATGATCTAGGTAAACTTGAGAATTGGTCAAGAGAATGGCAACTACAGTTTAATGCTAAAAAATGCAAAATTATGCACTTGGGACTCAAAATTCCAAAGGCTCAATATAGTATCAAGGGTACTATAATGGAAACTACTGAGGAGGAAAGAGATCTAGGAGTCACTATTTCAAGTGACTTAAAGGCAGGGAGGCAATGTAACAAAGCAATGAGGAAGGCTAGTCAGATGCTTGGTTGCATAGGGAGAGGAATCAGTAGCAGAAAAAAAGACGTAATAATGCCACTTTATAGGTCATTGGTACGACCTCATCTGGAATACTGTGTCCAGTTCTGGAGGCCATATCTTCAGAAGGATATAAATACATTGGAGAGTGTACAAAGAAGGGCAACTAAAATGGGTACTTGTTTCCTAGCACGGCCACACCGATTAAGATCGGGGTGATCGTGCTGAAAAAAATCGGGTCGATCGCATCGAATGCGATTTGGTCGCATGCGATGCGATCGACGCGACCGACCGATTTTTCACCCGATTTTTTCATTAAATCCAATGTAAATTGGGTCCCTGGGACCCAATTTTACATTGGATTGAATGAAAAAAATTCCCAACCCCCCCAAATTCAAGCGCGTAAACCCCACCCCACGATAGACGGCAACCCGAAGCGTGGCGAGCGCAGCGAGCCCGCGAGGGGCGGCGGTACGCGTCCTCCGACCTTTTCATGCCCTACTATCCACTAGGGCGTGGAGTGAGAATAGAATAGTGTGGCGAGCGCAGCGAGCCACCGAGCCCGAAGCGTGGCGAGCGCAGCGAGCCCCGCGAGGGGACGCGGATACCTTCACAGGTAAACGCGTCCCTTCGCGGGCTTCACAGCTGTCCGCGTCGCCACGGACACCTGTGAAGCCCGCGAAGGGACGCGTATAACTGTGAAGATATCCGCGTCCCCTCGCGGGGCTCGCTGCGCTCGCCACGCTTCGGGCTCGGTGGCTCGCTGCGCTCGCCACACTATTCTATTCTCACTCCACGCCCTAGTGGATAGTAGGGCATGAAAAGGTCGGAGGACGCGTACCGCCGCCCCTCGCGGGCTCGCTGCGCTCGCCACGCTTCGGGTTGGCGTGTATCGTGGGGCGACGACGGGGACATTTATAATGTGAAATGGGTCATATTGACCCATTTCACATTTTTTGACATTTTTACACCATTTCAATGTTAAAAATTTTTTTAACATTGAATCCTATGCAAAAATCGGGTGCATCGCGTCGCATCGCGTCGGGACCAATGTTAATGGTCCCGACCGACGCGATGCCCCCGATATTTTAACTTCCCGACAAGATTTCAATGTTAAAATTTTTTTTAACATTGAAGTCAATGGAAATATCGGGGGCATCGCGTCGGTCGCGTCGGGACCAATGTTAATGGTCCCGACCGACGCGATGCACCCGATTTTTGTTTCCTAGCCGGCAAAATGGACCTGATTTCAAAAGAAATCGGGTCCATCGGGGTAATCGTGTCCCTTAATTAAGGGACACGATTACTTAAGATTGTGGCCGTGCTAGGAAACAAGTACCCTAAAATGGTTCATGGCCTACATCACAAAACTTACCTGGATAGACTAAAAGATCTTAACATGTATAGTTTGGAGCAGAGAAGGGAAAGGGGGGACATGATAGAAATCTTCAAATATATCAAGGGTTTTAACATAGTACAGGTGGGAAATTTTCTTCAAAGGAAAACAAGTAATAAAACACGAGGACATGCACTGAAACTGGAGGGAGGTAGGTTCAGGGGAAATGTTAGAAAGAATTACTTCACAGAAAGGGTAGTGGATAAGTGGAATAGCCTCCCATCAGAGGTGGTAGAGGCTAATGCTGGGTACACACCAGGACGACTAGGGCCCGATCCACACAATCTAGATCCAATTCCGATCAATTGGATGTAGATTGTGTGCTGATTGGGCCCTTTTCTGACCTGGTGTGGACCGATACCGATCCGATGCGCGGTCCCGCGGGTCGGTCGGTCGTTATTGAGATCCTACCTGCTGCAGGTAGGATCTCAATGACGACCATACAGCCGGGTGCGGGTCGCCATCGGATCGGACCCGCTCACGGTGCACATCGTGAGCGGGTCGTGCCCCCCCGCGTCATCGTGAGCGGGTCGGACGAGACACTGACGACCCGCTCACGATGTGCATCGTGAGCGGGTCGTCCTGGTGTGTACCCCACATAAGACAGTAGAACAATTTAAACATGCTTGGTATAGGCATATTGATATCCTTACGAAGAAATAAGGATCAAAAAGGGTTGAGATTACCTGAAGGGTAAAAAAAGGGGCAGACTAGATGGGCCAAATGGTTCTTATCTGCCGTCAAATTCTATGTTTCTATGGAATTGTAACCTTTAATTGATGACTGCAGCAATATGGGCTGCGGAAGAGCAAAAAACGCAAACAGACTTGCGGAAGCAGTGCCACTGCCGGCTGGGTGGCACCAGGCTGTTTTCTGGTAGTGTCAGAAAAAACGCAGGCATGTCCAGGTGCTTTCAGAGAGGGTGTGTGACGTCATCTGTGACCTCGATCATACTCATTCTGTCTCAGAGTTGTGGAAGGATCAGTTATTCACGTTTGTACAGGCTGGAAAAATCATCCGATGGTGAATGAATTGCGTATTCCTTGCGAACGGCTTGGCCACTGCAAGTTTGCAAAGGGGAGCTGCACCTGCGCATAATATACCATGCGCCGTCCCTCAAACATCGGAACGGGGCCGAATTTGCCCTGTTCCGAAAAAATCAAAATGACCCCCTTTTTGCTTTAATATCAGTTCACCGTCATGGAAAGCATCTGGGAGGCTATCCGATTCTGTAGATGGTCTCCCAGATCATTGGCAGTCCTAGGCCAGTAGGAGGTGGTGTAGATGGTGCTGGGTCAGTGTCTGTGCGGCTTATGTGACATATATACGGTGCGATATGGACTATATATCAGTCCTTGGCCCTCTCCTCTTCTCCCTCTACACCACCTCTCTGGGCACCCTCATCAGCTCCTATGGTTTTCATTACCACCTTTATGCTGATGATACCCTAATCTATCTCTCCTCCCCCGACCTATCCCCATCACTCCTGTCCAAGGTCTCCGAATGCCTCACGGCCATCTCAGCCTGGATGACCCAACGCTTCCTGAAACTAAACATGGCTAAAACTGAACTTCTAATCTTCCATCCCCCGAACATCCCCTCTTCTCCCACTATCTCCAGCAGCATTGGTGAAACCGAGATCACCTCCACCGACCAAACGCGCTGCCTCGGTGTCATCATTGACTCCTCCCTCTCTTTCACCCCCCACATTCGCGCTCTCTCACAGTCTTGCCGCTTTCACCTACGTAACATCTCACGCATCAGACCATTCCTCTCCACTGACGCGACCAAAATTCTCATTCACTCTCTTGTCATCTCCCGCCTTGACTACTGCAACATCCTTCTCTCTGGACTACCTCTCACCCGCCTCGCACCTCTCCAATCCATTCTTAACGCTGCTGCCAGGCTCATCTTCCTCTCCCGCCGCTCTACCTCCGCCTCCCCCCTCTGTCTATCTCTTCACTGGCTCCCCATTCCTTTCTGAGTTCTCTTTAAACTCCTCACCACCACCTACAAGGCTCTCTCCTCCTCCACCGCTCCTTACCTCTCTTCACTGATCTCTATACATCCTCTTCGCTCCATCGCTGACCGCCGACTGACCTCTCACCTAATCACCTCCTCCCACTCCCGTGTCCAAGACTTCTCTCGCGCTGCCCCCTGCACTGGAACAACCTCCCGCCACCCATCAGGCTTTCTGATTCCCTTACCTCCTTCAAGCGCTCCCTCAAAACCCACTTTTTTCCGACTAGCCTATCCCTCCTCCTAACCTCTTTTTGATCCTCCTATCCTGCCTCCGTTCCCCTCCTTTCCTACTTATCCTATTGTTTTTCGTTCGTCCACCCAACTATTTTTAGTATGTTAACTCTTATGAGTAGGGTTCTCCTTCCTCACGTACTCACCCTACCTCTTTACCTCACCTGTGCTCCTGTCCTGTTCTTCCCTTCCTCTACTTCATCTTCAGTCTCCTCGACAATTTTGACACCTACTTCTGAACTGATGCTGATTTTAGTTCTACCAGCTATACGCCTATTTATACTGTATTTTTCAACACACCCTGTACGTTACCTTGTCATTTGTTTTTTGTTTGCTATGTACGGCGCTGCGGTCACTTTGCGGCGCCTTATAAATAAAGGTACTACTACTACTACTAGTCCATATCAGCAGAAAACATATTACATATTGCGGTACTTGTTTCCTAGCACGGCGCCCAATATTTTCATCTTATGGCATCTTATGCGATCGCATCGCATGCCATATAGCTGCATACGATGCATGTGATGCGATGGTATATCATTTTTTATTGTACAACCACCTTGATGGGTCCTTACAATGTTAAATGGCCCCCCCATAGTCAACGCCACCCCACGATTAACGCCAACCCGAAGCGAAGCGTGGCAAGTACCCATATTGCACCATGTGTATACAGTTTGCGATGCCGATGTGCACCCCACGGAGGTAAAAAAAGAAACACCATGTCGACCATTGCCGTGTTGATATTTCTGGTTTATTTATTGTCTTTTTTTTATTGTAGATCTATCACTCCGATATTTAACAATCATCGAAGGTTTACAACCGATGAAGAATGGTTTTGCCATCGATGGAGAGAACCAGATGCTTTCCATCTGTCGGTGCCCAGACATCCGAGAAGCTGTTATTAGCCCGGGGTTCATTCACATAGATCAGGGGTGGCCAAACCGGTCTTCGAGATCTACCAACGGTCCACGTTTTCCAGGTTACTTAGCTGGTGCACAGCTGTAGTCCAGGGTTGCCGACTTTGAGATTCTCCTCTCCGGGAGAAGCCCGGAGAGGAGAGATTCAGCAGACACTCAGGGGGCGGGGCTTGCGAGTGACATCACTAAGCCCCGCCCCCATGCTGGTAAAGCAGCTAATTCACGGATCTCCGTGGAGGGGGCGGGGCTAAAATGACGCGATTTTGTCGTTTTAGCTCCGCCCCCTCCTCTGAGACCCGAGGATTGCGGCATTTTAATGCCGCGATCCGAGGGTCAGCGGGGGTCCCCCCTGAATCCGGGAGGGTTGCCCACCCTTCCGGGGGGCCGGGAGGGGGACCCGATTTTCGGGAGACTCCCGGAAATTCCGGGAGGGTCGGCAACCCTGCTGTAGTCATTACTAACTGTCACATTTTAAAACATGCTGCATTCATTCCTACTATAGATCCACAGGTGGCCTGTGAAACATGCACCGTTGGTAGATCTTGAGGACACGTTTGGCCACCCCTTACAGATAGTTGATCTCCTGCTGTACGTTTAGCAAACATCGATGGTCACGAACTTTCAAACTAGCCCTGGCGACCATCGATAGTGGTCATACCGATGGCCTTCTCTAATCACTGATCCCAGCGCTAAATGTTATCAATACCTCCTCCCCTTCTTCCTTATACATAACAGCACTGGGGAGTACGGGGGTTCTGCCGCGGGTGTAGCTGCCGGGTGTGTGAACTTGCTTAGGAGTCGGCCTCCAGCCCACAACATGCTCCATTCATATACTAGTCTCCGACTCCTCCCACCTGAGGAGGACAGCGGGTCACATGGGTGTGACGTAATCAGGGGGTCCTTTCGCCTACTAGGAATTGGAAACAGCTTTTACCGGGCCACGTGGGTAGTTGCTTAGGTCTAATCGTCCCACCGTGTGCGGCGGCAGTGCAGCAGCAGGGATGGGGAACAAGCGGAAAAGCACAAGGGAAGGAGGGGCTGAAGTGCAGCCAGGAACCCCGGAGGTGACAGGGACCCGCATCAAGTCTCTGTTATCAGACCCGCAGTCTGCGCTGGCAGGTGAGAGACGTATATACTGTATATATGCAGTTCTGTATATTGATTATGACAACTCCTTGTTTTCCAATAATACACATACACATGCACACGGGGTGACAGTTCCCTGTGTTCTGGAGATACAGCGTGCCATGCCTGGTGTGCCAGGCGCAGTGTGACAGTCAGTGCCCAGTAGTGTGATAAAGATAGTGTCATTGTTGCAGAACCTGGTGTGCCATTCTGTGGCCGGCATTCAAGTGTTGCTGTGTGCCAGCCGTTGGCTGTCATTCCAGTAGCGTTGTGTGCCAGCTGGTGGCTAGCCGTCTAAGTGGCGCTGTGTGCCAGCCGGTGGCTAGCCGTCCAAGTGGTGCTGTGTGCCAGCCAGTGGCTGTCGCTCCAGTGGCGCTGTCATTCCAATGGCGCTGTGTGCCAACCGGTGGCTGTCGTTCCAGTGGTGCTGTGTGCCAGCCGTTGGCCGTTGTTCCAGTGGTGCTGTGTGCCAGCCGGTGGCCGTCGTTCCAGTGGCGCTGTGTGCCAGCCGGTGGCTGGCAGTGTGATAAAGATGCAGTGTTTCTGTATGTCAGGGTCATGTGTTCTATCGATAAAGTGTAGTAATACCCCTTTTACACCAGCCCTGCAAACCTCGCTTTTTGCACAGGAGCGCGCAAAATACAGGTTTGCAGGCGGTGTAAACGGTGTGACCCAGGTCATGATACCTGGGATTTCAACCTGGCAAGCAACCCTGGATCCGTTCACTGCAATGGAAAAGCCGGCACTAGGAGATGCTCTCTCATATTCCAGCAGCAGTGGCACAGGCCTCGGCTCTGGTGACGTCACCCGCATGACATTATGCTGGATCGGGATACTGGTCTAAAATGGGTCACAACCGGCTTGGAGCCGAGTCAGACATCCTGGGTGCGACCTGGCTTGCTGGTGTAAAACAGCCGACAGACGGGATTCCAGCAGTCCGTAGTCCGACATCGGAATCCCGACTGTTCTATGTCTGACAGTCATGAAACCCGACTGACAGGAGCTATTCTCCCTCGTGGGGATCCACAACCCCCATAGATGGAGAACAGAACCTGTGATGAGCCACTGAGCCTGTAAGGTGCCTCTTTGTGCTTTCTCCGTTGTCGGCGTACCGGCAGTCAGGATTCCAATGTCGACCGACCTGCTATTCCACACCCATTCTAGACATACAATAAGATACAGAGTGTGAATGCAAAGTGTTGACGATACAATGTGTCTGTGTTATGCATCATCTGCAGTTATGGATGCTGAGGGGATCAGTCTGTATTGTGTAGTCAGTGACAGCGCAGGAGAGGGATAGCCCAGTTGGATGTGAGTCTAGGTCATTGGTCAGGGAACTCGGTCTTAATTACTCCACGCAGTACATGTTTTGTAGGTCTCCTCACAGAATCACAAGTGAAATAATTAACTCCACCTGCGGACCTTATAAAATGTGTCTGTGAGTAATTAGTACACCTGTGCACCTGCTGGGTTACCAGCAAAACATGCACTGTGTGGGGTAATGAGGACCGAGTTCCCTGACCACTGATCTAGGTGGTTACCGGTTGTCATCAGTGGGCAGCAGCCCTGTCCTCACTGCTAAAAATACTTCCAGGCAACTCCGCGTAGCCCACAATTCCGTCTACACACCCACTATGACCACTGCTTACTATAAAACTCCATTACAGCCTGGTTACGCCCCTCCAGTTGCAAGCGGAGAGCAACCAATAATTAATGTCTGCATCACCCATATTGGCGTAGACCTTCATTCCAGAGTGTTCTGTGTGTGACAACACGATTGGTAGCTGCCTCCATGTTGCCAATAATTCTCCAGTGCCCTTACAGTATATGCAGTTATGTGTGTGGCTGATAAGGTTATTGCCCTCATCTCATTCTCATATCGCGGAGTGATAGGCGCTATTGTGCCCTTGTTTGTTTAGATATAGATTTAGCCATTGTCAATTGTAATGAAACGTTTGTGATAATTCTCGTTATTGTTTTTTTGTTTCCCCCAAGGTTTGGAGCAGTTTGTCAGTTTATCTAGAAAACTTCCCAGCCCTCACCTCTACGATGTGGTTGAGGGTTATCTTAAAATTTCTGTGGAGTGCATAGAAATTCTGAAACTTCTTGATGGAGAGAGACGTCCTGACAGTGAGGTGAGGAAATGATATGGTCAAAAGAAAACTTTCATGTACAATAATCCCTTCAGACCCCTCGCTACACATATATTAACTTACTGTTTTGTGTATTGTTTTCTTACTTTCACTTCTGATGACATGATGCAATTTTTTAAATAGGTTTTTTTCCTTGTTAGACCATCCTCATTTTCCAAGCTCTGGAAGCCATTTTGCTGAGGACCGCCAGTGACCTGTCACATCTCAGTGTAGCTGGGGTCAACATAGTGAAGAAAATGCTGGACACACACATGAAGTTGATCTATGCTTCCGTCTATTCCGAAACTCATCGGTATGTACAGTGTTGGTGGCTTTCCATGTATTGAAAGGTCCGTTTGGGGGCTGGTGAGGCCTGCTGATACTTGTTGTTCTACAGTAGTTGGAGAATCACCTTCTCGGTCATAGCAATATAGAAACATTATTTAATTTCAGTCTGACATGACTGCCCCCATGATGTTTTCTGTCCCTTTGTGGAGATGAGAAATAATGACTTTTTTGAATGTTTCGGATTTTTTTCTTTATCAGGGTGTCCAGAATCTGCTTCAATTTACTGTCCGCGATGGTGACGCAAGGGCCAGACTGCGCTAGAAGTGTGTTTAGCCATTTTGACTTCAATAACAAGTACCTACCGGGGCTGTTGAAAAAGAGAGATAAACAGGTAGGAGGGGACAGAAAAGTTAAATGTGAGAAACCGTTATTTATGCAAAGGATGAAGGGCCAGATGCACTAAGCTTCAAAAGTGATAAAATAGAACGTGATCAACAGCCAGCCAATCAGCTCCTGCCTGACATTTTTAAAACACAGTCTGTGACATGTCCGGCAGGAGCTGATTGGCTGGCTGTTTATCACTCTCCATTTGATCAGTTTTGAAGCTTAGTGCATCTGGCCCTCTGTGAGAAACCTTCTTATGATGGATTGGCTGAGAACCTGGAGGTGTGAACGGGACTGGGTCGAGCCGTCAAGGGCTTTGGGGCACCTAAGACAGGTTGGCGTGTGGGGGGGCAGGGAGGAGTGTGGGCAGCCACACAACCACTCACAATAACAGTGTGAGCTTCACTTTGCCTTTCACCCTTCAGTTTTTAGCTTGGGCAGTGTCTGACACAGGTGATGGCGCATCTGGTAGATTATCCTCCGCACCACCCCAGTCTGTGGTACCTGGCAGAACAAAGCTACAATTCAGCTAACGCTTTATTACTTCTTTCTTTACAGGGTAGACCAGATGTCCGTATGGCATGTATCCAGTTTGCACTTTCCTTCCTGATTTGTGGTGATAATACCACCATCACTCAGGTGTTGGAGCTTAAAGGTATTTATTATTACACATGAAAGTTATAGTTTTGTAATATTTTTAACAGCTCAAGAAATGTTGTTACTGCTTGCTGTCCGGGCCTGCTCTGGCAAAATTGAGGCTCTGCCTGGTGCTGGTGCCCAAGCCACCCAATATGTGAGTGCTGAATGAGTTGACATTTAAAGGGGCTGTGGCCTAATACAAGTGGATAACTGGCTATTCGGAGGCTATTCTCCCCCCTTGTCTGTTTCCAGCCATGAAATCCCTCCCTCTTGTGTGTCTCCAGTAACTCAATCCCCAACTTCTTTAACAAGATCGTATACTTTACTTACCTTTTGCTGTACTCAGATTCTCTCCTCCGCATCGCTCTCTGCTGTGAATTACACTGACAAACTTCATCAGTCACGCCAGTCACACTGATGGAAGATGCAAGATATATATGATCAGCGCTAGACTCGACAGGCTTTCTGCTGCCGCCAGTCATATAATATACATCCCATCGGAGGACAGCCACTGTAAGCCAGGACTTGCAGTGGATTTTATGAGGCCTACAGGCTGAGCGATGCGAGATCTCTCAGCACCCAGCGATCTGTCAGGGTCAGTGTTCTTCAATGAGAACACTGTACCTTAATAGATGCATGCAGGATATTAATAGCTGGGCGATATGGACGCCAAGGGCCGTGCATCGCTATCGCTGTGTCTTCTACAGGTAGCAGAGTAGGGTCATTTTTTAAGCAATCTATTCAAAACAAGTCAGATCGCTTAGAAAATGGGCTGAAATTACCCCATTAGATATATGGGGATGCAGTGTAAATCCTGGCGGTCGGGATCCCGGCGTTCAGAATCCCGACGGCCGAAATCCCGACACTTTCTCCCTCCGGGGGTGTCCACGACACCCCTGAGGGAGAATAAATTAGTGTGCCGAGCGCAGCGAGCCCGCAAGGGGGGCGATCCACGTCCAACCCCCCTTGTCGGGATTTCGACGATCGGGATTCTGAACGCCGGGATTTAATACTGAATCCGATATATGTTCCCCCAGGCAATTACCTACGCACAGAGCCAACTTTGACAGCTGTAATTTATCCTAATGTTAGCGGCTAAAATCTGTACTTTACGTAAGAGATTGGAACTAGATTATACAGAGATCCATCCGCCAATCATACGGAGAGGAAGTGTAATGGGCATTGGCTTCTGCGTCTGCTGCTTCATCATTTTCTCTGTACCATTAGAAGATCCCTAATACGTGGTGATGTCTTTGCAGATTTTTTTGGGGTGATATTCAGCACTGGATTGAAAGAAGACCGAATCTCTACTATAAACCTCCTGCTGTCACTGCTGCAAACCAAGGTGATGCCAAGACTGCATTTCATCAACCGACAGCCATTTCCAACACCACTATGGGCCTGATGCACTAAGCTTCAAAAAGGGATAAAATGTAGAAAACAACCAGCCAATCAGCTTCTAACTGTCATATTTCAAACTCAGTCTGTAACATGGCAGGTAGGAGCTGATTGGCTGTCTGTTTATCACTCTCCACTTGAAGCTTAGTGCAGCTGGCACTGGATGGGACAATAAATCAGATTATTCTCAAATATACTTTTGAAGGACAAAAGAGTAACGTAAAAATAAATGGACCCTTTGGATATGGGAAATATATGTTGCTTCCCTAATCTCTCTCTAGCGTTCACTTTCGGGTGAACAGTGGGTAGGGTGCCGTGCCCACACCTGTGAGGTGGTGTGACCTTGTTACATGCCCCAGTTCATCACTCTTGGGGGTGTGCCCAGAGCTTAACAGATGCTGGGCTGCGGCCAATCCTTCGCCCCATTGTGAATAGACGCTGTCACAGCAGAGGGTTACATGTTTTAGCGGGGGAGCCTCAATAAGGGCAAAATTGTGTTTTGTCATTTTAAAATCTGGCAGAGGGCGCAGGAACAGCCCAGCGGGAAATTCGTTTTACTTTCATCTGATTTGCAACATTTGAGTTTTTACAATGTCTTTTAGAATGTATTTTCTTTAACAATAAATAATATACATAGCATAAATAAGTATTCCTTTAGTATTTGAGGTGCTCTAAATGTGCAAATGTCCCTTCATAGGTTGTTTTTATTTTTTTTGCAGGTTATTCATAATAAAGCCATCACGAAGACCCAGAAATTGCGCTTTTTTACTTCCATAATTTTAAATCATATTGCGTCCCTGTACCGCTGGAGCGGTATTGTAGATGTGAGCACCAAGGACGTCCAGGTAAGCAAGAGGGTGGTCCCGTATAATGATGGTTATTGTTGTTTAACAGCTGATTTCTCTTTTGGCTGCATGGGGGTGGGGGGGGGCTGAAACTGTACACACGGTGCGAATTGCACCATCGATTGAACGATAATCAAAATCGCATAGCCCAGAGTGTATATCGGACATAGAGCTATGCAGCACCCAATCCCGATGCGCGGCCCCATGGCATCCGAGTCAAATGTTGAAAAAGACTGCAGCACAGTCTATTTTTACTATCTATCAGCCTGGCACCTGCGCTTTCCATCTACCCTCACCAGCTGATGGCGGCACCCCACCGGATCCCGATATTGGCGGCCGGCGGATAGCCCCGTGAGTTAACAACTTTACTGTTGATGTAGAAGCCAATCCCATTAGTAGCAGGATAGATTCAGTACTACAAGGTCTGCCTCGTCTTCTCCTGTGTAACCTACGTTTCGATAGCCCCAGTTGTTTGATGAGAAAGGCCGGGGCTCTCTCTGAATGTTGCCAGCCTGAGATTGGAGTGCCATGAGGAATGGATAGACCTCTATGATTGAGAAATAGATACCTCACAGGTCCACAGGTAGCAGCTTCATTCAATGGTACCCACCATATGCCAGTGTCAATGGCTACAGTGAAGAGGTGATTTTGGGATGCTCGCGTTCTAGGCAGGGCAGCAAAGAAAAAGCTGTATCTGAGACTGGCTAATAAAATGAAAAGATTAATATGCAAAAGTACACAGATATCGGATAATAATGGACGGATGAATGGAAGTTTGAGGTGTTTGGATCCCACAGAAGAACATTTGCGAGATACAGAACAAGTGAAAACATGCTTGAAAAGGGCCTGACGCCATCTGTCAAGCACAGTGGAGGAAATGTGGTGGTCTGGGGCTGCCTTAGTGTTTGTGAAGTGGAAGATTTGTACAAGGTAAAATGGATTTTGAATAAGGAAGGCTATCACTCATACCCTGTGTACAGTGCTTGACTGGAGCCAATTTCCTCCTCCAACAGGAAAATGACCCAAAGCACACCTCCAAATTATGCAAGAATTATTTAGGGAAGAAGCTGGCAGCTGGTATTCTACCTGTAATGTAATGTAGTGGCCAGCGCAGTCACCAGATCTCTAACCCATTGAGCTGTTGTGGGAGCAGCTTGACTGTATGGTATGCCAGATGGGCCCAAGAAGCCAATCCAACTTGTGGGAGGAGCTTCAGGAAGCTTGGCGTGAAATTCCTTTAGATTATCTCAACAAATTAACAGCTTGAATGCCAGAGGTCTGCAATACTCTAATTGCTGCAAAAGGAGCATTCTTTGATGAGGGACAAAATTATTTAAAATAAAAATCAGTATTTCTAACCTTGACAATTATGTTCTATTCATTTTGCAAATCATTTGATAAATAAGTCAGTTTTTATGTAAAACACCAAATTGTCTGCGACCCCAAATGTTTGTACGGTAGTGTATCTAAATGGTCTTGCCTCCTTAAGGCGGAGCTTATCCAACAGTCCTCCTTAAGGCTGTGGCCCTGTTTTGTCCAGAAGGACTGGTATGTGCAGTAAAGAATATGCTCCTTTCTGTTCTGGTTGGAGATGTCTGGCACGTGCAGCCAGTTTAATATTTGTCGTTCTTTTTGTTTTTCATTTAGGTCACCACTGATCCTAAGGAAGCGGGGAAGATAATGATCAGGGAGTTGGTACACAACTTCCTTATGGATCTGTGCTGCTCGTTAAAGCACGGTATCACTTTCCACGACCCCAGTCTTGGCACGGCTGCCAGGTGAAATCTATTCTATTTTGCTTAATTAAGCATCGTTATGTTGATAGTGTGGTATAATAACGGTTTACATGGAAGGAGTAATAGCCCCTGCTTGCGGGCACATATAACAGGGGATGTTGAGACCAGCGGCACTTGTCTCTGCGGCATTGGCAGTGACTGCAGACACAGGTGTTAAAAATGATGTTGCCCATAGCAACTAATCAGATTGATCATTTTCTAGGATGCAGGTTCTCAAACTCGGTCCTCAGGACCCCCAGTGCATGTTTTGCAGGTCTCCTTACAGACTCACAGGTGAAATAATTATCACCACCTGTGGATTTTTTAAAATTGTGTCAATGTGTCATAAAACGAAGGGTGTTCCCCCTGCTTCCGCCCAATGCCCGCCCCCTTTCCACCCATCATTGATGACTAAAACATATGGACCATCGAGTAATTCGCCGATCCATTTGTGTACCGATCGTGAAAAAATGTTTCAGTTTATTTTTGACAGAAAATTGCTGATTTCCACAACTGTTGGAAAAATCTGCACTGATTGTTGAATATTCCCTACCACCATGATGAATGTGGGCATATCGCAAAAGTCTTTTAAACCTGTTTGGTCTAAATTCACCCAGGAAAAGACTGGTGATACCTTCAGTCTCCGTAGTCTCCACGCTGATGGTTTTGTCAAGGCTAACTGGTGTAACCGGTACTTGATCCAGATCACATAACCAGCGCTTTACCTAGTGCACTTCCACCAAATGCTATCAAGGTCAAATATGGAATAGGTAAAAGCCCCGTTATGGTTACTGCTGGCCCAGAATACGCACTGCTTTACTCTCATTCAGCCCATATTTAGCGTCCGCGTTTTATTAAAGTTTTTCTTTTTTGCATAGGGCTTTTTTTTTTTTCCTACCCTGGATTGTACATGAGGTAAATTTTGCTAAAGCTTCTAAAAAATGATGAGATGATGTTGCCCATGACAACCAATCAGAATTGTTATTTTTTTTAGGCTGCAATAAAGAAATGGTAGACAGAATATTATTGGTTGCTATAGGCAGCATCACCTCTCTTCATTTTAGAAGATTTCGTAAATCCCGTAATGTTGGGCACAAAATCTGTTCATGTCTCTGTAATTATCCCTGTAGAAAGTTTGGAGTCTGTAACCAGTTCAGAGCCATACAGTGTTACCTGAAATATAACTGGCCTCTTCCATGTGTTGCGTGTGACCAGGGCGGGCAATGTGGTGCTTCTGCAATTCCTGGTTGGACTGAAGTCTGCGACTGAAGATGAGTTGGTGGCGGAGCTGGTGGTGAGCATACTGAAGGTTTGCCCTGACCTGCTAATCCGGTACTTTAAGGAAATCCCGTACTCCTTTGTTCCCCGGCTGAAGTCGGCATGGCTGGATAACGTAAAACTGCTAAAAAAGGTCAGGACCAGATTTTTTTTATTAATAAATCCAATTATTGCCATATATTTATTAAAATGCAGTTAATCTTTTTATCTATAAACGTACGGTATTTTGCACTGTTTTAAAGGTCTTAAATTAGTTTATTTTTCTATCTGATCCATTCCAGTCCTCGCATCGTGTGCTTCCTACTCGTAGGGGGATAGTTACTAAAGTGCAGATTCTTTTAAATGGAGATGTTGTCTATAGCAACCAATTCTAGCGATTGTCTTCTAGAAGGTGCTAAATAATATGTAAAAACTCATTGGTTGCTATGAGCAACATTTCCTTATATGTCATAAAATCCGCACTTTAGTATAAATACACCTTAGTCACCCACATGTACTGTATCCTTACGTTACTACTGTGATCCCTTGTAAACAAGATGGATGAGCTGTCCCTGCTCATAAATGATGCAAGATCAGGCACTGCTGGCTCATCTATCCTATGCTTTACTGAGACATGGCTAGATGAACTCATTGCCGACTCCTCGGTGATGCTGCCGGGCTACAGTCTCCTCAGGGCTGACCGCGACAAGGAGCTCACCGGAAAAACCAAGGGAGGAGGTATCTGCTTCTTCATAAATGAAGGGTGGTGCACCGACGTAAAAACTCTGAGTAAATCAAGCAGCCCTCAACTAGAGACACTCATCATTAAATGCAACCCATTCTACTCCCCCCGGGAATTTGCCTCAATAGTCCTGGTGGGGGTGTATATACCTCCCCAAGGAAATGCGAAAGAAGCCCAACTCCAACTGGCCACCAGGATAACAGACACAGAACTCAAACATCCGGAAGCACTGCTTATAGTGATGGGCGACTTCAACAGTGCCAACCTGTCCCAAGAGCTACCGAAGTACAGACAGCAAGTCAGATGCCACACCAGGGAAGGACGTACCTTAGACCACTGCTACACCACTATCAAGTCTACTTACTGGGCTATCCCCCGGGCAGCTCTGGGCCTCTCTGACCATTGCATAGTCCACCTTCTACCAACTTACACCCAGAAGCTAAGGTCAGCTAAACCAGTGGTCAGATCAGTCAAAAGCTGGACAAACGAGGCAAAAATGAAGCTTCAGGCCTGTCTCGAATGCACAGACTGGGGAGTCTTTGAATCCTCCGCTACAAACCTAGACAATCTGACCGACACAGTGACAGCCTACATCAGCTTCTGTGAGGACCTGTGCGTGCCAATCAAAACAGCACGCACCTTCAACAACAACAAGCCATGGTTCAGCGGTCAACTCAGGAAGCTCCGTCGGGCAAAGGAAGAAGCCTATCGCAGTGGTGATATTGTCCTGTACAAACAGGCCAGGAACTCCCTAACACGGGAAATCAAGCTGGCAAAAAAAAGATTCTCAGACAAGCTGGCGAACAACCTGTCAACCAATGACCCCGCGTCAGCTTGGAGAGGCATGCAAGCTATAACCAACTACAAGATCTCTCAAACCCCCTCCACCATGCACCAGAAACTAGTGAACGAGCTGAACGATTTCTACTGCAGGTTCGAGAAGGAAGCTACCTGCATCAGTCCTACCCCTGACCGGGGCAAAATGGCTTGCCCACCCTCCTTCCAAAACTGCCACCCCCAGACTCTCCAGGTGGACCAAACAGAGGTAGAAGGAATGTTCAAGAGGGTCAACCCTAGGAAAGCTGGAGGCCCAGACGGAGTGTCTCCATCTGCCCTCAAGACCTGTGCAACACAGCTAGCCCCTATCTTTACCAGGATTTTCAACACTTCACTAGAAATGTGCAAGGTCCCCACCTGCTTCAAAGCCTCAATTATCGTCCCGGTTCCCAAGAGCTCAACTGCGAAAGACCTCAATGACTACAGGCCGATTGCACTAACATCAGTGGTCATGAAAGTGCTTGAACGTATGGTGCTGAACCACCTGAGAGTTGTTACAAATGCTCACCTCGACCCCCTGCAGTTTGCCTACCGAGCAAACAGAAGTGTCGAGGATGCAGTCAACCTAGGGCTGCACCACATTCTACAGCACCTGGACAGTCCAGGCACCTATGCAAGGATACTATTTGTTGATTTCAGCTCGGCATTCAACACTATCATCCCTCACATCCTGGAGCCAAAACTCTGTTCACTAGGAGTCCCAGAACCTACATGCTCCTGGATCACTGACTTCCTGACTGAAAGGAAACAGGCGGTGAAAGCAGGCACATTCATTTCAAACACATGCACAATTAGCACCGGTGCCCCTCAAGGATGTGTCCTCTCCCCCCTGCTCTTCTCCCTCTACACAAACGACTGCACCTCAGCAGAACAGTCAGTAAAAATTATAAAATTTGCAGACGACACAACGGTTATCGGCCTAATCATGGATGGAAACGAGTCGGCATACAGACGGGAGGTGGATCGGCTAACTAAATGGTGTAGCGGAAACAATCTTGACCTCAACCCCCTCAAAACGGTGGAGATGGTGGTGGACTTCAGAAGGAAACCAAATGCCATGCACCCACTCATAATATCTGACAGAGTAGTGTCGAGGGTCGACTCCTTCAAATTCCTAGGAACAAAGATTTCCTGCGACCTCAAATGGGGTCCCAACATCATTACAACTGTCAAGAAGGCTCAGCAGCGGTTGTTCTTCCTGAGGCAACTCAAGAAATTCAACATCCCGCAGGAGCTGCTGCTCATCTTTTACACTGCCATAGTAGAGTCTGTCCTTTGCTCCTCGATCACAATCTGGTTCGGAGGAGCAAACGAGAATGACAGACGAAAGTTGCAAAGAGTGGTGAGGATGGCAGAAAAGATCATTGGGGCGGAGCTCCCCACTGTCCAAGAACTATACCTAGCCAGGGTCAATAAGTGTGCAGGAAAGATCTTGGCGGACAAGCTACACCCTGGCCACAACCTGTTTGAACCCCTTCCGTCAGGCAGACGTTTTAGGTCCATCCCAGCAAAGACGACGAGAACTACAAAAGGCTTCTTCCCAATAGCTGTCCACCAACTAAACCGTATTGAACATACCAAATACTAACTCGAACTTTTCTAGATACATGTGAAATGTATGTGATATATGTTTATGCCTCTCTTCCCACCCCCTTTGTGTTCCCTGATTGATGCTGCACTGTTACCACAAAAAATTCCAAGCATACGCAAGTATACCTGGCCAATAAAGATGATTCTGATTCTGATTCTGATGCGAGAAGCACCGATAGCTCGCCCTCAGTATTCAACAACCCCCTCCCCCCCCCCCCCCCTCAGTATTCAACAACCCCCCCCCCCCCCCCCTTCACTTGCTGTTTCCACCTTGCCTTTTTCCCAGGCGCGAGGTGGCCCGTCACAGAATGCAGCGGACTCGCTACATTTGTGGCAAACCTCGCCGTTTAAGGGGATTCTGGCCAAACATTGAAGACAGCGAGGGGGGGTTTGACAGCAAGGATGGCTTGTTTTCGCCGAGGAAAAGCCATCATCGACGTACAAACCCCCCTCGCCGGCCACATTGAATACCGCCCCTTGCCAGTAAGGGAGAACCTTGGAACGCACAGTACTGATCATTGTTTTTACTTGTTACAGATCTATGAGGCGCAGTCCCCGATATCTGTGGCTTTTAAGACCACAGAGTTTGTCCCGCTGCCACGGCTGATCAACATGGTGATGATAACTACCATAGCTCCAGTGTGTACGAAGACCATGTTCACTCAGGGACTTAATGTGAGTTTCATTCTCTGGCTGCAGTGACGTCCTCAGGTCATCTGTTGTGAACACAGGAAATGTACAGGACCTACATTGGGCCAGATGCGCCAAGCTTCAAAAAGTGATCAAGTGGAGAGTGATAAACAGCCAGCCGAACGGCCCCTAACTGTCATTTTTACAACACAACCTGTAACCTGACAGGTAGGAGCTAATTGGCTGGTTGTTTATCACTCTCCACTTTATCATGTTTTGAAGCTTGGTCAATTCTCAGGCTACAGAATGACATTAACATTTCTGTGTCACCTTTTTCCGATGCGAACAAGCTTTGCTTGGGCTAATCCTATACTGTAGCCGGTGTATTCTCTTACATAAATTGCATGTCCTCAGAGATTCTGGGCCAGATTCTCTAAGCTTCAAAAGTGATCAAATGGAGAGGGAAAAACAGCCAGCCAATCAGCTCCTTTCTGACATTTTTCAAGCACAGTCTGTGACATGGCAGGTAGGAGCTGATTGGCTGGCTGTTTATCAGATGGCCATACACTCTTGCGGGAAGTCACAGTAGTGTATAAAGGGGTTTGATACGAAATCCCGACCCCCGAAATCCGTGGATGGCCCTTGCGGGCTCGGCACACTAATTTATTCTCCCTCTATGGGTGTCGTGGACACCCATAGAGGGAGAAAGTGTTGGGATTCCGACCGCCGGGATTATAACTGCATCCCGTATAAAGCGCTGCAGACTCGGTGTAGGATGGTGCCACATTTGCTAAAAAACTAAACTAAAAACCATGCTTAGACCACTGGTGCTACTGCTGATTGCTGGCCCTGTCATATGTATTAAATATGCTGCACTATGTATGAGGCAGACTATAGCTTTTTTACATTATGACTATGACCTCTTCATGGGTTGGGATCGTTTGGTCTACAACAACTAGGTCGACATGGGGTTTTTCACAGTTTTTTTACCTGAATCTCGTCACTGTCGACATATACACAGTTTAATGTGCACCGCATCCCCTCACATTGTTCGCTGTGTTCGCAAAGCTTCGGGCACACTATATTATTCTCCCTCCATGCCCTAGTGGATGGTAGGGCATGAAATACCGCCTGTCGGCTTAAAACAGTGAAAAACCCAATGTCGACCTAATGCTTGTGTCGACCTAGACCCATGTCGACCTTGCTGTCTGTCAACCTAGTGGTGTTGACCTAATGACTGTATCCCCACAATTGCTCTAATATGTTTGTGACCCCCCTTCCTTACTCCTAACTGGGCTGCCAGGCTCAGCACTAGATACCTTATATTGTGGAAGGGTGGCCACACAGAATCCCCTCCAATTTATATCTAGAAAAGTATGTTTAACATGCCACTCTGTTCAGGCCAATGTACCCGTCAGATGGCGCAGATGGTGAAACCATAGCTGTAGGTTGAAAGGCTGCCTAAACTGTTTTTTTTTTTTTTTTTAAAGGTATTGCTCAGAAGGGACTTTCTGAGCGATATCTTCTTTAAATAAAAAAAAATGGGTAGTGTGCATGCTCATGTGAGTTGTTTACACCATCCCATATCCCCCCCCCCCCCCGTCAGCTGAATGTAGTGCATGTAGGGCGAGGTCCAGGTGACATCACTGAAATATCTCGTTAACTATATGTATATTAACAGTTAACTTGTTAACAGTGTATATCGACATTATCGTCCACCCGTGGGACTGAGATTATCGTTAACGTCTTGTGGATCATCTTGTGTGCATGAGGCTTAAGTTAAGGAGAGGTCAGTCAGTGCTTTGGAACTCTTCAGCATCATGAGCCAAGCAGGCAGTGGTGGTTTCCCTTTGGTATCCAAAAGCCCCAGACTTCCCCCGAGGCATAGTTTTCTTCCATGTGATTTGTTTTGTGAAGATGGTGCCCAGCAATAGTAGCTGTGATGCATTGGGGTTTCTGGGGTTCCTCCGTGTCCAGGAAAAATCCATTACTGTGTACAAGACATGGGACGCACACTAGCTGGAGCTCTCCAGGGCTCTTTGTCTACTACAGAAAATCCTAGACCAGGGCTGTCCAAACCAGTCCTCGAGATCTACCAACGGTCCCCGTTTTCTAGATCACCTAGCCGATGCACAGCTGTAGTCATTACTAACTGTCACATTCCCCAGATCACCTAGCCGATGCGCAGCTGTAGTCATTACTAACTGTCACATTCCCCAGATCACCTAGCCGATGCGCAGCTGTAGTCATTACTAACTGTCACATTCCCCAGATCACCTAGCCCAGGGGTGGCCAACCGGTCAGAGGTAAAGAGCCAAAAAATATCAGTAGTCAAGCTAAAGAGCCAACATCATGCGCGCGCCGAAGGCGCATGCGCCAAAAAAAGGGGTGTAGTCTATTTTGACCCCTTGGGTGGGTGTAATACAAATATGCCTCCAATAGTGCCAGATACACATATGCCCCCCACGGTGCCAGGTATGCACCACACGGTGGTTGGTATGCCCCCACAGTGCCAAAAAGCTGGTATGCCCCCACAGTGCCAAAAAGCTGGTATGCCCCCACAGTGCCACAAACTGCTATGCCCCCACAGTGCCACAACTGCTATGCCCCCACAGTGCAAATTTCCCAGCAGCAGCACTCACCGTTGTTGCTGCTGCTGCCAGGCGGGGAGAGGACAGTCTGGTGTCCCCCTGCAGTCCTCCTGTCATGTCACCGATGGGAGGAGAGCACAGCACACCGCGCGTCTCCTTCCCTGTGACTGGGCCGCCCACCAATCAAAGCTCACTGGCCGGCTCCTGATTGGCTGCTGGCCCACGAGCTCTGATTGGCGGACGGCCCAGTCACAAGGATGCACAGTAAGGGGTAGGAGAGATGCGTGATGCGCGCTCTCCTCCCCTCAGAAGGAGAAGGGATTCAGGGAACCGGCAGCAGGGGGGACTGGGACAGACGATGGGCGGTGGGCAGCAGTGGGAGCAGGAGCCGCACTTTACAAGGGGGAGAGCCGCATGAGGCTCAAGAGCCACAGGTTGGCCACCACTGACCTAGCCGATGCACAGCTGTAGTCATTACTAACGGTCACATGACCCAGATCACCTAGCTGGTGCACAGCTGTAGTTGTTACCAACTGTCACATTTTCAAACATGCTGCATTCATTCCTACTATAGATCCACAGGTTGCCTGAAAAACACGAAGCGCTCAAGGACAGGTTTGCCCACGCCTGTTCTAGAGGGATCATTTATTTTCCCAGTTTGCCCAGGGGATAGACTGATTGTTGTTTTGAGAAATTGTTTAATGATTAGCAGAAGAGACCATATTTTCTAGCAACCTAGAAATCGCGACATTCTCTTAATTGGCAAAAATGTGTATGTGTAGCATCGGATTTAAATTAATTTTTTTTTTTGTAGGTACAAAACAAAATTGTGAGACATACCACCCTGTCCCTCATGTGCTCCATCCTGAAACGGGCCGAGCAGAACATCGATCACTGCCTGAAGGAAGACGTCTGGCAGCAGTCGGACCTCTACACGCCGGCCACCATGGCAGAATTTGGCCAGAAATATAGAGAATCTCTGAGTAAGGTGAGGACACTCTTCTCCTACGGGTCTATTAGATGGCATGCTCAAAATCTAGTTTCTCTTTGGCAATGCACAGTGCAGACTTTAGCTACCTGAATGTTTGCTCACACCACCAGCCAATGATGGTATGATCCAAGGGGACCCCCGTTCCTAGTTCTCATTGTTATGGTGCCCTTACACTTATGCGATGCCCATCGCATCTGATCGCATCAAGTGGTGCCCAGTGCAGCACCCAATGTCGCATGCCATCTGCGATGGACATCGGGTGCTGGAAGAGGGGTGGCGTGGCGGCTGTGTAGCAGGGTAATAATACCAGCAGGTGAGCGGCCGGGGCAGCGATGATGCGGAAGTCTATTCTATCGAGTGTGAGTCCTTATTATTTTAACTGAATATTATATTACGGCGCATTAACCATTGGAACTGTCCTATCATCCGCATAGCTCTTGCCGGACCTTAATACCATAGTATCAACCTGGCAGTCACTCCTAAAGCAGGAAGAGGCCGACATCGAGAAGGGGAAACAGCTGCAGACTACAGACATTAAAATCAAGACCTCCGAATCCAGAGAACTGGCAGGAGTGATGGAGGAGAAAGAGGGTAAGATCTGTATATTA
The DNA here is from genome assembly GCF_055691185.1 of Crinia signifera. Lineage (NCBI taxonomy): Eukaryota > Metazoa > Chordata > Amphibia > Anura > Myobatrachidae > Crinia > Crinia signifera. The sequence continues at coordinate 34,582,646 of NC_139218.1, forward strand.
ATGTACGTATGCTCCTGTAACATGGGAAATATTCCAGCAGCCAACACAACTTGTAGAGTATGAAATGCAGAATAGTTTGGAGAAACCATTTAATGATCTTTTGTTTTATTATTTGGGCAGCATCAGGTTATATATAAGAAAGAGGATCCACCAGCTAGAACAAAGCAATGACCTATTCTATGACGCTGTAGTGTGAGCAGGGAACGCCATATACATCAAACTAAATACCTGGTTACTTTGCTTAGAAGTAATGTGGCCGAACGTCACTCTACCGTTTATGATGCATTAGCATTGTGCTCGGGAAAGTGTGAACTCTGCCAATCAGCTGCTCAGTATAATTTTATATTATGCAAATGATAGATGTTACTTCAGTGCTGATTGGTTGCCATGGGCCACTTCTCCTCTGTCTCACTTCTCCTCCCTTATCACTGCTTCATACATCTACCCCTCATTTCGTTATTTGCAGCTCACCACTAAGCAGGAATTCTTCAAAATACGACTCCTAAGTGGTCAAATGTTCCGAGCAGCAAACCTTTGCCCTTTTAAAACCTGGTTCTGGTTGATAGAACTACGTTGTCTAGATATAGTGTTCCCGCTAGGCTGTTTTAGCGGGGCGCTGCACCCTGCCTGATTTTTAAAGGTCAAAATGCGCCCTGTCCCGCTGAAAAATCCTGCCGCCGCCAGTGTGACCGGGGAAGCCCAGCGACGCCGTTGCTCTTCATCCCGGCTTGCTCTTACTTCACCATCCATGTCGATATAGAGGGATAATATAATAGTGTGCCAATCATGGGCCCTTATTCTGGTTGGTGCGGTAATATCCGCGTGCGTTCGTCCTGCCGATGTTTTGTGTCTGCGCATGTGCAGAGGCGTCTCTGCGCATGTGCGAGCGGGGCGTACGGCCAAATCCCGCATGAAATGTGAACACTCCGAACGGGGTGGAGAGGGGCGTGAAGGGCTATTTGGGCTCATTACCATATGCATACGCCCCGCGTTTCATGGGCGTTCCCATGCAAACGCTGGGCGTACGCATGGTAATGTGGCCGTGACGCACGTGTAGGGGGCGGACATATGACATCGCCGGATGTCAGCTGCCCGCCCAGATCCCTGCTTTTGCACGGAGAAATGTCCGTGTGGTCTGAGGTTGCGGGAGCTGGTGGAGCACTCGGTCCTGCATTCGATGGTCTGCGACCATCGAATGTTGGGGGAGGTTCCCTGAGATGGAGGAGGCGTATTCCGTGAAAAATACACGTGCGGTCCGTTCGGCCAGCTTCTTACCGCGTACGGACGGAGTTGGCGATCCGTATGGAAGGCGGGGTTTTGCACGCACGGTCCTGGCCGCATATTCGGATCCGGCCGCACCGATCAGAATAAGGGCCATAGTGTGGCACGGAGCGTGAAGCATGGCGAGAGTGCATGTTACACTAATTGTTTTACCTTTTTCATGATGGGAACAATAGGAAAGTATCACATGTACAGGAGAGCTGGTACTTTAATAGATGGTAGAATTAAGGTGTGTTTAAAGCTGGATATACTGGTAGAGAGTCTGACTAGGTGAGAGTTAAGGTGCATTCACATTGGGCGTTTTTGGCCAGCATATATGCAGACCGATGATGGGAATAATCGGTGAGTTGAAAATCGCTCATTACACACAGCGATTTATTTATTTATTTTCCATCCAAGCAATTTTTTTCAGGGGTGGATGACTTTTTCCATAGGAGGACGCTATGGAAAGCCGTCCACCCCATCGCTCATCTGCTGATAATACCAAGAGATGAATGGCCGCCGCTGGTGATGATGTGGGAGCGTGCATTAGCGCTCACTGCTCATTGCCGACCGTACACCCTGGATGGCTTTTGAGCTGAAAGCAACTCAAACTGCAAAACCGAACTGCTTTCAGCTCAAAGTCGACCTGGATGTATAGGGCTTTGGTTCCAGATGCTGGTGGCACATCTAGAACAATCTTATAGGCAAGAATTTTTTTTTTAAGTTTTCCAAACATGAATGCTTAAATGACTCTGCTATGGCAGAAGTACACCAAGTAGGAGGACTGAGTTGTATAGTCCTTAAATGGTTGCTTTACACCCCAGAGGCTGGTAGTCAGTACAGTTAGTGGACTTACGAGCAGCTCTCCTGACGAGTAACACGAGTGCTATACGATCTATGAAGAATATAATAATGAATCTGTTTAAATCAGACACACATTGATAGTGATGTATGCTGGAGAGCTCCCAGGATCTGAGCAAAGCGGTCATCCTGGAAAGGAATCAAATCGATCTCCCATTTACACTTATGTGAAGCATCCTAGATATTGCAGAAGAGTAGGTTACAGTAAGAAGACATTTCCTAAGGGGCAGCCTAAGAAGTGGAGTAGAGGGAGAGGGGAAACCAGGAGAAAGGCCAGTACCAAAGCATAGTGGAAAAGGAGATACCTATAGACGGCAGAACTAGGAAGACCAAACTCTGACCTGAATTTCTCAAAAGTATACTTAAAAAGTCCAAAGGTCTCCAAGCTGAGCATGCCCTCTCCCCCAAATAAATCATGAACACCATAGTGCCTGCTTACGAGGACTCATGGAGCTTCAGGATCTGCCAGGCATTTAGAGAGCAAGACTGGCAAAGGAGATCAGGGAACACCTTCCACTCGACACGGAACCTCGCCAAGATCCAACGGAACGGTAGTCTTGCTCTGGATCCAGATATGCTAGTTGAGAAGCCATATAGTAAAGTCTCAAATATGGCAGATACCCTTCATGTGCAAATGGTACATTTGCGCAAAAATAAGATCATGGAGTCACGTTCGCATTTGTGAGAAGATTCTTCATTTTCATAACTTACTCTTAAGTATTTTGGTGTGGGTCAATGGATTGATGTGTTATGGGGGACGGTCATAAGGTCGACACCAAATGGTCAACTTGCATAAGGTCGCCAGGTGCAAGATGTCAACAGGTGCCAAAGGTCAACATGAAAAATGGTCAACATATTTTTTTGGGGGTTGTTAAATCTTGTGTTTCATATGTCATTACAAACTGGACCCTTGGTGGACTTGATTTACTTTCCAAATGTTCTCATGGATCGTAAATCAGGCAGACGTTGAGAAAACACGTGTGAATGCAAAGCCACCTTCATCTGACGGCCTTTTGTATCACTTAACCTGATAACTGTTGGTCAATACATTGACGGTCTACCTTCTGGGTACCATGTATTCATAGGAACATATGTTCGGTTCCTAGATGCAATTGTAAATGTTTATACACTTGTGAATGATACTGGTACCGAGTAGGATCACCATGGGAGGAGATTTATTAAAGTTTGGAGAACGTATCAATCAGCTAACTGCCAATTTGCAGGATGTCTTTGTAAAACGCCAGGAGCTTATTGGTTCTTTATATCTCTCCAGTTTTTGATACATTCCCTCCCCAACAGGAATTATATACCCTCTATTACAGTTTCTGATGTTGCAATGTTCTCATTATTCTCAGATACTGTCCATAGCACCCTGGTGAAGGCCTCCCTCCTCCAAGTTCTGTGCCTGTATCAGCGGGTGGTTCCCCATCTGGTGTCTCAGAGCAATTTTGATTTCAGCAAACTACTTAAAGGTGAGTAAAGAGCATGCAACCATCTTCAGCGACGCAACAATCGCTTAGGAAAGTTGAACTCAATAGAATCTCAAAGACCAACTCTCGGTCTATGGACTGTTCTTGGGATCTAAACTGTAGCTCCTGGAATCATCGGAATCAACAGAGTTTGAGCAACTGCCATCAAACCTGGCCAGCATGTTGTGGCACCAAATCTCCCAAACCTCCTGCACTTAAGTGCAGAAACCTTGTTCCGGTCTAGTTTTTTTGTGGAGTATCAGGCGGATGGATCTTGTTGAGGTACCGATCTCCTTCACTAACTGGGTCATGGTCAATATGGTGACCACCTCCATTATGGGCTGTTGTCTTTGATGGTAGGCACAAGTTGGCTGCAGTTCTCCTGGTCTTTCAGTGACCTTATCCCGCACCCAAATTCTGTTACCCAATCAGTTTTTGTGATGGTGCTTCCTCCCTAAATGCAGCTCGCATTTGGTCAAAACTCTCCTGCTGTCATAGACCACTCTAGTAGACGTAGAAGTTGATGTCTCCAGTGGCATAGGCTGGGCTTCATAACGAGTTTGTATAGGAAGTGACCATTATGACTACTTCTGTGTGCAGTGCTGCTTGTATACGGTTCTGTGCCTTACTTCACAAGATTTTTATAGTCAGACTACAGTTAACAACCAATAGTCAGATCGGGTCCTCTCTACCTGTGCATTGCACATTCACAAACTTTTTCTACATCCCATGTGACGTGTTGATGAATGCATAAAATGCTTAGCTTTTCTATTGCAGGGATATTTATTTAAACGGTTTTGTTTACCCTCAAAAAGATAATAGCTCATTATAATCTCCAGCGAATAGGCACTCTTGCCAAGATTTTATCTGGTGCCCATTTCAACGTATTGGTGTCATGGTGGCCATGCTTGTTGGGTGCCTTGTAGATGTGTTGGCTCAGGCCCCCTGTCACCCATCACTATCGTTGGATAATTCCATTAATCCCAAAGCACGTTTAACCCTTTGAGTGCCAAGTGAATTGGTCAATATAGGTGTGAAAATTGCCAGGCAAACATTTTTATTCATCATAATGGCCTGCAATGTTTACGTTTTTATACGGGAAATATCATCTTTTATTACACAACATTTTTTTAATTTGATTTTATATAACAAATGTGAGTGACGCTGGCATTTTTAGCAAATATTTGGCACCTCTGACAGATGTTGGCACTCAAAGGGTACAAGACATGTTGTTCTATATCCCGGATGCACCACCCCCTCCCTTGATATACTGCCACCATCCCCAGTCCTGAATTTCCCTTCAGGCATGGGGTTACGGATGGCACCTGCTGGGGTCGCCCTACAGGTTGTTTGCAGGGCCGCTGTTACACTGTCTCTCATGCTGTTTTCTTGGCGCTTCTTGGAGGTGACCACTGAACCATGGAGAAATCTTGTAACTGTGCATCTAAAATTAGGCAGCTGGGTGAGCAGGACGTTAAGCACACAGAGGTTGCGTGCTCCTCTGACCTAGTTGAGGGAACCGCTTTCACATATCAGCCATGAACGTCTGTATGTCTTATTCCGCCTTAGGTATCGTGAGTGAGAGCGGTGTCTGCGAGGAGGTCCCACCCGTCCTCCAGCATCAGATCCTTCAGGTGGCTCTTGAGTTGCCAGCGAACAAGTTTTCATGGTTCAAAGTGCAGGTTTGTCTCCGATCCTTTTACTTTTGTTACCGACAAGATATTAAACAAAGACCTCATAAGACCACATCCTGCACAGATTACAGTGATACCAGGAGGAATAATAGTTACAGCATTGCCATTTTGTTCCCAGGAGCCGCGAGATGTTGGAGGGGAGAAGTCTGTGTTCTATCTCCTTCTGAAAATGTTTGTCACCTGTAAGAAAATGCAGCTGAAGATGTCAACCAGACAGTTGATCATTAAGGTAATTATTGTTGCTCACCAGTGCTTGGTACTTGGTAGAGGTGTTATCTACAATGTATCTCATCGCCGCGTATTCTGCTTATGATGTTTTGGCCCACAATTGTGTAATGAGGCGCATATATAAGTCCTAAGCGAATATATAGGAGTAAAAATTCCATTCATTAGTTTTCGTGAAGAATTTAATTGACCCAATCTGACACCTGCTCTTTATTATGGCTTTGTGCACTGAGCTGCTAATATTATTGGAATTAACGGGTTAGTTCTTTGTTGGGCCAAATTTTGCCCTTTAATATGTCTCTTAGGGCCTTATTCTAGTTCACTCTTAGAGTCAAATTCCTTCTCAAATGGACAAAGCCATGTGCACTGCAGGTGGGGCAGATGTAACATGTGCAGAGAGAATTTGGGTGGGGTTTTTCTTCAAAGTGAGATCTATATTGCAATGTAAAAATAAAGCAGTCAGTATTTTCCCTGAACAGAAACAAAATAACTCACCCAAATCTAATTATATCTGCACATGTTACATCTGCCCCATCTGCAGTGCACATGGTTTTGTCCATTTGAGAAGGAATTTGCCTCTAAGAGTGAACTAGAATAAGGCCCTTAGTGGCGTAATTACCTAATTGTCGCCCCCCCCCCGCCGCATATTTTCGGCGCCCCCCTCCCCTCAGCTCCCCTCGGCGTACCTGCCCGGCCGCATCTGCCTGTCACGGTCCCGTCTCTGCCGGCGCCAGCTTCTGCTGCTATAATGAAAACGGACTCTTAGAAAATGGCTGCCCCCATACTGCAGACAGAAAACCGTCTGCAGTATGGGGGCAGCCATTTTCTAAGAGTCCGTTTTCATTATAGCAGCAGGAGCCGGCACCGGGAGATACGGGACCGTGACGGCAGGGCACCAGACAGCAGCGGGTAAGTGGTAACTATAGCCCCGCAGACCCCCGGCGCCCACATTTTCTCTGTGCCTCCCCGCCACTGCGGGGGCTGCGGAGCTATAGCTACGCCACTGCCCTTAGTGATAATTCTACTAACTGTCACATGACCCAAATCACCTAGCTGGTGCAAATGTGCAGTCATAACTGTCACATGACCCAAATCACCTAGCTGGTGCAAATGTGCAGTCATAACTGTCACATGACCCAAATCACCTAGCTGGTGCAAATGTGCAGTCATAACTGTCACATGACCCAAATCACCTAGCTGGGGCACATGTGCAGTCATAACTGTCACATTTTCAAACCTGCTGCATTCATTCCTACTATAGATCCAAAGGTTGCCTGATAAACATGAACTGTTGGTAGATCTTGAGGACAGGTTTGGCCACCCCTGATCTATATATATTTTTGTACTCACAGTAAGAGTACGGGTTGAGTATTCTGTATTCGAAATGCGAGGGACCAGGAGTATTTTGGATAAAGGATATATTTGGATTTGGGAATATTTTTTTTTTTTTTTTTTTTTGTACTCACCTGGTCCCCATGCATTACCCCGGAGTCCCCCAGGCATCCAACCTGAGAGATGCATTATGCGGATGAGGGTACACCTGCGCAATGCCAATTGCGACTGGGAATGCCTCTGAGGATGGACGCCAGGTGAGTTTGAAAAAAAGTTCAGGGGGTAAAAATAAAATAAAAGGGACACATTTTCTTTTTTTGTATATATGGATCAGGGCTACTCATTCTGTATTTGGAAACTGCATTTTCCCATGTGTAGCGTTGGGCAATGCCGGAACAGTGTGATTCAAACCTCTTTATGGGTCAAAAATGGAATTGCTTCATATGCGATTGTCCCCCTCTTACCTCTTACTTTTACTCCATGCCCAATCTCCAAAGGGAGGTTTACCAGTAGATGGCGCTACTCACACAGCCATCAAATATTATACTTTTATAACCTCTGCCTAGATTCTGCGTGACAGCGGTGTGTTCGAATACACTTGGAGTGAACTGGGACTGTGGCTGAGGTGTCTGGACAAAGTCGAGGAGAACTCGCAGGAGGCTGTGATCCATTTTTTGGAACAGGTAAAACGAAACATAATTTCAAGAAACAGAATGATATTTTCTGCACATCACTTGCTTATACTGACCTCCCAGTGCATACAGTATATTTTCTTTCTTGTGTTTATTCGGTATCTGCTTGTGATCATTTGCTTGCCTCAAAGTGCACTTGCCTTTCCCCGTAGACCCTGGTGAAGGTAGTCTGCAACCCATACCCATACACTGACAAAGCGACGGATTATGTGCAAGAGGCCTGGGTGCTGCAGACCGACCTGGGGAAGCAGGAGTCAGATGCAGTCAGCATCCCTGTCTCACACATTGATGGTTCGTGGTTTTTTTTTTTTTTTTTACTCTGCAAGCTGCTTCTACAGTATTAATGAATTCATCCAGTGCATGCTGGGAGTGGTGGTTCCACCACAGCTATCTTCATTTGGATATTGAGGAGCTGTATCAAAGTTTCTATAGAGGACAATCCGAGAACTTGCCCATTGTTACTATTTGGGCCACTTCTCCTGTGTAGGTTCGATACATCTACCATTGTCTATATTGTTTTGTGTCCTGCAGATGTCATGGATATGGTGGATGTCATTGTTGAGGGCAGTGAAGGCCTAGACGAGGAAGTCGGTCATGCTCTTGATGAGGAGATGATACTCCATACCTTTCCCTTCAGTGCAATGGTCCCAGTGGCTCTTGAAACCAGAAACAGACTCTTGACATCTGGGAAGGATGTTGATGGTAGGTCTTGTCATCTGGGAAGGTTGTAGATGGTAGTTCTTCTTGACATCTGGGAAGGATGTTGATGGTAGGTCTTGTCATCTGGGAAGGTTGTAGAAGGTAGGTCTTCTTGACATCTGGGAAGGTTGTAGAAGGTAGGTCTTCTTGACATCTGGGAAGGATGTTGATGGTAGGTATTGTCATCTGAGAAGGTTGTAGATGGTAGGTCTTCTTGACATCTGGGAAGGATGTTGATGGTAGGTATTGTCATCTGAGAAGGTTGTAGATGGGTAGGTTTTTCAGCTTTATACTTCTTATTAGATCACACATTTATGTTTTTTTTAGCAAACTTGAGGCACTTTTCCATTTGCATTATTTTTTCTTTAGGTTGTATTTGTATAGATTTTCTAAACTATACGTTTCAGTAGGGTCAAGTAAAACAGTCTTTGAGTAAATCACACTACGGACTATTATAGCCCGTTGTGTCCACTGACGGCTCGAATTGTTTAGTGCTGCTATAGTGCCTCTCAGAATATAGCCGCGCTGGACGATTTCTGGGGGGGGGGGGGTAGGCTGTCGTTGGCCAACACTATTAATGACGACTACTGAAGGTTGACAGGCCTTAGGTCAACACATATAAAAGGTTGACATGCCTAATGTCGGCATTGGGAAGTTCAACAGTCAAAAGGTCAACAAGGGTTTTTATGGGCTTTTTTGGGCCAAAACGCCGACAGGCGGTATTTCATGCCCCACCATCCACTGGGGCGTGGAGGGAGAGTAGTATAGTGTGCCGAGCATAGTGAGGCAACGAGCTCGAAGCATGACGAGTGCAGCGGTGCACTTTTTCTGTGTCCATGTCGACATTCGGGACAAAACAAAAAAAGGTGAAAAACCCATGGAGAACTTTGAACTGTTGACCTTCCCAAGTCAACCTAAGGCTTCTGTCGACCTTTTGACCCATGTGACCTTAGGCATGTCAACCTTTTTTATGTGTTGTATTAAGGCCTGTCGAACTTCAGTGGTTGACCTTAATTTGGTTGACCTAATGACCCATAACCTTCTGGGTTTCAGCTAGCTCTGGGTGTTTCTTACCTAAAGGCAAGTAGAACTATTTTTGTTTGAGCTTTCAATAGAGATTTCTTGTTCACTGCTAATATATTAATGTCGTCGTCAAACACGAGACACTTCTTCCTTTGCTGCCTCTATGAGAAGTCGTTTGGTGGAGGTCTTTATATTTGTGCGTAAGAGGTCAACACCTCTGTTTAGCTTTCCACGCTGGGGAAGCAAAGTCAACTAATTCTTACTGGAGGTGTGTCATGAAGTCCAAATCAGATTGGTCAGGAGATGCGATAATTAAATCAGCTGCTGCATTTACTACACTTCTTCTCTCTTTGGGGTGACACAGTCCAGCGTCTCTTTGGTCGGAGTCCTGGACCTGACCGCGGGTGACCTTGGTTCTATTATGCCTTTGAAAAGATATTATAGGGATGTGTGTACTGTATGTTCCCTGACTACTTTTTCTTTCTCTGTGTAACAGAATGCGTGATACATTATCTAGTGTCTGTCCTGACCGACATACTGCATTCCCAACGGGACCCTTTAGCCCTTTGCCTGGCGCTCCAGTCTCACGATAAAGAGATACAGTCCGCGGATATCATTCCTGCTGCATACGTTCCCCTTCGGTGCTTTTATAACTACTACAGCTTGTGGTTGCCACCATCTGCTCAGGAGAACCTAGTAAGTGAGCGAAATGTTAAAACAAGGTCCAGGAGGAAAACCTTATTCAAATGAAGGGCAGTATTAGAACATGAGGACATGCACTGACACTCGGGCAAATCTGAGGAAAAATGACTTCACAGATAGGGTATTGCACACATGGAATAGTGTTCCATCAGAGGTGGTAGAAGCCAAGACAGAGCAATTTTAAACATGCATGGGGCATAGACAAAGGGTATCCTTACAAAGAAATAAGGCTCAAATAGTGTTTGCCGTGACTAGGGAAGCCAATCCCGGGGCATTTTTTCAATCCTGGGATTCGGTATTGAAAAATGCTCGATCCCAGGACTGGCTTTCCTAATAAAAAGACTGCCCCACAATTACTTACATTTGAGGGTTGCCGGTCAGTTTCATACTGTCGGGAGCCAGGAGCCCGGTTGCAGGGTAGGGGGATGGGTCGTCCATGCCGCTGGGTGGGCGGGCGGCACGGCATCACAATGCCGGGCGCGACCTCTGCCTGTGCAGCGTGACCTCTGATCTCACGCTGAGAGGTTACGCTGCGCAGTGCTGCCGGGAGAAGTCGGACAGCGTCTGAGCGATGCTCAGCCGCTGCCCGGCATTAGACTGCACGCATGCACAGTCTAATCCCGGGATTGGAATCCTGGCGTTTTGGGGGCCAAATTCCAGGATCCCGCCGATCCCGGGATTGGCCACCCTAGCCGTAACAATGTGGTTAAAAAAAGGGGTAGACTAGATGGTCCAAGTGGTTCTTATCTGCTGCCTATGTTTCCAGTTCACAGCGCCAGTTAGCCAGGAGACACCCGTTTCGGGGCAGGATGAAGACTCCACTTATGACCGTCTGCTGCGGAATGTGTTTGTGAGCGACTGTTGCACAGATGATTGTGAAGCGATGTTGAAAGACTCTATTTCACGGATCCCACAAGAAGAGCTACTGCTGGCAGTTAGACACACTCTGCTGTCCCTGAAGACTACAGTCGATAACTTCCAAAAGGTGCTTATTTGTCCAATTTCCCTTTCATCCTTCTAAAAAAACGTTGATTTTTCTTTACTCGTAATATCTGGGCTCCCGTTTTTCTTATGAGACCGCATCCCTTCGCGGGGCTCGCTGCGCTCGCCACGCTTCGGGCAAGGTGGCTCGCTGCGCTCGCCACACTATATAAAGTCAACTCCATGCGTAGTTGGATAGTAGGGGTATGAAAAAATGGGGTGCATTTAACATGGGAGCCCAGATAATACATAAGTACCGATTTTTCTTTCTGGTCCAGAAAATCTTCATAATCTTATGTTAAGGTTGGTGGCAAATGAGCAGCGGGTTACGTTGTTCCCACAATTAGACTGAACTGCTGAGAATCTTGGGGGTAAATTTACTAAGATGGGAGTTATTATAAATTGGATGTTGCCCATATCGTCTATCTGAGGAACACTGTGTTAGTCCTTACATGTGGGACTTCCCAAAGCAAGTTAACAAGGGATTAAAATCTCCCGGAAGAGTATACCACTTTAGATGAGGTAAGTCTTGACCAATCGGAATGACTGGAAGAGCCTCTTACCAAATCTGCTAAGGGACTAAAGCACTAAGGAGCCATAATGGTGTCTATAAAGGCTGTACGGGTGGTGTAATGGTTAGCAGTGCTACCTCTGATGTCATAGGTTAGCATTACTGCCTCTGATGTCATAGTTTCAATTCTCAACACCACCCCAACGGTGCAGAGTTTGTATATTCTCCCCTTATCTGGAGGTACTCCAATCTCTTCACCAATCCAAAAATGAACCCTAGTGTGTAACTGTGTATTTACTAGGGCAGACTAGATGGGCCAAGTGGTTCTTATCTGCCGTCAAATTCTATATTTTAAGTTTCTATGTCCAGAGAAGGTTTCCTGTGCAAGTAGGAGGCCAGGAGAGCTATTTCGTTCTTCCCCCACCTGACCACGAATTCCAGAAACCATTCCCATGCTCCTCAATGAATTATGTGATGACTAAGGATTTCCACCTCCCAGTTGTCCATTCCTGGAATGAAAATATCCAAAGTTCCGGCAAAAGGTGGATGTAGGACACCTCCCTCATTGCCTGTTGGCTCTAAACTCTGAAGACAAACGATGCCCCCTAGGGGGTAATAGTGGCGCTCGGCTGGTTTGATTTCACTAAAGCAGCTGCTAATTGGGCGTAGACAGTAACCTAAAGACTAGAACAAGGCAAAAAGAAGAAGGGTGGAGAAGCAGAACCTGAGGGCTAGGACGGTGGGTCCCAGGGATGTCATGGCCCCAGAAGTCCACCTTTTTACATAAAAGGGGTAATTTACCTCAAAAGTAGTGAAGTTTCTTCTACCCTGAAGAAAACTGGGAGATTTTAGTTGTGGAGTAGAGATGGGGGATATACTCTGTCTGCTTGGTTTCAAACAAACTCCAAAGGAAACAGCCTTCAAGGGTTGTTTTGGACTGTCCTTCTACCTTATAAGACATAAGCTGCAAAGGTAAACATCCATAACTGAACGTAGATTGTATCCATCAAGACGCCTTTCAGAACTGTACTGCTAAGGTAACTGCCTCAGAAGGGTTGGCAGACTGACCAGTTTAGCCAACTATATCAATTGCTTTGATCATCTAAGCCAGGCATGTCCAACGTTGGCCCTCCAGATGTTGTGAAACTACACATCCCAGCATGCTTTGCCACAGTTTTGCTATTAGAGAATGCTAAAACTAATGCAAAGCATGCTGGGATGTGTAGTTTCAAAACATCTGGAGGGCCAACGTTGGACATGCCTGATCTAAGCACTAACCAATAGGAGTCGTAGAGAAACCTCATTCTTGGTACCTGAACTCTCAATCTCTGCAGACAGCCATCTGCAGTTTGAGCTATATCTGATTCATATTTTCTCCTATATATCCCCAGTGAACCTCTGCCACTCATAATGTAGCACAAGTGGCAGGCCAAGGGGGTACCCGATGACGTGATTCATGCTGAATCTCGTCATCGTAGCCCCCCCCCCCCCCCCTCTATTGTCTGGTTTTCTAGGCACTGCGAAGCGGTGATTTGAACATGTCACCATGAAGAGCCCATCTGTGTACCACCCCCCCCCCCCCCATGCGCCAACTGGGCTGCACCGGAGAAGGGGGTGAGTATGATCTGCGTCCCCAGTAGTGCAGGTTAGGCCAATAGTGAAATAAGTAACTGAAGTAACTGGTATGTTATTTTATAATGGGGACCTATGGACATGAGGGGGAGTGTGATAAATACCTGAATATATTTGTATTGAAATAAAATATTTAAAAATGTTTAAATATGCCTTTTGCAATTTTCTAATTAAAAAATACAATTTCTGAGAATTTTTGTGGCACAATCGAATCATGTCCTCTGTTTACTTGGTTTATTTTTTACTCTTCTCCCTAGTATAAAAAAAACACAGGAGCAAGTTTGGTTGGTCTCTTCCTGGACCTTCTAGGTGGTCTCCTGTGCCACCACCAGCAGGCGCTTACCAGTCAGAAAGAAGTAGAAGAGAAACTGAGCGAAGAGTCCGAGCTATTTACAGAAGACTACACGAGTGCTCTGGCTTCTACAGATAATACGGTATTGAAATATAAGACGGTTCTTTCAATTTGCTGCTGAAATGTGTTTTGGGGTTTTGCGCCGAAATGTCCTCTTTTGCAAATTTTATATTATATGTACTTTTACTATTTAATAATTAATTATTAAACCCACTACAGAATGGAACGTTTTTTAGGCCGCAAGCTAACCAATTGAATGCCAAGTGAATTTGTGTGGTCAATAAACCGAACTTGCCTAGAATTGTTCCTATCTTGTGAATAACACACAGGATGTTATTTGTTAATTGAGGGCCCTCTCTAACGACATAACTTTCGATGGCCACCCTTTAATGTAATTGGTCTACTTCTAACTAGTGTAGAAACTCTGGCACACCATAAATTGTATTCAATTGCAGGTGAAGGACCTTTTCTATATTTAAGCTGCACCTTTTATATTCCTCTTTCTTCTCATCTGGGGGACACTGCAGACTCTGGGGAATAGGGGGGCCTAGGATTAAGGTCTTTATTTCATATGAGCTTTTGTTTTTTAAGTGGTTATTAAAACCTTTTAATTGTTTCTCCATCTAATGGTTCCTGTCTAGATCTTGGACACCATGCTCTCGGGAGTCTTCAAACACCCCACGTTGGAAAGTTGGTTCCTGGCCTTAGAGCGTCAGTCCGTCCCCACACACAATTTAAAACCGGCCTGTGTAAGACTGCTGTCATCTCATCTGAACCAGGGCTTGTTGCAGTTGCTCAAGTCCAGCAGTCCACTGCTATTCCAAACCAACAATATTCACCTGGTGGCCAAATATTTTGATGCCATTTCGGCCAGTGTCTTGAAGGAGCTGGAATTGCCCAAAAAGACCTCAAAGAAGATATCCCTACCGATGGAAGCTTTGGAGAGCTTACATTCAAACATGGACGCCGCCCAGCTAAATGACCTTACGCTAAGCCTCCTGAGGCTTCCTGAAGAATATCTCCTGGAGGACAATGAGTATTCTGAAGATCAGCGTTTAAGCGGCTATGGTAAAGTGTTGGTGCTCTTGCTAAATGATCGTCATCAAAGAAAGCAATGCCAGGAGGATTTGGCCTTCTCAGTGGAACACGTAAGGGGAGTAGGACATCTGTTGTCGACATCGGCTGGTCCCGACCTAGAACCGGTCCTCTCCAATGCTCTGCAGAAAGAGCCCGCCTTTGCCCATGTGGTGGGAGTTAATGTACTTACGCATTGTCTCAGTAAGATGACCAAGACCTCTCTGGCCGTTGTGGCTCTGTTGATTCAGCACAGCCGGATTCACCGACTGCAGTTCGAGCTGTGGTGTTTGAATCCTGGATCAGAAAAGCTTCTGAGAAAGAAAATGGAGACTTGTTTGCCACTGATCAATGGCTACTTGGAGACCAGCAAGCATTTCCCATATACACAGATGTCTAAAGGTAAATTATTGCAAATATCAGTGCTATGGAAATCTGGTGTGTGTCTCCCTTCCCAATAGTACTTCATAATAACATAGGGAGTTGAGAAGTCACTTATGTCACCTTGCACTCCACACTCTCAGCTGAGTGTTCTTCCATTGGAAAGCAAACAGAAGAGCATATATGGTCTCTTTTAGGTCTGTCACAGTAGATGAGTTTGGGGTACTTGTGTATTATCACGGCGCCCACGATTTCCATCGTAGGGCATTGTACGACCAAAAAATCATTTGCATCGCATGCGATGCGATACGACTGATTGGACCTGATTTTTAATTGTACAGCCACCCTGATGGCTGATCTTTATGTTAAATGCCCCCCAGACCCGATTTTTAATTGTACAACCACCCTGATGGGTGATTACTATGTTAAATGCCCCCCCAATTGTTAACACCACCCCAGTATCAACGCCAGCCCGAAGCGTGGCGAGCGCAGCGGTACGCGTCCTCCGACCTTTTCATACCCCCACTATCCACGTCGGCGTAGTGTGGCGAGCGCATCGAGCCACCAAGCCCGAAGCGTGGCGAGTGCACGCGTATTACTTCACATGTATTCCGCGTCCCCTCGCGGGGCACGCTGCGCTCGCCACGCTTCGGGCTCGGCGGCTCGCTGCGCTCGCCACACTATCTAGAATCAACTCCACGCTGACGTGGATAGTGGGGGTATGAAAAGGTCGGAGGACGCGCACCGCCGCCCCTCGTGGGCTCGCTGCGCTCGCCACGCTTTGGGTTGGCGTTGATACTGGGGTGGCGTTAACATTGGGGTGGGTGTACAATTAAAAATCTGGTTTGGGGGGTGCCTTTAACATAGGACTCTATGGGGCATCGCATCATATGCCATTGTAATGGCATACGATGCGACAAGCTTAAAAAATTGTTTAGTCGGCTCTTAAAAGCCTGAAATCGGGTCCCATCGTATACCTTAATTAGTGGTATACGATGTGACACGATGGGCGCTGTGATAATACACAAGTACCGAGTTTGGTATATTTTTTGTGACCCGATAATTCTTCGCACCCTGGGCAAACACCAAGACTTGATGTAAGGTAGTACCAATACTAGTTATTAATGTAAGCTGTTGCTAGGTAACATGGTACTGTACACTATACCAACCTATCAGGTTTGTCCAGCAACCTTTAGTAAATTGAAGCAACTGACAGAATTTGGTTTATAGTGCCTTCTCCTGGTTTTTCTTCTTCTTCGGGTTTCATGGTCCCCACAGGGCGACATCGGGGGTTGTAGGCAGATCCAGAGGACCCCGATGTCACTCTGTGGGTCCCATGAACTTTGAAGAAAGAGCGTTAACCTAAGGTAGGTCTACCATAACTCTTGTTTTTCTTGTGCCTACAACAGGCTGGTCAGGCATGTCAGGAACTATGCTTCTTTGTAATTCCCACAAGTGTATTGATTATATATTACCAGTTATTTATATAGCGCACACATTTTCTGCAGCACTTTCCGGGGAGTAATTGGCAAAGCATATACTTGTCTGCTCCTTGAATGTCCAGTAGATATTATTTCACGGCATCTCCAAGTTTCTCTTTTCTAATGCCAACGGACGTGCTGACGGCTTTAACACGCTCCGCACTGGCCTAGCCCATAGCTGCCCAAAGATGCATACAAAATTATTGTGCAGCAGGGATGCGCCATTGTATCATTAGGTTCCCCTGTACTTGGCCCTTAGACCTCACCTCCAGAATGTCATGCTATATTGTTGCGAGAAAGATCTATGCGCGGTCTATACCGAATATTATATACAAGAAAATAGTCCTTATTCAGATCTGATCGCAGTACACATTTGTTCTCAAAATGGGCAAAACCATGTGCACTGCAGGTGGGGCTGAGAGAGAGTTAGATTTGTGTGAGTTATTTTGTTTCTTTGCAGGATAAATACTGGCTGCATTATTTTTACACTGCAATTTAGATTTCCGTTTCAACACACCCCACCCAAATTCTTACTCTCTCTGCACATGTTACATCTGCCCCCCCTGCAGTGAACATGGTTTTGCCCATTGTGAGAACAAATTTGTACTGCGATCAGATCTGAATAAGGGTCACTGTACAGCTGGCCAATAGGAATGTATAGTTTGCAAGAGCAGGAATTCTATTCCCTGCATGCAGAGGAAACCTCTAGCAGTAACACATGGGTTTGTTCTGCTGCAAACTCTGCAGTGGGTGAAAATTTGCACCTCCATTCTAAGATCAGTCCTTATTCGCCCCGGGGATTTATCCTGCTCATCCATTCTACCCGGCAGTCCATCAATAACAGTTATGAATACTAAAGGAATATGTGTCTATTTTTTATGACAAGTTCCTCTTACTCCCTTATAGCAATGATAATGTAATATCCTACCCTACTTCTAGTATCCTCAGCTGTCTGCTGTACACTTAAGGAAGGTTTCTGGAACAAGCTGGTTAAGACTGCACTGAGCACCGAGACCTCTGAGGATACTTCGGAACAAGCCGAACTGCTGTCCAAACTCGCTGCCCGGTCCAACATTACGGAGTTAAAGAGACTGATAGATGGGCTCCCAGAGGTACTCGGACAGTCGTCTTCTCAGGAAAAGTAAGAGCTCTGTAACTTCTGGTGCAATCATTGACAATAAGTACCCATAATAACGTCATGGTAGTCTGCCAGGTTGAACCCTTGTACACAGCAGATAATACGCAGCTGTCTTCTCGGTGTGAGTTTACCGTACTAGAGAGAGGCTCTGCTTTCTGCAGCATCTGCTGGAGACACTGTTGGCTGCTAGTGGTGGAACTTGATGAAAAATTGTGCAAGTTTGCATGAAAATAAATGTTACTTGTGTTAAATTGATATTAATGAGAGGGCTAACGACAGTACTTGACCCAATTTAAGCTAGTTTTTTTAAGAGCTTTCTAATGAATGGTATTTTAAAATGTGCTTCTATTAAACTGAATAGCACTATACACTTCCCCATATTGGTTTATAGTCCTCATATTGTTTGCACCAGGTTCATGGTACACACAGAAGTCATTGTGCCCAACACTGATATCTAGACTGGGACACTGGAAGGCTGATACATTTAGAATTGATGTCTCCCGATGACCAGTCTGCTGCCCAGTCCAAGTGCTAAAATAAAATGAATAAAGGGCCCTCATGGGGAAGGTGCACTTCAAGGAAAGTGCCGACATTGTCAGTTATGTTGACATTTTGACCGTTTTTGAGCATTTTGATTGCTGGGTGGAGAGCATTACACAATCTGATGTCATCTCCATGCCTGTACTGGTTTGTCGGCCCCCATTTCCAGGCAAGTTCATCATCGTACATCTGGCTGGGAACAGCATAGAGCCAGCTTTCCATATTACAGCTGCAGAAGGTGTTCCTAGGCAACATCTGCCTAGGGCCACATTAGCCAGTGAGGAACCCTCCAGACTGGGCGGAGGTGTGTGTGTGTGTATATGTATATTGTTGAGTATCCCTTATCCAAAATGCTTGGGACCAGAAGCATTTTGGATAATGGATTTTTCTGTATTTTGGAATTTTTTTATATTTAAATGAGGTATTTTGCATTTATGTTGTATAAACACATGAAATACACACAAATCTATTTTTTGTGCATGAAACAAAGTTTGAGTACTAGCTCAGACACTACATTTGAATGCCAAGCAGTCATTTTCTTGCACATATTTAGTGCCCATTACAGATCATGTCCCCAGTAGTGCCAGTTACAGATCACGTCCCCAGTAGTGCCAGTTACAGATCACGTCCCCAGTAGTGCCAGTTACAGATCACGTCCCCAGTAGTGCCAGTTACAGATCACGTCCCCAGTAGTGCCAGTTACAGATCACGTCCCCAGTAGTGCCAGTTACAGATCACGTCCCCAAGTAGTGCCAGTTACAGATCACGTCCCCAAGTAGTGCCAGTTACAGATCACGTCCCCAAGTAGTGCCAGTTACAGATCACGTCCCCAAGTAGTGCCAGTTACAGATCACGTCCCCAAGTAGTGCCAGTTACAGATCACGTCCCCAAGTAGTGCCAGTTACAGATCACGTCCCCAAGTAGTGCCAGTTACAGATCACGTCCCCAAGTAGTGCCAGTTACAGATCACGTCCCCAAGTAGTGCCAGTTACAGATCACGTCCCCAAGTAGTGCCAGTTACAGATCACGTCCCCAAGTAGTGCCAGTTACAGATCACGTCCCCCAGTAGTGCCAATTACAGATGTCCCCGCAAGGTTTTTAGCAAAAAAATAAAAGCACATTTTGGAAACTGTTTTTTGTAATAATTGGGATCACTGATACCACTGATATTTGGATAAGGGATACTCAACCTGTGTGTGTATATATGTATGTGTGTATATTTTATGGAAGGTGATGTATACGATAGATTTAATTTAGCTGTTAAATTGTAAATCTTGTAAAATGTGAATCTCAATCAATTAACTTCCAGATGGGCCCTGGCTGACTGTGTATCACAAGCTGCAGACTGTGCTGGGGTGAATGTTGGCTCTTGGCAACCGGCTCTCCTGGCGGCCTGTATGAAGTGTCTGACTGCCACATACGGCACCCACAAGGAACCGGAGGAAGCGGCACAGGAAGCAGAGATAAACCTTCTCTCTCGCCTTAAGGATCTCATGGTAATAATATGAATCTCTGCAAACCACCGCTTTGAACATACAGGGTGCCCAATACCTTTTCCTATTGATTGATTCAGTGGCAGAGTTGCAATATTTTCTACTGTTTAGTTGGATTTCTGGGAAATTGACGGGTACCGTCTTACTGCTTAATCAGACACTGCAATATTTTTCTTTCCTTGTAGAGTATCTGTATAAAAATGCTAAATATATATATTTTATTCTGTCACAGCAACTTGACGTTAAAACAACGTCCTGATCCTTTTTAAATGCTCTGCAGAGCTCAGTGATTATCCGCTCTACAGCAGCAGTGTTACATGTATTGATGACTAAATCATGAATGTAGTCAAGTTGGGCTATTCTCATACAGATGTGTCCTTATTAGTCTTTACGGCAGTTTGGCCAAACAGCCCCTCTTGGATCATCAGGAAGTGTGAGACTCTTGTCTCTCAAGGAGACTGTGCTGATTAATGTGAAGTGCTGTATGACACTTATATCTGCGTACGGCTGAGTCTCTGATCTGTATACGAAGACCTACGATGTAGCAAATGCAGCTTTTTCTCTGTTCTACTCTGTCTTACATAATATAAATGTATCGTATATCACACTAATGCGCGCAGTCCCCTTGTGCGTCCGGCAGAATAGGGCGCTCAGCATTAGCCGAGCTGCACGGGATCTGGCGTCTCGCTCACACTGGCATTCTGCGCTGCGTAGTGTATTGAGGCGAGATGTACGAGGACAGATCTGTATGAGGCTTGTTCCTGGTGTGTGTGGCGCTACTGGGGAATTATTTCTAGATAATGATTGGGTTTTTCATCTGTCTCTGGTAAGGAAGATGAGTCCCTGTTCATATTACCCGGTGCATCTGTTTTTTCTGCAGCTTTGTGTCACAGCCGACATCCCCGCAGAGTGGAACAGCCTGGTGAAAGCTGGACTGAAGTGAGTTCTGTGCAGGTTACTTCTCATTTCTGTACTCCAGGGGTTCTCAAACTCGGTCCTCGGGACCTCACACAGTTCACATTTACCAGGTCACCCGGCAGGTGCACAGGCGCATTCATTACTCGTTGACACATTTTAAAAGATCCACAGGTGAAGCTAATTATTTCACTCGTGATTCTGTGCAGTGTGTGGGGTCCTGAGGACCGAGTATGAGATCTACTATGATCCCCTGGTATGTACACATTTTCTGTGTAATGGGAATCTCTTTATTTCAACATCCTGAAGAATCCCAAAACACAATATAGCATTTGCTTGTCTAGGAGCAAGTGATTACTGGAGAGAGTAGTGCAGAGTACAGGTGGGAGGGCCACATTGGTCGGTGTGATTTTGGACTGCTGCATCCTATGGACAGTGTAACTGCGTGTAATGCCTCAGTCATGTGATCCCCATGGATTGGGCAGATCATGATATGGCGGTCTCTGCTGGGTTACACACCTTATACAAGGGACCATTGTGTGCCAACGCTTCATAGATCTACAGTGACTGCACAGACAAAAGGTCTACCCCAAAAGGTTGACACGCAATAGCTCAACAGGGTCAGAATGCCGACCTTAATAAGGTAGTCGCATAAAGAGGTAGACGTGAAATTTTTGTGAGTCTGAAGCATGGTGAGCGCAGCGAGTCATGCGAGGGCGCGCGTTACACTAATTGGGGGCCCACGTCGACAGTTGATACTAATCATGTCTGCAGTTTCAGGTGTACATTTTGTCATGTCGCCATTTTGAACATGCCGACCTTTCCATTTTTGACCCTGTGCACCTATTGTATGTCGACCCTTTGGGGTAGACCTATTGACTGTCAGGCTAAGAATTGTATTTAATAATCCCCCCCCACCACCCATTTCCCGTACACACAGCAGGATATGCTGGCATGTCAGCCATCGACTATGTTGCACAACTGATACAAAATGTCTGTGAGCGACATTGTACACGGACTTATCTCTGTTACACACTAGCTGACTCATCAGCGATAGGTCGGTCATTCAATTGGATGAACGATCCATCGGCCCATATGTACCCAGCATTTACTGCCAGTCTACCAATAATTCTGGTTCAGGTGCAGAGACTTTAGTACCAGTTATGTTATATAGTGCGCACATGTTCCGCAGTACATTGCGTTAGGTGACAGGACTGGGAGATTGTGCACATAACATGCTGCTCTCTGGTTGGTTGATATAAGTAGAAGTGTGTTCTGGTCACCCAATGAGAAGCATTTCCCGCCCAGGGACATGTGACAACGCCCACACACACTGACCTTATGGAAGAGGAAGGAAAACAAAACAGCTTGCGATGAGTGTGATGCAGTGTATCCTGTGCTGCCCAATGCCCTTGCAGCCCTAAGCTGGTTTGTGAATCTTCATGTGGCGAGGGCTGGGGTAGGATTGGGTTTGCTGTCCCCTCGCTGCTGTGTGCTGTGGATACTGGGGAGCAGGTGGCTTACATTGTAGTTGCCATGCTCTTGACCATTCCTCTAATCTACCTGATCATCCATGATTTGTTTTACACCTTCTGGTGTGTCTACCCTGTGGCATACCTTTTGTGTCATCACTTTCAAGTTTAACAGTTTGCGATGTGGGACAGTGTCAAAGCACTTACTAAAGTCTAGATAAGCTACATCTACAGCCCTACCTCCTTGATCTATTACTTTAGTCACCCAGTCAAAAACGTCAATAAGATTTCTAAGGCTCACTGGTCGGTAGTTGCTTACCTCTTCCTTGCTTCCAATTTTGTGCAGTGGGACTACACTGGGGTGTTCTGGTGCTATATGGGGAAGCTCAAAAAACTTAATATATGATGGGACCCTGAAACAGTAGAGTATGACACCAATTTCTTAAAGTGTAGGGTCCTTGAGACCCACAATTTATTTTGGCAACCGTGATCACGGAGTGCCGTGAGGCAGTAATTATGACCATAACACTGTCCTTGCTGCCCAAGTAGTTTTTTGTGTTACAAGAAGGCATTCAGTCTGCCACTGTGATCTGATGGCATTTTTTGGGACTTTTTCTCTCTTGCCTTTATATTCTCATGCAGGAGCCTGGTGCTTAAACCTGTTGAATGATGAAGCAGGAAATAAAATGAGATGTAACACAAAAAAAACCCACATAGGCTTTAGGGAGTGTTTTTATTTTCTATTAATAATAATAACTTATGTTTTATTATACAAAGGTATCGCTTTAAGGACTGTGCATTTTTGGATGTCCTGCTTACCGGTGTTGAACAATGGTACGATGCGGACGGTCCCTGCACGAAGGACTTGGTGCAGTTACCCGTCATCCACATGATGGTTTCCCAGCACTCGCTGTTCCTGCCCTGTTTCCTGAGATCCAGAGAGGAGGGGAACGCATGCAGTAACATAAGAGGTGCAGCCCTTACAGTGTGTTATATTACCAGCAGTTCTAGAAAATAACTGTGTTATGCTCTATGGAAAAGGTTATGGAAAATCTGTTTTATCATCTTGCGTTTCACCAAATGGTCGACATAGGCATGTTTTTGTCAATGTTGACATGCACTCGGTGACAAAAGGTCAAAGCAACAAAAGATTGACATGGACAAGGTCATGAGTTTTTCAGGTTTGAAAAACCCTCTGTCTCTAAGGCGTTAGAGATCTCTGACCCTCCATACACACTTTTGTTCTCCGTATATTGACTTTGTATAGTGAATTTGATACCGTATTTTTCATTCGGACCATTTGCATTGGCGTTATACACTACAAGGGGGCATTATAGTGGCGCTTATTGTGCATCTATAACACTTATTACTTCGCCTCATTAACGCCCCTTCATACATGGGGGAGAAGCGGTATCGGTGTACATAATTTGCGCGATACTCTTCTTCCACATAGCGCTCCTAGTTGAGCTCAGACAAAATACAATGCTAAAACCCTGGTATGCATATTCACAGTTTACCTAGATTCAGAGAGCATCCTAATGGGCACAGCCTATCTGCTCGATCCCACATGTTCTCCGTATGCAGCAAATGGTGGTGATACGCCATTTTGGTATTCATGTTTGAATCCAGCATTAGTCTACATTTTTATTTTATTACTTTCGAGACACTGCTACATTTCCCAGACATGTGATGTGACTGCAAAGATTAAATAAAGTTTTGTGGCATTGCTTTTTCTTTCAGAAAAGTTGGTGGATCTCCTCAGATGTATAGTCAGCAAATGTCCATCTGTCTGTGACAGAAACCATTTTGTTGCGTTACTCGGGGCCTATGGAGCCAGTCTCAGTGTGACAGGTAAATGTCAAAATGGAAGCTGTTGTATAATTTAGCTTTTATGGGAGCAGCCATATTGTTGTTGTTTTTTTTGCTGTGGACAATATCATTTGTGTATAGCGAACATTTGAGCATTGAACACTTTTGAAATGGCAAATCTCTGAGAAATGTGACTGTCCTGTATCTTTCTCCGTAAAGTATGTTTTGCAAAATGGTGATTTCAGCATATTACAGCATTAGGTCCACTTAACCGTCGATGGTATATTCTTCTGTTTCAGACCAAAAAATACTCTTTTTGCTTCAGGCCTATGAGCAGAACAATCTGAGCCTTGCAGATTTCAGGTAAACACTGATCTTATGTTGAGTGGAGGCGGCCATTTTGAGGGTACTTTTGTTCACTATGGTATATTCAAACTAATAGTGTGTACACACTGTGAGATTCCCTGGCTATTCGACTTAAGATTCGAGTGCTATGCAATCTTGCTATATCTGTACTTTTAACATACAATTCATACAATTAGTATTATATTTGCACTATATAGTCATTGCTGCCCTGTCTATCTGGGTTTCGATTTGTGCTGTCACGGGAGTGCACATCGGGATCGCAAGGTAAAAAACCTGTGGGATCTGCATGGAATCTGCTTACGATCTGCATGCGATTTTGACTATATAGTCAAAATCGAATGTCAAATCTCACCGTGTGTACACAGCATAACTGTACTAATTAGTCACCTGTGCCTAAGCATGGGTGTTTATTTATGAAAAGTCTCTTATATAGTGCAGCATATTCTGTTGAACTCTACAATTGTAAACCATAAGTGACAAACCTGGGTGATAAAAGAAAAACATAGCAGTAGAAAGGGTCTGCTTGCAGGCTTACAATCTAAAATAGGCACCGATACATAAAGATAGGTGTTATCTATTGCATAGTGGTCCAGCCAGGGGACCAAGACACCAAAATCTCTAGTCACAGCCATTGTTTAAAAAACCGGTACTTGTTTCCTAGAACGGCGCCCAGATTTCCTACGTACGCAAACCTAAGGAAATCGCATCGCATGGGCCATTTTATTGCCGAGGGGGGATCACATTGCATCGCACCTCCTGCAAAATCGCATGCGATTTTTATAGGGTGTGCGATGCCATTACATTAGCTATACAGTAATATCATTGTATGACATACAATGATGTTTTAGGCCCCCCCCCCCACCCCACTATCCACGTCACCCACGAGTCCTCCGACTTTTTTCATACCCCCACTATCCACGTCAGCGTGGAGTTGATTTTATATAGTGTGGCGAGCACAGCGAGCCCGAAGCGTGTCGAGCGGATGCGGATTACTTTACATGTATTCCGTGGCCCCTCGCGGGGCTTGCCACACTTCGGGCTCGGTGGCTCGCCACACTATATAAAATAAACTCCACGCCGACGTGGATAGTGGGGGTATGAAAAAGTCGGAGGACTCGTGGGTGACGTGGATAGTGGGGGGGGGGGGGTGCCTAAAACATTATTGTATGTCATACAATAAAATTACTGTATAGCTAATGTAATGGCATCGCACACCCTATAAAAATCGCATATAATCCTATATAAGATCAACTCCACGCCGACATGGATAGTGGGGGTATGAAAAATTTGGAGGACGTGATAAAGGAGGAGAAGTATCCCATGGCAACCAATCAGCTGCTCTACATAATTTTTTTTTTTTTTTATGCAAATTATAGATGTTACGTGAGTGCTGATTGGTTGCCATGGGCCATTTCTCCACTGGCTCACTTCTCCCTTATCACTGCTTCATACATTTAGTCCCCACTAAATGGGCATTTGGAGTCATTGGCAGGTAGGTGCACATGAACCTGTATAAGAAGGAATGTGGCACCTGCTAATAGACATTCGCCTTTGTTATAACTCTAGAATGATGAGGGTTATTCAGACCTAATTGCAAAGCTGCTTTTTTCTTAAATGGGCAAAACCATGCAGGTGGGGCACATGTAACATGTGCAGAGAGAGTTAGATTTGGGTGCGTAACTTTTGTTCTTGTGCAAGGTAGATACTGGCTGCTTTATTTTTACACTTCAATTTTGATTTCAGTTTCAACACACCCCACCCAAATCTAACTCTGTGCACATGTTACATCTACCCCACCTGCAGTGCATCACGGTTTTGTCCATTTGAGAAAAAAGCCTTGTATAGCTCAAGTAACCTGGCCGTGTCTTCCTAATGTACATCCAGATTGCTGCTCTGGGGACCAGCGGCCGTGGAGCATCACAAGACCCGGAAGAGTTTGGGGAAATCCCTTTGGCAACAGCCAAGCATGGAGGAGATCCTCAGCTTGTTAGACAGAGAAAAGATGATGGAGACCATTCTAAACTTCCCCCTGCACCTCAAGCTGACCGCTGAGGTAATGACCTGTTTGTATCACCTTTTATTGTCTTAGCTATGAATGTAGACCTCTGCACCGGATGCGGCTTTCTTACCGTTTCCTTCTGTGTCACCCAAATGATGGAACTACAAGTAAAAGCAAGCAAAAGGAATAAAAGTATTTGCTAACATTATTACTGTGTCAAGATGGCTGCCACCTGCCATGATACCTGTGAGTGTCCTGTAAGGGAAGCCTGTGCACTGAACTATACTGTAGTATTTGTGTCATGACCGTTTCGGAGTGAAGCTAATAATATGCTAGGCTTTCATACTAAAGGACTGTATACAGTAGACAATATACAATATAGACAATATAGAGTTTGAAGATTCTGACGGGTCGAAACCACAAAATGCTAAATATTGTCTAGTGTGTACTCTTGATTTTACTGACTTTACATACCACGAAAGATTAGCCACAATCCTTAGCAATCGCTTCACAATTGATAATACATATACAATGCAATCTGCACTTCCACCTTAGAGGGAATCCCATCTGCCTATCCAGGGCTTTGTGCTAGATTTATTTTAAAGTGCTGAAAGATTAATTTAAAAAGCAATATACAGGATCTAATGTTGTTCCATTTTCCACTCCCCTCCCTGCTCTGTGGAAGTTGGTCCACCATCCCTTGCTCCAAGCTAAATGTGTATAGGGAAGCATTTAACAGACTGGCAGAGTGGCTATGGGTGCTGAATATTGCCACGCAGCGCATGTATTGGAATGTTCTCCCAAGTCCATTAAGGAAGAGGACTTTGCTTGTCTTCGTGTTTTAGCTAGAAGCAGACACCTATGAAGATTCCCTCAGAGAACCGTCCACATATCACGATGTAAAGCGTCCATTTGCCGCTCTCCCCGCCATAACCTGTAACACTTTATATATTTTAGGCTGGCAAGGACGTTCTCTATGAAGATGGCGCCATAAAAGATTTGAACGATGTGTACGACCCGCGCTTTCTGTTACCGCTCTTCAGCGAACTGCTCAGGCCAGGTACAGTAACGGCATGAATAACTCCGCCTATAATATATGGTCACCCCTCTGGGTGGCCACACTTTAGCTTATGCCCCTACCACTGTATTCCCTGGTGTGTCCTTCATACTGCAGTCCAATGCTGGATACAAGCTAGAGAGACATTGCTTCATGTGCAGTCACATTTCTGTTGATACCCATCTCTACATGTGATAACACTGAGAAGGGATGATCTATTTTATAACTTAGCATCTGTAGGGTATATTTCCTATTTCAGTATCCATGAGGGGGCCCATTATAGCACAGAATATTTATTGACTTATGTTGCCTTTTTTTGCATTCCATATATTTTTATTTTTACTTTTGTCTTATTTTCTGTACAGTGATAATAATGTTCCATTGGTGGCTACCCTGGCTATGCTGGGATATGTAGTTCTTCAACCACTGTAGTCTGTCCATCTTCTAACCCAAGGCACAGGGCTATTAAGTTTTTCCCATAACCATTATGACCACTAAAATGTAGGTATTCAATCTTGGGTCACATCTGTCGAGCCGTGACCCTGTCCCGTTCTCGGTCTGCCTGACCGAGAATTTGCAGGCGGGATTCAATGTCCTGCTGCAGCGGGATGAGAAGGGGGTGTGGCAGCGAGCTGCTGCCGGCAGAATGAGCCTGACTGCACATGTGAAGCCGGGCTCGTTCTGCCGAGATCCCCTGTTCAGTGTAGTCGGGAAAGACAAGGCTCCGCAGCCATCTCCCCCGTCGGGAGAATTGGGTATTCAATCTCCCGCAGCCATCTCCAACGGGGCCCTATTCATTGCTGTCTACCCGACAGCATTGAACAGGGGATCTCGGCATAATAAGCCGGACTTCACAAGCAGTCGGGCTCATTCTGCCGGGAATTGACGAGCTCCTGGCTGCAACTCGCCCCTTCCCGGCCGCAGCTCGTGACCATGCCCCCTTCTCCATTGAATCCCACCTGGACCGAGAACGGGACAGGGTAACGGCTGTTGGGCCAGCTTGACAGCCGTGACCCAAGATTGAATACCCCCTTAGTCTTTAGTTGTAAAAGATGTTTCTATGGAGAAATATTGTGCGGAAGGTAAAACACAGACCCGAAAACCTAACTAGTTATTTGTTATGGACACAACTTGGAGTATCCTTCCTGTATGTTTTAAAGAACCTTGAAACGTGTCTCAGGCTATAATATATATAACATTTATATGGCAGTGTAGATCTTTATCTAATATTTGTGTTCGAGCTTGGTTACCTCGGTGTAACTACAGATGTGACCTTGCCCATCTAGCTTCCACAGATAACCCTATGACACGGATACAGCGCAGGTGATGGGACCCTGTTGCGCTTGTACAGCGCAGGTGATGGGACCCTGTTGCACCTGTACAGCGCAGGTGATGGGACCCTGTTGCACCTGCACAGCGCAGGTGATGGGACCCTGTTGCGCGTGGACAGCGCAGGTGATGGGACCCTGTTGCGCGTGGACAGCGCAGGTGATGGGACCCTGTTGCGCGTGGACAGCGCAGGTGATGGGACCCTGTTGCGCGTGGACAGCGCAGGTGATGGGACCCTGTTGCGCGTGGACAGCGCAGGTGATGGGACCCTGTTGCGCGTGGACAGCGCAGGTGATGGGACCCTGTTGCGCGTGGACAGCGCAGGTGATGGGACCCTGTTGCGCGTGGACAGCGCAGGTGATGGGACCCTGTTGCGCGTGGACAGCGCAGGTGATGGGACCCTGTTGCGCGTGGACAGCGCAGGTGATGGGACCCTGTTGCGCGTGGACAGCGCAGGTGATGGGACCCTGTTGCGCGTGGACAGCGCAGGTGATGGGACCCTGTTGCGCGTGGACAGCGCAGGTGATGGGACCCTGTTGCGCGTGGACAGCGCAGGTGATGGGACCCTGTTGCGCGTGGACAGCGCAGGTGATGGGACCCTGTTGCGCGTGGACAGCGCAGGTGATGGGACCCTGTTGCGCGTGGACAGCGCAGGTGATGGGACCCTGTTGCGCGTGGACAGCGCAGGTGATGGGACCCTGTTGCGCGTGGACAGCGCAGGTGATGGGACCCTGTTGCGCGTGGACAGCGCAGGTGATGGGACCCTGTTGCGCGTGGACAGCGCAGGTGATGGGACCCTGTTGCGCGTGGACAGCGCAGGTGATGGGACCCTGTTGCGCGTGGACAGCGCAGGTGATGGGACCCTGTTGCGCGTGGACAGCGCAGGTGATGGGACCCTGTTGCGCGTGGACAGCGCAGGTGATGGGACCCTGTTGCGCGTGGACAGCGCAGGTGATGGGACCCTGTTGCGCGTGGACAGCGCAGGTGATGGGACCCTGTTGCGCGTGGACAGCGCAGGTGATGGGACCCTGTTGCGCGTGGACAGCGCAGGTGATGGGACCCTGTTGCGCGTGGACAGCGCAGGTGATGGGACCCTGTTGCGCGTGGACAGCGCAGGTGATGGGACCCTGTTGCGCGTGGACAGCGCAGGTGATGGGACCCTGTTGCGCGTGGACAGCGCAGGTGATGGGACCCTGTTGCGCGTGGACAGCGCAGGTGATGGGACCCTGTTGCGCGTGGACAGCGCAGGTGATGGGACCCTGTTGCGCGTGGACAGCGCAGGTGATGGGACCCTGTTGCGCGTGGACAGCGCAGGTGATGGGACCCTGTTGCGCGTGGACAGCGCAGGTGATGGGACCCTGTTGCGCGTGGACAGCGCAGGTGATGGGACCCTGTTGCGCGTGGACAGCGCAGGTGATGGGACCCTGTTGCGCGTGGACAGCGCAGGTGATGGGACCCTGTTGCGCGTGGACAGCGCAGGTGATGGGACCCTGTTGCGCGTGGACAGCGCAGGTGATGGGACCCTGTTGCGCGTGGACAGCGCAGGTGATGGGACCCTGTTGCGCGTGGACAGCGCAGGTGATGGGACCCTGTTGCGCGTGGACAGCGCAGGTGATGGGACCCTGTTGCGCGTGGACAGCGCAGGTGATGGGACCCTGTTGCGCGTGGACAGCGCAGGTGATGGGACCCTGTTGCGCGTGGACAGCGCAGGTGATGGGACCCTGTTGCGCGTGGACAGCGCAGGTGATGGGACCCTGTTGCGCGTGGACAGCGCAGGTGATGGGACCCTGTTGCGCGTGGACAGCGCAGGTGATGGGACCCTGTTGCGCGTGGACAGCGCAGGTGATGGGACCCTGTTGCGCGTGGACAGCGCAGGTGATGGGACCCTGTTGCGCGTGGACAGCGCAGGTGATGGGACCCTGTTGCGCGTGGACAGCGCAGGTGATGGGACCCTGTTGCGCGTGGACAGCGCAGGTGATGGGACCCTGTTGCGCGTGGACAGCGCAGGTGATGGGACCCTGTTGCGCGTGGACAGCGCAGGTGATGGGACCCTGTTGCGCGTGGACAGCGCAGGTGATGGGACCCTGTTGCGCGTGGACAGCGCAGGTGATGGGACCCTGTTGCGCGTGGACAGCGCAGGTGATGGGACCCTGTTGCGCCTGGACAGCGCAGGTGATGGGACCCTGTTGCGCCTGGACAGCGCAGGTGATGGGACCCTGTTGCGCCTGGACAGCGCAGGTGATGGGACCCTGTTGCGCGTGGACAGCGCAGGTGATGGGACCCTGTTGCGCCTGGACAGCGCAGGTGATGGGACCCTGTTGCGCCTGGACAGCGCAGGTGATGGGACCCTGTTGCGCCTGGACAGCGCAGGTGATGGGACCCTGTTGCGCCTGGACAGCGCAGGTGATGGGACCCTGTTGCGCCTGGACAGCGCAGGTGATGGGACCCTGTTGCGCCTGGACAGCGCAGGTGATGGGACCCTGTTGCGCGTGGACAGCGCAGGTGATGGGACCCTGTTGCGCGTGGACAGCGCAGGTGATGGGACCCTGTTGCGCGTGGACAGCGCAGGTGATGGGACCCTGTTGCGCGTGGACAGCGCAGGTGATGGGACCCTGTTGCGCGTGGACAGCGCAGGTGATGGGACCCTGTTGCGCGTGGACAGCGCAGGTGATGGGACCCTGTTGCGCGTGGACAGCGCAGGTGATGGGACCCTGTTGCGCGTGGACAGCGCAGGTGATGGGACCCTGTTGCGCGTGGACAGCGCAGGTGATGAGACCCTGTTGCGCGTGGACAGCCAATTTACGAGGAATAGATGGGGAGGAGAGCAGGGAAAGAGGAGTCTCATTGTGCAGTTGGTTATTATTGAAAATAAGGATATTAGCGGAACATTTTATACCTGTAAATTGTTTCAGACATGCAAGGCTTAGGTGGCGAGAGAGCAAGTACCATCCAATTCGCTTCTAACAACCATTCTACTGGCTGGGTTTCAAAGATGACTATTAGGAGCTGAATGGTTATTATTTCTTCGCTTTTACCTTTGTGTTGATGTGGTAAATGGTGCATTGGTGAATTTACTAATGTACTATAAGGTAATAAAAATGCAGTTCCAGTATGTTATATCACTAGGTCCATACACACTGGGCGAATATGCCCAGGGTGTATGGACAGCGCATACACACTGAGCTGCTTTTCCCCCTGCCCAGCACCGATAGGACACCTTGCATGACAGTGGTCAATGTTGCATGTTTAATGTTCTGTGACCACCAATAGTAGAAACGTAGACCCTCGCAGTTTCACAGCGCTCTTCACAGATTACCATTCCTGATCGTAGTCCAAGTAGATAGTAAATCAAGCAAACGTGGCAGGGGGGATGTGAAAGCAACCCAAAAATGTTGGTTATTCCGGTCAGTCATTGTCATGTCAACCTTTTTGTACCTGTCAACCTAAGCATGCCGACCATATGGTGTAGACCTATCATCCAGCCACCTGATGGCCATGTATACCTATTCCCTGTGTTGTGTCTGTTAGTGACGTGTCTCTCCATCCTCTATAGAGCTGGCCGTGGACTGTACAACGTTTGTGGAAGTGAGTGCGTTGGGACTAACATTGGCCGCACTTAGCAGTTATGATTACAGCATGCGAGCCGCCGCCAATCACGTCCTCGGATCCTTCGTCTCTCACATGGAGGGTGCACGTTTCAGGCACAAGGATGAGGTGGGGACCAAGCACCAGACTTATCCCATTGACCACTTTACATTATCTCTCTGGTCCTCATCCCCAAGTCTTTGTTCTTTTCCTCCACATTTCTGCTATGTCCCAATATCTCATTTGCTACACTTTTTTTAAAAAAAATTCTCCCAATTAATCTCTATTTTCATTGCTTCCCTCTGATTATACATTGTCTGTTGCCCCCATGAGAAGGAATAATGTGTATACGTTCTCTGCCTCCAGCTGCAGTATGTTCTAGACGTCCTGAAAAATGGGATCAGGCAGGAGAATTACCGGCTGACGTTCTCATTGGCTCTGTATAGTGCCAGAGCTGCCCAGCAGGTCCTCAGGCCAGGTAATACCCCGTAGCCATATTCTTGTTGTAACAGCGCTGCAGAGCTCTCCATATAGCGATAAGTTATCCTTACCAAACAAGGAGATGTATAATTGCCACTGATTGGCTGAACTGTCATTTCAAAGACTGTGATTGGGCAACTCTTAAGCTTGGTACATCTCCCCCACTGGGTGTAATAACTGAAAGGTCTATGTCCCACCAGTCTAATCCTATAGGGCAGGGGTGGCCAAACCTGTCTTCAAGATCTACCAACAGATCATGTGTTTCAGGCAAACTGCGGATCTATAGTAGGAATGATGCAGCAGATTTGAAAATGTGACAGTTAGTAATGACCACAGATGTGCACCAGCTAGGGGATTTGGGTCATGTGACAGTTAGTAATGAGTACACCTGTGCACCAGCTGGGGGATTTGGATCATGTGACAGTAATGACTACACCTGTGCACCAGCTAGGTGATTTGGGCCATGTGACAGTAATGACTACACCTGTGCACCAGCTAGGTGATTTGGGCCATGTGACAGTTAGTAATGACTACACCTGTGCACCAGCTAGGGGATTTGGGTCATGTGACAGTTAGTAATGACTACAGCTGTGCACCAACTAGGTGGTCTGGGGAATGTGACAGTTAGTAATGACTACACCTGTGCACCAGCTAGGTGGTGTGGAAAACGTGGACTGTTGGTAGATCTCGAGAAGCGGTTTGGCCACCTCTGATCTAGGATAACATAAGAATGAGATCACTCTTGTACTCTGTAAGTACTGTAACGTTTTCATGTGGTTGTTTCTTGTCTATGGCTGATCAGAAGAACATATGTACATTAAGATAACCAAGTTCCTGCTGTCTCACGACTACTTGGACCTGAACAAAGTTCCGGACTTCTACAGACTGTTCTTCAGCTCTGACATAGAGGTAGGTGGTTACCCGGCCCCCTGTCTGGATGACTCGCGTAGAAGATGGGTCTGCGTTTTTGAGTAACACCCTCTCTGTTCTATCGCATGACTAGCACAAGGCAGAGCGCCGGTGGATTCTGGCACTATTGGGCGATGGAATGAGGGACAAGTATTGCTACGAGCTGTACGATTACCAGAGGATATTCATGGTCATTATGACGTTCTACAACAGTCCCCTGTGTGATGAGACACTGCAGGTAATAATATCAGAATTTACTCTATATGATCGGCTCTGTAAGCTGCAAGGATCGTCTGAGCGCGATCACAACGGTGATCTGCACAATACTATACCATGCACCTGCATGGAGCCCCAAACATCGGAACGGGACGAATTTGGCCCCGTCCGATTAAACCAGAATGAGGACCTAAATGTGTACCTTAGCCTTAGAGAGAAATAAAGTATCCGCCTATCGGCTCCTAACTGCCAGGTCACATGCTGTAGGAGCGGACTGGTAGTTTATCTCTCTCCAATGCTTAGTACATAGACCCCTTAGTCTCTCCTGTGACTAGATAGATGGAATTTCAGGTTTTTAGTAAATACTGTATATCCCGATGCGTTTGCATGCTCTATTAAAGTGCAGGTTGGAGAAGTTGCCCATAGCAACCAATCAGATTCTGCTTATTTATCTGAGAATGTATTATTACACAGTGTAGGGAAGATTAGATTGCAGATTGTATGTTGGCAATGGAAGCGTTCTAGATGTCCATCATCGGAACTTTCCATAAACACGATTATGTTCTCTCTGTCTCCTTTCCTCTCCGTTACATTGTATATGCTTCATTGTAACCCCTGGCAACGATTGCATCATGACCCATTCATTGTGAATCATCAGTCTTTCTAGAAAGGGCATGGACAATGATTGGCATCGTGAAATGACCTGGGTGCAGTTAAGGTCACTGTGTCACTTTTGCCTGTTACCTTTCCAGAATCAGATCATGGATATATTTCTGAAAGCATCGAAAGTTCCAAAAGCCGCTTATGAACTGATCAGAGACCACAGCCTGCTGACCTGGTTACTGAGTATCCTGGGAAAGTGGTAAGTAATTCGTGGCACCCCCCCAGAGCCCTTCCAGACCCAGCAGTGTGGAGTAACCCGGCCACGTCACGCACAACATCGCTGGCGTTCTAGACCAAGTGTAGTTCTGCAAAGCAGATGCTTATTATCGTATGGTCCTCATCCCAAGTGTGTGTGACGGTTATACAGTAAATAACCAAGCACGGTATCCGAGTAACGGGTCAGCCCTTTTTATTTTTAAAATTAAATCGTCCTGACCACCGCAGTAAATACATCAACGTCCTTTTATCAAATTACTGACAATTCGTCTTATTTTGGGACCACTAAATTCACAAAATGCGACGTGGCCGGGTTTCTAACTTGCTTTTTGTGGCGTCACGAGGTCCTGAACGTATGAAGTCATCGGTCAGACGTTGATGCTCTGTTTGTGGAAGTGATGATTTAATTTTGAGTTGACCCTTTTGTGTCTTTTCAGGTACATTGACAATAAATTGCTGGGTAGCATAATATCGTTAATTAGCAGCTTGTGGTTTACTAACCTTGGAAAGAAAGAGAAGGCCAAATCCAGAGGCGGGCCTAGCCAAGATGGAGTCGCAGACCAAGAAAAGTTCCTTCCCCTTCACTTGGTGAATGAGTATCTGGGAGTATTGATGGCTCTGCTCAGACACATCAGGTGAGATGGGGTCTACTTTTACTTGTAGTCACAAAGATTCTAAGAGACTACGTACAGCTTGCTAAGTGTTAGTATTTGCAGTGGTGGAACATCAGGTGGATCAGCCAACCGAGGCCCCGCTTTCCCTGGATGCCTCCACTTGGCAGAGAATGTTTTGGATCAGCACATGCTCAGCGCAGAGATTGTGGCCCGTCAGGCTAGAATGGCTTTACTTGACCCCTGCCCACATTTCCCTGGTTCTAACCATGCTTCTGTCTGGTTCATTATGGAGGTCTGCGAACTTTATATGAAAGTCAAAATCTGTTCTATGAACCGCTTTGGTGGTATGCTCGGAAATTTTCCAGGCTGGATTGCGCTGCAGGAGCGGGCTCTACAGGAAAATTTCCGGGCATGCCACTGATAAGTAGGTGTGTGCCAGTGGTGTCTCCAGCAGTGCACCACTGGCACACCACCTTTTGGCAGCTCCATCATTCCCCCCTTCGTTGCTACAAACAAACTCCACACACACCCATCAGTTACCCCGGCACCACTGGTTTCTGCCGACGGTCCCCACCACGATCCTCCTATTTTCCGTTCGGGGCCACTCAGGAGTGCTTGGCTGTTTGTGTGTTCAGGCGCCCGAATACATGAATGATTGAGTACCAGAGCACACGAACACAAGCGCTCTCCTGAGGACCCCCCCAGTGGCCGCAAACTTCATCGAGCAGCTGCACACAGCCGAGGCCAGCATCAACAGCCCCAGGGGAGCAGAAGGCAGCGGCTGCCTTGGTAGGTTTGCCTTCCCCATGAAAACTCACCACTCAAGGGGTTAAATGAGAACTACACCCCAAATTCCAGGGGCTCATGTGCGTTGGGCAATCTCACAAGGCTTGAATGAAGGTCGGTCGATTGCTCGTTGAGAATAATAGAGATGTCAAGAGAAACAAATGTTTTCTATGCTCTGGTGGCATTTCTGATTAGAACTCAACTGCGCTATATACACAACAGCGACCTAGAACCTGTGTATGTGATGATTTCTGTATTCTTCCAGTTACTTGTGATCACATGCAGGTGATATGCTTGTAGGCCATTACTAGCTTAATCACTTTTGTACTTTATTACTTGCTTTATTACAGGGCAAACTTAGATGGTGTCCTCTGCAACCAGTATTTCAGCACCTTCAGCTCGGTTCTGAGATACCGCACAAGGGTTTTGGACGCATTTAAAGAAATGGGCCGGTTTGCTATTAATGAGCAGGTGTTCTCCAGCACGCATGCACTGTTACTGCTGCAGAAGTGGAGCGTTATTGAGAAGGACCTGGGCCTGCAGGACAATCTGACTGCTGTGGCCAAGGAGCACAAAGTGAGAGAACTTCTAAGTAAGTGCACGGGATTCTGTATTGTTCTGCTCTCCTCTGGTCTTGTTAGAGGAGACGGCTCATTGGTGCAAACAGCATCTACTATTTAAGGAGCAGCTGCATATAAAGCAGGATGAGGAACCTGGGAAACAGGAGAAGGGATTTTACACAATTTCCTGTTTCTTTTTTTTTTCTCGGAGAATATGAAATATGAGCTAATAAAAAGGCCCAGTTCTGTTCTCCGTGGATCGGTCATGTGTGTTTTCCTGGCGCTGCAGGTGACATCTACACAGTTCCTGCAGCTCCTTTGTTTGTCACTTTGCTCTCCCTACTTTATTTTTTTGTAAAACGGTGGTGTAATTTGCATAGTAATGATAACAGACCTGATTGGATGAAAGTTTCCCAAGCACACCCACTTATGCAAAAACAATAAAGCTGCTGCAACGCTGTGTAACCACTAATAGGCCCTACACACGGAGCGATATTCAGCCACTTTATGAGCGATTTTACATCATTTCAATTAATCGCTCAGAAAGTTGGTTGAATATTGCTGTATGTGTGTAGACCACACAGCGTTTCAAATGCATGGCCTCCTGGGTCTGAATCTGGCTGCGATGAAGAATGGCCCTGCTGGATAAATTCAGAGCACTCGCTCAGAAGGCCCTGCACATGTCATGCATGTATGGCGATTGCGGATCAGCGGTTGTTGAAGCCGCCTTGCCTCTCTAGCGCCCCCTTCACTGCACAAGCTGTGGTTGGAGTGTGAGGACATGCCGCTCACAATTCATTTGCGTTTGGGGAGGAGTCTATATCACCAACGCTTATATGTTGTTGTGTTGTTTTTGTGGGGGGGGGGGGGGGGGGGAGTCATAATAGGAGATCTCATGCTCAATCTCCCATTATGAATCTCTGGCACAGATCTCTTCGTGTGTAGGCATTACAGTACCTGGCTAGGTCACTTTCTCCCGTGCAACATTGACGGCTTCATCCACCCAGCCCTGACTGTAACGGAGGATATCCGTTCTGCATAGCCAGGGAGGGAGCAGTCCATGTCACTGCTAACTATCACTGGATACTGTAATATCTCTGGCTCCTGGTACGGCCATACACCATCTGCTTATTATATAGAGAAGCTCCTCCCTCCTAACATAACTTAATGCTATAGTCGCATTTTAATTATTCCTCTCAATAACACAGCGACTATGATGTATGTCCATTAGCGGCTTTACCTGAGTAATGTTTGGTGTATCAGTCTTTTAAATCACTAGGAAATGCAGTAGGCGAGACACTGACTGACGCATAAGCCGTATGCGGCATCTCTGCAGAATAAATGACATTCATCTCTTGATTCCATCCTGACTTTGCAGGCACCATTAAGGAGAAGTTCAGACAACCAGGTCCATGGAGGCTTAGGAAGAAATTTGAGGCTGAAGTGGAGGCCAATCTGGAACCCCAACCAGCCTCCAATCTAGAAGCCTCCAAAACCCATGTGAAATCCATATTGATCCATTGGAGACCCACTTTCTTGAAGTCCCCCATCACCTCTGCAAAAGAAAGGAATGAAAGCACGGATCAGAGTAAGGAGACCGCGTCAGAGGATAAAGAAGCCAAGAGTGACCGCGCCATAGATAATCTAGCCTGGGCCACCGCCTGTCTGGTTGCCAAGTGGATAATAAATGTAGAGGGTGATCTCCCGCTGAGCACCTGTGATCTATACAGCTCTCTGCACTGGCTGGAAACCTGCATCTTACCGCACGCAGCTGTGGTCCAGGAACTTACCAGAGACCATAAGCTGAGGAGTACCCTCTATAAGCTCTACTACAGGGTCTATGACAGCCCAGATTCCAGCCTGGAACTTTTACACTTGTCTAACCAGGTGATGATGAAACTGAAAGAGACTCAGAATCTGAACACGGGAGCCTTCCACAACGCGGTGATGAAGCTCTGCCTGCCGCCGGGTGACTGCGCCAGTGACACACAGAAAGGTAGGTGGAACTTATGAATTGATCTCTTAATTGAGTCTCTGTAAGTAAAAGCAGGAGATGCCATGAGTGGGACTCGGATGAGGAACACTATTACTATGCTTCTACTGGACCCTAGACTACTTGGCTTAATGCGCCAGATGCCTGTCCCGAGCTCACTTGCACAAGGTGCTGGGCAACTCTGCCACCACCGGCACATTGATTCTGCCAAGAATGTTTTGGTCGTAACACAAGGCGACTAAGAAGCATCGGGAGGCTGTGCTAACTAATGTGATGGACACTTGTATATTATGTGTTACTGAGTCTCTCTATATGGAGCAGAACAGCTGCTGCTGTTACATTTAGAGACTCCGCCACTAGATGAGGCTGTCGGGACCTGGCGTGCTGTGAGAGCCAGTTTGGTGTGACTGCAGCAACGATGTATGAAGACATATGTGTATGGCAGAGCCTAATGAGTATCGGGTGAAACATCGATTGGCAGTAGGGCTGTTCCCCCTCTTTTATAAGTGTGCCCCAAGTCTAGAAGCAATAGTCCATTCTAATCTGTCATAAGATAATGGGAACTCATCTAGACGGAGAAGGGAGGGAGATGTACAGGGACAGGCGCAGCACAGCCGTACGTTTCAGGATTACAGCCTGTGTAATCCTAGACTTACCTATGTTGGATTTTCACGCAAACCTTAATACACCGCCGCTCGTTTTAATACACGCCGCTCATTTTTACACCCAATGCTCAGCGATCAGTCCTATGATTGGTGGATAACCTGTAGTCATGTACACTAATATTTGCCATATTGTTTTCCAGCTGCTGCCAATTTCCTAGTGTCCCTCTATGTCGGAGATATCTGGCTCGGAGCACAATCGCCAGTTATGTTTAAAACTTACGTGAAGATGGTCAGCGAAGCCGCAGATGTGGACACGTCCTGGTCAGAGGACAAGACCCCAAAGCGAAAAAAGAGGAGAGAAGAGCAAGAGGCCATTGTGTCCCTCTGTAGAGACCTTTCTGTCACTCTGCCAAAGAGTTAATTTCTCTTAGCAGATCCATGCCGTTCTTCATGGACAATCTACTTGTCCCGATTGTACCCAAACCATTCTTCGCAAGGGGTCAGGTATGGCTCGGAGAGCGGACAGAAATTGTTCTGCACAGTGACCGTGTGATCTCACTAAAGCCTTCCCTTTATCATCTGCAAAACGGCGTTTGTAAAACAGCAATTATCGGCTTTCTGTTTTATCAGTCGCTCAATTAACTTCAGATGTATTACGCATACGTGGATGGTCCAATTAGGCTTCCCAGACTGAGTTCAGACATTGTGACACAATCTAACCATCTGAATTATGGTTCTATTGGAGAATTCAAGAGGGACGTTTTCGTTTTCTTTGTAGCCCTGCTAACCTGGCATGATGGTTTACTGCCTCTGGGTCTAATACCGGTGTATACTGTATATGTGAGTTAAGCGTGTGCCCTCTTTCTGGGATGTACAGCGCCTTATTGGGTGCCTGCCGCCAGTGCTGGAACACCAATACCCCGTTTCATCTTCCAACTTTTATATGAAACCAGATGTAAAGCTACAAGAATGTATGATGGTTGTTTGTGTGAGCTGGAATAAACTCTACAACTATTTTATATGAAATGTTTTGATTTTGTGTTTTTGTTGCATCTGTGCAGTGTATGTGCTGTCCTCCTGGACTAAATGTGGTCATATTACACTAGTCTGTATATGGGGCCAGTGTATGTATGTGGTCCTGCACCATGATAAGATCACCTTACACCGGATGACAGATGGAACTGAAGGATCCTTCTACCACCTGTGGTGGGAATGTCCTCTTATTGAGGCAGATGTATCAAACCTCCATGTAACGTTTTTTAAATAACGGGTCCGGCTTCTCCAGCATAACGTGGAGAAGCGGGCGTCCGTTATGGGCAGATGTATTAACCCCCCCAAGCCGATAAGGAGAGCCATTATGCCCAGCGTGTACAGCTCTTCTGATCGGCTCCCCCAGCACCACTGCCAGCAGAACCTTATTACAGTGCATTGGTGCTCTAACTTCCATTTATGGAATGGGTTACTACAGTAGATTAGAGTATTATATGGCAATGGACAATACCTACCTCTCTATTGTAGACGAAGCCTTCACTGCCACATGGTATAGTTGGATAGATATATTAAAGGCACTGGATCCTGTAACAGCAGGCGGTCTTCCCCTCTCCCCGTAGTCTGCCTTGTTCTATTGCTCTGTGGCCTTCACAACTAGACAACAACTGAGGTTCTCTTTATGGGGCAGATGTATTAAGCTTTAACAAGAGATAAATGCAAGGGTGATAAGGAGAGAAAACGTCCAGCCAATCACCTAACTGCCATGTTACAGGCTGTGTTTGAAAAAAATCAGTAAGGAGCTGGATGCCTGGATGTTTATCTCTCCTCATCTCCCTTGCATTTATCTCTTGTTAAGGCTTAATACATGGGTCCTCAAACTGCGGCCCTCCAGATGTTGTGAAACTACAATTCCCAGCATGCATTGCCACAGTTTTAACACTCCCTTATAGGAAAACTGTGGCAAAGCATGCTGGGATTTGTAGTTTCACCACATCTGGAGGGCCGCAGTTTGAGGACCCATGGCTTAATACATCTGCCCCAATGTCTCCTGAAGCCTTCTACTGAAAAATGACGCTGCAAAACGGCAACTCACCGGTACAGCATTGAGAGTCAAAAGAAGGAAGCCCTGAGGACCGGCACTGCTGCAATAACCGATCTCCTTGTGGGGAATATAGTCAGCAGTGGTGGTCAGGTCAATGTGATGGGGAGGGGGGTGTTGTGGGCAAGGCGGTGTTGGCGGTGCATGTGCGGCATCAGTGACTTTTTTTTTATTTTTTCAGTACCGTGGAGACCCATCACAGGGAAAGAGCTTTATCGCAAGCTCTGTTCCTGCGTGTGATAAATTGATACAATTTACCCCATGATCACATTGCGAGTTGGGCCGATGTTATCACAGGAAATCCCCATCCTCACATGCTGATGGTGATAGATCCGTCCCTAAGACAGTGGAGGGGACAAAGAGGTGCTTACATAGGTGGTGAGATAACTATGCACCACATTTATCACATTGCTGGCTGCTTCCCAGAATATGGGGCCTGTTTCATCCAATAATACTGCAGGATGTTCCCTGTAAACAGTAGTTTTTGGTGGATAAATGCAAAAATTTCTTATTCTGACTGTACCATGCAGAGATAGCATCTGCTGCAGTCCCTCCATTATGTCAGCTTTATTGCTAAACAAAACCCAATGATTGGGTGCATGTAACATGTGTCATATATACACAACATATGAGGACTTACAGGGGCGGAGTTGTCCGGACTGCCCCACCACTTAGTAACGTCACACTGTTCAGTGTATGTATGTATGTATGTATGTATGTATGTAATATACAGTCAGCTCCATAAATATTGGGACATAAACACAATTCTCATATTTTGGGCTCTATACACCACCACAATGGGTTTGAAATGAACCTAACAAGATGGGCTTTAACTGCAGACTTTCAGCTTTAATTTGAGGGTATTTACATCCAAATCAGGTGAACAGTGCAGGAATTACAACGGTTTCTATATGTGAGTCCCACTTTTTAAGACACCAAAAGTAATGGGATAATTGACTCAAAAGCTATTTCATGGACAGGTGTGGGATATAGATAGATAGATATGTGTGTATGGACTACTGTAATCGCCTACTTTCTGGCCTCCCTTTTAACCCCTTCCCGACATTTGACGTATATATACGTCATGGCCGGGATGTACTTCCCGACACATGACGTATATATACGTCATGACTTAAAAGTGCCACCGCGTCTACAGACGCGGTGACAGAGGGACGATGTCTGCTGTCCCTGACAGCAGACATCCTCCCTCATTGCCCAGGGGGGGCAGGGTTGCCCCCCGACTTGGGCGATCGCTGCGATTGGCTGTTCAAAAGTGAACAGCCAAAACCAGCGTTAAACTGCGTGTTGTGTAAAATTTAGACTCTGCTGCCCCCTAGTGTCCAAAAAAATTAAAGGCGGTTGTAATTATGATTTAAAAATAAAGTATAGATATGGTATATGTTAGTTATTAACTATTTTGAGTGGTATGATTATTTGTCTCACAAGCAGAAAATGTAACATTTTGCAAATAGCAAAATGTTCCATTTTTTTACGACATTTTGGTATTTTTCACAAAAAAATAAAAAATTGTATCGACCAAAATTCACCACTAATTTAAAGTACAATGTGTCACGGGAAAACAATCTCAAAATCACTGGGATAAGTAAAAGCAAAAAAAAGTTATCCCCACTTAAGTGATACCTGTCAGATTTGAAAAAAGGCCTCTGTCAGGAAGGCAAAAACATGCTGCGTCGGGAAGGGGTTAAACACCTCTCTCCACTCCAATCTATTCTCCGTGCTGCTGCCCGGCTAATCATCTTCT
Source organism: Crinia signifera (assembly GCF_055691185.1). Lineage (NCBI taxonomy): Eukaryota > Metazoa > Chordata > Amphibia > Anura > Myobatrachidae > Crinia > Crinia signifera. Next base: position 34,625,614 of record NC_139218.1, read on the forward strand.
CCAAACGTACTATGTCCACCTCCCCTCTCTTACAATCTTACAAGCTCTACAATGGCTCCCCTTCCCTTCAGAATACATTTCAAGCTCCTCACACTCACTTACAAAGCCACCACCCATTCCTCTCCCACCTACATATCTGACCTTCACACTCCCACCCGCCCTCTCCGCTCCACAAGTGCGCGTCACCTTTCCTGTCAACTGGTTACTTCCTCCCATTCCCACTTCCAAGATTTGTCCGTCATTCTCCGTATATCTTGAATTTTCTGTTGCTCCCCATCAGACTTGCCACCTCCCTAAAAACTTTAAACAGGCTCTCAAGACCCACTTTTTCATGGGTTTTTCAACCATTTCTCATCCTAACCCTCTGTTTCTGCTCACTTCTATCCCTGCTGTGTCACCCCAGTTTGTCTGCCCCTTTGCATTAGAATGTAAGCTCTAACGAGCAGGGCCCCCTCTCCTCGTGCTTTTCTAAGAATACATCTCTGCCACGGTTTTAGAATTGCGTCAGTGTCCGCTGCTGCAACTGTCCTTTATTTACCATGTGCTTGTCCTAACTTGCATTTATACTGTAATTCACTATTTTCTTGGGTTTTGTTGCTCTCTATGTATTGTCAGATGCTGCGGAACCCTTGTGGCACCATATAAATAATAATATACATTTGTATGTATGTATCCATACACGGCCATGTGTGTATATATGAGGTACAAGTGTCCACAATGTGAACAGGGGCGTAACTATAGCACCGCAGCCCCCGCCACCGCGGGGGGGCGCTGTGCTTGTGGGGGTGCCGGGGGCTGCGGTGCTATAGTTACCCCCCCCCCAATCCCCCGCAGACTTACGTATCTCGCTGGTCCCGGCGGCTCCGTTCTTCTGATGAGGACCACCACAAAATGGCCGCCCCCATATAGCACACTGTTCTCGGAAACAGTCTGCTGTATGGGGCCGGCCATTTTGTGGTGGTCCTCAGCAGAAGAACGGAGCCGCCGGGACCAGCGCAGCGGGATAGGTAAGACTGCGGGGGAGGGGGTTAGCATAGGCGACGGGGGGGGGGGGGTGCTTGACGGGGCGGCGGGGGGTGGGTATGGGTGGGGGGGCGCCCAAAACGTAGCTACGCCACTGAATGTGAATTAGCTATGGAAATGTTCTCCACATCCAGAGCCCCCGTTCTCCTTAACGTCCTTCAATCCCAAAGTACATAGGGAAAACCTCCGCACATCCCTTTTCCTGGAGGAACTGATAGAGCTGCCCCAGGTCCATGTGATTTCCCCGGGTGCCGTGGGCATCAAACGCCTTCTCCTCCAGCGCAGGAAACTTCCTCAGCTTCCCTATGGCTGTGTGCGTGTCAGCTGCAGGACAGGACATCTGGATATCTTCTTTATGTCTAATTAAAATGCGCTTCCAAGTCAGTTTTCTTACTCTAAGGCTTTAGAGAAACATGAAGTAAATATAACATTCCAAATGCTGTGACCCCCACCCCCCAGTATTCCCCAATGGTCACAATCACATAAAATAACCCTATAAGCATTTATGTAATCACAAGACTACAGCTTTGTCAGCCAATAGTGATCGAGAGATGACAGGACTAAAGCCCTGCATACACACTGAGCAATATAATGAGCGATATCGCCCAGGCGATGCAAGCTCACGCATAGCTGAGTTGTGATAATGTGCCAGAGCGGCCTCTACTTATGTATTTTTTTCAGACTGCCCATCATCTATAAGATAGGTACCTTTATAGTGCGTCCAATGGATCTCTGCAACCCATCACTCTCCCATAAGCCTACATCAACTTTCTGTATGAATATTAATGTTCTTTACATAGTACACTGTAAGAACTCTCTATCCCATCATCTCTCTATTTATGTCTAGTGTCCGTTTGTGTGTCTCCGAAACACTGCCATCTGTTGGCAGCGAGTGAAACTACATCTTTCTCTATCACACAAACACAGAGGCAATCACAAGGTAACAGACTAGCTTTCAAAGCATTTGCTCCGAGCGGGCTTATTAGTATTATATATATGTCTTCCTGTATACTTATTTTGTCTATCATGTATGGTATCAGTCAAAATTAGTACATGGCATGAAATTTATAGATATATTAATTCTGTATCTAATAAATTTATTACATTTTATGCAATTTCCCTTCTACAGGTGGCCATACATCTACAGATCGATTGTCAGATTGGACTGGTTGGAACAAAAACCTGGTAATGGATGAGTGACAATTTTCCAGCATTTCAAAGCAAATGGTCAACTGTCATTTGCTCTCATGCATTACCAGGTTTTTGTTCCAACCAGCCCGATTTGAAGATCAGTGAGCACCTAGTTGGAATTCCTCCCCCATTCTTTCCTTCTCCCTAGATATGAAAACTAGTCATCCACTTAGATCAGTGGTTCTCATCCCTAAACGTCAAGTAACCCCAACAGGTGATGTCTTGTGGATCTCTTTAATCATGCACAGGGAAGTTCAACTTAGCCAGTATTGAGCCCCCCTGTTTCTGCAGACAGAAATCCAGAAAACATTACCTGATGGATATAGTTGAGGGTTGGAGTGACCTAGAAGAAGAATCCGTTTAGGTCATTGGGTACACAACCGGACTGACAGCAAGAGATGGCTACTGAGTGGATGTCTCAACACAGTCACTCAAACAATTTAGAAGTTTAAATGATTCGAGTGACTCAGCGTATGGTGTGTTGGGGCAGCCTGTCTCTCAGTCAGTCAGAGGGAAGTGGAGGTTACGGTCAGTGTCAGTGAGTCATGTCATTTAGGGGCTGATTCAGCCCGGATTGCAGGGCTGTGAATTTGCAGCCATGGCGATCATTGGAGCACCGTGTGGAAGCTTCCCGTGCGGCCATAGCCAGTGATGGACTATGGTCGCATGCGGGCACGACCATTGGGAGGGTGGGCCGCTGATGTCACCAGCGGCCTAAATAATGACAATTGTGAACTGATTGGTGGGTACTTTATCTCTCTCGACTTTAGCACTCTCCAATTTTTGAATAATTTCCCCGCATGTTCTCTGCTGTCAAGAAACAACTTATATTACTACTTAATGTGACTTCTAACATGTGAGGGAACTAAAGGTCCTGGACTGATCTGTGGGCAGAATCAAAATTGGGAGCATGCAGCCTATCCGTTTATTAGGAAGCAGTGACATCACTGGGGTGCAGTCATGTGATCCTACAGAATGGCTGCCTCTGCTCCACGTAGAAGATGGGTGGACTTCTAACCGCTCACCTGGACCAAAACTACTCACACGCCTCCTGTGCTCCTTCCACACACACACACAATACTAGGCTTCCCAGGCATGCAGAACCCGGAGAGACCCAGCACCTTCCACGCACACAATACCAGGCTTCCCAGGCCTGCAGAACCCGGAGAGACCCAACTCCTTCCACGCACACAATACCAGGCTTCCCAGGCCTGCAGAACCCGGAGAGACCCAGCTCCTTCCACGCACACAATACCAGGCTTCCCAGGCATGCAGAACCCGGAGAGACCCAACTCCTTCCACGCACACAATACCAGGCTTCCCAGGCCTGCAGAACCCGGAGAGATGGTAATTTCAAGAAGGAAAGGAGTTGCACTGAGGATGCACACCAGAAAAAGGAGGATCTTTTGCAAGGGAGAAAAAGGAATCCTTATGTTTTAAAACTTATACTTTTATTAGTTTTTGTTAAAAAGAAGAAAGAGCAAGCCTGTGTAGATTTGTTTAGCATATAGAATCACACTAGGTGGTCTTCTTCAGTGCCTTGTGAAAAATTTAAGAGGTTAAGACTTTTACATACATACATATAACATATAGTGTGTTTGTGCCGAATGCACAGGAAAAGATAGGAGTGTGTTTAGGGATTAAAATCGATATCCCTTTGACTGGCTACTTAAATGATGCTGTGATATTTAATTTTTATTTTCAGTCCTCATGGGAAGGAAAGTTTTTGTCATTCAATCACCAACTGATTTGAGTATTTTTAGGTGATTTTATGGTGGGTTATTTCCCACGTGTAAATATATCAATTTTTTATCAATTTTTATCTGGCAGATATTTATTACAGGGCTACGTATATTGTTTTTATTTGGGATACGTATTAAATGTATCCACTTCTCTGGCTTTCTCGTGATTCGAGTACTGGGGTAATTCTTCCAGATAGTTTTTTCTTCAAAACAATTTTCTGGTTCCCTTAGTATTTATTGCCAGTTAGTGGCTAATTTCAAGTAATACACGTAAATAAACCTGTTTCAGATTTACCCTAGGTCTCCGCTGTGTCTCTCTCCCAATTAGTCAGCTCTCTCTCACTGAGCTGCTTGGATTGGGGGGGGGAGGGGGGGCGGGGGAGCTGATAAATTTATTTCACAACTTTATGTTGATACACTGGTACATTTGTGCTCAAAATGTGGTTCAAATTCCACTTTTTCAATTCAATATGTTAGCGCTGTTCAATATATTCAGTTATTATTAATACAGTCAGGAGAGTATTTGGAGCGGTGAGATGTTTTATTTCTGGTTTCAGCAGTTTCTAGGTGGGAGCATCGAATATTAGGGATAATTCCTCCAGGTAGTTATTCACAAACTAATTTTCTGGTTCCCTCTGAAAGCTTTCTTTCAGTAAATATTGCCCTCTGGTGATTATTTTTCGATAGTATATGTGGATATATTGGTTCCCAATTTTTCCTAGACTTCTGCTGTATCTCTCTCTCAGTTTTTAGCTCTCTCTCACTGAGCTCTTTTTCTGAGGGAGCAGATAGATTAATTTCACAGTTTTGTATTCTTTTGTACTGGTTTACTGGTATTTTCTAAGGACCGGATTGTGGTTTTAATTCCACTTTCTCTTCCCAGTGTGGGTATTGCTTTCTCACTATCTCCAATATACTCGTTTTTATTCCTTAGATCTGTTTGTAAATATGTTTCACAATTATTCCTGATTCTTGAGCAGTATCAGCTTTATATTTTAATTCAGTGTGTTAAAGCTGTTCAATATATTCAGTTTTTATTAATGCAAACAGGAGAGTATTTAAAGCAATGAGATATTTTATATCTGGTTTCAGCAGTTTCTAGGTGGGAGTATCAAAAATTAGGGATAATTCCTCCAGATAGTTTATTCATAAACTGATTGTCTGGTTCCCTCTTAAAGCTTTCTCTTAGTAGCTATTGCCATCTAGTGGCTATTTTTGATAGTACATATGGGTATATTTGTTTCCAGTTCCCCTAGGCTTCTGCTATGTCTCTCTCAGGTATTAGCTCTCTCTCACTGAGCTAATTTTCTGGGGGAGCAGATAGATTAATTTCACACCTTTATGTTCTTTTGTACTGGTTTACTGGTGTTTTAAAGAGACCAGATTGTGGTTTTAATTCCACTTTATCTTCCCAGTGTAATATTACTTTCTCAGCGTCTTTAATATACTCGTTTTCAGTTGTTTCTTAGGTCTGTTATTTTAATGACTCAGCCCTTTCTCACTAGACTGTTTCAAGTTATAAGTATTTTCTGATTTTTGAGCAGTCCTAACTTTATATTTATGTTGTGGTTTAAATTCCACTTATTCTGTCCAGTGTATCAATCTTTTCCAAAATGTTCTGCTTATATCTGCGCAGTCTTGGAAAATCTTATAAATAGTAATATATTTTTATCTCATTTCAGCTATTTCTAGGTACTGAATTTGCTCAGATAAACGTTAAATTTCCTTTCATAGGCTTGTATCTGTTACTAATTCTATCACAGCATCATTACATCATTATTTATACATTTTCATTGATATTTTGCAACATAAGTAGCCACCTAGAAACTGCTGAAACCAGATCTAAAATATCTCATTGCTTTAAATACTCTCCTGTTTGCATTAATAAAAACTGAATATATTGAACAGCTTTAACACACTGAATTAAAATATAAAGCTGATACTGCTCAAGAATCAGGAATAATTGTGAAACATATTTACAAACAGATCTAAGGAATAAAAACGAGTATATTGGAGATAGTGAGAAAGCAATACCCACACTGGGAAGAGAAAGTGGAATTAAAACCACAATCCGGTCCTTAGAAAATACCAGTAAACCAGTACAAAAGAATACAAAACTGTGAAATTAATCTATCTGCTCCCTCAGAAAAAGAGCTCAGTGAGAGAGAGATACAGCAGAAGTCTAGGAAAATTGGGAACCAATATATCCACATATACTATCGAAAAATAATCACCAGAGGGCAATATTTACTGAAAGAAAGCTTTCAGAGGGAACCAGAAAATTAGTTTGTGAATAACTACCTGGAGGAATTATCCCTAATATTCGATGCTCCCACCTAGAAACTGCTGAAACCAGAAATAAAACATCTCACCGCTCCAAATACTCTCCTGACTGTATTAATAATAACTGAATATATTGAACAGCGCTAACATATTGAATTGAAAAAGTGGAATTTGAACCACATTTTGAGCACAAATGTACCAGTGTATCAACATAAAGTTGTGAAATAAATTTATCAGCTCCCCCGCCCCCCCTCCCCCCCCCAATCCAAGCAGCTCAGTGAGAGAGAGCTGACTAATTGGGAGAGAGACACAGCGGAGACCTAGGGTAAATCTGAAACAGGTTTATTTACGTGTATTACTTGAAATTAGCCACTAACTGGCAATAAATACTAAGGGAACCAGAAAATTGTTTTGAAGAAAAAACTATCTGGAAGAATTACCCCAGTACTCGAATCACGAGAAAGCCAGAGAAGTGGATACATTTAATACGTATCCCAAATAAAAACAATATACGTAGCCCTGTAATAAATATCTGCCAGATAAAAATTGATAAAAAATTGATATATTTACACGTGGGAAATAACCCACCATAAAATCACCTAAAAATACTCAAATCAGTTGGTGATTGAATGACAAAAACTTTCCTTCCCATGAGGACTGAAAATAAAAATTAAATATCACAGCATCATTTAAGTAGCCAGTCAAAGGGATATCGATTTTAATCCCTAAACACACTCCTATCTTTTCCTGTGCATTCGGCACAAACACACTATATGTTATATGTATGTATGTAAAAGTCTTAACCTCTTAAATTTTTCACAAGGCACTGAAGAAGACCACCTAGTGTGATTCTATATGCTAAACAAATCTACACAGGCTTGCTCTTTCTTCTTTTTAACAAAAACTAATAAAAGTATAAGTTTTAAAACATAAGGATTCCTTTTTCTCCCTTGCAAAAGATCCTCCTTTTTCTGGTGTGCATCCTCAGTGCAACTCCTTTCCTTCTTGAAATTACCATTACGATTTTGTTGCCCGGATAGCACCCATCGCCGATATAAACAAAATAACGGCACCAGAATAATATTTCCTTAAACAAAACTCAAAGGATATTATAGAAAAACGTGTGTGCGGACCCTCAACCCCCCTCCCTTGCCCCCATTATCTACTAGAACCCGGAGAGACCCAGCTCCTTCCACGCACACAATACCAGGCTTCCCAGGCATGCAGAACCCGGAGAGACCCAGCTCCTTCCACGCACACAATACCAGGCTTCCCAGGCATGCAGAACCCGGAGAGACCCAGCTCCTTCCACGCACACAATACCAGGCTTCCCAGGCATGCAGAACCCGTAGAGACCCAGCTCCTTCCACGCACACAATACCAGGCTTCCCAGGCATGCAGAACCCGGAGAGACTCAGCTCCTCCTACGCACAAAATACCAGGCTTCCCAGGCATGCAGAACCCGTAGAGACCCAGCTCCTTCCACGCACACGATACCATGCTTCCCAGGCATGCAGTACCCGGAGAGACCCAGCTCCTTCCACGCACACAATACCAGGCTTCCCAGGCATGCAGAACCCGTAGAGACCCAGCTTCTTCCACGCACACAATACCAGGCTTCCCAGGCATGCAGAACCCGGAGAGACCCAGCTCCTTCCACACACACGATACCATGCTTCCCAGGCCTGCAGAACATGGCTTCTCCCGAGGTCACTGTATCTGGCTGATGATCTGTAGCAGGTACTGTGTTCATGTAAGGAATGGCGTACTCTTTCACCATCACATGATGTCAGCACCCACCACGAATTTGGTGATACAAACAGAAGACCACTTACCTGGATGTTGGCAGCATCAGGGTCATGCACTGTCACGCTCAGCGTATATTGGATGTTAAATGTTGGTGTAAGCGAGGTGCGCTGTTCTGCGTAATCCCTCAGTTCTGACAGTGCCAGCTCATTGCTCACTGCAAACTCCTCCTCAGTGGGGAACATGCTGGACAGGAGATCTAGCTCAGAGATCTGAGCCTCAGCTTCCTCCTGGCTCATCGCCATTCCCGGGAGAGCCTACAGAGACAGATCATTAGCTGCAGCGGTACATAGATATAATACATATAAATCATGTACAGTACACATCACCTCACCCAGAGAAGGCAGCCATTCTGTGAGCTGAGCCAGTGACATCACTGAAATACTCGTCTTGCTGTGATGTCACTACTTCCTAATGAATGCAAAGGATGAATTCAATTACATTGGCTACATATGGCTGCCACTGCTATGTGCGAGAAACTGCTGCACTTTCCTTTAGCCACAGTGCATGCACACAGGGCAGCCGAGAGGAATGCCGGGCCCCGGTAAAATTTTGGGGGCGTGGCCTAAGTGTGGGAGGTGTGGGCACCTCCCACACTTTTGTCACGCCCCCAAAATGTTTAGCGGGTGAAAGAAAAATCTAAAACCTGTAATCTCAGCAGCACCACACAGCATGCTCAGCATGACCTCTCACGCTGTCAGTGAGACACTCATGCTGAGCCTGCTGTCAGCACAGCACATGCTGTAGAAGTGTGTGCTGCTGTTGCTACCCGGGAGGGATGGAGAGGGAAGGGAGGGGTCAGACTAGAGCCCTTGTGGGGCCCCTCCAGCAAGCCTGGGCCCGGGTAATTAGTACCTGCTCCCCCCCCCCCTCTCGGCTGCCCTGCATGCACAGACACAGGGTAACTTAGGGTATCTCACCAAAAATGAGGAGAAGCGTGGGAGAAAATTCTCAGGGACAGACCTTTCTCCCAGGCTCTGTCCCTGCATCCGATACAATGGGACGTCAGCACCTTAGAAAGTACATAAACAGCAGCAGTATGAACAAAACAAGAGAAAAGGGACAGTACAGAGTACTGCAGTGCATGGATTACGTTTCAAAACATTGCTGCTCCAGCAGGACCCAAAGGTTTGGCAATGTCGTAAGGTAAGCAGTGGGGAGGAGATGATGGGATGTAAAGGCACACAAGGGGAGAGGGCCCTGCTTGTGAGAGCTTACGGTCTAAGGGGAGGAGCAAACAGACACTGGTGAAAAAAGAGGGTCAGAGACAGCGCGCATGGAGCAGCGGGATAGGATGAGAGCTGGAAAGCTTTGATGAAGAAATGGATCTTGAGAGAACGTTTGAAGTTTTGTAGAGCGGTGGAGAGTCTGGGAAGGAGTCAGGATCAGTTACAGCGAAACATTGGAGCCCCAGGAAAATATTCCTCAGTCTGAGGTTAGAAGAAGAAGTGGCACTCCACGCATTGAAGATAAACTGTATTCATCATCAAACATGTACACACGCGAGTCAACGTTACCCAATGGTCCTTTTGTCAAGATAGTGCATGGAATTGAGGTGTATATATAATCAAGTTTGCTTGAAGCGTTGACCCGCTTGTGCTGGAGCTGCCACAGCATATGAATCAAGTTTTAGATGGATTATTCTTGATCCCGAATGTGGACAACATATAGAAACTTAGACACCCTAAAGCAGCCATGTCCAACCTGCGGCCCTCCAGCTGTTGTGAAACTACACATCCCAACATGCCTTGCCATAGGTTTGCTATTAGGGAATGCTAAAACTATGGCAAGGCATGCTGGTGTAGTTTCACAACAGCTGGGGGGCCGCAGGTTGGACATGGCTGCCCTAAAGCAACATTTGCCTGAAAATATTTAATTTTATATACTAATACCAAATCGCTTTATATACGCAAGATACAAGAGATCATCTGTATCTTAGACCAGTGCAGGCAGTCTCTGCTCCTGAGTGTCCTGGATACTGTATACCTCTGCTTCCTCTCTTCATTTCTCATGTGCATCTTTGGAACTACTCATGGAGCACATACTGATGATGTCACTTTCAATCTCATGGCAGTTATTCCCATATTTAATTAGCTTGTTGCTAACGGAGCCATAGTCAATTTCTTAAAAAAAAAAAAGGGTTTCAGAGTTTAGCCCTTGCTAACTTTCTGGCTGCTCTCTCCAGGAGAAGGCAGCCAACTTGGAAAAGCAGGGGATGGGGTCAGTGGTTGTGCTGTAAATAGGGGTGGGGATCATTATGGCCACGCCCCACTGCACACTGCAGATATTAGAAGTATTGACCGTGATGGGACAGGCCCACAATAAAAAAAATTTTTTTTACTGGGATAGCAATTTTTTTTTCAATAAAACTTATGGTCTTCCCTGTCATCCACTCCTCATATAAAAAGGCATCAAATTTAGCCTGAAATGCATTCTGAGGACACTATTAGTACTGCGCGGTATATCTCTCATGCCGCTACATGACTTTGAAGCAGGGCCGAAACTAGGGTTTCCGGCGCCCGGGCCAAGGCAGTCATTTGGATTCAGCCAATCAGCGTCCGGCATGTCTTTTCAAATCACCAGCGCTTCACACCGCTGCGCTAGTAGGAGAGAGTGGAGACGGACGGAGTCAAGCTGCCGCTACAGCGGCTACCCGGAACCTCCGTTGCCTGTCACCGGACCTCCGCTGGCTGTCCCCGGACCTGACAGCGCCCCCCCCCCCTCCAGCGCCTACCTAGTTACGGCCCTGCGTTGAAGGATCCTGTGCATATACTTACAATTTGTACAGCCTACATGTCTACCACAAACCACCAATTCCACTGTACATCCAGTGCACTGCAATGGGGGTCATTCATATAATGTATATTGGTGGCAGATGTATTAAACCTTGAAAAGTGATAAAGTGGACAGAGATAAAGTACCAACCAGCTCCTCTCATTTTTCAAACACAGCCTGTAACATGACACTTAGGAGCTGATTGGCTGGTACTATATCTCTTTCCACTTTATCACTTTTTAAATCTTAGTAGGAACTAGATAAAAAACGGAACCGGAACAGACCCCCGGAACACCGAATTAGACAAGCTCCATTCATCAAAGCCAGTCTGGAGCTAGTAGTACATGTGCCATTGGGGGAAGGGGGCATCCCATCCAGGGCTTGCCTTTGACAGCTGTCACTGGGAGATGGGGAGGGAGTACAGCCTTCCCATATGGTTCAGACCATTGCAGTTTTTACTAGATCCCGGGATCATAGAGGGAGGCTGGAATCTCTCTCATCCAATATCCCCGGAGACACCCTAAGGCTGGTTTCACACACTCCGGCTCCTGCCGGACGGTGTAATCCTGCACGGCTAGCGAGCCGTGCCGCACGCATTAGTTGTGAATGGACACTATTGTGTCCATTCACACGGGACGGCCACGGCCCGGCCGCACGGCTGCGGCCGGATCCCGCCACTGGAAGGGACGTGGATATCCCCTCCATGATAAACTAGTGTGTGCGGCACGGCTTCCTGGCCGTGCGGGATTTCACCGTCCGGCAGGAGCCGGAGTGTGTGAAACCGGCCTTAGGGCTATTTCGCACGGCCAGGATGCCGTTCCGCACACAAGTTAATAATGTACATAAATGTGACCATTCACACGGGAGGGCCACGGCCCGGCCACCTGGTTGCAGCCGGATCCCACCACTGGCAGGGACGGCTGCCGGGATGTGGCCATCCCTACCATTGTAATCTGCTGTGTGCGGCACGGCGTCCTGGCCGTGCGGGGTTTCGCCGCCCGGCAGGAGCCGGAGCCTGTGAAATAGCCCTAGCTGGACAGTAGTCGCTAAATTCTAGTGGGCTAAAGGACCTTCCTCACCTAGGTGGAGGAGCAAGGCTTGCTTCTTCACTATCCATGTCACCACTGGTTGCCTTTCGCTCGCCACCGTGCCCGAATCGTGGCAAGAGAAGCGAGCCCGCAAGGGTCCATTTGGGTCCCTTGTTCCGACCTTGCTCCTCCTCTTTCTGCCCCCTCTCCTCCCCTGTCACGTGAAAAGGTCCCTTAGCCCACTTGAATTTAGACCTAACTGGACGGGACACCCACAGACAGTGATGGACACTACAAGCTCCAGAATGGCAGAGATTTCTGCGTGGAGCATTCCGGGATCTGGACCATTCTGGTTTTTACCAACTCCTGGCTTAGTAAATCTGGCCCTATTTGATAATGATCACTGTTGTGTCTTGGCGCTACATTCATCACATAATTTAAATGTACTTTCTTGGTATTTCATGGGTCTCAGAATTAGGCTCATGCTAAAAGACTGATGCTATAAAGATGATTTCCACATTACATGTTTAGAACAGAGGGGAGGCGGAAGCCAGTTTGGCACAGCTGGGGTAAAAGATGTGCATGTGGTGAAGAGAAAGCAAAGTTGGGGTGTGGCTGCGTGATCTCATCTCCCCCACAATTATTTATTATAACTTTTATTTTTCTACACACTAAAGTCATACCTCCTGCACTTTTATCATTATTGCCCACTCTGCCCAAATAAAAAATGGCCGCCGCATGGGCCACATACTTTATTGTAAAGCATATCGTAGGACGGGCTCTACAGCGGCCAACAGCGTTGGATACCGGCATTGCAGTGGAATTCGGCCCTAGATGGCCCCTTGACGTCAGTGAGAGCGGGAGGGAGGCGGGAGCTTGCAAGGCAGCGGCTTCTCCTCTGAGCATCATCTCATTGCTGAATCCGGCTTCCATGAGGTCTCCCCGGGGTAAGATGGAGGGACTGGCCCGCTGGGAGCTGCACATGTGCGGGGTTATTGATGATTTCCACAATTCTTCAGCTTTCCATGACTGCCATTGCGCAGGGTCTGCTAGCAGATCATACCGGCTGCAGCTGTCTCTTTTACAGGAGCAGCAGACTTTATTGTAAAACTTCTTACAGAAGATTCTGCTCCCTGGGCCAAATGCATTAAGCCATAAGAAGTGATAAAGTACCAGCAAAGCAGCTCCTAACTGCCATTTCTCAGACGTAACCTGACAGCTGGGTGCTGATTGGCATGTACTTTATCACTCTCCAGTTTATCACTTTTTAAGGCTTAATGCATTTCGCCCCTTAATATTGTTTGCAATATTTTACTGACCACAAATACTGCTAATGTCATGTCATGCAACTGTGCTACATCTGTGTGCGAATGGTCATAATTTAGAATCTTTAAAATATCCTGACACCCCTCTACACCCTCCTCTAGCTTCATTCCCTACTTTGTATCTGATGCTCTTTCCATAGTGTAATATCTCTTATGTGGTTCTCAATGGAACACTGTGACCATGGTTACAGGAGATTTTCTCATAAAGGATGAAGAGCACGAAGGAAGTACCTGACTGTGGTTACTATGGTTTCTATGTACTAAGCATTGGATGGAGATAAGGTATCAGCCAACCAGCTCTTTACTGTTATTTTTCAAACATGGGCTGTAACATGGCAGTTAGGAGCTGATTGGCTGGTACTTTATCTCTCTCCAAGACTTAGTACATAGGGGTCTTAGCCCCGTACATGCTATGCGATAAAGGCAGACAATATGCATGATAACGATATCGTTAACAATGTTATCGTGCATATGGCTCAGTGTGTATGAGCGATAAAGCTACATTTTTCAGAAGACAACATGGTCAGTGGGAAAGCAAACTCTATCATTTTGAAATTGTTCAGTGTGTATGCTCTACAGTATATTGTTCATTCTGTAGCTCCTGGGAGTTCAAGGAAATCGTTAACGATATTGTTCCCTGCCTTTATCGCATAGTGTGTATGCAGCATAAATTGTTAATGGGTAAACCTTTAGGGTGGAACTATAGCCCTGTGCAATTGAAACAGACATTTTGGATTGCTAATTTTGTAACTTTGCCTTATTGCAGGGCTGGGCAATTGCGGCCCTCCAGATGTTGATGAACTACACATCCCAGGATGCTTTGCATTAGTTTTGCTATGTGGCCATGCTGAAACTGATGCAAGGCATGCTGGTATGTGTAGTTCATCAACATCTGGAGGGCCGCAATTGCCTAGCCCTGCCTTATTGGATAATGACTGGGGAATGGAGCAGACAGAAATTCTACACCTATGTAGGGATGGCCATCGATGATTCAAAATCATCAATGGTTTATGGCCGATGTGGAATACTTTTGCCATCGATGGGGGAGAACCAGAGGGCTTCCCTCCATCGATGGAATAGCAAAATGATGATTCGCTTTTTTTTTTTCGTTCAAAGTCCTCCGCCCCAACACCCGCGAAGTCCCGACCCCGTGTTTTGATTGGCCCACATGCTAATCTATCAAATACAATGGATGACCATCGATATGTAAAAATATCGATGGTCATCCATTGCATAGTTTAGCACTATCGATGGCCAGTTGCAGAATTGCCATCGATGGCAACCATCGATGACGATGGCCATCCCTACACCTCTGCCTAACCATAGAGAACTCCGGGTCGTGTCCTAGCCTCAAGGCTAGAATATCCTATCTGGCAAATGTAGCGAGGCACTGTATGTGTGTAGTTTATATGTTCTCATTGTGCCTATGTGGGTTGCCCGGGTTCCTCCCACATTCCAAAAGAATCCCAAACTAAGAGATGAAATGGTTTCTGACAAAAAATATAAACCCTTGGGTATATGTGTGTACATGTGGTGGGGAATATAGATTGTCAGCTCCACTGGGGCAGGAACTGATGTGAAAGAAATATTCTCAGTGAAGTTCTCCATATTATGTGTGCGATATACAAGTAACTGGTACTAAATAATGTGGTGTTTGGGCAGGACTTCAGGATTATGTTATTAACTCAAATATTAGCAGTGGGCTATGAATTAAGATTATTTAAAATGAAGTTGCCTATGTGGCAGTGTAACTATTACACATGAAGCATAGGAACTTCCAAGCCTGAACCTCAGCTGCCTCATTTAATTCCTGCCTGTCACGTTGCCACAGGACCTGGCTCTTTGTGGTGTAGTCTGTGTACAAGATATGTGAATCTCCAGAAATTCCAAAGAAACTTGTAGTATTTCAGGAAAATAATCTTAACGAAGTATGAATAATATGTCATTACCTGGTTACTCTGGCGTTTTCTACCTCTCCCCATTAGACTTCCTTCCACAAAACTTCAAACAGGCCCTCAATGAATGTTATGGTTAGACACTAGTGAGGGGAGGTCAGGCAGGTTGACTCAGGGCCTAGAGCAGGGCTCAACAAATGTGTTTTAAAATCTAGGAGCCAGGATGAATGTGTAGGAGCCAGACAAACTAAAAATTGGGACTGTGCACGCTGTAATGCCTATTACACATGTATTGTAGTTTTTGAGGCTTATTGGGTAGGGGTGTACACGCCCACATGTCACTGGCCACACCCACATGACACTGGCCACACCTCCTCTTCCCTTGATCATTTATAGCTCCACGCTCCAACTCTCACTATAGCATTTGCAATAATCTGGGTTATGGTCTTAATGGTAGACAGTTAATAGGCTTGGGGGGGGGGTGTCAATTTGTAAATGTCATCACGTGAACCCCATATTAGTGTTCTGCTTCGCACCACTACTGCTGCACCCGGCACAGTTTGCCAGTCCCATTCGGAGTCCATGTGGATGTCAAAGTGTGAAAAACTCCCACCCCCAAAATAACCCCCCCCCTCACATCGACCTTTTTTTCTATGCCGACTTTGCGCATGTCTACCATTTGCTTGTACATTTATATGGTGTCTATGTTGACATAGACACCCCCAAAAAACTAAAAATCGCACGTCAACCTTTTTCATGTTGATCTTTTGACCATGTCACCCTAATTCTTGTCGACCCTATATGACCCATACATGTGACCGGGGGGGATACAGCTTTAGATGATTGATAGGAATGCGATGATTGGCCTTGGTTAACATGATAAAAACACACCGTTTGCACATTTATGATTTGGTACAAATAATCCGAGGTGCTGACTATGAGGCGTTACCATGGCAGCAACCAATGTTCAGTAGGTTGAGGTTATGAAAATGGCGGCTAATTGAAAGTGCAATGTTTAACGAAAAAGATCCAGCTCTCTAACATGAAGAGAAGGCGGAATATACTGTATACAGTAGGACACAGGTTCCCAAACTCTGTCCGCAGGGCCCCACACAGTGCATGTTTTCCAGGTCTCCTCACAGAATCACAAGTGAAATAATTAGCTCCACCTGTGGATCATTTAAAATGTCAGTGAGTAATGAGTGCACCTGTCGGGTGACCTGGAAAACATGAATTGTATGGGGTCCTGAGGGCCGAGTTTAAGAACTTCTGCAGTAGGAGATAATTGCTGCAAGCCATCATTAATAAATTGGGGGTAACCTGTATATAGGCTACACTAAGAATGAAAACTCGCCACCCGACAGACCAATTATCTGCCCGTTCCATATACTATCAGATAGCTGATCTGTCAGATGGCGAGTCACTACACCCTATATACCATAGAACCATTTCTCTACATCAGGGGTGGCCAAACCTGTCCTCAATATTTACCAACAGTTCATGTTTCTCAGGTAACCTGTGGGTCTATAGTAGGAAAGAATGCAGCAGGTTTGAAAATGTGACAGTTAGTAATGACTACAGCTGTGCACCAGTTAGGTGATATGGGTCATGTGACAGTTAAACCCCATTCTCACTGCCGCAAAAACCCGGGTTTTTGCCAGGGCAAGCAGTAATATCCCGTGTCCTGTCTCAGTGTGAAAGGGTCTTTGTGAATTTCACGGGTGTTATGCCCTGGGAATTACACACAGGTTTTTTGCAGGGTTTTTCCTGGGTAATACACGGGTGTATGGCAGTGTGAACAAGCTAGACACAGGTTTTTCTCACAAAATGCAAAAAAGCAAGTTCATTGCATTGCTCAAAGCTGCTTTTTAAACAGCCAATCAAAGATACTTTTTAAACATCCAATCAAAGCTGCTCTGAGATGCCACACACTTGATGGCAGGCATACCAGGGGAAGCAGTGTGAACGGGGCCGACACGGGAATTTCCCGGGTCTAAGGTGGAGTATGAATGGGGTGTGTTGAGCTGAGATGCTCTGTGTCCCGCCAAAAACACAGGAACAAAATCACGAGATTTTGCAGGGGCGGCAATGAGAACTCAGCATTAGTAATGACTACAGCTGTGCACCAGCTAGGTGATCTGGGTCATGTGACAGTTAGTATTGACTACAGCTGTGCACCAGCTGGGGAGTCTGGGTAATGTGACAGTTGGTATTGACTACAGCTGTGCACCACAGAGGTGATTTGGAGAACGTGGACCGTTGGTAGATCCTGGGGACGGATTTGGCCACCCCTGGTCTACATGAACCTGCAACGATTTATAAATTGCAATGATATAACTGACAGGAGAAACTGGGTAGACCCCCAGAGCCAGTAGGAGCTTAGGCTGCCTAATAGCCTATCTGGACTTGGGGCCACTAAATGGCTAGTTGTCATTAGGCACTGGTTCTGTGAGACTTCATAGGCCACATGCTGTAAATGCTGACTCAGTTGCCTCCGATGCTGTGCATCATATCAGAAATGAAGCGCAGCATTGTGAACCCCCCTCAGTATTTTAGCCTTTGTTTGTTACTGTTATAACACTTAAGCAAAACGCTGTTTGTTCCATTACAGGGTTTCCTGTGTTGGTCTCAGACCACAGGATATTTTCCTTTGTTCCGTTGTTTGATCGCCAGCCGCAGCATGTGACGTATCCGTCTGTGTTCCAAAGCAAGGTATTGCTGGCTGGAAATATCTGTAATCGCCAGCAGCTGCCTGGGCCTGCTCTGCCCCTATTCTCTTTATATGTGTATTGTTCTTACAGCAGGAAATAGAAGAAGTCTTAGGATCAATCACCGTGCCCCATGAAAGCAGAAAATGGAACTGCCTAGAATTCTACATCCATTCAGCACAGACGGTGTAATGGTTAGCATGACTGCTTCACAGCACTGAGGTCATGGGTTCGAGTCCCACCCTGGCCCTAACTGTGCGGAGTTTGTATATTCTCCCCGTGCTTGCGTGGGTTTCTTCTGGGTACTCCGGTTTCCTACCCCAATCCAAAAATATACTGGTAGGTCATTCAGCTCACAACAAAATTAAATATAGATTGTAAGCTCCACTGGGGCAGGGACTGATGTGAGCGTTTAAATATTCTCTGTAATGCGCGGAATATGTCATATATATTGCTGCACCATGCATCTATGGGGATAATTCAAGTGTTGCGCAAGCCAGCAGCCACTAGATGGCGCCCAACGGAGCAAGTCTAGTTCTGCCGGTGCTGACATTACTGTTATGATGATCTGACATTTTGATGGGCTAGAAGCCAGCAACACCCCCCCCCCCCCCCCCCCAACATCCATGCTTTTTCCAGTTATTCTCTACATATTTTGCCTTATATACAGTATAATTGTCACTAGCTGATTTCTACATAGTAATCTGTTCTCGTCTCTGCTTTTTTTCCAGCTCCTTATACCGGTTCTGATTTTTATATTCTTTATTTATTTATTTTTTGTATGCGGTTGAAGATGAAGAACGAAATCTCTGCGGTTGTATTTTTTCTTTCCAAGCTGTTAAATAACAGCGACAAATTAAGGAAAGGGGAGATCGATATGTTTTCGGAAGAGCTGGGCAGGATTCTGCACGAGAAGTATGTAGATCACTGGTACCCAGAAGCACCAACCAAAGGACAGGCGTATAGGTAAGTAGATGATTTCATAGCTCTAAGATTGAACTTGTGTATACTAGCTATGTACAGGATTGGTTGTAAAGCATTATCTCAATATAACATTAACAGAACCCTAGACGGAGATGTTTCCCCTTATGAAAGTCTATAAGTCGGACTGAAATGGACATTGGGACCATTATGATATGTGGTTACTTTAAATAAGCTAAGCATTTAAAAAAATAAATAAACAAATTGTTCCAAAACCTCTTCCCCGTCTGGGGTGTCGTTCTCTGCTGCGGTGCTTGAGGTATAGGTCTGGTCTGCATATCAGTGATAAAATACAGACCACACTGTGCTAGCAACACCCCAGGTAGGAAAGAGGAACTGCACCGGTGTAGGAAGATGCAGGGTGTTAGAATGAACACTAGGGGGATGTACCACTACTGCATTAATAATGCTTAAAAGATATATAAATAAAAAAAAACCTTCATTTTTAATTTTGGATAACACAAAAATAATTGGCCCTTCAGAAAAGCAGTTGAGAGATCAAGGACGTGATGTACCAAGTACGGGTGGTACGTTCCGACACCGATCACTGTGATGCTCATCGCAGCTCTTCCAATAAGATCACCACTGCTGCCTGGACTTCTGGGTCTCTGATGCTGGCAGTCGTGGGGCATGTTGGGAGGGACCCATGCCAGGACCCTCATACAGCAGCGCTGCAGAGAGAAGCCCATAGACTGTAGCTGGTGTGACACTCGGGCCCCCGCCAAAGAGGTTTTACTACATTTGAAAGTACAGTACATCCAGAAATCAGTATTTTTTCCTTTAGTATTTTTTCCTTCCCACCCAAATGAGAGTAACCATTAAAAACCGACTTGCTGTAGCTGGCATGTGTTTGAGTATGTCGGCCTGTCCAGCTGTGCCTAAGCGAGACTATGAGCATGATTCTGGTTCACTTGCAAAAGCAAACTCCTTTAATGGACAAAACCATGTGCACTGCAGGTGGGGGCAGATGTAACATGTGCAGAGAGTTACATTTGAGGTGAGGTATCTGTTTCTGTGCTGGGTAAATACTGACTGCTTTATTTTTTACACTGCAAATCTTAGTTTGAAGTACAAACTCCACACAAATGTAACTCTCTCTGCACATGTCACATCTGCCCCCCCCCCCACACACACCTGCAGTGCACATGGTTGTGTTGTGACTATTAAAGAAGGAGTTTGCTTTTGCGAGTGAACCAGAATCAGGCCCTGCGTATGTCGGTCTGTGGAACGTTGGAGGACATATGCTGTAAAAGTCTGTTTTTTCCTTTTAGATGCATCCGCGTAAACAAATTTCATGGTGTTGATCCAGACCTCCAAAGAGCTTGTTTCAACTGCGGCCTAGTGTATGAGGACTTAGGGTTACCGAAGGAAATCACCTTGTGGGTAGATCCATGTGAAGTGTGCTGCAGGTGAGTGGAATCAGGTGGTGGATGAATATTTGTGGGGCAGGATATATTTTCTCTGACACGAGTAGCTGTGATACCGAGCTAGGCTGCCATTGCCCTAGCACCCCGCTGTATTGTACATCTGACAAGTGGGTATCTCCTCTTATTCTACCTTCCTCGGTCAGACTCTAATAGCCCTTTCACATCGCAAATGCCCAGTCGTACCAAGGATTTGGACACTGGTCTGTCCCAGGACCAGCCCTGCATTTAGAATGTTTAGAAGCCCTCAGTGACCCTGCTGCCATCTCCATGCACTGCCTCCTCCATATTGTGAATGGGACCTAGGATGCTCGACCCAGGTTACCCATTCACACTGCACAGCAACAAGGGTCCAACCCAAGACTAACCCCTTTTTTTTTTTTTACTCTGGTCGGAATGCCGGGTCGCTGGACCCGGGAAATTGAAAAAGGCCCTTTGACATTGCACAGAGACCCGGGTTATTTTTGCAAAAAGAAAGGGGTATAATTGTGCATTTTATAAATTACGTAGTTACTTTGTTACATATGTTTTCTGTTTTTTTTGTTTTTTTTTTATCATCAACAATTATATTCCTGTTCCTTAGCAAGGGTAGGGAACCTCAGGCCTGGGAGCCATATGTGGCCCCCGTATCCAGTTTGAGTGGTCCGCCCACCTGTCCGGTGGCTTTGCCGGGAGTCAAGTACAGGGGAATTCTCGTGAGAGGTCGGTAGTTCTCGCGAGATTCCTCTTAATTAGCAGCAGCTGGAGACTGTCAGTCCTATTCAGCAGCAGCCGCCGGAGCGTGGGATGGCTGCAGCAGGACAATATGTAAGAAATTTTTTTACATAAGGATTTTTTCCCCATACAAACGGCACAAAAAAGGTTCCCCACCCCTGTTATAGAGCATACACACTGTGAGCTATGCACTATTTTTCTATTTGATTTTGCTTTTAGAAGCAAAATCGGATAGAAAATCGAATTTAGCATCAAGTGGTTTTTCAACATTCGATGCAGGTTCCGTCCCATGCGCTCTCCCCTGTAGTGTAAATCGATTAGATTGGCAGCCAAGACTATATAGTGGAATAGTAGATAGTGCAAATCTAGTGTGTTTACTGCAGCATTGGATTCGATGTCCATCTCCTGCCTGTAGCCAGTGTTGTAATAGCAAATCTAATGCACGATTAGTTGAATAGAAAATAGTGGAAATCGAAAAGGGGCAGAAAAAAATTCAGAGCGGGTCGAATAGTCCATATCTAATAGAAATCGGAAACAGAATCGAACCGTGTGAACGCACCTTTAGATACACATAAGCATCTTTGCCAACAGTACATAACGGCGGGTTATTTAAATAAATGTACTTGTTAATTGTAATGTAGCAACGTTGAGAGAACCTCTTCAGTGCGGAATAACGAGAGGCTCATTTAGTGTTCACTCTAGGTTTTGCAGGGCGCCGGGGGGGGCGGACCGGGCCCGCTGACGTCACAGCTGGGGGCGGTCCTGGGCCGCCGATGTTACAAGAAGGGCGTGTCTGGGCTGTGACTTCATAAAAGGGGGCGAGCCCGGTCGCCGCCGTCATCAAAGGGTGCAGGCCTGGCCGCCACAATCATCAAAGAAGGCGTGGCCGGCCGCCGCCATCACCAAAGGAGGCGGACCGGCCCCTCTGAAGTCACTATGCTGCCGGGGAAGCGCCGGGCATCGCCGTCGACGCTTCTCAAAGGGTTAAAGAACAGTGTATTCTGCAAGAGAAATGGACATTTTTAATTTCAGACAAGATGTTGAAAGTTTGTGAAAACAAAATTTAGTTTTTTTGTGAGGTTTTTTTTTTTTTTTAGGTTTAGTTTTTCAAAGTATTTGAATTATAACTGTTCACGACGCAGTGTGTAATTCCATCATGCATCTGGCCGCGGTTTTCACTTGCAATAAAATCTCTCTGGTAAAGCCCTTACCCTGTAACAGAGAGAATTCTATTTGCCTGGTTACGCGCTGCTTACACTCAACACAGATCTGTAATCTGCTTTCCTGGTATCTTCTTTTTCATGGAATATTCTTTAATCCAACACTGACACAGCCTCGTAATTGTAGGATAAGGGAGGTGCAATATGTAATAACGCATTTCCCAGCTGTGCACCGTCTGCTCCAGTCCACCTAGGCCGGCTCAGACAATTGTTCCACAAAAGGGCCTCTAATCTAATGCTTATTACATGTTGTCTTCTATTGCTGTATAACGTGCAATATTAGACTATGCTGGACGTAAGTAAGGGCAACGTCTGATGTTTGTATACTGTAGTAATAATTTTATATAGCGCACTTTCTGCGACATGACTCAAGGCACTTTACAGACGTCACAATCTTTACACCTAATACAGAACTAGACAAACCATACAGACATAGCAAAGAAAACCTACAGCCAGGGCCGGTGCTAGGGTGTCCGGCGCCCTCCTGCAAACCATAAATGTTGCGCCCTTTCACATTGCCATTGCAACAAGCCGCAGCCCGATTGTGGGAGCGTATGCAATATGCGATCCTATGGAGGATCTCGGGTGCGTGTACATGTATGCATACACCATCTCAGTGCTGTGTCCGCAAAATGTGGCAGGCACTAAAGGTGCCCATACACGCTGCGAGAATCGCATATGTTATGGGCTAGATCACATCGCACGGCATGCATGCAATGTGTGTGCGATGCGATCTGAAAGTAGTACAAAAAGTATGTGCAGCACATACTTTTTGTACTGTGCGATGCCCGCAGGAGCACACATCGCATCGCACGCTGCTATTGTAGCATGTATGGCCACCCCTCTCGTGACTGAGGGGAGAGATGGAAGAAGAGGGGAGGAGATAGAGGGGGCGGAGTGTTGAGGACTGACAGCACACTGAGAAGAGGGAATGAAGGGGAGGCAGCGCTGCTGCCTGTTCGTCATTTGATTGACAGCTGACAGGTGCAGGGAGCAATGGGTAGGGGGCGGATCCGGACATGACATGTCATCCAGGCATTCACAGACAGCGCTACATGCCTCAGCGCAAGTGTCCGTGAGAAAGAGGGGGGGCAGGTAGCAGGAGGAGGACAGTGTGTGCGCAGTGCAGGGAGCTGCTCAGCCTCTCCATACTGCCGCCCGCTGTCAGACAGGCACTGCGGGCAGCATGCAGGAGGCAGTGACAGTGAGGGCTGAGGCAGCTTTAGCAGAGCAGGGAGGGAGACAGCGCCTTTTCAGCATGGCGCCTGCCTGCTTTGCAGGAGCTGCTGAGTGGGTAGCGCCGGCCCTGCCTACAGCGCACATGGAAAGCTTAATGCACGGTTGGTGCAGGCATTATGGGTAATAACCAGTGGTGGCTCCAGAGGGAATCAAAATTCAAATAGGGAAGACGCAAAACTGCCAGAGAGTCTGTTTGGAATGGCGGTTGGTGTCACTCTCCTATTTGAATTTTGAACCATGCTGCAGACCGTCCTCCAGAGCCACCGGCGGTAATAACTTCCACAGATTGTGAGTTCCACCATTCGTACCGGGGCGAGGCAGCAATCTTGGGTGTAATATTACGTTGGCTGGAGTTTTACCCCAAAAGAGATGATACAAATTGGGTGATTGCAGCATCCTTACACTCAGAGTAGGGTTGCAACAAAATCATTAGGTACGTGCATTTTTCATCCCATCCTCAAGCGTAGTAGATAAGGCAGCCATGTTGGGGTTATTATGATGGTTACCCTGAGACAGGTGAGACATTCAAGGGCCCAGTGCATGTATGGAGAAACTGACACTGGTGTAGTAGTAAGATATACCCTGCATGGAAAGGTCCACATAAGGCATGTCCTGCCTGCGGGGGAACCATCTTGGGTGCGATGTGTTAGGTTACCGCTGGCAGGGTGGTGTGCACTTTACAGGAATGGTCCGTGTTCTCTTCCCCCATGGCTCCCTTCTAACCAAGGGTCAGATGTATTAAATCCCCGTACACATTAGGACGATCCGGCTGGGGGGACAGGCATCGGCAAGTGCCAATGCTGCAAACTATGGAGCGAGGAGAACGACGGTCATGCTGCAACTGCAGCATGGCCGTCGTTGACGATGTCCTCTCTCGTTTCGAACATGCTTGAATGAGGTAGGGGGTCGTTAACGACGTGCAGGAGCACGCATCGTTAACAATGCATAGCGTACACACTGGGTGATATTGTTCACACTAGTATAAAGAAAGCCATTCTGAATGATTTGTGAACAATATCGTCTAGTGTGTGTGTGTGGGCCTTAAGCCTGGTGAAGAGATGGTGGTGATAACGCATCAGCCAATCAGCTTTGTTTGATAAATGACAGGAGTTGACCGGGTTGGGCACATACAGGTCACTTCCAGGTCACAGAGTCTGTAGCCTGATTACAGCAATGAATAACCCAAGGCTATTGTGCGGTGCATTCATATGTCTTGTTCTGTTGTGGAAGTCCCTAGTCAGAGTGCTTTCTACATTTTGTGTTGGGCGAGTGGAACGGTGCGGTGGGCAAGGCCATCTTCAGTACAGCGTTGTCCTATAGAAGCCTATGGGCTTCTATTGTATCTCCATGCTGTTGGGGTTCCAACTGTATCCCTCCCATGACCCCCGCGGCGCATGCATCACGCCTGAGTAGATAGGACTCCGGGTCCTAAACCCAGAAATCATTTGATCGCAAAGGACAGAATGCTGCATCGCATTTGTGATGTGGTTTATTTTTTTTCTCGGTGGAGTGCGGAGGGATGTTCTGTACAGAGTGTACTCCTCAGGTGATCGATCGATGCAGGACACTCTTGTCATTAAGTAGATTTATACATTACAGTCCAAATAGGCTGAATGGAGCCGGTACAGACAAGAGTAGACTTGGATGATGTAGGAATGTCAATGGGTTCTTGGTGTCTCTAGTTAATCCTGAAAGGTCCTGACAATCAGTGGAAGTATCTCCTCGATTAGCCCTGAATTTGTGGATGTCATCCCCAAACACAATGACATTCATGTGTGTAATAAAAAAACAGCTTTTCTCTTTCATCCATCCTGGTGACACAGCTCAACCATGGGATGTAGGAGGGTCCGCAGGAGCTAGGCACCTATGCTAAGTCTTTGAGAGGCAGGCTCCTCCCTTCTGCATCCCAGCATTCCCCAGTTCGTTTTAGGTGCCCACTGGAGTGGGTGCTATGCTGAGGGGCTGCTGGAAGCAGCCGTTTTTTAGAGTAGCTGGGGGTTTGTTTGTTTTGTTTTTTAAGAAAATTTGTTTATTTGGTTTTAAACATATATCAACATGCGTGAAATGGATACATTGATAATTACAAGGAGACATGTATTTTATAATATTGACAGTAATGTGCTTAGAGAAGACAGGATCATCATTGGATGAAGTAGCCATTTATAAGGGTGCTTTGATGATTGCAAGGTATCAATCCTGATCATTCCAAGCATTACATTATAATTAGAAGCGTGGAGGTTTAACTAAAGAAGAGCGGGGGGCAAGAGTGAGTGAAGAGGGGGTTAGGACAGGGGGAAAAGACTGTGAAAGGAGCGTGAGGGGTTTGTTTTTTTATTAATCACCTAGTTAGTGCAGGTTACAGTGTGAAGCTTCCAAAGAGCAGAGGCTGACAGGAACATAGTTACATAGTTACATAGTAGGTAAGGCTGAAAAAAAGACTTGCGTCCATCTAGTTCAACCTGGTATAGATATCCATTTGGTAGGTTCTGGTATTTTACAGACAAATTATATTTCTTATTTGTACCCATGGATGTTTTTCTCCAGTAAATGTTTGTCCAACTTTGCCTTGAACGCATTTAATGAGCCAGCCGTTACCACCTCTCTGGGAAGAGAGTTCCAGAGTTTGACTGTTCTGACCGTAAAGAAATTCTTTCTACTAGCTGAATGAAATCTTTTTTCTTCTAATCTATACTCATGCCCTCGCGTCCTAGATTCCTTTCTAGTAGAAAATAGGGTGTGTGACAGTTCCTTATATTGGCCCTTGATATACTTGTACATGTTGAGCATGTCCCCCCTTAAACGTCTCTTTTCTAATGTAAATAGTCCCAAATTGCTTAATCTCTCCCCGTAGCTTAAATTCTCCATTCCCCTAATAAGCTTTGTTGCTCGCCTTTGGACTTTTTATAATTCTATGATGTCCTTTTTATAGTGTGGGGCCCAGAACTGTACTCCGTACTCTAGGTGAGGTCTCACCAATGCTTTATATAGTGGCATAATTACCCTTGAGTCCCTAGTTTCCATTCCCCTCTTAATACATGCCAGAATTTTGTTGGCCTTTTTTGTAGCTACATTACAATGGGCACTACATCCTAGATTGCTGTCTATTTGGACTCCTAGATCCTTTTCAAGTATGGAATTACCCAGTTCCTCTCCGCTAAGGTTGTAACTTGCACACTGGTTGTGTCTCCCAAGGTGCATAACCTTACATTTATCTACATTGAACCTCATCTTCCATTTTTTTGCCCACTCATCTAGAACTGCAAGATCATTTTGAAGCATGGTGACATCTTCTGGTGATTTGATGACTTTGCTAAGTTTTGTATCGTCCGCAAAGATGGATACATTGCTGAGTAACCCTATCCCAATATCGTTAATAAAAATGTTAAACAAAATGGGCCCCAAAACCGAACCCTGGGGCACTCCACTTAGTACCGGTATCATATCTGATACGGCACCATTCACAACCACTCTTTGTTCTCTATTACATAGCCAATTCCCTACCCATCTGCAGATATTTTCACCCAATCCTAGGTTCTCCATTTTATTAATCAATCTCTTGTGTGGGACAGTATCAAATGCTTTAGCAAAATCTAGGAAAATCACATCTACAGCATTTCCATTATCAAGGTTTTTGCTAACCTCTTCATAGAACCCTAGTAGATTAGTTTGGCATGAACGATTTTTCACGAACCCATGTTGGTTAGTACTGAGAAGAAGGTGATGATCTAAATATTCCTGGATACCATCCCTTAAAAATCCTTCAAATAGTTTACCCACAATTGATGTTAAACTAACGGGTCTGTAATTAGCTGGATCTTCCTTTTTTCCTTTTTTGAATATTGGCACTACCTCTGCTATTCTCCAATCTTTTGGTACTATACCTGACGATAGTGACTTGCTAAAGATATAATGTAGGGGGGTAGCTAGTTCATCCCTTAATTCCATTAATACCCTCGGATGAATACCATCTGGCCCTGGTGACTTATTTGTTTTGAGTTTGCTTAGCCTCAGTATAACATGTCCTGGCAGATTTCTGTGTGCTGAGAGAGGCTGTCTGGTCTCTCAGCACAGCGCTCTGACCTCCTTATAGAAAGGTCTCCTGGGCCCTGGGGGAGTCCTTAGCCTTCTCCCTGCTTAGGGGAGGGGGATCATGGGCGACGGACCCCCGCATTGGCGGCCACCATCTTGGAAAGGGTTTACAGGCTGAACTCCATTATGGTGATGAAGCCTGTTACAGGAGTCCAGCGCAAATGGGCACTTCCAAGTGATCCTAATCTGAGGGGAGCCAGAAGAAACACTTGGTAAGGAGCGGCTTGCAGGGGGATGGCGCCAAACAGCTTCCCTCCCCGCTGAAGTAGGGAATTGGTCTCTTCCTTCACACTGTGCAGAGCTGAAAGGGAGATTTCTATCTGCAGACCGGAGTGACCGTTTCTTCTGAAGCAGCGTTTTCCCCGGTGATCGCTGAGGGTCCATTACAGCAGCACAGACCATTAAGTACACTGTATATTATTCTGTACGAACGCCTGACATTTTGCACTGTGTGTGTGTTATCATACAGAAAGGTGCAGTGCTGCTGTTGTTGTTGGGGAGGGAGCGTCTGCCTTGTTAATTGACTGCAAAGTAAAATTAACTGCTGAAAAGATGGACCATGGGGTTTTGTGCCCTGCATGTGAATCTGTGCCCAGTGGGGTACAAACACGAGTCTGAACCTGCGTGGGCATGTGCGCAGAAATGACCCTGTGCATACGCCCACCATCGGAGCCACTGCTATTCGTGCGACGGACCAGAATAAGGCCCTGTAGACTCCGCTCCCAGCAATCATGTACAGATGACATGAACCCCATCACTCTGCACCTGGAAGTGTAACCTCTGACGTATGTCTTCTGCATAGGAGAGCATTAGACTGAAAGCGAAGGGGGCCTTATGATCAGTTTTGTTGTTGTTGTTGGGGGGCTGGGCGGTGGCGGCGGCGGTCACAACCTAGTTGCCCCAGAGTCCCCTCAAGCCTTAACCCTGCCCTGTCTATAGACCTACATAAACCCTCAAGGTTCTGCAATTTCTTGTGGCTGCTCTTGTACTACCTGGATGACAAACTCACAGACTGACATAGCCGCTCCAGTCCCACCAACTAACTTCTATACAGACACGTCTACAACGGCTGGGGATGTTCTCTTCTTTCATAGGCAATTGCCCTTGAGCAAGATGTTGGTATCTGTTCCTTCCTGTTGACTTCTCTGGATTCTGTCATCAGACTTGCAAAGGTCATTAGGGATTCCACAGCTTATGGTACGATCCATATGGAAGGAGAGTGGCTTGTCTCTCATCAAACCAAAATGGTTTGGACTCCGCAACCGGTTCCTTCATCCAAATTTGCTGAGATGCCGGTAGTGTCTGACAATGTGATTGTGTGGATCCAGGCTGGGAATCTAAAATTATTTTTGTTCATCCCTGAAATTAATGATGATGATAATTTGATCATATTCAGGCCATCCAGACCTCTGCATAGGCAAAACCATGTGCAGGTGGGGCATATGTAATGTGCAGAGAATAGATTTGGGGGAGTTATATGTTTCTGTGCAGGGTAAATACTAGCTGCTTTATTCTTATTCTACAATTTAGATACACACGGGGCGATTTCAGACCCCTTTTCTAAGCGATCAGACTAGATCACTGAAAAAAGGAACACGGAAAGCTCTGTGTGTGCCCTGCAACGATGTCGATGTACGGTCCCGCACATCGGTATCACCGGCTGGGTAAGCCATTGCTTGCACTGGCTTTCCCCAGATCGTGGGGCTTTGCCTATTCTAAAAATAGGCAAAGCCCCGCTCAGAACACAGCATCGCAATGTGCTGAGTGGGTGTCCCGCTGTGTGCTGAGCATTGGTGCTGCAGCACGTCGCTCAGCCAGAAATGCTGGGTCGCCCCCACGCTACTTCTGCCTCACCTGCAGAGCAGCATGGTTTTGTCCATTAGAGTAATGTTTTGCTTCGTGGTCCAGTCTGAATGAGGTCCAGTCTGAATGAGGCCTTGTCACGGATCTTGCATACAGCAAGAGAATGGACGGTTATACAAGTCACCAGGGGTGTTTCTCTGACAGGTCGCCATTGTGTTAGGTTTAGAATGGAATTGTTTTAAACTCTATGAACAATTTGTTTTATTTGCGGAGCTCCCCCCGGTTCTGGAACAGGGTCTTCTAGATCAAAATTTGGATGTGGCAGTAAAATAGCAAGAACTCCTAAATGGCAGTTTTAATTCTAATAATAAAAGCTTTATGCTGACGTGTTTTTAAAAGTCCTTAAATATAAGCATTATTATCACTATACGGCCTGATTATCTATAAGTATCTCCCATATTACTGAATTGTATTCATGTGAACAAATGCGACTATCATCGGAGGGGAGGATTCTACAACAATATTATCGTCATGTGTCAACTTTGTTTCAGTTTGTTGTTACCTTTTATCCATGGATAAGGCGGTACTTGTGTATTATCTGGGCACCCGCGAAATCGGCCGCAAATCGCATGCAAAAATCAGATGCGATTTTGGACGATTTTCGGCCGATTTTTCGCGTTTTCTGGCCGATTTGCATGCTGTTCCATCATTGCACACCCCCGATTTCCATCGTAGTGCATCGCATCGCATGCAATATAGCGGCATGCCATGCATGTGATGCAATTCGATTTTTAATTGTACAAGCTCCCTGATGGGTGCTTACAATGTTAAATGCACCCCCATTGTCAACGCCACCCCCACTATCAACGCCAACCCGAAGCGGAGCGAGCCCGCGAGGGGCGGCAGTACGCGTCCTCCGACCTTTTCATACCCCCACTATCCACGTCGGCGCGGAGTTGATTTTAGATAGCATGGCGAGCCACGAGCTCGAAGCGTGGCGAGCGGACGCAGAATACATGTAAAGTAATCCGCGTCCCCTCGCGGGGCTCCGTGGCTCGCTGCGCTCGCCACACTATCTAAAATCGACTCCACGCCGACGTGGATAGTGGGGGTATGAAAAGGTCGGAGGACACGTACCGCCGCCCCTCGCGGGCTCGCTGCGCTCGCCACGCTTCGGGTTGGCGTTGATAGTGGAGGTGTCGTTGGCAATGGGGGTGCATTTAACATTGCAAATCGCACCGCATGCCACTTGCTGGCATACAATGCTATGCGATATTTAATTGTACAATAAGGGGCATTTTCCCGAAAAGCGCATCGCATACCATCGCATAGTACCTGGGAGTGTGCAAGGATGGAATAGCATGAAAATCGGCCGTTAAATCGCATAGCAGATCGAAACGGTCAAAAATCGGATGCGATATAGTTTACGATTTACATTAAATCGGGCGCCCTGATAATACACAAGCACCGATAAGGCAGAGGGTCATTCACATGACCCAAATTGCATGTGAATGACAGCAGGTCCAATGTTATGCGCATTGCACCGGAGTCTACAAGTCACACCGGATGCAGAAGTAGTCTGTGGGATTGCATCCTAGCCCAACAGGCTTGGCTGTGATCGCATACAATCCTGCCACCTGCGAATAGGCTCTCCAGGGTCTATCCTATTACCCCCGATGCCAGTGTCTTTATCCCTCGATGCCGGCACTTATCGGCAGGGCTATTTTTCAGTAGGCTCCAGCAGGAACTGAGGCCCTTATTCTAGTTCACTCTTTCTGACAAAATATTTCTTAGAAGGACAAAATCATGTGCACTGCAGGTGAGGCAGGTGTTACTTGTGCAGAGATAATTAGATTTGGGTGGGGTTTTTAACCTGCCTCACCTGCAGTGCACATGGTTTTTTTCCATCTAAGAAATATTTTGTCAGAGTGAACTAGAATGAGGGCCTCAGTTCCTGCTGGAGCCTACTGAAAAATAGCCCTGCTTATCGGGTATTATGCATTTTGTGCCTCAGGCTTGCAAAGCATAATCCCTGATAAGCAGCCTCTGGACCTGCGGTAACTCCATGGTATTGGGAACTTATCCGGGATCCCATGTAATTTTTTTTTTTTTTTCCACAGGTTAATTTTCGGCCAGTCAAAAACAGCCTGTAGTTGAATAATGCCATAATGACCATCGGTCATAAATCGCATTATCAGGCCACTTTTATCAGTCAAAAATGCATCGGGGCTAATTGGCTGACATTCACTGGTACTGTATGTCAGAGATAATAGTTAAGGTTTCCATAGCCATTTATGTACACAAGAAGACTTCTTCAGGTGTCCGTACACGGAGCGATGAGCTCCGTACTTTTTATACTAGATACTTTGTACTGCTCAGACTTTCTGTGCTGTGCACATCGCATCGCACCTGAACATCGCTCCGTGTATGGACCCCTTTAGGGGGGTTTAATTGCTGGCAGATTGTTTGCCCAGCCAAATTTTTGTGGCGCTCCTTGCACTTTTCAACAACCCATAGAGTAGCGAGCACTTTTGTGCACATGGGCTGGGCAACTTTAGAGGGATGGTTGCCGTGGTGGCATTTAAATGCCGTGCCAGCGGCACTTCCCATCCTTCACTGGCAAGTGAATACCCCCCGATAGGCTGTTTTATAGTTCAGTACAGATGTTTAAACTTCTTTATTTTCTTAGTGAAAGTTTGCTCAATAAACCAATGGCATCAACCGGTAAAATAGGGTTAATATTATTAAAGACCGATGCCCAAGGGCCACCAGACACCTTATGGACATTATCATGGTCTACATCAGTGGTTCCCAGGCCATGGCCTCAAGGACCGCTAACAGTTCACCTGCCAGTAACTTGATGAGGACTATGTTTGGGAGTCACTGGTCTCCATTGGGAATGTCGGCACATCCTGCCTCACCAGTTTCCTTCATTGTGGAAGATAACAAGGCTCTTGGCTTGGCATTTTATTATGTTATTATTTGGGTAAGGGACAGCGCTTCCCCTCTGTCCCTTTTATTAAAGTACCTTCCTGGTGCTCCAGGTGCCCTTCCACACTGCTTGTGTTTCTCCTGCTTTGCTTAGGTCAGTCATGGGCAACCTGCGGCTCTCCAAGTGTTGTAAAACTACAAGTCCCAGCATGCCTTGCCACAGTTTTGCTATTTGGGAATGCTAAAACTGGTAATGCACGCTGGGATGTGTAGTTTCACAACAGCTGGAGAGCCGCAAGTTACCCATGCATGTCCTACACAGAAGGATTGCCTCCACTCCAGTGACAGAACACGGAATGGCAGATGGGAGGGTGCAACATTGTGCGTTGTGTGGTGCCACTAGACTCATTAGTATGGGTAGCTGGACAGGTGACCACGCCATTGGGTGTTACCGGGTGACCACGCCATACCGAAGGGGAGGTCAGAGTAAGTTCCCCACCAGGAATGCAGGCTGGTGGGTGGCCAGACGAACCTTTTATCAACCATTGCAAGGAACTGCTGCAGGGATGCGTACAGCCCCGGCTTCTTCCATCAGCTGTGGTCCTCCAGGTGCGGGCACTCTCCAGCCCAATGCTGAGCGGATGGACGGCATCTCCGGTGCTGCGGGATGTACTCGCCTGAGACAGCACTGCACGTTATGGTTTGAGGCCTCAAAGCCTCTTTATTCCTGCTGGATAACGTTCTCAAAGTGAAAGCACAAGGTAACTGAGCCATACTAACCTATTTATATATTGGTACAAATATACGTCATCAGGAGTCACTCTGGCCCTTATTCTGATCGGTGCGGCCGGATCCGAATATGCGGCCAGCACCGTGCGTCCTAAATCCCGCCTTCCATACGGATCGCCAACTCCGTCCGTACGCGGTAAGAAGCTGTCCGAACGGACCGCACGTGTATTTCTCATGAATACACCTCCTCCATCTCAGGGTACCTCCCCCATCATTCGATGGTCGCAGACCATCGAATGCAGGACCGAGTGGCCAGGCAGCTCCCGCAACCTCAGACCACACGGGCATTTCTCTGTGCAAAAGCTGGGATCTGGGCTGGCAGCTGACATCCGGCAATGTCATATGTCCGCCCCCTACACGTGCGTCACGGCCGCATTACCATACGTACGCCCAGCGTTTTCATGGGAACGCCCATGAAACGCGGGGCGTACGCATATGGTAATGAGCCAAAACATCCCTTCACACCCCTCTCCACCCCCTGTTCGTAGTGTACACATTTCATGCGGAATGTGGCCGTGCGTCCCGCTCGCACATGCGCAGACACGCCTCTGCACATGCGCAGACACAAAACATCGGCGGCACGAACGCACGCGGATATTACCGCACCAACCAGAATAAGGGCCTCTGTCTCACATATAACAAAGACATTCTGTGGGACCCATGCTCTCCATACTCCGATGATTCTTTATCTGCTCGCCGCGTCATTCCAAAAGAGAGATGAGGTACTTATGAGTTATCTGGGCGCCCGATTTTTTGATTGTATGCCTTAAGTTAAGGCATACAATCAGATGCGATGCGATATCGCATCGCATCGCATGCGACCATCGGATGCGATGACCCGATTTTTCCATAGGAATCAATGTTAAAATGGACGGAGTCCATTTTAACATGGAATTCAATGGGAAAAAGGGGTCCTTTTCATACCCCTACTATCCAAGTGGGCATGGAGTTGGATATAAACCTGTGGCGAGCGTAGCGAGCCACCGAGCCCGAAGCGTGGCGAGCGGACGGTATTCTATGTCCCCTCGCGGGGCTCGCTACGCTCGCCACGCTTCGGGCTCGGTGGCTCGCTACGCTCGCCACAGGTTTATATCCAACTCCATGCCCACTTGGATAGTAGGGGTATGAAAAGGACCCCTTTTTCCCATTGAATTCCATGTTAAAATGGACTCAGTCCATTTTAACATTGATTCCTATGGAAAAATCGGGTCATCGCATCGCATCCGATGGTCGCATGCGATGCGATGTGCCCGACCCGATTTAGAAATCGGGCGCCCAGATAACTCACAAGTACCAGAGATTCTCTTGAGCGCTGGAGATTACACATTTGAGCCAACTAATAGGCAACATTATATTAAATTCAATTGCTGAGTGCGGACATTATATGCATGAACACCAGAGTTACAATCTTGACCAAACTGTGGTTTTAAAGTGATTTTATTATTACAGGTCGGATCTCCCTTATCCGTGTATTCCAAAATCTGAAATATTTCGAAAACCGATGTTGTTCAGAATAATTTGTGTTTTTACCCCCCGCCCCTTGTTTTCATACTTACCTCGTCCCCCAATTTCCACGACGGCCTCCGGGATCCTCTTCAGCGGCATCTCCGGTCCCAGGGGTGCCTTGCGTGCCGGTGACATCACTGGCTCGCTCGCACAATGCACCCCTGGGAACCGGAGATGCCGCTGAAGAGGATCTTGAAGGACATCGGGGCACTACCAGGGGACCAAAAAAAAATCCCTTATCCAAAATGCTCGTGATCCTGAGGATTTTGGATAAGGGATACTCAACCTGTACATCATATTTCCTTTTTGGTAAAGTTGTGTATATGGATATATTTTTTCTTTTTGTGTCTAACATTTTTTTATTGTTTATTTATGCTTAATTTATTTATCCTGAATCGCTCTCTTTAATTTTTATGTCTGGTCTACTTACTGCATGTCCCAGATAGAGGGGGCTTTCAGAATAAATCTAGTACTCTGTTGGTGTTATCCCTCCCCTTCAGCTAGGTCTATGTCCACTGTTTGCCGATGAAGAAAAAGGAATTTTGTTAGCAGATATAGGGGCGGATTTATCAATGAGAGATATTCTTGTTATTACAAATGATAAATGGTGCTCCTGTCTGTCAGCTCCTGTCATGTGTTTGAAAAATGACAGCAGCACCATTAATCATTCGTATCGAGTGGTAACAGGAATATCACTCATTGATAAATCTGCCACATAGTATTTTTCACACACTGTGTTGTCAATAATTATTATCGAGTCTGATTTATTATCGCTATTTCTGGCCATGGTATTCATCTTGGATGTGTTGGCTGCTACCTGTGTGTAACCTTGCGCTCTCCTGTGGGAAAGTGGTGATTTTGTAGGTTGTGGTGGATTCTATGGTTTCCTTCACGTGCTCTGTGTAACAAGGGTGTCATCTTCTTGGGTTTATACTGAAGTAATTGGCAAGCCATAATTGCTGAGAAGCTTTTTCAGTGTGTCTTGCTAGAACCGAACAATCATTTATTGGTGTGACCAGTGATCCCAGGTCAGGAATGTACCACAGAGGAACAGCCGGCCCATTTCATATTGTACACATAACTATGTATTTTTTCACGCAGTCTTTTCTCTTTGACCAACTTCAGTGTCCAAAATATAACAATAACTCTAGAAATGTATTTAATAATGTTCACTGTAATAACGGCAATGTAAACAAGTGACCAGCAGGTGGCGCTGCTCTCTGAGAAATAAAAATAAGCTGGTCTCTAGTATTACATGATTTTGTTGTGATGCTGTTTATATAGAATTCTACATATTTTTTTTTTAAGTAAAGGTCTAAGTCAGGGATGGGGAACCTTCAGCCCTCCAGCTGTTGTTGAACTACACATCCCAGCATGCCCTGCTACAGTTTTGCTATTTGGCCATACTAAAACCATTTTACCGTACACTAAATGTTTTGTACGTCCTCATACAGGGCCAGATGCACTAAGCTTCAAAAGTGATAAAATGGAGAGTGATAAACAGCCAGCCAATCAGCTCCTACCTGCCATGTCACAGGCTGTGTTTGAAAAATGTCAGGCAGGAGCTGTTTGGCTGGCTGTTTATCACTCTTCATTTTATCACTTTTGAAGCTTCGTGCATCTGGCCCAATGTATCTTGGTATATATTAGTAAATCCATGTATGATAATATTTTATTTAGGTATGGGGAGAAGAACCCCTCGTTCGTGGTGGCGAGCTTTGAAAGCCTGGATGACAAGAGCGAGACCCCCCAGAAAGTGACCTCTGCATCGGAGAAAGTGACGTCTGATTATCATTCCGGCTCCTCCTCCTCCGATGATGAAGTGTATGTAAATCAGAAGACTCCGCCCACTCCAGTGATGCAAAACTCATTTGACGCTTACCAGGTATATATGTTTCACGTGTGTACGTTTACCAATGTCTCCTGCATAGTGACAGACACCATACCTCTGAGGGGTATCTAGAATCTTAGGCGGTAGTGCAATCAAATGGAATGAAAGGGCCATGCAGGTGATCTATTGTCCGATGTACGGGACCGCGCATCGGACATGAGGGCACATCACACTGACCAAATTTGGGCCAATCTCAGCCCGTTCTGTTGGGAACCAGAGAAATTGGCTCAAATCAAGTTAGTGTATGGTGTTCTAAAGACCGCATGGAACTGCGCTAAGCTACTTGTGTATCTGATGTTGCGGAAATGTTCTCGCCGCCCTCTTTCTCACCATGACTTTTGACATAATATTAGAAGGTACTTGTTTCCTAGCACGGCCACACCGATTTCCATCGGGGTGGTCGTGTCGGAAAAATCGCGTCGGTCGCATCGCATGCGATGCGACCGACCCGATTTTTTTAATTGAATCAAATGTGAATAGGGTCCCTGGGACCCGATTTTACATTCGATTCAATGTAATATATTCCCTAGACCCCCAAATTGAACACCGTGAACCCCACCCCACGATTGACGCCAACCCGAAGCGTGGCGAGCGGTGGCGGTGCGTGTCCTCCGACCTTTTCATTCCCCTACTATCCACGTCGGCGTGGAGTTGAGAATATAAAGTGTGGCGAGCCACCGAGCCCAAAGCGTGGCGAGCGGACGCATAGAACTTCACAGGTATACGCGTGCGCTCGCCACGCTTCGGGTCGCTGCGCTCGCCACTCTTTATATTCTCAAATCCACGCCGACATGGATAGTAGGGGAATGAAAAGGCCGGAGGACGCGCACCGCCGCCGCTCGCCACGCTTCGGGTTCACGTCAATTGTGGGGTGATGATGGGGCCATATATAATGTGAAATGGGTCATTTCACATTTTTTCCTATGTGAGATGGACTTAAGCAAGTCCATCTCATCTTGTGCCGTTATAATGGCACAAGACCGACGCGATGCTCCCGATTTCAATGTTAAAAATTATTTTAACATTGAAGCCTATGGCAAAATCGGGGGCATCGCGTCGGTCGCGTCGGGGCCAATGTTAATGGTCCCGACCGACGCGATGCCCCCGATTTTTCCTTTGCAGGCAAAATGGACCTGATTTCAAAGGAAATCGGGTCCATCGTGTGCATCGTGTACCTTAACGTAAAGGTACACGATGGCGGCGATTGTGGCCGTGCTAGGAAACAAGTACCTATTAGAATTATAAATGTAGTAATATTAGATGTAGGTTTTAAGAAAACAGAACAATTAGTTAAGACAAGTGATTAATGCTATTCTACTGACCAGGGTGTGAAGAGAACCCCTTTCCTTTGGGAATTGGGTTGAAACTGAAGCTGTCTTGACTCCTGGGCACAGGACCGGCTGCTTACTGAGACATAAGCTGCACTGGAGTTCCTTGTGCTGGTCCCCGTGTATGTGACATCTGTCACACATGCGACTGAGCATAAAGATGTGCTCAAAACACTCCGCAGCAGCTGAGGTCACTGATCCGGTCCGGCATTCCATTCCAACTTTCACCTAATCCAGCTACACAGTGGTAAGGGAGAGGTGAGCTAGAGGAGAAGTGGCCCATGACAACCAATCAGCACTGAAGTAACCTCTATCATTTGCATAATATAAAATGATACAGAGCAGCTGATTGGTTGTCATGGGCCACTTCTCTTCTGGGTCACTTTCTCCTCCCTTATCACTGCTTCATACATTTACCCCTCTGCTATTTACGTGTATGGGGAAATAGAAGATTTTAACCAGAATAATAAATAAAATAAAAAACTCACAGTATACAATCCTAAAGTCGGCATTCAATATTGTGTCATTCACAATGTCGACAGCAGAAGTTTTGCCTTGATGATCATGTTGACATCATTATTGTTGACATTGCAAATGTGGATATTTTCATGGGTATTATCATTAGGTATAGCTTAAAAACAGTCACTTCAGTATGGCAAATGTCGGCATTGCAACCATGCCGACATAATGAATGCCAGCAGAATTTACCATAACTCTGTAGGCCAGGCTCGGCCAACCTGTGGCTCTCTAGCTGTGGTGGAACTACAAATTCCAGCATGCCCTGCCACTGCTTTGCTAAAAATATTGCACGGCATGCTGGGATATGTAGCCTCACAAGATCTAGAGGCTTTTGTTTTTTGCATATGAATCTTGTCCAGCTCACTATCTGCAAAGCAGCACACGTTTGTTCTGTACTCATGTAGCTTTCTCTGTATACACCGCTGTAATCTCTCTGGCACCTGGCTGCTCCGCTAATCGGCTTTCTGTATACTAATATATTCTGTTACTTAAAATGTGTTGTGAATTCTATTCAGATTCAAATGGGTCTTTCCATTCCATTTAAAGTCGGGATTCTGTATTCTGTGATAGATGTCCCTGCAATCAAAGAAACCGTTATAAGGGGTCCTGCCTAGTACAGTATGGGCAATTCACTGATCCCCCTAGTAACACTGTGGGGTACTTGTTTCCTAGCACGGCGCCCGTCGTACTTGATTGCATACCTTAAGTTAAGGTATGTGATCAATGCGATGGACACGATTTTCTTTTAATTACCGGGTTTTATTGCCGGCAATAAGAAAATCGCGTTGATCGTGTCCATCGCATGCCAATATAATGTCATGGGATGCGATCAACGCGATTTTACATAGGGAACAATGGGAAATGGGCCAATGTGCCCAATTTCTCATTGTATATGCCCCCTATTGGTTTTGAAGTATGTGAAATGCCCCCCCCCCCCCCCCCCCCATTGTTAACGCAGTGAGCCCCGCGAGGGGACGCGTATACCTGTGAAGTTATGCATGTCCCCGCTGCGCTCGCCTGCGCAAGTAAAAATGTTTTTTTTGGGGGCTTTTTACATTGCAATCAATGTAAAATTGGGTCTCAGGGACCATTTTACATTGATTGCAATGTAAAAATCGCGTCGATTGCGTCCATCGCATGCGATTTGGTTGCATGCGATCGATGCATTGATCGTGGCCGCAAAAATCGCAATCAAAATCGCGGGCGTTGTGCTAGGAAACAAGTACCCACTGTGGGAATAGAAGATCTTTCACAGCAGATCACGGAAAATATCTGCATGTTGATCTACCGTATTACAGATGAGTGATGGTGCATCTGTCATTATTGGTGCTGCTTACTTTAAGATAGCATGCGGATATGCAGGGTGGTGTAGGCGCGGTCAGTAGTGCTGATCGGTCTGACACCTGCGGCTATCGGTATCCGTAGCTGCAGGTGTCGTTTCCCATACACCGCAGCAGTGACGGCTCTTCCCCTAGCCGTGGCGTCTACGGGCTTGCGAGACTCTTGAGGTTTTCCTCATTCCCAGTGAGCAGGGCGGAGGAGAGAGGCAGCACTTGTCTGATGCCCTGTGGGGGTCTGGCAGCTATCGCCACATAAACATCATAACATAAACATCCATTTGCAGGCCGTTCGGAAACACCTTCATCATTCGATGGTCGCTGACCATCGAATGATGTGGAAGGCACACGCACATCTAAGGTTACTCTGAGGAAACCTTAGATGTGGGTAGGCATTCAGAAAGAAGTGGGTGGGCAGCTAAAATCTGGTGGTGTCAGCTGTCACCGGGCGATTTCCATGGGAACGCACACCGTTTTCATGGGAACGCCCATGAAACTCGTTTCACCAAGGCCTTAGCAGAGCTTCGTCATACTTATTGACCACAAAATAACAAACATCTCCTGACCGGTTTTAGAACTCCTGTTTCTTGTTTCCCAACCTTTAGGGGACAGAATTTGTGTTGCCGCCACCTCCCAAGAGAAAGCAAGGTTCTCATTACCACTATCAGCCACGTTTCCTGTCGGGATACCAAGAAGACAGGAACAAAGTGTATGGTCAGGTGCCATGGATGCCACCGGTCCTGCAGCATGAGCAGCACCACTGGACAAGTGTACATATGCTGAGCGCGGGCCACCAGTGCTTAGTCTGAGGAACACGTTCCTACTAAGCCGCCAAATTGTATGCACGTCCTTTTCTATTAGGTTTTTACTTCCCTAAAACCTTCTTGCACCTTTTTGTACGTGTATATGTACTACGAGAAACACTTTTTGTTTTTTTGGTTATAGTTAAGTGCCTAAGTATTTTTTAATATTTATACTGTATGTTGTGACTTGCACATAATACTGTTTAATCAGTTGCCGTTCTGGAAGTTTATATACCAAATCTATTTATCTACAGACTTTGATATTTTATGTATTAGACTAATAAATGACATATTTTATTGTACTAAAAAAAATAATAATAATGTATTACAGCATCGGAGCTTTGTAATGATCTTCGATGCTGAACCTTGTCTGTATTTGCATTGGTTGTACTTGATTTAGCACTTTCTAGATAACGTGACGCGTGGTTCTCCTACGTGGGCACACTGTCAGTCCTTTGTTCTGTTACTGGAAGTAAAGAGACAAACTCTCATGCATCACTGTGTGGTTTATTTCTCTACTAGCGTTTGCCCGGGAATAACCTTGGGTGTTTTTTAATTTCCAAAATTGCTATATAATTTCATGGTAAGCCGCGCCAAAGACCCAAGATTGTAATTTGTTAAAGCCTCCGCCATAATGTTAGAATGTGTTTGCATTGATGCTTAATGACAGCAATGACATCAGGTGTGGTGTTTGAGACCCACCGCTCCTGACTTGATAGCTTGTGTGTGTTGATGAATTACACATCCACTCCTGAGATTTAGCACCTACGATGCATTTATTTTTTATGCGTTTGTGTGTTTTGTACTTTTTTTGTGTATGTGTTGTAGTGTATATGGGTGTGTTGTACTGTGTGTGTGGTGTGTTATATGTGTGTATCTGTCATGTGTAAGTGTGTGAGGTGTGCTACGCGTGTGTGTATTGATCTGTGCAATGTTTAAGTGGGTGTGTGTTGTACTGTGAGTGGTGTGTTGAGTGTGTATTTGTCCAATGTGTAAGTGTATGACGTGTGCTGTGTGTATCTGTGCAATGTGTAAGTGTGTGTTGTACTGTTTTTGGGTATATGTGGGAGTGTGTTGTACTGTGTGTTGTGTGTGTGTGTGTGTGTGTGTGTGTGTGATGGTCTGTCTGTCCAATGCGTAAGTGTGTGAGGTGTTCTGTGTGTATCTGTACAATGTGTAAGTGTGTGTTGTAGTGAACGTGGGAGTGTGTTGTACTGCGAGTGGTGTGTTATGTGTGTGTCTGTCCAATGTGTAAGTGTGTGAGGTGTGCTACGTGTATATCCATGTGACAGATGGCCTACAGCTGGTAAAGTACTAACCGTGTTAGTGGCATCAATAAATATAAAGAATGACACCACCCAGAGCGATAGAAAGAGGTTGGTAGAGAACGGTGACGATTTACCTAGATGGATTGGTCGCCAAAGTTTCTGATCGGTTTAATGGGTTCGTCTAAGCTCACCTTCCACTTACCAGGCTGATGACCCAAACAGACCCATAAC
Organism: Crinia signifera; assembly: GCF_055691185.1. NCBI lineage: Eukaryota > Metazoa > Chordata > Amphibia > Anura > Myobatrachidae > Crinia > Crinia signifera. Next base: position 34,667,463 of record NC_139218.1, read on the forward strand.
TGGTCAGAGAGCAGGCATGTGCCAGGAACAGCCACCAGGGGTCCAGAGCGATCACCACGTACATGGCATGTTCTCACATAACTCCTTGTACTCCACTCCACAATACAGAATGTTTGTTTCAGGTGAGGATTTAGAACTCTGCTTATCTCATGTAACATTTATTTACATAGAAAGCCTGTTCCCAGAGGTATTGGTGACTGCAGGCATGCTCACGAAAGATGTCAGTAATGCATGTACTGTATAATCACTTCCACAAAAGGTTTTATATATCAAGAGCTTGGGGCTAGGTTGGGAACCAAGTGGCCCTGGAAAATTTTGGAGCTGTGGGCCGACGTAGGTAGCAGTAGAGGTATAACAAGCCGTGTGGTCATGTCAGCATCACTGGATGGCAGAGTTACTGCACTGCAGAGATTGAATAACAGAATAAATGGGGACATTGCAGTGTAGCGAGTACGGTGGGCTGTCAGCGAGGGGCGGGGCCACATGTCAGCATCACTGGATGCCAGTTACTGTACTATAGAGAAGGAATAATAATGAATGGGGACAATGCAGTGTAATGAGTATGGTGGGTTGTTCTGCGAGGGGCGGGGCCACATGTCAGCATCACTGGATGGCAGAGTTACTGCACTGCAGAGATTGAATCACAGAATGAATGGGGACATTGCAGTGTAGCGAGTACGATGGGCTGTCTGCGAGGGGCGGGGCCACATGTCAGCATCACTGGATAGCAGAGATACAGCACTGTAGAGAAGGAATAATAATGAATGGGGACATTGCAGTGTAGCGAGTACGGTGGGCTGTCTGCGAGGGGCGGGGCCACATGTCAGCATCACTGGATGGCAGAGATACTGCACTGTAGAGAAGGAATAATAATGAATGGGGACAATACAGTGTAATGAGTATGATGGGCTGTCTATCATGAGGGGGGTGGGGTCACATGTCTGCAAACAAGACCTCAAATATACATCCACCCACTGGGAATCTTCCCTGTGAGCCCTATGACCAGGGTGAGAGCATAAAAGTTAGTTTATACATGTGCTTTGACCAGCATGATGTCAGCGTACAGTTTCTACTGACTGGTTTATATTTCTGTAATGTGTTGTATACACATATGGTTGGATTAGGTGATTGCCAGCTGGCCGCACCACCCACCATAAATCAAAAGTATTTAAAAAAATGTTTTTTTCATCACAACCTGATGCAATTTTTATGTATTTAGGGAGACGGTGGGGATGATACTGTAACGATTGTACACGCCCACATGGTACTGGCCATACCCACAGCCCCTCCCCTTCTCAGTACCAGCCATTGAACATTTTCAGCTCTTAATCTGGTCCAGTTCTGTGGCAGTTCAAAGAGAGCTGGCCCTGGTACAATTTGCCTGTACCTCCCAGCCACTCTATTAAGGCAGGACGTTACAATTTGATGGTACAGTCCCGCCACCCTAATTTCAAGCAAGTTCTGTACGCTTCGCACACTTGCGGCTCCTGGTGCCCACAGCTTGGGAAGGAGGCTGTAGCGGAAGGGTTAGAGTTTATTCAGGTACTTTTTCCAAATAATATCAAATTCATTATATTTTTTTTAAGTGAATGAACTTATAATTATTTAAGTGGAAAAATGAAAGTCTCTTTATTTATATTTAACATATTCACATTAAAAGTCTTATTTCTCCAGAAACCACGAGAGTCCCAGCAAGTCTGTAGTAAATTATTGCTGGGAGTTTTCCAACAGACCATTATGTTGCCCGAAGCGGCTTTAACAGCAAATAAATCCAGCGTAAAAAAAAAATCATCTATCTTGTAAAGGCGAGTACAAACAATAATTGTTAATGATATACATGATAATATCGTTCATGATATTATCGTCTATATTATCTTGTTTGTAAGAATGACATGTATTTATACAGTACTGGCATATTCTATTGCGCTTTACAATTGGAAATAAGTATTCAGATTCAGGGGCCTTTCAAGCACATCAATCAAGGAGCACCTGACAATGGTGGGCTGCATCATGATCTTGTTCTCAGCATCAAAAAATGAATGACCATTGACAATTTGATAGTATATTCTTCATTTGCTATAAATTGTATATTTATAATGAAAGGAGTCAACTCTTCAATGTCCGGTTCTAACAAACAAGTCAGTTATTAGGATGCGGGTTGGGGAATGCCTAAATACTATATACAGGCAGTGAAGGAGAACATGGTTTGGATAAATTATATACATTCATTCCTTACTTTTAAAAGTAGCTAATAATGGGGCAGATGGTATTAAGCCTTAACAAGAGATAAATGCCAGGGTGATAATGGGGCAGATGTATTAAGCCTTAACAAGAGATAAATGCAAGTGTGATAAGGAGAGATAAACGTCCAGCCAATCACCTGCTAACTGCCATGTTACAGGCTGTGTTTGAAAAAAGTCAGTAAGGAGCCGATTGGCTGGACGTTTATCTCTCCTTATTACCCTTGCATTTATCTCTTGTTAAGGCTTAATACATCTGCCCCACTGGAACATAAATGACACTTCAGGCTATCACACAGGTTTGTCGCAGTTTTTGTGTGGCTATGCGGCACGTACATAGCTAGGTGACGGGAGTGTATAGCACTGTAAGGTCTGTGGAGCAGGGCCCTCCACCCTCCTGTTCTCACATTCCTCTTCTTGCAATTTAGGGGGAAATTTACTAAAGGAAATGTGTAAAAAAATAGGTGTATTTGTATCCAGAAATACACTTATTTTTGACATTTACTATCCCGAAAATACGGCAATTCGTAGTCGTATTGATGTGCTATCAATACGAATTGCCGTATTTTCGGTAGTAAATGTCAAAAATAAGTGTATTTCTGGATACAAATACACCTATTTTTTACAAATTTCCTTTAGTAAATTTCCCCCTTAGTTACAGCTCCCTCTTACTCACCTACCATCTATACAATGTGTTGTGTGGATCAAATCAAATGCGCCCTTTCCCAGCAGCCTATTTTTCCTCCAACTGGTTCAATCAGCCAGCAGCAATAAGGAACAAGAAAGGGAAAATATGGAGGATAAATCACAGCGGCTATTGGTTGGATGTATAAATCACAGTATCAGGTCCCAATAAACGGGTGTGGTATGAGACTCCCGACAGTCAGGATCTTGACAGTCATTATCCCAACATCGGGATCCCGACTGCCCAGACTCAGACAGCATGGTGAGCACAACTAAGCCCCTTGCAGGCTCGCTACGCTCACCACCTATTCTATTCTTCCTCTATGGGGGTCGAGGACCCCCACGAGGGAAAATAGCGGGTGGCCGTTGGGCACCCGGCTGTCGGCATTTTGACAGTCGGGATCCCGTCCGGCACCCCCAATAAACGATATGTAAAAAATGTATTATTAAGCAAGAATACAAAAAAAAAGTTCCTTTAAAGATAAAATAAAGAACCACAAGTGAAGTCCGGCTACTGATATAAAGTGTGTCCACTGTAAGTTACACAGGGTGGGAAAAGCAATTGCAAGTTCGTACCTTCAGTCTGTTCAATGCGGTCAGTAGGTCAGCGGTAATTGCACTTTTCAGTCTGACTCGCCGCTATTCGCTGCAGCCGAGGTCCCGACTTCCAGTCGGGCAGTGGACAAATCTTTAAACTTCTAAGGGGACGGACCCGTGTATGATAACAGTCCCGGACCGCAGTGCGTTGGATAAAAATGAATAAAACATTGTGACCACGTCCACCTGCTCCTGCCAACACGTTCTAATCCGGATCTTTTTCAAGGCTCAGGTGGAGGCGGTCACGTGGTCACCTTTTGTAGCCGCCAACGGATTGAAACGAGTTGGTGTTTTGGGGGGGTATTTTTGCTTTTATAATACATTTTTTGCATACCATTTATTGGGACCTGATACTTTGATTTATAAATCCAACCAATAGCGCCTGTGATTTATCCACCATATCTTCCCTTTCTTTCCACCTACCATCTATACCCGCATCTCTTCTCACCTGTGCTCATTCACCTCTACCACTGACTACCTGGTAACATACAGATGGCTCCTCTGCTTCCCTACATCCCAGCTGAGAATTGTGCTGCCAATTGTTACCTGTGCTCTGTTTAAGTTCTTCAGTTACTGTCATGCTTCGTTCTGTGTACCCTGTATTGTTGTGGGGTGTGTCCTCTGTACGGCGCTGCAAACCGCTTGGGGCGCCTTATATTTACTTACAGTTTCTTATATAGTGCAGCATATTCCATTGCACTTTAAGATTGGGAACAGTTATAAAACATACTGGGTAGCAACAGACAGACAGAGGTAGGAGGGCCCTGCTCGCAAGTTTACAATTTATAAATAAAATATAAAAGGGTGTAATTCTATTAAGTATAATGTTGGTGATGGAGTGTGCACATACATTAATACTATCTGCATTTACAGTAGCCCCTAAATCACATTTTAAGATGCACCACTCATTTCCCCCCACTATAGGGCTAGAAAGTAAAATGTGATATATATGGCTGAATTCGGGCCTATTTAGGGTTCCTAAATTTAATTAATTCCATAGCCCGCCAGATATATCTGTTCTGTGCCATCTCCTGGCTAAACAATGACAATAACATAAAAACACAAATTGCAAAAATAAAATCCCAGATTTTGAAGGTCAACAAAAAAATGCACAGTACTGTAAATGCTTTTCACAATTTTAGAACATAATCTAAAATTGTGTGGCATACTTGTTTTTCTTTTCATAAAGCTGGTGAGCACGGTTTTCTGCATGGTAATGAATGGAAATTCTGCTTAATGCAGCCAGACAAGTAAAAGTGAGCTTCATCACGAAGTTACAGGGATGATGTTGGAAATGTGTAACTTCAGAAATCGACTACAAATGTCTAAGGTGGCATGTGGGTGATATATTCAAACTCAATAAAAAAAATAAACGCATAGAAATTAGATTATGTACAAAAATACTGAACAGAATTTACCATGCCGCTTTGTTCATCTTTAAAACCAGGGAGTTTTTTTTTTTACCTTAACCTTGTACAAACAGCCAACAGATTGTATGCATTTGATGTTTCTGTACAGTTACAGTGTGTGCAGTGCAGACTATATACATGCAGTAGATTGTATTATTAGTTCTCATATCTAAAGCAAACTCAGTACATTGGACTTTCAGGCATTTTATGGTGTGTACACACGGAAAGATTTGTCAAAAGATCTGGGCGTTTCCGACAGATTGAAACGACCAATCGCTCAAATCGTTCCGTGTGTATGAACTTTACATCGGACAATGCGCGTACCCGCCGGTCGTTGGTAGGTCGCTAATCTTTCCTGCATGCAGAAAGATCAGCGACCAATCGTTAGTGATGTGTACCAATCGTTTCATGTGTATGAACGATTTGGTAAGGCTGATTGACTGGCTCCCCTCTCCCATCATCGTTAAAGATCATGTAATAGTTTGCTCAATCGTTCATCATTTGACACAATCGTTTGTGCAGTAGTTTAGAAGAAATTGTTAAAGACATTGAATCGTTGCCTAAATCTATCCGTGTGTACGCACCTTTAGACGCAGAGAGACCACAGTTTTACGTGCAGCAAGCACTGGTATAAAGCGGATGGAAATATGATGTAAATGAGCACAGAGTCTAATGAGCCTTCCTTTTATGCGGATTGTGCATTATTCCCAGCAGCTCACCTACCGCTGAGTACTAAGGCATACATTGCTTCTCTTCCCGCAGGCAGCTCTGTGATTGGATCTGCTGTTTGCAGGTCAGGGCACTTGTACGATTTGGCCACTTTTCACCTGATTAAGACGGATTGGGCCGAGAAATCTGGTGAAAAGTGGCCAAATTATCAGAGGTCAGACCTGCTGCCCGTCCATCCTCCAACTTGGGCCACCACCTGGCAGCAGGGCATGGGGCCACATGCGACACATCACATGCACGAGGGCTGCAGGGGATGAATAGCATTCAAGCCTGCTACCCAGGAAGGTCCCAGGCGGCTCACGGGAGATCGGAACGCCATACACTGCTACGAGAAGTTGCAGCAGTGTATGACCACCTTGAGGGCGAGTTGTGCTAAGCTTGAAAAAAAAGTGATAAAATGGACAGTGATAAACAGCCAGCCAATCAGTGCATAACTGCCACGCTATAGGCTGTGTATGAAAAGTGACAAGAGCTGATTGGCTGGTGGTTTATCACTCTCCAATTTATCACTTTTCAAGCTAAGTCCAGCTCGCCCTAAGGGCTTACATGTTTCCTTCACAAAATAAAGGCACGTTACAAAGTAGTCTCCACATTCCGCATAGCCTTATACATCAGCTCAGGCAGTTCATGCAAAAGAAATATGACAAGTTGCGTTTAAAAAAACCCTAAAAGAAATGAAAACTAAAACAAAAAAATCGTTAAGTATCAAGGTATTTCTTACAGTCTGTTAGTTATGAATGTGTAGATTCACTATTGATTATGAAGGAAAACAAATCAACAGTGGCAAATCCAAAATAATAGTCACCAGAGGCTTTTAGAATTGATTGAAGGACAGACGGCGCAACCGGCTGACAAGAAGTTTATGAATATGGTCATTTGTTATTTATTGCAACTGTTGCAATGTTATCGTAGGTTGTTCAGGAAGCTGCACCGCGGATCTGCAGGACAATATTGAGGGTCCTTGATGCACGAAATAGTCTCTGTTCTTTAATTAAAATGTTACAGTATTCCCGGGTCTTCGAGATATCCTCAGGAAAGCCAGAAACAGTGCAGGCCGTGTAAACACCGCTGACTGGGAGAGGGGTAAAACTCAAATTCATACAACAGTGCGTCAATGACAGGAATTTCACATCTGTCCCCCTCATTGCGTGCTGGGTTTGTAGTCCAGTTTATACCACTGTTAAGCCGTGATACTTGAACGAAGGAAAGAAAATGGATGTTAGATGGATGCATGCAAAATAGTTCACATATTTATTTAACCAGTGGTTCCCAAACTCGGTCCTCAGGGCCCCACACAGTTCAACGGTTTCCAGGTCACCCAACAGGTGCACTCATTACTCACTGACACATTTTAAAAGATCCACAGGTGGAGATAATCATTTCACTTGATTCTGTGAGGAGACCTGCAACACATGCACTGTGTGGGGTCCTGAGGACCGACTTTAAGAACCTGTGCCCTAGAGCAATAGAGTTGTTGTTTTTTTTATTCCCCTTTAAGATATATGTTCTGTAAATACAAGGTTCTAACCCCAGTTTTTCAACACAGGTTTAACCTAAGTCCCAGCTTGGAGAACCCCTTTCACACTAGGTTCCATGTATATGCCCCATTAGAATTTGATCAGGCTTGTTTCCTCAGACCAAGGAAATGCTCCTTACTACACATAGAATAAAGAATTGCAGCACTAATTTTTTAGGGTTTTTTAGCTTTAGCTTTCGCAAGAACCGTCACAAATACTAGGCCATACAATTTTGTTTAGATCCATCTCAGGAGCATGTATCCTTTGTGAAATATGAAGACAGCTGTATATATAGTGTTATTCCACTAGATGGCAGCAGATATCCTGAACTACATATTTTGAACAAAATTTGATCCTGGAAAAGTGAAAATATTATCAGTTATTTTTATTCCGCAGCACTTTAAAGAGAATATTTGAACAATCACATCCGTCCCTGCCCCAGTGGAGCTTACACTCTATATTCCCTACCACATGTACACGCACACATTCATTCTAGGGTTACATTTATTGGAAGCCAACTAACTTACCAGTATATTTTTATATCATCCTTAACGGTATTGCCCTCGCAGTGGCGGTACTCGGGTAGGTACCTTGGATCGCACTCATCAATCTAAAGATTAAAAGACGTCTAGTAGTTTTTACTTAAGCCAGTGGTTCTCAAACTCGGTCCTCAGGACCCCACACAACTCACGTTTTCTAGGTCACCCGACAGGTGCACTCAATACTCACTGACACATTTTAAAATATCCACAGGTGGAGCGAATTATGTCACCTGCAAAACTCCTGATAACTGACTTTGAGAACCTTTGATTTAGGCCAGGCATGTCCAAACTGTGGCCCTCCAGCTGTTGTGAAACTACACATCCCAGCATGCCTTGCAATCATTTTAGCATTCCTTAATAGCAAAACTGTGGCAAGGCATGATGGGGCTTGTAGTTTCACAACATCTGGAGGGCTATAGTTTGGATCAGTACCTGATTTAGGCCATCCATACTATCCCTTTAAACCAGGATACATTATTTACACAGGTTCCATGGCTGGTTTCATTCAAGCCTGCTTTTCACATGTTTTAATCAGCCACAGAACCTGTCTAATTCAGGGGTGTCCCAGTTTAAAGGGATAGCATGGTAAAGCTGGTTTTAAAAGCTGCTTCCATACTGTTCCTTTATATCAGGACACTCATGAATTACACAGGATCTGTGGCTGGCGAACTTAAAATTTGCATTTCATCTGGATATAGGGCCATCATACATGAGGCCGACTTGTCCTAAGGATAAGTCGGCCCGACTTCACCTGAGCACCCCAGGCAGCCCTCCGGGAGAGCTTGATAAGATTTGGCACTTGATGTGCCATTTTTTACACGTGATAAATCAGATTTGATTCTCCCACTGCTCCCCCGGACTCTGTGGTCCCCGCTCCTGGCCAGCCGTTACATCTCCTACCCCGCCTGAAGCTCCCTACTCTCTGGTCCCCGCTCCCCCAAACCTAGCTCCCTGCCACACTGATGACTGCACATAAGATTTATCTTACATGCAGACCATTCCGACTTCCGGATCGGATGTCATACACTACGCAATTTGGGCCCGATTTCCCCTGATTCTGGAGGATCGGGCTGAGAAATCGGGCCCAAATCCCATAGTGTGTGGAAGCCTTTAGTAAGTCACAGAACCTGTGTAATCTATGAGTCTTGGTTTAAAAGGAGTGATATGGTAAACCTAATCATCTATATATCTAGTGTCTGCGTGTCACCAAAACTCTGCCATCTGTTGGCAGCAAGTCAAACTACATCTCTTTCTCTCCCTCACATTAGCTAGCTTACTAGCTTTCGAAGCATTTGCTTCGAACGGGCTTATTAGTTTAATAAAACATTCTTATCAGTACTTCTTACACCAGCCTTAATGAAAACACGTACAAATTAGACCACAGGTTCTCAAAGTCGGTCCTCAGGACCCCACACAGAGCATGTTTTGCAGGTCTCCTCACAGAACGACAAGTGAAATATTTAGCTCCACCTGTGGATCTTTTAAAATGTGTCAGTGAGTAATGAGTGCACCTGTCGGGTGACCTGGAAACGTGAACTGTGTGGGGTCCATAGGACCGAGTTTGAGAACCCACCGAATTAGACCATAGAGGTTTTTTCCTTGTGAATATACAATATTTGAACATGTCATTTATTATAATTAGCTAAATAATACAAACCAGCCTGCTCAACTGCAGATGTCATCTGAGGTCTTGTTTGTAGCATGTTACACAAACACAGAGAGCTGATATAACTGTAATCTATTATGATAACCTATCAACCATTTCCTTATTAGTATAATAATGTGAAAGTAAAGAGAAACTTCAGTCTCCAGATACACAGGCGTTATCTCTAGCAATAATTAGCATAATTTATTTAACATTAATTCTAAGCACTGAAAACTATTTATTCTCACTAGTAAAACAGTGACACGCCAATTACTGTGCAAGTTTGCATTTTCCAACCCACAGATCCACAATGCCTGCTGGCAACATTCACTCAGCTTTTCATGAAGCAGAACACAAGCAAATTGTATACAAATACATCCAAAGACTGGAGGCAGCCATTTTGTCAACTTAACCAATACTCAGGAGACTACAGCCTACCACGTGACTGAAGAGAAGAGATACAGTACTGCTGAATGAGTCGGTAGCGTCAACAGAACCTATGGAACGGAAAGTTTGCACAAGTAGTATGGGTCCAGATTCTGCGCATAAAATGGCTGCCAAAAAGGTGACACTTAAAAATTGTGCCATGTGCTTGAGACCGGGTACTACTTTGTATCTCACTAGGGTTTTTATTTTAGCAAAGCGTAGTGTGAGATAAAATTGTAAGAGAAAGTATTGGCCAATCAGCTTCTACATTACATGTTACAGGCTGTTAACAGTTAAGCGGAGTACACACTATACAATATGTCTGCATGAACACCACCCTGGCTCCCACTGAATATGCAGTTGTTGACCGCATAGTAAAAATGTAACCGCCTGTTCAAATCTTTGTGGCAGCCATGACAATCTCCGAATTCGATCCAATGCACACAGGACCACGCATCGGGTCAGAGGTAACACTATTCACCCGATTTCTCTGCCCAATGCGTCAGAATTAGGGTGGGCAATCCCAGGATCCTGGGATTTAGCCCCAAAATGGCCAGGATTTAAATCCAGGAATGGGAGTTTCGAATGCGCAGTCTAATGCCAGGCAGCGTCTGAGCGAGTCGTCAGATGCTGCTCGGCTTTTCCCATGCTCGTCCATGCGGCTCTGCACAGCATGACCTGGTCAGATGTCACGCTGTGCAGGCCACGCAAGCCTCCAGCCACACCGGCGCCCACCCATACTGCTGTCCCGGCCCGGCTCCCAGCCGCCCGCCCGGCTAACTGCCGCACACATACCCGGCTCCCGGCAACACACGTGGTTCCTTGTCCACACTCGCCCGGCAAGGCCGCAGCTGGGGCCTTATTTTTAGAATAGGGAAGACAATCCCAGGATCTCAAGAATCCCGGGATTGAGTATTTTTCCATCCCGAATTCTGGGATTGAAAAATTGCCCCAGGATTGGCATACCTAGTCAGAATCAGATTAAAAGGGCCCAAATTGTATAATTGTATGGCACCTTTACAAAGGAAACTTGTAATTGAGATATTTGCACCCATCTCCTTTTAAAGAAGTCTAGATCAGCGGTTCTCAAACTGTGGGTCCTGACCCCAAAGTGTGTCCTGACCTTCTCAGCATGGGGTCGCGACTCCATGTTGCGGACCACCAGGCTGATGATTTTTCTAATCTCAATCAGTGATTCAAGGAGTCTGAGAAATCTGTTGAATTGTCTGTTATTTTAGACTCACATAATTTTGTGCCCCCACAATGCTGCCAGCTGTCTGCTGACCACACAGGTGATGAGATGACCTTCTTCAGTAACTTGCTGGGGTTCCAGAATCAATTTTATTGTCTGATGGGGTCCCAGAGCAAAATAGTTTGAGGACCTCTGGTCTAGATAATGCTCTTCTTATGAGGGTCATTATTATTTCTCATTGCATCTTATTGCAATGAAAAGTAAGCAACAAAAAGAAACTTCATTTCTGTTATGATCTGAAATGAAAACTTACTGGATAACACTAAACCGCTTACATTACCGAAATCCGATAGCAGAGTACAATAGACCTCCGCCAAGTCTGCATGGGAACCATGGTAAATGAATGTTTGGCTCCAAATATGTTTTTGTTTCTTTAGCAAAAGTATCAGGAGATGGTAATTACTTCCTAAACGTAAACAGAACCAAAACTGTAATTAACAAAAGTGCAGCTTTTTAAACACTGGCTCCCGTACTGTCATTTTCTTGATAATAAGAACTACACAAAACAATGCCTGTCTGACAGTTGGGTGGGAACAAAGCGAACGGCATTATCCGCGATATGTCGGAAGTATTTTGATGATGGTAAACAATTATGGGGTGCTGAAAATGATCCAATAACGAGGTCTGATCAATATGGACGTGCCTTATTTGATTCAATCACATCACAGAATGCTTAAGGCTGAATAGGCCATTAGATTACTCGCTCAATTAAGCTTTTAAGAAGGTTTATAGATCACACCCGATATTTATGTGACAAAATGATTCCTATAAAATTTTTCCAGAAGGGTGGGTCGGATTTATCCTGTTAAAAGATGACACCATATAGTTTTAAAATGACAATTTAGACAGGCCGTATACTGTAATACTTAATGTCAAATTTGTCAAGAGGCATTTTATGATCAGTTCTCATTAAAGACGACCAAGTGAAGCCTTAGGCCGGTTTCACACACTCCGGCTTCTGCCGGACGGTGAAATCCCGCACGGCCAGGGAGCCGTGCCGCACACATTAGTTGTGAATGGACACTATTGTGTCAGTTCATATGGGACGGCCACGGTCCGGCCGCACGGTTGCAGCCGGATCCCGCCACTGGAAGGGACGGCTGCCGGGCTGTGGCCATCCCCTCCATGATAATCTACTGTGTGCGGCACGGCTCCCTGGCCGTGTGGGATTTCACCGTCCGGCAGGAGCCGGAGTGTGTGAAACCGGCCTTATGATAGGTATCTCCACTTCACCTCCCAACCTCTTCCCATCTCAGCTAGGATATAATAAAGAGTATTTGTAATTTATTCTCTTCTTGGCTATAAAATCCCTGTTACTGCAACTGCACTAATTATGTATCTCTGGTATAATCAAGTCAGCAAGATAGGGGGGGTGGGGTGGCAGGGGTGGAGGGTGATTGGCTAGGTAGGGCATATATATGAATTGTTGCGCCATGCATATGTATGGGTGAAGACCCAGTACAGTGAGAAGATGGCAGTTAATTTGCCTTCGGCAATCTTGAGACAGGCAGACGCGTTCTACAATTTCTCACCAAGCTTACAGCAGTGGCTTCTGTCCTATGGACCCTTCCATACACAACCTTACGGTGGAATCATGACATGAGGACACTGTAGTGTAGATTCGAACTATCAAGTCCTTGTGACCTCTTCTTCACATCTTATTCTTGGTGTGATTTATTGGTGACATGGTTGATGAATTGAATGGGTATTTGAACAGACATCTCCTGCCTTATGAGGGAGGAACACACAAACCGCTAATGGGACTTTAGGTCACGGGCGGTAAGAAGGTCAACAGTTAATCGTTCGATCACTATTGGTCAACACGATTCTGGTCAACATGAGTTTTGAACTTTTTTCTTTTTTTAACTTTTTCATACTGGACGATCCACGCAAACTATGATTGGGAATGGTAAATGGTGCCAAGGGAAGCCGCGGTGGATCAAGGCACCTTGTTTGAAGCATGACGAAGGAAGCGGGCAACGCAAGGTGCCACGGCACACTTATTGAGGGTTCATGTGATACAAGATAAAAATGTACACCCCAAAAACCATGTGTCAACAGGAACACTTGACCTTTTAACCCTCGACCTAACGGACCAGAACCCCACAAACCTGTGTTGTATAAAGCTATACTGGGGTACAAGATGGGTGCTTCCTTCTGTAGGCCACTCTACTTTGGATGTTAAGCCTCCGATGACTGCAATCCAGACAACAAAGAGCTGAACTCTGGCCTTGAGGCTGTATGCTGTACTATGTGCTGCATGGTCCATCTCTAGCAAATGTTTTACAGCTAGTCAATAACTCTGGCACGCAGAACGGTCATAACCCTAAAACAGTCAGACTTATTTAGACAGTGCCTTCTAGGGATTCACTAGTCTCCCAAAATGTGCTCGAATTACAATTTAACACTCAAGTGAATGAAGGTTGAAAGCCAGCAGTAATGTTGAAGGCGGTCAGTGTAGGCCTCTAGTTAGACCTTGTCCATGGGTCATCTTTTAAAAGAGAGCCCGGTGATACTATAATTCCCACCCAGCAATTTGGAGATAATCCTATGCTATTCTGCTCCCAAGGAATCCTGGCTTGGATTCGGTATGAAATCCAGACGCTTAAAATCCCGACAGGGTCGAAATCCCGAATGGGTCATAATACCGACAAGGACAAAATCCCAACATTTAAAATCCCGACAGGGTCAAAATACCGACATATAGAATGTACAGGTGAAACAGTCAACATGACTTTCCGTTGACAGGTCGCGAGGTCGACATGGTTTTTTTCACCAGAATGTCGACACAGTCGACATGGACACAGTTGGAAGTGAACCGCAGCCCCTCGCATAGCTCGCAATGCTTCGGGCACGGTGCCTCGCTGCGCCCGGCACACTATTTTATTCTCCCAACACACCCTAGTGGATGGTAGGGCATGAAATACCACCTGTCGGCACATGTCGGGTCAAAAAACAGTGAAAAAACCCGTCGACCTTGTGACCTGTCGATGGAAAGTCATGTTGACTGTATCACCTGTACATTCTATATGTCGGTATTTTGACCCTGTCGGGATTTTAAATGTCGGGATTTTGTCCTTTTCTGTATTATGACCCATTCGGGATTTTGACTGAATCCCCCTGGCTTATCTTCCCTTAGAAACAGTTTAAATTCCCTATTACATTCCATCCAACATGACCCATTCCACCAGGTACAAAATGCTTGGTTAGTGGACTTAATTGCCAGTGGCCGTTGGGGAGATGGGGCTGCAGCTCAGTACAAAAGTCAAATAAGGGACCCACACCAACTGCCAGTGAGTTCCAGCCAGTGATGTTTGGTGTGGCTCCCCTATTTGAATTTTGTACGGTGTTGCAGCCCCACCTCCGCAACGGTCACTGGCAAAGGAGTCCAGATGTATCTAGTCGAGTGGGACATTTCGAAGATGCTAATAGATCATTCTTTTTTTAGCCCAGCTAGATGTGCCCAGTTATTAAATACCACAATTAGTTCTAGTCTCTCCTGATAGTATGTATTCATGAGAGATGACGTGAATGAAAGGAGCACAGAGAAGCCTGACCAGTTCCTAAGTTCTGTCTGTGTCCTAGCATGCAGCACATCTGAATGAGCCTATAGCTCGCTCCACCTCACATGAACCTGATGCATCCCAGCAATTCATATTCTTGTGTATCAAATGTTTTAACAGAGAGGCTCTTTATTGGCCCATCAGGTGAGCTTGTGTGACACGTACAAAGCCATTACTCTGACTACACTGACTTATATCTCTTCGCTTATGTCAAAATATATCCCCACTTGACCTCTCCGCACAAGATCTGTGTCTCTCATCCGCACTCATTACTCGCTCCCACTTACACTTGCAGGATTTTGTCGGGCAGCACCCACCCTATGGAATGCCCTTCCATGCACACTAAGACTCTCCTCTAGCCTCCAAACTTTCAAGCGTTCCCTGAAAACTCACCTCTTCAGGCAAGCCTATCATATTCAGGACCCCCACACAACCTCCAGTAGCATTTATATCTAATTGCCTCCCATCAGGACTGTCTTGTAACCTGTTGGGACTGCCATGCTATGGAATTCTATCCTTATGTATCCCTCCTATTATCCCTATACATCGTAAGTTTGCGAGCAGGGCCCTCCTACCTCCATGTCGGTTTGTATCTACCCAGTTTGTTTAATCACTGTTGTGTCTAATTGTAAAAGCGCAGATATAAGAAACTGTAAATAATAAATTATAAAATGTGACAGATTCTGGAGGATAGTTTGCGTAATGTCCACATTTTACTGCACCCAGTGGACCTTTGGATAACGATGATTAATGGAGTAGCTGCCCAAAAAGTAGCAGCTTTGCTCTCTGGTTTGTGGTATCCATTCAACAAATCTAAATGGCATCAAAGCTGTTTTTCAAATGGCCAACATAGTTTATGAATCAGCAATACCCCAACCTGCAATAGTCCTCCTGGAGTCTTCTTGGGCAATCATGTCCATCATGTACCAATGACTGGATGTGTGAATATCTGCTAAGGAGCCAGGCAGCCCAAGGGGAAGGGTAGGGTTATGCATCACATTTATATTTTAATAACGCTATTAAAATGTTCCTATTAAAAAGTAGATTATGGTGACAAAAGCCAAAGTTGACAGTTTGTTATTGCCATTTAAACTTGCAAATTAAAAAAAAAATTTTATGATATACAGGTTGAGTATTCCTTATCCAAAATGCTCGGGACCAAAAGAATTTTGGATAACGCATTATTCCGTATTTTGGAATATTTTTATATTAGATATGAGATATCTTGCATTTATGTTGTATAATCACATCAAACACATGAAATACACACAAATACAGTATATTTTATATGTGCATGAAACAAGGTTACAAAACATAAAAAAAAAGTTTGCATCCTATGTCAGACACTGGATTTGAATGTCAAGCAATAATTTTCTTGCAAGAATTTGGTACCAGTTACAGGTTACAGTATTTCCCCATTAGTGCCAGTTACACGTTATTTCCCCAGTAGTGCCAGTTACACGTTATTTCCCCAGTAGTGCCAGTTACCGGTACATGTTACAGTATTTCCCCAGTAGTGCCAGTTACACGTTATTTCCCCAGTAGTGCCAGTTACACGTTATTTCCCCAGTAGTGCCAGTTACCGGTACAGGTTACAGTATTTCCCCATTAGTGCCAGTTACACGTTATTTCCCCAGTAGTGCCGGTTACACGTTATTTCCCCAGTAGTGCCAGTTACACGTTATTTCCCCAGTAGTGCCAGTTACACGTTATTTCCCCAGTAGTGCCAGTTACACGTTATTTCCCCAGTAGTGCCAGTTACCGGTACATGTTACAGTATTTCCCCATTAGTGCCAGTTACATGTTATTTCCCCAGTAGTGCCAGTTACAAGTTATTTCCCCAGTAGTGCCAGTTACCGGTACATGTTACAGTATTTCCCCAGTAGTGCCAGTTACATGTTATTTCCCCAGTAGTGCCAGTTACACGTTATTTCCCCAGTAGTGCCAGTTACCGGTACATGTTACAGTATTTCCCCAGTAGTGCCAGTTACATGTTATTTCCCCATTAGTGCCAGTTACAGATGTAGCCAGTAGGTTTTTAGCAAATAAAAATAAAAGTAAATTTTGGAGACTATGGTTTTCAGAATAATTTGGATAACTGATACTCAACCTGTATTAGTATTAACCATTTAAAAGAGATGAAAAGACAACTCAAAACATTAACTGATGTCCCCTCATCTTTTGTAAAAACATACACACACACACACACACACACACACACACACACACCCCCAGACATACACACACACACCTCCAGAAGGGCCTTCAGCTGGGGTCAGACAACATTTATTACAAGCTTACGCTCCTACATTCTCCAATGCCCGCAAACTCTCTCCCGTCAAAGGTATTTCATAGGATGCCCATTGCAGTGTTTGCTCAAAACCTACGAAACGCGTCGATACCATGTCTTCATCTTACACTGTAATCATTTAGAGAGAACTTTAGAAATCATGAAGGATTGATTAGTGTTTTTAAATCAGAGAAAAGTCAGAAATAAGGATTTTCAGACAAAATGCTGAAGAGACAAGTCTGGATTTCACCACTTATTTTTATTTTAAAAAGTACAGTAATTTCACAAAACTACGAAAAAAGGTACAGGTTTGAAAGCCCTTTGTGTATATTTAAAAAAGAAAAAGAATCAACTCAAATTCATTAGGAAAGCGATGTATAAAAATGACAAGCAATAATTGTGCTCTGCCGGATCTGAAGGAAACAATATATTGTAAAAAGACTGATTACTGTTGTAGGTCAATGGGTTCTGCTGCAACTTTTAAAGTACCTTTCCGGTAACAATTGAAAAAAAAAAACGATTACAGCCGCTGTTTGATATGCACGGTTTTTATCTCATCACTAAATTAAAGCAGATCCATCATGGATAAATAAATTCATATTTACAGGTTTGCTTTGGAAATTCAGCAATCAGATATTAGAAACAAATCACCAACGTTTGGCTTATCTCAACACTGATAACATCCAAACAGTGCACAATTGGAAATAGGATTTGTAACAGGTAGATTTTAAGGTTTAAAAAAAAAAAAAAAAAAAAAAAAAAATTAAAAAAATCGGGATTCAGGAGTGGGACCACGCTTACACCAATTAGAGTCTTAGAAAAATTACAAGATTGACACAATCTATCCTATGTATAAAAATCTCAAATTCAAAGTTCATTTAAAAGTTGACCTATTACCGAGACACCGTTTGCAGCCATTACTTTGACTGATGTCTTATTGATGTCCCGTGGACATAGCTGAGATGCACAAGCTCTCCTAGCCCATAAGATTGACGTCCAATGTGGGTAGGAGATGGGTATAATTTAATGATCAACTGTGTCAAAAGAAAAGCAGGAAAATACAGAGAGGCCATCGTCATACTCAGTCTTCATTCTAGCAACCCTGCTCCTTGAAAAATCCTTGCAGTTCCTCCTCCCTGCCTGGGGTGTCGCTGTCTGCTGTGGTGTTTCTACAATAGTCTGGTCTCTATCTCAACATTGAGAAAGAAACCAGACTTTTCTTGAAGTACCACAACAGACAGCGAAACCCCAGGCAGAATTGCAGTGTAATAAAATTACACTGCAATTGCAATCAAAACTAGCCTTATAAATAATTATAGCAAGCCCAGGGAGTAAAGTAAACTATCCCACAGAACAAAATAGGGGTTCTACAGACATCAATATATAAATATTGCTAGAAGATTAATATCCACATCCTCATTTTAACCAGTTTCCTACTTTTTTTGCACATCTTCATTATTTTCTTATGAGAGAGGATGTAAGCCATACACCTCTTTTTTAAATATAACAATAAAGGTTACATTTTAGAGACCGTGATATATTTTTTCAGTTGGACGTCTCCTATAATACACTTTCAGAGTGCACCCCAACAACCTCCAATCCTTTCTCTTTCCTTATATTAGAAAGCAGGAACTACAAGGATTTTAAAAGGAGCAGGGTGTTAGAATGAACACTAAACTCCTGTACCTCATTGTAATTAAGGTTTGCAGTCAATTCAATGTTCTTTAAAGACCACCACCCCTAGACGGCCATATTCTGTTCCTGTTTATGAGGATGGCTCAGACAGACATTTAATCATATAAATGCGTTTTACAAAGAGATCACATTTTGAAGACTGTGCCTTCACATTTAAAGCACCTTCAGGAAGATGGGTGTAGGCACGTGCGTGTTCTAAGGTACATTCCTGCATAAGGTTCTCATTTGAAAAAAAATAAAAAGGCACCGGTTAGGAAGATTGCACACACAGATCTGTAGCAGACGTGTAACGGGTCTGCACCACCATGTACAGCGGCACAATATGACCATTGGGTCGTGAAACAGACACAAATTTAATTCCCACTGGCACTTCCTAGATGATCCTTGGTGGCAATAGGACAAAACCCCCTTTAGACCACCATGAAAATCTCAGCAACCTACAATTGTCCTAAGTGAATAGCCTCGGGCCGCTTACGTTGGACAGATATGGGATTTATTTGATTGGTCAGTTTTCCTCACACTAAATGATCCACATATTCTGAACACAGTAAAATGGATTGGTCGCAGTGGTAAATCAGGTGGATCAGTGTTAATATCTCAACATGTTCGCTCCACTGATGGTTCAAGTGGAACAGATTAAGAGCAGACATGAGCACGCTGGAATCTTGTTGCCTAATCTGGCATCGAAGTACCCCAAAATCAGTGGCAGATCAGTGGCAGCTGGAGAACCAAGTGCTCCCAAACTGCTTACCGATATGGCCGTTCTACCAACGAGCCAAATGACCGGACTGCACTGTGTGAGACCAGGCAAACCAGGAGGAGCCACATTTACCAGCGTCATCAAAACTGTTCCAAGTCAAGGTGGATCTGCCAACGCTCGAAATCGTTTTATGCCAAACTAGATAACTATTCACTTCCGAATTACTAGTACAAAAACAAAATAAATTAAAAAAAATGGACATAGAATTAAAACAACAAAAAGCATAAACATTCCTTAACATACATAAATAGACTCTGTTGCATGCCATGCTATGGACAGAAGCTTTCCTAGAAACGAGATCATCTTTGTACACTACGATTCATCGGAGGACAACATTTACACAGCTATACATGAATGCCTAATACTTGACTGGTACCTTAATGTGAAATATGGAACATGCTGGCTTTTTTCTTCTCACTTCTGCCTGAGATGAGTTCCTCTACCCCCAATAGACAATCGCTTTCACAGATTTTCTAACTAAAACCGTACTTTCATTTGAGATATGACAAAAATTGTGCAACCGGGACAGGACCTTCTCTGTATCTTCAGGAGAAGTTAGGAAGTGGACCTGTCTCTCCAGAACAGGTCAGCATGTGCTGCGTCCTATTGGAATGTGTAGGGGAAGGAAACAAAACCAAGAAACAAAGTCTGAAGGAAGCGGAGGTGACTGCTTTAACGCGGGGGTGGGGATCAATTAAACTACTGAGCCATCCTTGTTTTGTGCTGGAATCATCACAGGTATGGCTCCCATTCTACTAAGGTTTGGACCAGCTACCTTGGGTGATGTGAAGGTTGGTGCACTGCTTGGGGGTCGCTCAAGCACTTCATTTGGTACATGGTTGTATCGAGCCTTTGAATAGCCATCCATATTTGATGGAGACAGCGATCCCAGAGATGAGTGGTTGCTTCCTATGTAGCTGCGAGCAGTTGAGTTGCGGCTCGTGGGAGGAGCGACGTCTTCTCTGTAAATATAAAATAAAAAGGGTCAGTGTGCTGTTGCCTAGAGACCGAGAGTCAATGAACTACTTTTTCCCTGGCAAGAGAGTGTACTAGTTCCTTGAGAGAGTGACTGTGTACTGCTACTTCCCTGAGAAAGTGTGGTTGGTAACTACTTCTTCCCTCTGTCTATGTGTGTGTAAAACCTCTTTAAAATGCCTGTGACTGTGTACTTCTTCTTTCCTGAGCTTATACGTGTGGAAAAACTTTTTAGTAACACCTACACAGAATACTACTTCTTCCCCGAGCCCGTGTGTGTCCTACTTCTTCCCCGAGCCCGTGTGTGTCCTACTTCTTCCCCGAGCCCGTGTGTGTCCTACTTCTTCCCCGAGCCCGTGTGTGTCCTACTTCTTCCCCGAGCCTGTGTGTGTCCTACTTCGGTACTCTTTACCTAGAAGGGCGCCCACGATTTTGATCTTGGGCATCGCAAGTTAGAAAATCGCGTCGGTCGCATCGCATGCGACCAAAAAATCACATGTGATGCGACCGACGCGATTACCGCGATTTCCCATAGGGAACAATGTTAAATGTCCCAATTGACCCGATTTTCCATAGGGAACAATGTTAAATGGCCCACAGAGGTCAAATAGGCACCCTGAAGTGTGAAATGGCCCCCCCAATTGTTAACGCCACCCCACGATCAACGTCAACCCGAAGCGTGGCGAGCGCAGCGAGCCCAGCGTGGAGTTGAGAATAGAAAGTGTGGCGAGCGCAGCGAGCCCGAAGCGTGCCCCGCGAGGGGACGCGGACACCTATGAAGCCCGCGAGGGGACGCATATACCTGTGAAGGTGTCCACGTCCCCTCACGGGGCTCGCTGCGCTCGCCACGCTTCGGGCTCGGTGGCTCGCTGCGCTTGCCACACTTTCTATACTCAACTCCACGCCGACGTGGATAGTGGGGGTATGAAAAGGTCGTAGGACGCGTACCGCCGCCGCTCGCCACGCTTCGGGTTGACGTTGATTGTGGGGTGGCGTTAACAATTGGGGGGGTCATTTCACACTTCAGGGTGCCTATTTGGCCTCTGTGGGCCATTTAACATTGTTCCCTATGGGAAATCGGGTCAATTGGGACATTTAACATTGTTCCCTATGGGAAATCGCGGTAATCACGTCGTTCGCATCGCATGCGATTTTTTGGTCGCATGCGATGCGACCGACGCGATTTACATTTTAACATGTATTTCTATGTAAAATCGCGGGCATCGCATCGGTCGCATGCCATTATAATGGCATGCGATGTACATGCGATGCCCGCGATGGGCGCCCTTCTAGGTAAAGAGTACCCCTACTTCTTCCCCGAGCCAGTGTGTGTCCTACTTCTTCCCCGAGCCCGTGTGTGTCCTACTTCTTCCCCGAGCCCGTGTGTCCTACTTCTTCTTCCCTGAGCCTATATGTCCGTAAAACTTTTTTGTAACACCTTCACAGAGTACTACTTCCACCCTGAGCCTCTGTGTGTGTACAACATCCTCCCAGAGCCTGTGTGTGTGTATATCACTTCTTCCCTTAGCAATTACTTTTCCTGCAGGAAGTGTGTGACCCTGGCACCCATGGGGGAATAATCATGCCAATGCCAGCAGGTTTAGACTGAAGGATGTTAATAACTATGCAGTACACTGTACAAATGGACGTCAGTCAGATGAGGTATTAGTAGGGACCAGGACATACAACGTTATACACCACACACCAGATACCCTGAGAGAAAAGTCTGTGTGAGCTTGAAAAGGAAATTATATTTGCAGAGACCCCTTTGGGCCATTTTCCTTTGTCAACAAGTCTCTTGAAGAGCGTTCCAGGGAACATCTCTGAGCTTAAATCAGATTATATAGAAATTACTAATATTTTCGAATACAAACAAAGAATTCTATAGAGAGGACTGTAGTAAACACCACAACGCTTTGATGCAAATGTTTCTTACACTGCATAACTGTGTATGTTGGGTGTAGTCGCCCTTTACAGATGCAGGATTCCTCCTGTTGGTTAATAAATAGGCGAAGCTGTAGAGCAGTCATTTCCAAACTGTGTCCCTCCAGCTGCTGTGAAACTACACATCCCTTGCCATAGTTTTAGCATTCCCCAATAGCATAACCGTGGAAAGGCATGCTGGGATGTGTAGTTTCACAACAGCAGGAGGGCCGCAGTTTGGGCATGCCTGCTGTAGAGAATTCCTTCGGACTACATTATATAGCGGCAACATATTACACAATGCTGTACATCCAAAGTTTACACAGCCACTCGGTCCGCCTCAATGTTTGCTTTTCTTTTTTAACCACGTCTTTATTCGGTTGCATAACTACAAAGTATTAGCAGCCATTGTTTTACCTCTGAGCGACTGAAGAAGATTTGAGTATAGCCAGACACTGTTGCCATTGGATAAAGAATAAGCAGGTCTACTAGCGCTCACACACGCACTGTGCTGCAGGCTAGAGAAGAGGGGCCACGACGGAGACTACTCATGGACCCCCTACGTTCTTAATACACCCCTGCCCTGAGGGTGGGGGTCTGACCTGTAAATCTCTGTTGATGTTGTCTATGTACACTTGATTGCATTCTATTGTGTTTTCAAGTCTTTGGGTCTGCTTTTTATTTTTACTTAACACTAGGTGATTTATCACGCCCTACGGGCGCTCTTCACACCGCCGTAAGGGGCTCCGCTCCCTTAACACGTAAACGCCATACAATCAATATTTACGCTAAAGGAGGGAGGGTCAGGGTTGACGCTGAGGGTGGGAGGGTCAGGGTTCACGCTGAGGGTCAGGGTTCACGCTGAGGGAGGGTCAGGGTTCACGCTGAGGGAGGGTCAGGGTTCACGCTGAGGGAGGGAGGGACACGCTGAAGGTGGAAGGGTCAGGGTTGACGCTGAGGGTGAGAGGGTCAGGGTTGATGCTGAGGGAGGGTCACGGGTGACGCTGAGGGAGGGTCACGGGTGACGCTAAAGGAAGGGAGGGTCAGAAATTACACTGTGGGAGGTAAGGATGAAGGTTTAGGCTGTGGGAGGGGAGGTAGGTTAGGTTTAGGCTGCAGAGGGGGAAAAGGGGGGGGGGGAGGGTTAGATATAGCAGCACAGCCTCTTCTTCCTCTATCCCCAGCAACACAGCGTGGTTTAGGCAGAAAACAGACCAGCAGCACTGGTGATGTTTACCAAAACCCCGCCCCCCCTCGCTAGAACCCCTCATCCCGCCACATAGCGCAGGGGGCATTGTTACACAGGCAGGCAGAACACTGCCCCCATCCCCGCTTACATAAGTGTGTGGGAGCCTGCTGTTAGCGTGCAGGAGGATGTTCCCACAGCAGCAACCCACTGGCAGTGCTCCATGCTCCTGGGGCCCTCTGAGCATGGAAGCACCGGGCAAGGTGGGCAGATGGCTGCCTGCGGGATGGCTGGCTGGGGGCGGGAATGGAGGCGTGAGCATTGCCCGGCTAGAGGGAGAGTGGCTCCACCCCTGTCTATCGGCGGCAGGGTCTGGGGGTATGTGCGGTAGATGAAAGCACGCCCCTAATCGGCACAAGGCCACGCCTCCAGTGGTGAGGTCACTGGAGCTCGGAACGTGTTCCCCGGTAAATAGCAATTCTGTGGTGGG
The DNA here is from genome assembly GCF_055691185.1 of Crinia signifera. Taxonomy (NCBI): domain Eukaryota; kingdom Metazoa; phylum Chordata; class Amphibia; order Anura; family Myobatrachidae; genus Crinia; species Crinia signifera. The sequence goes on from NC_139218.1 coordinate 34,691,386, forward strand.
GTGGGTGACCCACAATGTATGTGGGGATGTGTGCACACTATGGGTCACTTCTTTGGTGCCCTGCGGCAGCTATAGTGTGTGTGATGAGTCTGTGAGTGTGTGTATGACTCCACCCAGTGTTATACACACTCACAGACAGAAGTATTATATAAGAGATTTTAGAATATCTTAATATCTTAAATATCTTTCACCGTCCGTGCTCCTTTACTTCCTATGCCTTTTCTATATAGTTTTTGTGCATAATTCAATAAAATATTGTAAAAAAAAGGATATAAAGCCATCTAAACCAGTTGGTAGGAAATGGAATTCTTAGAATGTTGATTTCATTTCCTTACTGGCCTTCCAAGCTACCAGCTCGCTCCCCTCAGCCTGTCCCCTAGACTCATCTTCCTCTCCCGCCGCTCCACTTCTGCCAAACCCCTTCAAGAAAAGCTACACTGGCTCCCATTCCCCTACAGAATCCTATTCAAACTCCTCACCCTCACATACAAGACCCTGTCAAACTCCTCTGCTCCCTACATCTCCAACCTCATTTGCCTACACACTCCATCCCACCCTCTCAGGGATGGAGTGTCAATGACCTTCGCCTCTCCGCTACCCTGCTCACTGCATCCCATGTGCGTAGCCAACATTTTGCCCTTGCTGCCTCGCTTCACTGGAGTGACCTCTCTTGCTTCATTGGGCTCTCCCGACCTTGCAAAGCTTCAAACAGGCAATGAAAACCCCCGTTCCTCAAAGTGTACCCTTCCACATAACCTAGTACCGAGGCTGCTCTCTGTAACTCCTCAGGTCTTGGTCATGCCTGCCATGCTCACTTCCTGCCTTCGGGTCTCCTTGCCTGACCCTTATGTCACAGGTCTGCCTCCCCCTAGCTTCTCTCGCACATCAATTACAGCACTCACCTGCACAGTGACAGTCTATACCCGCATCTCTTCTAAAGTGTAATCATTCCTCCCTACCAAAGATAAACCGGCCCTGATAGTATGTGGCCAACTCCTCTGCTTTACTACATCCCTGTCCTAGTTTTCACCCAGAAGACTCTCTCACCTGATTTCATGTTGTATTTCCTTTTCATACTTTTTCTCTTTCTGCTTCCGGCAGCAACAAAAGATCAACAGTCCCAGAAGTATAATGAACAGCAGCGTTCCAATGATTGCACCGGCAATAATTCCAGCTGTATTGGGAGCTAGAAAAACAAACATATAATATTACAATAACTTACCGGAGTATAGTATCTCTTATGGTTGCTCTGCACGTCTACCCTGCTTGTAAACTTTGCAGCTTGAAGTCTCCCAGACTACAGTACTTTCCGGACCAGAGGTCATCTCTGCAGCCTTTACCGAGCACCAATCCCTCAGAATTCTAAGCCTACTTTACGATGTTAACAGGCCATAAACCACTCGCCTTTACCGAACGCAATAAGCGCATTCTAGAACTTCAAGAACGTGTTTCGTCCAAATATCAAAATGTTCTATTACTAAAACATCTCCGGACTACTTCTGTACAATGTGTGAGATCTTGGCTCAAAGACAGGTAGGCCCAAACGAAATAGGTTGCAGGAAGATAGGGTTTTATTAATAAGCAAATTAACAGGGGGCTTATCAGGAGCACATTAAGGGCGGGATGTATTAAAATACATCGCCGCCCCCCCGCCGCATATGTACTAACATATGTGGCTGGCATCGCGGTGACGGAGGCCCCCCGCGATACCTGGAATGTGGTGTGCGGGGGGGTCTCCGTCACCTCCCTGCCGCCACGCTCTCCCCTCACGCCGGGGACAGCTATGCATGCTGTCCCCGGCGCTTCCTCCTCCCCCCTGCAGCCGGAAGGATGTCCGGCTGCTTCACTAGGGGGAGGCAGGGCTTACCTTCCGGGGTCCAGGAAGACCCTTCAGGAAGGTAAGCCAGAGGGGGGGGTCGGCGAGGCGGCGGGTTTGCGTCGGCGGGCGGCGAAAAGAAGCCCATAGGCTTCTATAGGGTATCGCCACCCAAAGGTGGTGATACCCTTCAGTGCGGTATCATTTTTGATACATTGGAAAATGCGGTAAAACCGGGGTTTTACCGCATTTTCCATTTGATACATCTCGTCCTATGTCCAAAACAAAACCAGCTTTTCTTCAGCAGCAACAGGAAAACTTCATTCCATTCAACTTGAACACAGAGTCTCTGCCCTTTTATCTTCAGAACAGGCAGGCATAGACCATGGCACTCACCCTGTTTCTGTGTTGGCAGGTCCCAGACACAAGCAGAAGCAGCTCTCTCTAAGCTTGCTTTCTTTCACACACAAAAACAACCCTGCCCACAGGCAGCTCCCCCATTTTAATCAACTCCAGAACTGCACCTGAACTCTCAGCTCAGGAGACGATTAACTTGGTGTGTAGTATGGGAATGGCTAGTAGCACACCAACACAAGAATACCAAACCCGGACCGTACCACCCATTTCAAACCCTGTCTGGGATTTATACCACTCACATCAGCAGTCTCAGTGGCACATACCTGCCATCAAGCCCTTTTCCTGCTGACTTCCTACAAATGCCAGTTGACACATAAAATACTTACTAGGGACAACGCGGAGGATGACGAGGCACTCATCGTTGCCTACTCTGTTCCGGGCCGTGCACTTGTACGTGCCGCTGTATTCCTGAGTTGCATTCTTTACAGATAGCACGCTTCCGGATGGGTCTAGGTAAAGCAAAAGTTTATTAAGTAAAGTACCCAAAGACAATGGGACAACAGATGAATGCTAGGCCTCATGTCACAGAATGCAAGCAGTCAGTAGTAGTAAGAAGTTTGTACCGGATGTTGCGGTGGCTGGAAGCTTCTCCAGACCACTGATTTTCTGCCAGCTGTAGCTGAGGGGCAAGGATCCTTCTTTGGAAAAACATTTCAGAGAGAGGTCTTTCCCAATCTCCTGCTTTCCTTCAACGAAGCACCTTGTGCTTGCCGGCTTAACTGTAGAAGACACAATCATTAAATTTCATTTCTAAAGCAACACAACAAAGTGCATAGTTACATATAGGAACATCCATGATAACATAACTACGGTGCTACAGAAGGGAGAGGGGCCTTACTTGTGACAGCTTACAATACAAAAAAAGCTATGGGTGGACACAAAGTAGGTGAGGAGATCAGGGATGGGGAGAGACTGGAGATTAGAGGGACCACTGGTAGGCCTCAATAAGTTTTAAGGGGACAGTTAAATGCTGGGAGGCTAGTCGGACTAGTCACATTGGAGACAAGAAGTTTGCATTGGATTCTGGGAGGGACAGGGAGATGGTGAAAAATCAGGCGCAACAGAGGTAGAACTAGGACAGGAGTAAAAAGATAGGGTGTCTGGGTGGAATGTACCAGATGGCTGAATAAAGGTGGACAAAAAAGGTCAACATTATTTTCCTGATTTTTACAGTTAAGCTGCGAAAGGGTTATGTTTAAGGATAAAAATTAACAAAAAACCCTTTTGACACTCCCAGCCATCAGGTGTCGACTTGTTGATGTCAATCTAGACACGCTCAATCTTTTAAACCACAGGGATGAGAGAAGTCCTAAGCCTTCAGATATAGTGGAGGTGAATCTGGCAGATTTTGTAGATGGACACGTGTGTGTGTGTGTGTGGGGGGGGGGGGGGGGGGGTGAATGAGACTGGTTAGTGAAAAAGGGTTTATTTTGGCTTCAGGAAAGTATTGCGACATCCTGGACGAGACAGTCAACACCAAACAAGGATAGACTATAGAGAGGGAAGCATCAGAGAGAGAGGTGAATCCAGAGACACAGAGATGGTATCAGACACCACAGGAACGGGTAAGCTCACAGGGAGCAGGAGTAGAAGGAGACAAGTAATGGGCCGAGAACTGGCCCATGAGGGACAACAATGGGAATGGGAAGGTGGGTTTAGACACAGAGGGAGAGATGTAACGCCCTCAGAATTCAGCAGCTATGGCCAACTCTGACTATCTGACTAGGGGGCAATCACTTACAGGACATGGTTTTGCCTTGTAAGAGATTGTCCCTTAAAAAACAAAAAGGTCTGCGTTCAGCCGACATCCCGCATTGCTGCCAATCTCGGGCGGAATATAAGAACAAGGTGAACCGGGAGTGAGTGGGGATTTATGTTGTGAACAGCTGGCAACACTGTTCTGAGAGACATGCATGGGATCAGTAGTTGGGGTCATGCCGGTCCTTATCATGCCACTTTCAAGGATCCTGGGGTGCCGCCAGGTGAATCAGATATTAATGTATGTTCTATTATCATGTAGCAATACACAAATGTATGACCCAGAGTGGGTTCTAATATCATGTAGTGTTCGGACACCATACCAGAGACGCTGTGAAGTGGCTGCTGGTGGCTAAATGATATCTTGTCAAATATATGTAACAGATCTCTGTATTTCTACCATTATATAGGATGCAAATCTCATTACTGCTCCATTATAGTGTCCCGGAGGGAATTCTGGGTATTTTCTGGTCTGCAGTCATTACTGCCACCAGGGTTGCTGAAGAGCCAGTGGGAATCTGTATGTGCCAGCAGTATGGGATCCCATAGGACTTTCAGGATTGGTTTGACCACTGCTGTAAGTGAGGGCACCTCGTTGGGAAAAAAGTGGTACCCGGGGACCTGTTTATCAATTCCATATGGAGGAAAGGATGGACGAGGGAAACCATTCCCATGTCTCTATCACAGTTACAGTATGAGGAGACCGGACACTTACTATAGACGACCAGAGGCAATTTCTTGATTTGGAATCCCGGCAGCTTCTTCACCTTGCACTGATACGTTCCGGTGTCTGACTCCTGCAAGTTAATGATCTCCACAGAGGCGTCGCCTTCTCTGGGGTCAGAAGACACGAAGTGTACCCGGTCTTTCAGAGGCATATAGTCCTGATAGACTATATCTCTATTGTAATTAATGATCTGCAGAAAACAAGAGCAACAAAAGCCATGTTAAAGAGACCAACATAATACAATGGTAGCAGCCAATAAAGATACTAATTAGTAGTCATGGGTTCCATTCCCACCATGGCCCAAACGGTGAGGAGTTTGTATATTCTCCGCGTGCTTGCGTGGGTTTCCTCCGTGTACTCCAGTTTCCTCCCACAATCCCAAAAATATACTGGAAGGCTAATTGGCTCCCAACAAATTATTATTGTTATTATTATTAATAATAATATCTTTATTTGTCATAAAATGCACCACATGTGATGAACATTGTGAACCATGTGCACTGCAGGGGGGCAGATGTAACATGTGCAGAGATAATTAGATTTGGGTGAGTTATTTTGTTTCTGTGCAGGGAAAATACTGACTGATTTATTTTTACACTGCAATATAGATCTCACTTTGAAGTAAAACCCCACCCAAATCTAACTCTCTCTGCACATGTTACATCTACCTCACCAGCAATGCACATGTTTTTGTCCATTTGAGAAGGAATTTGCATTTGTGAGTGAACCAGAATAAGGGCCTATCATTTTTTTTTAAGGTTTCTAACAAAAAAGTGTTACACCATCAGATTGTCCATAAAACGAATGACAGATTGTCCATAAAACGAATGAAAGTGAATACGCCTTTATGCAAACTATCCCCAAAAGCTGAAGTTTTGGGCCCATTTCAAATGTGCTTCCAGCTTTCACACGTGAGAGTGCACCAGTCAATGTATCTGACTTCTACAGGAGTGCCTGGGGTATAACAACAGTTACTGATAACTGTATACACAACAAGAGAAGTGGCACTGAGCAGTAACAGCTGCCAATGTCATAGTTACTGATTGCAGGATACAGAACAAGAGCAGCGGTACTCAGCAGTTACCCATATAAAAAGTTGGCTGTAGAATAAAATTATGGGCTGAATGTAATAGGCGGAGAGACGCCGAAGGTGCGGGAGTGTGTGCGAGAATGGGTGTATTTTGAAAGCAGCAATCATAAATAAAGCCAAACCAACCAGGTTTGGCCTGGTAAATGATTGCCGCTTTAGAAACACGAACAGTCTCACACAAACTTCCGCACCTCATGGGTCCACCCTCTCTATAATGGACACCTGGGTGAAATCATTAAATATTATACGTAGGGTAATCGGTCCAATTCATATAGCGGTGTACATACCATCTGATCTGCTTTTTGGGCATCAGCTGCCACTAAAAACCATTCAATATCCAATGTCCCAATATCATCAGGTGCAGTTGTAAACCTGCAGTCTAGAGTTATTTTTCCACCTTGGATTCCTTCAAACTTTGTATCGGAGGGAACCAAGTCTAGAGCGCTAGAAGAAGCTGGAAAGATAAATAAGATTACAGTGAGCAATATGAATACAGGCAGTGTGAATGCAAACCAAACAGGCATACAAAGCATCATTATCCCACAAATACAGCCATGCCGTATAGTCTGAATGTGAATCCAAACCACCACCACTAACAAGCTCCTCCTACAAGCTTCATGGAAAACACTTCAACATGGAACCTCCTGTTTTCTCTATTGCATCATAGTGCCATTCAAGGAACAAGCGCGCGAGCATACAACAAAGCATGAGGGGCCAATGGGAAACGATATAGACAAAATGCTGCCTTGCTAGTAACCAATGGGGAACGATATAGACAAAATGCTGCCTTGCTAGTAACCAATGCTGGGGCAGAAAGGTATCAATGTTTGGCACAAGAGATTATGATGCGAGGATTGAATTATGAAATAATAAAGTAAATAAAGCAAACCCTACACCCACAAGGAAATACCATTAACCATCTGCTTAGTGGTTTGTAGGTTTCTTAAGAATATACAGTGATCTGGTGTCTGCACTGTAACATTATCTATTGCTACGCTATTGAAAATGCTGTAAAGGCAGATACCAGGTGACACCAAGACAATGTAATACATGTGCAGGGATATAAGGTTGCAGTAGTTCCATAGAACATGGAATGCCACGAAATTCACATTGTGTGAACATAAAATATTACCTGGACAATCACAGTGTATTGTCAATGACTTAGGAAGGAATGTTTCACAGTATCACTATGTTTTTTTACAGTGTATACAGTATACAGTGGTTGTTCCAGGCAGGAAAACACGTAACCAGATGTAGTAACCCAATATACCCAGTCTCCGTCTTTGTAAGTCAAAGTTCCGTAACTCATTGTACAAAAAAAAAAAGACAAAAAAAAAAAACTTTAAAAACATATAAACATAGAATTCTATGGCAGACAAGAACCTCTTGGCCCATCTAATCTGCCCGTTTTCATTTATCTGTATGGCGACTTCAACCGTATTTGTTATGCCGTGTTCACACTGCCGGTGTGAACAACATGGCATTTATGCAGCATTGTAATGCCGGGGACTGCAGCGCCGGACTCTGTTCTCCCTGCGAAGGCAAATTCCCGGGTGAAGCAGTTCTACCTGGCAATTTGCCTTTTAACACAGGTTTTTTTGCAGTGTGAACGTGTTAACCCGTGTCTGCATACCCGGATCTCCAACTCGGAGACCACTAATGGTTGAGTGACTAGGTCGGATCATAAGAATGATCGACATACCCTAGGTCACACTGACAGGTTGACACAAGCTTAAGGTTGACATTAGTTTTTCAGTTTTTTGGGAAAAAAAGGTGGTTCTTCACACTCTCCTATCCAAGTGGGTATAGAGTGACAATATACTATAACTGTGCCCAAAGCATGGCGAGTGCAGTGAGGCGGCATGGTACACTTGCTAGGTGGAAAAATTATTTGGGGATTCGTCCTATTCCAATTGAATAGGACAAATCCTCATTAGTCCTAAAAGAAAAGAAAAAAATGGAGGGGGGGGGGGGGGGGGGAGGGAATCTCACCTAATTGAATACAGTTTTAATGTGTCAAATTCTGATTGAACATTCCATAAAAATGAAGTGAAAACACCATATTGTAATTAGCACATTCTGTCCCTGAGACACAAGCAAAAGGATTAATGTTCTCTGCAGAACGTCTACAGCTGTTTAATCATATAGCGCCAATTATATTCCCCAGACAATATGTAATTTTTACAAAATAAGGCGAAATATACATACATACATACACACACGCACACACAAATACACACACACACACACGGTAATCTGATGCTAATGGCACACACAGGCTATGAGCAAATGTAGGGAGATGTAATTCTCTGCGGATAGGACTACTGGCCTATTTTTAGACCTCTGACCCGGTCATGCCCCCAGGTCACCGATATAAGACAGTGATCCCGTTTTCATCAGGCTGTTGTTGTACAAGAATATTTGCATTAAACAAATCGGGCGTATGCTTACATAGACCATTCAAATGAATGGAGCCAGGTTATTCTCCCACCGTCTGAAGAAAGGAGAGGCCCCATGTGTAACATAAAGCCATCAATCTGTTTTCCATACAGTCATTCAAGTTATTTAAATAAGTCACAGACATCGGTGTTGCTTCTCCCAATATCGCCGACATCAGATCAGTAATTTGAGCACAACTGTATTTAACATCATTGAAGCAGAACAGACCCAGCCAGTGGTTCCAAACTTTTTATGAATCATGACACTCTAAAGCAGGCATGTCCAAACTGTGGCCCTCCAGCTGTTGTGAAACTACACATCCCAGCATGCCTTGCGTTTTAACATTCCATAATAGCAAAACTGTGGCAAGGCATGATGGGACTTGTAGTTTCACAACAGCTGGAGGGCCTTAGTTTGTACATGTCTGCTCTACAGTATCAGAATTTTCTTCACAGTACCCCAAGGACAAAAGTTGCTTAATTTAATATTTTTTTCTAAATTTCTAATTAAGAAAATTCTGCTTTTATGTCATTCTTAGCATAATTTATTTTGTCGAGGCACAGGATTCACTTCTGATAGCAAAAATAAATAATAATTGACACCTCCTGCACCCTGAACTGCAGCGCTAATGCACACTAGGGCACAGGTTCTCAAACTCGGTCCTCATGACCCCACACGGTGCATGTTTTGCAAGTCTCCACACAGAATCACAAGTGAAATAATTAGCTCCACCTGTGGATCTTTTAAAATGTGTCAGTCGGTAATAAGTGCACGTGTCGGTTGAGCTGAAAAATTTGAACTGTGTGGGGCAGCACGGATGGTGTAATGGTTAGCATTACTGTCTCACGGCGCTGAGGTCATGGGTTCGATTCTCACCATGGCTCTAACTGTGCGGAGTTTGTATATTCTCCCCGTGCTTGCGTGGGTTTACTCCGGGTACTCCGGTTTCCTCCCACAATCCAAACATATACAGATAGGTTAATTGGCTTCCAACAAAATTCACCCTAGAATGTCTGTGTGTGCGTGTACATGTGGTAGGGAATATAGACTGTAAGCTCCACTGGGGCAGGGACTGATGTGAATGTTAAAATATTCTCTGTAATTGGAAGATGTCAATTGGTAAAGATGATATCCTTTCCTCGTATACTATATGTCATACAGACATTGCCAGTGTTGATCAAAGATTCAGATATACAGTTACTAAATAAGGCGATCAGTAGATTTATATGGGAGGGAAAAAAGCCCCGAATCTCAATGTATAAATTAACGCAACAAACCTCATCGGGAGGTATAAACCTACCATGTATAAAGAGCTATACATTGGCAGCAAATCTCAGATATGCTACAGATTGGATACATGCAACGGAAAACTATGTAAATTTAGCTATAGAACAGGCTTCTTGCCCGGGCATACCATTGATAAGCCTGTTACATATGAAACCGTCAAAATTCCCACCTAAGGTGGCAAGTAACCTACTATTAGTGGCAACTTGTAAAGCATGGCGGCTTGCCCACACTAGATTGGGAACATCCTCATATAATACCCTATCCCAATCTTTACTTTATAACACGGTAACAGACGCACCAACTCTTCAGGATAGCAAACTGATTAAAAGTTATGAAAAAGTGGGAATGAGATTACTGTACCATGTTATGAATGAAGGTTGTACAGCTGTATTGCCATATCAGGAATTGTGTGAAAAATATGTCGATATATCGATACCCAGGTTTGTATACTTCCAGTTAAGAAGTTATGTGCAGAGTGCCACCGGAAAAATACTGGTAGCTGGAAATGGAAAAAATCTAGACAACTTAATAAAGAGTTCGGGTAATAGACCGATCGCAACCTCATCGATATATAGACATATTAAGAAACAAATATCTGTGGAGGACGAGAATGCGGGATTTATAAAGTGGTCAAACGACCTTCCAGGCACAACACCACAAATGATTCTAAAAGCCTTTGTACGATTAAATAAAACCTTAATCTCCGCAACATATGCAGAGATGCAGTATAAATTGCTGCACCGGGCATACTACACGCCGAAAAGAAGGTGGCAGATGGGTCTAACATCAGACTCAACATGCTTTAAATGCAAAATGGCTGACGCAGACATAATGCATTGCATGTGGCAATGCCCAGAGGTAAATACCTTTTGGCAGACAATCAGTAGCCATATAAAGAACAAATATGAGATTAACGTGGCACTTACCCCAGAATGGGCCCTATGGGACATATATACCCAAGTAAGAGTAAAGAGCCTATCCCAGGGACAAAAAATTTTCGTGGCAAAAATTTTTGCCGCTGCTAGAAAGACAATTTTATCTCAATGGGTTTCAAATAATACTTTAAGTCTGACCATACTAGAACCCCGCATCTCGTACCTGTTTCAGATGGACTGGCTTGAAATGTCGTTAAACAAAGAAAAGAAAGTAGGAAAATTCTTCTCCATCTGGTTATCATATGTTAAAAACCTTACCTCAGTAACAAAAGAATCACTAAGGCAGGCAATAAAACTAACTACTTGGTATAGTTCAGAGACAATACGCCTAGGAGAACACCCTTTCTAAAATAACCTTAGAGAGTCACGATAGGGTCAGAAAATCAATAGTTGAAATGCCTAATAAAATAGGGATAAGGGACAAAATATTTGTGAAAATTGTAAAGAGTTTCTCTAAACTGATAATTGCTAATAATGTAAATGTTTTTATATGCTTTTTGACGGTGCACTATGTTATGTTTCATGATATGCCTAGGAGAACACCCCTTCTAAAATAACCTTAGAGGGTCACGATAGGGCCAGAAACCCAATAGTTGAAAGATTTAATAAAATAGGGATAAGGGACAAAATATGTGTGAAAATTGTAAAGAGTGTGGCTAAACTAATAATTGCTAACAATGTAAATGTGTATATATGTTTTCGACGGTGTATTATGATATGTTTCATGATATGCCTAGGAGAACACCCCTTCTAAAATAATCTTAGAGGGTCACGATAGGGCCAGAAACTCAATAGTTGAAATGTTTAATAAAATGGGGATAAGGGACAAAATATGTGTGAAAATTGTAAAGAGTATGGCTAAACTGATAATTGCTAATAATGTAAATGTTTTTATATGTTTTTGACGGTGTATTATGATATGTTTCATGATATATTTATATGCAAGAAAATTAATAAAGTATAAAAGAAAAAAAAAATATTCTCTGTAAAGCGCTGCGTAATATGTGTGCGCTATATAAGAAACTGTTAATAAATAAATAATAAATAATTCCAGAGGACCGAGTTTGAAAACCACTGCACTGGGGATACTAGTCCCCTGCCCCCCCCAAACAACAGAATAGTAGAAGCAAATGGATTCTCTCACAGGCACTGTCCAGTCCACCTCTTCCTCAACGCCCCTTTGTGTGATGTCCCTTCGTCTCAAGAAAAAGGGAAGTGAGAAAAATCATATGATTAATTTTCACATAAGCATTCCTTACGACCCACCAAAATAAATTGGTGGTATGAACTCACCTCAGGTGGTGAGGAACATTCATATAAAGGTTTCTTTAAAACAACTTCTATAGAGGACTAGAAGGCCACAAATTCTGGGCTTCTAAGAAACAACACTGACCAAGACGTTCAGTCTTATATTCCTCAAAAGGTTTCTTTATCCACTGGACTCTGCAGACAGCACATAAACTCATTTGGAAACAGGATTTTATTTCATATCACAGAAGTCATAAAGACAGCATAAATGAGTCAAACACTCGGTCCGGATACAAATACTCGGCTCACCCCACCAGATGGAAGCGGTGGATGCCCCAGAAGGGCTCTCTCACTTCTGTTTGTTCATATATGCTATGATCGGAAGCCACAGGACTGGTTTTACCTACTACACTAACCACAAATTATTCAAGGCACTCCAGGGTGCTACGGCGCTTAGTTTGGAAAACGGTTGATGGCAAACACAAGTCAGTAAGTCCAGGTTCTTGTATTCAAACACTGTGGGCCCATTGTGGACCGTTTTAAACCAGCATTGAAGTCAATGGGCAATTGTTATTTTTAAGAGCAATGAACAGATCCAATCCAGCTTCCAGCCCAAACATTGTATAGGGGGTAGTGGTTCACAAACTGTGTGCCTAGGCATCCTAGGGTGCCGTAAGCCTCTTGCATCGGTGCCTCCGGATGGTGGTCCATGACCAATTAATTTATGGTCTAAGTGATAGGCAAAACCAGTGGTAGTAGCTGCCATCAACAAAACATTTGGACAAATAGAAGCACAATCCCGTCCCCTACCGCGTAACTGAACATAAGGAATAACAGGCCAAATAATCTAAATTTAATGGGGGGGGGGGGGGGGGGGGTTTCTCCAAAATTCTCCAAATTTACCAATAAAATAAAAAAACTACTACATGGGGTGCTATAAAAAATAAAAAAACTTTTCTACTAGGGGTTCCATACAAAAAACGTTGATACTCTAGGGTGCCTAGAAAGTTTGAGAACCAGTGGTATAGGGATCAAGCATTGGTTTTGCGCTCACCTTGACCTGGGGGAAATGCCCTCCTGCCTCTATGGTCTTTCATTCTGCTGCAGAAATATCGGTTCTAGGATGCCAACATGCAGTAATTCAACTTCAAGGGGCACTGCAATGTTAAGAGTGACGTTACCCACTAAGGCCCTTTTCAGATCGCTTCGCTCTGACCCGTGTACCAAACCGCGCCTAGCGAATGGATCGCCCACGCCGCCCATTTGCATCGGCATGCGAACGGATGTTTTATGTGAACGTTCATTCGGATGCCTGTGAGAACATCCCCCATGATTCAATGGTCAGCGACCATCGAATGATGTGAAAAGCGCACGCCCATGCACGAATGGTCTAGAACACTCGTACATATGAGTGAAGAAAAGCAGGGATATGGGCGGCAGTTGAGACCCTGTTAAGTCAACTGTCAGCCCCCCCGCACGCATGTCACGGCCGCATTTCCACACGCACATGAAGCGCAGGGCGTGCGCATATGGTAATGACCCTGATCAGGCCACATCGCCCCTCTACACCCCCTGCTCGGAAGGCCAGGAGCGAGCACTCGGCGACCAGACTTCTTGCACAGCTCACTCGCTCACTGCATACAGACATGCGCAGAAAATGGTTCTGCGCATGCGCACAACCCAACGACGGCCTTTCCAGTCCCTAGTACACACCGATCTCTGTGCTGCAGATTGTAATGTCAGTGACAAGAAAAACAGGGTAGAGGCGAGGACCTGCTATTTCTAGATGCAAACACTGCTCCCTCCTATGCACATAAACCAAGATACAAACAAACTATAACTCACGGAGAACAAATATCCAAGGCTTAGAACAAAATATACTCCTGGGCAACCTGGTCTGGCCAGCCCCTTATTATTCTACAATCTAGGACAAAGGCTCCCAAATTCAGTCCTCGGGGCACCCAATCTGCCAGGTTTTAAGAATAACCATGGCCCAGAACAAGCTATTAAATCTAACTGATTGAGGTACTAATTAAGTCCACAGCGCCCAAGCATGAGTTTACTGAAAACCTGGACAGTTCGGGTGACTTGAGGACAGAGTCTGGGAGCTGAACCGCACTTGTGTATGGGCACCTTAAGAGACAGTTGGTGAAACATGCAAATGGATTCTAGAACTGGGTGACAGATATTTTAAGAGATCCACATTATTTTTTAGTAACTCGGGTAGGGTTGGGGAGGGGTCGGTGGTGTTCGATGAGGAAGCCTGGGCAGATTGCTTACTGAGCCTGGGAACCATCAGGTGCCTTCTAGAAGGAGCTCTTATACAATGAGAGCTGTAAGCTGCAGTGGTAAGAAGTCTATTTGTACAGAAAGCATTAGATGGATTAATGGCCAAAGTTCTCCACGCCCCAACTCTGATGACAAACAACCTGGACTTGATAACGTGCCAATAGTTACACAGCAAATATGGAAGCTAGCCATGATTTATAGATGTAAGTAAACTAGATGGTTTACTTACACCTCCGATGGTGGGGTGGCTGTGCGTGCGCAGGACCGGTTCTGGGCATATGCACGGCCCAGAAGCCACAGTCCGACTGAGAGGCTGCTGTCATTTTGTTTAAAGGGATAGATCTGCAATACCAAAAATATTTTCTTTGTGGTCAAGCCAACACATATTCAAGTTCCTAAAAGCTAACATCTGATATCGGCTTGGAATATGGATAAACATATGTTGCCCAGAAAGGTTATCACTTATTTATTTATTAACAGTTTCTTATATAGCGCACACATATCCCGCAGCGCTTTACAGAGAATGTTTGAACATTCACATCAGTCCCTGCCCCAGTGGAGCTTACAATCTATATTCCCTACCACATGTACACGCACACACAGACATTCTAGTGTTAATTTGTTGGGAGCCAATTAACCTACCTGTATATTTTTGGATTGTGGGAGGAAACCGGAGTACCCGGAGGAAACCCGCGCAAGCACGGGGAGAATATACAAACTCAGCACAGTTATGGCCATGGTGGGGATCGAACTCATGACCTCAGTGCTGTGAGGCAGTAATGCTAACCATTACACCGTCCGTACTGCCCAACTTCAGTTGTTTAGCTTTCACACTGATTCGCTGACCCAAAATATTTCCGGGAAAACCTGGGTCCTAATTCGGTGTGAAAGGGTCATTAACTTGGTCTATCCAGGGCCTTCAACCCAGAGTCGAACATCGGCCTGACCTGAATACAATGGAGTCTGAAAGCTAAGACCCAGGTTACCTTTTGAAGTTGCTGATTGGCTGAACCGTGAAGGTGACAAACTAGGAATTGCCCGGATGCAGAGTGTGGTACAACAGGGATTTAGCAACTGTGACACAGAGTGATCGAACAAAGGCTTATGTAGGGTACACACCACGACGACCCGCTCACGATGCACATTGTGAGCGGGTCGCCAGTGTTTCTTCAGACCCGCTCACGATGATGCGGGGGGGGGGCACGACCCGCTCATGATGTGCACCGTGAGCGGGTCCGATCCAATGGCGACCCGCACCCGGCAGTATGGTCGTTATTCAGATCCTACCTGCAGCAGGTAGGATCTGAATAACGACCGACCCGCGCATCGGATCGGTATCGGTCCACACCAGGACAGAAAAGGGCCCAATCACCACACAATCTACATCCAATTGGTCGGAATTGGATCTAAATTGAGGGGATCGGGCCCTAGTAGTCCTGGTGTGTACCAGGCATAAAGGTGTGAAAGGGGTATTAGACATTTTAGGGGGCTAATAGGACATAATTAATGATCAGAGTGGTAAAGGAAAGCAATTTATTTTTCAATCAAGCATTCAGAAGGTTCTATCTTTCCTAAAATCTGAATACCCATGAGTGGCAGTATATAACATCCCCAATGACAAGGCCTGGTCATCTTTCTATAACAATTCACACTTAAAAGTTGATCTCACAGGGCTCAGATTTCAGTTTAGGTTTTATTTACAATGGAGATGAAGTTTAAATACTACTATATAATGCTGCTAAATTATTATTATTAAACATTACTTTAATACAATCAGAAATACAGCATTCTACAAATGGGACGGGCCCGCGCATTGCGTGTCGGGGACAATGTAAGACACTCATAAAAAATACTTGTTAAAAAGGTAAAAGCTTTTATGTAACCAAGGTGACGTATAGACCTGACGGACGGTGTTCCGTGTATGGAGATACAGCTGTTAGAAAATGAAAAAGACTGGCCAGAAAACTCCAGCTGGTAACCTTTCAGTAGAGCAGATTGCACAGTAAGACGGCCTTCTGTCCGGAGATTTGGCCGCTAGGTGAAGGATATACAAGTTATGAATAGGTCATTATGTCTCAGCATTGAGATTCCAGGTGCATAAATGAAACCGGCTGAAAGCAGAGGATAGTGGTGTGCTAGCTTGCAGGTGGTAGAGATTCTACCTGGCTAGCATCCATAAAAACACACGACGTATACCGTAATGGTGTGTACACACGGGTCGATTTTGCCTATCGATTTTGACTATAAAAAAGATAAAATAATTAAATAAAAATCGCACCATGTTTTGCCGCATCCGACGCACAGCCCCGCGGCGGCGGTATCGCTATGGGCAACATCCCATCTTCAACAGAACTCCCATCTTAGTAAATTGACACCTTGGTGTTCAATGCTAATCTGGGCGTGCCGATTCCAAATCTGAATTTGCACTTACCCAACACATCAGGGTTTCCGTTATAGACCTCGCTAACGTTTACGTGGTACATGTTTTATATAGTGTTTGCTATTTTCCACAAATGAAATGATTTGGAATCAGCGCACAGAAATTAGTCAGGAACACCTGGACCTGTCAGTAGCTGGCAATAACTCATTTTTGTTGTCTGGGGTAATTACTGGTGACTGACCGAGGTTTGTGGATGTTCTGTAATACAAGATGGCGGAATCAGTAGAAAGAACGGGTTCAGCAGTACGCGGCGAATAAAATGTGCACGGGCGCAGGACAGGTCCTGAGTAATTGTACGCAACCCCCCTTCTGATTGACAGGAAAAAGTGTTTGCATGGGGGGTGCGGAGGAAGGGAAAGCTGATGGGGGAGTGTCGCACCTGTGTTCTGGGAGTGTCAATGATGCATACTTCCTGGCCTCGCAATGTATCCTGTGACGACCACCCTGAGTAAGCTGAGGCTTAAGGTGCCCATACACGAGTGCAATTTAAAATGTGAAAAAGTATCAAAGCGCATTTGTTTTAGCTCAGATACCGATCAAATGTGTGGCCCTGTGCGCATTGCCGGAGATTACAAGGGCAGCACTAAGGATTATTTGGATAACTTCATGCTGGGATCGCATGTGATATATCGTATGCAAAAGGACAGCATATGATATGAAACCACATGCGATCCTGCCAGATGGGAAGCTGCTGGGCGGTTCAACGGGGATCGTAACCGGCTTCTTCCCTTGGAGAAATGACATAGTGTATGGGGGTCTTTAATCAGCTGGCCATCTGCGAGTTTGATCCCTAGCTGCAACCTTGGACACAGCGCTGGGATCACAAGTGCAGCATCCGGTCACTCACAATACGTCTCAGATTTTTCCTAACAGACAGTTGGATCATTCTTGCACTTTACATCTTCCAAAACTCATACAGTTCCTTTTGCCTGCCCGGGGTGCAGATCTTCTCTGTGCTGCATTTCTGTATTTCAGAACTAATATACAGTCTGCACTGTGCTAGAAGCACCCGAATGTAGAGACACACCCCATGCAGAGAAGAGGAACTGCATGGCTTTTGAAAGATGCAAGGGTGAGAGAATGAACACGAATATAGCCTCACCTGGGCCTTAGCTGCTTACAAAGAGTGAAGCGACACCCACCAGCTACGCCAGCCTGTCCTGCCAAACAAAACAATCACTTCAGGGCAAAAATAGGAGCAAATCTATAGACTTGTGTGCAATATATAATAGGCATAAATAAATGCACAAAGACCAGGGGGCCGTCCCTCATTTGCTTTCTATAAAGTATCACAGAATGCACCCTCGCAGGTCAGGGCCTCTCACCCATCTGACCATTTGTGAAAGTCTTAAAAGCCAACAGGGATTGCTGCCCAGGATCTTGTCATATTTACAACCATGATCCAGTAAATACGACAAAACAGGCGATGTTAATGTTGCAGTCGGGTTATATTTAGGTGTGGAGTACACAGCAGATTGCTGCAACTCCGGAGTAGTGTTTAGCTGGTCTCTAGGTTACCTAGCAACAAGCACAGTGGTGACCTGGCTCCTTTGGGATACACTTTGCACCAGAGAGAGAACCCAGAGACAATGCCACTGCTGTCACACACACTGCAAACACTAAACCAAGGATAACCACCATGAATCATCAGTAAGCACATAAACAAAACGACATTTACAAATGTTGCCTCTAACAGCACTATACTGCCGACTGGGGATCATAGACGTCAAAGAGAAGTCCCCACATTAGTAGTGGTCACTATACAAGTGGTCAGTGCTTGCCCTCAAATGCAGCGACTAGGTCAAGAACGGTTCATTTCAGTTCTTGGCTTCGTGCAAGGAGAGGTGGCAAGCCTGGGACACATTTACCCTTTCAAAGGTCCAGGCCGTGAGTGGCGAGGTCCAGACTGTGGGGAATCGGCAGCTGCGGCTGCGGCTGGGCGCTTGTAGCGCTATTTGCCGGGCAGCGGGGTGGGAGAATTTGAAAACATTTTGAAAAGACTGGCAGGACGCTGCTAGGCTGAGAGGGTCGGGCCACTCTTCAAATCCAGCAGCGCTTCCCGTCCCACTGCCCGGTAAATAGCGATACGAGTGTCCAGCTGCCGCTGCCCGAATCCCCACAGTCTGGACCCACCACTAGCTGCCCAGACCCAGCCACCCACCACTGGAAGCAAACCTTTCACACCAGCCTGTATCCCGGGCTGGTCCTAAGAGCAACCCTACTATCTAGCAGAGTTGATTTCTTGGTAAACTTTCACGGGAACCTTGCACACCAGCGCTAGTCAGGGGTTGTTCCCGAGGCCAACCCAGGAATTCAGGCTGGTGTGAAAGGGGTATTAATGGCATATGTACTACATATGCAATGAGTTATCACAAAGGACAACACTCCCGATAAGAGAAGTCCTTTGTGATATCCACACTTATGGGTTTAAGCCCCGGGAGAACCTGAGCCGAGGGATCCAATCGGATCCATCTACAGAACGGATGCAGAAAGAAAGCCATAGGCTTCTATAGGGCTTTGCACTATCTGGGGATTAGTACATATGGGAAACGCGGCCAAAGCCTGAAAAACGGGTTTTTGTCTGCATTTTCTTTTTGTACATCTCTCCCTTAGTGATAAACTGGAGAGAGATAGAGGGACAGATATATTAAACCTGATGAAGTGATAAACTTGTCACCGGCCACTTTATCACTTCACCAAGCTTAATAAATCTGCCCTAAAGAACCAGCTCCTGTCTGTTTTCAAACACAGCTTGTAACATGGCAGTTAGAAGCTAATTGGCTGATACTTTATCTCCATCCACTCTATCTCTTTTCAAGGTTTTGTTCATCTCCCCCCTGCTTAATAATAGTCAAATCAGCTACACCATTATAGTTGCAGGGCATTACTACTCAATCCAAGCAGACAATACCTATTAGTAATGTTCCTAGATAAAAGTTGTATTGCATTTGTATTAAAAATTGGAGACCTACTGTAAAATAGTGTATGCTCCAATAATACCCTAAGGGGAAAATTCTATAAAGACAGTAAGTGGAGGTGTTGCCCATAGCAACCAGTGGCAGCTCCAGGAGGTTCAGAAAGGAGAACCACACCTACTGCCGGCCAGTGGCAGTTGGTGCGGCTTCCATATTTTAATTTTGGACTGCACTGCAGCCTCACGTCTGGAGCTACCCCAGATAGCAAGAGAGTGTCCAATTGTTCTGAGTATAGAGATAACCAAACATACGGATGGTGTGCTGGATAGCATTACTGCCTCACAGCACTGAGGTCATGGGTTTGATTCCCACCATAGCCCAAACTGTGCAGAGTTTGTATATTCTCCCTGTACTTGTGCGGGTTTCCTCCGGGTGCTCCTGTTTCCTCCCACAATCCAAAAATATACTTGTAGGTTAATTCGCTCCCAACAAAATGAACCCTAGAATGTCTGTGTGTGCATGTGGTAGGGAATATAGATTGTAAGCTCCACTGGGGCAGGGACTAATGTGAGTGTTCAAATATTCTCTGTAAAGCTCTACAGAATATGTGTGCGCTATATAAGAAACTGTTAATAAATACATTCAATGGTTACTGTCTGCAAACCTGCTTGTCAGTATTAAACACCTGCCATGTCTCACCCACACAACAAACTATTCATTATACAAAATGACTGTTACATCATTAGTGCGCTGGGAAAAATAACAGCTTTGTGATATCAGAATGTCAGTTTGCATTTAATCTATTGCATCGCCCTCAAAGGAGTATTCACAGGGCTGGACAATGTCTTGTGTTCAGCCATTTTCCTATTATGATATTAGGATACACCCGAAGGCTGACACAATGAATCTTAACCTGATAGCAACACAACTCTCATTGATGGGGTTAACAATAACTGAATATCTCAGACAAACAACTTTTGTAGCTCTGTCCAACTGCAAAGGAATAATCGGTGCAGAACTTTCACCCATGTGACCAGGGGAGAGGGAACAATTTACCAGCGGTAGCAGAGGGCGCACCTTGACCGAAGCGAACCGTAAGAATACACGGTTCAACTGATTTGGCTTACACGTTGAAAAAAAAATGACAATTTTTTTATTTTTTTTCAAGTCCTACAGTATGTCAAACTTTTGACTGTGTCGCCTTTCTGTATTTATCGACCTATACGCCCACTGCATGTTGACCCTATGAAATGTTCTATTGGCTGTCGACACATTGATCTACACTCAGATTAAAACGCGCAATTGTTTGCTGAGTGCATTCCAATCGTGTCTCCATATCACACTGATTCTAAACAGAAACATTTAAGTAAACTCCGCACCAGTTATACGGCAAGTACTGTAGGAAAAGCTTAACGGTACTTCATTATCATCTTAACTGTGAGAGGTTTAATGAGTCATACATACACTTTACAGGATCAAAACACAAACGCATGATTATACACTTTATTTCCATCACAAGCGGGTCAACTTCACACCTAGACAAACCATGCTGCTATATACATGTATTATTTTAGCTTGCAGGGTAAATACTAATTTAAATCTGAGTCCCCTCCCAATTTATATCTCTCCGCACATTTTAAATCTGCCCCCAATCCCACAGTGCAACACAGTATTACCAAATTATCTGCTTCTTTCTTGCTTTGAACCCAACTCAGAATTACTCCCAGTATTAGTGTTCCCGCTAGGCTGTTTTAGCGTCCTGCCCGATTTTTAAAAGGGCAAAATGCGCCCTGCCCCTCTGGCAGCGCCCCGCTAAAACAGCCTGCCTCCTACTCCTCTGGTGGTACCTGGGAAGCCCGGCGCCTCAGTAGATAGCAATGCCCGGCGCTTCCCCGGCAGTGCAGAGCCTTCGGGGCGGCAGGGCCCACCCCCTTCAGTGACAACAGTGGCCGCCCCCCCTTTTTTTTGACGGCGGCGACATGAAAAATGCATGTTGACCCTTTCATGTGTCACAGGAATTCAGACCCCATCAGAACACAGTCTGAGTTTGGATAATCCCTGCGCACATCAGGCTGGTCCGGAAGAAAAAGTGCAACAAAGTTTAGAAAGCATAAAATGTTCTCCATAAAAATGATAGGTACTCTTTACCTAGAAGGGCGCCAGCGATTGAAATCGCGGGCGTCGGGGGTAAAAATCGCAGTCATCGCGGGTAAATCGCGGGTACATAAAAATCTGCTACCCGCGATGACCGCGATTTTCCCATAGGGAACAATGTTAAAAAGGCTGATTGAGCGCGATTTTCATGTTAAATGCCTCAATGCCCGCGATTTGCCCATAGGAATCAATGTTAAATGGGCCACAGAGCCCAAATAGGCAGAATTAACACTTAAATGTCCCCCCAAATTTTTAACGCCACCCCACGATCCACGCCAACCCGAAGCGTGGCGAGCGCAGCGAGCCCGCGAGGGGCGGCGGTACGCGTCCTCCGACCTTTTCATGCCCTACTATCCACGTCGGCGTGGAGTTGAGAATAGAATAGTGTGGCGAGCGCAGCGAGCCACCGAGCCCGAAGCGTGGCGAGCGCAGCGAGCCCCGCGTGGGGACGCGTTATACCTTCACAGGTAGACGCGTCCCCTCGCGTGCTTCACAGGTGACCGCGTCGCCACGGACACCTGTGAAGCCCGCGAGGGGACGCGTATAACTGTGAAGGTATCCGCTGTGCTCGCCACACTATTCTATTCTCAACTCCACGCCGACGTGGATAGTAGGGCATGAAAAGGTCGGAGGACGCGTACCGCCGCCCCTCGCGGGCTCGCTGCGCTCGCCACGCTTCGGGTTGGCGTGGATCGTGGGGTGGCGTTAAAAATTTGGGGGGACATTTAAGGGTTAATTGTGCTTATTTGGGCTCTGTGGCCCATTTAACATTGATTCCTATGGCCAAATCGGGTCCATTGAGGCATTTAACAGTAAAATCGTGTCCATCGGGCCTTTTAACATTGATTCCTATGGCAAATCGGGAGCATCGCGTCGCGGGCATCGCGGGTACATTTATGGACGGCCGCGACGCGACCGACGCGATTTCCATGTTTAACATGGATTTCAATGGGAAATCGCGGGCATCGCGTCGGTCGCGTCGCGGCCACACATAAATGTACCCGCGATCACCACGACGGGCGCCCTTCTAGGTAAAGAGTACCAAATGATACTGTAGTTACTACAAATAATGAAGCGACTGCGCCTTAAGGTTGTTGTGGAAGGGTCAGAGACGGGCTGACCTGCAGCTTCAGAAGTGATTTACAAACCTGTTTTCTCAAATAACCCTGGTAGGTTTATCGTCATGGAAACTATTTTGCTAGCGGAATAAAAGGTTGCTACATATAAATCTAAGCAGCGGTGGAAATATATATGTATATTAAAGATAGCAACAAGCGCCATTCAACATCCACAGCGCAACCTGACTGTACCAGGAGAGCCAAGCAGACACCAGATTCTATTTCCCAAGTCTTCGTCTCGGAGCATAAAGGGAATTGCAGAAAAGATCCAGAAAGCATTACAGTGCATGTATTGGGTGTGCGACACTTGCGTTACAATTAATGACCGTGTCAGCATTGATGTACACTTATTGGACGTCTACATCAGGGGTTCTCAAACTCGGTCCTCAGGACCCCACACAGTTCACGTTTTCCAGGAAGGGTGAAATATGACAATTATAGGTCATATACATGCATGTAAATGAAGTAAAGGACAGAGGAGTTGGTGCAGATGGTAAAGGCCCCCATACACTAGGGCGACTTGTCCTTAGGACAAGTCGCCCCCGACTTCCCCCTGAGCTTCCCCGGCTGCTCCCCGGGAGAGCTTGATTAGATTGGCACTTGATGTGCCATTTTTTACATGTGATAAATCGTCTTGATTTATCACATGTAAAAAACCCGGGGAGCAGGGGGGGGGAGGGCTACAGAGGTGGGAGCAGGGGGGCTGGGGACGCTGCGGGGGACACGTCTGTGTCCCCCGCTGCTGGGGACGCTGCGGGGGACAGCGTCTGTGCGGCGAGGCGGTAGAAGGAGCAGGGGGGGCCGGCGGGAGCTGTCAGTGCTAGAAAAAAAAAGCCTATACAATGAATGGGCAGCCTGTGATTGGCTGAGCGCTCTCTCAGCCAATTGCTGACTGGCTGAGAGAGCGCTCAGTAAATCACAGGCCGCCCATGCATTGTATGGGCTTTTTTGTTTTTATTCAATACTGACAGCTCCCGCCGGCTCCCCCTGCCCGGCTCTATGCCGCCTGTGTCCCCCGCAGCGTCCCCAGCCCCCCCTGCTCCCTCTACCGCCTCGCCGCCCCACTAGGTCCCAAGTCGGGTGGTCGGACGTGCAGCAGGTCCGACCACCCGACGCAGATCCGATGCGCACGGGACCGCGCATCGGATCTGAGGGGACATCAAAACTAGCCGATTTTGGTCCGATTTCGGCCAGATCCGACTGATCTGGCTGAAATCTGACCAAAATCGGCTAGTGTATGGGGGCCTTAAGTACTGGAGCATGGGCAGAAAACATGCACGGTGCAATCAGCAAACGGGTGAGCATTGTACACTGCACCGACCTGTAAATAGAATTATTATTTGCAATACTGGAAAGGTTAGAGAATAAGTAGAGAGCAGTCTGTGTGGCAGTGGATGAGTGACAACTTGCGGAGCAGGTAGTGAAAGTTGCTCAGGAATGCTGAAGTGTCTCTGTAACAGCGTGGACTGGTGCAGTCAAGGTCACCATACACTGTCAGCTCCAACTTTGGCCTGACCAACCGGTATTATTATTTATTTATTAACAGTTTCTTATATAGCGCATACATATTCCGCAGCACTTTACAGAGAATATTTGAACATTCACATCAGTCCCTGCCCCAGTGGAGCTTACAATCTATATTCCCTACCACATGTACACACACACAGACATTCTAGGGTTAATTTTGTTGGAAGCCAATTAAACTATCTGTATATTTTTGGATTGTGGGAGGAAACCGCAGTACCCGGAGTAAACCCACGCAAGCACGGGGAGAATATACAAACTCCACACAGTTAAGAGCCATGGTGGGGATCGAACCCATGACCTCAGTGCTGTGAGGCAGTAATGCTAACCATTACACCATCCGCATCATATTTTGCCAACCCATTGTGGCCTGTTGACTTTTCTCCTCCAGGCAGTCACAACGTGTATAGAAGTTGCACATCCTGTGCACACTGAATGGGCTTACTTAGGGTATAGGAACTCCTGCGCAGTAACTGCCTGACAC
Organism: Crinia signifera; assembly: GCF_055691185.1. NCBI lineage: Eukaryota > Metazoa > Chordata > Amphibia > Anura > Myobatrachidae > Crinia > Crinia signifera. Next base: position 34,716,027 of record NC_139218.1, read on the forward strand.
CTCCCACTACATTATAGAGATGCATTTCACAACATTTAATTCCTTTTTAAAATGCTTCTCAACTCTGAGTGTCCAGCGCTGGACATTAACTCCATTGGTGCTGGGACTAGTATTAACACCATACAGGCTATGTTGTTACAATACGAGTCCACAGTAGTTTCCTTGTGTTAACTTTCCCGTGTTGGCGTTGCGGCACAAATGTCTATACAGTAATTGCCAGCAGAGCTGTGTGACTTGGGCCCTCATCTACATTGATGTATGTGGCCAAGACTTAACACTCAGGGTTAATAACTAAGATCAGGCGTGACAGTCCCATTCCATACATAGCGCAATCCTCATATGGGCAGAAGTAGCACTGAGCAGGGTGCCAGATAAGCAATGGGTGCTAAACCTCTAAGGCAAATCAACTTTCAAATTCATGTCTCCACCTGCCAACATCTGTCTGTATTCCCACTGTGCTATGACGCCTGTAGCTACAGAACGATAGCCAATGGTTGCATTAGTATGTATATCTTATAATAAGAATGGTGGTGAACTATGAGGAGGAGGATCATCATCATTTAGAGTTCCCAACACACAAGCTTGCACAAACACAAACTAGGGTTAGATTTTGTCAGAAGACAAAATGACCTACCAGGAAACCCTGGGACGCAGTGGGAGAAAAGACAAACTCCACACAGAGAATGTCTGGTTAGGAACTGACCTCAGCGCTATAAGGTAGCTACACTGTTGGGTACAACGTCCGTTCGGATTTTGACCATCGGGACTTTGCTGCTGGTATTGTGATAATTGATTTGATCACCACCGGGATACCGTGTGTAACCTGGTGAAGACACTTTGAAATGTAATAGGGTGAGAGATTTGGTAAGACATCTCCAGTTTTTTAAAGCGGCAATCATTTAAACTGCAAATAAACAGTTTGATTTTGCAGTGTAAATGATTGCCGCTTAAAAAAAATGGAGATGTCTTACCAAATCTCTCACTTTCTGATTCTCTCACCCTATTACATTTTGCCCTTTTGATAAAGCCCTTTACACACACACACTAGACAACAGATTGTTAACAATATGAACGATAATGATACTGTTAATGATATATCGCTCATATCGTCCAGTGTGCACGATCAGTGTCGTTAACGATATCTATTGTCGTCTGTACATGCAGCTCCATGTTGAGGTCTGTCAAGTCAGGGAGTTCCAGGGGGGAAAAGGAATGAGGGGGCGGCTGAGAGGTCGATCTGGAGTTTATCTAGTGATGAAGTATGACGTGTATGAAGGGGAAGCATTTGTTTGCTTTAACAGGGTCTCTGTCTCTCGCTACATTTCAAAATTATTAATATACAGTAGATGGACATTACCGGGCAGAAGTATATATTTAAATACGCATATATACATACGTGTATACACACACATAAGTCAGCGCCTTCAGACTGACGTGAAAGAACAGTTAAGCAGAAAGATAGAAGGAAATATTTTCAAATTAAACAGGTCTCCTAACAGCCATGGGAAAAAGGTCAGACAGTGCCGCAGTTAACCCTTTAATACATAATTATCTTTTGTCAAAATTAACCGTGTAAAGAGTTCGTTAAGCACGGTCATTGTAAATCAGACATAATACACAATTTGCAGTAATCCTAACCAAAGTGACATTTCTGCAGATTCCCCGCTCAGATTGGAACTGTCCTAAATGAAACCCTTCCATCAAACACACACACTGCGTTTTACCCGTCTATATTAGAAGACGGTATATACTTTTTTAGAATTACAACGGCATAAAAACAAAGTAACAACCTGGATAGAATTCTGCCCGGTACAGTTATCCTGCTTTCACATTGCAGAAATGGGTAATGACACGGTATTCTTAAATGGGACTTTAAAACGGGTCTGAGCCTTGAGGTGAAAACCGTTTTAAAAATCATTTAATACCATTCAAACATTCAACCCGTTTAACCCCCAAGGGACACGTTTCAAGCCATTGAAATAGAGCCATTCACACTGCCTAAAAAACGGCTTTAAAACGTGTAGGACTCTGCTTTTTAACCGTGTTGAAATACCAGTTAACATTAACCGGTAAATCAACTTTGGCACTTTCACATTGCAGCCTTAAATGTTTTAAAATGGGAAAAAAACGGCAATATACCGTTTTAAAAGTGCGATGTGAAAGGGGTATAACAGATGTGTCCTCATACACCTAGCACTATATGGAACAAGAATCTTGGGGGGAGGTTATTAAAGTCTGAGTCTAAAAGGTTGGTACACACTGGGCGACGGCTTGATAAAATATCGTTCATTTTGGCCCTTCTAAAGATATTGCTCAAAATATCGTCTGTGGGTCGTAAACGATGGTTTCTGTTGTCTGAACATGCAGCTCTATTTTGGCTATGTCGTTCACAAAAAGCTGCATATTACTAGACTCTAGCTAGATCGTTCATCGTTCGTCATATCGTTCAGTGTGTCTGCATAATATCGTTTGTCCAGGAGTCCACTGGAAAGTTGAAGGGAACTTGTTCAGCAATATCATCATCTTGTGTGTATGGGCCTTTGAGTTACTCAATTGTTTTTGGGCAACCAGCCGGCAACTTATCACAGATATCTGATCGCACTCTCATGAGGTGCGAGAAGAAAAAAAACGTGTAAACGTTTGGGGAGTTTGTATATTCTCCTCCTGCTTGTGTGGGTTTCCTCCGGGTACTCCGGTTTCCTCCCACCATCCAAAGATATACTGGTAGGTTAATTGGCTCCCAACAAAATTAACCCTCAAATTAATGTGCGTGTACACAAGTGATAGGGAATATAGATTATAAGCTTCACTGGGGGCAGGGACTGATGTGAAAGTTTAAATGCTCTCTGTAAAGCGTGGTATTATGTGTGCACTATATAAATAATTAAATAAATAAAACTAAGGCACTACGGCTGTTCATGAGTGCCGGACACATTATAGCAAGTGCCCAGCAATCACCACAGCGGTAACCACCTTACACGCCTAATTCGGTGCATTCTTTAGCGAAAATTAGGCTGGTCGCGCAAACAATTGACTAGCTCTTGTGCAGTTTAGAGACAGGAGCTATAAACAACTCAAATCGCCCCTCTGGGAGGTACTTGGAGCCAGATGTATCAAACTTCAACTGCTAACTGCCATGTTACAAGCTGGGTTTGAAAAAAAAGACAGGTTGGAGCTGATTGGCTGGCTGTTTATCGCTCTCCACTTTATCACTTTTTGAAGCTTGATACATCTAGACACCGCACCATGGATAGCTAGCTTCATACTTTCTAGCATCATGGCAGCCACACGCAATAAAAGACTGTGGCATAATTAGGGCTTTGGATTAGCAGTTTTCTAACAATCTTGGCAGGACAAATCCGCGCATTGCTGCATGTACGCGTGCACTCTAGAACCCTTCATCTTTCAAAACCCATGCAGTTCCCCTTCCCTGCCTGGGGGTGTCGCTCTCAGCTGTGGTGCTACTAAGTACAGGTCTGGTCTGAAAAGCAGGTCTGAAATACAGACCACAGTGTGCTAAAACCATCATAGCAGAGAGCGACACCCCAGGCAGGGAAGAGGAACTGCATGGGTTTTGAAAGGTGCAGGGTGCTAGAACGGAGTGGCTCAGTCATATTATTATTATTAGCAGTCTCTTATATAGCGCATACATATTCTGCAGCGCTGTACAGAGTATAGTTGAACATTCACATCAGTCCCTGCCCCAGTGGAGCTTACAATCTATATTCCCTACCACATGTACACGCACACACAGACATTCTAGGGTTAATTTTGTTGTGAGCCAATTAACCTACCAGTATATTTTTGGATGGTGGGAGGAAACCGGAGTACCCAGAGGAAACCCATGCAAGTACAGGGAGAATATACAAGCTCCGCACAGTTAGAGCCATGGTGGGAATGGAACCCATGACCTCAGCGCTGTGAGGCAGTAATGCTGACCATTACACCATCCGTGCTGCCATCAGGCCCATGCCTCGCCATTTTTCTCAGTTTGCATCTCTCTACACATCTATACCACGAACATCCAATAACAGCATAGTAGACAAGCAACTTATGGAAATATTGAGTGACAACAAAGCCGTCACATTTTTCATGCTGCAGAGAAGGGTCTGAGGATGAGTGAATGCGAGCGCAGCAGTGTAAAACATGTGCTGGGTGACCTGATATTTCATAGGGAACAATAGGATTCCGGAAGAGGCGGCTGCTGACTGTCCAAAACAGGCAGCCGATGATGAACATTTCCCCAATAAAATACAGGTGACAAATAACCTTGTGAACTGACATCCAATGGTGATGACGGCCCAGCTGTACCCCGTGTCCCCAGACTGGCCAAAACATCCACACCAACGGTAATACATTACTATTATTCTGCGATAGCGGGACACACTACTATAAAAGAGTGCAAGCCAAGTAAAAGCACATTTGGTCGACATGCATTGTGTTGATCACAGAAGAGCAACACATAAAAAGGTCGACAGGGTTGGAATGTCGACACACACTCTAGATCGACAATGGCTGTCTATAGTCAAAAAGGTCAACATGAGTTCACGTTTTTGTCCCGGATGTCGACATAGTCGACATGGACAAAGCCAAAGTGTATTCTATTCTCCCTTCATGCCCTAATGGATGGTAGGGCATGAAATACTGCATGTCGGCTCCAAAATAACCTGAAAAACTCCTGTCAACCTTTTAACTGTCATTGTCGACGAACGCTTGGGTGGACCTTCCAACCTTAGCCATGTCAACCTATTTCACGTGTCGACCTAACCATGTGACCTTCAGTGGTCGACCCCAATGACCGTATACCCATAGCACACAGATATTGGCATTTGAGTTAAAATCTGAACAGTGCAACATTCATGGTAACTTGTATTACCCAACAGCAGGAAAAGTGTATATACCACCAATTTGTCTACAATAGCGTGTTTACGGAACGTGACGGGAGACCAAGGAAACCATCACTTATCTAGGAGCGGAACAGCAATTACCTGCAGCGATCATGTGTTGCACATGCCAGTAGTAATGCTCAAATAAAACAAAACGACTGCGAAACCCAATGGCATTCAAATCCTTTAAAAAAAATTCAAATAAATAAGATTGCTCGCAATACGGTTGGCCAGTTACCGGGGAGACTGTGTCAACTTAAATCGTATATTGAACTTGTTTCGTCATTAAAAAAATAAAAATAGAATTTTTTTGTTATTTAGTATCAGGCAATAAGCCTGGAAGAGTCATAAACAGGAAATCGCAGCAAGATTCTCCCCTGACACGGATCAAATTGCTTCTGTTGTTACAGCAACTACAGTAAATCAACAAAGACCCAGTTATATCCTTAGCTGCAAACTCATTAACCCCTATAATCAGGACAATGCACCAGCTGACTATATGCAGTGGATACATTTTGCACCAGCTGACAATATGCAGTGGATACATTTTGCACCAGCTGAACAGTTCGCTTAGAACGGGAAATCAATGTGATCTCACCAATTTCCCGCAAACAAAGCCTGCATATTTAGTTTTCTTTATTTTATTAACGTTGGGATTAGCAGGCAAGGCTTAAAATTTTAGATATCGCTCATTTTATCGACCAGTGTGTATGGAGCTTTAGGGTGGTTTTCAATCCCGGGTTACAACTGTCAGGCCGGCCCCACAGTCGTGACCCGGTCCCGTTCTCGGCCCGCTCGACTGCATCTCGGAAGGTGGGATTAATTTTCCCACCTACCGAGTGCCGAAAAGAAGGCGTGGCCACGACAAAACGGCCGTGGATAGTCGAGATCCGGCCGTGAGCTCAACAATCCATGGATGTTCTTGACAAAAAACGAGCCTGACTGCTTTTAAAGTCGGGCTTGTTTTGCTGAGATGCCTGTTCAATGCTGTCAGGAAAGACCGCACTGAATAGGCAGCCACCGCTATATTCCGCATCAGAAATAGCGGCAGGGGATTGAATACCCCCCTAGGAGCCCATTGGTTGGAGCACTACTTAAGTAACAAGCGGGGTTAGTGACACCTAGGGAAGCCCTCAATTACCCACTCCGAGGGCATGCTGGTTGTCACCAGAGACTCTTCCAGAACTGCTGGCTTCTTTTCAGCATCAGGAGCCGAATACTGTAGGTTAAGGTCACACTGCAGCACTCACAACTGTCACTACAGAGGAGTCTGCATTTTGGAATCACACCCAGGAATGGTGACACCAGGGAGCAGCCTGCTCTCCCCGTTATTAAATATCGAACAGGCGCAATTTGTAGGTTACAAACATGGAACACGATCTTAATGCAAGAAATATATTTTAAAAAAAGTAATGAAAAAAAGCAGCTGCACTCACACCGGCACTATAAGGAGGGCTGAAAGTTTTGGAGCCTTTGCCAACAATGGCGTCAGTGCTGCCGCTTTCTTTGATCTCCCTGGTACCATTACACCATAGAGGAGCCGGTAAGGTGAGCCTGCCCCAGAGAATCTCAGTGTGATGTTCAGCAATTCAAGCTCTCTAAAGCCTAAATTCAGAGAAACCAAAGAAATAAAATTATTGATGTCAAACCTTTTTTTTTTTCCTCTGAACATTTAAATGGCGTCTATCCTGCAGTCTTGTACACAATGACTTAAAGACACAAAAAGCGTCAAACGTTTGACCTGTATTTCTGGTGCTAGTAAGAACAATGGTTGGCTGGAAACCCTCTGAGCTATTGTATTGAAATAGCTTTCTTTTGTAACTGAATTTTTAGGGTTTCAAAGTTAGTTGGACAAAGGCGTCTTGTAGACAGTGCCCCAATGGCTCATCGATACCAACCAGTCAAAGGCACAAATGCCTCGTTAAGCCCTTACTGTTCGGAGAATTGCATTAATTAGGCTACAGACCAAGCGGTAGTTTCACGGTCTAAAGTCACAGAAGGGCAGACATATTATGATTATTGACCAGCAAAGGAGGGGCAAAGCTGTATAGATTTTTATTTATTAGACTTTGCACTAATAAAAAGCAGTGGTTCACGTTCTCTGATTCTTGGCGAGCCACACGAAGGGAAAATAATGTTTATTTGAATGTACAGGCAGAACATACATTTTCTACATGACATCACAGAGATAAACGGACAAGCACAGAGCAGCACATAACACTACGCTGCTGCAACAGATACCCCCCCCTCCCCCCCCCTGTCAGGAAGATAAGCCCGGCTCCTGAGTACAAAGGGCGCTCCCTACTCCAGGACACAGGGAGTGCGCTGAACTCTTCCATAACTCCTTCCCTAACACAGACATCATGGCCTGCGTCCAAGCCTGCTCAAATGAATTAAGGCTCCTACTTTGCGCAAAAGATTGTACACAAAAAGCATCTGTTCCAAAAAAGAAAAAAAGTCTGAATGCACAATGTTCAAAGCAAATCAGATAACGGAGTGCAAGTCAACTGCCCGAATGTAATCGCTATCCCTGTTGAAGGTATTTAACTATGCAGTAACAGGCAGCAGGACAGCGTCAATGTAAAGAGACTAGCCATGTGCTGTCATTTCTAGATCGCATTACAATTAAAAATCCCTATCCAATATCGTATATGAACGATATCTCCAAGGATTTCCCTTGAACTCCCAGGTGAACAATTTGGTGCATACACACCGAACAATATCGTTCAGTGATGTCATCAGGTCCCAGTGCATGCGGTGGTTGACAAAATTGAGCTGCATGTACAGATGACATCATTAACGGTCCACAGGAACGGGCATTGTTAACAATATTGAGCGTACACATTGGGCGATATTACAAAGATTTTGCGCAAAAGGGCCAAACTGAGCGACAAAGTTTGTAATAATCTCTTAAGACCCGTACACACTATATGATAACCGGCGCTGCTGATATCCTTTATGATATTGACGGATATCCGACAATCCACAGGCAAACACTGAACGATATTGTTAACTATACTGTTCAGTCACCGGGACCCCTGCCGAACGTGTAGTCACTGGCGATATCGTCAGATTGGACTGCAGGTTAAGACGATTGGGGTTACCGGTTATGAGCCGCGGGGTTGCGTATCGTTAGCGATTAAGTGGGTACACAATGAACGATATGCGCAATGACATTGATAACGATGTCGTTATCATACATATCGTACATGAAAATTCCATAAGGTGCCTACACACGGAAAGATTTAGCAAACGATCCAATCTCATTAACGATTTCCTCAGAACTCCTTAACAAACGATTTGGTGTCAAAAAGTGAACGATTGTACAAACGATTAGTCAATCAGCTTTACCAAATCGTTCATAAACATGAAACGATTGGTACACATCGCAAAAAATTGGTCTATGATCTTTCTGCATGCACGAAAGACCAATGACTTCTATCAACAACCGGTGGGTACCCGCATCGGCATCGATATCATTCACACCCACACGGAAAGATTTCAGTGATTGGTCGGTCAGGAACGCCCAGATCTTTTGCCAAATCTATCTGTGTGTACGCACCTATAGAGTACGAGGCACACACAAACTGCTTTTCTAAACATTTAAAATAAATAAAAAAAAAAAACACGCAAACAGTAACATAAAAGTGGTCATGTTAAAGGAGCCTGCCACGCATAACCTGCTCGTATTTGAATATTGCCAGCTTTATTGATCACTCTGTCATTACCTGGAGTTTGCATTTTTCTTGCGCTAATATTTACAGAACATTATAACTTGGACAGAGCCAAGACGATATTAAGGCCGCACCGGACGGCTGGCTGGGAAATAAAAGTGACCCTGCTCCTCCTGTGCACACAACATGTTTGTCAATGATCACAGATCATGCTTCAGTAACAATGGGTAACTGCAACTACAATAGAGGTAGGCGGCGTGCAGCACTACAAAGCCCAGCATCTTTTGCCCCAATTCTGATGCTAGACTCACAGCATGCTTCAACTGTGGCAGGGCTGGCTGGGACGCTAGAGCCGGGTACATTTGGTTGACCGTCACTAAGTCGGCAGTCAATAGGACACCCCTATTGGTCGACACGTGAAAAAGGACATGAATTAGGTCACCACAAGCTATGTCAACAATCGGTTGACACGAATTTTTAATATTTTTGTTGTTGTCCGTGTCGACATGAACACTGTATAAGTGTATCGCATCCCCTCTCATGGAGCACTTGGGCAGTGAAGTATGAAAAAACACCTTTTTAAAAAAATATATAATTTTTTTAATAAAAATCATGTCGACCTATTGCTTGTGTCAACCAATAGTTATTGACTGTCAACAGCATCCCACAATCACCTAGGCCTGCAATGAGAACAGCCCTAGTAGGTAGGATTAAACCTGAGTGCTTGGAAGGATAAGGTAAACTAAAGCTGAATCAATAATTCAATGTGCCAGCTGGGAGGATCCCTTCCACAAAAGGTCAGCAAAGACGGCCCATCTATATAATACATGTATAGTAAAGTTATTATCACTCTATATAACTAATACGAGCCGTTTGTCTACATACAGTACATATTGAAAGTAACTTCATTGTATTGTGAAACCTTCTTGAATTAAACAGAAACCAGGTCATTTTTGGGCACAGCGCGGAATCACCATAGTGATAGATTCCCATTAATCGAGTCCCACCTATGGCACTGCCCGACAGAAACTTCTTTCTAACCACTGAAATCCAGTTAAAGTTTTACACCGATGACACATTACAATGACTGCCAGTAAGAGAATAAAAGCACGCTGGCCCCCGTCACCCCCCATGTGAAGACCTTTACTTTATTGTTTAATAGGATCAGGCCTCAGCCACCCTCCCCCCAAATACAACCCCTCAGCCAGCATCTCTTAACAATTCAGAAGTAGATGGAGAGAAGGCACATGGGAGGTTAGAGGAGGGCTGGGAACTATCAGATAAGGAAACAGACCTGGGAACATGAAGCTGCCCCACATACAAGGGCCATGATGGCTCCGTAAGTCCAGCAGTAGGTCTGGCTGGCACACAGGGCACCCAGTGTATACAAAGACAGGTAGAAATAGAATATTCCTGTATTTAAAATAGAAATACATCTCAGCTTCCTCATCATGACAAGGATTTGTGTGTCACACATGCAGCATGATTAATGCACAGTGTCTATAAAGTTCTATATTCTGCTCCACAGTCAGTGTGAGTGATGGTCCTGGGACATGGGGATGTAGATGCAGCAAGCAAAGCCCATCCTGCAATGTAACATTACATGGCAGCGCTGTGTATAAGAGCGCAGAGTACCCACTGTAGAGAACAGTGGTATACAAACAGTTACCTTACTACTAACAATGATCATCACTTACTAGTGGCTATATATAGGACTGGGATAGCAGCTCGGCTACACACAGTATAAATGTTAAGCCATATACATGTTATGTCTGTAGCACACACATCTAGTGGGAGATAAGAGACAGTAAAGTAACATTCCCAAGGAAGGTGACCCAACCTGCATTACACATTAATATCACAGCATCCATGCATGAACCACATGGCACCCATACAATGCACCACACATTAATATCACAGCATCCATTCATCACACAATTGTAACACAGTATACATAACAGATGATCCATACATGCATCACACTTTACTATCACAGCATCCATACATAACAGATGATCCATACCATGCACTACACATTAATATCACAGCATCCATACATGCATCACATATTACTATCACAGCATACATACATACAAGATGATCCATACCTTGCACACACATTAATATCACAGCATCCATACTATACATTATATCACAGTATACACTACTATACATTACACGTTGTCACATTCCCCGTGCCATATATTACACAGAATCCATAGCACAGAATTAACAGGAAAAGTTACACAGCTGAGCATGGAGCGGAACATAAGACCGGGAGCAGTAACAGCACACACCCGCACAGTCAGCCAGTGCCCGGTAAGTACGGGTGTGAGGTAGGAATGAGGTGTGACCCGGATCCATCCGGGCGGGTGAGAGCAGGTACGGGACCCATCAGGGTGTGACTTACCCCAGCAGAGGCAGAGCAGGAGGAGGTGCTGTGCCGCCATCCCGGGGAGCGGTGTGTGTGAAGGGTGCAGCCGACGTATCCCGGGCTCCTGTCGGTGCGCTGCTCGCTGCTGGCTGCTGCCGCTATCTCTCTCTCTCTCCCGTCCCGATGCTGCAGCCGTCGCCTCCCAGCTCTGCCCACCGAGCAGCAGGTGAATAGTGATGTCACTTCCGGGCGTACACCCAGCAGCCTCACCCCTTCTTCACTGTCCAACGGAGACCAGCGGCGGCTGCACCTGTACCTCACCACCCGCAAATCTTCTTCTAGATACCCCCAGCGCTGTGCACTGCAATACCGCTTCCTCTAGTTACCCCCAGCACTGTGCACTGCAATACAGCTTCTTCTCGTTACCCCCCAGCACTGTGCACTGCAATACAGGTTCTTCTAGTTACCCCCCAGTACTGTGCACTGCAATACAGCTTATTCTAATTAACCCCAGCACTGTGCACTGCATTCCAGCTCCTTCTAGTTACCCAAAGCCAAGTGCACTGCAATACAGCTTCTTCTAGTTACCCCCAGCCCTGTTCACTGCAATACAGCTTCTTCTGGTTACCCCCAGCACTGGGCACTGCAATACAGTTCTATTTACCCCTAGCATTGTGGACTACAATACATCTTCTGGTGTTACCCCAGCCGTTTGCAGTGCACTGCAATACTGCTTCTTCTAGTTACCCCCAGCACTGTACACTGCATTCCAGCTTCTTCTAGTTACCCCCAGCCCTGTGCACTGCAATACAGCTTCTTCTAGTTACCCAAAGCCAAGTGCACTGCAATACAGCTTCTTCTAGTTACCCCCAGCCCTGTTCACTGCAATACAGCTTCTTCTGGTTACCCCCAGCACTGGGCACTGCAATACAGTTCTAGTTACCCCTAGCATTGTGGACTACAATACATCTTCTGGTGTTACCCCAGCAGTTTGCAGTGCACTGCAATACTGCTTCTTCTAGTTACCCCCAGCACTGTACACTGCATTCCAGCTTCTTCTAGTTACCCCCAGCCCTGTGCACTGCAATACAGCTTCTTCTAGTTACCCCCAGCCCTGTGCACTGCAATACAGCTTCATCTAGTTACCCCCCAGCGCTGTGCACTGCAATACCGCTTCCTCTAGTTACCCCCAGCACTGTGCACTGCAATACAGCTTCTTCTCGTTACCCCCCAGCACTGTGCACTGCAATACAGCTTCTTCTCGTTACCCCCAGTACTGTGCACTGCAATACAGCTTATTCTAGTTACCCCCAGCACTGTGCACTGCATTCCAGCTCCTTCTAGTTACCCAAAGCCAAGTGCACTGCAATACAGCTTCTTCTAGTTACCCCAAGCCCTGTTCACTGCAATACAGCTTCTTCTGGTTACCCCCAGCACTGGGCACTGCAATACAGTTCTAGTTACCCCTAGCATTGTGGACTACAATACATCTTCTGGTGTTACCCCAGCAGTTTGCAGTGCACTGCAATACTGCTTCTTCTAGTTACCCCCAGCACTGTACACTGCATTCCAGCTTCTTCTAGTTACCCCCCAGCCCTGTGCACTGCAATACAGCTTCTTCTAGTTACCCCCAGCCCTGTACACTGCAATACAGCTTCATCTAGTTACCCCCCAGCACTGGTCACTGCAATACAGCTTCTTCTAGTTACCCCCAGTACTGTGCACTGCAATACACCTTCTTCTAGTTACCCCCAGTACTGTGCACTGCAATACAGCTTATTCTAGTTACCCCCAGCACTGTGCACTGCATTCCAGCTCCTTCTAGTTACCCAAAGCCAAGTGCACTGCAATACAGCTTCTTCTAGTTGCCCCCAGCCCTGTTTACTGCAATACAGCTTCTTCTGGTTACCCCCAGCACTGGGCACTGCAATACAGTTCTAGTTACCCCTAGCATTGTGGACTACAATACATCTTCTGGTGTTACCCCAGCAGTTTGCAGTGCACTGCAATACTGCTTCTTCTAGTTACCCCCAGCACTGTACACTGCATTCCCGCTTCTTCTAGTTACCCCCAGCCCTGTGCACTGCAATACAGCTTCTTCTAGTTACCCCCAGCCCTGTGCACTGCAATACAGCTTCATCTAGTTACCCCTCAGCACTGGTCACTGTAATACAGCTTCTTCTAGTTACCCCCAGTACTGTGCACTGCAATACACCTTCTAGTTACCCCCAGCACTGTGTACTGCAATACAGCTTCTTCTAGTTACTCCCAGGATTGTGCACTGCAATACAGCTTCTTCTAGTTACTCCCAGCGCTGTGCACTGCAATACAGCTTCTTCTAGTTACCCCCAGCGCTGTGCACTGCAATACAGCTTCTTCTAGTTACCCCCAGCGCTGTGCACTGCAGTAAAGATTCTTCTAGTTACCCGCCAGCACTGGGCACTGCAATACAGCACTTCTAGTTACCCCCAGCACTGTGCACTGCAGTACAGCTTCTTCTAGTTACCCCCAGCACTGGTCACTGCAATACAGCTTCTTCTAGTTACCCCCAGCGCTGTGCACTGCAATACAGCTTCTGCTAGCTACTCCCAGTGCTGTGCACTGCAATAAAGCTTCTATTTACCCCCAGCACTGGCCAGTGCAATACAGTTTCTTCTAGTTACTCCTCAGCGCTGTGCACTGCAATACAGCTTTTTCTAGTTACCCCCAGCACTGGGCACTGCAATACAGTTCTTCTAGTTACTCCCAGCATTGTGCACTGCAATACAGATTCTTCTAGTTTCTCCCGGCACTGGGCACTGCAATACAGCTTCTTCTAGTTACCCCCAGCACTGTGCACTGCAATACAGCTTCTTCTGGTCCCCCCCCCCCCCAGCACTGGTCACTACAATACAGCTTCTTCTAGTTACCCCCCAGCAATGGTCACTGCAATATAGCTGCTTCTAGTTACCCCCAGCACTGGGCACTGCAATACAGTTCTTCTAGTTACTCCCAGCATTGTGCACTGCAATACAGCTTCTTCTAGTTACCCCCCGCACTGGGCACTGCAACACAGCTTCTAGTTACCCCCCGCACTGGGCACTGCAACACAGCTTCTAGTTACCCCCCCCCCCCCAGCACTGGCCACTGCAATACAACTTCTTCTAGTTACCCTCAGCACTGGCCACTGCAATACAGTTCTAGTTACTCCCAGCATTGTGCACTGCAATACAGCTTCTTCTAGTTACCCCCCGCACTGGGCACTGCAATACAGCTTCTAGTTACCCCCCAGCACTGGCCACTGCAATACAACTTCTAGTTACCCTCAGCACTGGGCACTGCAATACAGTTCTTCTAGCTACTCCCAGCATTGTGCACTGCAATACAGCTTCTTCTAGTCCCCCCCCGCCCCCCCCCCCCCGCCCTGGGCACTGCAATATAGCTTCTAGTTACCCCCCAGCACTGGCCACTGTAATACAACTTCTTCTAGTTACCCTCAGCACTGGGCACTGCAATACAGTTCTTCTAGTTACTCCCAGCATTGTGCACTGCAATACAGCTTCTTCTAGTCATCGTCTCCCCCCCCCCGCACTGGGCACTGCAATACAGCTTCTAGTTACCCCCCCCCCCAGCACTGGCCACTGCAATACAGCTTCTTCTAGTTACCCCCAGCACTGGGAATTGCAATACACCTTCTAGTCACACCCCCCCCCCCCCCAGCACTGTGCACTGCAATACCGCTTCTTCTAGTTACCCCTAGCACTGTGCACTGCAATATAGCTTCTTCTAGTTACCCCCAGCACTGTCCACTGCAATGCAGCTTCTTCTAATTACCCTTCAGTGCTGTGCACTGCAATACAGCTTCTACTAGTTACCCCCCAGCATTGTACACTACAGTACAGGCACAGGACAGGCCAACCTGTGGCTCTCCAGATGTTGTGAAACTACAAATCCCAGCATGCCTTGCCACAGTTTTAACACTCCCTATAGCAAAACTGTGGCAAGGAATGATGGTATTTGTAGTTTGACAACATCTGGAGAGCCACAGGTTGGCCAGGCCTGGTACAGGGCATTATAGTTACCTCCAGCATTGCACACTACAATACAGGGCATTAGCGTTACCCCCCAGCATTGCACACTACAATACAGGGCATTAGCGTTACCCCCCATCATTGTACACTTGTGTGTAGAAATGCCATGCAGTAGTGTTGGCTCTTAGTAAGTAACCTGGCATTGACCCCATGCTGATTGCCATGTTATCTTGTACAGAGTTTATTTTGACTTGTAACTTTACCATGACTCACTATCAGATGAGGCTGAACTGCTGCCCACCTCCCCTAACAAGAAGTGGGTGTATGGAGAACCACACAGCTGAGTGGGATTTGTAAGCATAGGTTACTGATATACACACCTAATGTTTGTATCATTATTTCTATAGCCCGAGGCTTTTCTGTTTGATTAGTATGTCTCACTGTAACATGCAAGCAGGCACAAATTCCACTATCTAATTATCCTTCTCTGAATATTCTATTTCTTTCATCCATCCATCCAGGTATGGCATGGGATGGATACAGTTTGCTTTATATAAACTGTGATAACGGTGTGAGATTATTGGGTTCAAGGCGTATATGTGTCATCCATATAGTGTATGTTTTCCTGAATCCATCTGTTATCTTTGGAAAGCATGTCCTTGCGCTCGTCTGCAGACATCCTATTTTTAATCTTTGTAGGTGAAAACAAAAATTGTGATAGTAGGCAATTGTTGCCCAGAGTACATACAACCTCCAAAACACCCGATATATACTATACATTCTTCACATACACTGTTGGCGCGGCGCTGGCCATTCAGAGCGCTGCAGGACATCATCCAAGTGTGCGCCGCTGAGTTTTTTTGTTTTGTTTTATTGAAAGATAATCACAAAAATTTTAGCAATACATGTCAAGACACAAAACTGTAGTAAACATTATAACGGGTACAACAAATTGTTGACATTAATGTAAACATCGTGGTAGCAAAATGTTGGTAACAACATAAAACATACACAAGACAAAGTGTAATCTTAACAAAACAAGACTAACACAGTCCTTCATGAAATATGAAAAAATGAGATGAAATAAAGTTGAAATGGGTCGTTAAACAGATCAAACCGCTGAATAGTTTATCTCCATTGAATACTCTCCAATCTAGGTTCCATTGGTCATTTGTGAAAGTTGTAATATTTGTTATTCAATCATTTACAAAGCGGGGACAGCTGAAATAACTAAGGGCCTATTTTAGTACTGATCACACAGCTGCAAGTTAGCATGCTGGGTGTTTATCGATAGGCTACACATGCGTACGGCCCAGAGTATGCATTCGCAAGGCTGTCCTGCATACCTCCCAACATATGCAATCTTATAAACAGGACACTTTAAAGCGCCCGGAAAGGGGGCCTGACCTATGGAAAGGTGGCCTGACCTATGGAAAGGGGGCGTGGTCTCACCGGTGATGTGACCTCCGGCCACGCCCCCATTGTCCGTCCTACTGATATGCTGCTACTTTTTTTTGATCGATGGCCGCTTATAAGGTGATTGGCATGAAGCCAGAGTTTGTGGGTGGTAACTGGACATTTTCAAGGAGTGTCTGGGAAAATGCAGGCGTGCGAGGGGGAAGTCATGTGACGGCCCCGATCAGATTTTTTCCATAAAAGTTGCCTATTTTGCAAGGTCAGCCAATGTAATGGCATCCGAGTCAGATATTTTGGTCTCAGAACAAGAGCAGACAGTAAAAACTCTGATCCAGATGTTTCCAACTCAGCCGATGGGACTGAGGGCCTAATTCAGACCTGATCTCATGGTGGCCAATTATCGATGCACTGTGCATGCGTACGTTTGCAGTAGGGATGCCTATCCCGGGGCGTTTATTAAATCCCGAGAATCGGGATTGAAAAATGCTCAATCCCGGGATCCCGGGATTGGCATCCCTAAAGGAAAACCACCCCATTCTCCCCCACATTGCCTTACTTTGAGCGGGGCAGCGGAATGGAGGCAGGCTGCTGGTGTGACACCGGAGGGAGGTTAGTGTGTCACTGGACTGTGCAGCCGGGAGAAGTCAGGCAGCGAGCGGGTTCAGTGCTCTAGCAGGGCGGCATCTTAACTGAACGAATTCAAAGCTGTACATTCAGGTGTCACGACCACCATTGTAGCTACCCTTGCTCCCTGTGCTGTTTCAACCCTGCAGTGCCCTGACGCCATGCCCTCTGCCCTGGCGCTCACCTCCGCTGCTGATGCCAATGCCGACCTACTACATTCTGTCACTCTGTCAGCCAGGTTCCATGTCCATCCGCCGGGTGGCAGTTCTGGTGTGCAGTGTCTTGGCGTGCTGGCTCTGGGTAGCATGAGGCACGAGCCGCCATGATGGTGTCCGCGTCCTTCTGGGCCTCAGTCTGGGAAGCGCCGGCTGCAGCGCCTCCGCGTAGTATTCTCCGACGGCTGGTTTCTGTCGCCACAACGGTCGGCAGCCATCTTGTTGGTTTCCATAACCTATACTGCGCGGCTCCCGCCGTGATGTCATTTCTGCGGCCAATCACCGTTTAGCTCAGCACTTAAATATTGACTAGCCGGGCCAGACCGGCAGTCAGTACAATGTTGTCCACCAGATAGCATCTCTGTCTTCCCTGACAATTCCTGCAGTATCCGCTGCAGGCTGACTCCTCTAAACCTCTGGGTGAAGTCTATCCTCATCATTCCTGCTGGTCGTCCACTGCTCAAGCCATATCCTACCACGGAACTCATCTGCCGCCTTTTAGGATAAGGACAAGGTTAAACACCCCCCCGGGTGTCATCTTCCTCCTGCACATCCTGACGATCAATATCCGTGGCCAGTATCCCTGGCATCCTGACAGCCACGACCTCATTCAGCAAGAACCTATCATTGGACTTCATCTTATCCCAAACCATTCTTTATTATTCTTCAATCATCCAACCATCCAATCTTTCAATCATCCAACCATCCAATCATCCAACCATCCAATCTTTCAATCATCCAATCATCTTCAAGCTTTTTCAATAAGTATTATTATTGTCTTCTTGTCATTTCAACCAATATCTACAGTTGCTTCATTGTGCCATCATTCATATCTTTTGTACCGCAGTATCTTCATTAAAAAAGGTTTTATTTTATCCAATTGCTTTACTCCATTCTGTCGTTCATGCAACAGCCCTACATTAAAGCACCCAGCCTCCGTTATACTCCGGCTGGTGCTTCACCGAGCTCACGAAACGTGACATCAGGTCTGTATTACCCCGTGTCCAAATTAGAAACAATTGCATCAAATAACATTTTCAAAATGATTTCTACCCCTAAAAATCTAAAATTTAATTTGATCTCTCAAACTCATGTACTGTACTTGTAAATTTTGTAAAATGCAACTTATGTGCATCCCTGTGCTAATCAGACGCACAAGCAGCTTCTGCTGATTTAAATGAAATGCAGCTTACCTATATTCTGTGCGTAATTGCAACTGTATCTGCGTACAAATTGTTATGCTACAGTGTTTTGCTGCCAAAATCGGTACCCATTACATAATGGCGCATGTTTTGAATGGACCCCTATCTCAGCTGGCTACTCGTATCACTTTTCCTTTACTACCTATCTCCAAAACAATACTTAATGACAGGGTTGGGGAAAAAAAACAAGTAATAAAAAAAAAAAGAATAATGTGGTTGAAACCAGTTTTTTTGCAGTAATGTTTTAATGAACAAAACAGCCAATCAGCTACTTACTGACTTTTTTCAAACACAGCCTGCAACATGGCAGTTGGCAGGTGATTGGCTGGACGTTTATCTCTCCTTATCACACTTGCATTTATCTCTTGGTAAGGCTTAATACATCTGCCCCATTATGCTTTATAACATTAACAATCCAATGGGTTTAATCACAAGCTTATTTAATAGAGGAGGAAGCGCGTGCGCACCCTCCTCCTTCCGGGCTCCCCCCTCTCTGCCAGAGGCACTGTAGAGTCTGAGCACTAGAGGGTTCTTACTCTGCATATGCAGATTTCTGGGGGAAATGGCGGGATGACCATTTCCCCAGTTATTTTACAGTTCACCTTCACTTAGTTGACGTTCGGTGTTATTGATTTGCTTTGGGGCAAGCATGTAAGCAAGAAAGTGAGGTAGATAGATAGAATTCCTTTATTCGTCTCACAATAGAGAAATTTGCAATTGTTACAGCAAGGTTCAAGTACAGACAGTGGCGGATTCAGGGGGGGGGGCACCCGGGCACGTGCCCCCCCTGTCATTTATTTTGTAGCTGAGGACCAGGGCTTTCCAACGAGCCCAGCCCCGTGTCTCTAGCCCACCGGGAACCGGAGATATCGCCTGGCAAACCTGTAACGTTTTTTCCCCATAGGATAATATGGGACCCGTCAATTCCGACCCCCACCCGGTTCCGACGGCTGCCAGTTCCCGCCCTGGCATCACAGAAGCTTGTGGTTGATATCATTCAATTCCAAATCGCTGGGCCTTCAATATGCTACCAGGCTGGTCCAAATCGGTCAATCGGTTCTAGAGATATTGTGTGTAAACCGATTTTTTATTTTTGAAATGTAATTTCATGGCTGTTCATGATTTTGAGGGCAGATTACTCTGGAACCAAACGTTTCAGTTTCACTGGACCAAAATCATTCAAAGCCCACTCAAAAGTTCTTCAATATAATACTTGTCTCATGTAAATGGGTCAGTTGGTTCCGAAGATATAGCTGGTTAAATGAGATAACTGGTTAAAGGGGGGAAGGGTGGTTTTCTCTCCCCCTCACACCAGAAAATGCAGGGACTAGGCTGGTGTAAAAGGGGCCAACCTGGGAATGCATTTTCTGGTGTGAAAGGGGTATTATTTCAAATAGCCGGGACCTGCAGTGCTCTGAATACAGCCAGGCTCTGCCACTGTCAGTGGCTATCACTTCTGCCTGGCGGCGGCTGTCCCCCATTTACCACGAGCATGTATTCCCCCTTGGCAATGAGCATGTAATCCCACATGGCAACGAGCATGGAACCTCTGTCAATGAGCATGGAACCCTTGGCAATGAGCATGTAGAGAAGCAGCACTTATGTAGCATAATTTTTAATAGGCATTATGGTGTTTGGTATAACACATAATGGACATAATGGCGTGTAACTTAACGTGTAATGGATATTATGGTGTAAATGTTTAATGCACGCCTTTGGTGGACAATGTCCCTGTTTATGAAGTGTATTGTGAATTTTGTCTTAATCTGTGTGGCATTATGTCAATTCTGGCTCAATCCATGTGGCATTATGTGAATTTTGTCTCAATCCGTGTGGCATTATGTGAATTTTGGCTCAATCCATGTGGCATTAAGAGAATTTTGGCTCAATCCGTGTGGCATTATGTGAATTTTTTCCGAATCCGTGTAGCATTATGTAAATTTTGGCTCAATCCGTGTGGCATTATGTGAATTTTGGCTCAATCCATGTGGCATTATGTGAATTTTGGCTCAATCCATGTGGCATTATGTGAATTTTAGCTCAATCAGTATAGCATTTTATGCATTTGGCTCAATCCGTGTGGCATTACGTGAATTTTGACACAATCCATTTGGCATTATGTGAATTTTGGCTCAATCCGTGTGTGTTATTATGTAAATTTTGGCTCAATCCATGTGGCATTATGTGAATTTTGACACAATCCATGTGGCATTATTTGAATTTTGGCTCAATCCATTTGGAATCATGTGTAAGGGGCAAGTATAATGGGGTCTAGTATTTTGTTGCATAATGTGTAGAAGTTGTATATGGTGTTGACACGCCCCCTGTTGAGTGGCCACACACTCTTTTCTGGAGCACGCCTTTGGCGCGCGCACAACTACATCCTTCACTTTTGTCGCCATGGTGGGCCTGCGTACTTTAAATGCCAGGGCCTATTTTTAATTCCATTCCCACCCTCTCTCTGCCGCTCTCTTAGCATGTACACTGGCACCACTAACACCGCCCCTCCCCCACCCAAACCCCTTTTTTATCATGGTGCCCCCCCTGTCATTTTATCCTGGATCCGCCCCTGAGTACAGATAAGAGTAATAGCATAATAATAAGAACACACATGATAAGCTAAGATCCATACAATATAACTCAACAATCTAGGAACATGCAGGTCTTCTTCAGACCATGACAGTTGTACATTCTGATTGCAGCCGGAAGGAACGATCTGCGATATCTCTCCATTGAGCATCTAGGGTGAAGCAACCTATCACTGAAAGTGCTACACAAATCCGTCAAAACGTTTTTGAGCAGGAGTGAAGCATTATCCAATAATGATGTTATCTTGCTAATCATCCTCCTCTCACCCACAATATCTACAGAATCCAAAGGCATTCCTAGGACAGAACTGGCCTTCCTTACCAGTCTGTTTAGTCTCTTATTGTCGGCAGTTGAAACACTGCTGCCCCAGCAGACCACTCTGGTGGAATAAAGCTATATAGAAACATAGAATTTGACGGCAGATAAGAACCATTTGGCCCATCTAGTCTGCCCCTTTTTTTACCCTTCAGGTAAACTCAACCCTTTTTAATCCTTATTTCTTTGTAATTATATTATATCATATTATATTATATCATACTTGCCGACCTTTGTAGGAGGTCTGCGGGAGAAGCCCGTAGAGGACAACCAAATCTGCATGTTGGGGGGCGGGGACTAGGCTGACGTCTCAAAGCGATTCGCGAGTCTGTCATGAGGGGGCGGGGCTAAAATGATGCGAATTGATGCAAGGGTAGATGCTGCTATCTGGTTCTGGAAGGAGAGGGGGGGGGGGGGGGGGGGGCGTCTTTTCAGTATATGTTCATCCCAGTTGCTGCTGCCTATGATGGAGGCACAAAACTCTGCAGCCTAACAAACAGATGTTCGCAGCCTAGCAGACAGATAAATGCTGAATCCATTCTCTCCCGGGGGTTTGCAAACCCCCGACCATCGTGACCCCTACGAGCGGGTCTGTCTAGGCTCCAAGATTTCCATAACTTAAGAAAAACCCGGCAACAGGGATGGCCATCGACCATCGATAAATTGAAATCATCAATGGTTTATGGCCGATGTTGAATACTTTTGCCATCTATGTGGGAGTACCAGATGGTTTCCCTACATCGATGGCAAAGGAGAACCAATGTTTCCTTTTTTAAGGTGCCGGGACCGGAAGTCTCGCCCCGAGTTCTAATTGGCCACGGGCCATTCAGTCAAATATAATGGATGACTATCGATTGCTAAAACTATCGATGGTTTTCCATGAAATAGTTTACGACTATTGATGGCTGGGTGCAGAATCACCATCGATGGCAACCATCAATGGCCTCTGCATCGATGGCCATCCCTACCCAGCAGCAGTGAACTGTCATACATGGAATAGTATTTCTAGTAGGCAGGACTGGAAGAAAAGTAGAGTGAATGAGAATTTGGGGGGAGGTGGTGGAGGAGCAGCAGCTGGTCCCAAGAAGAGAACTAGAGATAAGTATTCTAGAATAAAATGATAAATATTCAAGGTATTATTGCATCACTTTGAACACCATGGGATAGCTGACTAGTCTTCTAAATATAGAACATAATAACTTGTTATCAGCAACGTAGTGTTCTAACCGTGTCTTATCAAGCATTGTAGATGAATTATTCATGATGCAAGTAATGTGTTCCATTTTCTGTTTATAACAAACTCTATCATAGCCGTGAGAGAATGGGGTTGAAGGACCACTATCGTATCATGAAGGATTACCGAGTGACAATTGAGTAAGGTCTTTATGACCGCCTGGCATCTGTAGTGAAAGAATTCCAGTACAAAAGAAATATTAATGTCAGCGAGGGTCTTTGTTATATTTTTTTTTATGTCCGCTCAGATCTTTACTAGGTTGGGATAAACTCACCATGTGTAATCACAAGTCCCAGGCTGGAACATTGTCACCTGCAGAGGTCCAACGATAGGAAAAGAACACAAATCTTTTAATGATATTTGCCTACTTTCCGAGTGTCATTTATGATTTTTCTGGTAGTCCCCAGAACCTCCAGAAGAGTAGGCGGAACTCCCGCATCCAGTCTGCCTTCCGAGTGAAGTGGGCAGGATGGAGAGATCATACTGAGATCTATGTATGGAGGGGTGGAGTTAAATGATAGAAATAGCATCATTGTAGCCACACCTCCTCCACAAGGCTCGGCGAATCGAAGCCTACCGTTGTGACGGAGCTCCCCCTGTTACGGGCGAGCAAGCATGCTTCATATACTTGCACCTATTCGGGTTTCTGGTTAAATGAACACTTCTAATCCTCATAACTTGGGGTTATTCTAAGTTGCTGTGGAAGCCGCAGGATCAAGATTTAGTACTTTATACTAATGCAATTATCTGATCAACTAATGCGGGCGTTCCCACGTGTGCTGCAGGAATCCTTTGCAGCCCAATTTAGGACTTGGGCCTGCTTTTTGCCTGGTTGAGGTATACAAGGCCGGATGTAATGCGGTGAGAGTCTGGCGGTCGTGTTGGATGGGGCCGAAAGCAGAGTTTTCATTAAAGGGACAGTCATTTACAAGCAAAACCATACGTTAATTTATTTATTGTGTCTTATATAGCGCAGCAGATTCCGTTGTGCTTTACAATAGTAGACAGTGATAAAACAAACTGGTAACAACAGACAGACTTGGAGGTAGGAGGGCCCTGCTGCAAGCTCACAGTCTATAGGGACATAGGAGGGGAACACAAGGACCGGGACCAGTAATAGCATAGCTTGTAGGTCCAAAAGGGAAGCTATATAATAAATAAGTGCCTCAGAGGGTTATGCGTGTAGAACTTAAATATGATAGGCTTGCCTGAAGAGGTGAGTTTTCAGGGAACGCTTGAAAGTTTGGAGCTGGTGGAGAGTCTTATTGTGCGAGGAAGGTTATTCCATAGGGTGGGAGCAGCCCAATGAAAGTCCTGTAATTGTGAATGGGAGCTAGTTCATCCAGCATCCTGCACGTACCCTCCAACTGTACCTTTTTTAATGGTCTGTACTGGCTAAAACCAGTGTACCGCTTTGTACCGGTTTTCTAGCTGCCAGACAGGTTATCGTGGAGATATGTTCTCAGCAAGTAAGACAGGCTGGATTTGCTGGTTGTTGCCCTGGAAACCAATTGGCGGCCAGTCAGCATGGTTATGGAGAAGCGGTATACAGCCGCTGGGCCCAGCCGAACGCCCCATTTCAGTGCTAGTGTAGCAGGGCACTGATCAAATGACCCCAGGGGTAAGATTCGATTTTCTGGCTACTCACCGGATGTTATTACTATATTACTGGTATATATATATATATATATATTTATAATTATTATCAGTATTATTATTTATATATATGTGCCACAAGGGTCCTGCAGCGCCTGACAATACATAAATGAGCAAAAAAAAAAACAAGAAAATAACAATGTACAGTACAAATGCAAATTAAGTACATGGTAAAAAAGAGACAGTTGCAGCAGTGGACACTGATGCAATTATAAAAGTGGCAGAGATATATATTCTTAGAAAAGCACATGAGGAGAGAGGGCCCTGCTCGTGAGAGCTTACATTCTAAATGGAAATAAGAATAAGTTATATAAGTACTATACATAAACCATATCATCTATTGCAAAGATAGGAAAGGGGGCATAGCCACACCCCCTTTAGCTGCGGCCATGCCCCTTCCCAATTTGTACCATTTTTTATGTATGAGATGTTGGAGGGTATGCATGCATGGCCGCCAGACTGGCGCTGCATTACATTGGTCACGATTGGTCCCATTATATAAGTGGGAAGTTCTTAAATTTTGATTAGTTCATTGATCTCGTCTCAATCATTTTGATAAAAGCCGATCTCCGTAACCACACGATACAAACATCTATTTTCACTTTTTAAATTCGATTGTTAATGCCATTGCATATTTAAAATATAACTTCCTGTATAGTCTCACGTCTAACGAGTAGTCGTGTTCCGGATTGTGAATTCAAATGATTATTATTATTTCTTTATGTTATTTCTGCTATTTGATGTTATGGGGGCGGGGCTTAATGACGTCACATTTAAGCCCCACCCCCAAAACTCGTAATGCAAGATTCCTCTCCGGGCTTCTCCCGGAGAGGATTTTTTTAAAGTCGGCAACCCTGGTTAATAAACAACAGTCACATTCAGATACCATCTGAGCCAGGGAATAGGCGCGCTGTTTTATAACAAAAGTATTTACAGTATATCACAGATCGCTGTTGATATTTTGTATCATCATTCTTTAAACTGAGACAATTGTACAGAAAACATATTTCTCAGAGCGCGTGTTGTGACACCGGTGTGTATTCTTGTGACAGATTGCACAGTACAGTTTTTTTTCCTTCAACCGAACAAAGCGATGAGCTGCATTGGATTAGACGTTAATAACAAAGCTTTGTTACTGCAAACCCCTGAGTCAGCCGGATCTTTGTAATGGCAAATAATGCTCCCTTGTTAGAGAACAGCTAAAGTCTCCACTCCTGTCTGTCATGATAATATCCCATAATTGGATAAGACATATCTAATTGGAAAACAGATGCAGCTCAAATGATCACAGGTTCCCATGAAAAGTAAAATATATTACACTGTAAACATTGGACGGGTATAAAAAGCTGAGATTTACACCCGAGTTCTATTGGTGTGTTGGTGATTACTCCGATTTATCTGGGGTGACCCAACCGATGCGCTATTAACTGGAGGTCTGGGTCTGTTATCAGTGTCGCACAATCAGCGCTCCCTCCCACAGATAAACCCTGAGCAACAGGAAGTGTTTTACACCTCAGTGAGCGTGCTAATTGCTTGCAATTCACAATGTGTCATACACACCAGGAATAACGGTACTTATGTAGTATCTGGGCTGCCGATTTTTTGATTGTATGCCTTAAGTTAAGGCATACAATCAGATGCGATGCGATGCGATATCGCATCGCATCGCATACGACCATGCGATGCGATGCGATGCGATGACCCGATTTTTCCATAGGATTCAATGTTAAAATGGACTGAGTCCATTTTAACATGGAATTCAATGGGAAAAAGGGGTCCTTTTCATACCCCTACTATCCAAGTGGGCATGGAGTTGGATATAAACCTGTGGCGAGCGTAGCGAGCCACCGAGCCCGAAGCGTGGCGAGCGAACGGTATTCTGTGTCCCCCTCGCTACGCTCGCCACGCTTCGGGCTCGGTGGCTCGCTACGCTCGCCACAGGTTTATATCCAACTCCATGCCCACTTGGATAGTAGGGGTATGAAAAGGACCCCTTTTCCCATTGAATTCTATGTTAAAATGGACTCAGTCCATTTTAACATTGAATCCTATGGAAAATCGGGTCCATCGCATCGCATCGCATCGCATCGCATGCGATATGGTCGGGTGCGATGCGATGCGATGGACCCGATTTCAAAATCGGCAGCCCAGTTACTACATAAGTACCGGAATAACTTTATAGACCTATATAACTGGAATGTGTTTGCCAACTTTACTTGTTTTTTGTTTTTCCCTGTATTATGTGTGTATGTACGAATGTAACCACGCTCATCGTAGCCACGGCAATTGCCACATAAAGGGAGGGAGCAACAACAAAACCACAATATAATAGACGCTGGTCTACTCTGGTTGCGATGGAACAGATTGTAATTATAAATGTACTGTACTAGTTAAACGCCTGTCAGAAAGACAGCTTCTGCAATGTACTTACACTTTGATCTGTGACAGTTTTTACTTTCACTTTGAACTGTGACAGTTTTTAGCCCACAAACTCTCCACCCCACCCTAGTCCCTATCTGTTCCTGCCTCAAATCTCTGTCTTCACAGATCCCTCTCTCTGTATGCAGTAAGTTAGAAAAACATCAGTGTCCCTTCAAAAATAGCTTTCACTTTCTGTTATGACATCTTTTAGCACACAAAGGAGTAATGTAGTCCGTCGAGTGGCCTCCAGTGGCCACTGGTCGCACTTCACCTCATAGAGGTGAGGAGTAGTTAGCCTTTTATCAAATTCCATTGTGCTTTACCACTGGAAACAGTGATACAACAAACTGGGTATTAACAGACAGTTTAAAAGGTAGGAGGGCCCTGCTCGCAAGCTTGCAATGTATAGGAAAATATTCCGTGGGGTTTATTTACTAAGATGGGAGTATCTATTTCAGATGGGATGTTGCTAGGGGCAACAAACCAGAATCTACTTCTCGGAGATAATAGATAGCATCTGATTGGTTTCCCATATTGCAATCACATTGTGGAGAGGAACCTGGCATGCAGGGCAACCTTGCCCTGTGCTTGGCGGCCCTCAGTATGATGGGACGGTAGTTGTAGTATTGCGAGAAATCTCAAAACTGCAACTGAACCTGAATCAGTTTCACACTATTGAATATACTATGCCCCTCAGTTGCACAGTATTGAATATACTATATATATTTATAATTAATATAACAGGAGACACCATCCATTTTTAAAAACATAATGCTTAGCTACATGTTTTGTTATCTCTTATATATTTAGCCAGATCTGTCACTAAACCCCTGTGGAGAACGTTCCTGTGTAGGACAGTTTCACTTTCATGTGTCTGACGTTCCACCCCCTTGACATCACCTCCCCCCGCCCAGCCAGGGCTACAGTACACGCCCACCATCCACCATTACTCCACAGCCACCATCCACCATTACTCCTGCACATCCCTACCCTCTGCCAGGACCCCTGCGACCCCCCTCCCGCGATTCGCGGGACCCCCCGTGACCCCCCCTCCCGCGATTCGCGGGACCCCCCGCGACCCCCCCTCCCGCGATTCGCGGGACCCCCGCGATTCGCGGGACCCCCGCGACCCCCCTCCCGCGATTCGCGGGACCCCCCACGACCCCCCTCCCGCGATTCGCGGGACCCCCGCGACCCCCCTCCCGCGAATCGCGGGACCCCCGCGACCCCCCCTTCCCGCAATTCGCGGGACCCCCGCGACCCCCCCTCCCGCGATTTGCGGAACCTCTGTGACCCCCCCTCCCGCGATTCGCGGGACCCCGCACCCCCCTTCCGCGATTCGCGGGACCCCCGCTTCCCCCCTTCCCCCCGCGACCCCCCCTCCCGCGATTCTCGAGACCCCGCGACCCCCTCCCGCGATTCGCGGGACCCCCGCGACCACCCCCTCCCGCGATTCGCTGGACCTCCGCGACCACCCCCTCCCGCAAAACGCGGGACCCCCGCGACCCTCGGGACCCAGCGACCCCTCCCTCCCGCGATTCGCAGGACCCCTGCATCCTCCCCTCCTGCGATTCGCGGAACCCCTGCGACCCCCCCCTCCCGGCATTAAAAGGGCCCCCCGCGAGCCCCCCTCCCGCGATTCACGGCACCCCCCCTACTGCGATTTGCGACCCCCCCTCCCGCAATTCGCGCCGCCCCCTCCCGCGATTCACGGAACCCCCCGTAGCGCCCCCCTCCCGCGATTTGCGGCCCCCTCGGCACCTCTCGCAATTTGCCACCGCCCCCTAATTCACACATTCGGGGACCCCACCTCCCGCGATTCATGCCCCCTCACGCAATTCACGGCACACCCCACACCCCCCTTCCTGCGATTCGCAACCCCCCACGACCCCCCCTCCCGTGATTCACGGAACCCCCATAGCGCCCCCCTCCCGCGATTTGCGGGCCCCCTCGGCACCTCTCGCGATTTGCGATCGCCCCGTAATTCACACATTCGGGGACCCCCCCTCCCGCAATTCATGCCCCCCTCACCCAATTCACGGCACCCCCCACACCCCCCTTCCTGCGATTCGCAACCCCCATGACCCCCCCTCCTGCGATTCATGCCCCCTTTCGCGATTCACGGACCCCCGCACCACCCCCCTGCGCCCACCCACCCTTGATTCACGCCCCCCTCATGCAATTCACGGCAACCCCCCACACCCCCCTCCTGCAATTCACAGCCCCCCACGACCCCCCCTCCTGCGATTCATGACCCCTCCCGTGATTCACGAAACCCCGCACCACCCCCCCTGCGCAGACCCACCCTTGATTCACGCCCCCCTCATGCAATTCACGGCAACCCCCCACACCCCCCCCCTCCTGCAATTCACAGCCCCCCCCACGACCCCCCCTCCTGCGATTCATGACCCCTCCCGTGATTCACGGACCCCCGCACCACCCCCCCCTTGACTCACGGCACCCCACGTGCCCCTCCCACAATTCATGGACCTCCGCAACCCCCCCTCCCGCAATTCACTAACCCCGACAACCCCCCTCCCGCAATTTGCGGACCCCCCTTCCCACGATTCAAGCCCCCCCGCGCCCACGAATTTGCGGACCCCCGCCCCCTCCCGCTAACTGCGGATCCCCACACACCACCCCCCCTCCCGCAATTTGCAGACCCCCTGACCCCCTTCCGGCAAATCCACCCCCAGCGGACCACCGCGGCCCCCGCTCCCGCATTTCACGTACCCCCATGACAATGGGGGATCCTGTACCACCACAAGCAGGTACCGCCCCTAGGTGGGAAATCCGTCCCTGGCTGCCGCACTGCAGGTTTCCCCACTGCCCTCTGCACCAGCGCCACAACTTTTATCAATGTCTTGCCCACATACCACTATTATACAGCCTCCAGCTCTCATGTACGCTCACTCCCTCCCAGTGGGAGGAGACGCTCACCCACTGCCGGGAGCTGCATACTGTCCCCCACCCTCCTCCAGTTCTAGGGATGCCCATCAACCATCAATGATTTTCAAAAAATCGATGGTTTATGGCCGATGTTGAATACTTTTGCCATCAATGTGGGAGGACACTGCCCTGCCTCCTGTTCTCCTGCCCCGTAACTTCCGCCAGTGGAGACCCGCTCACCCTGTGTTGCCCACATTCCCCTATCATGCTTTACCGCCCAGCCTCCTGCTCTCATGCACCCTAACTCCACCCAGTCGGAGGAGACACTGACTCCTGTATTTCTGTATTTCTGTGCTGCCACGCTGGACCCTCACCCACTGGCAGAAGCTCCACAGTGTCCACCACCCTCTTTAGTCCCCCGTATGCCCACACACCCCTATCACTACCCAGCTTCCTGCTCTCCTGAACCGTAACTTCCACCACTGGGTAATCGCTGACGCTGTGTTGCCCACATACCCCTATCATGCCTCATATCCCAGCCTCCTGCTCTCATGCACCCTAACTCCCACCCAGTAGGAGGAGGCACTGACTCAGGGCCACCGTCCTGTACTCCTGTGCTGCCACGCTGGACCCTCACCCACTGCCAGAAGCTGCAATACAGGGCATGTTTCATACAATTCTAACCATATTTCTCACAATACAAATGTTCACAAATTAGGGGCGTAGCCCCTTACGCCGGTGTGAAGAGCGCCCGTAGGGCGCGATGAATCACCTAGTTACAACATAAGGACATTACTTTTAATGATTATGTTGTGTACATTCTTTCAAAACCCACGCAGTTCCTCTTTCCTGCCTGGGGTGTCTCTTTTCTTAGCACTGAGATACAGACCAGACTGTGCTAGGTAAATTCAAAGGGACATTATTTTATGATTTTATTAAAAGATCTGTAATGTTGAAGAAGCTTCTTCCGCTCTAATGATGGTTTAGTTTATTCTAAGAAGCCATTGTATTCCACTAACACAGGCATGTCCAAACTATGGCCTTCCAGCTGTTGTGAAACTACACATCCCAGCATGCCTTGCCATAGTTTTAGCATTCCCCCAGTAGCAAAACTGTGAGAATGCATGATGGGACTTGTAGTTTCACAACAGCTGGAGGGCCATAGATTGGTCATGCCTGCACTAACACAACAGTGGTTTGGCCATTTGAAAGTCACTGTTCATCACCAGTTAGAATCAAAAGAAGTCTTCAAACTGATTATTCCAACTACTATCAAACTCCACTGTCTAGGAAAACGACCCAAAGTTCTATTTAAATAATGATGTTGAAAGAATATGTGTTAAGCACATATTCTTGTTAAGTGGCTTGTACTGAAGTGTTCAATAATTCAGACGTTCGAGCACAGGGAATGTGATTGTGGGACGTGTACAGGCGATGTCACTATTAGATAAAGAGGCAAAGTACGCACTCATGGATCTGACACTTACATTAATGCTTCAATGGGAATTATAAGAATATTGCTGCTTAGTTAAATGTCTCCTGATAAAAATGA